>NC_044034.1:43789582-45136696 GCF_901765095.1 Microcaecilia unicolor
CATAATTTTACCTTTCCCCTTCTCTTTTCTTAAGGCAATACAAACCAGTTTTCCTGTAGATAAATCGGAGAGTCAGAGGAATGAGCAGTTCAGTTGGCTGTCTTCTATGTTACACACTTTGGAGAGCAATGTGCATGAAAAAGCTGATCACTGTAATAGGGGTGAGTTCCAGGATTGAGTAGTGGAGTATGCTCTTATTTGTCAACAGTTGGCCCAACAGTTTCCATAAGATGACAATGAGAATTTTGAATAAGCAATTGCATAAATTAACAAAAAAAAACTATTCAGCCAGTGAATGTATAACTTTACAGTGGAGGAGTAGTGCAGTGGCCTGAGAGCCTAGGGAACTGAGTTCAATTCCCACTGCAGCAACTTGTGACTCTAGGTAAGTCACTTTAACCCTCTATTGCCTCAGGTACAAAATAAGTACCTGTATGTAATCAAGTCCCATCCCCTTTCCCATACAATTTTTTAAAAATACATGGATAGCATATATTGGGTTGAAATTGTGACTGAAAATTCCAATACTGTCTAATTTGGGGCTTGACCTGGGGTGGGGCAAGAGCACTACTACTACTACTATTTAGCATTTCTATAGCGCTACAAGGCGTACGCAGCGCTGCACAAACATAGAAGAAAGACAGTCCCTGCTCAAAGAGCTTACAGTCTAATAGAGGGTTTAGAATTATGCAGATAGTGCTTTCATGGGCTGAATATTTGTATTCATTTCCTGTGCCAGCTCTTAAATTTATAAGGTCACTGCTCCAGCTGAATATTGACACCATGGATATTCTATCAGTTGTTACAACCTTAGAATAATAGCAGAAAATAACCAAATTACTTCTGATGAAGCCATTGAGCTTGTTAGTTTATTGTTTTTCTCCGAGGACAAGCAGGCTGTTTGTTCTCACATGTGGGCCGACGGCATTTTGCAAGCAAAATATTAAAAAAAAAGATTTGCCAGAGTCTTCTGGCGCACATGCGCGGACTGATTTCCCACCCGTTGCACGAGTGTACCTCTCAGTTTTCTCTGTATTGAGGTGCGGTAGAGTTTTTTTTTCTGCGCTCCTCTCAGGCCCGGGAAGAGTCTTCATCTGTTTTGTGGCTTTTTTGCCTTATTTTTTTTATCTTTTAACAATTTACCGTTTAACAAAAACCCAAAACAAAAGGTACCCGTAGTTTCCTTTATTTTTTTGTCCCCTTTTAAAGTTTCCTTTGTTTTTCGAAGCCGGCCGCACAGTCGGGTTGTTCCCTTCTTTTGTTCCCTTTTTTCTTTTAACAGGCACAATTGCTTCTTTTGATTTCGCCAAAGCCATTTTTCCTTCCATGTCATTGAAGACACCCAGCGGCTTCAAACATTGTACTCTGTGCAACCGGACCATCTCAGGTACTGATACCCACGCCTGGTGTATCCCAGTGCCTTGGGCCCGACCATAGCCCAGCCGCTTGTAGTCTATGTCTTCGTATGAAGAAACGGACCCAAGCATCTCAAGAAGCCCAGCGACAAAAGGTTTTTTGGGGCTCGGTCCAGTCCTTAGACATCGACTTTGAGGGAAAAATCGATGTCTGGAGCAGTGGTAATGGCTGCTGAAAGACCTATTCGCGCTGGGAGCAGTGAGGCATCGAGTGGGTCTCCACCTGCCTCGAGGCCTCCTGTTATGCAGGCCCCCCGGGACCGACCTTCGTCGGACCCGGCCCCAAGGAGGCGTGAGGATTCCACGTCTTCCTCATCAGTACCGAGGAGTCTTGATGACGGGCGTTGAGTGAAGGTCAAGAAGCACCGTCATCGTTCTCCTTCGACTCGCAGTGCTGGGAACTACTACTACTACTTAGCATTTCTGTAGCGCTACTAGACGTACAAGCTCTGGGGCATCGAGGGAATCGGCACCCGAGAAGCATCGGCACCGAGAGGATCGCTCCCCCTCTATTTAGGAGGTGCCGATGCGTCAGTCTTCTGGCAGCCCGGTACCTGTTCCCGAGCCTCAACAGATTCTGCCACCGGCTCCTGTACCGACCCCGCAGCCTTTACGACGGCGGCTCTCGACGAGCGCATCAGGGCCCTGCTTCCAGAGCTTCTGGAAGGATTGCTGCGTCAGTCTGCTTCGGTGTCGGGGGTGCTTGCTCCTTCCATACTGGCTGCTGCAGCGGCGTCTGGCTTTTCGGCTGTGGTGAGGTCTCCGACCTCATTGCCGCCTGTGGCATTGGTGTCGGCTGCCACCCAGGTCGGCTCCCCTTCTACGTCAGTGGAGGAAGCTTCACCGGAGTCCAGGTGGGCGTCGACTTCTTGGCACTGCCATCGAGGACGTCGTTCCTCAGCGTCGAGGCAGGCTCAGTTTCGGCTTCTCTGAGGGATATCTTGTTCGATACTGAAGATGAACGTTCTTGGAAGGAAGAGGAGGATCCCAGGTACTTTTCTTCTGACGAGTCTTATTGGATTTCTTCTGAACCTTCCCCTCCACTAGGAAGGAGACTTTCTCCACTGGAGAGTCTATCCTTTACCTCCTTTGTCCAGGAAATGGCTGCGGCTATTCCCTTCCCTATGGAGGTTGAGGATGAGCCCAGGACTGAGATGCTCGATGTCCTGGATTATCCTTCTCTGCCTAGAGAGGCTGCAACGGCTCCTTTGCAAAATGTACTGAAGGAAGTCCTTATGCAAAACTGGTCGTTCCCTCTGTCTAATCCCGTGATCCTGAAAAAGTCTGAATCCCAATATCGGATCCACGGGGAGCCTGGATTGATGAGGTCTCAGCTACCTCACAATTCCATGGTGGTGGAATCTGCTCTCAAAAGAGCCAAGAGTACTAGGGACTATGCCTCTGCGCCCCCAGGCAGAGAATCTAGAACTTTGGACTCTTTTGGGAGGAAGGCTTATCAGGCTGCTATGCTGGCTGCCAAAATCCAGATATACCAGCTCTTCACGAGCATCCACTTGCGGAACTCGGTGAGGCAACTGTCTAGCTTGGTTGATGATCTCCCTCCGGAGCAGGCTGAGCCTTTTCGCCAGGTGGTCAGGCAGCAGAAGGCGTGTCGAAAATTCCTGACCAGGGGTACGTTCAACACTTTTGATGTAGCATCCAGGATCGCTGCCCAGGGTATAGTGATGCGCAGACTCTCGTGGCTGCATGTCTCTGACCTGGATCATTCAGTCCAGCAGCAGATGGCGGATGTTTCTTGCTGGGGGGGGGGGGGGGGGATAACCTTTTTGGTGAGAAAGTAGAGGATCTGGTTGACCAGCTCAAGAAGCACAATGATGCTATGGATTCTCTCTCCCGCCGGGCGTCTTCTGCTACTACCTCCTCATCTAGGAGGTTTTTTGGAGGGGAGAGGAGTGCTTCCTATTCCTATTCTAGGTGTAGGTACACTCCTGCTTCTCGGCAGCCTGCCCAGGCTCAGTCCCAGCACGCTCGTTCTTGTCAGCAGCGTGCGCCTAAGGCCACTGCAGCTCCCCAGCAAAAGCAAGGGACAGGCTTTTGACTGGCTCCAGTTCAGCATAGCCTCAGTAAATGTGTCCGTACCGGGCGACTTGCCAGTTGGGGGGAGTTTAATGTTTTTTTCACTAAAGGTGGTCTCTTATAACCTCAGACTGGTGGGTTCTTCAAATAGTCCGGTTAGGATACACCCTCAATCTGGAATCCAAGCCTCCAAATTACCCACTGGGAGCTCAGTCCTACAGCTCCCAGCACAAGCAGGCACTTGCAGAGGAACTCTCCGCCCTTCTACAGGCCCAAGCGGTCGGACCCGTTCCTCCAGGGAAAGAAGGGCTGGGATTCTATTCCAGGTACTTCCTTGTGCAAAAGAAAACAGGGGGGATGCGTCCCATCCTAGACCTAAGGGCCCTGAACAAATTTCTTGTCAGAGAAAAGTTCAGGATGGTTTCCCTAGGCACCCTTCTTCCCATGATTCAGGAAAACGATTGGCTATGCTTCTGGACTTAAAGGATGCTTACACACACATCTCAATACTTCCAGCTCACAGAAAGTATCTTCAATTTCGGCTAGGAACACAGCACTTTCAGTATTGTGTACTGCCTTTTGACCTGGCGTCTGTGCCCAGAGTATTTACCCAAATGCCTAGTTGTAGTCGCAGCATCGCTACCTAGGCTGGGAGTGCATGTGTTTCCTTATCTCGACGATTGGCTGGTGAAGAGCACCTCGAAGGAGGGTGCTCTGGAGTCCATGCGAATGACTATTCTGGTGCTAGAGCTGCTGCGGTTCGTCATAAATTTATCCCAAGTCCTATCTCACCCCAGTCCAAAAATTGGAATTCATTGGAGCCCTGTTGAACACTCAGACAGCTTGAGCTTATCTTCCCGAGACTAGGACAGACAATCTTCTGTCCCTGGTGTCCATGGTCCGAGTGTCTGAGCAGGCCATGGCTCGGCAGATGTTGAGACTTCTGGGCCACATGGCCTCCACAGTTCATGTCACGCCCCTGACACGTCTACATATGAGAACAACTCAATGTACCCTAGCTTCCCAGTGGTTTCAAGCTGCGGGGGATCTAGAGGATGTAATTTAACTTTCCACCGACTTTCAGAGTTCTCTTCAGTGGTGGACGATTCGATTCAATTTGACCATGGGGCGACCATTCCAAGTTCCTCAGCCACAAAAAGTGCTGACGACGGATGCATCTCTCCTGGGGTGGTGTTATGACCCGGTAGTAGTGAGCCCCTGTGCCCCGACTAAGCACGGCAGAGATGGAGTGACACCGCACTCGGTCAGGCAGCCAGACAACCCCTAGCTTGACCTGGGAAGTGACCACCATTCACCGGGAGTTGAGCTCCCAGCTGCAGGTAGCCACCAGGATTTCTGGAACCGGCGGGGTTGCACGGCCACTGACCAGAATAGCAAGAAACAGACACAGTCCAGAACCAGAACTCGCAACAGGCAAAGAATATTCAATTCAGTCCAGGGTCAAGGCAGGCAGCAAATAAGCGTAATCCGAGAAGACTAGCCAAGGTCCGATACACAGGAAATCAGGAACAGAAGAAAGTCGGTGAACAACACTCCGACAGCAACTCCTCAGAACAAATGAGGCCGAAGCAACGAAGGACTGAAGGCAGGGCTTTAAGTAGTGGAGGAATTAGGCTCAAGTATGTGCAGCTGATTCAAGATGGCTGCCCCCATCAGCAGAGGTGCCTTCGTCCAAATATGGGCTTCCTTCCTGACCTCATTACTCCAAGATGGCTGCCCCCTCCTGAGCTAGCCAAGATGGCTGCTGTCCTTGATCCAACCCGGATGACAGCTGCCAGACATAGGAAACTGAAACCGACCCTCCTAAGACTGAACCTTGTCCCTCTTGAACAAAGCTGAGGAATGACTTAGCCGGGAGGAGCGTCGAACAGGTGAGGGACGTAACAGGTGGGAAGCTCATGTAGATGGACTCCACACTCAGGGAGCCTGGTCCTTTCAGGAAAAAGGTCTGCAGATCAACCTGGAATTAAGAGCGATCTGGAATGTGCTTTAAAGGCTTTCAGAGATCAGCTGTCCAACCAAGTGATCTTAATTCAGACGGACAATAAGGTTGCCATGTTTTACACCAACAAGCAGGGGGGCACCGGATCTTGCCCTCTGTGTCAGGAAGCCATCCAGATGTGGCTTTGGGCTTGTCACGGCATGTTTCTCCAAGCCACTTATCTGGCAGGCGTAAACGACAATCTGGCCGACAGGTTGAGCAGGATTATGCAACCTCGTGAGTGGTCAGGGCGTAGTCCGCAAGATCTTCCGAGCGTGGGGCACCCCCTTGGTGGATCTTTTTGCCACTCAGATCAATCACAAGGTCCTTCAGTTCCGTTTCAGACTTAAGGCCCACGACAGACTAGCGTCAGATGCCTTTCTCCTACATTGGGGGACAGGCCTTCTGTATGCGTATCCTCCCATACGTCTAATAGGGAAGACGTTGATGAAACTCAAGCAAGACCGCGGGACCAAGATCCTGATTGCACCCTTCTGGCCGCATCAGATCTGGTTTCCTCTTCTTCTGGAGTTGTCTTCCGAAGAGCCATGGAGATTGGACTGTTTTCCAACCCTCATCACTCAGAACAAGGGGTCGCTTCTACATCCCAACCTCCAGTCTCTGGCTCTCACAACCTGGATGTTGAGAGCTTAGAATTTGCCTCCTTGGGTCTTTCAGAGGGTGTCTCCTGAGTCTTGCTTGCTTCCAGGAAAGATTCCACGAAGAAGTGTTATTTTTCAAATGGAGAAGTTTTGCTGTCTGGTGTGACAGCAAGGCCCTAGATCCTCTTTCTTGTCCTACACAGACCCTGCTTGAATACCTTCTACACTTACCAGAGTCTGGCTTCAAAACCAACTCAGTAAGGGTTCATCTTAGTGCGATTAGTGCTTATCCTTGCCGTGTAGAGGGTAAGCCTATCTCTGGACAGCCTTTAGTTGTTCGCTTCATGAGAAATTTGCTTTTGTGGAAGCACCCTGTCAAACCTCCACCAGTGTCAAGGGATCTCAACGTCGTTCTCTCCCAGCTGATGAAAGCTCCTTTTGAGCCACTGAATTCCTGCCATCTGAAGTACTTGACCTGGAAGGTTGTTTTCTTGGTGGCTGTTACTTCAGCTCGTAGGGTCAGTGAGCTTCAGGCCTTGGTAGTACATGCACTTTATATCAAATTTCATCACAACAGAGTAGTCCTCTGCACACACCCTAAGTTCCTGCCAAAGGTGGTGTCGGAGTTCCATCTTAACCAGTCAGTTGTCTTGCCAACATTCTTTCCCCGTCCTCATACCCGCCCTGGTGAAAACAGTTTGCATACCCTGGACTGCAAGAGAGCATTGGCCTTTTATGTGGAGCGGACAAATCCCTTTAGACAGTCTGCCCAGTTGTTTGTTTGTTTCTTTTGATCCCAACAGGAGGGGAATCGCCATCGGAAAACGCACAATCTCCAGTTGGCTAGCATATTGCATTTCCTTCACTTACACTCAAGCTGGGCTCACTCTGGAGGGCCATGTCACGTCTCACAATGTTAGAGCCATGGCTGCATCATTGGCTCACTTAGCCTCCATTGAGGAGATTAGCAAGGCTGCAACGTGGTCATCCGTCCACATATTCACATCTCACTACTGCCTCCAGTAGGATACCCGACGCGACAGTCGGTTTGGGCAGTCGGTGCTGCAGAATCTGTTCGGGTTTAGAATCCAACTCCACCCCCCTAGACCCATTTTTGTTCTGTTCCAGGCTGCACTCTCAGATAGTGGTTTATGGTTTCAGGTCAATCTACGTTATGTCCTTGCCGTTGTGAGGTCCAATTGACCAGTGTTTCATTGTTTTGAGTGAGCCTGGTTGCTAGGGATACCTCACATGTGAGAACAAGGAGCCTGCTTGTCCTCGGAGAAAGCGAAGATACATACTTGTAGCAGATATTCTCCGAGGACAGCAGGCTGATTGTTCTCACAAACCTGCCCACCTCCCCTTTGGTGGTGGTACTAGTTTGTTATGCTTTTTGATTTAACTGAGAGGCACGCTCGCGTGATGGGCGGAAATCAGTCCGCACATGCGCGCTGCACGAGCACCAGAAGACTCTGGCAAAACTTTTTAAATATTTTGCTTTCAAAAAGCCGTCTGATTCCCGGGCCGACGCGGACGTCGACCCACATGTGAGAACAATCAGCCTGCTGTCCTCGGAGAATACCTGCTACAGGTAAGTGTCTTCGCTTTATGGCACTGATTATTTTATTGGGAATTTTTCCCTCAAATTTTGCTCTCCTGGATAAACTCAATAGCATGATATGAAAGCTCGTTGGTCGTTGGTGCGTTCAGCTTTGTCATCTTCTCATTATTTAATTTTGTTTAACAGATGAATCCGAAACAGTTTTGGGAAGAGAACAGAGATGGAGACTTTTAAAACCACCAGTGACCAAAACCAAACAAGGGCTTGTCTTAGAGCCACATGAACTCAGTACCATTCCTGAAACTGAGTCGCCAAAAAGTGGCAGATCATCTGCTGTGGGTAAGGTAGCTTTCTTTGGCATTCATATTCTGTAAAAAGGGTTACACATCCACACCTATCCTGTTAGAATATCAATGATATGCTTTGATGTCCCCATGCATACCTCCTACCCACCCCCATCCTCCCACCCTGTCAGACTGTTATAGTAATGCTTGAATGTTTTCACTTATATACACTGTCAGCTAGCACATTTGCTTATTTCCGATCTGACGAAGAAGGGCAACCTTCGAAAGCTAATCAAGAAATGTACTAAGTTATGTCCAATAAAAAAGGTATCATCTTATTTTCTTTTCTATGTTTTATTTTGTTTGATTTCTATTGATAACCTTAAGAGTGGACTAACACGGCTACCACACTCCACACATCTTTGTAGAAAAGTGATAAATAGTACATGAGTGTACTTATATGAAAACTCAGGTTTGGCCCTGCGACTAAAGAGACAATCACATAGCTAGCCTGATAGAAACATGGTTTTTGCCTAACTTTCATGCATTTTTCTACGTGCTTCTTATTTCTCACCTTAATTGCTTGGTTTGTAATTAAAGAAGAAATCATCTAGATGTGCAGGAGTGTAATGGAGAAATTGTTTTGTTGCAATAGGTATTCAAACAGCTATGAGATTGCATGCACTTTTAATGTTGCCATCACTTGCTTTGTTCAGCATGAAATCTGGGATTTTTACCCTGTATATATTTGTATTCTGTATTGATTCTTGTTGACATGTTTTTGAATTGTTTTGTTCGCATACCCTTTTTTTTTGTTGAAAAGGTTAATGTGTAACTTTTTAAATCAGGTGGAAAGAATGCCACTGAAGGAGAATCTTTTCTCTCAGTTATGGGCGACACAGATAATGATCTGTCCAAAATCTCAACAAGCAACAAGGATCAGAGCACCAGCACACTCACACGGGACAGTAGTAGACTTTCATGGAGAGAGAGGTTAATGCTTTATGCTGGCATGTCACATGACTCCGGTAAGAGAATGAGTGCGAATTTCTAGGGCAAGACAGCGATCAGCAAAATCAGATTTCTCCTACTTGGTAGGGCAAGTTAGAATATCATGTTTCTCCCCTCATTCTAGATTTCCAGCAAGTTAACAACTAAGAGCAGAAAATGGATGATGCAATGGATTTGCATACAAGCTATTACCTTTTAAATGTGAAATAACTGATTTGAATCAGCCCGAGTCAGTAATGACTGATTGATAGATGGCCTTCGTGAAATAAGTTGGTGATGTCCCAGTTCATTTCTCTGTGAATACCTGTAATCTATTAAATGGTACTAGGTGAAAAGACAGAGCTACTGTTTACTTTTAAAGGTTGCCCTTAAGGACAATAATGAACACGGATCACTACGTGATGCAAGGTTCCACATTAGGAGTCACCGCCCAGGAAAAGGATCTAGGTGTTTTCATTCATGATACGGTGAAACTCTCTATTCAGTGTGCAGTGGCAGCTAATACAGCAATTAGAATGTTAGGAAAGGAACAGGAAACAAAGATGAGACTATTATAATGCCTTTATATTGCTCCGTGGTGCGACCGCACCTCAAATACTATGTGCAGTTCTCACCACATCTCAAAAAAGATATAGCAGAATTAGAAAATGTACAGAGAAGGGCAATGAAAATGATAAAGGGGATGGGATGACCTTTCTATGAGGAAAGGCTAAAGAGGCTAGGGCTCTTCATCTTGGAGAAGAGATGGCTGAGGGGGGATGTATTATGGAGATCTATTAAATACTGAGTGGAGTGAAATGGGTAGATGTGAATTGCTTGTTTACTCTTTCCAAAAATACAAGGACTAGGGGGCACTTATTGAAGCTACTCAGTAACAAATTGGAGAAAATATTTCTTCTCAATGTGTAATCAAACTCTGGAATTTGTTGCCAGAGAATGTAGTAAAATCAGTTAGCTTGGCAGAGTTTTAAAACGTTTTGGATCATTTCCTGAAAGAAAAGTCCATAAGCTATTATTAAGATAGACTTGGGAAAATCCACTGCTTATTTCTAAGTTAAACAGTATAAAATCTGTTTTACTGTTCTGAGATCTTGCAAGGTATTTGTGACCTGGATTGGCCACTGTTGCATACAAGGTGTACTGGGCTTGGTGGACCTTCGATCTGTCCCAGTGTTTGCTCGGAACACTTGCTCAGCTCTTTGCCTCCTGCCCCTGAGAGAGGCCAAGAAGAATAAGGCAAATGCTTTTGAGGAAAAAGCTCACGTTATTCTCCCAATCAGATTCTCCTGCGCTCTTCAGCCTTCTTCTCTTCTGTTTATTTGAATGTCTTTGACACTTATTCCATGTAAATCTGCAGTTCATCTGTTGTTCTGTGAGGCAAGCAAGCTATACATTATTTAATTAGTTAAAGGCTAAGCAAAATTATAAGAAGACTTCAATTTTGTCTCCTACAGGATATGTTTATATCACATACTTTGTTCCTTGCTCTTGTACCTGACATCTGTACAGGATATGTTTATCATAGTTCACAAGCTGCTTAGGCTATCTTTTTCTATTTTCTGCTTATATTCTTAACCCTTGATATTCCTCCTGGATTGTGGGATTTTATTTTCATAAATGCTTCCAGGCCCATCAGATTCCCCCCTTTGATCCCATAAGGGATCATTGATTTGTCCTAAACATGCCAATTCAATCTGGGAAGGAGTACAGGACATGTTGGTCACAGTTTGCTGTATCATAATATTTACCCTAGGCTTTGGGAGCAAATCCCAAAGCATTTGCCAGATGGAACAGCAGCATTGTAAGCAACAGCATGAGATGACAAGAACTGCCACAAGTCCTAGCAATTTTAATAGCAAATTACGCAGCCATGCTATTTTAGGTATTCAGTTAGTGAACCAAGCAGTAATGCTACATAACCAACTATCCCCAGCAGTAGAAAGCTGGATACCAGAGGACAAGTTCTCAATAAGTACACTGTTATCAGTGAAATTAAAACAACATATTTCTTCAAATTCTTCACATCCATGTTTTGCTCTTAAGAGTAGGTAGTCAATTACCAGCTGCTTTACTCAAACTGAGTTTCCCCCGAGTTAAGGCTATAATGAAAGAAAAGGTCAAGTAGATAATTTTCATTAGTGCGCATGCAAGCTGGGTCATTTGCTTATGAAGATAGATGGCTAAGCCAGTAAGACCCACTAAAGAGAAGAAGCAGTACATTTCAAACCAGGAAAGTTTAAATTAGTCACAATCTTAGAGGCGTTTACAAAATTACTACTATTTACTGTAAATCACTTATATAGCGCTACCAGTCGTACGCAGCGCTTTACAATTGAACATGAAGAAAGACAGTCCCTGCTCAAAAGAGCTTACAATCTAAAGCAGGACAAACAGACAGGACCAATAAGGATAAGGGAAGGACAGACAGAAGGACACATAAGGATAAGATAAAAGTTACAAGTCAGGAGTTGAAAGCAGCATCATACATGTAGGCCTTTAGCCCGGATTTGAAGGCAGCCAGGGATGGAGCTAGACGTAACAGTTCAGGAAGCCTATTCCAGGCATAAGGTGTGGCGAGAGTCTGGAGTTAGCCATGGAGGAGAAGGATGCAACTAGGAGAGATTTGCCTAGTGAACGGATTACTGTGATCTTATTATAAAGAGAGAGCTGGAATGGTGGTGCATTTGTATAGGCAGAGGGAGTGTGCACAGCTCCCAAATTATAGAAAACAAAGGAGAAAGTAAGAGTACTACAGTCATGCAAAGCATAAAGACTGTCACATTCTGGGGTGCACTGAAGGAAGATGTAACACAAATGAAGTGTGTAGTAAGAGCTGCACTTGCTGTCATGTTTCCAACACAAAAGAAAGAACTATTTATAGCTGTCTGAGCAAGCAAAGCCTAAGAATTTCCTGTTCCATCAATGAGGAAGCTAGGTGTAAATAATAGGAGTGAAAAATACAAGCCAATCATTTCAAATGGCATATTCAAGTGTCAAATACAAAGTAATAATAGCCAAAAGTACGAATGCCAAAAAAATGATGAAACAGGGATCCAGAACTGGGTCTTTTGTTTTGTCCCTCAAACCAAGTCTCTCTGTATAGTAACCACAGTCTGAACAGTGTCCCTCTGTATGGTAACTGAAGGGATTTCCTCCAATTAGCAACTGACCCTTCCCATGCTTGAGTAATAAAGAATTGAGCTTCCAAAAAAATACACCCTGTTTTGTGATAGGACTGTATATGTTCAAAAGCTTGAGCCAAGCTGTAGCACAGGACAGGCCTTTGGTTAAGAGGTACTGGCCTGTCTCTCCTGTCTATGGGGCTGCTCAAAGGGACTAAGACAATTTAACACTGAGCTGCCCTATGCTTGTGAGTCACCCACTTGTGTGCCTGACTCAGGCCTGCTTGTTGATGGAAAAAAGCAATATTGCTTACTTGTAACAGGTGTGTTTCCCCATACAGTAGAACTGATGAGGTACACAAACACAACCTTCCAGAGATTTGCCCGAATATTTGAGCTTCAGAACTGAAGAAACTGTTGTGCACAAGAAGGGCTGCATGTGTTCTGTCCTGACATCAGGTGTTGATGTCACACACCTGTGTGCCTTATCAATCCTGCTGTATACAGAAAACATCTGTTACCGGTAGACAGCATTGCTTTATATCCTTCTCCTTTTTACAGAGACAGAAAAGTCATCATTATAAATATTACTCTCTCGTTTCTTCTCTTCTTGGCTTAGTCTGAGGTTCTCTCAGCTGGGACTGCGGTGCCATGAACCTTCGTTTACAGCAGTGGTTCCCAAATGTGGTCCTGGAAGCACCCCAGCAAGTCAGGTTTTCAGGATACCATAAGCATAGATATACTGGGTCAGACGAATAGTCCATCTAGCCCAGTATCCTGCTTCCAACAGTGACCAATCCAGGTCACAAGTACTTGGTAGAAACCCAATTAGTAGCAACATTCCACACGACCAAGCCCATGGGTTCCCAAACGAGGTCTTGGAGACAACCCAGCCAGTCAGGTTTCCAGGATATTGCACCAAGAATATTCATGAGAGAGATTTGCATGCACTGCCTTCACTGTAAGTCAATCACAACTAGACTTCTGTAATGCCCTGTATACTGGCCAAACCAAAGAGAGTTTGTATCAGCTCCAACTAATTCAGAATGCTGCAGCACGAACGATAGAAGGCTGCAAGAGGTTACCACATCACACCCTTCCTGCAAAAGCTACACTGGCTACCAGTACCTTACAGAGCCAAATTTAAAACTCTGTTTGATTTTCAAGGTCTTTGGACAAAATGGGGCACAGTACTTAAAGAATAAGTTAACCCTTTACACACCTTTAAGACCTCTAAGGTCCTTTCAAGGATCATCACTATCTGTTCCCTCGTCAAAAGAAATTGTACGATGTGATACCCGCCAGTGAGCCTTCACAGGAGGCTCTGAAATTTACTCCCAGAGGGACTATATATAACTTGACTCAAGAAGCAGGTGAAAGCCTGGCTCTTCTCCCAAGCTTTTCATACATAGGGTGACTGAATATACACCCATTCTGCACCTGGACTAGCTTGCTACACATATTGTAACCACAATATGTGGATATATCAGTTCTTTATATCTTGCTTAACTATAGAAAGAACTTGCCTTGATTTTAGCTAACCATCAAATTATCCCAACTGACTCTGTACTACGCATCTTGTTCCCATCATATATCTGCTCTTGGTCTTTCAGCTATATGTTAAGCCATGTTGTAGAAAATCTTTAGGATCATATCTATGTATGTTGAATGTTCAAATATGCTTATTAGGTGTCGGGTCTTATCTCAATAAAAGACTCCTGTTGTCTCAATCTTGAAGGCCCAGTTGTGCTTATTTTCTGTTTGCTTATTAGGTGTATCATTAGTATTATGCTAACATTGTATTATATCTCCAGTCCTGTTAAATGTGTCTATTTTTGATACTGTTTCACAGTAGTTCTATTAAGTTTCAATTTGCTGTTTTTAAGTTTCTCATTTACTGTATTTATGTTTATCCTTGGTTATTTTACTATTGTTACAGCATAACAATACTAAAATTGTAAGTTTTATGTTAAAGTGTACCTGCCGTACACTGCCTTGGGTGAATCCCTTCATAGAGGCAGCTAATAAATCCCAGTAAATAAATTTCTCTCATGAATATTCATTGTGGATATCCTGAAAACCTGACTGGCCTGGGTGCCTCCAGGACCGGGTTTGGAAACTCCTGGTTTACAGTGAACCTCTCTGTACCAATATTTGTACTCGCCTTTCCCCCTACTTTTGCTAGCTCAGTCAACTGCATGACAGTTCCCTGATAGATTCGCCAGTTAGCTATTGCCTTTGAATGGATTGGTCAGGGTTTCCTCACGCCTGGGGTCTGTAAACACAGCATCTCCAGTTTCTGCCAGCTCAAGGAGCAGGAACTGATCCCCAGTATCCTACTTACATTATCACTGTGTCCTTGAGCTGGCCTGTTCTATGATTATTTATTTCTGGTGTAAACTTATTGTAGGTCAGCTGACAATGTTACCTTTTCATGTTGTGTAGCCACTATGACAAGAAAACTGTACCCTCTCTAATGTGAAGTATATATGGTAACACAATATGTACTTGGTTTCAAACAATTTATGGCTATGTAATTTTTGAAAATGAAGCTGCTCTCCTGTAAGTCCCCCAGGAGTAAACCTATTTAAAACAGTGTTCTCAAATTACATCATGTGAAGCCCCATTTGTATAAGGGCTCCACGTGGGAAATGGGATGACCAGTTTGGGATGTTCATTTCCTATGGGTTTTATAAAAGGCAGTACCCAACCCTAGAGCCTTTTGTAAAATATATACAAGAATGCTGACAAATACACATGTACAGTATTTGCTTGTACATACAGCAAGTGCAGAGAAATCGAAACCACCACATTAAAAAAAAAAATGGCATCAATATCGATCAGCAGCTTAGATGTATGTAAGTGCCACCACTTACACATATAGGGGTAATTTTATAAAATGTACACCAATATTTAGGCACCCATATGTACCTAAATGCCAAAATTCTGGCTGTGCACTATTGTATAATGTAGCACTAAATGCAGTAACACACAGTTGGAAAGTAAACATGCACATGGGCAGCGTTGATGCAGAGCATGGGGGGTGGGGAGCATTGTTACACGTGTAAAATATAGAATACTAATATTTATGTGCATATTCCGACAAGTTAGCCGTGAGCACTTATACCAGCTCTTTGGCTGGAGAAGGATTATACGCCTAAATTATAGGCATCTATTTTACCTATTTAGCTAGTATTCTATAAACGAAAGAAGACTTACTGGTTGATATTCAAAACGATTTAATTGTCCAGAAACGGCCATTGACTGATTAAATCGCTTGTTAGGGGCTATTCGCTAATTTTCAGTGGCACTTAACTGGTTATCGCCGCTGGAAATTAGCAGTTACTGCCTACGTGAAAACCAGCTATTTTGAGGGCGTTCTGGGGGTGGAGTCAGCACTTGGCCAGTTAAGTGCCGATATTCAGCACTTAACCGGCCAAGGTAACCACATAAAACAGCCTTATCTTTATGTGGCAACCTATGGCTGGATAAGTTCTGAATATCAGCTTAACTGGCGATGTGTTAGCTAGCACCGCATAAACCAGAGATTCAGTGTTGAAGCCCAGACACTCTTGGCCTTGAATATCTGAGAATAACACCAGCAGCTGTCATCAAAATGCTCACTGCTGCCGGCTGAATAGTGACCCCATTTCAGAAAACTTCATGTATAAATGACGTGAATTAAGCAATGAGGCTGCTTAAAGATTTTTTTCTTCTGTTCGAAAGCAAAAAAGAACATTAGCTTTGTTACTAATGTTAAGCCCTGGCTAAAATTATGCTCCCTTTGGAGGATGTGCAAAAACCAACAGGGAAATGTATATTTGATTTTTCTTTTATTATACATGTATTCTCATTGTAAAATAGGGAATACATAACTTTTTTGCCTGCTATAATCATGCCCACAATGGCCTCCTTGAAGCTGTGTATCTCAGGCCATCTACATGTGCAAATAGCAGCTTTCTGATATTGCTGTTTGTTTATGTAGCCAATCTACACATGTAAATGCTTCTAAAATGACCACGAAAAGAAGGGAGTAGGAAATGGACCAGGCTGCCAAGGAACAAACGAGGAGACTTCAGATGATGGTTAAACATTTATTGGTGACCTCCAGCATATAGTGTTTTGCTGGTTTGTGTGGAAGAGAGTAATGTTTACAATATATATAATTGAACTACTAAACAGTATTGATAATTCTTAAGAATAAATTAATACAGTTTCTTAGCTTAGTGTGCCAATTACATGAAGAGAGTAAAACTTAAATGTCTCTTTAAATGCTTGTTACTAATATGGTTTAAAATTTGTTAACATTTAGGCCAGTGTGAAGATTCTGTTATGGTTGAAGGCCTACCTAGTTATGCAGCTGATATTGGGAAAGGAATTATGCAGTACCCAGATTCACAATGTAGACCCAAGAGTCAGGTTAGTAATGCAAGATTTAAATTAAATGAATTGTGTGAAAGACTATTAGTATTTATTCTCTCTCCCACTGAGATCTGCTGCTATTTACCCAAGCGGATCTATGATGAAATATAGCCAAATCTGAGCACCAGAAGATCACATGGTCTTGACGGTGCATGATCTGGAAACTTTTCTGGGAAGCAATAGGATGCTGAATGAGATCATGTTAGCTTGTGTGTTTGTGTGCTTGTGTGTCCTCTGTAGTTGTGTTGTGTAGTGTATGTGCTGTGTGACTAAAGGTATGTTTTGTGTGTATGTTTTACTGCAAACTGAGCAATGATGAGCCTTCAGGTTAGCTGATCAGTGAAACAGTGATGATCTCTACACTTGAACTGAGCTCGGGATGCATAGTAATTCATGTTTTGTAGGCTTTTTTTTAGCGATGTTTATGCATTGACCCTGATACATGTGTTGGCTTGTTTTATTCCCTTACTGCAGGTAGTATTATCTCAGTCTTCAGTAGCCAGTGCATTCAGCTCACAAACCTGTACCCAAGATGCAGTTAGTGATAATGGTTCTTCAACTACAATTTCCACTGGTAGCATTTTGACAAATGAAACACTGGAACCAAGCCCTAATAACATAGGTAAGTAATTCTGTTTATATATGTCCTAAAATTTGTTACTTTGGAGCTCTTACAGTGCTGTTGTCTTAAACTAGTAGTTATAGATTAAGGTCCCATTCTGCTATTCCCTGAAGGTCAAGTGGTATATATAATTCTTAAGCAACAGTGGAGGAGCAGTTTTTCAAGTCTGTAAGATGGACATTTTGCTTTTACTGAACAGTACTGTGCATAGTGACTTGCCGTCAACATAGATTTGATATTGAATGAAAGCATTTTGATCAAAAGGAGCTTTTCATCATTTTTTAGCATTTAATTGGTGAAAACCTTGCTTAAATGTTTGCTTTGTCTCTGTATTCATTTCTCCTAGTTTAGGCACTTCTGCTAATGACAGTTATTTTAGTAAAACGTTTACTTCCAAGTTAAAACATGTGTGCTAGAAATTAATTTTACCAATTTTGACCAGTACTTTTAACAAGCAAAAGTGGTTTCCTGCACTACTATTTAAGCGGTGTAGTATTTGAAGGCAACACAGAGTAATGACTCCAGTTTATTTTGCAGAGAGTTCTTGCTGCCATTTTGATCTCCAATCATGGCCAGCCTCAACAATTAAAGAAGCAACTAACAGCCTCAAGCTTTCTCCATCCTCTCCTGCTCACTCATGGCAAGGTATTATGTCTCATGATCAGGAATCACAATTGCCTTCACAAGAAAATAGAAGCCACATTCAACAAATCATAGACAAACAAGTATACCAAGAATGTAAGGGCCTCTTTTATCTAGCCGCGCTAGTGGCTCCCGGTGCAGTAATGCTGACAGTCAATTCACTTTTAACGGGCTTCTTTGTCATTGTCGCACAGGAACCACTATAGCGCAGTTTGATAAGAGGCCATTTGAAGGGAACTTGAGATTGGCATGGCAACAATTGTTTAATATTTGTACAGAACTCATAAGAGGAACATAACAGCTATTAGGATGATATGAGCATTGTGTTTATCTTCAACAGTTTCTTTATGCAAATTAAAACTACAATTGAGTATGTTTGTTTTCTGTTAAATGCTTTAATGTTTGTTAATTGCTTTACATTTTTAAAATATGGTTCCTTAGTGCTTTCCTTTCCTTTGAAAAATAAATGAAATGGGGGCTCAAAGGACCATATGTGATATTTTTAGTTATATTTAGCAGCTGTTACGATTTCAGATTCTCCACAACTCCAGGCTTATTTGTTCAAACAAGCTTTCTAATTAAATACGTAGAGCTGTTTTCGGGAAGGTGCCTGCAGATGACAAAATCTTTCATACTGTATTAACTATTATTTGTATGCTAACTTTTTGGGTTTTTTTTGCTCTGGACTGTTCCGTCCTGTGATACGCTAGTGTTTGATTCTTTGTTTTATGAACTATTTTTAGAAATTTAACATTGTGCACTGCTTTGTTGTGCTGGCTATTAAGAGTGGTATATTAAGTTTCAAATAAACCATTTATCTGTAGGCAGAAACAGTGACTTGTTACAGTATGGGACAGAATTCCTGTAAGGCTTCTACTCCATAATGTTTTCACTTTTTCCAGTTATAAACAAAGTTTGCACATTGATTGCAAGAGTAGGTCTAGCACTGCAGTAGGATTATTGTAATATTTTTTTTTTTTTTTACCTGGGACTCCCAAAGAAGACCATAACTAGGCTTCAATTATTACAAAATACTGCGGCCAAAGTTATATTGTATAAAGGTAAATTTGAAAATGTAACTCCTTTGATGAAATTGCTTCACTATCTGCCAGTTTCCCTACGGATTCAGTTTAAGCTGCTTTGCTTTTCATTTACTATCTTGCATGTCTTAATTTTATTTTTCTTATTTATATGTCCAACTGAGATTTTGTGCTCTGTTCATCAAATTACAACTTTCTTCTGCTTCGACTTTCAAGAAATTATCTGTTTATAAACGCATGCTATCTGTGGCTCCAGAACTAATGGAATTCTCTTCCCTTAGAATTGACATTAGAAAATAATTACAGGAATTTCAGAAAAATGTGGAAGACTTGGTTGTTCATTAAATTTTATTCTTATAATATTTATTTTGAATAATATGTTTTAACTAGTAAAAAAGCCCCGTTTCTGATGCAAATGAAACGGGGGCTAGCAATGTTTTCTTCTGTGTGCATGTGGGAGTGTGTGTGTCCCTGCCCTCTGGCCTCTCTCCCCTCCCCCCTCTGAGTCCTTCACTGTTACAGAGCCAGCGATTTGATTTCGTGCTCTGCTGTTTTCCTTCACTGACTGTGTTACAGAGAGGGCGGGGCAGACACTCATAGGGAAACCGGATATCTCGCCCCCTTCACACTTCCGGTTGGAGGCTTCATAGAACGTTGGTGTTGCCTTTTATATAGAGAGATTATATTTCTAGGCAAAAAAACAGCACAAAGGGCCTTTAAAAACAAAAGGGAACACAGTTTTTTCATATAAAAAACTTTTAATGGTAAACTTTGCTTGAAGAAAGACCCGACACGGGCCGTGTTTCGGTGCCGCCGCACCTGCGTCAGGGGTCTGCATTAAACATATCATAATACAACAATCAAAATCACAAATAATAATAGTAATAATACTGTCAATTATATGAATAAAAATGATAATAATAATAAAAAAAAGGAAAACACTTTGATAGGAACCGAGAAAAATACTTTGATAAAAACCAAGAAACCTAGATACATACATAAAATAAGATATTATATATTTCAAGCTTATATCCATTCATTAACAAAAAATGATATTATATACATGTATCCACTCATAAACCAAAGAAAACATTTTTATTAAAATATATGTTTATGTATACCATTTGGTAGTAGAAACCCACATTTAAATAAACATAATTCAAAAGAAAAATATGAGTATAAACAAAAAGATAGTTTTTCAAAAAATATACCTTTCAAAAAAAATACCCTTTAAAAATTTTTTACCTCTTAAAAAGTCTACCTTTTAAAAAATCATATACACATATATATTTCTCTCTAAAAAAACTTATACTTGTGCAAAATTATATATATATATATATATATATATATATATATATATATATATATATATATATATATATATACACACACGCATACATGTGTACATATATACACATACATACACAAAAATAATAACTCACCACATCATTTACAGAGGAGGCTTCACTTAGCTAATTTAAAAAGGCAAAAGCTTTCCAAAATTTTATATAATATATTCCTCTTTAAAAAAAAAAATAAAATAAAAAAATATATATATAATATTTGATAGCAAATTGAACACATTAATATCACATTAAAAAGAATTGATTACTAATAATAAATACACACTATGCTAAACACAGATAACAAATCAGATGGGTTGATAAATACATAATATACTGATACCCACATAGCACACAAATCAAATACATTAATAATTGTATTAAAAAACATATATAAAAATATTAAATACATTATTGTGGGATAGATATATAAATCAAAACAATTATTAAAAAACAAAAGTACTAAATACTGATTAAATTGTTAATTATGTCAAAAACAAGTGATATTTATCGTACAACAACCACTTTGTTACCGTGCAGTGAAAACATAATAAAAAAATAATAATATAGTAGGAAATATATATGATATGAAACCCTTTTTTTGTGCAATAAAAGCACAATACAAAATATAATCAAAAAATAATAATGTAAATAATCAAAACTGCAGTTTAATTATCATTAATTCAAAGAGGATATTTTAGGAATTCGCCTAATGTTAGAAAGACAGATTATAATGCAATAAAAAACTGTTATAAAATAATCCACCAAAAAACTACTTAAAACAACAACATCCGCAATTCAAACCAGCATTTAAATTAATATTATGCAATAATAGAAATCAAAGAAAAGAAGAGTAGAAAAGGTGTAATTGTGATTGACATAAAACGAACAAAATTTGAAACGAACAAAATTTAAAACAATACAGACAATTGTTTGATTGCCGTCAATTAAGCCAAATATAGCGCTAAACATAAAATAAAAAAATGGGAGGACAAAAAACAAAATGATTGTGAACTCAATCCTGTATCTAGGAGTTAACAATACATAGCGGCAAAGCAATATTAAACTCAAATAAGGCTACCAAAATGTTTAAGGTCATGTTACATAAAAATAATAATTAAGATTAGCATAAGACAACCCTATGGCGTTATTAAATGCGAACATAAAAGAATATATATATTTGAGACATGAAGTGAATTGCCATATAACCATTGGTTGTCAAAAAAAACAGCATTTGGTTAGATAATTAAGATTGACACAAAACGAGCCTTAAACAAACCTTTAACGTTATTAAATGTAGGCATGGAGCATTAAAAAAATACTTGAAGACATTTTGCCATATAACCATTGGTTGTCAAACATTAAAAACGCATTTGGCTAACCAATTGAATTAACACAAAACAAGCTTTAAACTTTTAAATAAAAGTTCGCATTTAATAACGCCATAGGTTTGTCTTATGCTAATCTTAATTATTATTTTTATGTAACATGACCTTAAACATTTTGGTAGCCTTATTTGAGTTTAATATTGCTTTGCCGCTATGTATTGTTAACTCCTAGATACAGGATTGAGTTCACAATCATTTTGTTTTTTGTCCTCCCATTTTTTTATTTTATGTTTAGCGCTATATTTGGCTTAATTGACGGCAATCAAACAATTGTCTGTATTGTTTTAAATTTTGTTCGTTTCAAATTTTGTTCGTTTTATGTCAATCACAATTACACCTTTTCTACTCCTCTTTTCTTTGATTTCTATTATTGCATAATATTAATTTAAATGCTGGTTTGAATTGCGGATGTTGTTGTTTTAAGTAGTTTTTTGGTGGATTATTTTATAACAGTTTTTTATTGCATTATAATCTGTCTTTCTAACATTAGGCGAATTCCTAAAATATCCTCTTTGAATTAATGATAATTAAACTGCAGTTTTGATTATTTACATTATTATTATTTTTTGATTATATTTGTATTGTGCTTTTATTGCACAAAAAAAGGGTTTCATATCATATATATTTCCTACTATATTATTTTTTTATTATGTTTTCACTGCACGGTAACAAAGTGGTTGTTGTATGATAAATATCACTTGTTTTTGACATAACAACAATTTAATCAGTATTTAGTACTTTTATTTTTTAATAATTGTTTTGATTTATGTATCTATCCCACAATAATGTATTTACTATTTTTATATATGTTTTTTAATACAATTATTAATGTATTTGATTTGTGTGCTATGTGGGTATCAGTATATTATGTATTTATCAACCCATCTGATTTGTTATCTGTGTTTAGCATAGTGTGTATTTATTATTAGTAATCCTTTTTAATGTGATATTAATGTGTTCAATTTGCTATCAAATATTATATATATATATTTTTTTTTAAAAAGAGGAATATATTATATAAAATTTTGGAATGCTTTTGCCTTTTTAAATTAGCTAAGTGAAGCCTCCTCTGTAAATGATGTGGTGAGTTATTATTTTTGTTTGTGTATGTATGTGTATAAATGTACACATGTATGCGTGTGTATGTATATATATATATATATATATATATAAATTTTTGCACAGGTATAAGTTTTTTTTAGAGAGAAATATATATGTGTATATGATTTTTTAAAAGGTAGACTTTTTAAGAGGTAAAAAAATTTTAAAGGGTATTTTTTTGAAAGGTATATTTTTTGAAAAACTATCTTTTTGTTTATACTCATATTTTTCTTTTGAATTATGTTTATTTAAATGTGGGTTTCTACTACCAAATGGTATACATAAACATATATTTTAATAAAAATGTTTTCTTTGGTTTATGAGTGGATACATGTATATAATATCATTTTTTGTTAATGAATGGATATAAGCTTGAAATATATAATATCTTATTTTATGTATGTATCTAGGTTTCTTGGTTTTTATCAAAGTATTTTTCTCGGTTCCTATCAAAGTGTTTTCCATTTTTTTATTATTATTATCATTTTTATTTTTATTCATATAATTGAAAGTATTATTACTATTATTATTTGTGATTTTGATTGTTGTATTATGATATGTTTAATGCAGACCCCTGACGCAGGTGCGGCGGCACCGAAATACGGCCCGTGTCGGGTCTTTCTTCAAGCAAAGTTTACCATTAAACGTTTTTTATATGAAAAAACTGTGTTCCCTTTTGTTTTTAAAGGCCCTTTGTGCTGTTTTTTGCCTGGTTTGTTTTTGTACTTCGTTCCCTCTCTTTGTTACAATTTAATTATATTTCTAATAACGCATTGTAAATTGCTCTGAGCTTGTGGTATGGGTGGTCTAAAAAAAGTCAGGTTATTATAGAGAAAGAGAGGATGATGTGTGCTTTCTAAAATTCTCAGTTTTGTTCATGTGGTGTACTGGGTTAGGGATTGGTATTGAACATTCTTGATAAAAATAAGTCTCGTTAATTTAAATTTAATTTAATTTTTTATTAATTTAAAGTGCCTGCTTTTGGGGTTGACTTCTCATATGTAGACCAGCAGCAGTGTTTTCGCCCTTTGCAACCAAGACTAGATTTTGACCTTTCCTCCTCATCTTGTGAACAATCACAGAAGCTTGGAAATTTTGAAGACACTGGAGAACTTAGTAAGGTATTATGAAGTTCTGAATTAATTCTCTTATTGTTCTCATTAATATTTGTGAGTTGCCAGTTACTAATTTTGATAGTGGAGGAAGTGGAACTAGCCTATGTTACAGTATCTTGAACATCATCATAGGATGTAATGGCAAGAAATATAAAATAGTCTTTATTGCACTTGCTGTACTGCTTGAACTGATGCACAGAGCTCAGCGGTGAAGCTTCACAGTTTCTTTATTCTCTTTTTCCTCAGGAATATGCTGTGCTCGTTCCATTCTTTCTTGAATGGACAAGCTTCTGTCCTCATCACCACCACCTTCACTGGGAGGCTGCTTACATATTCGCCACCCTTTCTGTAAATAAATATTTCCCTAGATTACTCCTGGGTCTAACCCTTCTTGCCCTTATCCTGTAATTCTTTGTTCAGGAGCTTCATTTCAATTGAAAAAGGTTTGCTTCATGTGCAACTTGTATTGTGCAGCAGTGCAATGTGTGATATATCAAGCAGCTGCAAATAAATTTCTGAAGTACATTGCAGGTATTTAAATGCATCTAGCATATCTCTCCCTCTCCTGCTTTTCTTCCAACGTGTATGTTTTTAGGTCTTTTGAGTCTGTTCCCATGATGATCACTGGCCATTTTAGTAGTTGACTGACTCCATCTTGTTTAGCTTTTTGAAGGTACAGTCTCCAGAGTTGCAAACAGTACTCCAAATGATGTCACCTGAGAATAGTACTGATGCGCTATTATCTCACCTCTTCCTGATGGCCATTCCTCTCCACATGCATTCAAGCATCCTGGTCTCTACCTATTTGGTTACGTTAACATCGTCAGATACAATCACCCTCAGATCATGCTCTTCTTTGTGCACAAAAGAACTTCAAGCACTATTTTGTAATGCCTCCTAAGGTTTTTACAGTCCAAATGCATGACCCTCACTGGTCACCTAGTATGCTGCCTTTTGTCCTCCTCCTCCTCCTCCTCCTTTCTTTTGCCTTTGGAAGAGGAACAACATCTGCCCATCTTTAAGAAACCATTGAAAATTTATTTATTTATTGGGATTTATTAACCGCCTTTATGAAGGGATTCACCCATTGTGGTGTACAGTAGGTACAATAAAATTTACAATTTTGTTAACAGCATAACTACCTTCCTGCTTCAGATAAACTGAAATTATTTTGGAAATCACGTAAATTTACAAGTGTCAAAACAGAGTTATATCGGGAAGGCTATTGAAAGAAGTGTGCAAGTAGGCAACCACCAGTGGCACCAAGTTGGAGTGAGCAGGTATTTCCAGACTGACTGAGGATAATAAAATACACAAGCCCTAAAGGGAAGAGAAATGCTAAAGCAATCCTTGCCCTAGGCACTGTTTTGTCCAGGGACTGCTGTGCACACTGAATAGAATAAGATAGGCTGTTCTAACAAGTTACTTGACTACTCTCTCCTTATAAATACACTGTGAAAAATGTCAGACATCAGGACTTGCCAGATCTTCCCTAGGTTTCCATGCTCTCTGATGTATCCCATTCAACCCCATAGCTTTGTCTGCTTAAGAACATAAGAATAGCCATACTAGCTCAGATCAGTGGTCCAGTATCCTTCTTCCAACAGTGGCCAATCCAGATCACAAGAATCTGGCAGAATCCCAAATAGTAGCAACATTCCATGGTACCAATCCCAGGGCAAACATGTCTGTCTTTAATAGCAAACTATGGACTTTTCCTCAAGGAGCTTGTCCAATCCTTTTTTTTTTTTTTTTTTTAAACCCAGATGTGCTGCTGTTACCACATCCTCCAGCAATACGTTCCAGAACTTAACTATTATGAGTAAAAAAATATTTCCTTGTATTTGCTTTAAAAGTATGTCCCTGTAACTTCATTGAGTGTCCTCTAGTTTATGTACTATTTGAAAGAGTAAAAAACTGATTAACTTCTTCTCATTATACACTACTCAAGATTTTGTAGACCTCGATGTTTTCAATTGATCTTCTGTCTGCAAGAGAGGTCTGTATATCCCACCAATATACATCAATGTTTATTTTTCCCAGATTAATTTCCAGTGTCTCTTTGCTATCTAAGTCCTGTAGTTCTTTTGCTTTAATTATTTTTTATGTATAGCACCACTCCTCCCTTTCTTCCTGCTCTATTTTGCCTGAATCAATTATAGCCTAATAACATTCCAGTCATGGTTCTCCATTGCTCATGTCTCCATGACTTCCACTAAATCCAAGTCAGCTTCTTCCTTTACCGCCTGTAGATCCAGGACATTATTTCCCTTGCTGTGGTCATTAGTATACATAGCTTTCTAGTTGTTAGCCTTCCCGTTTCTATACTTGTTTAATATTTTAGTTACCTGAGGGCTTTTATAATAATAATAATAAGAAGAAACAAGGTTTTTGTTTACCATCCCAGCTCTTAATGGCTTTCAGTAGAGGAGTTAATTACCAACTGTAAAACAAGCAATCAACGAAGATCATTAAAAAAAAATAAAGAAAATACAAAATCTACTTGAGATGTGTACTAAATGGCTAAGTCATCAGAAGGTTCTGAAATTTCATATAGTCCATCTACCCCCATTGATCCTAATTTGAAGCCATCTTCAGTAGGTTATCTAGTTGTTCCACAGTTTGCCCCTCCTCCATCCAGTAGGTTGACTCAATCTGTTCAGCACTCATTGGAAAACCATCCCAGTGTCTAGGAAGCCATGTATTAATTTCCAGAATGCATACATTTCTGCCTTTGCCTTTACCTTTGACCAGGAAGATCAAGGAAATCACCATGTGTGTACCTTTGACCAGGAGGATCAAGGCAATCACCATGTGTGTACCTGTCTGCTTCACCTTCTCTTCCAGAACCTTGATGCTGCTAGGTATTCCACAAAATAGACTGAATTTCAGTTTCTGTTTTGGATTCAGTACCAAAACCGGACCGAAATCTGGGTTTGGGTTTCAGCTGAAAATTTCTGTCTGTGCTGATTCCAATTGCAAAATGGCTGCTGGGACCCCTAGCAACAGTCTTGGCAGCCACTGCGATGGAGCAGTGCCTCCAAAGAGGCCACTGCACCATCAGACCTTCGTAGGGTAGGTCCGGCGAGGGCCTGTGGGTGGGATGGGGGGACAGTGATTGTAGGGGGGAGGGGAAGAGAGAGAGGGGACCACCCACCAGGGGGTCAGCTCAGGAGGGGGATCTTTTTTTTGTCAGATGTGGGGGGTGGAGTTTTGTTTACGGTTTTGGTTTTTGATGAAACTGAGTAGCCAATTTTGGTTGCAGATTCGATTTCAGCAGAAACCGAAGATTCTGGGTTTGATTGGGCGCTACCCCTGAATATATCAAAGGTGTCTTCATTTGTACCGACATGGATGAGCAGCATTTTATGATGATCATGAATCTTGCCACTGTCTCTGCAACATGTCTTAATCTTGGCACTCAGCAGATTGTGGGTTCCAAGAGGTGTGCACTTGGGACGTTGTATTTTGGTTGACAGATGCTTCTTGCCCCTCAGGAGTATAAAGCATATCTAACCTGCCCAATTTACTGTCTGCTACAATGGCATTACCCAGACAGGGGTCACATACTGTGGCTTACTAGCCTGGTCTTGGACATACATCTAGTGCACTGCACTTGCCATTGAACTTAAGGGCCAACTTGTTTTGTTCATTATGAAGATTTTCTGGTATCTTGTTTACATTTGGGGATAGATTCAGTAAATGGCACCGAAAAAAACCCAGCTTAAGCCTTATTCTGTAAGCTGCGCCTAAAGTTCAGCGTGGTTTATAAAATAGTGTTCAGACATTATGATCGCACCTAAATTTATGCACCACCATTTGCACCAAAGAAAACATGGTGCAAATGCCAGCACTCTTATTCTGTAATTATGTGCTAACTCAAAACCACTTCCATGACTGTCCCCTTTCTACGCCCCCTTCGGGCCATGCGTAACACCCAATTAAATCTAATTAGTGCCAGTAATTGCTTGTTACGCCAATTAGCACTAATTAGCTCATCTTATTAAATTGCGCGTGCAAATCAGCACTGCGCCTAAATTTGTGTGCGCAATTTACGGTGGGTTGGTGTGTTAACTAAAGCATACACAGATACTTCTTTGAAAGACTTGCTTATAGAAAACACTGGCAGTGGGTAAACTTCAGACTGTGTCCAGCTTTAGGTCCACTTTTTTTTTGGCAGTGTATAATACAAATTAAAATATTACATCTTTATGGGGACAGTTTTGAAATACTTTTTTGGGGCAAAACTGGTGTATCCTCATGGGAAACGCAGACTTTTGAAAACTGCCCTCCCTGTTTGTGGAGAAAAAAGGATGTTGCTAGGGGTTGGGCCAGGGTGGGGATTTCATTAGTGAGGATATGCTTATCCCACAAATGAAATCCCCTGTATATTGAAATTTCATTTGTGGGGTAAGAATATCCCTGCAGCACTGATGGCTGTAGATTTTTCAAAGAAAAACAATGAAGATCCATAGGTACAAAGTACCATGTGCCTGGCAAGGTACCCGCTGCTAATGTAAATTACTCTCCCCATCTCAGATCAGATATACATGCAGATTAATATAGAATATTTGAATGTCGGGAGCTTTACTTGGTTTTGTATTTTTTATACATCTCTTCCTACTGGGATTTTAGCATTCTCCGAGGACAAGCAGTCTGCTTGTTCTCACATGTGGGTCGACGTCTGCGGCCCAGGAAACGGCAAATTTTCACCAGCAAAATTAAAAAGTTCTGCCAGAGTCTTCTGGCGTGCGTGCGCGGTCGACTCCCGTCGCGTGAGCGTGCCTCCTCAGTTCTTTCTTTGTTCGTGACGAGGTGACAGGATTTTTTTCTGCTCTCCTTGTTCTTGGCCCGGGGTCTAAAGTCTGACTACTATTTCTTTTATTTCTTTTACTATTTTAAGTTTACTTTCTTTTCAACGTGGCTGGCCTTTAGGCTGCGCGGTCGGGTTTTCTCCCATTTTGGCACAATCGGGTGGTTTGATTTCGCCAAAGCTGTTTTTCCTTCCATGTCATCAAAGACACCCAGCGGCTTCAAATGTTGTACTCGGTGCAACCGGACCATCTCAGGTACCGATACCCACACCTGGTGCATCCAGTGCCTTGAGCTCGACCATAGCCCAGCCGCTTGTAGTCTGTGTCTTCGTATGAAGAAACGGACCCAAGCATCTCGAGAAACCCAATGAGAAAAGCTTTTTAGGGCTCGGTCCGGTCCTTCGACATCGGTACCGAGGTCGGTGGCGTCGACATCGAAAGGAGCATCGATGTCGGGAAGAGAGGTAATGGCTGCTGAGAGACCAAGTCGCGCTGGGAGCAGTGAGGCATCGAATGGGTCTCCACCTGCCTTGAGGCCTCCTGTTATGCAGGCCCCCTGGGACCGACCTTTGTCGGAGATGTGAGGATTCCACGTCCTCATTGGTACCGAGTAGTCTTGATGACGGGCGTCGAGCGAAGGCCAAGAAGCACCGTCATCATTTTTCTTCGACACACGGTACCGGGAGCTCCGGGGCGTCGAGAGAGTTGGCACCCGAGAAGCATCGGCGCCAAGAGGATCGCTCCCCCTCGATACAGGAGGTGCTGATGCGTCGGTCTCCTAGCAGCCTGGTACCTGCTTCCGAGCCTCCACAGATTCTGACACTGCCTGTTCCACTGACCCCCGCAGCCTTCTCCGATGGCGAGCGCATCCGGGCTTTGTTTCCAGAACTTCTGGAGGGACTGCTACGACAGTCAGCTTCGGTGTCGGGGGTGCTTGCGCCTTCTGTACCGTCTGCTGCAGCGGTGTCTGGCACTTCTCCTGCGGTGAGGTCCCCGACTGGAGTGCCGCGTGCGGCATCGGCGTCAGCTGCCAGCCAGGTCGACTCTCCTTCAACATCGGTGGGGGGAGCTTCGCCGCAGTCGGACCAGGCGTTGGCCTCTCGACATCGCCATAGAGGACATTGTTCCTCGGCATCGAGGCAGGTTCAGTGTCAAAGTACCTTAACACAGGTTTTATCCGACACTGAGCAGCAAAGTTCATGGGAGTCAGTGGAAGATCCCAGGTGCTCTTTTTCTGATGAGTCCTTTGGGATTCCCTCTGATCCTTCCCCTCTGCCAGAGAGGAGACTATCTGTCTTTTTCCTCTTTTGTCCGGGAAATGGCTACAGCTATTCCTTTCCCTGTGGAGGTTGAGGATAAGCCCAGGACTGAGATGCTCGAGGGCCTGGATTATTCTTCTCCACCTATAGAGGCCGTGACAGTTCCTCTGCATAAGGTACTGAAGGAAGTCCTTATGCGAAACTGGTCGGCCCCTTTGTCTGGCCCTGTGGTCCCGAAGAAAGCTGAATCCCAGTATCGGACCCAAGGTGAACCTGGATTGATGAGGTCTCAGTTACCCCACAATTCCATGGTGGTGGACTCCGCCTGGAGTTCTAGAAGACTATGCTTCGGCGCCCCCAGGCAAAGAGGCTAGAACTCTTGATTCTTTTGGGAGAAGACATATCAGGCCGCAATGCTCGCCGCCAAGATTCAGTCATACCAGCTCTTCAAGAGCATGCACTTGCGGGACTCGATACGGCAACTGTTGAGTTTGGTTGAAGCACTCCCTAGGGAGCTGGCCGAACCTTTTCGCAAGGTGGTCAGGCAGCAGAAGGTGTGTCGAAAGTTCTTGGCCAGGGTACATTTGACACTTTTGATGTAGCATCCAGGATCGCTGCTCAGGGTATAGTGATGCACAGACTGTCATGGCTTCGTATCTCTGACCTGGATCATTCTGTCCAGCAGCGAATGGCGGATGTTCCTTACCGGGGGGCGGGACAACCTTTTTGGTGAAAAAGTAGAGGATCTTGTTGATCAGATCAAGAAGCATAATGATGCTATGGATTCTCTCTTCCACCAGGTGCCTTCTGCTACTGCCTCCTCATCTAGGAGGTATTTTGGAGGGAAGAGAAGTGCTCCCTACTTTATTTATTTATTTATTTATTTATTTTTGTTACATTTGTACCCCGTGCTTTCCCACTCATGGCAGTCTCAATGCGGCTTACATGGGGCAATGGAGGGTTAAGTGACTTGCCCAGAGTCACAAGGAGCTGCCTGTGGCTGAAGTGGGAATCAAACTCAGTTCCTCAGTTCCCAAGGACCAATCCAGTCCTAGGTGTAGGTACACTCCTGCTTCTTGGCAGCCTACCCAGGCTCAGCCCCAGCACGCTCGTTCTTGTCAACAGTGTGCATCTAAGGCCCATACTGCTCCCCAGCAAAAGCAAGGGACAGGCTTTTGACTGACTCAGTTAAGCATAGCCTCAATAAAAGTGTCTGTACTGGACAACTTGCCGGTCGGGGGTGGTTGATATTTTTTCACCGAACGTGGCCTCTCAAAACCTCCGACCGGTGGGTTCTTCAAATAGTCCGGTTAGGATACACCCTCAATCTGGAATCCAAACCTTCAAATTGCCTACTGAGAGCTCATTCTTACAGCTCCCAGCACAAACAGGTACTTGCAGAGAAACTCTCCGCCCTTCTAAAGGCTCAAGCGGTCGAACCCGTTCCACCAGGGGAAGAAGGGTTGGGATTCTATTCCAGGTACTTCCTTGTGCAGAAAAAGACAGGGGGGATGCATCCCATCCTAGACTTAAGGGGCCTGAATAAATTTCTGGTTCGAGAAAAGTTCAGCATGGTTTCCCTGGCCACCCTTCTTCCCATGATTCAGGAGAACGATTGGCTATGCTCTCTGGACTTAAAGGATGCTTACACACATCTCGATTCTTCCAGTTCACAGGAAGTATCTTCGGTTTCGGCTGGGAACTCAGCACTTTCAGCACTGTGCATTGCCTTTTGGTCTGGCGTCTGCACCCAGGGTGTTTACAAAGAGGCATATTTTCAAAGCACTTAGCCTTCCAAAGTTCCATAGGTTTCTATGGAACTTTGGAAGGCTAAGTGCTTTGAAAATATGCCTCAGTGTGTCTGGTGGTAGTAGCAGCGTCACTACGCAGACTGGGAGTGCATGTGTTCCTTTATCTCGACGATTGGCTGGTGAAGAGCACCTCGGATGCAGGTGCTCTACAGTCCATGTGAATGACTATTCAGGTGCTACAGCTACTGGGTTTTTTGATCAATTACTCCAATCCCATCTCACCCCAGTACAGAAGTTGGAATTCATTGGGGCTCTATTGAACACAAAGACAGCTCGAGCTTATCTTCCCGACGCAAAGGCAGACAACCTCCTGTCCCTGGTGTCCATGGTTCGAGTATCTCATCAGATCATGGCTCGGCAGATGTTGAGACTTCTGGGGCATATGGCCTCCACAGTTCATGTAACTCCCATGGCATATCTACATATGAGATCAGCTCAATGGACCCTAGCTTCCCAGTGGTATCAAGTTGTGTGGGATCTAGAGGATGTAATCCAACTGACCACCGACTTTCGGAATTCCCTTCAGTGGTGGATGATTCGATCCAATTTGACCTTGGGACGTCCATTCCAAATTCCTCAGTCACAAAAAGTGCTGATGACGGATGCATCCCTCCTGGGATGGGGAGATCGTGTAGATGGGCTTCACACTCAAGGGGCTTGGTCGGTTCAGGAAAAAGATCTTCAGATCAACCTCCTGGAACTGCGAGCGATTTGGAACGCTCTAAAGGCTTTCAGAGATCGGCTGTCAAACCAAATCATTTTAATTCAGACAGACAATCATGTTGCTATGTATTACACCAACAAGCAGGGGGGCACCGGATCTCGCCCTCTGTGTCAGGAAGCTGTTCAGATGTGGCTTTGGGCGCACCGTCACGGCATGTTTCTACAAGCCACTTACCTGGCAGGTGTAAACAACAGTCTGGCCGACAGACTGAGCAGGATAAGGCAACCTCACGAGTGGTCACTGAACATGGGAGTAATCCGCAAGATCTTCTGAGCATGGGGCACCCCCCTCGGTGGATCTTTTTTCCCACTCAGATCAATCACAAGGTCCCTCAGTTCTATTCCAGGCTTCAGGCCCACGACAGACTAGAGTCAGATGCCTTTCTCCTACATTGAGGGACAGGTCTCCTGTATGCGTATCCTCCCATACCTCTAGTAGGGAAGAGTTTCCGCAAACTCAAGCAAGACCGCGGAACCATGATTCTAATTGCACCCTCTTGGCCCCATCAGATTTGGTTCCCCCTTCTTCTGGAGTTGTCCTCCGAGAAACTGTGGAGATTGAACTGTTTTCCGACCCTCATCACCCAGAGCGAGGGGTCGCTTCTACATACCAACCTCCAGTCTCTGGCTCTCATGGCCTGGATGTTGAGAGCTTAGAATTTGCCTCCTTGGGTCTTTCAAAGGGTGTCTCCTGAGTCTTGCTTACTTCCAGGAAAGATTCCACGAAAAAGTGTTATTCATTCAAATGGAGGAGGTTTGCCGTTTGGTGTGACAGCAAGGCCCTAGATCCTCTTTCTGACCCTGCTTGAATACCTTCTACCAGGGCCGGCCCTAGGTTTTCTAGCACCCTCCTGCAGTCTATTAGTCGGCGCCCCTACCCATCCAGGGGCGGGATCACTATGGTTCCACCCCCACAGTAGACACACCCCTTTTACCAGCCATGGCATCATTGAAAATATTACACCAGTATAGAAGAAAAATAACTTAGCACACAGACCAGGAATTAGGAGAACAGACAGTCTTGCCAACTCTGAACAACAATGTGTTATCAAAATTTCAGAATCTAACAAACAGATCCCTATTCAGACACTTGGCCTTGCAGTCACACACGTAGAACAGAGATAGCCCCTCTTCAAATTCTTCAAAAATTAACCTGAAATCCTAAGAAGTTAGACTCTGCATGCAGCACAATAGCCTTCCCATCCAGCGTAGCTTAGGATCTAGCTAGGGCAGACTTAATCAGCATAAACTAACATATTCTACAATCTGAGTTGGACAGACTAACAGGAGTTACTGAAGTGGGAATGAGAGATAGGAGATTGGTGATGGTTAGGAATTGAAAGCAGCCATCTAGCCCTCCTGTCCTGTGAGTTGCTGTGTTGGGGTGGGGGTGGGGGTGGGTCAGGTGCAGCACTAAACAGCAGTCTCTGACAAAACAAGGGTCCAGGCTGTGCTGTGCTGTCTCTGAGCCCTCTCTGGGCTGGATTCCAGCTCCTGGTTTCACTCTCAATCTCAATGTGTTCCGGAGCAGTGAGGTCCTCTGACAAACACAACAGGAGGCTATTTCTCTGCTTGGGATGGGGGAGGGGACTGGACAGAGAGCTGACAGCTCCTGCTTTGGAGCCAGATTGAGATGAGCAGGAGAGATTAGATAAACAAAAGCCTCAGCAGGCGCCCTTGAAGGCAGATGCCCTCCTGCAATGCATAGCCTGCTTACCGGGTTTGACCGGCCCTGCCTTCTACACTTATCAGAGTCTTGCCTCACAACCAACTCAGTAACGGCTCATCTTAGTGCAATTAGTGCTTATCCTCGCCGTGTAGAGGGTAAGCCTATCTCTGGACAGCCTTTAGTTGTTCACTTCACAAGAGGTTTGCTTTTGTCAAAGCACCCAGTTAAACCTCCACCAGTGTCATGGGATCTCAACGTGTCGTTCTCTCTCAGCTGATGAAAGCTCCTTTTGAGCCACTGAATTCCTGCCATCTGAAGTACTTGACCTGGAAGGTCGTTTTCTTGGTGGCTGTTACTTCAGCTCATAAGATCAGTGAGCTTCAGGCCTTAGTAGTGCATGTACCTTATATTAAGTTTCATCACAACAGAGTAGTCCTCCGCACTCACCCTAAGTTCCTGCCTAAGGTGGTGTCGGAGTTCCATCTGAACCAGTCAATTGTCTCGCCAACATTTTTTCCCCCGTCCTCATACCCGCCCTGCGAAAGCAGTTTGCATACCCTGGACTGCAAGAGAGCATTGGCCTTTTACGTGGAGCAGATGAAGCCCCTCACACAGTCTGCCCATTTGTTTGTTTTTTCCGACCCCAACAGGAGGGGAGTCGCCATCGGAAAACGCACAATCTCCAATTGGCATTTCCTTCACTTACGCCCAAGCTGGGCTGACTCTGGTGGGCCATGTCACAGCTCACAATGTTAGAGCCATGGCTGCGTCAGTGGCTCACTTAAAGTCAGCCTCCATTGAGGAGATTTGCAAAGCTGCAACATGGTCGTTAGTCCACACATTCACATCTCACTACTGCCTTCAGCAGGATACCCGACGCGACAGTTGGTTTGGGCAGTCGGTGCTGCAGAATCTGTTCGGGGTTTAGAATCTAACTCCACCCCCTAGACCCATTTTTGTTCTGTTCCAGGCTGCACTCTTAGTTAGTTGTTTATGATTTCAGGTCAATCTATGTTATGTCCTCGCCTTTGTGAGGTCCAATTGACCAATTTTCATTGTTTTGAGTGAGCCTGGTTGCTAGGGATACCCCACATGTGAGAACAAACAGCCTGCTTGTCCTCTGAGAAAGCAAAGATACTTACCTGTAGCAGGTATTCTCTGAGGACAGCAGGCTGATTATTCTCACAAACCTGCCCACCTCCCCTTTGGAGTTGTTGTTGTTTATTTGTATTTATGTTTTTTGATTAAACTGAGGAGGCACGCTCACGCGACGGGCAGGAAGTCGTCCGCGCATGCAAGGTGCGCGCTGCACGCACGCCAGAAGACTCTGGCAAAACTTTAATTTTGCTGGTGAAAATTTGCCGTTTCCTGGGCTGATGCGGACGTCGACCCACATGTGAGAACAATCAGCCTGCTGTCCTCGGAGAATACCTGCTACAGGTAAGTATCTTCACTTTTCTGGCAATTGGACCTCTGAGTTCCAGAAATTTCGTAAATTAAAACTGTGGTTTTAAAACTTTTTTTTCCCTCTTTAGGATCTAATCCTTCCTTTCTCAACCCCCTTGCTCATTTGTCACTGCCTTCCTCCTCCAACTTATTCATTGTTTGCTATCTCTTCCTAGGTTTTTGTGACCCTCAGTCACTTTGTCTACAGGGTGCCAGTATTCCCATTTTCTCTGTAGTTACCATGAAAACTACATGGAAGTAGTTGTACTGTGTGGCTCATACTTCCTCAGAACTTTTCAGACTCAGAAACGGCAGTAAAATGTGCTACCTCCAGAGCACCTGAAAGGAATGCGGGGCCAGGACTGTGACACAGTACTGAGGGGCTATCCTGCAGTTGAAAAACACTGGGTTAGAGTGGTTATGCAAACAGAGAATATGATAGCAGATATTTCCACATCTTCACAAAGTTAATTATTTTGGCCACGTTTTGATTTACACGGGTGTCATGACTCTTGGGGCTTGGTAATAAGAAGCCCCAATATCATGGAGCATAACCCTGGCGCAGCAATCACCTGAAGTCTCTATTATTTTATAAAGTCTCTTTTATTGAATAAATCACAGATAATTTACTCACAGATAGATGTTCAGGATACAGAGACTTCTTAATCTGGAGGCTGTGGGAGGTGGAGATCTGAAGAGAGGTAGTTGTATTGCAGGGGGAGGGGAAAGTAGTTGAACAGGTAGAAATAGTCCAAAGCTGGGTGACTGCAATGTGCAATATCTCATTTGGAAGAAGATATTTACAGGGTAAAAAATCCAGGTTCGTTACAGGGAGTGCGAGGGCTTAGACGTTACAGGGATTTTCAGCAGGACAGAGCTGTCTGGAGGGAGATGGTGTTGGCTCCATGCCCTGGCTATAATGGAGGAAGAAGCCCCACATGGCTGAAAGGACAAGGAAGTGGTGGGGCTTCACACAGGGAGGAGCAGATAGAGACCAATGGGGGACAGAGCCTGCTATCGGATAGCAAGGGGTAGTCCTAGAGATAGAAGGGAAAGGTCATACCTGGCTGACCTCTGATAGTAAGACTGAACAGGAAGACAAAAGAGCCAAGCTTGGCAGAGGGAGAGGGAGAGAGAGAAGGTCTGAGCAGCCTCACAACCAGTGATAGCAGTTCTTACACAGCCAAACAAGTGTGGTTGCACTGCCTGTGAACTACATTACCCTCAGTGCATTGCTCATGTATTTCTCCAGTGGGGAAACTGCAGCAATGATAGTCCTTGGGACTGAGAATAACAGTAAAGGCATTACACACATTTTAGGATCACGTTATAAACTAGTGCGAGGCTGTCGGAGGACAGAACAACAGGTCATACTTGGTCTCTAGCCTTTTCTCAGCTTGCTACCACCATGATCTCTTATGGTTGCCCCATACTTTCTGAATTCCACTACCATAGGAAAGCTGTTAATATTTTCTTTCTCTTTCCATGACAAAATACTTTTGTTACACTGGAATCCATACTCTGGCCTACATACTTATTATCCATCAAAATGATTAACATATTAGCATTCTAAAATTAATTTATAGTTAAAGAATGACTACTTCTGCTAAAGTGAAAATCAAGCAGTTTACTTTTGCCTTGCCATAGTCTACAGGAGAGCCAGGTTGATTGGAGCATCTTAAGGTGCTCCAGCTCTAATGTAAACTGTACCACCATACCATTACTGTGATTTAAATTGTACCCTGTCTAATCAGTCTGTTAGCAGGAATGCATATAAAACGATTGGTGACTCTTGTAATGATTTCAGTATTTAACTGTTCAGGCCCTTATACAAATAATTTAATTCTTTCTCCTTAGGATTCATTGTTCTCTAGAAAGAGGCAAGACATATCTCATGAAAGCACAGATTCTGATTTGCAAGGAAACAGCAACAATTTGGACTCCTCTTCTTTTGGCAGTATTAAATCATACGGTTTTGCATCCTCAGCAGAAGGATCCTCCAAGGAGAGCATTACTCATGGTATGGATAGCACATTATTTTTGTTTAAAAGTTCAAAAACAATTGCTCTTTACATTTACCCTTTTCATTTTCTTTGTGTGTAGGACATTATCTTTTCTCTCTGTTTTGAAATTACAATAAGATAGTGACCAAGAAACTAAGATCTTTAAGTTGTAGTGGCCCACTAATTGGTTTAAATATGATGTGTTATTTAAACAGGGTTTCCTAAGCATATGCAGCAGATGAATCCAAGAACTGGTAGGTTGTGTCCATCTACCAGCAGGTGGAGATAGAGATTACAAAGCTGAAGGCAGTGATACCAGACGGCCAGCTCCTCCTTCACCTCAGTACATCTCTATCTCCAGTAGGTGGTGGACGGCGCTTCAGCAGCTCCTGGATTTGTGTGTTGGGAATACTCCTGGGTCCTGTGGGCCAGTTGAGTTTAGGGGTGTCTGGCTGGTGGTGCCGACTTTGGGGGGCATACTGTCTTCTGGGTCCCTGCTTCACCCTTTCCCTCCTTGCCTCCCGGTCTTTAGAGCTCTAGCCTTCCTTACCAGTAAAAAAAAAAACAACAGAGCTCCTTTGCCTTAATTTGGTGTTAAAAAAAAAAACCAGAAGATTTCTGACAGGACTGAGCAGTACAGGGTTTTCCTGTCTTAGTGCTATGTTCCCACCCGTAACCTCCGCTCTCAGGACAAATCACTCCTATCTGTACCCTTCTCCACCACCGCTAACTCCAGACTCCGCCCCTTCTGCCTCGCTTCACCCTATGCCTGGAACAGACTTCCTGAGCCCATACGCCGTGCACCCTCCCTGCCCATTTTCAAGTCCTTACTCAAGGCCCATCTCTTCTCCCTTGCTTTTGGCGCCTAACCACCTTCCCCATTCCTGATACCTACACTGACTACATAGCTTATTACCTTTAGATTGTAAGCTCTCTTGAGCAGGGACTGTCCTTCCCCTTGTCTAAACTTGTACAGCGCTGCGTAACCCTGGCAGCGCTATAGAAATGCTAAGTAGTAGTAGTACTTTCAGTCTGTGTGCCAGTTAGGCAGCAGGCTACTGCATCTGTGGGACTCTGCTTCTCCTCTGGAGACACCTGCTGTTCAGTGAGTCCCTCCCTGCCTTTCTCTTTCGGTGCGGGGGTACCGTGCTTTAATATGGGCGATGCTGACGTTTGAAAGCAATTCCTGCTGCGGTAGCAGATGCTGCGTAGCGGGATTCTGCGTGGTGGCGTGTTTGAACGCTGGGGAGGGAAGTGCTGAAGTTCCCCTTTCCCGAGCAGCTTTTTCCCGTGCTAAAATGGCGGGAACGCACACCTTTTTGCTAGCGTGGCTCTTTTCTCAGATGGGTTCTAGAAGGCTACGTTTTCCAGAAGGAATCTGATGGTCCTGCAATGTGCCTTGATATTTTTGGGATGCACGTCATCCACTGTGGGCTTCTTTGGGGCAGGGGATTTCTGACCCCCCCCCCCCCCCCCCCCCCGAGTTCATTCTGCTGCTCTGTATACCTATATGTTGCAGAAGTCTGGTAGGGGAGCTAACAGTTCCTTTTTAGTTCAGCCTTTGGAGTTTTCTGGCTTGTTCCCTGTCTCAGTCTCTTGATGGACCCTGCCCCAAAGAGGGGATGTTTTCTCTCCAGCTGAGCAGTAGGGTCCATTTCTCCCCTGTCTTCCTCTATTCAGAGGGAGTCTTTTCAGGGCAGTCCCTTTCTGCACAAAGGCAGCAAGAATCTCCTGAGCTGGAAAGCCATGTTTGCCTAAGTGGGTACATTGATAGCAATAGGCCTCACTGTGGTGAGTTTAGATTTTCTTATAGTTCCTGCGTTGGCTAAGGCTGTTCTGGTGTGGGAAACTGTAAACAGCATCAGAGCAGGGCTCCTTGTGTGGTGGGCCTGTGAAAGAGCTATTTAGTATTTTTATTTACAGACGTTTCTGCCCCCTTAGTTTTTGAACAGTTGCTTGAACAGCTTGGAAGTTTCCCTCCTTCCTTTGTGAAACTCTTTTTATACTGGTAGTAGAGACATTGCCAATGAGCACACCACCCTGAGTGTGCCTGATCTTGGAAGCTCAGCAGGGTTGGGCCTGGTTAGTTTCTACTTGGATAGAAGACTGTCTGGGAATACCAGGTGCAGTAGCAGGGTTGCCAGGTGGAAAATTTTTTCCCCACCCAAACCAGCCCACAACCAGCCCAAAACCCGCCCAAAGACAAACCCCGCCCCTGACACCCCCACCGTCATCGGCCCTGCCTCCCCCATCATCGGCCCCGCCCAGAACGTCACAAACCCCGCCCAAAATGCCACTAGCCCCGCCCCCGCGGCCCGAAAAACCACAAAAAAACCGCCGAAAGACCCCAAAACAAGCCCAAAAAAAACCGCAACCCGCCGCGGGCAAAAATTTCCCGTGGCGGGTCGCGGAAAACCGCCCAATTGGGCGGGAAAACCGCCCACCTGGCAACACTGTGCAGTAGGTTTTCTTTTTTTTCTGCACCTTTTGCTCTTTTACAAGTGGGAGTTTCTAGGTTTAGTGCCTTTGGCTCCACCTTTCTGTCAGAAATGTTACATATTATTTTCTGGGGCTAGTTCTCTGGTCTCCATGGTAACCATGGAACCTCAGAGCTTGGGGGCAGTTGCTCCTGGTGCAGTAGCTTCAGCAAAATAGTTATGTTTTTCTGGAAGATGGTTGGCTTTCAGCCTGAAGGTCACAGGTTTAAGGCTGGTTTGTGCATCATATTAGAAACTGTGGCCCTCAGCTCCTTTTCTGTGGGGAATATTGTACTTCCCTCTCTCATATTGCTTGCCTTGACAAGCAGTTCTTTCCATAGCTGGGACAGTTTACACTAGGCTACAGTGCCAAAGGTTAGCAGTGGTGGTTTCCCACAGCAGCTCTGCTCTTCTAGTTTTGCTGTCTGACTCTGATCAAAGTATTGCATTCCAGCTCCAGCTTCCACTGAATCTGTGGCACTTCTAACTAGCTGTTTGTTGCAGTGTCTCTGAGGCTTTTATTGGACTTTTTCTTTATATTGGACAGCTAGCTATATTCAGAGCTACTTCAAATTAGCCTGCACTTCAATTTTCCCTGCACATCTCCCTTAGGAAGCATTTCTTTTCTTTCCTCTTTGGCCCCATCATCTGCAGTTTCTCTTTTGGCCCATTCTGAGCCCTCATGTTCAGTTCCAGGCTTTGCCTGTCTGCATGGCTATGGCTCCATTCACCTTTTCCTAGTTTTGGGAATTTTGCGGCATTCTCCGCAAGGACAGCATCAGAATGCACCTCACTCTAGATGAGATCCGAGAGTTTATCTTCCCAGGTCTTCTTGGAATCCTTGAACTGGGTGGTCACCCTTCAAATGAGCCACCTCGTCCCATTCCAGACAGCTCTGGTATGATTTTTTTCTTGACCGAGGACTGGAGGATCTAGGTTAAGACTTGGGTGCGCAGTCTGCTCAGGGCGCTGAGTCCTCAGGCCTGGTTATGCATTCATGTCTTGGGCTCTGTGGTGGACACTTAGGAGGTAGTGCTGTGGGTGGTGCTCATAGACAACATCTACAGCTCTTGCTTCTCGACGGGTGGTCTCCTGTGTTCCAGGAGTGTCAGCAGTGTCTTCCGTGGCTGTTCTTGGTACGTTGGCGCGTGAACTGGTGGCTTCGCAATTCCTCCCTGTGGAAGGGATGCCTTGGTGCCTCCGCAGTGGATGGTGGTAGTCACGGATGCGAGTCTCTCGGACTGGAAAGTCTTTTGCTTCCTCCTTTCGTCTCCGGGGTGGTGGATGGCACAGGGGACGATGTAGCCGATCTCCCGCCTGGATCTGCTTTTGGTGCTGTTCGTCTTCTAGCCTTTCAGGACACATTGCAGGCCAGGCGGTGCTTGTGTCGTCTCCCCCGCCTGGACCTGCTTTTGGTGCTGTACGTCTTCTAGCACTTCAGGACACATTGCGGGCTAGGCGGTGCTTCTGCCGTCGGAGAAGATGAGGCGGTGGCTGTTTCTTCGACAGAGTGGGATGGAGTCAGACTGTGGCCATCAAGGCATGTTGCCCCCATGGAATGGGCAGAGGACCTCGTGTTCCGTTTCTACATGGCCCATTTTGCGGGCTTTTCCTACAGTGAGCTCTCTTTTCTGCCATGTTCTGGTCTTGGCAGAATGGTTATTCCGCACCAGTGCTTCTCCAACATGGCCTCAGGTAGAGAGCTCCGTAGGTAGATCTGATGGCGACCCGACTGGATGCCCAGGTGCCTTCTTTCTTCTGTCATTGGAGAGAGGGTGATTTGGCAGAGCTGGTTGTTCTATTGCATCCTAGGCTGGAGGACGTTCTTCGATAGTGTTTCCTCCATGGCCTCTCTGCGGCCGAGTTCTTTTCAGATCGCTCTCCACTGGGGTCAAGTCATTCTGGTAGCTTCGGATTAACCACGGCGCCCTTGGTATGCAGATAGACCTGAGGCGTCTGGTGGTGCCTTCGTTTTGGATCCACTTGACTTCAGGCTCTTTGTTCTGGGTCTGCTCCTGAGTGGATGATCCCTCTCACTTTGGTCTTACGGCTTGGTGTTTTGAGAGGTTGACTCTGTCAGAGTTCTTTGGACGCTATGGTTACTGTTCTGTTGCGATCTTGTATGTGGTCCACGGTCCACTGCAACCGCGTACTCTCAGATGTTGAGGATTTTTTCATTGTGGGCGTCTGTTCATCAGTGGTTGAGTTCTTTCTGCAGGATGGGTTGCAGAAGGGCCTGGCCTTGCACTCAGAGGTGGTGCATTTCTTGCAGAGTGCTTTGCTCCTCCGCTGCTGTGACCTTCTTCTCCCTGAAACCTTGTTCATATTCTCCGAGTCTAGCTTGGGTTTCCTTGTCTACCGAGCATTGCTTTGGACTCCTTTTGTTCCTTTGCAGAATGCTTCGCTTAGGAACTTACAAGCAGTGTTCTTGGTCACCAATTCTTCGGCACGCAGAGTGTCTGAATTTTTAGTGCAGCCATTCCGAGCTGTTTTTTTTTTCTGCAATTTGCTTAGTCTGGAGTGACCTTGCTTTTGGTTCCTTCTTTCTTTTCCAGCTGTGGTTTGGCTTTTCTTTTTCAGCCTCTTTTTTCTTCCCTTCTTTCAGGAGGGGGATTTTTACACGCAGTACACGGCGCTTCGTCTTCTGGATGTTCAGAGGGCTGTCCGATATTTGCAGATGTTGCATGTTTTTCAGCATTCAGATCTTCTGTTTGTCTTTGTCACTGGTTCTTGCTGTGGGATGGCAGCCTCTGGTCTGATCTGATTTTTTTTCTTGTTGGATTGCAGGTAATTTGTGGATTTTTTGGAAAGGTTGCATCCCACCGATGGCATTCCAGGCTCATTTCACGAGTTTGCTATCTACTTCTTGAGTGGAACGGGTGTGCTTTCACTATTCAGATGATGCCTTTGCAGCGGCGGTTCTGTCTCGGGGAGCGGTGACTTCCCACCCTACTTAGGGATTGCTTTGGTACATCCCACCAGTTCTTGGATTCATCTGCTGCATACGCTAAGGAAGGTAAAATTATGCCTTGCCTGCTGATAATTTTCTTTCCTTTAGTAGCAGCAGATGAATCCAGGATCCCGCCCTTTGTCAGCCACGCTTGTTTTGCCTATCTGTTCTTGTTCTGGTCTTTAGTTTCCAAGAAAACAAAACAAAAAAAAAAAGAAGAGGAAAGAGAACATAAACCACTGAAGAGGACTCCATCGCAGTCGTGGTTTCTCTTAAGCCAGACTGACAAGTTTCTGTTTTTTGTATGTTGAGGAAGGCTACCTGGTTTCTTGTCTGATTCTGCTTGGTGATGAGACATGTACTGAGGTGAAGGAGGAGCTGGCTGTCTAGTATCACTGCCTTCAGCTTTGTAATCTCTATCTCCACCTGCTGGTAGATGGACACAACCCACCAGTTCGTGGATTCATCTGCTGCTACTAAAGGAAAGAAAATTATCAGCAGGTAAGGCATAATTTTAACATACAGTTGGAAGACATTTTTTAGTATCACTTTGATAGAGAAAAGGGAAAATAAATTACTAGCTTAGCCCACACATGTGATGTTTGTGCAGCACTTGAGATGGAATCTGAAATTCAGAACCTACAGCTTATGATTCAAAGTTGTACATTTTTTAACTCAAATAACTTACTCATTTGCTAAGAAGTTAGGACAGCTATTTCTGTGGTCCCCCTAAACTCAGAAACTCTGCACTTGCTAACAGATTAATCGATATATATATTTTTTTAAATTGTGGATTATCTTTGGATACTGATTGCAATAAGTGCTTTTGAATATCAACCTGGACCATTTTATGAATATAAATATTCCGCATGCAAAAGATGCTCCTGTATTTTTTTTTTAAAGAGAGAAATGTATGTTTAAAATGGCTTTGTCAACATAGTGGAGCTTCCAGAGTTTTATATTTGAAACACTAGAACTGTGTTGCCATGCAGTTGAACCTGGGGTTTCCCAGCATTTCTTGTGGTGATGTGGCACTTGGAGCATTCACTGCTATCTAATAAGAAAGGTAACTGTTCCAATAACTTCACTACTGCAGTACAATAGTCTAACACCAAAAGGAACCAGACTAATTATGTGAACATCATTTTTTTTACAGTAGTTGCTTACAGTAAAATTTTGATGCCATTGACTCTAACAGTTTGTTCCATTATGATAGTATTATAGTAGTTTAAGCTTTCATTTATCTGATTAGCTTTGTTTGAACTTTTCACACAGTTTCCTCAGGATCTTTTCACCAGCTTCAGCCAGAAACTACCCTAGGCGAGCAGAACTTGATGAATGATGACTCACTGGCTGCATCTGGACAATTCTATGAGCAAAGCATAGAAAACCAGAACCAGGTGATGGACAAAGGATTTGTTCTTTTGCCTACCAAAGAGGGAGATGAAGTTATAGCAGGGAATACAGAAAATCTCCCCAGCCTTCAGTCTTCTGTGGAGAATCTCAGGAGCCAAAATTCAAGTTCATTTGAAGAATTTGGCTCATTTTCTGAGTTAAGATATATGCAGGATACAATCAATGACTCTGTATTATCTGAACATCCTGTTAAAGGTGGCTTAGAATTCACAAAGAAAGGCTCCTGCAGTTTTGAAGAATTACAAGTTCCGATATATGACCAAGCTGGAGGGTCACAGGAAGAACAAAATATTAACAAGGAAATGCACATATTTCTGGATAAGTCTGAATGCCAACCATTAGATGGGCAGGTTTCTACATTACAGACTCAGTGTGGACTATCTGAGAAGACAAATGTGGAAACGTTAGGTACAGATTCAGAACCCAAAATAGTTCAGAGTAGATCTTTATCTGAAACCTTTGGCCAACCTAGTGCAATAAGCTCTGGAGCTTCATTACAGACCAGTATTCCTATATGGGTGAGTAAAGAAAATACCTAATAATTTATGACATACTGAAATTAAAATACAAATACATATAAATGTTACAAATATATATAAATGTAACTTATTCATCTGTTTTCAGTTTGTACCGCTTGAAGAAAAATGAATGATAATGTGCAGCGTATTAAAAAATACAGAAGTGGTTACCCCATCCGGAGCTTGCCTTAGGATCCATCTAAAAAACCCACCATTTGTTCATACACCAACCCTCAAAACTCCCAAAGGGGGGGGGGGGGGGGTTGTTCATAATCCACCCCTCTCACTTGGAGACCCAATTTTTATCATTGGTTTGGTGCACCATATATACTGATTAAAAGAGCCAATCAGGTTAAAAAAAAAAAAACTCCACTCAGCAATCTGTGGAGAAAAATCTTATAGCTTAATTTAATTACATAATATCATATACATAGGTAGAGACAAATGGCACAGCTCAAATAGGAAAGCAGAGTTTAAAACTTAATTCTCCAAATTAAAAAGCCAGACACGTGAATGAGGAGCAAAATAAAAGCAAAACGTATCTGGGTGCTCTCTGGAGGGCTTATAGGATGCTCTTCACATACCGGGCTTCCAATATCTTAGCTCTAAATCCAGCAGTGATACAGAGTGCTTTCCACTTTCAGAAAACACAATAGCCCTCAGAAATCTACATCTCAGTGTTACACCATCCACAGGGTCTGAATCTTGTGATGTGTGCAGCCCCATTTTAGAAAGGATGTAGAAGTCAGAATTGAGACATCCAGGTCAGGACGTCTCAAGTTTCACCAACAATTCTAATGAAGAACAGCATGTTCTGAAATACAGGAGAAACGGACGTTAATGCGCTGGATATATAAACATCTATTTTAGAAAAATAAATGTTGAAAGTCAGCACATACACCGTTGTAATGTAGAATAGCAACATAAACGATTAGAAATATAATTGTGTATTATTTTTCTAATGCTGTCACAGAGACTGGTATCCCTTGCCTGTTTGGCATTTTGAGGGGGACAAAAACCACTGGGGGATTAAGGGGGCAACCTCCCCTAATCTTTAGTGCAGTGCTGCTCAATTGGAACAGCCAAAAACTATGCTTGTCACAGGTGTAAATTCGGATGTTGATCTGATAAAACATTGACATTTATTCCCCTTCTGAAATGGAGAATAAACATGTATCTTATAGGCATGCCCTAGTGCCACCCAAAACAATTCCAGACCTTGCCGGTTGCACACACTTGGGTTTTTGATGTGCCTATCCCACTTTTTGTAAAATGGAAGCTTATGCTTTGCCTAAGAGGAGGCCTGAGCTTTGGTTGAGTTAGAGAATGACACGATTATCATTACCATGGACATATCACAGTAAGGACACAACACCCTAACCAGAATCGCTGCGGATGCGGGAACAAAACTTTTTACCGCTGTGTGGGAACGGTAAAAAGCCTTGTTCCTACGGTAAAAAAAATTCCTTTCTTCCATTCCCGTCCTCCTCCCTGTGGGCATCACTTACATTTTCTTTCAGCTGGCAGCGATTCACAGGCTAGCTCTGTGTTCTTCCTTCTGCTGTGTCCTGTCCTCTCTACTTCAACTTTCTGTTTAGCGTCAAAACAGGAAATTGCAGTAGAGAGAGCAGGATATAGCATAAGGAAAGCTGTGGAGTCAGCCTATGGGTTGTGTAGCCCTATGCAGAACTGGTTTTGATGATAAGGATGTATTATGAAAATGATAGCACCCCCAGTTTTGCAGTGGAAGAGCAGCTGTCCTCCCCTGTAGCTTCCGGCACTGTGTCTGCAGGGACGCAAGAGTCCTTGGCTATGTGCTGCTGCTGAACGTGCAGCCCCGTTGGAGCCAGACGAGAGCAAAGAGAGAGAAAGAGATCTATCTAGTAAGTGTTCTGATCGCTAGCACCCAGCTTCCCTCAGGTTTCCAGCACATAGGGAATGCTATCACTTCACGATCCCTTCCCAAATGTTTCACTGGAACAAGTAGTGAAAAAGGATGGGAGCAAACACTTTATCCAAAATACTTCTTTTTGGTGACAAGGAGGATGGTGAGTGTGTGTGTGTTTGTTTTGGGGTTTTTGTTTTTTTTAAGTATGTATAAATATATAGGTACACCTCTTCGACACCAGAAAACCTACATACCATTCGCGGTCCTGGTTTTTGCATGGGTTTATTTTCTGTTCTTTTTTGTATTTTAGCTCGGTAGCCTTCACAGCGGTAAAGGAAGTGTTGGATACCTAAGATCTCAACTTTAGTATGCAACTGATTTAAAGGTTATTGCTATGGTTGAGGAGGAATGTGTATGCTATAGGAGGAAGTGTGCAGTGGTTGTCAGTGCAAGAGAGCTGGAGGTGGTGATGGATGTGGAAATATGAACACAGGAGAGAGAGTGGACAGGGAAGTACAGGGACACAGAAGGGAGATGCTGAACATGAGGATACGATAGAAGATGGAAGATGAATGGTAGACATGGAGAGAGAAGAGATATCAAATGAACAGGAGAACCTGATGAGTGAGTTAAGCGAAGACAGAGGGAAGCAGAAACCAGAGCCTGAGACCTGTATGGTGGTGTTTTGTTTTGTTTTTTTAATAAAATGATCAGATGAAAAATGGTAGAAAACTAATTTTAGTTTCTATTTTGTGATTAGAGTATGTCCGATTTGAAATGTGCATCCTGCCAGAGCTAGTGTTAGACATGGCTAGAACCCAGAACAGAAATTTGGGAGGGAAATCCAGAGCCCACTACCAGGCTGCACTTCTTCAGCTTCCAGCAAGCATGGGACTCTCCCTGGTCGGGGTCCAAGATTCAGTTGCTCAGTCACACTCCCCTAACACTATCCCTGGCATATGCCATCTTTATATTTTGCACAGTACAGGAGTAAATTCATCTCTATCTATATCCTGGCGTTGTACTACATAACAGAGGTTTGTGCAGATAAAGTCAGAGGCAGAGCTGGTGGGGATGGGGGCAAAGCTCTTGGGATTAATAATGCTTAACATATCAAGTACTCTAAACATAAAATCAACCGTGAAATAATTCAAATAAAACCTCACACAATCCATTATCAATCGATTTTGGAGCAAAAAGTATGCAAGCTGAGACAAAACGTAATCTATCTAAAAGGCAAGCTAGACAATTATTTAGAAGAACCCAATATATTGTCCATTGCTGCAGATCGAGTATGGTCAAACTTCTTACCTCCAACTTTTTATACAACCAAAACATTTCTACACAAATATTCTACCTCTCGTTGCATCTTAGATCCTTGTCCAAGCTACCTCATGAGATCAGCTCCTGACTCCGATGAATGTCTAAGATCACGTGTATCGTACTTATTCAAACATGGCATCTTTTCTGAATCAAAAGGTAACATCATGTTAACTCCCTCCCTTAAAAATCCATCGGAGGATAAAAATGATGTGAACAATTATAGACCAGTAGCATCAGTTCCACTGATTACTAAATTAGTGGAAGGTATGGTAGCACAACTTATGGAATTCCTAAACTGATTTCTCATTATTACATAAGTCACAATCCGGTTTCAGACCCTGTTACAACACTGAGATAGTCTTAACAACTTTAATATCTAATTTTAGGAGAGAAATTAGTAGAAGCAGAAAAATTCTTCTCCTACAATTTGATATGTCCTGTGCCTTTGACATGGTAGACAATGATATATTAGTGAGAATACTTGACAACGTGGGAATATGTGACAGATTTCTTCAGTGGTTCAAAGTTTTCCTCAAGTTAAGAGCATATCAAGTGAAACTCACAGGTCCCTCTCCCCATCATGGGCTCCTGTTTGTACTGTGCCTTAAGGTTCTCCATATTTCCTATCCTCTTTAGCATCATCATGGCCTCACTTTGGAAGAAACTAGAAGAAAATGGCTTCAACACCTTTATGCAGATGTGACCATTTACATACCTTTCAATAATGATTTAAGTGAAATTTTGAATATTGTTAAAGCAGGATTAGACCTGATGGAATCGTGGGCATCCACATTCAAACTGAAACGAAATAGGGAAAAACAAATTCCTAGTCCTTACTGATCCATTCCATTCATACCTTGCCGAAGAGTTCGTTATAGATCAGTGTAAGATCCTACTAGAACAGAACATGAAAATTCTAGGTATTGCAATCGTTCAAACACCTTTCTTTTGATCTACAAGTATCTCCAGTGATAAAAATAAGTCTTTAAAACTTTATGGAGGTTGGCTTGCTTTCAGATTATGTGTCTTTGCTTACCACATTATGTATGGTATGGCCCCTGACTATATGCTGTCTTTGATTGACCTCTCTATGTGTAATTCCATCTCTGGATCCAGAGAATTCCTAATTCTCCATCATCTAATTATAAAAAGATTGCTTACAAAACTGTCCTCTCTGCTGACTTCTCCTATCAATGTACTAATTGGTGGAATCTTCTTACAGTTGATTTCTGAAATTATTAAAAACTGGCATCTGAGCACGCTGCAATGTCCATCCTGTAGTGCTTGTCAAAGGGATTTATTCTAGAATTGAAAATGAACATGACACTTGGGCAGACTGGATGGACCATTCAGGTCTTTATCTGCCGTCACTTACTATGTTAGTATGTTTCAAAAAGTTCCTGCAACAAAATAATGGAAGACAGGAATAACTACTTTTATGCAAAATGCTGTTTCAAACTTTATCCTGTATAACTGCTTATAACTTGATGTTTGTTACAAAATACAACCTTGTAAATAAATTCATAAACTAATTTTTGTAAATTTTCATATGGTTGTATATAGAAGATTTACTCAACATTCAGAAGATTTATAACTATAATAGGTATATACTAAATTGTCTGGATTGTAAGCCACATTGAACCTGAACTCTATTTGGGATAATGCAGGATACAAATGTCGCCATAAATAATATATGTGGCAGTCATGAGTTTCTCAAATCAGGCAGACTGTGCATTTTTGTAAACCGAGGCTTGGCCTTATGGCTTCCAAGCCCACAATTGCTAGACAGCTGATGCAGCTCCTCAGGCCTTGTGGACTCGTTCTACGAGGTGTACAGTGACATACTGGGTGGAGACTACCTTACTGTCTCTGGCGGCTATTTGCAAGGCAGCGACACGGTCGACGTTGCATCCCTTTGCCAAGCACTACAGGATGGACATTGTAGTGTGCTCAGAAGCCAGTTTTTGGGCTTTGATGCTTGATCCTACCAACTCTAGTGATTGCTTTTGAACATTCGACAGGTTCTGGAGTAGTGGGAAGCTACGTAATGGAAGGAGAAATTAGGTCTTACCTGATAATTTTCTTTCTAATAGTCCTTCCCACTATAGATGAGAGGTCCACACGTTTGCTCATCTTGTTAGTGTTAGGTTAGTGAGTTGTTTAAAGTTGTGTTTTTTTCCGAGTTTCTCCTTACTGCTTGTCTACATAATTACTGAGAAGCTAGACTGGATGCAAAGGAGAGATGTCTCAGCTTAGTGTTCTCTATCTCCACCTGCTGGTTGATGGATGCAACTATCCCACAGGTTCTGGAATAGCGGGAAGGACTAATGGAAAGAAAATTATCAGGAAAAACCTAATTTCTCCTTTCCCGTAGTGCACTATAATTGACCAAAGGTACTGATGTGCTAGAGATTTTAAGATCACAACGTAACACCTTTATATAGTGGAGCATTGAAGTAATACTGATTTCTTGGCAGATTAGATTTTTTTTTTTTCTGTGAATTATGGGCAACGAAGAACAAATAGCCTAATAAAAAAAAACCCATCATCTTTATATATAGTTTGTTGACCTTCATTTCTGCACATTCAAGTGAACTAACATGGCAATTACACTGTTTCGTTGCCTTAATTAATTATCTGTTTAGAATGTTGTGTGCTTTTCCTTTGGTGCCTTTTTTTTTCCCTTTAAAGTTTGGCATTATTTCTGTGATGAGCTGAGCAATGTTCCTGTCACTAGACATATTGATTTTATACTGATCCTGTCTTATGTAATTTATTTTTTTAGGAAACAGAGTCTGGGCATGGAATTATGGAAGAATCTGAACTGACTTTAATAAGCCTGAGTGACAGCACTGTTACAGTGCCAGACTTGGAACACACAAACCAAGAAGAAAACAGAGAGAGTAAAATCAATATCCTGGCACATACAACTGATGACCCTGAATTCAGAAGTAGCTCTAGGGTAAATATTGATTACCTGCTATTGTTAAAGTAGTGGCATTTGTGCTGTTGTTGTTAAGTTATAAAGACTAAAATATAAACCTTAATCATTTTAAGAGGTTCCATTTAAGATTAGAAAGCATTATAGTCTTCAAAGTTCTAGAAGAACAGATTGACTGTTGGGTAGTTGGATCAATGCATGCAGTGATTGTTGAAATGCTTTTTAGCTGTTGCCAGCAATGAAATTGATGAATGTAATGAATTATAAAACAAAGTTCTGGATTTAACTGTTTTTTTTTTTTGCTTGTGTTTGTAGCTGTGGGAAGGAACCTTGATATTTTAGGTTTCAATTTTTGATCACTGGAGTGTAATTATGCTGTTGTACAACTTAGTCAAAATTGATACATCAGAGCTGTGACAGGTTGCACTTTTGCTTGATCTTTTAAATGGCTATAAAGATCTTAAATATGTTAAAAAATAGATGGATAGTGTTATACATGGTGATAAAATTGTGGCACATCTAGACGTTTGTGTAAAAGTGTAGGTTGCTTTTCCAGTTGCAGGAGTTCTTGTGGTGTTACTATTGCTTGATGACCACGTCACTTTCTCAACTAACATGTTTCTGGTGAATCAGTTGGGTTGTTGGGTTGGGTTGTTTTCCATATGGTTTGCCCTCCTTTCTGTAGAAGTTTAATTTTTCTTCAGTAGTGCTTGACTTCAGTGTTTCTGTACTTGGGTAAGGTCTTGTGAGCGCAGCGTCAGTAGACCCTATTTTATCAAAACCTTTCTCATAATTTTGCTGTCAGTGATGATGAAAGGAAAGTGGCAGCCCCTGCTGTGCCCCCAGAGAATAGGCTGTAGCAAGTTCTTCCTGAACATCCTCTGCTTAATCCTCGCAGAGCAAACTAGCAACATAATAATGTATTTGCAGGTAATGAAAATGATCAGTCACTGGCAGAGAGAATTTTCACTGTAGGGAATTTTCTTCTGTCACTGTGTTAAGCAAGAACACTACTCTGCGGCCCCTCCACTTTTGAAAAGCAGTGTATTGATCTCTTTGTGGAAATTCGGGTTCCCACAAATAGCCATAAAAGGTGTTACTTTGGGTGAAAACTGATGATGTCTGCATACCCAATGCCAAACCGCCTTTGCTGTGGGTAAAATGGAGGAACTCTTCCCAGCTGTGTGAAGGAAACTTGTGAAGTGAGTGGGTCCAGTCAACTATGTTTCAAGGGGTGTGATTGAGAAGGCATGCGTGGAGCGAAACCAGTCATTGATATGTCTCATTCCACTGACTATTGTTAGCTGGCGTAAACTCAACACTCCAAGTCCCCCATACTGCACCGGAATCTGTAAGGTGGACAGTGGGAGACGTGCCCTTCGGCCTTGCCAAAGAAATCTCTGCAAACCTTTAAACTTTTTCATCAGAAACCTTAAGGTATAACAGTAAAATCTGGAATACATATAACCACCTAGGAATGATAAGCATATAAAGTGCAATGTGTCCCAACAGCAATAAAGGGAATGCAGACCATACCTGTAATTTGGCGCTAGTGTCTTTGAGCATTCGAGTGACGTTCACAGAGTAGAGCTTAGATAAATCCTGGGGAATATAAGCACCGAGATACTTTAGGGTCCCCTCTTCCCACCTTAAGAGAAAATCCTCCTCCCATTCTACCAGAATATCTGGGGCTATAAGATTTTTGAAGGTTAAGCGTGAAACCAGAAAAATTGTCAAAGCAGAGAGAGGAGTGTTTCCAAAGCTGTGTATGGTCCATTATCTGTCCAAAGAGAATCCACAAACCAGGGGCGTATCTGGCATCCGGCGGTAGGGGGGGCCAGAGCCAGAGAGGGGGGGCACATTTTTGCCTCCCTTCCCCCCCCCCCCCCCCCCCCCCCCGCCGCCGCCTCTGCCTCTCTCCACCCCCTCCTCGCCGTCAACCCTCCCCCGCTGCTTACTTTTGCTGGCGCCGAGGTCCCGACCCGCAATCTCCGTTTTTCGTCTTCCTCCGTGGCCATGCTTCCAGGAAGTAACGCTGCAGTGCTGATTCGTTGACTCCAGTTCGACGTCTGACGTCAGACGCCGAACTGGATTCAACGAATCAGCACTGCAGCATTACTTCCTGGAAGCATGGCCACGGAGGAAGACGAAAAACGGAGATTGCGGGTCGGACCTCGGCGCCAGCAAAAGTAAGCAGCGGGGGAGGGTTGACGGCGGGGAGGGGGGCCAGGGCGAAATCTGCGGGGGCCCAGGCCCCTGTGGCCCCACGCAGATACGCCCCTGCCACAAACAGTGGAGAACTCAATAGATCCCACGGGTCGTGAAACAGAGAAAAAGAGGTGGGAAAATAAGTCAGGCTATCCAAAAGATAGAACCAAATGTTTATATAAAAAAACAAAATTTATTAATCTTTAAACAAAAAATGATATAACAATAACTCATTAAAATTGACTCTATTATCTGTACCATGTAAACTAACAACCAGAGAAGGCGTTCGCGTATGTTTACAGTGAGTAATAGCCAGCAGTAAACAGTGGACATTACGAACAGACTGAGAATTACATACAAAGCCCACTTGTTCCTCCCCTATCACTTAAGGTAGGATCCCCACAAGACGCTGTGCCAAAACCTTTGAAAATATTTTGATAGCCATGTTTATAAGCGAGATGGGACAGTACGAATCCACCAAATCTACGTGTCATCCCGGCTTGGGAATCAACAAAATTAGCGCAGAATTGGCATCTAAAGGGAACGAGCCATTTTCTCCTACATCCTGAAAAACATTTGCCAAGGTGCCAAGAAACTGTGGGGGTAAGAGCTTATAAAATTCTCCTGGAAACCCATCAGGGCCCGGAGCAGAGTGTAATTTCAAAGTTTTGATAATTCCTGTGCTGAGAGGGGTTCATCCAACACAGCAATCTCTTCTGTCAAATGAGGAAGCCCCGCTTTTTCTAAGTATTCTCGGATGACCTCAGGGTCTGAGGGATCAGCTGCCGTGTAAAGTTGGGAGAAGCAATTAGTAAATATACTTGCAATGTCCGCACTGGTGTTACAGACAGTCCCTTGAGCATCCCTCAGTGATACACCGCCCGTGACTATTCCAGTGAAGTCTCTGGTGAGCAAATGTCCCGACCTGGTCCCAAAGCGGTAAAACCTATATTTGCGATATAGCAAGGATCTAGCAGTATTCTCATACAATAAGGAATTTAGAGACACCTGAGTAGCGTGCACGTATAGAGGCACAGGGCAACGTAAATACATGTTCTTTGCCGTCTTCAACTGGGACTCTAACAGAAGAATTCTGGAGGCCAGCCGTGTGCAAAACGTAGGCTATAATATCTCCTCAGAGAACTGCTTTCGCTGCTGACCAAAATAATGAAGGTTGGTCAAGGTGCTCTCTATTACGCTGCATATAATCGTTCCATTTTGCATGAATATATTTTCTAAAATCTAGGTCATGATACAGATATAAGGGAAATTGCCATCCCAAGAAGGATCGATAGTGTGCCAGTGCCTCCAAATCAACCCAAACCAGTGCATTATCAGAAACCGCTTCTGGACCAATAACTGCCGATGTCACAAAAGAGAAAATTGATTGGTCCACCAAGATATAGTCTAGGTGAGAAAAATTGCCATGTGCCTGAGTGAGATGTGTGAAGTCTTTATCTCCGGGGTGACGGGCCCGCCACACGTCTATCAGGTCCAGCGAACACATGAAAGAGGGAAGCGCACAAACCTGCACACCTCCATTGTGAGACGAGCGGGAGAAAAGCAATCAAGCTCTGGATCAGATAATTATATTCTCTCAGGACCAGCAGTGGTATGGAAGGCATAGTTGTACCAGCATCCGGTAAAAGGCCTGATCGTATTTATTAGAGCCATATACTGCCAGAACTAGGAATTTATGACTATGGAGCCGTAAATGAATCAACACATAACTTCCTTTAGGATCACTCGCGATAGAGTTCAGCTGTATACGGCAAACCTTTCCTAATTAGGATTGCCACACTCCCTCATCAATCCGAAAAGGAAGCAGAAAACATGTCTCCCACCCAGGCTTGTTTTAATTTGCTATGCTCGCACTCTGTGAGACGTGTCTCCTGTAGGCAAGCAACATCGTCATTAACATTCATTCCACATGTATTTTACCTTGATAATTCAACAGTAATTCTGAACCCAGGTGCCCAGCCTCACCCAGGTCCTGTTCATCCCACCTCGGTGTGCGCAACCGCGTCCAGAGCCGAATACCTGATTCCAGAGATTACTAGCTTGTGCTGAAATATCCTCAGGCTCCAAGCATGCCCACGCACCCACATGATCCAAGAGTTCCATTCTAACCTCTGATGTATAACTACTACTACTTCACCACGGGCCTTTAAAATGGAACAAAGTTCTTTAATGAATGAGCCTTGACCCGACACGGGCCGTGTTTCGGTGACTAGCACCTGCGTCAGGGGTCTACATAGAATACAAAACATAGAAATAATATATTTTTAAAAATTGTTAACATATAATGAATAAAACCAAGAATTAAAAATAATATCTAGACTCATCAAGCATACATATATAAGCCTATATAAACACCTAAAGCATTTAATATTTTAACATTGCATTTAATAATTTAACATTCTCATATATTATTATATAGTAATTTGAAAATAAATGGATAATTAATCAAAACAAAAATAGTAATATATTATTAATAATTAAAATAAGCATTTTAAACATATATTAATATATGAAAAATTTTTGTCCAAAAGTAAGGAATATTGTAGATGAAAATATTCGAGTTATTCCCCAAGTTTTCCACGTCATCACTGTGGTGAGTTACCATTACTATTTTTGTTTTGATTAATTATCCATTTATTTTCAAATTACTATATAATAATATATGAGAATGTTAAATTATTAAATGCAATGTTAAAATATTAAATGCTTTAGGTGTTTATATAGGCTTATACAGTGGGGGAAATAAGTATTTGATCCCTTGCTGATTTTGTAAGTTTGCCCACTGACAAAGACATGAGCAGCCCATAATTGAAGGGTAGGTTATTGGTAACAGTGAGAGATAGCACATCACAAATTAAATCCGGAAAATCACATTGTGGAAAGTATATGAATTTATTTGCATTCTGCAGAGGGAAATAAGTATTTAATCCCTCTGGCAAACAAGACCTAATACTTGGTGGCAAAACCCTTGTTGGCAAGCACAGCGGTCAGACGTCTTCTGTAGTTGATGATGAGGTTTGCACACATGTCAGGAGGAATTTTGGTCCACTCCTCTTTGCAGATCATCTCTAAATCATTAAGAGTTCTGGGCTGTCGCTTGGCAACTCGCAGCTTCAGCTCCCTCCATAAGTTTTCAATGGGATTAAGGTCTGGTGACTGGCTAGGTCACTCCATGACCCTAATGTGCTTCTTCCTGAGCCACTCCTTTGTTGCCTTGGCTGTATGTTTTGGGTCATTGTCGTGCTGGAAGACCCAGCCACGACCCATTTTTAAGGCCCTGGCGGAGGGAAGGAGGTTGTCACTCAGAATTGTACGGTACATGGCCCCATCCATTCTCCCATTGATGCGGTGAAGTAGTCCTGTGCCCTTAGCAGAGAAACACCCCCAAAACATAACATTTCCACCTCCATGCTTGACAGTGGGGACGGTGTTCTTTGGGTCATAGGCAGCATTTCTCTTCCTCCAAACACGGCGAGTTGAGTTCATGCCAAAGAGCTCAATTTTTGTCTCATCTGACCACAGCACCTTCTCCCAATCACTCTCGGCATCATCCAGGTGTTCACTGGCAAACTTCAGACGGGCCGTCACATGTGCCTTCCGGAGCAGGGGGACCTTGCGGGCACTGCAGGATTGCAATCCGTTATGTCGTAATGTGTTACCAATGGTTTTCGTGGTGACAGTGGTCCCAGCTGCCTTGAGATCATTGACAAGTTCCCCCCTTGTAGTTGTAGGCTGATTTCTAACCTTCCTCATGATCAAGGATACCCCACGAGGTGAGATTTTGCGTGGAGCCCCAGATCTTTGTCGATTGACAGTCATTTTGTACTTCTTCCATTTTCTTACTATGGCACCAACAGTTGTCTCCTTCTCACCCAGCGTCTTACTGATGGTTTTGTAGCCCATTCCAGCCTTGTGCAGGTGTATGATCTTGTCCCTGACATCCTTAGACAGCTCCTTGCTCTTGGCCATTTTGTAGAGGTTAGAGTCTGACTGATTCACTGAGTCTGTGGACAGGTGTCTTTCATACAGGTGACCATTGCCGACAGCTGTCTGTCATGCAGGTAACGAGTTGATTTGGAGCATCTACCTGGTCTGTAGGGGCCAGATCTCTTACTGGTTGGTGGGGGATCAAATACTTATTTCCCTCTGCAGAATGCAAATAAATTCATATACTTTCCACAATGTGATTTTCCGGATTTAATTTGTGATGTGCTATCTCTCACTGTTACCAATAACCTACCCTTCAATTATGGGCTGCTCATGTCTTTGTCAGTGGGCAAACTTACAAAATCAGCAAGGGATCAAATACTTATTTCCCCCACTGTATATGTATGCTTGATGAGTCTAGATATTATTTTTAATTCTTGGTTTTATTCATTATATGTTAACAATTTTTAAAAATATATTATTTCTATGTTTTGTATTCTATGTAGACCCCTGACGCAGGTGCTAGTCACCGAAACACGGCCCGTGTCGGGTCAAGGCTCATTCATTAAAGAACTTTGTTCCATTTTAAAGGCCCGTGGTGCTGTTTTTTTGTTTGGACTTTAGTTTGTACTTTGTTCCCTCTCTTTTGTTATAACTACTACTACTTAACATTTCTAGGGCGCTACTAGGGTTACACAGCGCTGTATAAATTAACAAAGAAGGACAGTCCCTGCTCAAAGGAGCTTACAATCTAAAGAACGAAATGTCAAGTTGGGGCAGTCTAGATTTCCTGAGTAGAGGTGTAGTGGTTAGGTGCCGAAGGCGACATTGAATAGGTGGGCTTTGAGCAATGATTTGAAGATGGGCAGGGAGGGATCCTGGCGTATGGGTTCAGGGAGTCCTACCCATCTCACATTCATCCTATTCTCGCATTACTTCCTGATCCTTAACTTCCCATCCTCCCTTATCTATCCTAAGACTCTCTTCCCACCCCAGCACTCCCCAAAGGTACCCAAAAGTGCTCCACAGCATAAAGTTCTGAACGTGGAGGCCACTGTTAACAGTGGGGATCGCACTCCCCCCAAACACACATTGTACTGTTAAGTTCCCATAACTTGATCTGAACCAATAGTAACAGAAGTTTATGCCCACCTGGCCTTTGAAAGAAAGAAAACAAGAAAACTTTTGAACCTAACATCAATGTGGCACAGCAAACAATATGCAAGAGCAGCCTCTAAGCTGAAAAGCATAGCAAATGTCAAGTGCACGAGGAAGTAGGGCTAAGATAATCTATTCTCCTGGGAGTAGAATTTTGCAAACTACCTAAGTAATCCTGTGCTGTAGAGGCTGATTCAAAAGTATTCCAACTGCCATTGGAAAATATTTTTAAGGTAGCTGGATAAAGTATCATAAAGTAAATTTTTGCTTCTTGCAGTGTTTCACAAATGGGGTGGAGCTGGCATCTTCGGGCCTGGAGTGCTGCCGAATAATCCTGGAAGATCTTCACCGGCATCCCTTCGTAAGTCAGGGATGCCCTTTTTTGCCGGTAGCCCCTCAGTATCTCCACTTTGTGGATAAAATTGTGAACCTTCAAAACAGCTCGAGGGTGACTTTCTCCGGCTGATCTTCCCTATTCTGTGGGCCTGCTCTAAGCATAAAGGAACCACACTGTCAGGGCGAACTCCGCCTTCAGCCATCGCTCCAAGAGGGCAGATAACAGATGTTCTGATAAGATTCTGGGATACCTATGATGCGGAGGTTATCCCTCCTAGAGCGGTTCTCCAATTGGTCTATCTTTACCGGTTGATTACTGACCTGCTTCTGTAGTGCTTGTAAGTCTGCCGATACCGTAACTCCCTCATCCTTGAGCTCAGACACCCGCTGCTCCAATTCGCCAGTGCACAGGGTCGTGTCCATGAGAAAAGACTCCAAATTGGTCAGCTGTGTTAATAAGTGGTCTAAACGCGGCTGCAATGCCCGCTCTACTGTTTCCGCTGAGTCAGTTGTGCTGGTGTGAATATCGCTGTACTTGCACTCACTGTTGGTGCCATTTTGTTATCTCCAGCACCACGTGTCTTCTCCTAATCTCTCGTGTTTGATTTCCCGGTCTTTGCGGAGTCAGTATGTGTGATGCAGTTGTCCGTGTACCGTGGGAGTGTTAAGCAATGCTAGGCAGATTTAGGGAATGTAGTCGTTTGGGGGAGAGCGGGAAACCCAGAGAGGAGAAGATGCACGTCCTGCTCCTCTGAGCCCATCACGTGGCCTCATATTTATCATTTAGACAAGAAAGTTTTCCAAGGAGTTATGCTCTTTGGTGGCATTATTGCCCGTCAGCTTCATATAGTTCACTAAATGCTTGCCATCTTTCTGAAAGTGCAGACATGTTCACCTACTCTTTCTGCGCAAGCTCAAACCCAGCTATTGGTACACAATCCCTTCCACCTCACCAAGAGTTGCTTGGATTGAGCTTTGAAACCAACTGAAGAGCTGAGGAGATTTCTTCACATGGGAAGCGCTGCACACGCTTGGAACGTTTCACTAAGTTCTGAGCTCTGGGAGACAGTTCTGTCTGTTGCCATTGGATAATATCATCCATGTGTGCCTTATCGGTCCTGCTGTCTAAGGAATACATCTTTTACAGGTGAGCAGCATTACTTTCTGGAGCTCGAGATGCATACACCTCCCTTAGATATGCTCTCTAGATAAAAAAAAAAAAGTTTCATTTGTTATAGGATAACAGAATTACCAATAGCATATTGCCTGCGTCCTAGCATATAAATGTTCACAGAGTAGCAGTGGTGACCACCTTGCTATGCAGACTAGAACCATGATTTAGGTTTGAAAAATATTGTATCTGGATTTTTTTTGGGGGGGGGGATTGTGTTATATATTTTCTTTGTAAATTAGTGATTGTGTTTGATATTTTATTGTACACGGCTTTAATACCAATCCATATATTTGTCTTTCTGAGTGCTTGGTTGATCAGAAGCCCATTTTGGGCAGGGTCAGACAAATCCTATATACACAGCTGTTTGGGTGTTGGATGGCTTTTAATTATCCAAGTCCAAACTGAGTCTTTCACTTCAATTGGAATTTTATGGGGCTTTGCTAGTAATGCCTTGGGAGAAATCCTTTTCCCCCACCTGTAGGATTATGAGTTAATGACTCCCTTTACCAGAGTCATTAAGAATCAGCAGACTGCTCGGGACATGTTGAGGATGTTGAGCCATGTGGCATCAATAGTTTTTTGGTCCCATGGCATGTCACCATATAAGACAAGCCCAGTGGACCTTAAAATCCCAATAAGACCAGGCCACTTGGACTGCAGAAGCATATCTATGTCAAACAAACCAGAGATTCTTTATTTTGTGGCTAGTCCATTCCAGTTTGGTCAAGGAATGTTTTATTCAAATTCATCTTGCTATAGATCTGTATTTCCACCCTGACTAGGGAGCTTGCATTCAAGGGCTTTATGCCATTGGTCATTTCAGAAAGGATGACATCAAATTCTTGAACTTCGAATTGTAATGAATGGTCTAAAAGCATTCAGAAACAAAACAACAAATAAAAACCATTGATGATCTCGAATAAGTGGTGGTCAAGGTCAACAGGATTAACCCACATATATAGATAATGTCATTCCTGAAAAGTTGTGGTAAAGCTTGTAAAGCCTCTCTGGGCATGCATGGAAGTCCCTACTCTGCTGCTGTTGGCTGGGGGCTTTCTCAGTTTCATAAATTCAGCTTTAAGAAACCAGCCTCAAAGGGAAGAGGTGAGAGAATGTGGTTTCTTATCCAGTGCCTTCAAAGAACACCTTTTACTTTTACTACTACTATAAATCACTTATATAGCGCTACCTTTTAGAGGGAAGCTACTTTGCTTTATAATTTTTTTTAAACAGGAATTATATGTTAACTCTGTGTTCTCTGTTGTGTATTAGGACATGGCTCTAGCTGTACATTTTTATCCATAACACTAGGGGCTGTAGAGCACCGTTTCTGGCTTTGATTTTTTTTTTAATACCTAAAGCAATAATTTTTGTCCTTATTCAACAGAGTGAATTTCTTCCTTTACTCTTAGAAGTGGATGATTCCATTTTTTCAGGACAAGACTCTCTGACTGATCAGTGTTCAACTGTAAGCCAGTCATCTTCACAGCAGTTTGCAGGTAACAGCTATTTAAAATGTTGCATAGTAGAGGATGACAGATGAGACAAATTGGTTCATTTGGTCAACTTTTTTTTTTCTTAGTCCAAACTGCTAAGTTATATTTCATCTACCAGTTGTAGAAGTTTGACCATTTGTAAGGTTTAGTTCCTTATCCAAGTCACTTATCCTTCTCGTTAGTTTTCTGTGCAGCTTACAACAATATTGCAATATTCACACTCTCCCACCCTACCACCAGACTTAGTAGTAATCTGAAAAGCTACCAAAACTATCAAGCCTGTTACCTTAACATCTAGTTGTCTAGGTTCCTGTGACTTTGGATGGTACTTGCTGATGAAATAATGTTCTGAAAGCCAGTTTGGAAATCCGTCAGTTTCACTGTTTCAGAAAATTGAAAAGCAGACCTGCAGAGATTGTCTGCCTTACACAGCTCAAAAGCTATCTCTGCCCCACCGTTAGGACAGGGATCCTGTACAGTATACATTTCATTAATATATATTACTTTTCATATGCATTGTATACATTTTTGCTTTTTTAACAGCTATCAGAAAACATTCTTTAAAAGGTGTAAACAGAAGGCTTGTAGTTACAAGGCAATTCACAAGTTAATTTCTAGAAAGTACAGTTTCCTCTTTTTTACTCATACATGTGTACATCATAAGGCTAGACCTGAATTTTCATGGCCTGATCAGTCTGGCTTCATCGCTGACCAACATCATCCTGTCATCATTAATCTAGTTAGTTCCTCCGCTTGTTCCTACTTGACTACACTGTGATTTGCAGTTTCACTGGCTTGTGCATCCTTTATTGTTCCTTCTTTCCTCTTCATCATGTTTTCCCTTGTGGCTGCTGTTTGGGGCAAAGGGAGAATATGGGGTGGGTTGTGCAATACTGCAGCCTTCTAAAATAGTTTCTAACATTGTTCTTCTGTCTGCTCCAAGCATACTTGAACGTATACTGAAATATTATCTTGCAGGTATTTAGAAAATATATATAAGAAAAATGCTACTTAAACAAAACACATCAATTTGACTTTGTCTCCTAATTCTTTAGAATTAACAAATTTTGAATTTTGGTCTCTGGTTTTAACTTCTAAAACTAGGCTAAAGATAAGTAGAACATAAAATGTGATCTTGCTTTGGATAATCAAATGGCAGGTCTTCAATCATTTTTTCAATGGTTATTCCAAATGTCTTGGATGCGTCTCTTTAGGGTTGTGGTCATGAAACAACATTGGCAAAGTTAAATATGGTTAAGCATGTGAAAATGTTTCACTATGGGGGATAACTTATAGAGCAGCATTTTACATGTTGAATTAGACACTTATAAAATTATCCCAGCATATACATTCATAAAAGTACAAACTCAGAATTTAGTGCTTTTTATGTGACACATATGCATAGGCTTTCCTGGGGTCAAGATTTGCACTTACATGGGTATTATATTCATATCTGCATAAGGCAGGTGTAACTGTGTGGAAGGTTTCAGATAAGCTGTTTCATAAAAGGCATATAGGTACATGTTTTGCCCTTTTGCTGAATGAACTGATTCTAGGGCGTTCTAGAAAACAGTAATAGCTTTTCATTGTCCATAGAAGATTGTCCTAAAAGGCTTGAGGATCATCCAGATGTGTGTGCAAATGTGAGATGAAAATTGATGTTATTCTTGGATAGCTGCAGTTTCCTCCATGCTACTCTCCCATGAATCACATTTTTGCCCAGCCTCTTATTGTTGAGTCATTAACACTGACCTTAGTTGAGGCTCAAGAGGCCTACAGTTTTTTGGAACTTTTTTTGGGATGTTTGTGAATTCCCTGTGTTCTTGGAATAATTATCAGGTCAGTCATTCCTGGAAAGATTCACCACTGTTCAAGTTTTCTCTGTTTGGAGATAATGGCTGTCACTATAGTTTGGTGGAGTCCCAGAGCTTTAGAAGTAAATTTCAAGACTGAGATATTTCAGCAACTTTTTTTCTCATCTCTCTGGAATTTCTTTGGATAGTGGCATAGTGTTCTTGTAGAAATGTTGTGATGACTACTTCACTCTCATGGTAAGGTTCAATATATAGTGAGGTTTAGATTCAATAGGGCTGGCTGTGTTCAATCAGCTGAATCTAATTATCAATTAAATTTGGTCAATTGATTAAGGGGTAGTTACTTTTTCACATGGGTGGTATGGGTGTTGGGTAACTTTGTTAAATAAATTAAGTTATAATTTTAAAAACTGTGTTTTTATGTTTACTCTTCTACTCTTCTCCATACTGTCTTGCTCCTTCTCCTGCTCTCCGCTGGGGACATCAATCCCAATCCTGGTCCTCTACGTCAACTCTCATCCTATTTGTGCAGGTCACACCGTAATGGCTCTAATCTAATTTCTGTTCCTCTCCTCCCCCCTTCTTCCCTGCCTTTCTTGTGTGCTCTGTGGAATGCCCGCTCTGTCTGTAACATACTTTCCTACATCCACGACCTCTTTATCTCTCGTACTCTCCATCTGCTTGCCCTAACTGAAACTTGGCTTTGCCCTGAAGATTCTGTTTCCTATACCATGGAGGTTATTTTTTTCTTCCATACTCCTCGCCAAGTTGGCCACGGAGGTGGTGTCGCGTTACTACTTTCACCCTCTTGTAGATTTCAACCTCCTCTTCCACCTCAGTCTCACTGCTTTTTTCTTCCTTCGAAGTCCACTCCATCTGTCTATTCACTCCTCTGCCTCTCCGAGTAGCAGTCATTTATCGACCCCCTGATAAGTCCCTTTTTTCCTTTCTCACTGACTTTGACGCCTGGCTTTCCTTATTTCTTGAACCTTCATCTCCTTCCCTCATTCTTGGGGATTTTAACATTCATGCTAATGATCCCTCTGATTCTTATGCCTCTCAGTTTCTCACTTTAACATCCCCTTTCAATCTCCAGCTGTGCTCCACTACCCCCACCCACCAGAATGGCCACTGTCTTGATCTTATCCTCTTCTCAGACTGCTCACTCTCCAGTTTCTGCATCTCAGCTCTTCCCCTCTCTTGATCATCATCTGCCAACTTTCACACTTAAACACCCTCCTCCCTAGTCCCGTCCAATCTTAACCAATACATTTAGGAATCTTCAGGCTATTGACTCTTCTATTCTGTCCTCCAGTGTTTCAAACCTCTTGTCAACCACTGTGTTATCCAAGTCTGTAAATGAGGCTGTCTCTCCTCTGCTCTGGATACTCTCACTCCTCCCATTCCCTGTTCTATAAGGTGTACCAAACCCCAGCCTTGGCTGACCTCTAGAATCCACTACCTACGTTCCTGTGCCCGCTCTGCCGAACGCCTTTGGCTGAAATCCCATGTCCATGTTGACTTCATACATTTCAAATTCATGTTGACCTCCTTCCAGTCTGCTATTTTACTTGCCAAACAGGATTATTACATCCAGTTGACTAATTCTCTTGGCTCAAACCCTCAGCGTCTCTTTGCCACACTGAACTCTCCTCTAGTGCCTTCACCTCCAACTCTTCTTTCTCTTTCTACCCAGACTCTGGCTGAGTACTTTCATGATAAGGTTCACAAGGTTAAACTTGAATTCTCAACCAAGTCACCTCCACCTCTCCTTCCCTTAGTCCATTCTCTCAACCCTACAACCCCTGCCTCCTTTTCTTCCTTTTCTGAAATCACTGAAGAGGAAACTGCACATCTTCTTTCTTCCTCAAAACTAACTACCTGTTGCTCTGATCCTATTCCCATCATCTACTTAACATTATCTCTTCTACTGTCATCCCTTTTATCTGCCATATCCTCAATCTTTCACTTTCCACTGTGACTGTTGCTGATGCCTTCAAACATGCCGTAGTCACACCACTCCTTCAAAAACCTTCATGGGACCCTACTTGTCCTTCCAAATATCGTCCGATCTCCCTCCTCCCTGTCTTATCCAAGATACTTGAACATGCTGTTCACCGCTGTTGTCTTGACTTTCTTTCATCTCAAGCTATCCTTGAAACACTTCAATCTGGCTTTCGCCCTCTTCATTCAACTGAAACAGTGCTTGCTAAATTCTCCAATGCCCTGTTCCTGGCCAGATCCAAAGGTCTATTCTCATCCTTCTCAATCTATCTGCTGCTATTATCTCTCCCATCGTACTTTTAGTGTATACTTTGGTGGATCCTCCTCCACTTCTATCCCACTGTCAGTAGGTGTACCTCAGGGATCTGGTCTGGAACCTCTTCTTTTCTCCATCTATACTTCTTCCCTTGGTACTCTGATGTCATCCCATGGTTTTCAGTATCATCTTTACGCTGATGACTCCCCAGATCTACCTCTCCACACCAGAAATCTCAGCAGGAATCCAGGCCAAAGTATCAGCCTGCCTGTCTGACATTGCTGCCTGGATGTCTCACTGTCATCTGAGCTTCTTATCTTCCCCCTAAACCAGCCTCTCTCTCTCTCTCTCTCTCTCTCTCCTTGTCTGCATATATTCAGCAGACTGCTAAAACCTGTCGTTTCTTTCTCTATAATATCACCAAAATTCGCCCTTTCCTTTCTGAGCACACTACCAGAACCCTTATCCACACTCTTATCACCTCTCGCTTAGACTATTGCAACTTGCTTCTCACAGGTCTCCCACTTAGCCATCTCTCTCATCTTCAATCTGTTCAAAATTCTGCTGCACAACTTATATTCCGCCAGTGTCGCTATGCTCATATTAGCCCTCTCAAGTCACCACTGGCTCCCTATCCATTTCCGCTTACAGTTCATTCTCCTCTTATCGACTTATAAGTGCATTCACTCTGCAGCTCCTCAGTACCTCTTCACACTCATCCCTCCTTTCCAGGGCTTTTTTTGTGCCGGTACACACTGGTACGGTGTACCGGCACCTCCCCCCCCCCCCCCCGGCAAGTCCTGCACCCTTCCTCTCACTCCCCTACTTACTGTTTTTCTAGGACTCGGCAGTGCGAACAGTGCAGGCAGCGATTGAGAGAGAGTGGCAGCATCGGAGCTTCCCTCTGCGAGTCCCGCCTACGTTGTTTCAACTTCCTGTTTCCGCATAGACGGGACTCGCAGAGGGAAGCTCCAACGCTGCCAGGCTCTCTCAGTCGCTGGACTGTTCATGCTGCTCAGTCCGATGCTGACAGCCTTTCTATCGCTTCGCTGGCAGGCAGTGGAGAAGGAGGATGGGCTGGGGGAAGAAGAATCGCTGGACATGGAGGAGGGCAGGGGAGAGAGGAGAATCGCTGGGAGGGTAGGGCAGGGGATAGAGGAGAATCGATGGGAGGGTGGGGCAGAGGATAGAGAAGAATCGCTGGACATCGATGGGAGGGCAGGGAAGAGAGAATCGATGGGAGGGGAGGGCAGGGATGAGAGAATTGCTGGACATGGAGGGGAGGGAGGAGAATCGCTGGACATGGATGGGAGGGGAGGGCAAGGAAGAGAGAACTGCTGGACATGAATGGGAAAGGAGGGCTGGGGAGAGAGGAGAATCGCTGGACATGGATGGCAGGGGAGGACAGAGGAGAATCGCTGGATATGGGAGGGGAGGGCAGGGGAGAGAGGAGACATGCTGGACATGGATGGAGGGAAAAGAAGAGAGGAAGGAGATGCACATGGATGGAGGGAAAAGAAGAGAGGAAGGAGATGCACATGGATGGAGGGAAAAGAAGAGAGGAAGGAGATGCACATGGATGGGAGGGCAGGGAAGAGAGGAGAAATGCTGGAAATGGAGAGAAGAGCAGGAGATAGAGGAAAATTGCTGGACATGGATGGATGAAGTGGTTAGTGGGGAGAGAGGAGAAATGCTGGACTTGGATGGAGGAGAGGGGAGAGAGAATTATTGCTTTATATGGATACAGGGGAGGGAAGAGAGGAGAAATGCTGGACAAGTATAGAGGGGAGGAGAGAGGAGAAGTACTGGACATGGATGGAGGGGAGGAAAGAAAAAAGAAGGTGCACATGGGGAAGGGGAAGAGAGGAGAAAAACTGCACATGCATGAAGAAAATAGGCAAAAGCTGTATCCACGTTATACCTCCTCCAGCCAATTCCACGGAGGAGGACCCAGCTTTTACTTATGGATATATGGCAAGAAATGAAGGAGGAAAGTAAAGAAATAAATGGAAAGGAAGCCCTGGAAACGGAGTTAAGGGAACAGATAGCAGCAGAATTAGAGACTGGGACTAATATGGATAGAAAAACAAAGTCACCAGACAACAAAGGTAGAAAAAAAAGCATTTTATTTTCATTTTAGTGTTTGGAATATGTCCAATTTGAGAATTTACATCTGTCTTATTTTGCACTGGGTATACTGGAGCTGTAACAGCTTACAGAAATTATTTATAATGAAAAAATTAAAGTTACTTTTTCTCCTATACTGGTATAATATTTCCAATGATGCCTGTTTATATGCGCCATGACTGGTATAAGGGGTGTATGGCTATCAAAGGGTTGGAGCCATATGTGTTGACCCCGCCCATAATGAGTACCGGCACCTTTTTTTTCTACAAAAAAAGTACTGCTTCCTACACTCCTCCCCGGGAACGCCATTCACTGGGTAAATCTCTCTTATCTGCACCCTTCTCCTCCATCTGCACCCTTCTCCTCCACCGCTAACTCCAGACTCCGTTCCTTTTATCTTGCTGCACCATATGCCTGGAATAGACTTCCTGAGTCAGTATGTGAAGCTCCATCTCTGCTGTCTTCAAATCTAGGCTAAATGACCACCTTTATGATGCTGCTTTTAACTCCTAACCTTTACTCGTTCAGTACCCTTATTTTATCATCCCCACCTTAGTAATTCCCTTATCTCTTATTTGTCCTGTTTGTCTGTCCTAATTAGATTGTAAGCTCTGTCGAGCAGGGACTGTCTCTTCATCTTCAAGTGTACAGCGCTGCGTATGTCTAGTAGCACTATAGGAATGATAAGTAGTAGTAGTATAAGAGAGTCTTGTGGATTTGTGGTGCAAGCTGAAACCATATTATATAATGGAATCAGCTAAATAATTGAGCTTTGTAGCATCAACCAAGAATTCGTCATTATTAAAAAAAAAAAGTTTATCCCAGAAGGTACTATAAGTTCCTGTGAGAATATACATTTCATTGTTCGATTTTCAGTAGATTGTTGAGATTTCATTCAAAATTGAGTAATTGTTGCTGCTGTATGACCTCTTAGATAGTGCTTTTAAGCAATTTCTATGAAATAATTTGATGCAGACACCTGTATAGAATAATTGTTGGATAAAAGGCAATTCACTTAGTAAGATTCTTACAGTATGTCAAATTAGGTGATTTTAATAAAAGCAGTTTCCATTTTTATACATTTACATCATGCAGCATAGCTGTAGATTTGCTGAGAAATGGCAGCCCATTTTGTTTTATATAGTTTAAATTTTAATGCTTTGCATCCTCTCCCACCTGATAAGATGAGCCATTCTCTCAAACCATGCCTGTGCTACAATAAATACCTATACAATTATTATCTTACCATTACATTGTCTAATTGTATTTTCTGAATTGTAACCTGCCCTACGGTTTTGTGTAAGCCACATTGAGCCTACAACTAGTGGGAAAATGTGGGGTATAAATGTGTTTAAATAAGTGGCACATACTGTAAGAGCAGTTGAACAGTTGAAGTGCAGTTTGCAGTAATCAGAATACTCGTATTTTCTTTATAGTCATGCAGCTAGATGTTCCAGGGAGTTTGCAGGAGGCATTCTTAAAACGAAAAATTAATTTCATTATGAGATCATGCAAAAGACTGGAAGGAATAAAAAAAAGAGGAGACACTTCTGGGAAAATAGGAACTACTAATACTCCAAAAAATGGAACAGAAGAATCTTTGCTGCAAAGGGGGCATTCTCCTCCTGGTGGTAAGTTTGTTGAAGATGGGATTCAAACTTTTTTTTTTTAATATGTTGCGTATTGTAGGTAACCCTGCTGTGTGGCGAGGGGCGAGGGGCCTGGGAAGAGAGAGAGTTTTAAAAATATGTATCAGATCTAATCCATTTTAATGTTAATTGAAAGACTGAGTTTAAGATCAAACTACTTTCATACTGTAATAACAATTAACAACCCTCTTGCCTCTAAAGGGAAGCTAAACAAAACGGAAGACTGAAAGAAAGCCCTTCTGGCAAAGGAAACACTCTAGAGTTCAGTTTTTCTCTTTTATAATAATGCTAAAATTTATTACAGTAAATAAATGGTTACAATAAAAATTATTTTATCCCAGTATTACAGAAAATTGAATTACTGTTTATTTCAGGCCAAATTTTAGTATAAGGAAAATAAAATCTATCTCTCTGTCTCTTTGGAACCTGTCAGATTCTGTTCTAGCAATAAAATATAAAAGCAGAATGATGGAAAACAATAAAGTTTAATGAACAATAAAACAATACCCGACGTGGCCACGTTTCGCCCTCAGGCTACGTCAGGGGTAAAACTAATCAAGGGGAAAACCCCTTCTAAGTACACAAAAAAACTGAACTTGTTCTGCTGTTTAGCGGTCACCACTCCGTAATTCTATATGTCTGACATATTCTCTCCCTTGCTATTTTTGGAAGTGTCAGCCTACCCTACTCCCAGATCCGTATCATCAACGATCGTAGGGACTGAGTGTTCCTCCACATCCTGTGGTCATTCCCCGTTTTGTACTTAGTCAAACACCTTTGTGAAAATCCAAATACACACTGAGTATCAACCAGCTCACCTTTTTTATTCACCCCATCAAAGCAAAGTACTAGATTGGTGAGAAAATATTTCTCTTGACTAAATCCATGTCCATTTTGTCTCATCAAATCCACGCCTATATATATATGCTCAATAATTTTGTTCTTTATAATAGTCTCTACCGTTTTGTCCAACGTCATCGGGCTCACCAGGCTATAATTTCCTGAATCACCTCTGGAACTCTTTTTAAAATTGGTGTTAAATTGGCCACCCTCCAATCTTCTGCTACTGTGCTTGATTTTAAAGATAAATGACAAATGAACAATAGTTCTGCAAGTTAATTTTTCAGTTCTGTCAGTACTCTGGGATGTATACTATCCGGTCCAGTCGATTTGCTCCTCTTTTATTTATCAACTTGCCCCATTACATCTTCCAAGTTTACAGAGATTTGTTTCAGTTTCTCCAACTCATCACCATTTCTGGCACTTATTTACTGTAATAAATTTTAGCATTATTATAAAGGAGAAAAACTGAACTCTAGAGTGTTTCCTTTGCCAGAAGGGCTTTCTTTCAGTCTTCCGTTTTGTTTAGCATCCCTTTAGAGGCATACTACAATCAATGTTTTTCTTATATCACAAGTCTGATTGAACCCCAAGGAAACTCCATACTGCTGAACTATTGCCTTCTAATTTATGTTGGCACTGTAAACTTCAACCTTGTACGTTAACTTCATATGATTTATGAATGTACTTTGATACAACCATTCTGGCTATCGGTTTGGAACATCATTTCTGCAATTTTCATTTTGATATGCCACTCTCGAGTCATCTAATTTTTTTAAAATCAGCTGCTATTACAATAACTATACCGAACCATCAACAAAGATTGCTAGATATTTTAATCACGATTGCTCACAAACTGATTTTAAACAACTGGAAAGATGTCTCATTACTTAATCCTCACTTTTGGTGGCATTCTGTGTTATATTACTATAAATTGGAATCTACTGCAACTAAATTGTCTGGTTCTAGAAGAAAGCAGCAAATCTAGTCCTCTTTAGACCAATATCTTCAATCTTTTATTTAAATACAAGCTATTTCATATTACACCTGTGGTTGATGTTTTGGTGAGCAGATATTGTACTTCATTATTGTCACCTAATGTTCGTTATTTCAATTGTAATTTCTTAGTACTATATTCCGCCTTCTTTTTCTTTCCTCTTTCTCTATATTATTTTTCTCTTCTCTTCTCAGCTATGGATTCTCTGAAAGGCTGATAATTTTGTTTTTTCAACTGTTTTCTTCCATGATTTGCTTAATTGTAGTCTTTTTATTACATGAGAATATGTTTTTCTCATATATTATTTCCCTGTTACTATGGAATACTTAATAACATTTCTGGAACTGTGATAGTCAACATGGGTTCAGCCAAGGGAAGTCTTGCCTCACCAATTTACTTTATTTCTTTGAAGGCATGTATAAACATGTGGATAAAGGTGAGCCAGTTAATGTAGTGTATCTAGATTTTCAGAAAACGTTTGACAAAGTGCCTCAAGAAGTTCCTGAGAAAATTAGTCATGGGATAGGAAACAGTGTTCTGGTGTGGATTAGGAACTGGTTATTGGACAGAAAACAGAGGGTAGGGGGTTAAATGGTAATTTTCTCTCAGTGGAGGAGGGTAAATAGTGGAGTGCCGCAGGGATCAGTACTGGGACCAGTGCTGTTTAACATATTTATACATGATATGGAAATAGGAATAAGTGAGGTGAGTAAATTTTCAGATGACACAAAACTATTCAAGGTTGTTAAAACACATATGGACTGTGAAAAATTGCAAGAAGACCTTAAGAAATTGGAAGACTGGGCATCCAAATGGCAGGTGAAATTTAATGTAGACAAATGAAAAGTGATGCACATTGGAAAGAATAATCCGAATCATAGTTACCTGATGCTAAGGTTCACCTTGGGGGTCAGCACCCAAGAAAAAGATCTAGGTGGTGGTGTAGATAACACGCTGAAATCTTCAGTGTGCGGTGGCAGCGGCCAAAAGAGCAAATAGGATGCTGGGAAATTTTAGGAAGGGATGATAAATAAGACCGAAAATACTGCAATGCCTCTGTGTCACTCTATGGTGTGACCTCACCTTGAGCATTATGTTCAGTTATGGTCACTGTATCTCAAAATAGATATAGCAGAATTAATAAGGGTTCAAAGAAGAGCGACCAGAATGATAAAGGGGATGGAACTCCTCTCATATGAGGAAAGGCTAAAGAGGTTAGGGCTCTTCAGCTTGGAAAAGAGACGGATGGGGGGAGATATGATTGACTTCTACAAAATCCTGAATGGTATAGAACAAGTAGAAGTGAATCAAGTTGATGTTTTGTTTTTTTTTTACTTGTTCCAAATGTACAAAGACTAGGGGACACTCGATGAAGTTACATGGAAATAATTTTAAAACAGTAGGGAATTTTTTTTTCAGTCAACGAATAGTAACGTTCTGGAATTCTTTGCCTGAGGATGTAGTAACAGCAGTTAGCATATCTGGGTTTAAAAAAGGTTTGCACAAGTTCCTGGAGGAAAAGTCCATAGTCTGCTGTTGAGACAGATATGGTAAAGCTACTGCTTGCCCTGGGACTGGTAGCATGGAATGTTGCCACTATTTGGGTTTCTGCCAGGTACTTTTGACCTGACTTGGCCACTGTTGGAAACAGGATATTGGCCTAGACAGACCAGTATGGCTATTCTTATATTCTTAGCAAACTTAAAACATTATTCTATTAAGACACACAAGGAAGGGAGGATGGTGTAATGCCACACAACAGCAAAAACAAAGGGTAGTTGTTGCCATCTGAGATTAACAATGCCTTGGGCTTTGATTTTGTGGCAATCAGAGAGAATGCTATGGGTTTTATTTACCGCTTTTTTGAAGGAATTCACTCAAGGCGGTGTACAGTAAGAATAGTAGTAGGTCTTTAATGTTGCTGTAAAACACTGAAAGGAAATTTGGATGGATATATAGAGGAAGAGTGTTCAAAAGTGTGGATGCTACAACACTAAAATAGGCCTGCCCTGTGTGGTCCAAAGGTATCTTTAAGTGAGAAGGAATGACCAGCAAAGATTGCTGAAAAGAATGGCATGAACATAAGGGGGCATAAGGAATAAACAGGGTTAAAAAGAAGGTGCCATGATCTGAATGTAGGGTCTGATGGGCAATTGTGAGTATCTTAAATGGGATGCGAAAAGAAACTGTCGCCAACTGCTAATAGGTATACCCATGCACCTGGACTGGTCTAGAGCAACGGCTGTCAACCAGTGTGTCCCCAAGAGGTGGGAGGTGTCACAAACATTTTGGTGTAGGCAGCAAACCTGTGTTCCCAGCTTGCAGACACTGATGGTTGTAAAGGAAAGACCAGTAATCTTGAGAGTCAGGTTCTTGAATTCCTTGTAACTGATCCCTGTTTCTACTTCTCCACTACCCTCCAATAATAACTGCTGCTTCCAGCCCCAACTGAAAATGTTGCAGGTCTGCTGTCCATGGATTCTGTTTGCTATATAGTTTTGAGTAGCATATTTGCAAGCTTTTGTGTTGCTTCACAGTATCTGGCAGTGGAGGTATTTTGTGTTGCTGTTACTGAGGCGACGCTAGAATTTGAATATATTTTTGTTTTGTTGTATGGCAAGTGAGAAATCTGGGACTGATCATGTAGCTTTTTGATATGGGATAGGCAAATTCATACTAAACTTAGTTAAACAATTAAATATTTAGATGCTCTTTGTTCAGCTGTAAATTTTAGTGTTCGATGTGTCACACATAAACATCTGTCTGTCAGAAAGAAGGTTGAGAACCACTGGTCTAGGAGGACTCAAGGAACGAAAATTAGTGTGTAAAATAAAATTTATTTATTTATGGAGTAGTGTGAGTCAACACGCTAACAGTGGATATATGGACAATGTTTTGAGTTTGAAATATTGATTAAACTTTTGAAAATGATGGTTTGATAGGTCTTGCACTGGAACAACGATTATACTGATTAGAAGAGTGAAACAAATGAATTTCTATTCCTCATTTGTATGCTCCATCCATTCTAAAGTTAGTATTTAGGTTTGGTTTAGGAGAAGACAAAATACATAGAAAACATAATTAAATCTCAGATGTACAGTTTTATAAGAGCCATTTTCCACATGCAAAACAGGATTTACACACAGAAAATGATTTATAAAGTTTCTGCCATATCCAACCATTGTCCGATATAACCTAAATTGAAGACAAAATACTATAAAATAGTTTCAGATGCAAAGATGGCAATTTTCTATGTGTTTCATATAGCTTTATGCATTTGTGTGTATAAAATGCCCTTCTGATCATTGTCCAGCCCCTGTACAAATACAAATTTGCTCACTGGCAGACTGATTAGCACACTTGTTATGGAAAGGAAGAGGGTGGTGTCTGGCTTCCTTGCTGGACAGGTGGGAGGTCACTAGTAACCTTAGATCTGAATCAACAACCAAGAAGTGAAAGGCTTTTCAGCCTTGTGCAAGCTTCCTGAAACCATGTAGTGCCTCATTCAGAAAAAGCTTCTGTGTTTGCTCCTTCCTGTTTGACTAATTATTTCTTCATCAGAATTCATGACCCATGTTGGCCATAGGAGGAACTTTTTTGTATTTATTTAAAATATTTATATCCCACGTGACCATAATGTACTAAGCAGCGCAGAAATTACCTAGTGTCCATTTCTTCATCACAACATAAAGGAAGTGTGAACTGAATGTTTCCTCTTAGCCCGGCCATATGATTTGAATAACAGCTTATATATATCTTTATTCTGACACAAAGTTGCAACTTGAATAACTTAAGGGCTATAAAAAAGGCTTTGGGCAGGGGAAGCAATAGGATTTCTACTACCCAGAAGAGGATTGCATATTCCCTTAAAATGATTAATTATTCTGACCTTGTATCCACTCAGACTGCTTTACACAGTCTGGGCACTAACAGGCTACATAATCAGAAAGACACCCGGTAGTCAGTGGATATAAGACTATCAGTAGTTTATTAGCATCAGTATCTTACCCAAAGGCAGTACAGGCAATTAGGCATTCATATCTAGAACATGGTGGAACAGCGCTTCGCGACACACAGCAAGTGCAGTCAGTCATCATCTCTCTTCTGCCTTCTCCACCTATATTGTGTCTTTTTATAGTTTGTCTACTATTCTGTGCTATTAGCCCATACATTTGGCCACCTGCAATTTCATCATAATTGGCACATACATCCAATTATGGCCAAGTTTCAACCTTAGTAAGTTTGCTTATCTCCAAGCTTCACTCATCCCTAAATTTAACTTTTCTGCACCCGGCCTTATCTTTGCCCAATTATTTCTTATGAAGTTTCTCAGCATGCCTATGTCCAGCTGTACACAATCCTTGGCAACTTTGTAACTCTGCCAAGCTTTATTAGTTTAATCAGGCTGTCACATTTCTTCAGTGAAATATCAGGTCTGAGAGGTCCTATGATTTTACAGGCCTAGTTTGCTTAAAAAGCCTGAATCTGTTTTTCACTGTATTCAATTTGTGACAATTGTTTACAAACTCCAGCAGGTTGTCAGTTGAAGAAAGTTGGCGAAGTCAAAGTGTGCACTCCTGAGGACAGAAAGTCTGTCGAAGTACAGATGTACCAGAGAACACTAAGGTAGGAAAAATGGCCCAAGTAAATTGCAAAACACAAATCATTTCCAAGATCTGGATGCACAATCATTGAGTTTTTATCTGTATTAATATATTGGTCTGAACATATTTCTAATGGCTGCTAGACTTGAGTGCCCATGTATATAAGAGATACGCTTTCTCCATAGGTCAGAATTAAATTGTTAATCTGAAACATTTAACAACTTTTTCTCCAAGGACAAGCAAGATGGGTGGTGGTGTCCAACGGAGCCCACACAAGAACGCTACCTAGCATATCTTGTACAAGCTTCTGGCAGTGTCACACTGTGCATGCACGCATCTACTCACCTGTCGCTGTTGCACTGGGACCAGCTCATTTCTTCTTTTTCTATGGAACAAGGCAGACCTTTCATCAAGTGTATCAGTTTCTTCAAAAAGCATTATTAGTGTGCAAGTCCTTTTGCATAGGCCACATCACCTGGTAGTTTCTCTCTTAGTTATGTTTTTTTCAGCATTTTTAAAGGTGTTTTGTTTCTGTTCTACAGCCTGCTAGGCCCTCTTAGACTCAGGCACCCAGCTGAGTTATATTTTTGTCAAAATCCTGCCATTAGATTTTACCACAGTTATTTTTGCAGATATTTCCCAGAAAGTTCCCAGGCTTTAAGAAGAGCACCCAGTGCAACAGGACCATGTCCTTCACAGACGCACAACTGGTGCCTGCAACACCTGGGGTCCATTCATGATTCCTTTTCTTGTAAAATCTGTTTGCAGATGTCAAGAGTATCAGAAGTCATGAGAGGGAGCGCAAAAGGATTTTTAGCATAGAGTCTGGGCCATCAATGTCTGTATTAGGAGCACCGGTCACTATGACTCCAGAAGCTGCATCGAACCTGGCAAAGCATCAGCATAGAGGGGTCTCAGCCTTCCTCAGCATCAAGCTTTAGTAGAGTCAGGATTGGGCATCCTCCTGTCCCACCCTGGTAACCAGAAAGGATTTGTCTTCAAGGAATGCTGATGAAGTGCATCAGGCAGAGGAGAAAAAGCATCAAGATCGCTCCCCCTTGAAGCACAGCAAAGCAAAGGTAAAACCCAACGTGAGGGTAGCTCACCCTCTTTGACATCAAACAGGGCGCACTAGCCTGCAAGAAGCCGAGACCCAGCCCCTAATATATTCGAGTATCTCTGAAGGATGTGACTGCACTGGCTGTCTCAGTGGCGGCCCTCAAGGAGCAGCTCATGGGCAGGTTCCAGGAGGAGCTCCTTCTTTGCTTGGCAAGAGGCATTGGCACCAAAGGTATTAATGTCAAGACTGGAAGCAATTCAGTCCATCCTGGAGGCCGGTGCACTACCTGCAGGTGGTGCATTGACACCAAGGCCTTCAGGGTGGAAAGCTCCCCTGATAGTGGTGGATCCCAGTGTTTTGACACCCCAGGCTCAGGCCCGACCCTTAGGTCGGTTGTTTAAGGTAGATGCTGATGTCTCCTGACAAGTACTTAAGTTGTATTCCAAGTGCTCCTGGGTGTCTGAGGAAGCACCAGAGGTCTTATCAGAGGAAAGGGGGTTTCTTGGTCTTCCCTCTGAGCCCTCCCCACTGCACGAGAGGCAGTCTTCCCCAGAGGAGCTCTCATTCTTTGATTTTGTAAGAGAAATGACCACGTCTGTCCCATTTGATTTGGAGACTGAAGGACGTCCAACATCTCTGCCCTGAGCTCATCCTCAGTTTGATGATCCCTTGAAACAGGCTGTGACAGTGCCCAGGTACAGAATTCTGAAGCTGGTACAAATGAAGATATGGGAAACACCCATCTCTGCACAGAAGGTCATCAAAAAGGTCAACTTTGTGTATAGTCCAGAAGACTCCAGGATTGGAGAAGCAACAGCTTCCTCACCATTCCATGGTGGTCGATTCCACTCTCATTCTCATGATTCAAAAGGGGAGTTGGCTATGCTCTCTGGACTTAAAGGATGCATATGCCCACATGTGACAGACTAGTTTTGGATACCTTTCTCCTTTGTTGGAGGAAGGGTCTTATCCTTCTACACTTCTCATGGAAAAAACTCTTGAAACTCGAGCAGGATTCAGGGACCACCTAATCACACATTACTGTCCAAGGTAGATCTAGATCCCTCTGTATCTGGAGTTTGCCGCTAAAGATCCATGGACACTGGAGTGCTTCTAATCTCTGATTACTCAGGAAGGGGGGGGGGGAGTTCCTTCTACATCCTGATCTCCAGTTCCTAGGCCCCACGGCTTGGATATTGAGAGGTTAGTAGTGGATTCTCCGAACTCTCTCGATTCCACTAGGAAATCTTAAGGTTTTAAATAGATGAGTTTGGCTATTTCTTATGAGGATAAGGCCGTAGATCCCTTCTCTTGTCCTATCCAAAAACTGCTTAAGTATTTTCTACATGTCTCATAATTAGTTCTCAAGATGAACTCAGGAAGGATTTAACTTATTTTATTATTACATTTTTACCCCACATTAGCTGAGAGTGACTCAGGTTCAATGTGGCTTACATAACAAACAATTAAATGAATGATGCATATTAAAAATTACATAAAGAGATTATAAAGTACAATAAATAATGCTATAACATTGACTTTGTAAAACAGATATAACTTTTGTGGTGAATTAACCTGGATGCAACTGTTCTTAAGGGTAGATGGAATAGAGAAGAAGATTAAATCAAAATTAAGTTTGTAAACAAAGAAGTGAAGATGAATAGATATGGGTCCAATTAGGGCTAGACAGGATTAGGGAGGAAAGAAGAAGTGAAATTAATTGTATGAATGGATAATATTTAAATAGAATTCTTTGTTTTCTGAAAGGCTAAATTTAAAAAATGAGTTTTCTGTAGGTTTCTGAAGGACAGGTAATCATATGTGCATTTAATTGTTTTTGGTAGAGAATTCTAAATTTTAGTACCTTGATATGAGAAACTGGCGTGAATTGTTTTATAGATTACATTCCTACAAATAGAGAAATACAGAATGAGATATTCTCTAGATTATGATACGGCATTACATGGGGTTATTTCAGTGAGATTGTTCATGCGCTGCGTACGACTGGTAGCGCTATAGAAATGATTTGTAGTAGTAGTAGTATATATGATGGATTAGAACCATATAGAATTTGGTGAATAAAAACACAGAACTTGAAATATATTCTTTTTTATTGGTATCCAGTGTAGGTTATTTAGAAGAAGAGTTGCTTTTGCAAAGCAAGGTGATCTACATATGAGGCGTGCAGCCGTATTTTGAGCAGTTTGTAATATTTTAATTAGGCCGCCTTTAATTCCTGCATAAATGGAATTGTAGTAGTCAAATTTTGTTAGCACTAGGCATTGAACCAAAGTGCGAAAGACTGATTTAGTGAAAAAAGGTCTTAATCTCTTTAGTTTCCAAAGTGAATTAAAGACACTTGAGACCACCTTAGAAACTTAAGTTTCAAGGGTAAGAAATTGTGATTCCTAATATTTTAATTGTAAAATTTAAGATTTATAGGGTGGTGAGGGTTAGTTAATATTAGAAACATAGTTTTTTTCAGTATTGAGTTTTAATTTAAAATTAGATGTCCGTGATTCCATTAATGTGATGCCTAATTTGATCAAGTCCGTTATTTCGTATAATTCTTTAGAGAATGGAATATAAATGGTGACATCATCGGCGTAAATGAATGAAGAAAGACCATTTATTTCTAGTAAATTACCTAGGGGGATCATCATGATATTAAACAGGATGGGGGACAGAGGAGAACCTTGAGGTATTCCACAATCAGGAGACCATGTTGAAGAAATTGCACCTGATTGTTTGACGTGATATGATCTGGACTTTAGAAAGCCAAAGAACCATTTCAGAACATCTTCACAATTTCCATAATGGTCGAAGATATTTAGAAGACTATGGTCAACAGTGTCAAGGACACTAGACATATCAAACTGAAGTATTAATATTTTGTTGTGGTTCTCTTCTGAAGTTGGCTAAGGATAGTAAGAACAGTTTTAGTATTATGAGGGTCTAAAACAGGATTCTAAGCTGTACAGGATGGAATGGAGTTGGAGATATTCCATTAGTTGTTGCATGACAAGTCCTTCCATAATTTTAACCAGTAGAGGAATTGAGGCCACAGGTCTATAATTGGAGACTATACTTAAGCTTGCTTGGGTATTCTTTGGTATGGGAGTCAAGATAGTATTGCCATTTTGAGAGGGGAACAGACCCTGAGATAGTATCAGAGTAAGATTTGAGTGTAAATAACGGATGAATAGATTAGGAGCTGATCTGAGTAGGTAACTAGGGCATGTGCAAATAGGCATTGTGATTTTGTATATTTGAGTAGGTTGTGACTGACCTGATCAATAGTAATTGGATGAAAAGCGGACCAAAATGTGCCTGCATGAGAACAAGATGGTAATTAATCCTGAAGATTGAGAAAGTAATCAACTAATGTAAAAGATTTGTTTAGCTCTAGTCTGATTTTAGTTATTTTCTGTTCGAAATATGTCACCAATTGTTCTGCAGTTGATACAGGCTGAGTGTTCAACAGACTATTTACTTGGTGCAATGGGCACTCATCATCATCATCATCATCACGTAAAAAGTAAACCCATCTCTGTTGAACCCTTGATTGTTTCATGCCGAGCCTGATTCCACTGAAGCCTCCCATGAAAGCCCTTGCAGTGTCAACAGATCTCAGTGTTTTAACCCAGCTGATGAAAGCACCTTTTGATCCACTGGATACCTTCATCTGGTCCTATTTTTAGTGGTGGTCATTTCTGTGTGCAGGGTCAGTGAGCTCCAGGCACTAATAGCTGATCCACTTTATACTAAGGTTTTGAACAATACATATCCTAACCTCCTTCCTAGGGTAGTGTAGGAGTTCCATCATAACCAGTCAGTTATTCTACTGCCATTCTTCCCGTAGTTTCATGCCCACAAATGTGAAAGCGCACTACACGCCTTGGACTGCAAGAGAACCTTGGCCTTCTATCTGGAGTGGACTGAAGCCCATAGAAAGTGCACCCAGCTTTATGTTTGTTTTGGGGTGGGGGTTTGGGTTTTGTTTTTTAACCCAAACAGGATGGGCGCTAACTATCAGGAAGCGCACACTTTCTAATTGGTTAGTGGACTGCATCTCCTTTACATATGCCCAGGCTTGGCTGATACTTAAGGGTCACATTACAGCTGGAGTGGCCTAGTGGTTAGCGTGGTGGACTTTGGTCCTGGGGAACTGGGTTCCATTCCCACTGCAGGCACAGGCAGCTCCTTGTGACTCTGGGCAAGTCACTTAACCCTCCGTTGCCCCAGGTACAAATAAGTACCTGTATATAATATGTAAGCTGCACTGAACCTGCCATGAGTGGGAAAGCGTGGGGTACAAATGCAACAACATGGAATGTTGCTACTATTGGAGATTCTGTTGCTACTATTGGAGATTCTACATGGAATGTTAATGTTGCTATTCCACCAGCAACATTCCATGTAGAAGCCTGCCCTTGCAGCCGCGCAGGCTTCTGTTTCTGTGAGTCTGACGTCCTGCACGTATGTGCAGGACGTCAGACTCACAGAAACAGAAGCCTGCGCGGCTGCAAGGGCAGGCTTCTACATAGAATGTTAAGGAGTGGCCTAGTGGTTAGAGTGGTGGCCTTTGGTCCTGGGGAACTGGGTTCCATTCCCACTGCAGGCACAGGCAGCTCCTTGTGACTCTGGGCAAGTCACTTAACCCTCCGTTGCCCCAGGTACAAATAAGTACCTGTATATAATATGTAAGCCGCATTGAACCTGCTATGAGTGGGAAAGCGCGGGGTACAAATGTAACAACAACATGGAATGTTGCTACTATTGGAGATTCTAGATGGAATGTTGCTACTATTGGAGATTCTGTTGCTACTATTGGAGATTCTACATGGAATGTTAATGTTGCTATTCCACCAGCAACATTCCATGTAGAAGCCTGCCCTTGCAGCCGTGCAGGCTTCTGTTTCTGTGAGTCTGACGTCCTGCACGTATGTGCAGGACGTCAGACTCACAGAAACAGAAGCCTGCGCGGCTGCAAGGGCAGGCTTCTACATAGAATGTTAAGGAGTGGCCTAGTGGTTAGCGTGGTGGACTTTGGTCCTGGGGAACTGGGTTCCATTCCCACTGCAGGCACAGGCAGCTCCTTGTGACTCTGGGCAAGTCACTTAACCCTCCGTTGCCCCAGGTACAAATAAGTACCTGTATATAATATGTAAGCCGCATTGAACCTGCTATGAGTGGGAAAGCGTGGGGTACAAATGCAACAACATGGAATGTTGCTACTATTGGAGATTCTGTTGCTACTATTGGAGATTCTACATGGAATGTTAATGTTGCTATTCCACCAGCAACATTCCATGTAGAAGCCTGCCCTTGCAGCCACGCAGGCTTCTGTTTCTGTGAGTCTGACGTCCTGCACGTACGTGCAGGACGTCAGACTCACAGAAACAGAAGCCTGCGCGGCTGCAAGGGCAGGCTTCTACATAGAATGTTAAGGAGTGGCCTAGTGGTTAGAGTGGTGGACTTTGGTCCTGGGGAACTGGGTTCGATTCCCACTGCAGGCACAGGCAGCTCCTTGTGACTCTGGGCAAGTCACTTAACCCTCCATTGCCCCAGGTACAAATAAGTACCTGTATATAATATGTAAGCCGCATTGAACCTGCTATGAGTGGGAAAGCGCGGGGTACAAATGTAACAACAACATGGAATGTTGCTACTATTGGAGATTCTAGATGGAATGTTGCTACTATTGGAGATTCTGTTGCTACTATTGGAGATTCTACATGGAATGTTAATGTTGCTATTCCACCAGCAACATTCCATGTAGAAGCCTGCCCTTGCAGCCGCGCAGGCTTCTGTTTCTGTGAGTCTGACGTCCTGCACGTACGTGCAGGACGTCAGACTCACAGAAACAGAAGCCTGCGCGGCTGCAAGGGCAGGCTTCTACATAGAATGTTAAGGAGTGGCCTAGTGGTTAGAGTGGTGGACTTTGGTCCTGGGGAACTGGGTTCGATTCCCACTGCAGGCACAGGCAGCTCCTTGTGACCCTGGGCAAGTCACTTAACCCTCCATTGCCCCAGGTACAAATAAGTACCTGTATATAATATGTAAGCCGCATTGAACCTGCTATGAGTGGGAAAGCACGGGGTACAAATGTAACAAAAATAAAAAAATAATGGCAGAGCCATAGATGTGTCAGTAGACCACTTGAGATCACCTCCATAGAGGAAATTTTGCAGAGCTGGAATGTGGTCAGCAGTCCACACATTCACATTTCATTACTGTTTGGATCAGAACTCCTTATGCAATGGTCGGTTTTGGTTAATTAGTCTTTCAGAATATCTTTGGGGTCTAAAATCCAGTTCCTCCTATTTAGGTTTGCTTGGTCTATTGTTGTTTGACAATTCTGGTTTGGTGCTCTGAGCCCTGCCTGTTGCAGGCCTTGTTCTTCCCTATTATTTTTTTAAATTAAGGCAGGTAGCCAGGGATTCCCACATGTAAGAATATTTTCATTCTGTTTGTCCTTAAAGAAAACAGTTACCTGTAGCAGATTTTCTCTTGAGGACAGCAGGATGGTTTATAATTTATTAAAAATTAATATAATGCCCTTCCTGAGAGTATATCAGGGTGGCTTACAATTCAATAAAATAGCACATGGAAAAGAAAAGTATGCCAACGATGTAGAGGAAAAATCATTTGTACCATAGGGAAATACAAAAGATAAGATGAATATTCTTACATATCCACCCACCTCCCGTAGAAGTTGAATTCTATTAGCAATACGTATTAATCTGACTGGTCCCATGCGTCAGCAACAAGCAGGAAGTGCGATGCTGCCAAAACCTTCTAGAATATGGGTGACATTCCTGCGTAGGCTCCATCAGATTATGCTACTCACATATAAGAATATTCATCCTGCTGTCCTCCAAGAATACCTGTTAAGGATGAATAACTTTGTTTTATTGCATTGCAGGCTATATAATCAATTAAATGAAGTAAAAACCAAGAAAAATGAGAAAGCAAGGCAAGAATCCTATGCCAAGAACAGGGAAAAGGCAAAAGAATTTCAAAAGGTAACCAATTTTGACTCTTTAAATTTGAGATTAAACTCATGCTTACTTTCTCATGTAATATAGTAGTTCATCTTTCACCTTCTAACTTACAGCTTTAGTTGTCCTTATGTAAAATGTTACCCTTTTTCTTTTGATTTTCTTTTTAAAATTTTTTATTTTAAAAGAATAGTGTATGTAAGCTAGTAGACATTGCTCTGTATAGCAACCATCAAATCAAGGGAGAAGTTAATAAAAGAACATATCTAGGGAAAATATAAGGTAAAATTGTTGCAACAGTTTTCAGATCATTATTCACACATGTAAATAAAGTTTTGAATAACTAGAGATCAGAGAACTAGGTGGAGGCAGGAAGATGAGAAAGGACAGCTTCTCAAAAATATTGCGATGACACAGGAAAAATTGTCTGCCATTTTATAATTCCTTTTTTCACCTTCCAGACAGGGTTGTAGCCAGAAGGCTTTTCTTGGGTGGGCCAACAAATGGGGTGGGCAGGCACTAGGGTTGTCAACTTTTTCAAAAATACAAATCCACCACCTGATGCACACATGCTCTGCCCCACACCACCCTTCCTCGAACATCTGCAGTGAGGATGGCAAGGCAGACTTTTAGTACCTGCAGGCCAAATTGAGGGCCAGGGAAGTACAAGGGGGTGTACACCCCTCATTAAGCCATAGTCCCCCAACAGTGGGTGCAGAACAGAGCTAGGACATTTTCCCATAAACTCACCATATGAAGAAATGTCTGATTCTAGTGTAATCTCGGTAACAACACTAACTTTCTCAGTAATAGGTGCAATACAAAACTCCACAAAAAAAGACATTCGAGACCTAGAGCAAATGTACCATGCCAGCACTAACTGACAAAACAAAGTCCCTAGCTATGAAAAGGTAGTGCCCTAAATATTACAGTGGACCCTAGAATATCAATATATCTTTTGGGAAAACTGAATAAGCCAAATGCTACATAGAAAATTCATGCTAATGGAATACCTGGGCTCAGTCACCCACACAGAACACAAGTCTGCAAACAGAATAAATGACCACAAACTAGAAACAGGTGCTGTGGAGGACTTGCAGCCATCTGCATATCCTCACAGCCTTCTCTTGGGTGACTCCCAGGTTCACCCTGGGCCTCCGTCCAAGGTGCCCTAGTGCTTCCACCAGCTGCCTTCCAGGTGCTGAAGAGGATTTGCAGCCCATCTGCATATCCTCACAGCCTTCTCTGGGGTGACTCCCAGGTCCATCCCAATCCACCCAGGGCTTCCGTTCCAGGTGCCTAGTGCTTCCACCAGCTGCCTTCCAGGTGCTGTGGAGGACTTGCAACCCATCTGCATATCCTCACAGCCTTCTCTGGAGTGACTCCCAAGTCCAACCAGGGCCTTCACTCCAGCTACCGAAACATCTTCTCTAAACTGTTTGTATTTTTTCTCTGCTATTTCTTATGGCTCCAGTACAGTTTCTCTTCTTAGTACTTTCCCTTACTAATCTCTTTCTCCATCTGAAACCACTGTATACTGCTGGAACACATTGCTCACCTTCTGCTTTCATTATCTCACCATCCCTTTTGTCTTCCTTCTCAGCTCTCAACCTTTAACATTTCCTTCCATTCATTCAACCATCTCCATTCTGTCTGAGTAAATCTCATCTTCGTTGTTATCGTCATGCCTTTCCTACTCTTTCTCATACTTTCCTTTTCCTGTTCTCCACTGGGGATATCAATCCCAGTCCTGGTCCTCCACATCATCTCTCATCCTATTTGTGCAGGTCACACAATGATGTCTCCAATCTAATTTCTGTTCCTTTCCTCTCCCTTCGCTGCCTTTCTCATGTGTTCTGTGGAATACCTGCTCTGTCTGCAACAAACTTTCCTACATTCACGACCTCTTTATGTCTCATACTGTCCATCTGCTTGCCCTGAGACTTGGCTTTGCCCTGAAGACTTTACTTCAGCTATGGCTCAGTGTCATGGAAGTTACCTTTTCTCCCATACTCCTTGCCCGTTTGGCTGTGGAGGTGGTGTCAGGCTTCTACTATCACCCTCTTGTAGATTTCAGCCTCTTCTTCCACCTCTGTCTCACTGCTTTTCTTCCTTCGAAGTCCACTCTGTCTATTCGCTCCTCTACCTGTCTGAGTAGCTGTTATTTATTGACCCCCTGATAAATCCCTTTCTTCTTTTCTCACTGACTTTGACTTGTGGCTTTTCTTCCTTCTTGAACCTTCATCTCCTTCCCTCATTCTTGGGGATTTTAACATTCATACTAATGATCCCTCTGATTCTTACACCTCTCAGTTTCTCACCTTACCATCCTCTTTTAATCTTCAACTGTGCTCCACTGCCCCTACTCACCAGAATGGCCACTGTCTTGATCTTATCGTCTTCCCCACAGTTTCTGCACCTTAGCTGTTCCCCTCTCTGACCATCATCTGCTAACTTTCACACTTAAACATCCCCCCCCCCCCCCCACCACCAGTCCCGTCCAATCTCCACCAATACATTTATGAATCTTCAGGCTATTGACTCTTCTACTCTGTCCTCCAGTGTTTCAAATCTCTTGTCAACCACTATGTTATTCAAGTCTGTCAGTGACGCTGTTTTTCTTTTCTCTGGATACTCTCACTCCTCCCATTCCCTGTTCTGTAAGGCGTACCAAACCCCAGCCTTGGCTGACCTCTAGAATCCATTATCTACGTTCCTGTGCCCGATCTGCCGAACGCCTTTGGCTGAAATTCAGTGTCCATGCTGACTTTATACATTTCAAATTCTTGCTGACCTCCTTCCAGCCTGCTCCTTCACTTGCCAAACAGGACTACTACATCCAGTTGACAAACTCGCTTGGTTCAAACCTTCGGTGTCTCTGTTCCACACTGAACTCTCTCCTCAAAGTTCCTTCACATCCAACTCCCCCTTCACTTTCTTCCCAGACTCTGGCTGAGTACTTTCATGATAAGTTTTACAAGATTAACCTTGAATTCTCAACCAAGTCACCTCCACCTCTCCTTCCTTCAGTCCATTCTCTCAACCCTACTTCAACCCCTGCCTTCTTTTCTTCCTTTTCTGAAATTACTGAAGAGAAAACTGCACATTTTCTTTTCTCCTCCAAACCCACTTACCTGTTCCTCTGATCCTATTCCCACCATCTGAAATTAAACATGACCAAGACTGAGCTTCTTATCTTTCCCCCTAAACCCACCGCTTCTCTTCCTCCATTCTCTATCTCTGTGGATAGCACTCTCATCCTCCCTGTTTCATCAAGTCGTAACCTTGGGTTATCTTTGATTCCTCTGTCGCTTTTTCTGCACATATCCAACAGACTGCTAAAACCTGTCGTTTCTCTATTATCACCAACATTCATCCTTTCCTTTCTGAGCACACTACCAAAACCGTTATCCACACTCTTATCACCTCTCGCTTAGACTATTGCAACTTGCGGCCTCCCACTAAGCCATCTCTCTCCCCTTCAATCTGTTCAAAATTCGGCTTCACAACTTAATTTCCGCCAGTGTTGCTATGCTCATATTAGCCCTCTCAGCTCCCTTATCCATTTCTGCATACAGTTCAAACTCCTCTTATTGACGTACAAGTGCATTCACTGTGCAGCTCCTCAGTCCTCTCCACTCTTATCTCTCTGTATATTCCTTCCCGGGAACTCCATTCATTGGTTAAATCTCTCTTACCTGTACCCTTCTCCTCCACTGCCAACTCCAGACTCCGTTCCTTTTATCTTGCTGCACCATATGCCTGGCATAGACTTCCTGAGCCAGCATGTCAAGCTCCACCTCTGGCTATCTTCAAATCTAGGCTAAAAGTGCACTCCTAACCCCTATTCACTTGTACAATTTCCATGTATGTTTTATCATTCCCACCTTAGTAATTCCCTTATCCCTTATTTGTCCTGTTTAGATTGTAAGCTCTTTCGAGCAGGGACTGTCTTTTCATGTTGAAGTGTACAGCGCTGCGTACGTCTAGTAGAGCAATAAAAATAAGTAGTAGTATGTACATAAATTAAACTGAAACCCCAGGAAGCCAGACCGTGCATGTAGTACAACAGAGAAGTAGAAAGATATGCATTTCCTCCTGTACTTTGATATATATATATATATATACAGTGGGGGAAATAAGTATTTGATCCCTTGCTGATTTTGTAAGTTTGCCCACTGACAAAGACATGAGCAGCCCATAATTGAAGGGTAGGTTATTGGTAACAGTGAGAGATAGCACATCACAAATTAAATCCGGAAAATCACATTGTGGAAAGTATATGAATTTATTTGCATTCTGCAGAGGGAAATAAGTATTTAATCCCTCTGGCAAACAAGACCTAATACTTGGTGGCAAAACCCTTGTTGGCAAGCACAGCGGTCAGACGTCTTCTGTAGTTGATGATGAGGTTTGCACACATGTCAGGAGGAATTTTGGTCCACTCCTCTTTGCAGATCATCTCTAAATCATTAAGAGTTCTGGGCTGTCGCTTGGCAACTCGCAGCTTCAGCTCCCTCCATAAGTTTTCAATGGGATTAAGGTCTGGTGACTGGCTAGGCCACTCCATGACCCTAATGTGCTTCTTCCTGAGCCACTCCTTTGTTGCCTTGGCTGTATGTTTTGGGTCATTGTCGTGCTGGAAGACCCAGCCACGACCCATTTTTAAGGCCCTGGCGGAGGGAAGGAGGTTGTCACTCAGAATTGTACGGTACATGGCCCCATCCATTCTCCCATTGATGCGGTGAAGTAGTCCTGTGCCCTTAGCAGAGAAACACCCCCAAAACATAACATTTCCACCTCCATGCTTGACAGTGGGGACGGTGTTCTTTGGGTCATAGGCAGCATTTCTCTTCCTCCAAACACGGCGAGTTGAGTTCATGCCAAAGAGCTCAATTTTTGTCTCATCTGACCACAGCACCTTCTCCCAATCACTCTCGGCATCATCCAGGTGTTCACTGGCAAACTTCAGACGGGCCGTCACATGTGCCTTCCGGAGCAGGGGGACCTTGCGGGCACTGCAGGATTGCAATCCGTTATGTCGTAATGTGTTACCAATGGTTTTCGTGGTGACAGTGGTCCCAGCTGCCTTGAGATCATTGACAAGTTCCCCCCTTGTAGTTGTAGGCTGATTTCTAACCTTCCTCATGATCAAGGATACCCCACGAGGTGAGATTTTGCGTGGAGCCCCAGATCTTTGTCGATTGACAGTCATTTTGTACTTCTTCCATTTTCTTACTATGGCACCAACAGTTGTCTCCTTCTCGCCCAGCGTCTTACTGATGGTTTTGTAGCCCATTCCAGCCTTGTGCAGGTGTATGATCTTGTCCCTGACATCCTTAGACAGCTCCTTGCTCTTGGCCATTTTGTAGAGGTTAGAGTCTGACTGATTCACTGAGTCTGTGGACAGGTGTCTTTCATACAGGTGACCATTGCCGACAGCTGTCTGTCATGCAGGTAACGAGTTGATTTGGAGCATCTACCTGGTCTGTAGGGGCCAGATCTCTTACTGGTTGGTGGGGGATCAAATACTTATTTCCCTCTGCAGAATGCAAATAAATTCATATACTTTCCACAATGTGATTTTCCGGATTTAATTTGTGATGTGCTATCTCTCACTGTTACCAATAACCTACCCTTCAATTATGGGCTGCTCATGTCTTTGTCAGTGGGCAAACTTACAAAATCAGCAAGGGATCAAATACTTATTTCCCCCACTGTATATATGTGTGTGTGTGTGTGTGTATATGGATGGATGGATGGGCACTAGAGAAACACCTGCCCACGCCCCTACTGCACACCTATCCCACTCCCAATAACTTCAATGGGAGTAGCAGTGCTGGCCTCAGTGGCTGTAGGCCACATTGAGAGCTAGGGGAAATACAAGAGGGTGCACTCTTCATTCTCCACTGAGCCACAGTCCTCCAACACACACAATGGGAGCTGGGCAGACTTCTACAGTCTATGCCTTGATCATGACTGAATAGATAGGGATGGGCTGGAGAGTAAATTTTAAGGGGCTTCGATGTTAGCTTCTGAACTTAGTACAAGAACAGTACAGGGCAGACTTCAACGGTCTGTGCCCTGAGAAAGGCAAGGACAAATCAAACTCTGGTATACATAAAAAGTATCACATACCATGTAAAATGAGTTTATCTTGTTGGGCAGACTGGATTGACTGTACAGGTCTTTATCTGCCTTCATTTACTATGTTACTATGTTGCATGCTTCCCCCAAAATATGCCCTAAATATTACAGTGGGGCCCTAAACAATCAATAGAAAACTGAACAAGCGAAATTACTATAGAATACAACATAGAAAATTCATGCTAACAAAATACTTTGGTCACACACACAGAACACAAATGCCAAATACAGAATGACCACAAACCATAAACAAATTAAATCGAAATGCCTAGAGACCAGACCTTGCATGTAGCACAGCACAGAGAAATACAAAGAGATGCATTTTCTCCTATACTGTGCAAAATATAATGATAGCACATGCAAGAGATGATGATAGGGGGGATACAACTAGAGCAACTGTGTTTGTCCCCCTAGCCAGAGAGAACCCCAGGCCAGCCGGAAGCTGAAGAAGGTACAACCTGTTAGTAAGTTGTGGGGTCCCCTCCCAAATTTCTGCCTTGGGCCCCAAACATATCTAACACCAGCTCTGGCAGTATGTACATATCTAATCTGACATATTTTAATCACAAAATAGAAAAATAAATTTATTTTTTCTACCTTTTGTTGTCTGGTCATTTTATTTTTCAAATCATGTTGGTCCCAGGCTCTGGTTTTTACATCCTTCTGTCTTCTCTTAACTCACTCACCAAGGTCTTCTCTCCATGTTTTTTTTGTTACATTTGTACCCCGCGCTTTCCCACTCATGGCAGGCTCAATGCGGCTTACATACTGTATACAGGTACTTATTTGTACCTGGGGCAATGGAGGGTTAAGTGACTTGCCCAGAGTCACAAGGAGCTGCCTGTGCCTGAAGTGGGAATCGATATTTCTACTCTCTCCGTGTACACTATCCATCTTCTTCTATCTCTGTACCTCTATCTTCCTCCATGTTCAGTATCTCCCATGTTCGTATGTCCCTATATTTCCCTGTTCAGCTTCTCCCCTCTCTTCGTCCCCAGTGTCTGTATGTCTTTATCCTCTCTAACCCTACCTCATCCAGCTTCTCCTCACTCATTCACCTTTCCAGCATCAGGCTTGCTTGATTTCCTGCTTACCCACCTACCTACCTACCTACCCACCCTCCCACTGTAGGTTCAGTATTTGATCCCCTTTTCCTTCATCTCCTTGGTCTGTTATTTCTGTTTCCCTTCCTCCTTGTGCTGTTTCAGCAGTTCTCTCCCTTCCCTTCAGCTCCCCTCCTCCTCTTCCTCCCACATCCAGCAGCTCTGTCCCTTCCCTTCAGCCCCCTCTTCCTCCCATGTCCAGCAGCTCTCTCCCTTCCATCCAGATCCCCTCCTCCTCTTCCTCCCATATCCAGTAGTTCTCTCCTTTCCATCCTATCCCCTCCCTTCCATCCTATCCCCTTCTCTTCCGCCCATGTCCATCATCTCGCTCCCTTTCCACCAGCCCCCTCCTCCCCCCCACGTCCAGCACTGCCTGCCCTAATCCAACATCCCTCACTGCCTTTCCTCCTGCGGGTCCAGGTCCAGCCATCCAGGAGCATTGCCTGTCTCTTTCTGCTCCTCTCCGCCGCTGCTGCAGGGCCTGCAGCTTTCTTTTTTGGACCATCGCTGGCAGCTATTCACACAGGCATTTCCTCCTGCTGCATCCATCTGGCCCTTACATAAACAGGAAGTTGCATCAGAGAGGGCCGAACACGGCACAGGCAAATGTCTGTGTGAATTGCCAGCGACGGCCCAAGAAAGAAAGCTGCAGACAACTGCAGAAGCAGCGAGGAGGAGAAGGAAGAGGCAGGCAACGATCTCGGATGGCCAGACCTGGACCCGTGGGAGGAAAGGTAGCAAGGGATGTTAGATTGGGGGTAGTTAGGGTGGGCCTGGGCCCACCCAGGCCCACACCCCTGTAAATCTTCCATCTTTTTTTAATTCCCTTGCCAGCAATGGTTTCCTGACCATTTTATATTTCTTCTCTCTCTCCATGGTCATCAACCATCTTCTCCTGTCCAGCATCACCCCTCTGTGTTGTCCCTATTCCCCTCTCCATATCCAGCATCACCAATATGTCTGTCTTTATGTTTTCCCCAAGTTCTGCATCTACCTTCTGTGTACATATCCTCCCCAATGTTCAGGATCTTGTCTCTGTGTCCGTATAACTTCCCACCCCCCATGTCTACCATTGCCCTTTTAAGATCGTATTCATATCCAGCTTTGCTCCTCTGTGTTCCTATGCCCCTACCCATGTCCAGCATTGCTTCTCTGTAGCCTTATATCATCCTTGTCCTGCATCTCTCCTTTGTCCCTATGGGTGTTAACAGAACTGGAATTGATAGTAAGGAAATTTCCTTGTTGGTTACCCTATGAACCAGAGGTTTTGGAGTTTCTAGCTTTGCCATATTTCTTCTAACTGTAGTGCCATAGAAATCTAGGAAAAATCAATGTACTCAACCTGTTCTGTCTTCAGTCACAAATTATAAATAATGATATTATACTTTATCCTTTATTTTAGCAATCTTTGTTTACAATATTTACAAATTCTACTTTTACCTACAGAGAACATTGCAAAAACTGCGAGCCAAAAAATGACCACCTTTAGAAATCACTGCTCTCAGAAGAATTGTGAGATACCAGAATGTAACGTTCAGAAAAGAACTGTATTTTGTTGCAAACTAAATGTCTTTCTATGTATTTATCATTTTTATGATGTATGTAAATATAATATACTTTTTTATAATTAACAAAATTACTGTATTGACTAAATCTAATTTAATGTACAGCTAGATCTGGTTAATTTATCTGTAAGTATGTAACATTCATGGTTTTATTATCACAAGCTTTACACTTTCTCTAAGAAATATCCTGTGTAAAAGGTGTATGTGATGGGTCAAGGTTCATATATTAAGCCTGTTGAATGTTTTTTTAATGCAGAGTTTCAAAGACATATCATTTTAGAAACCTATTGATGATTTTACACATGTAAATAATGGCATTTGCCCATGTATCTCAGATATACCTAGAAAGGAGGAATTTATATGTTGAAATCTGCAACATATGTATGACAGAACGTGGGGGGGGGGGGGGGGATGGAATAACACACATGTATTCCCCATTTCTGAATGGGAATTCATATCTGCTGCAGGGTACATGTAGTTTCTGGAAAAGTGCTTGTTTTGGGCAGCATTCTACTAAAGGGATTAGGGGAGGTCATCCCCTCAATCCCTTAATGTTTCTTTCACCCCTCCCCCTCACAATTATGCTGAACAGTAGCAGGCTCTGCATCTAATTAGAAGAATAAAGATGTGTAGGTTTCCAGAATTTCAGACATATAGCTCTATTGGTTAGCATTTACACATCTAGGTTCTGATATTCCAACTTTTAGCTGCATATCTTGCCGTGTTGCTCCATTGATGATTTTAGATTTTTACATTTCTAAAGTGGCTGCTCCCACTTTACATAACCATCACATACATGATCTTTCCTGTATCATTTTAGAAAAAGCTCTACATTGGCAGATCCTTTCCTAAAATACTACTAGAATTTGACGTCCAATCTGGACATCTCAATTTCAATTTGTATGTTCTATCTAAAATCTGCCTTCAGATGTGTTCAGGCTACTCATTTTATACAACTTTTTGTTTTTAATTTACAGGAAGGGTCTTTAATCCATTTTAGAAGTTTAGTATCCTGCTAAACCACCTTAATAAATATTTTATGTTAAAGCGTAACATTTTTGACTGTGTTTATTGTGAAATATCAAGTTTCTAAAATGCTATTGAAATGTTTTTCTTCCACTGGTGTAAGTACAATAGTTTGATATGTATTTATCCACAATTCTAGGCAGTGTACATCAAGTATTCTGTCCATTGAAAAGAAGTATAGCAAGCTGTGTTCTTGCATATTTGTAATACTAGTAACAACTGAGCTAGGCACCGCTAACTTTGCAGAAGAAAAAAAAACAAAAAAGACAGGTATAGCATAGCTGCATTACTTAACGTTTGTGTAGTGGAAGGGGGAAAGAGGAGCATGAGAGGACAAATCCTGTGTGGGTGTCAGTTTGTAGTAAGACTGTTGTAAAAGAGGATTATTAATACTCCTAACCATTGGGTTTTAAGACTGATTACTAATGTTGGAACACTTTATCCAATGTGTAAGCAGCACACAGTACAATCAAAATACTTGAGAAGCATGACTATGTACTTCTGCAGTCAGTATTGCATGTTAACATTTAGGCAACGTATGATGTTCCTAAAGTTGAAATTGTGAATCAGTAAACTAAGCACTGGGAAGTAAAACGTAAAGGAGACTTCAGGGTTCTTCTTGGTATCCTAACATTGTCAACAATTAATATCTTTAAGTATGAGAAACCAAATGTTGATCATAATTCTACCTAAAGCAATGGAGACATTTTGAATTCATGTACTGGTGGTTCCCAAACCTGGTCCCGGAGTCACTCCAGCCAGTCAGGTTGTCTGGATATCCACAATGAATATGGGAAGATTTCAAAAAAAAAAAAAACACACACATAGGCAATCATAAACCTCACAAGTTTGCAATTGTTTTCAATAGCATCTGCAAATGTTTGGGGTCACAAATATGGTGGCAAGCTCCGCCCACTGCCACAGAATGGGCCAGATAGGCTCAGGCCATCTCCTGTCATAAAACCTTCTTGGACATACCACATACCGAAAGCATCAGCTGCAGATAAAACAGCGACCTGTTTTTAAGGTCGTGCTGTAAGGATCCGGGAGAGCCATCTTCTACCCGGACTCGTGTAAGAGGATAATTTATGTGGTACTTTCCTTTGACAAGTGTCCTGGCATTCCCTCCATTCTGTCTATATCTTTCCAGAAACAGAAAAGAAAGGTAAATATTTTGTTGATTCTTTCTTTTGCTCGTCTCCCTTACTTCTACCCCAGCTTCAGTCTTCCTAGTTATAGAATCCCACAAGGAGGTTTGATTGACAACAAGAGATGGCATGATGTAAAAATATTGAAGCCACTTAGGTTAGTCTATGTTACCCCTTCCCCGCGCAGCGATCGTTTGCGTACACTCAAAATAAAGCAAACAAACCCATGAGCTGCTGCATCCACATTGTCGTTCTTTATTGTTGTTAGCATTTTTGTTTAATCTCACTTACAGTTTCAAACATGCCAGCTTGTGCAGCATATGGATGTACACAGAGGAAGTATAATAAAGAAATAACTTTTCATAGGTAGAGTAGTAATTTGTTATAAATCGTAATCAGTGTGTCATTTGGAAGGGACACCCTAGCATGTGTTATATTCATGCAGACATGCAGAGATTTTTTTTCTTCTGGTAAATGGCCACTAATACATCATGTTATGAGAATCAGGTGCTCAACATTCAGAGTTTCTATTTATTTATTTACTTATTTATGGAAGTTATATCTGTAGAAAAACACTCATCAGAGGGCACACGAGGGACAGTCAAAAAGGCAGGGCTGAGAAAGTTGACACAGGAAAAGGAGTCAGGCGTAGAGCATTGTATGCAGAACCCAGATGAATAACAGGATAAAGAACAAGGAATAAGATTAATGGTCTAAGGGGAAACAGATGGTGGGAACATGATTTCTTGACAATCTCAAAGGATTGAGTGACATAACATTCGACCTCCAAAACGGGTAGAAAGGGAAAACTAAGAAATTGAGACTGTTTCAGATAGTACTTATGTATAGCAGAGCTGTTCTCCAATGAGAAAATATATATTCTGAACTGTACTCACTTGTGGTAAGTAAATAAAAAAAAGATTTGAATTTTCTCATACGTACCCTGTGTTTTATCACTCTAAATGAAGAATGGCTGGTACATATTAATTTGGGGTGGTGGTAAAAAGACAAAAACATATCCCACATTAAACATGAATTAGTTTGAAACCTGGGAGCATTTAAAATCTTTTTTTTTTTCCTGTGCCTACAGCAAAAGAGAAAGATGGTTTGTGGAAACTAGCTCCTTTTGTTTTGTGAAATTCAGTGGTATATTATAAAAATGCACTTAATATTGTTTATTACTTCTGTTTATGTTTAAAAGAAAGAAATTAAATAATGAGGGTAGAGCTACCTTCATGCAATAGTCCAGTCATCTAAATGTGCCAACATTTTCCAGTTCTGTGATATATATCAATTTCTTCAAGTCAGTTTTCAACAGCATTTTCTCAGTTATTACCTAAATACGAACACAATTCTAATGTTAATAAGGTTTGGATATTACTGAATTCTATAGTTTTGGCACAGTATAAGTTATCACAAGGACAAAATATAAGAAAGCCAATAGACTGCATTAGAGGCAGTTATGTTTAAACAAAAGAGATCTGCATGAAACAAAATATTTATTTTTATTTTGACTTATAAAACCACTTGTCCCTGAAACATGTCTAAACTACTACTACTACTATTACTATTTAACATTTCTAAAGTGCTACTAGGGTTATGCAGCGCTGTACAATTTAACATAGAAGGACAGTCCCTGCTCAAAGAGCTTACAATCTAAAGGACAAATGTACAGTCAGTCAAATAGGGCAGTGTAGATTTCCTGAAAGGTATAAAGGTTAGGTGCCGAAAGCAACATTGAAGAGGTGGGCTTTGAGCAAGGATTTGAAGATGGGTAGGGAGGGGGCTTGGCTTGGCGTAAGGGCTCAGGAATATCAGAATAATCCCATTTGTGTATCTAAGATGTAAACTTCTACAAAACAGATGTAGATGTGATTTCATGTGCCCCAATGAAAGGAGAGTTTAATTTTACTTCCATTTAATTTCAGTATATTCCATCTTTATAACACCAGCAGGCTCATTTTCAAAGCACTTAGCCTCCCAAAGTTCCATAGAAACCTATGGAACTTAGCCTCCCAAAGTGCTTTGAAAATATGCCTCTAGGCTTCCCAAAGCAGATGACAACAACTGTTAACATGAACCCATCAAGAAACAGGATATTCTCACTGAAATCTCGTCATTTGTATTGTATAGAACCGTGTAGAAACAGCACAAAATACAGAGGTTATAACTGCTGTTTCTACCACTACCACTACTACTACTAAACATTTCTAAAGCGCTACTAGGGTTACGCAGCGCTGTACAATTTAACATAAAAGGACAGTCCCTGCTCAAAGAGCTTACAATCTAAAGGACAAGTGAATAGTCAGTTCGATAAGGGCAGTCAAATTGGGGCAGTCTGGATATCCTGAAGGCAGCATTGAAGAGGTGGGCTTTAAGCAAAGACTTGAAGGTGGGCAGGGAGGGGGCTTGACGTAAGGGCTCAGGAAGGTTGTTCCAGGCATAGGGTGAGGCGAGGCAGAATGGGCGGAGCCTGGAGTTTGCAGTGGTGGAGAAGGGCACTGAGAGGAGGGATTTGTCCTGTGAACAGAGGTTTCGGGTGGGAACATAAGGGAGAGGAGGGTAGACCAGCTATAATAATTTTTAAGTTGTTTTAGTGCTATTCATTTTTTATTTAATATGTATATCTACATATGGGAAAGCTGCCAATAAGTAAAACAAAACCCCAAATCTTTTGTTCTCCACCTTTTAAGGCACTACCTATCCCACTGGAACAGCATTAGATTTTTTTTTTTTACAGATGCACTACGTATTTATTTTTAATAATCTTTTGCTATTGTGTTCAATGAACTCAAGCTCCGCCTACTGGCTTCAGCCCGTATAACGGACTAGATAGGAACATCCTATCTCCTGTTTTCTTCAACCTCCTTGCTCGCACCAGCCCACTTTGCTAAAGAATATCGGACCTTTTCGGCACCCGTACGGAACTCTGACGTCACTCCTTCCGCGACGACATAATGTCACTACCACAGGGGCACGATCCGGGCCGGCCCGACATACACTGAAATGAAATCGGACTTTGGTGCGACGGTGGGCAGCGGGAAAGACTTGCAAAGGCAGTCAAAACATCCGTGCCGGAAGTTCTGTGCGTGCGCAGATGGACGCTTGCTGCCGAGGGTTACTTTCTGGTAGGGGTTTAGGATCGAGACTGTGAGAGGCTTCAGCATTCTTTTCTGCTGTCCGGATCTGCGGGGTCCATAGGATCCACGTTTTACCCGACCCCCCCCCCCCCTCCGGAGCGCCGGGAAGATGTCGGGCGGTCCGGCTGTGCGGATCAGCATTGAGTCGGCCTCCGAGAAGCAGGTGCAGGAAGTGGGGCTCGATGGCGCCGAGACTTATCTGCAGCCGCTCTCTATGTCCCAGAACCTGGCGCGCCTGGCACAACGCATCGACTTCAGCCAGGGATCGGGTTCCGAGGACGAGGGGTCTGTCGCCAGGGAGCAGGATTGGGCCGAGGAGGACGAAGAGGAGGAAGAAGGTAACACGCATCATACCTGAACCCTGTATTACTACTACTACTGTTGCAGGAATGGATGCATGAATTTGTGATGCTTCAGGAGTCAGACAGCACACACCAGTATGAGAAAGTAATCTTCTTTATTTGCCAGCAAACAAAGCAAGACATCAGTTCTAGCTCTCTTCTCCTCTGTCTCAGCTCTCTGTGTCTTTGTCTCAGCTCTCTTCTTATGCTGTCTTCTCCTTCTTCTGTCTGTTCCTTCTGTCCTTCTCTTCTTCTGAGCTCCTTCTGACGTAAACTGCTTCTGCTCCTACTTAAATAGGGTCCTAAGCCCTCCTCCTAGCCTAGCCCCCTTTACTCCCAATTGGTTAAGAAATTGATTGGCTACCTTGCCTCAACCAATCATTACTTTTGAAATATCAGTTACATAGGTTCCAGACATCCTAAACTGACCTCTGACCTGGGGCCCCTTAAGCCAGACATTTGGTCTCCAGAACTCTTACATGTTATTATGATTGATTTCTCATATTCCTAGTACTAACTGCTAACTAAACTCTGGCATTCATTAAAGAGGTCAAAAGTCAATCTTACTTAATAGCATACATATCAGGTTATTACTTCCAGGAGGCCAGTCCTACACTTAGCTATAATTAATCAAGGAGAAGAGAGCTGACTAGTTCTGACCTCTTCACCTATCAGCTTATACATTGAACCAGCCAGAACTATGGCTAAGTCAAACCACATGTTGATCTCCTCAACTGCAGTCTTAACAGCAGACAAAGAGTAATACAGAATTTAACAGATATTCTACACAGACACAAACCTTATTAATTTACACAGAATCAGTATTTCTTATAAGACATATTCTAAATATCAAAAACTTGTAAATACTAATCTATTGCCTCTCTCTAAACAGTATTTCTATCTAATCATTTTAAACTACAATTAATCCTAAACAAACTGTCTGCAATATGCCGGCTCATACATATGTGTTTGCTAGCATTCATTATTCACAAGGGTGAAAGAAATTCCTTTCTCTGACCTTTCTAACCCAGCCCGGCAAACGTAAATAACCTAAACCAGATGACATTCCTTCACTTTAGTTGCCAGGTAAAAAGTTAGAATTCTAACTTCAAGCTTTTAATATCATTTCTTATATATATAATTATGCCATGGCTGCCTCATTCCCCCCTTTGAGACTAAAATCAGCTTATGCAGAGATAAGTCTCACAACTCAAACTCTGGAGATTATAGTGATCCTAATTAGGAATAGACTTGTGAATCACCATTACCCTACTTGTTAAGGTTCGACGGCATACTGCCGAAGCACATGAGGCCAGGAAACAAAACAACAACCCTGCTAGAACTAAGACTATTAGGGAAATGAACAAGGGACGTATCCAGGAGGTCAATGACCACCACCAAGAGGTAAGGTCTAATCCTCCTCGGTAATCCTCCACATTAAGGCTGGCCAACTGTAGGACTTTATCCATAGCATGCCTAACTACATGCGTCCTATTTATGACAATAGTACAGCACTCTGAAGAATTTAGCACTGTGCAGAGGCCACCCTGAGCTGCAAAGAGATAGTCAAGGCCCATACGATTATACCGAGAAACTATACTTAATTCATTAATTTGATCCTGCAATGCATTGACTACCACGTTCAGCTCATGAACTAAAACATGGAGTAGGGATTGAAGTCTCCGGGTAGCCATACCTAGTTCAGTAATACCCGCTACCGGGCCTCCAATTGGAATCCAGGCCGTGGCAGAAAGGGCTACAAGTCTCTTTTTAGTCAGAGGATAAGTAGAATTAATATACTGGAGGGCTAATTCAATCGCCTCATCCTCTGTGGCAACGGAGGAGGGTAAGGACAAAGCCTCTCGCTTAGAGCGGTGCGGGGATAGTGGCTTAAGAGGAATAACTTTAGGAAAATAATTCAAGGTTACCAATACACAAAAATTATATGTAGGGGGAAGAATCATGTGGAGGACATTATCACAGAGCCAGTAATGACCAAGGAGAGGGTGAGGAAAGTTCCCAATAAATGTTGGCTCAGGCTGGACAGGGTACTTAGGGTGCCCATAATGCGAGCCCCTATCCCAGGGGGAACGAAGACGAAATGGAGACTTTGCACACCATAGGCGCCAATCCCCAATTGTGACAGGCTGCTCATTTGTTAATAACTCTTCATACCCCGGGGACTTATGAAAGTAGAAAATAAGCTTGGACACTATAGTCTTCTCAGTGGTACGCTTAGGAGCCAGATAATCACCTGGGTCATAATCTACAGGTATGGTAGCAGGGCACATAGGAGTACCTGGAGAAACTACCCACACAGATTCTCCTTTTTCTGGGAGAACATTAGTATAGTTACAGGGAATGGGAAGAACAGTTGAGATGCTTCTTGTTAAACAAAACACTCCAGAGGCTGGATAGGGAGACGTAAAAACTGGCCTTAGAGAAGATTCAGAGGGGGAAGTAGCATTATAAAAGGACCACCAAGTATAATCCTGGCTCCAAGGGCCTGAACTCGAAAAGTAGGGAGGTATAAGAGCTGGGAGTTGCACAGGGACAGGTACAGCTGGGACATCTGTGGTATAAGGAGAAAATCGGGAACACACAATACAAGGGGAAGTAATCTTTGCCTGGCTAATTAGTTCCTGGACTGAGTGTAACCAAAGGTTGGAGCGAGTTGGGGTATTAGGAACAAGGAGGCAAGGAGTAGAAAACAACAAAAGCATCCAAACTACTAACATTTTCTTTCTTCCTAATCTAAAACAAATACAGCAAACTAATTAAGCAATAATATTTCAACAGTCTGTGCTAATCACAGATTATTCTCATATAGTGTTCTCAGTCTTTGAGTTCTTATACCAGTTGGGATAGACCCTCAACTGACAAGGATCAAGCTCTCAAATTCCAAGAAAGCCAGAATCATGGCAAGAAAGAGTCTCAGTGTGAAGCCGAAGTTCAGCCGCTCCTGCAGTATGCAGTTGACCCTTCTTTTCAGCTAGTAGATTCTTTGGTTCGGGTCAAGCGCAACTTCAATGGCTCCGCTGGATCTCTTTCTGCTCTCCACTGTCTAGGCTCCGTCTGATCCGTGCTGGGCTCAGTCTGGTCAGCAGACTTAATTCGAGACCAATGGACCCATGGAGTAATCCCTGCGACCTTCACAGCTGCAGGGGTAGAAAGCAAAACAGTAAAAGGTCCTTTCCATCGGGGCCCCAAAGGCTGAAGCTTCCAGTCTTTCACCCAAACTCTATCCCCTGGCAGGAAGGAATGTACCTGAGCCTGGAAGGGGACAGGGTTTATTTCTCTCACATAAGACTGAAGCTCAGAAATTATCTTACCCAGGAGGGCTACCTGCTCCTGCACCTGGGCAGACCCTAAAATCCCTATGTCTCCCTTAATTCCCTGTAAAATGGCTGGGGGCTTCCCATACACAATTTCAAAGGGAGAAAGGGCTGTTCCTTTAGTTGGAGTGCATCGGAGGCGGAAGAGGGCTAGTGGCAATGCCTGTGGCCATTTCAATTGGGTTTCCTGACAAATCTTTGCTAGGCTATTTTTCAAGGTTCTGTTTGCCCGCTCAACCTGCCCTGAACTCTGGGGACGATAGGCACAATGCAATTTCCAGGTAATGCGCAATGCACGGGACAGGGCCTGAAGTGTAGCTTCAACAAAGGCGGGACCATTATCTGAACCTATGGCAAGGGGCAGTCCATACCTGGGGATGACATCCCTAAGGAGGGCTCGAGCTACTTCTGTGGCTTTCTCAGTAACTGTAGGATATGCTTCCACCCACCCAGAAAAGGTACAGACCATAACTAAGAGATATCGGAGCCTACCACTCCTGGGCATTTCTGTGAAGTCTATAACTAGGGACTCAAAGGGTGTTAGTCCTCTAGACTGAACTCCTGGTGGAATACGGGGTCCCTGACGAGCATTATTCTGGGCACAGAGAGTACATCGGGCAGAGGCAGTGGCAACCAGACTATCCAATCCTTCCAGCACCACTACTCGATTGAGTAGGCGGGCTAGTGCTGTTTTCCCTAAGTGTGATAGGTCATGAGCTTGAGACACTACAGGCCAAGCTAGGTGGCGTGGCACCAGAACTCTGGTATCAGGGAGATGTAACCAGCCATCAGGTCTCCTTACTGCACCTTCTTCTTGAGCCCATTTCTCTTCCACTTGGGTATACATAGGCGTCCATTCTTGCAATCGAATTTGGAACAGGGGAGTCACAGTACTTGCTGGGGGTCCTCGAGCAGCTTCCTTGGCCACCCGATCAGCATGGCGGTTCCCTCGGGCCACTGGAGTATCTACCCTTTGGTGTCCCCTGCAGTGAATGACAGCTACCTTCTTGGGGGCCCAAACAGCCTCTAGCAGCTGAAGTATTTCAGGTCCATACTTAACAGGTTGGCCTGCAGCATTTATGAGTCCCTTTTCCTTATACAAAGCTCCATGAGCATGTAGAGTTGTGAAGGCATACTTGGAATCAGTATAAATGTTGGTTACCAGTCCTGCTGCTAACTCCAGAGCTCGTATGAGGGCCACAAGTTCTGCTTTCTGGGCTGAAGTTCCTTGGGGCAGGGCTCTTGCTTCTATCACCTTGTCCTCTGTCACCACAGCATAGCCTGCCAGTCGCTTGGAGTTCTCCACATAACTGCTTCCATCTGTGAAATAAATTACATCTGGGTCCCTCCACGGAACATCTTTAAGATCTGGTCGACTGGAATACACTTCATCCATGGTTTGGATACAGTCATGATCTGGTGGTCCCTCAGATGCTGGCAAAAGAGTAGCAGGATTGAATGTAGCCACTGTTTCCAGGTGTATCCGTGGATTCTCACACAAGCTGGCTTGGTACTTAACCATGCGGTTATTTGTAAACCAGTGGTTGCCCTTATACTCCATGAGGGTAAGAACTGCATGGGGGACTTTAACAACCAGTTCTTGCCCCAAGGTCAACTTATCAGCTTCCTGGACCAGTAAGGCTGTTGCTGCAATGGCCCTCATACAGGCTGGCCATCCTTTAGCCACTCCATCCAGCTGTTTAGACAGGTATGCAACAGGCCTCTGCCAGGATCCCATCATCTGGGTCAGCACACCCAGAGCAACCCCCTGTCGCTCGTGGACATACAATGAGAAAGGTTTCTCCACATCAGGAAGGCCTAACGCAGGGGCTTGGAGTAGGGCTTTCTTTATGGCAATGAAGGATTGTTGAGCAGTAGGTCCCCATTCAAATGGTTCCTTTTCACCCCCCTTTGTGGCTTGGTAAAGGGGTTTCGCCATCAATGCAAAATTTGGAATCCAAATTCTGCAAAATCCAGCTGCTCCCAGGAATTCCCTAACTTCTCTTCTGGACTTGGGTTGGGGAATTGCAGCAACTGCTTGCTTCCTACTAGCATCCAGTCTCCGACTTCCCTGGGAAATGCAAAAGCCCAGATACTTCACTTCTGACTGACAAAGTTGGGCCTTTGAGCGTGAGACCTTATAGCCTGCATCCAAGAGTAGCTCCAGCAATTCTCTGGTAGCCTCAAAACACTCTTCCTGGGTCACTGCTGCAATCAGGAGGTCATCTACATACTGGAGTAAAACTCGCCTGGAAGGCTCAGATTTAAAAGTCTTAAGGTCTTGCCCTAGGGCTGTCCCAAAAATGGTGGGGGAATTCTTGAACCCCTGTGGCAGGCGGGTCCATGTATACTGAAGCTTCCTTCCTGTTACTGGGTTTTCCCATTGAAAGGCAAAAAGCAGTTGACTAGCGGGGGCCACCCGAATACAAAAGAAGGCATCTTTTAGGTCTAGTGTCGTGAAATGGGTAGCTCCAGAAGGTATCAATCCTAGCAGGACATATGGATTAGGCACTACAGGGTGTAATGAGATAGTGGATTTGTTAACCACTCGTAAGTCTTGGACTGGCCGGTAGTCCTCAGTCCCTGGCTTCTGAACTGGCAATAGTGGCGTATTCCATGGAGACTGGCAAGGACGAATAATTCCATGGGATAACAGACGATTCAAATGTGCTTGAATTCCTTCCAGAGCCTTTCTGGGAATTGGGTATTGACGAAGATGGATTGGCCGGGCACTTGGAAGTAAATCTACATGTACAGGAGGAATATTTCGGGCCAACCCTGGGGGATTATCTTCTGCCCATACCCCACTGACCTGAAAGCTGTCTGCCAGGGGTAGGTCAACTTGGCTATGTGACTGATGCAGCCGCCATTCTTCTTCAAGAGGGCAGCAGAAACTCAATATACCCTTAGGGCTGGATGCTGGGGGCCGAAAGGAGACTGAAGTCTGGCCATCAGAGTCAAAGGAAATTTGGGCCCTAAGCTTGGACAGCAGGTCTCGGCCTAACAAAGGGATTGGACAGTCTGGCATATAAAGGAATTCATGAGTGACTATGTGTGAGCCTAATTGGCATCTACGGGTTGTCAGGAAAGGCCTCCGGTTCTGCACCCCCGTGGCTCCCACCACTCGGACAGTTTTTCCAGACACAGGCGCTAATCGCTCCGTCACAACAGAATGTTCAGCTCCTGTATCAATCATAAATGGAATTGAGCGGCTCCCTATAGTTAGCTTGACCATAGGTTCCTGGGAGCCCAGTTTGTAGGAACCCGGTCTGTCCTATTCGTCCCATTCTGCCATCTCGGCTATCCCGATGATGTCAGATTCAGGAGGCTCATATCTTCCCTCTCGAACTCGGCCTCGGCTTCCTCGATCTCCTGGTCCCCTTCTCAGTCCCTGGCGCCTCTGGGGGCATTCATCTTTCCAGTGCCCTCTTTCCTTACAATAGGCACACTGGTCCCTCTCCAATCTTGGTCTGGGATTCTCCCCCCTTGGCCGGGATTGATTGAAGGAATCTCGGGGCCTGGCTGGTGGTCCGGGGTCCCACTTTGGCTTCCCATTAGCTAGAGGTCGACCTCGGTTAAGGGTGGAATTAGTAATGGCTGCCGCTAAAAGGTCGGCCTTCTTCTGCATCTTCCGGTCAGCCTCTCGGCGCACCTCCTGATCTCTATTAATGAAAACCTTGGTTGCGATCTCAATTAGCTGGGTGGTATTCATCCCTGCGAATCCCTCCTGACGCTGCAACTTCTTCCGGATATCTGGCATACTCTGGGCCACCAATGCACTATTCACCATTCTCTGATTTTCTTGGGCTTCAGGGTCAAATGGGGTGTATGTTCTGTAGGCTTCAATTAGTCGCTCTAAAAAGGCCCCAGGGGATTCAGTTGCCCCTTGGAGAATTTCAGAGACCTTTGCCAGATTAATGGGCCTCTTTATACCTTTCCTCATACCTTCCAGCAAGTCCCGGCAATAGCCAGACAACAGTTCATAGTGCTGCCCATCATTTGGATCCCAAGCTGGAGCTGCGCGAGGAAACCGAGCTCTAACCCATCCCTCTGGGTCCTGTGTCCCCCCGGGGACACGCTCTCGCGTGATGGCCTCAGCATTTTGCAAATCTTCCGCCTCTCCTCAGTTGTGAAGAGGGTCAGGAGAAGTTGTTGACAATCAGTCCAGGTTGGGTTATGGGTGGCCATAATGCTAGTCACTAGGTCCACCACTGCCTGAGGCTTTTCAGTATAAGAGGGGTAATGCGTCTTCCAATTCAGGAGATCGGTGGTTGTGAAGGGTACATACTGATAGGCCTGTGCCTGTATAACCTGACCCTGATTATTAGGATCTGGTCGAGTGGTAGTTACCTGACGAAGGGGCAGAACTCTCGAGGAGGTGGGAATGGAATCTGAGGTAGAGCTAGGAGCTACCCTCCTATCATGCTCAAAAGTAATTGCAGCGGGTCTAACCCATTCAGTGGAGGTATGTTGAACCCCTGAGGGATGGGGAGGGGTACTCATAGACTGAGAGGTGGTCACAGGTGATTCAGTCCATTGAAAGGGATGCCGGGCCCCTGATGAGTGGGTAGGGGTATTAGAGGGAGAGGCTGGGCTGTCAGGAGTTGAGGAGTCAGGGAGTGGAACCCAAAACGGGTCTTCAGAGGTTAACAGGAGAGGATTTGGCACAGAAGGGTAGAGGCCAGGTGAAAAGTCCAACCTAGGATGTGGTGGGGTTCGCACAGTGGGGGAGGAACTATCCGGAGAAGCCTGTACTGGAGAGGCTTGAGCTGGGCGGCGTGGATCTCTGGGGGTAGCACGGAACCCCAACAATGGGCCATAAGGTGGTGGCTCAAGGTCTGAGGGGTCATCAGAGAGTATGGGTTTCTCGGACAGGGTAGGGGCGGAAGCCACCGATTGGGTGGTAGGCTTCCTAGGGCTCTTTCCCTCTTCTAGTTTAGATTTTCTAATCTTTCTTTGAACACGGCCTAACATGAATTTTACTGGGGATCCCATATAAGTTTTCAACCAGGAGGGAGGGTCAGTCACAAGGCTGTCCCAGGAATCTATATAAGGGAGTTGTTCAGAATATTCTGGTTCTCTTACAACTATGCTGTAGACCTTCCGGATTACTTCAATATCTAAGCTGCCACTAGGGGGCCACCCCACTCCCATAGATGGCCACTCAACTTCACACAAGGTTCTTAAAGTACTTGAGCTTAAAGTCTGTCCATAGTCATTAATTAAAAATCCTTTCTTGAAGTTCTTAAGCATACAATCTAGGGGGGTATCAATTTGTCTAGATGATGTCCCACCCATAATGCTTACAGTTACAACACACAAAAAGGGAGGGAATTTTTGAAAGTGCAGTAAGGGGTCCGCACTCTCGAAACACTAGGTAGACAGACAGCAATCGCTTCCTTCCGTTGCTGACCAATTGAACTCGCGTTAATTGGAAATGCAGCTATAAGAAGTCCGCACTCATTAACATTCAGGCATCACACATTCATTCAGTACAGAAAATCCCACCCAACAATTTCAGATTTCTCAAATACAGATAAGCTCAAGCGTTTTCGCTTCTAGTCCCCGCGACTAGAAGGTACTAGGGCCTTCGCTGAGAATTGATCAGATTCTCCTTCCCTCCTTCTTGAGGGGCTGATTTACAATTTTCTAGCTAGAATTACAATACAAAATACAGAATACATACCCGGCGAATGTTCTCCAGTCAGTTGGGTGCTGGGATTAATGCAGGATTCATCCCACCGCTGCCACCAAGAATTGTTGCAGGAATGGATGCATGAATTTGTGATGCTTCAGGAGTCAGACAGCACACACCAGTATGAGAAAGTAATCTTCTTTATTTGCCAGCAAACAAAGCAAGACATCAGTTCTAGCTCTCTTCTCCTCTGTCTCAGCTCTCTGTGTCTTTGTCTCAGCTCTCTTCTTATGCTGTCTTCTCCTTCTTCTGTCTGTTCCTTCTGTCCTTCTCTTTCTTCTGAGCTCCTTCTGACGTAAACTGCTTCTGCTCTTACTTAAATAGGGTCCTAAGCCCTCCTCCTAGCCTAGCCCCCTTTACTCCCAATTGGTTAAGAAATTGATTGGCTACCTTGCCTCAACCAATCATTACTTTTGAAATATCAGTTACATAGGTTCCAGACATCCTAAACTGACCTCTGACCTGGGGCCCCTTAAGCCAGACATTTGGTCTCCAGAACTCTTACATGTTATTATGATTGATTTCTCATATTCCTAGTACTAACTGCTAACTAAACTCTGGCATTCATTAAAGAGGTCAAAAGTCAATCTTACTTAATAGCATACATATCAGGTTATTACTTCCAGGAGGCCAGTCCTACACTTAGCTATAATTAATCAAGGAGAAGAGAGCTGACTAGTTCTGACCTCTTCACCTATCAGCTTATACATTGAACCAGCCAGAACTATGGCTAAGTCAAACCACATGTTGATCTCCTCAACTGCAGTCTTAAACAGCAGACAAAGAGTAATACAGAATTTAACAGATATTCTACACAGACACAAACCTTATTAATTTACACAGAATCAGTATTTCTTATAAGACATATTCTAAATATCAAAAACTTGTAAATACTAATCTATTGCCTCTCTCTAAACAGTATTTCTATCTAATCATTTTAAACTACAATTAATCCTAAACAAACTGTCTGCAATATGCCGGCTCATACATATGTGTTTGCTAGCATTCATTATTCACAAGGGTGAAAGAAATTCCTTTCTCTGACCTTTCTAACCCAGCCCGGCAAACGTAAATAACCTAAACCAGATGACATTCCTTCACTTTAGTTGCCAGGTAAAAAGTTAGAATTCTAACTTCAAGCTTTTAATATCATTTCTTATATATATAATTATGCCATGGCTGCCTCACTACTACTACTATTTAGCATTTCTATAGCGCTACAAGGCATACGCAGCGCTGCACAAACATAGAAGAAAGACAGTCCCTGCTCAAAGAGCTTACAATCTAATAGACAAAAAATAAATAAAGTAAGCAAATCAAATCAATTAATGTGATCATCTACTCAGAGGGCTAATTAGACCTTGATTTTGCAGAGACGCCAAGGGGGGGGGGGAGCCCATTCCAGTGTTGGAGATTGAAGGCCAATGAGTGGGGGGAGAGGAGAATCGCTAGACATGGGTGGGAGGGGATGATAGGGGCAAAGGAGAATCGCTAGACATGGATGGGAGAGAGGAGAAATGCTGGACATTGATGGAGTGGAGGGCAGAGAAGAGAGGAGAAATGTTTGGGATAGGGATGGAGGGGAGAGAAGACAGGAGGGAGAGCCACATGGATGGAGGGGAGGGGAGATAGGAGAAATGCTGGGCAGGGATGGAGGGGACGGAAGAGAGAGGAAGTGAGATGAACATGAATGTAACAAGTCTAAAGCTGTTTCAGTTGGATAGGCAATGCCTTAAAAGGTGGAGGAGAACAGAAATAAAAATTGAATATCAGTAAAACAGCTTCACAAATTGTTGTAGCTGGTAGAAACAACAATTATAAATTCTGTAGTTTGTGCCTATTTTTCTTCACTGTTCTTTAATTGTTTCTGAATCGAAAATGTTTTAGTTGAATCGGACAGCGCTATTCCAAAGCCTTGTGACATTTTTAGGCCTGTTCTTTCCAACTGAAATCAGCTCTGTAAGTGCCACAATGTATTAGAACTGTTATCAAACCCCCAGGACTGGCTTAAAGTATTTCAAGAAATGGACCTTTTTGGCTTTCAGACTGTCTTTATTTTGCCATAATGCACTTTCCAATGTCTTGTATCACTTTTGATAAATTTGCAGCATACAATGTATGCACCGATCCAGATCAGCATTTTATTCCTTATTGCCTTTTTTTTTTTTAACCCTAGATCTTTCATTTCTAGTTTTTTTTAAATTCATTATGTCGGTACACTTTTCTTATATTATTAACCAGTAGCCTGTTCTATTTACATGATTACTGAGCATATTGTTGCACTTCAAGGCTTCTAAATTGATTTATATATAAAATGTAATTGTCTATGTTGTACTTCACAATCTTTCTTCTTTTTTAGGTGCAGGTCTGGTAAGCTTAATAATCATAGTATTTAAAAGGTTGATTGACTTAACAGGATGCTAAAAAACAAAACAAAAAAAGCAACTGATGTCATCTTTTTTTGAGATTTAGTTCTAAAACATTAGAAAATTTTGTTAAGAGAAAAAGAAGAGCTAAAAAAAGCAATCACCAGAGTCAAAAGTCTGCATGAGTAGTGTGTGTGTGTGTGTGCAATTCTGGTCACCCTATCTCAGAAAGGATATAGGCAAGTGCAACAAGAAAAGGATGTGGTCAAGATACCGAATCATCTTTTGAATTGTGCTAGATTGGTCAAGTTCCTGGAAGAAAGGTCTGTGAAAAAAATTAATAATCAGGTAGATTTAAGAGAGCTGCTGTTCATCCATGGAAAGGAGCTATGGGAAATCTACTTTTTTTCAGATCTACTTGATACTTGTAACTTGTACTGGTCATTGTCAGAGGCAGGATGCTGGGTTTAATGGACTTTGGTCCGACTCAGCATGTCTGGTCTTAGGACCACAGCTACAATAATCTGTACTTAGCTATGCATGAGGTTATCCAACTCCCTAACATTGTCCTTCACATAGAACAAGATAGTAGACCAAGACTGTAAGGCCCGTGGTCTGCCCAATTTTTATTGCAGTACCATAGAGTACAGATGATCTCTGGCTTACCTGTCAGGTATTGACTGACAAAATTTATTTGTACTTATTCAAAGTTTTCTTGAGTTCAGTGACTTTTCTTAAGTTTGCTGGGAGGTGACTCTATATATCCACTACCTTTGTGAAGAAATATTTAATAATATTACTTCTGGGTGGCTTACCCCAAGAGTGACCTTAACTGTTTATAAAATTTTCCTCCTGGAACTTGTCCAAACCTTTCTTTAAAAATACCACACGTGGTGCTTGCTTTTAAGTACTTGTATTTATGCAATTAATTTTTTATATACCACCTGCCAAAAGCTATTGAAGAGGTATACATTCAGGTACCAATTATTTTTGTTCCTGAAATGTTATCAGTAAAAAGTTTGCTTTATGTGCATTTATTTGTACTTCAGAAGCACTTGAATATCTCTCTTGTGTTCCCACATTCTCTCTTCTCTACCACTTTGGTATTGTTTTCTGGGCTGCCTATGTTTGACCTACATCCTTTCGGTGGTGTGGTCTCCAGAACTGGAAACACTACACCAGAAATGGTGTTGCTAAAAATTTGAACAGGGATATTATCACTTTCTGTTTTCAGGCATTATATGTATCCTGGTGTTCATTCTTCTACCCACTTACCTATTGCACTGCTTTGCAACACTCAAATCATCATGTAAGGGTCACCTTGGCCACCTTTTGGACATCAGTAATGTATCTCTTGCTCAAAACACCCTGTAATTGTGATGTTATAAAATTGCCCAGGGTAAGGCTACAGTATGCATTTAATGCTATTTCATGCATACTTATACATGTAACAAACTGGAGCATTCCTGGTGGGGTTTAGACCTGTGCACATACTTTTGGATGTTCAGAAATATATTTATATACATTTTCAAGCAAATATATAGCATGGGGAAGTGTGTGTCGTATAGCTTCAGTAAGGTAATTTTCAAAGGCAAAGTATATGCACTCTGTTTCTTTGAAAATCAGTGTAAATTTGGCTGCTCAAGTTAGGCTGGTTATTTAAATAATTACCTTTTAAACATCGTAAGGCATATCCTTACTTATATCAGTTCTGCCAGCAACTGGAAACCAGTAAAAGAAAATTTGTTTTTGTTTTTTTCTAAAAACAATCTTTTCTGAATGCATTTGGACGCTGTAAAGGTTTAACCCCCCTGTTTACTAAGTCAAGCTAACTGCTGCTGTGCGGCAGTGCCAACATCCCATTCAGAGTGAATGGGCTGTATCAACATTAGCGCGTGGCTTAGTAAACAGGGGGGTAAATGTGTTGAAGTGATTCTTTTCAGATGCTTATTGTAAGAAAGTTTAGTATATTGATTAACAGTTCAACATTTGAATGGCACAGTACTACTACTACTTAACATTTTTAGAGCGCTACTAGGGTTACGCAGCGCTGTACAATTTAACAAAGAGAGACAGTCCCTGCTCAAAGAGCTTACAATCTAATAGACAAGTGAACGGTCGGTCCGATAGGGGCAGCCAAATTGGGGCAGTCTGGATTCACTGAACGGTAAGGGTTAGGTGCCGAACGCAGCATTGAAGAGGTGGGCTTTAAGCAAAGACTTGAAGACGGGCAGGGAGGGGGGCTTGGCGTAAGGGCTCAGGAAGGTTGTTCCAAGCATAGGGTGAGGCGAGGCAGAATGAGAGGAGCCTGGAGTTGGCGGTGGTGGAGAAGGGTACAGTCAGTGTTTAAAACAGTTCCATATATTTATTACTACTATCCAGATATAAAGTAGTACATAATTTACATGGAGGCTGGTGACGGTCTGGCCCTGAACGGATTTCGAACATATTCATCCACTATCCATATAGCTATGTGGTTTGTTAAGACAGCCCTTTTATAGGTTTAAATTAGGGGATCTTTTACTAAGTTATGTTAAGCAGGGTCTTACCATGTGGTGGTACTGTGAGACTACCCCTAGAGATCATGGCAGCCATTTTACATTATGGCACAGTCTCGAGCAAGGAGCTGAGGGGGCTTGTGGAGGGGTGGGGTATTTAAGCCCGGGGCAGGATTTGAGCTGGGAGGATCAGAGATTGGGGGAGTGTTGGAAGGGGTATTGGATGTTGGAGGGATGCTTCCGTGGCAGTGCTGTACTCAAAATTATTTTTGAGATGATTGTCCTACTCTCTGCCACTGCATATAATGTAATGCCATGTGATAAATGTCTCTGCCCAGTGTGGTAAATGCAGGGAGTGTGTACATTATTTGTCTGCATTTACTGCACGGGCTTTGCACTTTGCATTCATTTTTGCAACTAATGTACAGTAAGTGGAAAAACTTCACTTTAGTAAAAGGATCCCTTCATCTGCATAGCTATTGGACACTGGCTGTATATCTCTACCCGTCAGTAGTTAGGTGGAATGCCCACGATCCAGCCTCACTCGAGGTAGGGCACTTATCCATATAATTGCTGCCTCTATATGGGTAAGTGTATTTGAATATCCAGCTCTTATACATGGAACAGTCAATTTATTATGAGTTGAGCTGTCTCTCTCTCTCTCGGGGGGGGGGGGGGGGCGACAATTCAGTAGCTTATTCGCCATCAGTTTGTCAAAGGTCAAAACAACTCACGGCAGTATAAATAGGCTTTTATGAAAGGTATGACAGTAATGCCTATAGGGGCTGAGTACAGTATACCAACCCTTTCTAGATGCAGTGCAACTTGGTTTTACTTAAGTGTCGCCCCACCTTGTTTTTCTTCAGCTTCAGTCAAGTTTCAGCCATCTCTCTGGCCTTGGGACTCTGTGAGGAACAACCTAAGAAGTGCCCTGACTGAGATGTGTGTACTTTATGATGTTCTCACCATTGTCAAGGATAAAAGATACATGACCCTGGATCCTGTGTCACAAGAGCCGCTGCCTCCTAAACAGGTGAGTGACCAGAAAAATGTGTATTTTTCTTTCTTATTAGCAGTGAAGAGAAAATGAGGTCCATTCAAGATGTCAAAGCAACACAGCTGTCTCGAATCTTGTGACACCTGATACTGACCAGATTTTATGTCTGTTTTAACTACCCTTTATAATAAACTGATGTGACTTTGACATCTTAGACTCCCTCTTGTTTTTGAACCTCACTTTCTCTTCACTGCTGTGCTGACCCATGAGGGATTTGAGCACCTTTTTGCCTTCCTTCTTTCTTTCTTATTATACATGAAAATAGATTTGTTTATTTTTTTCTTAGAATTTATTTATTTTGTGGCTTGGCTTTCAGGGTTGGGAAAATATTTTTTTGGATTTCAGCCTAAAATTTTTAGGCACCAATGTAACAAATTATTTTGTAAATTTTTTTTTTTTTTAAATTTGTAGACATTTAGAGGCTTATTATCAAAGCACATAGACTTAGTTACATATGTTAATACGTAACTTTGTAAGTCTGTCATTTTTAGATATTTATTTTTTGTCTTGGGGGTATGTTTACTAAGTCACGTTAGCATTTTTAACGCGCCTTTAAAGTTAAGGTGCATTAAACACTAAAAAGCCTTTAGATTCCTATGGGTGCATTAGTGTTTAATGCGCATCCACCATTTACGCGTGTTAGAAACGCTAATGCTCCTATAGCACACCATAGTAAACATAGGCCTTGGTTCTTTTTATTTTGTGGTTTGTTTTATTTTTTATCTCTTCACCCTCATTTTTAGCCTCTGTCTCTTATAGGGCAGGGAGCACTGGCAGAGCTGCTCCTTCTACTCCAGATTGGCTGCAGATGACTGGCTTCTCCTGGGCCAGCAGCAGCTACCAGTTTTTAGGCTGTTGTGGTATCTAGTATCCATAAGTTTTCTACCCTTGTTTTTTTATGTTTTTACCATCGACCACTATTGCCCATCATTTCTAAGTGTATCTGTATAATGTATGTAATATTGTACAAATAACAATACTCAGTAGGAGAACTACCTCTCAAAAAATCCAAAATATCAAACAAGAAAAGAGCGGGTTTATATGAATGGGAACACTGTTCAATAACAGTGATAAGGAAAAGTGGAAAGGACCTCAGATAAGTGACATACAGCAATAATGCTGAACAAATTGTGCTGTACATGAGCGTCAGTACAAATCAATCACTGGTCACTTTCTCACCATCCTCCTATGTGCTCAAATTTTGTAACAAACAAATCAAATATTAAATATCAAAAGCTACATTGCCCATAATGTTAAACATCACTTAGCTGCAAAGCGGTTGCCATCGGGCTTTCCTGCCCAACGGACCCGTTTCACCACCACAGGGCTTCTTCAGGGGCAAACGGGGGGACCCTCAGCATGACCATACTTTGACAACTGGACAATCTTGCAAACTACCATCCAAGACACTGGCTTTCTGTAAGGAGGCAAAAAGGCTTAAGAAGCCCTGTGATGGTGAAACGGGTCCGTTGGGCAGGGAAGCCCGATGGCGACCGCTTTGCAGCTAAGTGATGTTTAACATTATGGGCAATGTAGCTTTTGATATTTAATATTTGATTTGTTTGTTAGAAAATTTGAGCACATAGGAGGATGGTGAGAAAGTGACCAGTGATTGATTTGTAGTGACGCTCATGTAGAGCACAATTTGTTCAGCATTATTGCTGTATGTCACTTATCTGAGGTCCTTTCCACTTTTCCTTATCACTGTTTTTGAACTGGGTTCCCATTCATATAAACCCGTTCTTTTCTTGTTTGATATATTGTACAAATACACGTAAGAGACTGTCCCCTACTCTGTGAAGCTTGTGAGCAGTTTAGTTGCGAGACAATACAGTTTTTATTTCTGTATGATAGTACATTGAAGATTTAATCCAGAGAAGCATACATAGGGGGCCCCTTTACTAAGCTGCGCTAAAAAGTGGCCAGCGCTGTCCTCGGCGCAGGCTTTCCTGCGTGCTGAGGCCAGTATTAATGTAGTAAAATGGGCCCATTTTCCCTATTAACCCATTATGGGTTAATGGCCACGCACTTATTTCTCCATTATCGCATGAGCCCTTATTAACATCTATTTTCTAGGTAGTAAGGGCTCACGAGCCAATTGTTTAGCATGTGACAATGTAGCTGTGCTAACCGATTAGCACAGAATGTGCCTACTCTACGACCCCAGCACTAAAAAAAATAAGTTCTATATTTTAGTACATGGGAAGCATGTGCCGATCCCAAAATTAGTGCGGGATGCCTGAGCATGCCTCACGATAGTGTTTTTTTTTTTTAACCCTGTGGTAAGCATGCATTAGGGCTCACCACAGCTTAAAAACAGCCCCATAATGGGTACTGTCAATGGGTTTCCTTTATTTAGTGACCTTGTTTCATGATGGTGACTGCTGTTTCTTGCATAATGCCAAAACCCCAAAAAATGTGTGTGTGTATGTATATATATCTATATATATAAAACGCACCTCCAACGTTCTAATGAAGCCTCACTTTCCCAACGTTCTAAAAGTGAGGTGGCTGAGATCGCTTTTCCTCCATCAGTGTATGCCACGCCCTCGCGTCAAACGTGATGACAGCGAGGGCGGAGCACTGACACTGAACGAATGGCATCGGAAGAAGGGAGGAGAGAGAGCAGCACAACCGATCAGCTTCTGTGCAGCAGGGAGACAACGAACATCACTCTGATGCCCGTGCTCCTGCTCCAGGTATGTGCTGCCTCCATAAAAAAAACCCTCCCAGCTAACAACTAACACACAGCAGGCAGAGGAACGGAACGCCAGAAGCAGAGCCGTCCGAGCCACATACACAGACACTGGCCACCACCCTCTTAGTTACACCCACCTCCCTCACTTTCACAGAAACACACACACACACATCCAGTTACACCCACCTCAGCCTGCAGAAGGAATCTTCTCTTTTTGAGAGCTTTTCTTTGCAATCAGAACCATGAAGGTACTATAATTTTATGAGCTCCCCAGTCCCAATGTAGTTCTGTCCGCAGAGACAGCAAAAGCAGCAAGTAAAAATTTCTGCTTCAATATTCCTGTCTGTTGCATTTTGCAAGCACAGCAGAAGGGTGAGGTGAGCAGACTAATATTATGGCAGGGATGTGAAAGGGGGGGGTTTAAAAAGTATTTATGGCACAGAACCCAAAAAGGTTGTTTAACTACGGTCCACTAAAGGGTTTATTTTGCTGCAAGCATGTGAGAATGTCGACTCTACTCAGCCCCCCCCCCTTACATTCAAACACACCACAGTTCCCCCCCCTCCCCACACCTTTAAAAATCTCCCACTATACAAAACATTACAATGAAATGTTACAAATGTAAGAAACAATTACACTACAAATAAAACTTTAAAAAAAAACAAAACTTTGGCTTTTTAAAAATCATTTATATCCCTTAATATCAAACAGAAAAACAAAAAATTAACAAACAAAAAAAACCATGCTAGCACCCGTTTCATTTGTTTTGGAAACTGGCCTTTTTTACTAGTATATGTGTATAAATGTGTGTGTGTGTGTATATATATATATATATATATATTTAACGTTTCTTATCCTATTGTATCACAAAATTTACTGCAACTTAAAAATAGAATCATAAAAATAAAACAAACATAAAGAATGACAAAACAGTTCATTGAATATCTGTGCTACAAATGAATGCTGCTTTACACGCTATAAAGTAAAAATCATAGTTAAGTACTCTTATATAAACACATGGAAATGCCTGGCCAAATAGGTGTTTTTTGGTTTCATTCAATGGAGCCAGTGATGGAGAAAACATTTTCTTGTGTTTGAATAAAATGACATTTCATGATAGACAGAATGTGCAGCAGTTGAGTTTCCTCAGAACTCAGGAACTCTGGTGCTTGTAAATATAAAATACTAGTAAGAAATGCCCGTTTCTGGCAAAAATGAAACTGGCGCTAGCAGGGTAATCCCCCCCCGTCCTCCCTCCCGAGTTGCAGACACCCCCTCCGTGCCTCCGTTCCGAGTTGCTCACCTCTCCCCTTCGTCCCTCAGTGACGTGGTTGCGAGGGCCGCCCCACCCTCAACGTCATCGCGTTTTGACGCGAGGGCCGCCCCACCCTCAACATCATCGCGTTTTGATGCGAGGGCGGAGCTACAGTGACTGGAGCCTGCAGGCCAAACCGGATATCTCGGGCGCCTCAAGTTTCCGGCTTGAGGCTTCAAAGTGCCTTTTATATATATAGATAACTGTACCTCTTCAAACAAGCATGGTGAATCAGTAAGATCGTAAATGTTATCTATCATATAATTTGCTAGAAATATAACCATAGAGAAATGTGATGAAGATGAGCAACAACTGGGCTTCAGAATTTGCTACCTTTTGTAGCGCTCTGTGTTCTAATGGGTTTACCAAAAATTGAAGTTTTCTTGATTTTAAAAGAAGAAAATATAAACACCGTCTTTCACCTAGGGAAAATATTTTGAGAAATACGTATCAAGCACACAAGTCAGCTAGAAGGAAGATAACTTCATTCTTCTTGTTTCTTTATTTATAAAGACAGATCTTTATCAGGGAAAATGCATCCGTGCACGGTTTGGAGCTTTTTCAGTGCTCACTATTATTAGAGCAAAATAACTAATATCTCCAGTACTCCCTCTTCTCCAAATTCAAGCATTGTGATAGCACAACCAAACCTAAACCTCCCAATCTCAGAAACGCTAAAAATCCTTGGAGTCACTATAGACCGCCACCTAACACTCGAAACCCACGCAAACAACATAACCAAGAAGATGTTCTACTGCATGTGGAAATTGAAAAGGATAAGACCATTCTTCCCAAGATTCGTCTTCTGCAACCTAGTGCAATACCTCGTCCTCAGCCATCTGGATTACTGCAACTCACTATACGCAGGCTGCAAAGAGCAAATACTGAGGAAACTTCAAACAGCCCAGAACACAGCAGCCAGGCTCATCTTCGGAAAACCAAGATACGAAAGGGCAAAACCACTACGAGAGAAATTACATTGGCTTCCACTTAAGGAACGCGTTACTTTTAAAGTTTGCACATTAGTCCATAAGATAATTTACGGCGAAGCCCCAGCGTACATGTCTGATTTAATAGACCTACCACCCAGAAATGCTAAAAGATCATCCCGAACACACCTCAACCTCCACTTCCCTACTTGCTACACGCGTCAACCTTTTCCCACATGAGCACGCAGTCTTGGAATACACTACCGCGCAACCTAAGAATGATTAACGAACAAGCTTCCTTCCGTAAACTATTGAAGACTCACCTGTTTGAAAAAACTTAAGGAAAGAGCCAAAACACATAGAGTCCATACTCACTGTTCATCAATGCAACATACATCCACTTCTGATCCCTATTCACAGAACTATGTACACCATGTGTCTTTGTGTCTAACACTGCCCTTTTAGCTTCCCATTGTCTCCTTCCAATGTTTCTATGTTGATGTCCCATTGCTATATTCCTAATGATATTTGAATGTCTCGCATAACTCTGTACAATGTAATCCATAACCAAGTTGTAACAAATGTATTTCCATTATTCATATCTTATTGTAAGCCACACTGAGCCCGCAAAAAGGTGGGAAAATGTGGGATACAAATGCAATAAAATAAATAAATAAACCTGCTGTATGCCATTGGGGCAATTCTTTAGGTGCCCCAATGCCATGCAGTCAACGCCAATCCTATAACAGATTCCATTTGTAGCATGGTATGCTCACTTTCAGAATTCTGATCTCACTGGTGACGCAACACTCCTCCCATAGATTTTGCTTAATTTGATCAATAAAATCTTTGTTGCACCCACCTGCACCTATTATTTTAACACATTCTTTAATTAGTAAACTAGACTACTTCAACCCCTTATAAAGGGCTTAGAACAAAGGAACATCATCATTTACAACTGATCCAAAACACAGCAATCCGGCTGATCAGCAATGTAAAAAAAAAAATATGACCATGTAACACCACCTGGAAAAAGCTCACTGGCTGCCTGCTTCCCACCATATTATTTATAAGAAACAACTTTTGTTTTTTAAAGTATGGACCTTTAGAGAACCAGCCTGTCTTTTATGCCACCTTGTATCCTATTATCCAGCCAGGACACTTAGATCAGCTCAACAGAACTGGCTAGTTGTACCTAACTACAGAGAAATAGTGCATGAGTACACAAGACATTCCATCTTTTTCGTGCAAGACCCAGAACTATGGAACGCTAACTCTCTATTTGAGGACCCAAACTTCCTTTGATCAATTTAAAAATGATCTTAAGACCTTCCTCTTTAAAGACGCCTATCACTCACATTAAAATATATCTTCTCTCTAGTAGGTTATATTCCTACCGACTGCAGTGCCCATATGCAGATCCTTGGACAAAGATATGCTGACCTCTTGCTTTTCCACAGCCCTATTTTCCTAACGATATTGTAGTTCCACCCTCTACCCTACACAGTCTTGTCTCAGTACAACTGCACTAACCATACCCTATCTTAGATTGTGAGCCACCTAGATGGCCTGCCAGGTGGAGTAGAAAATTTCAATAAACTTGAAACATATCCATCAATTAACAATGCCTTTGATGCACCTAAGTGACGCACACCCAAATGGGCCAGCTTATAGAATTGCCTCGTTCGGGTGTTCAGGGCTCTGAGATCCGCTGTCCTTTCAGAACCCCATCACTGTTCTAGTTTCCTTTGTTTTTTTTTCTAAATAAGAGGAGACATTATCAACGATCTTGTCAATACTAGACACTTAAAAGGATGCATGTAGCACAAATAGCCCCCTGCCTCTCCCCAGGTACTCAACTCTATGAAGCAGCCAACTTAAGAAGTCCTCAGAGAAGTAGATAAATTGGTCGCTGAGGGAGTGTGATTAATATATCATTCTGAACTTTGTATAATTTTTTTAAAACGGGAGCAGTAGGTTGCCTTTTACCCCTTCTCTTTTTTTTTTTTTTTTTTGTTTGTTTGTTTGTAAAAACAATGCTGCTTTTTGCCTTTTATAAAAGCTTTCACACTCTAAACGCGTATATGATTCCTAAAGATCTTCTCCAGCTTTGTTTGCAGCAGGAGCTTTATTAAAAGAAGCATTATTACTTGATCTGCAATTACATCGAGAGCTGTCCATTCCATATTTTTGACCTGGAAAGTGTTGATCTCTCCAAGCATTTACACATTTTTTTCTGATAATGATGTTAGTCTGAAGTCCCCAATATAATCAGATTTACAACCCCATGGCTAATATAAGCAACTCCTGCCAGCTCTAAAAAGTAAAAACAAAATTAATTTCCTTTTCATTTTTGCGTCCTTAAAGTTGAGCTCTTTTTTTTTTTTTCTTTTTCTTTCTTCTTTCCTAGAATCCCAAGATTTTACAGTTGGTGTCTAAGAAGAAGTCACTGGCAGGTGCTGCCGATATCCTTTTGAAAGGCGCAGAAAGACTGTCTAAATCTGTGGCTGAGAATCAAGAAAACAAGCGACAGAGAGATTTCAACTCCGAGCTCTTGAGATTGAGACAGCACTGGAAGCTAAGAAAAGTAGGCGATAAAATCCTGGGAGATCTGAGCTACAGGAGTGCAGGTAGATTGCCTGAAACCAGGAATGGATTAAACTCTTTTTAAAATAAGCAAATGTTGCCATTATGGTATGAAGACATGGTTAATCTATGTACTGGTGACATCCACCTACAAGCCTTTGATGTTTCACAGCTGTGCAGATAAGAAGTTATAGGAGATACAAATTTACGAGTGAATCTCAAACAATTTGATGTGGAGACTCCATTTATTCATTCATTCTTTCATTCAAAACTTGATATACCACTTTAACTGAAAGACAAGGCAAAGCGATTAACAGACAAATAATAATTGTAAGAAATGAACTACAAAACTTACAGTAAAGTGACCCATACACTCAAGAACACATGCAACTAGGACAATTACTCTCATTCAGGCATTGATACTTCATTATGCCTTGCGTTATTCATTTTTATAGGCCTGTTGGGATAGATATGCATTAAGTAGCGATTTGAATTTCTTTAAGTCCAGTTCGCTGCTCAAGGTCAGGGGCATCGAAAAAGGCTTCATGATGGGTTGTCTCCAATTGTGCCAAGTGTGGCCCTGGTAGCACCACATGGCGCTTGTTTATGGAGCGCAGGACCTGCACTGGGGAGTATAGAACAGCCAGTGTGAGTAGAAAAGCTGGAGTACCTTGATAGAAAGCCTTAAAAGCCAGGAGCAATGTTTTAAACTGAACACAGAACACAACTGGTAATCAGTGATGATCCTTTAAGACAGATATAACGTATTTGAACTCTGTAGATGGCATTGAAGGCGAATAACTGTTTTGTAAGGTCTGGAGTTGTTTAAGCAAGGACTTTTAAATCCCTAAGTAAATAATGTTATAATAATCTAGCCTTATCATAAACAGAGATATGATTAAAGAGTGAAATGTCGTGATCAAAAAGTGTTAATAACCAATAAAGCTATGGAACCCAGTACCCAGGGCCGTGCCAACACGGTAAGCGCCGCAGGGGGGGGGCGCCTGCCTTCAAGGGCGCTGCGCCCTAGTTGTATTTTAAAAAAAACACCTTACTCCTCCGCTCCATCCCCGATTCCCCGGCGCTTTAAATTTACTTCGCTCCGCCTCCGACGTCTGCGCAGCGTCAGTGAAAGCGCTGCCTGTCTGCCCTCAAGGAATTGACGTCAGAAGAAGGCGGGACACAGAGGGAACGAGCGAAGGGAAGGCTGGTGGAGAGACGTCAGACAGGCAGCGCTTTCACTGATGCTGCGCAGATGTCAGAGGCGGAGCGAGGTAAATTTAAAGCGCCGGGGAATCAGGGCCCACGCGCGCCAACTGATAGTCTGCAGGGGGGCGCCAACTGATGGTCTGCAGGGGGGCGCCATTGACCCTAGGCACGGCCCTGCCAGTACCGCACGTCTGAATAGTAGAATACCTCTATAAAACTTAGTATGGTACCTCAGAGAAACTTTCTTGGAATTTCTTGGAACTTATTGTTTCCTATATATGGCGTTGGTCAAACAAGTCGTCATTGGTCTGAAAAACCTCCTGTTAACCGTTGTTGAACAAACAAAAATAAATCTACTTTATTCACAGTAACTTTAGTTCAACAAACGTGTATATAAAAAATGTTACCTGGCTTGAGCAGCCTTGCTCTTGAGTAGCTCCAAGTGATCGTCTAATGTTTTTTTTTTTTTTTTTTTTGTGAGACCATGTACAACACTGTCAATTGCTTGGTGGGGGTCCCAATGGGGACCCGTTTCGCTATGGCTTCTTCCAGAGACCCCACCTTACTTGACGATCTCTTGTATTTAGAATCTTTAAAATATTTTATTCGGGACCCCCACCAAGCAATTAGTTTCATCAGCTGAGTGTTTCTGCTTATAAGACATCAGGTACTTGTGTGTATATCTAAAGAATCTTGTGTCGGTATTCAGCCGGCAGTGGTGAAATTTCTTTTAAAACGCTGGCCAATTTTCAGTGCTGTACCCACATAGCTAACCAGGCAAAGTTAGAACTGCTACTTAAGTGGTCCTACTTGCTCAGTTAGCTATGTGGGCACTGACACTAACTTCTGGGACCATCCTGGCTCTATCCAGATAGTGCAGCGGCAGTCAGAAGGGATATTTTTTTTTTTTGTTGTTACATTTGTACCCTGTGCTTTCTGACTCATGGCAGGCTCAATGTGGCTTACATGGGGCAATGGAGGGTTAAGTGACTTGCCCAGCGTCACAAGGAGCTGCCTGTGCCTGAAGTGGGACTTGAACTCAGTTCCCCAGGACTGAAGTCCACCACCCTAACCACTAGGCCACTCCTCCTTAGCACCACTGCCTGGCTAAGTGCCTCTCAATATCCCTTTCTGAAGTGCTGGAGCCTGGTTTAGTTATTAGGTGGCCTGTAGTCATTATGAAATGTTGGCATCCTTTGTCTAATTGTTTACAAGAATTTTATTCTAGTTCTACTCACTGGCATACTCCTGCTCACAATCATATTTGAGCTAATGAAAGAAAGAGAGAACCTTTAAACTGAGGAGAGGATAAATTGGGTATTTCCTACAGCCCATATTTAATTGATTTTGATGTAGCTCACCTTTTTACATGTTGACTGCATAATCCAGTCAGCCATGGTTGGCAGTTAAATGGGCTCTTGTGATGTTGGTATAATTCAGAAGCTTTCCGTTTCTTTCACGAAGGGCTAAGAATAAACATATCTGAGGAACAGTGGCGTGGATCACACTGAAAAACTTATCTTTGAAATGGCTGTGTAAGAGTGGGCTAGAAAATATTATTTGTTAGAAACATGTTATGAGACTGACTGTGTTTGCTGTCTCCAAGGTTCTCTCTTTCCTCACCATGGCATGTTTGAGGTGATTAAGAATACAGACATAGATCTGGATAAGAAGATTCCAGAAGATTATTGCCCTCTTGATGTCCAGATTCCGAGTGATTTAGAAGGATCAGCCTACATAAAGGTGAAATTGAATCAAGCATGCTTAACAAGGCTACTGAACTTTTGTTTCCCTGGTGCAATGGGCCCTACGAAAAGTGTAACTCACAATTGTATTTTTTACCTGCAGGTCTCGATTCAGAAACAAGCTCCAGACATAGGCGATCTTGGTACAATTAATCTCTTTAAACCTCTGCCAAAATCCAAACCAGGTACAATGCTGCTTTTTGGTTTCACTTTTGAAAGTAAGACTTTATTTCAGGAGTCCCAAATATTGTAAATGAGTTGCCTGTAAGGTAAAATATTTCAGGTAAATAAATCACAGCTAATGGGAGCAGATTGTGATAAATTCATGGGTGATTTTAAAACGGTGATCTGCAGTAGTTGTGATTCTTCCCCCTTCCTCCCCACAAGTGAAACTGCTGTTATAAGTAATGTGCCTGTAGTTTAAATAAAATCTTAGGGCCCTGTTTACAAAGGCGCACTAGCGTTTCTCGTGTGCGATAACCATGTAGACACCCATAGGAATATTATGGGCATCTACACGGTTAGCGCATGTGAATTTTTAACGCACGCTAAAAACGCTAGCACGCCTTTGTAAACAGAGCCCTCGTGCTTCTGTGTTTGTCCCATCTGCTGATGGGTCTAACGAGGGTATCTGCCCCGTCTCTTCTGGGACTGCTGGAAATAAGCCGGTGGGGATGAGACTGAGAAGGCCATGGAGAAGTTTGCCATATGTGTGTACTGCAGCTGTCTATAAAATAATTTTGAACCAGCTTAAGAGCTGAGGGAGTAGTTTAATGGTCAGAGAAGTAAGTTTTGAATGAGGAAAGCCAGATTTTCACATCCTGCTTCTCCTAGTGATGCTGTTTGTGGTGATAGGCAAATCATAGTAACATAGTAGATGACGGCAGAAAAATACCTGCACGGTCCATCCAGTCTGCCCAACAAGATAACTCATATTTGCTGCTCTTTGTGTATACCCTACTTTGATTTGTACCTGTGCTCTTCAGGGCACAGACCGTATAAGTCTGCCCAGCACTATCCCCGCCTCCCAACCACCAGACCCACCTCCCAACCACCGGCTCTGGCACAGGCACAGACCGTATGTCTGCCCAGCACTATCCTCACCTCCCCACCGCCAGCCCTGCCTCCCAACCACCGGCTCTGGCACAGACCGTACAAGTCTGTCCAGCACTATCCCCGCCTCCCAACCACCAGTCCCGCTTCCCACCACCGGCTCTGGCACAGACCGTACAAGTCTGTCCAGCACTATCCCCGCCTCCCAACCACCAGTCCCGCTTCCCACCACCGGCTCTGGCACAGACCGTACAAGTCTGTCCAGCACTATCCCCGCCTCCCAACCACCAGTCCCGCTTCCCACCACCGGCTCTGGCACAGACCGTATAAGTCTGCCCAGCCCTAACCCCGCCTCCCAACCACCAGCCCCGCCTCCCGATCTTGACTAAGCTCCTGAGAATCCATTCCTTCGGCACAGGATTCCTTTATGCTTATCCCACGCGTTCATCATTTCACTCCATTACCTTGGCCCTGGTGCTGTTACGATGCAGTAAAAAAAAAAAAAAAAAAAATTAGTGTTCAACAATGATCAGTAAAACCGCTGTGCTAAAAAGTAGTGCAGTGGGTATGCAAAATGCTGAATAACAAATTGTTCCTGATATATTAAAAACAAAAACACTAAAATCTAATGTGGTCGTCTGCTTTTCTCCAAACATCATTGCATCAGCTTAGGGCTGGAGTAAAGATATAGTTTGAGAGCAAAAGAGTGATCTATGGTGAAGTGCTGCATGTCACCTCTGATCACTAAGATCATTAGTGGCCCAAACCTTCCAGGCACCATTTAACTTCTGTCACAGAACAGTGTGTTTTAAGCCTGTAAAAACTGCCTTAATTCTTGAAGTGTATTTCTCTAGTTTGGCCAGCAGGTGGTGCATGTTGTTACAAAGAACTGACCTTCCTTCTTTAGTTAACACAGATAAAGGAAATGCCTGCAGTGATGTAACCAATTATTTTTAGAACTTTGTTCTGGGCGCTGATTGGCTTGGAGTTTGAAGTTGCCCAGAAGATACTGGTTTTGTCTTCAGTCAGCCAGGGAGAAGAGAGAAACAGATCTTTTTGCTAAGACCCTATGATCAGTTATATTTGATAATCTGTGAGCAGCATATTTCCTGATCTCCCCTGGTAGTTTTTAGAAAGACATGTTTAGATAGTTTTATAATTGATCTATCAGTTTCCTGTTGTTGTTTGCTGATTGCATATTTTCTGTTCCCTGCTCAAGTTGTGAAAATAAACCTATTTAGTTTGTTGACTCTGCTGTCTGGACTGATAAAGAATCCTGGTGGTTTGTATGTTGGGTCTGTGAGTGCTTTCTGGGAACTGTGGGACCACTGGGAGTGTGTCCCCAGTAACCTAGAAATCACGGGGGATAATTTGAGAGTGGGAGACTTGCCCAGAGGCACTTGGGACCCAGTTGGTGGGAGGAGGGTGCTTGTGTAGAGCACAAGTAGCAGGTGGACCTGAGCTGTGCTGGGAATAGACCCTCTAAGTGGCTGGGGGTAACTTCCAAACTAATAAAATGTAGATAAAAACCAGAGCCACGGAGGATTTAGTTCAGATTTCTTATGTTGCAGGGGGGTGCCAAGTATTTGCTGCCCTTTGGGAGACCCTTTAATAGTGATTTGAGTTTAAACTCCTGGGCCTGTGGATAAGTATAAGATTAAACCTAAGTGTTCTGTTTCATATTCCATTAAGAAGGGTCCTATGAATAAACAGTGTGGTTGGAGTTAATCTTCTGGTGACTCTTTCTCTACCTGGATCTCCAATTAGGGCATCCTTTGCCTCTACCAAACACACCTCGTCCCTCTCCAACAGTCTCTGTCTGATTCTCCTAATGGTTTTGTGGATGTTAGATCCATTTGCTTTGGAGCCATTACTGCCAGGAACCCCTGATTTCTTCTGCATCTGTTATACTTCTCTCCCAATGGCTGTTATTCTTCCTGATGGTACGGGGCTTTCAGGACTGGATTTAGGAGAGAAAAATGTTTTTTCTTGACTAATGTTTGAGCTATTTTCAGAATGGAAGGGTTGAGTCATGGGATGATCCCTAATTAACATGCCCCTAGTTAATTGTCTTTCACCCAAGAAACAGTAGTTAAGTTACCGAATGCGGACTCGGATGTTGCTGTTTGGATAAGTGGTTATCATTATTTGAACCACATGTTTTCTCTTTAGAATCTGTTTTTGTTTGTGCAAATAAATAATCTGTTAAACCACCTTTTAGATTAGAAGCAGTGGAAAACTCTTCCAGAGCTAGGAACTTTATACTGCCTTTCCTGGGCACTTACCGTGTTTCCCCGAAAATAAGACACTGTCTTATATTAATTTTTGCCCCCCAAAATGCGCAAGGTCTTATTTTCAGGGGCTGTCTTATTTTTCGAGGAAACATCGGGGTTGGCCCGCTCGCCCTCCGTTGCTCCCAGAACTAACCTTAAATGCCTCCTTTCATCTTTGCAGCAACAGGGCAAGCCACTCTTTCTTTCCGTGTCCCGCCCTCGCCTGACGTAACGTCCGTGAGGGCGGGGCACGGAAGGAAGGAGAGGTCTGCCCTGCTGCTGCTTGCTGCGAAGGTGAAAGGCGTTTAAGGTTAGTTCCGGGAGCGACGGAGGGTGGGTAGAGGGGGGCCCGGCGACCTCAGGTGGGGGGGGGGGGGTGGGGGGCGGCCCTTTCTGGCTCTCTGCAGCCCTCCTTTCAAACAAAAATTTCCTAGGTCTTACTTTCGGGGGAGGCCTTATATCTACCAATTCAGGAAAACCTCTACTAGGTCTTATTTTCGGGGGATGTCTTACTTTCGGGGAAACAGGGTAGGAAGGCAGTTTACAATAACAAATTATGGAAAAGGAAAGGAACGCCATGTAAAATAAGAGAGAAGAAATTTAGGTGATTTGCCCTGCTAATCTATCATTTAGCATTCAGCAGTTCTTAAGGGGATAGGTAGGAGAGGCAAATCACTTATTCAACAAGCACAATATTCACGAGGAGTTTATCCACAAGCATACATATCGCAGTTGTGCATGCATGATAACATCAAGACTGGATTATTGTAATGTACTCTACACTGGTCTTACTAAAATGAGTTTGCACCAGCTCCAATTGATTCAAGATCTTGCAGCAACTAATAGAAGGTTGTAAGCGACGTGACCACCACATCATTTTTGCATAAACTTCACTACCTACCAGTACAATACAGAGCCAAATTTAAAACTCTGATCTTCAGAGATCTTAAAGGAAATGTCCCAGAGTATTTGAAGGATAGGATCTCCCTCTACACACCTCCAAGGACACTAAGGTCCTCCCAAGGAGTATCCCTTACCACACCCTTTTCAATGGACATTACATGATGCGATACCCGCAAACGAGCCTTTTCCAGAGTAGTCTCCACTCTGTGGAATGTACTCTCTGAAAGGCGTCACTTAACACAAGACTGTCTCTACTTCAGAAAGCAGGTGAAAGCTTGGCTCTTCAACCAGGCCTTTAACAGAAGAAGTAAACGGTGCCGGCTGCACATACCATGGCAGGACGTGTTTATCCACTCCTACCCTAGCTAAGATAATGTGCAAGCACCTTTCTGACCTCATTTGCAACTTTTCTTTAAACTAGTCCCTTTTTTCATATTCCTGTTACACTATTTTATCTATGTTTCATCTTTGCATTTGTTTTTTACTCTAGTGTTCTAGGGATGAGCTGTGTAAACCCAGAACATCAGAATTGTCAGCTCACAGATAAGCAGTAACACAGTTTGTATGGAAATCCACTTCCTTAATAGGAAACCAGGAGGCTTTATTATACATGCTGTAAAAATGAAAAGAAAAAAAAACTGGCAATCCTATAAAATACAGACTAGCACCCACATCACTGGTCAGAAAAAACAGATTTTTTCCCCCCATTTTTAGATCTTGTATAATAAAGCCTCCTGGTTTCCTAATATGGAAGTGGATTTCCATACAAGGAGTGTTTTACTGCTTAACAATTTTGATGATCTGGGTTTATTTTTACCTCTGTTCATGTTCCTCATGTTTTTTTTTCCCTAATTTTGTTTTGCACCAGCTCTCTTGATGAGAGCTAGTTGGTATTTGATGTGGTATTGTATAAAAATGTTGTGGATTATTATTTCTTTTACTTTTTCTTAATTTTGTTATTTTTTTGGAATGTATTTTCAATATCCTAATAAAAAGTAAAAGTAAACATATGTTACATACTTCAGGTTTGTTCTAAATACAGGACCACTGTTAGGTTTATGAGCAGGACTTTTATTTGAGACCAAAACCATTAATATGTCATGTAATTAATTACCTAAGAAATGAAATTAGATTTTCTTATATTAGGTTTGCCTACTTACTATGTTTATCTCATTATCTTTGATTTTCTGAATGTTTTCAAGGAGGCAGGCACCTGTTGTTAAGAAATTGCCCATAATCTTGCATGCCTGTCTGTTGCCATGATCCACTATAATCCTTCTTCCCAAAATTCCTTGAGAAGGCAGCATTTTGATCAGCTCTTTGCATTTATTGCTGTTCATTTTAGTCCAGCTCTCTGCGACTTTTATGTTTAAACAATTTTGTATTGAAATAAAGACAAACAGAGCAACAGAATAAGCATCATGTGTGTGATACACAACATTATCCTTTATCAGTCTTACCCTACCATTCATCCCCCTTTCCTCCCCCCAATTCTCTATCCCTCCTCATCCCACTTGAAAGGAATATCCATTAACCAGCTCCAAGAAGGTTTGTACTCTTATTCCCCCCCCCCCCCCCCAACAGATAGGCAGAGCATGTAGAACAGACTTCTCTGTGGCTTTTATTCTGTAGAGTTTGTCTGCTTTATATTCATCTCTCTTTCCATGGTGAAACATTTCTCAATTTATGAAAACTCTTGAATGACCTTTGGCACTTTTGTGTCTGCTTTGAGTTCTCTTAGACTTAGTGGCTCCATGTGGCTGAGGTATTTCATTTGAATGTGTTTGGAAGTCAGATTGACTGTTTGTCTTGTTCAGGGATCCATGCAAGAAGGAGGCGGTGCACAGGATTAAATCAGCAATTGAGTCAGCGTATATCCTGTACCATAGAGTGGTACTGGAAAATCTTTGTGTTCGACAAGAGAATAAGTGACCTTTTGGGTGAAGGCCAGAGCAGTTACTCCAGAAGACCTTTGAAAAACAGCCACATGGTTCTCTTTGCATTCTTTTTGTTAGGCAGTACAAGATTGATGTCTGTGCCAGAGAGGATAGTGCCTTTGGCAGGACAGTTTTGGATAGAGTTTTGTCTTCTAGGGATAGAGCTTGAGTACATCCTACTTGGTCTATAAAATGAGAAGGGTGGAACAGCTTTTTTAATCTTTCCAAAATATAAGGACTAATGATCACACAGTGAATACAAAGTATTACATTTAGAACAAATCAGAGAAAATATTTATTTGGTCAGTATATAATTATGCTCTGCAATGCGCTTAAAGCCAGAGAATGTGCTAAAAGCGGTTAGGGTTTAAAAAAGGGTTCCATAAGTCCCTGGAAGAAAAGTGGATTTATGGAAAAGTTTGCTGCTTATTGGGTTATACCTGTGATAACCAATATCAAATGTATTTTATAGTTTTTGGATCCTGCTTAAGTAGAGGAGTGTGGTAGCCGTGTTAGTCCGCTCTTAAGGTTATCAATAGAAATCAAACAAAATAAAACATGGAAAAGAAAATAAGATGATACCTTTTTTATTGGACATAACTTAATACATTTCTTGATTAGCTTTCGAAGGTTGCCCTTCTTCGTCAGATCGGAAATAAGCAAATGTGCTAGCTGACAGTGTATATAAGTGAAAACATTCAAGCATTACTATGACAGTCTGACAGGGTGAGAGGATGGGGGTGGGTCGTAGGTATGCATGGGGACATCAAAGCATATCATTGATATTCTAACAGGATGGCTGTGGATAGGTGAGGGGTGGGGTGATCAACAGAGAAATACAGCTTTTATGGTTTATAATGGGCTAGGAACCCCAGATCCTTGTTAAGTCCTTTCTGTTGGGTGTTAAAATATTCAATCATTCTGACTTCAAAGGTCTTACGTTCTTGTATGGTTTTAAAGTTACCTTTCAGGATTCTCACTGTGAAGTCACTGGTACAGTGTCCTGGTCCTGTAAAATGCTGACCAACAGGTGTGGGAACCCTACTGGCACCAGTATTGTTCATGTGATGTCTATGTAAATTGAATCTTGTCTTAAGCATCTGGCCTGTTTCTCCAATATAGCATCCTTTGTTACATTTTTTACACTGAATGATTTATACCACATTGGAAGATGATCAAGTGAAAGATTCCTTTATGTTGAATATCTTTCCTTTGTGGATGACTGTGGGGTCCTGTGAAATATTTTGGCATAGTTTGCAACTGGATAAATTACAGGGAAGTGTGCCCTTCTGTTCCTGCTTGACATTGTAGCCTGGATAGATCTCTGTTAGAAACAGTATACCGGGTTTGATAGACCTTTTGTTCTTTTCCAATACAACAGTGCTTGTGTATGTACTTTGTGTCTTTTCTTAGAGTTCTTTTATTATTTTTATTAGTGTGGCTGTACTCTTCTGGATGGTGTTCCTGGAGGTCTCAGTCGTCGTTTGATCACTTTCTTTCACTTTCACACAACCCACCCTATTTCCCTTCTCATCGCCGTTCTAGCTTTGCACATCAATACTGTTTGTGTTTTTTTCACTTTTTTTGTCCCTCTTTTCACAATATTTCGTCCTAAGCTTATATCCATTTTTGACCCTCAACCATGATCTAAAATAAATTTTGATAAGACCAACTTCCGTTTCAAATAACCCTGGACGTTTAGGGTAAGAATGTAGATATCTGCTGCATATGTTTTTTTTTTTCATGGTTTGCAGTTTTAATAAGGCTTTTTATATTTGAGAGTTTGTTTCAAGAAGTGTTTTATTTAGGCGAGGTATAGGTTGTCCTAAGACTACACAGCTTGTTGGTGTTTTGATGGAAAATCCGCACCCTTGTACTTTCAGGTGCACCACATTGGCAGATAAAGCTGGAGGCAGCGCAGAACGTTCTCCTCTGCAAGGAAATCTTTTCTCAACTGTCCCGTGAAGCTGTTCAGATTAAATCACAAATCCCTCACATTGTTGTGAAGAATCAGATCATTTCCCAGCCCTTTCCAGGTAAAATTGTGGCTGCTGCTGATGTTATACTCTGTTATGGGTAGGGATGGGACTTTATACCGCCTTTCTGTGGTTATAGGAGAGGGCTGTGGAGTCGGAAGCAATTTTGGAGTCGGAGTCGGTACATTTTTTACAAAGTCCAACTCCAGCTTCAAAATAAAAACGTACAGCATTATAATATATGGTACATTTATAATTTTATATTTTTCTTCAGGTTCCTTGTTCAGATGTTATGTGGTTTATTAGGCCCAATTTTGTACACAAAGAAATATCCTGTGTTTCTGTATTTAATCAAATTTCTCTTAGATTTACTATACATAATAGCCACGTTGGAGTCATATAGTAGAAAAATAGAGGAGTCAGAATCAGAGGTTTGGTATAGGGACTCCACAGCCCTGGTTATTGATTATTTGGGTCAAAATTAACTCTGGCTGGTTCTGATAATACATGATGGATTGATGTTTGAAATGCCACTGGGATTGGGTTGGTGGTGGATCATTGCATGGGCTCTTCAGTGAAATTGTGGTGTTTTGTATATTGTTATATTGCTTGGACAGCCTCCAATTTTTCCAATAGGTATAACTGAAAAAATAAGTAAGGATCATCTCGGGCGCATCACTCGGGCTGTAAGAAACACACAGCCTTCTTCGTAGGTGTGAAATAATGTATTTCAAAGGGAATGGTACAAATTGGTACATGTTAACAATTACAATGCTTGCCTATTTTTTTATTCTGCTATTCTCCCATGTAAGACCAGACATGTGATTTTATATCCCTCATATAGTGTGTCCCCTTTTTGTCCCTCTCTGTGTTTAAATAACTGAATTCTTTTCCCACTCACTGGCCTGTAATATAATTTGATTTGTTTGGTTCTATGTCTTCCTGATTACCAAGGAGGTGTGAATTCCTGTGAAGGCATAATTTATGGAGACATTGGTTTATTTTCTATTGATTCTGGTCTGTTTTATTGCTCGGAAGCAAAGGTGTTAGAACATCCAAACTATGCCCTACTTACACGGACATTGCATAAGGTAATGCTGACACTGGTCAAAAAGTCATTACACAGGTCGCTGTGGGGTTGTGCATATTGAAGCCTCCAGTGCTACTTTCAGAATTGCCCAAAAATATGGTATCATTATTTTAATAGAGGGGGTATCATAGTATATCACGCAAGAATTACCAGCTCACAAGAATGTCCTTAATTACGTTTATGATCAAGGGTATTCTACAAGTCATGTCTCTGCCTTCTTTTTCCCACAACAATTCCACAAGAAATGAGGGGTACAAAATCTAGCCTTTCCTCCACATGACCAACTGGGATACAGATTATTAGTGAGTGAGCACAATGACATATCTTCCCAGGAAGCTGATGAACAAGAATGCAGTAAATGCACTCAGTCTGCTGCCCCTCGCTACCTCTCTACCCTCATCTCCCCTTACATTCCCGCCCGAAACCAATTAATACCAGGTATGAGATCTCCGAGATGAATGAACAGCATTTTTAAAGTATCTTGATGAAGGAGTCCTGGGTGACGCTACAGATAGAAGCTAAGTGCTTATGCTTAAGTAAAAGAAACAAAAAGAAATAAATAGAAAAAAATATAAGAAAAAAATATTGATTTAACTGGTATTAATTGGTATTAAAATTTGTGGATCAAATGAGGAATACCTACCCACCATAAAAAGTGCCTGGCTCACAATATTAGCCTGTGTGGTGGTGATAGGAGAATCTGAAGGATCCTATACCATGCAATAAATATCTTTAAATACCCTTGATCATAAACGTAATTAAGGACATTCTTGTGAGCTGGGTAATTCTTGCGTGATATACTTTCATTCTCCGAGGACAAGCAGGCTGCTTGTTCTCACTGATGGGTGACGTCCACGGCAGCCCCTCCAATCGGAATCTTCCTAGCAAAGTCCTTTGCTAGCCCTCACGCGCCCGCGCGCACCGCGCATGCGCGGCCGTCTTCCCACCCGAAACCGGCTCGAGACGGCCAGTCTTCTTTCGTCCGCACTCGGTACGGCTGTGTTTTTGTCGTGTCGAGCCCCGGAGAGTCGACCTCGCGCGTCCGTTTTAAAATAGACGTGTTTTTTTTCTTCGGAAAAGTTCTAATTTGTTTGGGAAGTGCTCCGGAAACCCCCTCGGGTTTCGTTTGCCCCTTCCCGTGTTTCCAGTTTTTGCCCCGGTAAGTTTTCTTTCGTCGTCGGGGTAGGCCTCTTTTCGGCCTCGGTCGAGATTTTTCTCCCTTAAAGTTTTGGTGCTCCAAATTCGTCATTTCGGATTTTGATTTCGCCGGCGTGATTTTTCCGCCCATGACATCGAAGCCTTCCAGCGGCTTCAAGAAGTGCACCCAGTGCGCCCGGGTAATCTCGCTCACTGATAGGCACTCTTCGTGTCTTCAGTGTCTGGGGGCCGAGCACCGTCCTCAGAACTGTAGTCTGTGTTCCCTGTTACAAAGGCGGACTCAGGTAGCGAGATTGGCCCAGTGGAACGTTTTGTTCTCGGGCTCTTCGTCGGCATCGGCACCGGGGTCATCGTGTGCATCGACGTCATCAGCGTCCAGACCTTCATCCTTGGCCGCCAGTGCATCGAGTGCATCGAGGCATCGACCCTCTGCATCGGCGCCGAGACATCGGATAGCTGCATCGACGTCGGTGGTACCGGGACCTCGTCTCCTGATGTCGTCGGACGGTGGTGCATCGGGTGGAGTGCAGGTGAGGGCTGTCCATTCCCCTGCTGGTGGCGGTGAGCCTTCGTGTGGGTCTCCCCCTACCCTGAGGGCTCTTGCGGTACAGCCCCCCCGGGATCGACCTGCTTCGACCTCGGCCCTGAGGAAGCGACGGATGGATTCTACGTCCTCCTCGTCGGTGCCGGGGAGCTCCGGTGACATGCTTCGGAAGAAGTCGAAGAAGCATCGACACCGGTCTCCTCCCCGCGTCGGCACCGAGAGCTCTGGGTCGCCGAGGGAGTCGGCACCCAGCAGGCATCGGCACCGAGAGGACCGCTCACCCTCTGTTCAGGAGGTGTCGATGCGCTCCACTCTGGACAGCCCGGAACAGCCTCCACGCCCGGAACAGGTTCTGACGTCGACGCCTGCATCGACCTCCCTGCCTTTCTCTGCAGCCGCTCTGAACGAGAGCCTCCGGGCCGTTCTCCCAGAGATTCTGGGAGAGCTGTTGCGCCCTACCCCTCCGGTACCGGCGGTGCTTGCGCCTCCGGTACCGTCGAGCGTGGCGCCGGCTGGCCCATCGCCCGGGGTGAGGTCCCCGACGTCGGTACCGCGTGCGGTGCCGACTGCGGCCACCTCCCAGGAGGGCTCCCCGACTACGTCGGCGGAGGGAGCTTCGCCGATGCGGGCAAGGGAGTCTACCTCTCGACGCCCCCATCGTGGACGTGGCTCCACGGAGTCGAGCCGGGCGAGGTTGCAGACACAGGTCCGTGAACTTGTGTCTGACACCGAGGGTGAGGCCTCTTGGGAAGAAGAAGAAGACCCCAGATATTTCTCTGACGAGGAGTCTGAGGGTCTTCCTTCCGATCCCACTCCCTCTCCTGAAAGACAGCTTTCTCCTCCCGAGAGTCTGTCTTTCGCTTCCTTTGTCTGGGAGATGTCTACGGCCATCCCCTTCCCGGTGGTTGTGGAGGACGAGCCCAGGGCTGAAATGTTTGAGCTCCTGGACTATCCTTCTCCACCTAAGGAAGCGTCCACTGTTCCCTTGCACCATGTCCTAAAAAAGACATTGCTTGCGAACTGGACCAAGCCACTAAGTAATCCCCACATTCCCAAGAAGATCGAGTCCCAGTACCGGATCCATGGGGACCCAGAGCTGATGCGCACCCAGTTGCCTCATGACTCTGGAGTTGTGGATTTGGCCCTAAAGAAGGCTAAGAGTTCTAGGGAGCATGCTTCGGCGCCCCCGGGCAAAGACTCTAGAACCTTAGACTCCTTTGGGAGGAAGGCCTACCATTCTTCTATGCTCGTGGCCAAAATCCAGTCTTACCAGCTCTACACGAGCATACACATGCGGAACAATGTGCGGCAGTTGGCGGGCTTGGTTGATGCTCTTCCCCCTGAGCAAGCCAAGCCTTTTCAGGAGGTGGTCAGGCAGCTGAAGGCGTGCAGAAAATTCCTGGCCAGAGGGGTGTATGACACCTTTGATGTTGCGTCCAGGGCCGCTGCTCAAGGTGTGGTGATGCGCAGGCTCTCATGGCTGCGTGCCTCCGACCTGGAGAATAGACTCCAGCAGCGGATTGCGGACTTGCCTTGCCGTGCGGACAATATTTTTGGAGAGAAGGTCGAGCAGGTGGTAGAGCATCTCCACCAGCGGGACACCGCATTCGACAAGTTCTCCCGCCGGCAGCCTTCAGCCTCTACCTCTACAGGTAGAAGATTTTTGGGGGGAAGGAGGACTGTTCCCTACTCTTCTGGTAAGCGTAGGTACAACCCTCCTTCTCGACAGCCTGCGGCCCAGGCTAAGCCCCAGCGCGCTCGCTCTCGTCAGCAGCGTGCGCCTCAGCAAGGCCCCTCGGCTCCCCAGCAAAAGCAAGGGGCGAGCTTTTGACTGGCTCCAGCAGAGCATAGCCGACATCCAAGTGTCAGTGCCGGGCGACCTGCCGGTCGGGGGGAGGTTGAAAGCTTTTCACCAAAGGTGGCCTCTCATAACCTCCGATCAGTGGGTTCTGCAAATAGTCCAGCAAGGATACACCCTCAATTTGGCCTCAAAACCTCCAAATTGTCCACCGGGAGCTCAGTCTTACAGCTTCCAGCACAAGCAGGTACTTGCAGAGGAACTCTCCGCCCTTCTCAGCGCCAATGCGGTCGAGCCCGTGCCATCCGGGCAAGAAGGGCTGGGATTCTATTCCAGGTACTTCCTTGTGGAAAAGAAAACAGGGGGGATGCGTCCCATCCTAGACCTAAGGGCCCTGAACAAATATCTCGTAAAAGAAAAGTTCAGGATGCTTTCCCTGGGCACCCTTCTCCCCATGATTCAGCAAAACGATTGGCTATGCTCTCTGGACTTGAAGGATGCCTACACACACATCCCGATACTGCCAGCTCACAGACAGTATGTGCGATTTCAACTGGGCACACGTCACTTCCAGTACTGTGTGCTGCCCTTTGGGCTCGCCTCTGCGCCCAGGGTGTTCACAAAGTGCCTGGCTGTAGTAGCAGCGGCACTTCGCAGGCTGGGGGTGCACGTGTTCCCATATCTCGACGATTGGCTGGTGAAGAACACATCCGAGGCAGGAGCCCTGCAGTCCATGCAGATGACTATTCGCCTCCTGGAGCTACTGGGGTTTGTCATAAATTACCCAAAGTCCCATCTTCTCCCAGTGCAGAGACTCGAATTCATAGGAGCTCTGCTGGATTCTCGGACGGCTCGCGCCTATCTCCCAGAGACGAGAGCCAACAACTTGCTGTCCCTCGTCTCGCGGGTGCGAGCGTCCCAGCAGATCACAGCTCGGCAGATGTTGAGATTGCTGGGCCACATGGCCTCCACAGTTCATGTGACTCCCATGGCCCGCCTTCACATGAGATCTGCTCAATGGACCCTAGCTTCCCAGTGGTTCCAGGCTGCTGGGGATCTAGAGGACGTAATCCACCTGTCCACGAGTTTTCTCGTATCCCTGTATTGGTGGACGATTTGGCCCAATTTGACTCTGGGACGTCCTTTCCAAATTCCTCAGCCTCAAAAAGTGCTGACCACGGATGCGTCTCTCCTGGGATGGGGAGCTCATGTCGATGGGCTTCACACCCAAGGAAGCTGGTCCCTTCAGGAACGCGATCTACAGATCAATCTCCTGGAGTTGCGAGCGATCTGGAACGCTCTGAAGGCTTTCAGAGATCGGCTGTCCCACCAAATTATCCAAATTCAGACAGACAACCAGGTTGCCATGTACTATGTCAACAAGCAGGGGGGCACCGGATCTCGCCCCCTGTGTCAGGAAGCCGTCAGCATGTGGCTCTGGGCTCGCCGTCACGGCATGGGCCTCCAAGCCACATATCTGGCAGGCGTAAACAACAGTCTGGCCGACAGGTTGAGCAGGATTATGCAACCTCACGAGTGGTCGCTCAACTCCCGAGTGGTGCGCCAGATCTTCCAAGCGTGGGGCACCCCCTTGGTGGATCTCTTCGCATCTCGAGTGAATCACAAAGTCCCTCAGTTCTGTTCCAGGCTTCAGGCCCCCGGCAGACTGGCATCGGATGCCTTCCTCCTGGATTGGGGGGAGGGCCTGCTGTATGCTTATCCTCCCATTCCTCTGGTGGGGAAGACTTTGTTGAAACTCAAACAAGACCGAGGCACCATGATTCTGATTGCTCCTTTTTGGCCGCGTCAGATCTGGTTCCCTCTTCTTCTGGAGTTATCCTCCGAAGAACCGTGGAGATTGGAGTGTTTTCCGACCCTCATCACGCAGGACGAAGGGGCTCTTCTGCATCCCAGCCTCTGGTCCCTGGCTCTCACGGCCTGGATGTTGAGAGCGTAGACTTTGCCTCTTTGGGTCTGTCAGAGGGTGTCTCCCGCGTCTTGCTTGCTTCCAGGAAAGATTCCACTAAGAGGAGTTACTTCTTTCTGTGGAGGAGGTTTGCCGTCTGGTGTGACAGCAAGGCCCTAGCTCCTCTCTCTTGTCCTACACAGACCCTGCTTGAATACCTTCTGCACTTGTCTGAGTCTGGTCTCAAGACCAACTCTGTAAGAGTTCACCTTAGCGCAATTAGTGCATACCATTACCATGTGGAAGGTAAGCCGATCTCAGGACAGCCTTTAGTTGTTCGCTTCATGAGAGGTTTGCTTTTGTCAAAGCCCCCTGTCAAGCCTCCTACAGTGTCATGGGATCTCAATGTCGTTCTCACCCAGCTGATGAAACCTCCTTTTGAGCCACTGAATTCCTGCCATCTGAAGTACTTGACCTGGAAGGTCATTTTCTTGGTGGCAGTTACTTCAGCTCGTAGAGTCAGTGAGCTTCAGGCCCTGGTAGCCCAGGCCCCTTACACCAAATTTCATCATAACAGAGTAGTCCTCCGCACTCACCCTAAGTTCTTGCCAAAGGTCGTGTCGGAGTTCCATCTGAACCAGTCAATTGTCTTGCCAACATTCTTTCCCCGTCCTCATTCCTGCCCTGCTGAACGTCAGCTGCACACATTGGACTGCAAGAGAGCATTGGCCTTCTACCTGGAGCGGACACAGCCCCACAGACAGTCCGTCCAATTGTTTGTTTCTTTTGATCCCAATAGGAGGGGAGTGGCTGTAGGGAAACGCACCATATCCAATTGGCTAGCAGATTGCATTTCCTTCACTTACGCCCAGGCGGGGCTGGCTCTTGAGGGTCATGTCACGGCTCATAATGTTAGAGCCATGGCTGCGTCGGTAGCCCACTTGAAGTCAGCCTCCATTGAAGAAATTTGCAAAGCTGCGACGTGGTCATCTGTCCACACATTCACATCTCATTACTGCCTGCAGCAGGATACCCGACGCGACAGTCGGTTCGGGCAGTCAGTTCTTCAGAACCTGTTTGGGCTTTAGGATCCAACTCCACCCCCCGAGGGCCCTGTTTGTTCTGTTCCAGGCTACACTCTCAGTTAGTTGGTAAATTTTTTAGGTCAATCTCAGTTATGTCCTCGCCGTTGCGAGGCCCAATTGACCATGGTTGTTGTTTTGAGTGAGCCTGGGGGCTAGGGATACCCCATCAGTGAGAACAAGCAGCCTGCTTGTCCTCGGAGAAAGCGAATGCTACATACCTGTAGAAGGTATTCTCCGAGGACAGCAGGCTGATTGTTCTCACAAACCCGCCCGCCTCCCCTTTGGAGTTGAGTCTTCCCTTGTTTCTCTTTTGCTACAATACGAGACTGGCCGGCTCGAGCCGGTTTCGGGCGGGAAGACGGCCCGCGCATGCGCGCGAGGGCTAGCAAAGGACTTTGCTAGGAAGATTCCGATTGGAGGGGCTGCCGTGGACGTCACCCATCAGTGAGAACAATCAGCCTGCTGTCCTCGGAGAATACCTTCTACAGGTATGTAGCATTCGCTGAATTGCAACACCCTGAGCAACTGCCAAGATTTGTTTATTAGAAAAGCCAGCTCTGTTCCAGTGTCTTGGCAGGGTGGGCCATTGCCAAACTATATAATGGTTGTAAGAATGCTCTGCTCGAGATGCATTGCTGAAATAGGGCCTTCACATGAAGGGGTGCAGAAGGGGCTGCCCTGGACCTGTCTTAAACTTATTTTGCCCTCTCTGCTTACAGGTTTACAACTATCAATTTCCTTTTGTCACTCCTCAAATGACAAGAAATATCAAAAACCTTCAGAGAAGCAGAGTGCAGAAAATCATCTCTATGTCCTGGAGCACAACTTGCACCAGCTGATTAGAGAGGTAGTACATTGTGACTGATGGACTAGTACGCTCGTTTCTGTTGGGGCAAATTACATCAGATAGCCAAATGCTTTTAGAAAAATTGATTTATTTTCTATTACATTTTAAAAAGTTCCAGTGGGACAATCCCAAAATAGATTGCAACACTTTTCATTGCGAAGTAGAGAAAGTAGATTTAGGCAAGGTCTTTGGTGGGGGGGGGGGGGGGGGGGGGGGTGGAGGAGAAAGAAATAAGCCTCTGAAATTGAATAATGATGAGAGATAATTTATTGGGGAACGGTGGGGAGAAAACAAAAATTAGCCTTGTAGCAGTGTTCTATTGACCCAAAAAGAACTTAAAATTTCACACATGCATAGTAAAGGAATATACTCTGCTTTTCTAAAATGCATTTATTCTTAACAATGAAATATATTCCATAAACATGACAAAACGTACCAGCTTGCAATACTCCTCCTTCCTGAGCTTCATTGTGCATTATGCAGCTTTCTTTCATATGTCTCCATTCTTTCTTTGCAGTTTCACAAACAGACCTTAAGTAGCTCAATGATGCCACATCCTGCTAGCGCTCCTTTTGGCCCCAAGAGAATGCGACTGGCGGGCCCTCAGGCTTTCGATAAAAATGAAATCAACTCCTTACAGCAGAGTGAAGGACTCCTAGAAAAGATTATCAAGCAAGCAAAGCACATCTTCCTTAGACGCAGGTATGTTTGTGCTGCCTGTCTCTTGATGAGCCCTGAAAATATGGGTTTTCAATATGTCTGGTATTACGGGATACATGCATGAATTTTAGCCCTGTCTCTTCTCTTTATGCAGTAGCAACTTGTTCTTTGCTTCATATCTTCTGCTCACACTACTGCTTTGACCAGTCCTCAATCGGAGACAGTGCATTTGGTTGAACTCTACTGGCTAACCTGTCATATAATATTGCCAATTGTCTCAACTTTATTTATGACTGGGCTGCTCCTGGACAATGGTCAAAATATAGCCAAATGAGTTTGCTGTCATGGCATGTTGGCAACTCTGTTTGTGGCATTGGGCAGCAGATGCAGCATCAGTCGCATCTAGTTAAACTGCCCTTTCAGTGCGAGTGGCTATTTGGAGATCATCTCAGTAACTTGGCAGAGAGATTAATTGAATTCTTTGCTTCGTTCTTCACCGAGGAAGATGTGGGAGACTTACCAGTGCCAGAATTAGTATTCACTTCTGATGAGACAGAGAAACAGAATCAAATTTGTGTAAACCTGGTAGATGTAATGGGGCAATTTGACAAATTGAAGAGTAGCAAATCGCCTGAACTGGATGGTATACGTCACAGAGTACTGATAGAATTGAAAAATGAACTTGCAGAACTATTATTAGTAATATTAATTTATTGTGAAAATCAACTATGCTACCGGAAGATTGGAGGGTGGCCAATGTAACACCGATTTTTAAAAAGGGTTCCAGAGGTGATCTGGGAATTAGACCGGTGACCCTGACGTTGGTGCAGGGCAAAATGGTAGAGACTATTATAAAGAACAAAATATTATAGAGCATTATACATAGGCATGGATTAATGAGACAACGCTAACATGGATTTAGTGGAGGGAAATCTTGCCTCACCAATTTATTACATTTCTTTTGAAGGGGTGAACAAGCATGTGAATAAAGGCAAGCTGGTCATTTATTGTGTATCTGGACTTTGAAAAGGTATTTGACAAAGCGCCTCATGAAAGACTCCAGAGGAAATTGGAAAGTCGTTCTATTGTGGATTAAAAACTTGGTTAAAAGATAGAAAACAAAGAGTAGGGTTAAATAGTCAGTATTCTCAATGGAGAAGGATAGATAGTGGGGTTCCACAGGGGTCTGTACTGGTACCACTGTTTTTTAACATGTTTATAAATAATCTAGAGATGGGAATAACGTGTGAAGTAATTGCATTTGCTGATGACACAAAGTTAAAGTTGTTAAATCGCAAGAGGATTGTGAAAAAATGCAACAGGACCTTACAAGACTGGGCATTCAAAGGGCAGATGACGTTTAATGTGAGCAAATGCAAAATGATTCACATGGGAAAGAGGAATCCAAGCTATAGTTACGTGATACAAGGTTCCACATTAGGAGTCACCGACCAGGAAAGGATCTAGGTATCATCATTGATCATACTTTGAAACCTTCTGCTCAGTGTTCAGTGGCGGCTAAGAAAGCAAACAGAATATTAAGTGGTATTAGGAAAGGAATGGAAAACAAAAATGAGACAGTTATATTGCCTTTGTATTGCTCTATGGTGCGACTGCACCTCAAAAAAGATATAGTGGAATTTGAAAAGGTACAGAGAAGGGTGACAAAAATGATAGAGGGGATGGGATGACTTCTCTATAAGGAAAGGCTAAAGCAGCTAGGGCTCTTCAGCCAAGACGGCTAAGGGGAGATGAGATATAAAGGTCTATGAAATAATGAGTGTGACGGGTAGACATGAATCGCTTGTTTACTCTTTCCAAAAATACTGGGACTAGGAGGCACGCAGTGAAGCTACAAAGCAGTAAATTTAAAACCAATCAGAGAAAATATTTCTTCACTCTATGTGTAATTAAACTTTGGAATTTATTGCCAGAGAATGTGGTAAAAGCAGTTAGGTTAGTGGGGTTTAAAAAAGATTTGGATAACTTCCTAAAAGAAAAGTCCATAAGCCATTATTAAGCTGGACTGGGAAAATCCACTGCTTTATTTCTAGGATAAACAGCATAAAATGTATTGTACTGTTTTGGGATCTTGCCAGGTACTTATAACCTGGGTTGGCCACTGTTGGAAACAAGATGCTGGGCTTGATGGACCTTCGGTCTGTCCCAGTATGGCAATGCTTGTGTTCTTATTGGGAAAACTAAGCCACAGCGGTTGCAGTAGGATAAGCTGAAAGCCTCTGGTCAGGGGGCTCTCGATCTTGAGTTTGAGACATAAGACGGTACTGGCCTGGTCATCGGCAATATGGTCAGAAATCCCGCTTTCAGGCAGGCCAATCTTCCTTTTGTACGGACAGGAAGTCCTCTGCTAGAGCGTGCCCAATTCCTCCAGAGCCTCACAGTGATGAGAGTCTGGTCCACTCTTCTCTTCCTCCGGTGGGAGGGCATCATCTTCAGGAATTTCAGGAGGAGTGGGACAAAATCATCTCAGACCAATGGGTTCTGGATATTCTTACAGAAGGTTAAAAGTTGAGTTCTCCCACCTGGTCGGTCCTCTCCTTGCAGTCTCCTTTAAAGCCTGCACTGGCTACCAGTTTCTGCACAGATCAATTTTAAGACTACTTGTACTGTATTTAAAATCTTACAGGGGGACTATTCTTCTCTTCGTCCACAGTTAATATATTAGTTTATCCAGCCTTTTGGAAGAATTCTTGGTTCTACTCTACTTTTGCTGGGGTTTCTGTCTGTTAAAAAAAGTTCATTACAAAATAGTTCTTGATGGGTCTTTTATTTATTAAGCTAGCAAACTGTGAAATAATATACCGGAACAAGTTTGAACACTTTTTGGCTATTTACGATTTCATAAATTGTTGAAGGCTTATCTTTTTAGTAAATGTTTGGATAAATAATATAGTAGGGCTGTCAGTATCTCTTGTGTGTGTTGAATTTTATGTAATCCGCTTAGCTTCTTTACTGATTGTAGCAGGAAATAAATATCCAGAATAGAAAGGAACCAAGGCAGTCGAGGTTCAGGCCACTGTAGATTCTTCGCTGGTGCTCCAGAACAAATAGAGGGACAAAGCAGATACTCCATCTACTTCATTGTCCCAAAGAAGGAAGGGACCTTCGGTCCAGTCTTAGATCTCAAAGGTCTAAACCGCTGCCTCCGAGTGTCCTGCTTTTTGTATGGAGACAAGAGCGGTCATAGCCTTGGTTTAGAGCAGGAGAATTTCTCATTGTCCTCGATCTCAAGAAGGCGTACTTTCATATACCCATATGGCCACTGCATCAGAGGTTTCTGTGTTTTGTGGTGCTGAGCTGTCACTTCAGGTCAAGGCTTTGCCCTTCGGTCTTGCCACGGTTCCAAGAACTTTACCAAGGGTTATGGTGGTGGTGGTGGCCGACTTCATGTGCCATCCTATTTGGACAGTGTGGCGGCGATGGACAAAATTGTCCGTCTTCTGCAATCGTTGGGTTGGGTGATCAGTTTTGAGACAAGCAGACTAAGTCATTCTCAGACACTGGAGTATCTGGGCATTCTGTTAGGCACAGTATGGGAGAGGATCTTCCTCCTGTAGAACACGAGGTCGAAGCTGGTTCTTGTCTTCTCCTTGATCAAGGCAGGCCCAGGGACTGGGGTCAGTGACAGTGGTGATGGAAATGGTGCCACAGAAGTATGACCTTCATCTTTCTTGGACAGTGGTTGCCAGATGAAGTATGCAGTGGTAGTTATTGCCCAGGAATTTAACAGTTTGAGCTCTGTTTCTGATAACACAATAGGAGGTGGTAATGATGGAAGCCAGCAAGTCTGGTTGGGGAGCTCATTACAAGTTCTATTTGGCACAGGGCACCTAGATGGAAGTCTCAGTGGTCGATAAATTGCTTGGAGCTCAGGGCAATGCGGAATGCTTTACACAACTAGCAAATTGGGATCCACAGCTGTCCGATTGGTGGTGAAGGCAGCCTCCCTCTTGAGTTGGATGGAGAAAAATCTTCTCTGCTTTTTAGCAGCTCATATCGCAGGGTCGTTGAATATGTAGGTGGACTTTCTCAGCAGGCAGTCCATGGATCCAGGAGATGGGAACTAGCTAGCCAGGGTTTTCAGCAGATAGTGGATCAATGGGGTTCTCTGCTTCTGGACTTGATGGTGACAAAAAGGAATGCTAAAGTGCCCAAGTTCTTCAGCCATTGGAAAGAACTAGGCTCAATGGGGATCAGTGATCTACTGCAGCCCTGGCTGGAGACACATCTACTATATTTCTTCCCTCCTTGGCCCATGGTAGGCCATGTGATGAAGAAAAGGATTGCATTGCACTGGGATTAAATAATTCTTGTAGGCCCAGATTGGCTACAGAGGCCATGGTATGCGGAGCTGATTAGACTGGTGGCGTGGGTCCTCTGTCTTCCGCAGGTACACGGCCTGCAAGTCTGGTGCTCATGCAGGATCTGTGCCCCTTTGCTGTTATGGCTTGGCCATTGAAAGAGCTCAGTTGAAATGAAAAGGTTATTCTGATTTGGACATTGCTACATTGCTACATTGCTTCAGGCTTAGAAACGCTCTACATCCATGGCATATGCAAGGTTGTGGAGGATGTTCGAGGACTGGTGTTCTGAGCTCACTCCCTTCTCTGCTCAGATCCAGCACATCCTAACATTTCTCCAGGCTCCGCTCATTCTGCCTCGCCTCACCCTATGCTTGGAACAACCTTCCTGAGCCCTTACGCCAAGCCCCTCCCTGCCCATCTTCAAGTCTTTGTTTAAAACCCACCTCTTCAATGCTGCATTCGGCACCTAACTCTTACCATTCACTAAATCCAGACTGCCCCAATTTGACCGCCCCTATCGCACTGTCCGTTCACTTGTCTCTTAGATTGTAAGCTCCTTGAGCAGGGACCATCCCTCTATGTTAAATTGTACAGCGCTGCGTAACCCTAGTAGCGCTTTAGAAATGTTAAGTAGTAGTAGTAGATTGGCGTTGGGTTCTCTGAAAGTTCAGGCTGTGGCTTTGGCCTGTTTCAGGGGTAAACTACAGACATCTCTTACGGCTCACCTGGATATCATTCAATTCTTGCAGGGAGTAGGCCACTTGCTGCCTCCCTTTCGTATGCTTTATCCAGAATGGAACCTTAATTTAGTCCTTTGGGCTCTTCAGAAGCCTCCTTTTGAGCCATTCTGGAGGGCCGTCTTGAAGATCTTACGCTAAAGCCAGGGTTCTTGGTGGCTGTTGTGTCAGTATGTAAGGTTTCAGAGCTTCAGGCTCTCTTTGGGATCCCTTTCTTTGCTTTTCAGAGGTGGGGGTCTTCCTTTCTTCTGAAAGTGGTATCAGCATTTCATCTCAAACCATCTGTGAAGCTTCCATCCTTTTACAGAGAGGATGAAGATGCTCAGTATTCTTCCTTGAAGCTTCTCGATGTGCTTCAAGTTGCTAGGTGGCTGAAGAAGACAATTGTGTCAGTAGGCTCCTCAGGCTTTGTGGGCGCAAGGCGCATAGTGACATGCTGGGAGGAGACTACCTTACTGTCTCTGGTGGATACTTGCAAGACAGCGATGTGGTCAAAGCTGCATACCTTTGCCAAGCACTATATGGTGGACGTTGCAGTGTGCTCGGAAGCCAGTTTTGGGGCTTCAGTCCTCAGGGCAGCGATGCCAGTATCCCACCCTCTCTAGGGATTGCTGGAATAGTGGTGAGCTATGTAATAGAAGTAGAAATTGTCTTGCCTGATAATTTTCTTTTCATTAGTCCTTCCCACTATTCCAGAGGCCCACCCAATATTTCTGAGATGTTTATTCGGTGCAGAGTAATCGGTCAAATAATGGCTGTCATGTTGAATTGTGCTTCCTGCCTATCTCTCTACAAGTTGTCCAGAGATGAAAGAGGTTCACACGTTTGCTCGTCTGGTTAGTGTTACGTTAGCGAGTTGTTTAAGGTTTTTGTATGTGTTCTGAGTGTCTCCTTACTTCTTGTCTATGTAAATACTGAGGAGTTGTACTGGATGCCAATAGAAAGGTGTCTTGGCTCCGTTTTTCAGTTCTCTATTTTCACCTGCTGGTTGATGGACACAACTATTCCATAGGTTCTGGAATACTAGGAAAGACTAATGGAAAGAAAATTATCAGGTAAGACCTAATTTCTCCTTCTCATTCCTTATTTATTCTTACATAGATCAATTAAGCATCATCCTTATATAATTATCAGTATGGTTCACAATTGAGTTCCAGGACATTGCCTTCTTAATACCTACTATGATGTGATGGGAGAACCTCTGAGCATGAAAATAAAATCCCCCCCCCCCTTTTTTTCCCCTCAGAACTGCTCGAACTATTGACAGCCTTGCCAGTCGTATTGAGGATCCCCAGATACAGGCCCATTGGTCAAACATAAATGACGTTTACGAGTCCAGTGTAAAAGTTCTGATCACATCTCAGGGCTATGAGCAAATATGCAAGTGAGTATTACAAATCCTCTGGTCATATGTACCATTTATAGAAGGTAAGATATCCCAATCATAAAGCTCAAATTCAGAGGTTGTTGCTTCTCATTTTCTGGGAAGGGGGGGAGGGGGGGGAGGGGGGAGGCAGTAAATGTTTTAAAAAAGGGATGGGATAGGCATGTTGTAAGTTATGATGTTAATATAGAAATATTGGAAAGGATATAAAATGTAAACATTTCATGCTTGAACTGGAGTATGTCCATCAATAAAACCCGTTTATACATAAACAAATCAATAATACACAGAGTAAAACAAGAGACATAATTATTGGAGATTAATATAAAAGTTTATTGGCTATGCAATTGTCTTGTAATTGTACAGGACCACGTTCATGAACACTTAAGAAGGGAAGGAAGGGGGGGAAGTTTGGAGGGGGCCTAGATGATAGAAGTTTTAAGTTCATTAATAGATGACGGGATTATTTGTTATTAGATTTATACTGATGGATACAGAACTGTCTACCATGTAATCTCATCAATAACAATTGTTGAAATATTAAAAGTTAAACATAGAGCACAGTAAAAGGGGGGAGGGGATAAAAGCTATATAAAAATTTGATGACTGTACGCAATACTGTATTATTGAAATGTTACTTCGTTGAGTTCTGTAAAATTGCATTGATGCCGCCATGTTAAGGTGGATTTGTACTTTTTGACTTGTCATCAATAAAAACCGTTGAAACATAAGAAGGTAAGATATCCCATATCAGTAAGGACCCACTCCCAATTCACAGAACATCTAATTTGTAATCTTTATCTGGATAGCAGTAATCTTCCAGCCACTTTGAGATGTCCACCAGGCATCCATTTAATGCACTGTCAGCTTCAGCATGAATATTTTCTCAGCAGTTAGATTCTAAATATAGTTCTTAAATAATATAGAAACTAAGACTAGATTTATGGATAATGTCGCAAAGGTGACATGTACAAATATTGAGTACAGTGAGTGAACTCATGAGGAACCCCACATAGCAATTTTCTTGGGACTGAGCAATGATTGCCCACTTCACCTTGTAACTTCTGTCCTAGCAGACAATCATTGCCTTGACATACCCACTATCCCTATCTAGAGAGTCAGTCTAACAAAATGGGATACTCCACAAGATCAAATGCAGAAGATAAGTCTAATAGAACATAATTTGCAGCCAGTTCCTTAACCAGAATTCTTTGGACGTCATCCAACAAGCCTGCCAGCAATGTTTCAGTACTAAAACTCACCCTAAAGTCTGAGTGGCAGCAATCCAGACCTTCCAGTGGTCCAAAATGTTTCAGTAGAGATATAACTGCCCTAAATAACCTGTGCCTAAAAGAATGGTTAAAAATAAGCAGAAAGGCTTTTTTAAATGGTGGTCTAAATCAAAGAATGTTTCAGGCAGTTGAGCAAAATTCCCATTTCACCTATATTTATTAACAAGTCCACTTAACTCCCACTTTGACAAAGTACCTCATGAGAGACTCCAGAGGAAATTGGAGAGTCATGGGATAGGAGGTAGTGTTCAATTGTGGATTAAAAACTGGTTAAAAGATAGAAAACAGAGAGTTGGGTTAAATGGTCAGTATTCTCAATGGAGAAGGGTAGTTAGTGGGGTTCCCCAGGGGCCTGTGCTAGGATCGCTGCTTTTTAACATATTTATAAATGACCTAGAGAGGGGAGTAACTAGTGAGGTAATTAAATTTGCTGATGACGCAAAGTTATTCAAAGGGGTTAAATTGCGGGAGGATTGTGAAAAATTACAAGAAGACCTTGGGAGACTGGGCGTCTAAATGGCAGATGACGCTTAATGTGAGCAAGTGCAAAGTGATGCATGTGGGAAAGAGGGACCCGAATTATAGCTACGTCATGCAAGGTTCCACGTTAGGAGTCGCAGACCAAGAAAGGGATCTAGGTGTCGTTGATGATACGTTGAAACCTTCTGCTCAGTGTGCTGCAGCTAAGAAAGCAAATAGAATGTTAGGTATTATTAGGAAAGGAATTTAAAACAAAAAGGAGGATGTTATAATGCCTTTGTATTGCTCCATGGTGTGACCGCACCTCGAATATTGTGTTCCATTCTGGTCGCCGCATCTCAAAAAAGATATAGTGGAATTAGAAAAGGTGCAGAGAAGGGCGACGAAAATGATAAAGGGGATGGGACGACTTCCCTATGAGGAAAGGCTAAAGCGGCTAGGGCTCTTCAGCTTGGAGAAAAGGCGGCTGAGGGGAGATGTGATAGAGGTCTATAAAATAATGTGTGAAGTTGAACGGGTAGATGTGAAGCGTCTGTTTATGCTTTCCAAAAATACTAGGACTGGGAGGCATGCGATGAAGCTACAATGTAGTAAATTTAAAACGAATCGGGGAAAATATTTCTTCATTCAACGTGTAATTAAACTCTGGAATTCGTTGCCAGAGAATGTGGTAAAGGCGGTTAGCGGAGTTTTAGAAAGGTTTGGACGGCTTCCTAAAGGAGAAGTCCATAGACCATTATTAAATGGACTTGGGGAAAATCCACTATTTCTGGGATAAGCAATATAAAATGTTTTGTACTTTTTGGGGATCTTGCCAGGTATTTGTGACCTGGGTTGGCCACTGCTGGAAACAGGATGCTGGGCTGGATGGACCTTTTGGTCTGTCCCAGTATGGCAATACTTATGTACCTGGTAACTACAAACACAGTGTCACACCTTACACATCCACTCAGTGAAGCATGCTTTTGCGAAGTGCATAGAGCGTGCACTTTTCAAATTGTTCCATTTTTGTGGTAATTGCACTTCTGATTTTATGATTTTGTGTATTGTAATTAATAGATATATTAGCATCTCCTATTACCAACCATAAATATAATGTAGAGTATTTCTTCTCTCCCATCTCTTGTGGACCTGAACCATCCAGTTTCTTGTAATGAACTGTGGTTTCTTTGAACATGTTGATGCTGTTCTAAACTTCTTGAGACCTTGAATTTGCATGTTTCCAGTACTTGTGCTTAGCTAGGAATGCCTTCTGTGACCTGCATTAAAGTGATTAAAAATGATAACATTTAGGAAAACAGAAGCAGGAAACCTCATTCTACAATATCCAGAAAAGTTGTTTCAGGTGACACTGTTTTATTCCTTTTCCAGGTAAAGTTAGTGCCTACCTATGCTTACAACTTTTAATTAGTGATTTGCTGCTGAAAGTCTGGGCAGGCATCCTGCATGCATTGACTTTAGAGATTGCAGGGGTCATTTGACCTCTTCCTGTGCCAGCAACATTGGGGCGATATTTAAAGTGTTTTAAACAGCCAGGAGAGGGTTCTGACTGTTCAAATTGCTTATCTGGGGCTAAACGGGTATATTCAGTGGCACTGTCTGGTTAATATACATGGTTAGCATCTAAGCCGAAACCAGCTATTTTGACGGAAGTCCAGGGGCGGAGTCTATACTTATCTGGTAAAGGCCTTTATTCAGCACTTAACAGGATAAGTTAATTGGATAAATAGGACCACATAAAACACAGTCCTGTCTTTTTATCCAGTTTAATTTTTGAATATTGCACTTAACCAGAAAAGTGTTATCTGGCTGTTTATAACTGGCTATTCTATGCTGGTTCCCTGGACATGGGCATTCTGCTGGCGGTGTTAGCCAAAAAAAAAAATGCTGACTGCCAGAGACTGAATATTGACCTCATTGGGTTTTTTCCAGTTCATTATTTCTAGCAAAAGAGGTGCTGGTACTCAAATGCAAGGCTATCTTTCAGGAGTGAGGTGATCAGTAAAGGACTTACCCCAAATAGCAAGGCCCCCTGCAACCAGTCACAAAATCTATGAAAAGGCAGCATTGGGTCAGTGGGAAAATGGATCAGTTTTAGCATGTAACGAAAAAGACGCCCTGTACTCGGTACCCCCTGAAAAAAAGCCCTGAGTTTTCCCCCCTGTTCTCGTTTTTGGCTTTGTAGCATTCTTCAGTTGAAAAAAAAAATTATTTTGAGGGTTTTGTAGTTTCTCTCGAGAGAATTATGTGTAAAGGCAGTAGAACCATCCAGATTTTTCAAAATATTAATCTGGTTATGTCTCGGTTTGGTTTTGTAGCTATGTTCCTAGGTCGTCTGTGTTTTTGTTATTGAAGATGTATGTTTTTTTTTCTTCTCAACTTTTTGCAATGAAAGCTATGCATCACCAGTGTGACCACTGGCTTTCTTATGGGCTGGGGTTTGCACTGCTGCACCTTGGTTTGCTTAGATTCAGACTTAAGAGACTGGCCGAGCAGGTGGCGTTTTTTAAACATTTTAAACATTTATATCTCCACAGCATGAAACTAGAATCTGAGCAGGAAGGGGAGGATTTTTACTACCAAATACATTAATTTTGTACATGTAATTCAATATTTCTGATTTAAATGTGCTATTAACATTATAACAAATTGTAGATAAAGGCAGTGTAATTAGGTTCTAAGGCTGCTGCTGCTTAAAGGTAGAAATTAGTGTTTCAAAGGTGAAATATCTGTGTTCATGCTGTGGATATGGACCTACTCTTAAACTCGGATTCCTCGTGTCTGCACAAAAAAGCATGTTAGGTCTTTAGGTAATTTTGTATCTGACATACCTTTTTTTTTTTTTAACCATTGCAACTCTGATTGAAAGGTCAATTCAGCTGCAGTTGAATATTGGAGTTGAGCAGATCAGGGTAGTACACCGAGATGGACGCGTTATCACCCTGTCTCATCAAGAACAGGAGCTGCAGGATTTTCTTCTTTCACAGGTAAGGTGTTAACTGTTGTCCAAAGGGTCTTCCATGATCTGATATTCCATGAAACTATAGACCCTAATTGTTTCTGAAGTGTATTGTATATTGTCCCCAAAGCACATGCACTGCAAGATCTCTTTTCTATGTCCAATAAGTGTGTTGGCCTATTTCTTGACATATGTTACAGCTAGGGAGATTGCTTTAACTTAGTAAATGGCTGCAGATAAAATTCTGCACAGTCTGCCCAACAAGGTGTCCAGAGTTGAATCTGTCACTTTGCACAGGTTTCGCTTCATGATTAAACACTGGTATACTTAATCTCTATAACTCCCTGTCAATTTTGGGGCACAGACTAGAAGTTAGCCTGGCACTGGTCCTAGCTCCCAACTTGATAAAGTGAGGCTTGAGTTGTAAAGTCAAGGGAAGAGCATTCCATAATGTAGGAGCCAAAAAAAAAAGGCAGTGTGCCTCATTAAGCCAAGACACACCAGAGCTCCAGGGGGAATGGTTGATCAAAGCACAGAAGAAGAGCTCAACATAAAAAGAGAAATAGGGGGTGAGTATAGATATCAAAATATTGAGGGCTACCCTTGTAAACAGTTTTGTGTGTGAGAATAAGAATTTTATACTGAATTCAATAGATATGGACCAGAATGCCCATTAAACCTGCCCAGTTTTAGCGTTCCTAATAGCTAAGTCTAGTTGCACCCCTTTCTCCCTGTCCATCCTCTTCTTCCTGCAAATAGTTTGGCTTTCCAAATTGGTTCTCCCTGGACAGTGGTTGATATTTCAGCTACACGAGTGGTGACATCAGCAGATGACGGCACCGAACCAGAGAGCAATTCCAAGCTAATAGTCTTGAAAAGAGAGACTTTTTAAAATACATGCATGGGGAGTGGGGGGGAAGTAAAGGCTGCCTAGAGTTGAAGATTGAGATAGGAACACACATTGCTTGCTGGGGAGGTGGAGGGGGGAGGGGGTAACTTGGGAGTTGCGTGGGGAGGTGGTTAGAGGGTGTGGGGATCAACGTATTATGGTGGAGACTTGGATTTGGAGTACCAACAAGGCGGTAGAGAGCCTTGGACATGAGCTGATATCTCTGAGACAAGGGGACGCCTCTTCCGTCAGAGACTGGATACCGAGCAGAAGAGTGGTTTTCCAGATACCAAGAAAGATGAAATTGGACCCATGTCTCCGCCCATCCTGAAAACACTCAACATACCCCTGTAACTGTGGAACCACTGGGGGGGAGGGGATTATCAATAAAAGTTTGACACTGTTTTACTGTTGTATGGTTAAATACTGTAAGTTTCATGCAATATGTATTAATGCCATTATTGTGATGTTCCATATTTTGAGGTGTCAATAAAATAATTGAAACATTAAAATACATGCATGGGAATTCCCGCCTAATGCAGGTAGCATAAATAGCAATCCTAGACCGTTCTATCCTCATTTTTTTCTTGTCCACAGTACGGTTTAAGGACCACGTGAGAGATTCTTTTTCCCTCAGTTTGTACTTCATTAAAAAAAAAAATTCAGTTTTTTAAAAGAATTTGACTTTGCCTTGTTAGCTTTTGACATGGCTTCTCCGAAACCAGGTTTCAAACTCTGTACAAATTGTACTCATAAAATGTCATCCTTAGACACTCATGACAACTGCAGTCGCTGGGAGCTTAAACTTAGGGACTTTTTGTCAAATAAAAAATCCCAGGCAGCTGTCCAACACGACTGCTGCACGAGATGTTGCAACTAGAGTCTTCACATCATAAAAAAAAAAGACTTGGACAAGCTTAAGAAGCATTCCACACACTCTACTGCAAATTCTCTTACAAGCAAAAAAGAGTGTTTAGCTTCCAAATCTGCCAGTCATATTCATGCTGCTCACAGGCACTCAGAACTCCTAAGTGCTGACGTCTTTCTACAGATGAACTGCTCAGAGCTCCGCCTACAACATCAGTTCCAAATATGGGCAGAACTGATTCAGCTACCAATCGGCACAGGGATTCCTTTCAGTCCCTCCTTCTGCTCCAATGACACAGTGTGAAACCCCTTCACCTGAACAGTGCAGAGTGGATGCTGCACAGCTGATTTCAAACTGCTACAGCGCAGAACCAACATTCTAAATCAATTACAGACCAGGCAGCTTCTCAGCTCCCTTTTAAAAGAACCAAAAAACATTCTAGATGTCATTCTAGACATTCTTCCAGAGCCCACAGAACTACAAGAGTTATAGAAACAGTTTCTGTAAGAGAGAATAGTCACTTCTGCATCTCTATACTCTTCCCATCGAAGAGAATCGCAGATCTCCTCTCCAGCTTTATCTACATCGTCTTCATTACTGGCAGAAGCTTGCTGTATTTCACCATCTATTTTTTTCATCACCTTCTTTAAGTCCACAACATCTGGATTCACCTAGTATCCCATCTGATCTCTCTCCACCAGAACCAATGAAAACATCCATGCCAGAGGATACTTCCTATACCAGATTTTTTTAAAAGGTAACTAGGGACTTCAAGTACAAACCCAATCTAAACCTGATCCAAGAGTGAAGCACTTGGACGCTCTGAAATATCTCAACATGCCAAAAGAGATTGTAGCATTCCTTTTGGATGATGTGTTACTGGAGTTACGGCTAGAACACTCCCTATACTTCTAAATGTATTTCCAAGACCATAGACATGAAGTACAAAATTCATTCATCTGTAGCTGATGAAGAACCTCACCTCTCATTTCATTCTATGGTGGTTGAGTCAGCTTTAAAAAGCACAAGATTTCTAAGACTCATTCTAACTGTCCTCCAGCTAAAGACCAAAAATTTTTAGACCTAATTGGTGAAAGGATCTATCAGAATGTGTAGTGCCAGAATTACAGCGCATTATTTTTCTATTACCAGATATATGTTTAAAACTCTGCAAAAACTAAAACCAATGGTTGAGTCTATGTCAAAGGATTTAGCAAAACCTTTTCATAATGTATTATAAGACCTTGAAAACTACTACTACTTAACACGTCTAAAGCGCTATTAGGGTTACGCAGCGCTGTACAGTTTAACAAAGGAGGACAGTCCCTGCTCAAAGGAGCTTACAATCTAATGGACAAAATGTGCAGACAATCAAATTGGGGTAGTCTAGATTTCCTGAATAGAGGTAGAATGGTTAGGTGCCGAAGGCAACATTGAAGAGGTGGGCTTTGAGCAAGGATTTGAAGACGGGCAGGGAGGGTGCGTGGCATATGGGCTCAGGAAGTTTATTCCAAGCATAGTGAGAGGCGAGGCAGAAAGGGCGGAGCCTGGAATTGGCGGTGGTGTATTCAAAATACATGATCCGCGCGGCTTATGATTATTATGAAATGGTAGTGGTGGGTGTTTCAGGTGGACGTATAGCTTGGTTAAAATCTTCAGCTCTAAGAGAAGGTGTTCATGATAAAGTAGCAGATGCCCCATGTTCTGGACAAAACTTATTTGGAGATAAAGTCAAATAAATTATTGACCTTATTAAGGAAGACTGTAACACATTAAATACACTCACAGAAAATGACATTGAAGAAAGAAATACCTCCTCTTATAAGAAATTTCAATTTAATTAAGAAGACATCAACCTTATAATAGATCCTAGTCCTGTAACAAAAACCAGTGGCAGTTTAGACCACCTCGAGACAGAAAAACTCAAAAGAATCCACAACACCAACAATCAAGCAAACCGTCTCCAGCTTTTTGACCATTATTTGCAAACAAGTCTTCCAGTTGGGGGGGGGGGTCCCATTTTCTCCAACAATGGTTTTCCATAGCCACAGACAAATGGGTACTAAACATAATAAAGAATGGATATCCTCTAAATTTCAAAACTCCACTTCCCCTTTCCTTACCCTCAGAAACTCGAGCTCCTGCTACTCATTACAACAGGAGGTCCATCACTTTCTTCAGGCCAATGCTATTGAAAAAAATTATCATCTAATGCATTAATTGGGCTTCTATTACAAATATTTTCTGATCCCCCAAAAATTGGATTGTGAAATGTTGCAAGAAGACCTTAGGAAATTGGAAGACTGGGCATCCAAATGGCAGATGACATTTAATGTGGACAAATGCAAGGTGATGCACATTGGAAAGAATAATCTGAATCATAGTTACTTGATGCAAGGGTCCACCTTGGTGGTCAGTGCTCAAGACAAAGATCTGGGTGCCGTTGTAGATAATAAGCTGAAATCTTCTGCTCGGTGTGTGGCGCCCAAAATAGATCATCATTTTGATTTTTCTCCAGCTGTCCTTGATGTGTTGACGGCAGCCAGAAAAGACTCAACCAGAAAGTCTTAACATTTTAAGTGGGTCAGATTTTCCAGCTGGTGTATTTCTCGTCACTATGACCCATATCACTGTAGATTATTTATCACTATCTGTTAAATTTTTCCAATTCAGGATTATCAGCTTCGTCAGTTAGAGCGAGCTTGTCGGCATTGGCTGTTTTCCATGATTTCTACAATGATCAACCGATTACTAGAAATCAGATTAAGAGATTTATGTAAGGTCTTACAAATCTAAAACCTCCTGTTAAACACAGACACTGTCGTGAGATTTAAATCTAATACTTAAATCTCTCACTCAACCCCCATTTGAACCTCTACATCAAGCTTCTCTAAAATTTCTCACCTGGAAAGCGGTGTTTCTCATTACTATATCTCCAGCTCGTTGTATCAGTGAGATACAAGCTTTAGTTTATTATCCACCATATACGCAAATTTTAGATAATAAAGTAGTTTTGAGAACTCATCCAAAGTTCTTACCTAAGGTAGTTTTGGATTTTCACCTTAATCAACCTTTAGTACTTGTGTTTATTATCCATCTCCACATCATTCATCCGAAGAAGAAATGTTACATACATTAGATTGCAGACATCTTTTACAAATCTATTTACAATACACTTCATACACAAAGAGACCATCTCAGCTGTTTCTCTCTAGTCATCCAAATCGTAAGAACTACCTGAAAGGACTTTGTGCTCCTGGATTGCAGACTGCATTAACTTTGTTTTAAGCAGACAAGTTGCCAATACCATGAATTGCTGCTCATCATCTATGTGTGATGGCGACCACTAGAGTACACTTGCGCAGAACATCTATTCATGACATTTGTACTGCGGCCACTTTGTCCATGGTACATACAGTTGCTAGGCACTATTGTTTAGATCAACCTGGTTATTCTGATTCTGTTTTTGCACATTCAGTATTTTGAATTCTTCTTACTTCAACTCACCACCTCCTCCTCTTTATATTTTTTGTTGCTCAGTGTGTGTTTATAAAAGTGTATTTTATTCTGCATTGCCATGAATATAACACGGAGAATTACTCTGTATTTACGTAATAGCAATTTAAGGCTTCGGAGTCACCACTTGTGTGGCTGAAATATCAGCCACTGTCCTGGGAGAATATATAGTTACATACCTCTAACGGTTGTTTTCTGTGGACAGTGGGATATTTCAGCCACACAATCCCGCCCTCCCTACCCTGAGTTGAAGCATGCTTGGTACGAACTGAGGATAGAACGCACTAGGATTGCTATTTATACTACCTGCCTTAGGCAGGAATTCCCACGCATTTTAAAAAGTCTTTCTCGAACCTATCAGCTTGAAATTTCTCTCTGGTTCGACGCCGTCATCTGCTGAAGTCACCACTTTTGTGTAGCTGAAATATCCCATTGTCCACGGAGAACAATCGTTACAGGTATGTAACTATATTTTCCAGGTGCTCAGCTACCTTCACCTATGTTCTGAACCTCGGCTGCTTCCTTACTAGATCTCCCACACTTCCCTTCTCATTTCCTGCCAGTTCAGGCTCCTCCCAAAGTATATCTCCCAGCATTAACATTAGTGCACACGATTTAATGGTCTTTGCTTGTTCAAGTATTGACCGTTGTGTGGGTCAAAGGTAAACAGATCAGCCAGTGATGATCTTACATTGCAACAGTTGCATCTTAAATTACCTATATTCAGTCTGCTGGGGAGTGGATGAGTCAACAACTGCCTGATGTTTTAAATGCTTGTGCTCACAAATTGCAGGCGCCAGTCTACATAGCTATTGGATGTCTAGGGCGCCCTGAAATCTCTATGACATGAGGAGCAGATGAATCACATTAAGACTGTTGCCTGCATCATTACCTAAAGGGAGCAGGAATTTGGAATGCTCATCTTCTCCTTTGTGTTCCAATTAAATTAACATAGTAAAGTAGTAAACCTGTTAAAAAAATCATGGGCACTCTGAATAAATTGAGCAGCTAATAGACAGTTATCACCTACAATAGGTTTGACCGTTTATTTCTATGTACTGTTAGGAAGATAAGTTTACAGCAGCTATGCTTAAATATAGACTATATTTGCCAATATACATGAGACAACAACAAACTATTGCTTGGGATGACTTGTACTATTTGTTTTGTCTAGTTTGGAGTTTTATGTATGTGGATTAGTTATGATTTCATTTTTTGATTGAATTATGTTTGTGTTGCTGTACTCCGCCTAGGAGATTATGGGTAGAGCGGAATAAACGTTTTTAAATAAATAAACCTTTGAAAGGGTAATGTTTTTCTATGATCAACGGCTGTCGTAGTATTAGGACATTTTTCAAATGGTGGTATAGGCAAAAAGTGTGTTATGTTAATTGGTTGTTCGGAAATTGTCTAGTCTCATTACAGCTAAAATTAAAAAACAAATTCTGTTTTAGCAATTTGCATGCTTTTCTTCACGTTGAGAGGAAGTGTTCTCGTGGAATGCTTAATTCAGAGGAAGAAAAGTATGTATACGCATATCATTTTCAAATCTTCCCATTCACTATCCAGCAAAAATGTACTGGCAGAAAAAGTAGGTGCACGTTTCAAAGTGTAAGTGGCATGTGTGCTTCTGCTTTGAGGATTGTTGCTAAACCTTTGCATAGTCTTTGTCCCAAGGCAGGCAGTTTGAAAACTGCTACCTCAGAAAATACTTACTAGTGATTACCAAATGTTGAACCTCAGTTTATTCCTTTTTATAAATTTGCTTGAATTAGATTCCCACTGTGTGATTGCTGATACCAATAGACACTGGCCCAAATCACCTGGCCCATCTGTATGTCTGTAATTAATAACACTCTTTAGAAACAGGATCCAACCTGCAATTGACGGTAGACAGTGGGTTTTTTTCATTTTAAAGAAAAAAAAAGTTAATTGAAGCATGTGAGTTTCAGTATAGTATTTTGAGTTCTCTCCCCGGTTTCCATCTGTTAGCTGGTTTATTTGGTTTAGTGTTGTCATTTATCAACACAGTCTTTAATTATATCTGAAAGAGCTTGCCAAAGAATGTGGCACACAGCTGTCTTGAGTGAGAAGTTGAAACCCTTCATTGCTCAATTGTAGCTGAGGTATTCACCAGTAGTGCCTGTAGGAAACTGTAAAAAGTGTTCAGGGATTTATGTCCATTTCTCTTAGAATGATTTCAGCCTTAAAGCAAAAAAATTCATCTTGTTTCTCTACGCTTTGGGGGGGGAGGGGTTCAAACTCTGTTTCCATTAGAGAGAAGACAGGTAGCCTGGGGCTTGATTCAGTAGTGATAGCATGGAGTTGCCATAGAGAGAATGCAGCAAAAAAAAAAAAAAAACAACAATTGCCAGTTGAATCTGAGGGAAAGAATGCAGAAAACCACTACTACTACTTAACATTTCTAAAGCGCTGCAAGGGTTACACAGCGCTGTACAATTTAACATAGAAAGACAATCCCTGCTCAAAGAGCTTACAATCTAAAGGACAAGTGAACAGTCAGTCCGATAGGGGCCGTCAAATTGGGGCAGTCTGGATTTCCTGAAAGATAAGAGTTAGGTGCCGAAAGCAGCACTGAAGAGGTGGGCTTTCAGCAAAGACTTGAATATGGGTAGGGAGGGGGCTTGGCGTAAGGGCTCAGGAAGGTTGTTCCAAGCATAGGGTGAGGCGAGGCAGAATGAGCGGAGCCTGGAGTTGGCGGTGGTGGAGGAGGGATTTGTCTTGTGAGCGGAGGTTTCGGGCGGGAACGTAAGGGGAGATGAGTGTAGAGAGGTAGCAAGGGGCAGCAGACTGAGTGCACTTACTGCATTCTTGTTCATCAGCTTCCTGGGAAGATATGTCATTGTGCTCACTCACTAATAATCTGTATCCCAGTTGGCCATGTGGAGGAAAGGCTAGATTTTGTACCCCTCATTTCTTGTGGAATTGTTGTGGGAAAACGAAGGCAGAGACATGACTTGTAGAAGCCTCAGCAAAAGTGTGAGAGGTCTCTGTGTTCCCATCCCTCATTGATCCTGGCTTGAAAGGGGAGGAAGACGGCAACAGTGCAGTACTTTAGGACGTGCCCACCTGTGCTACCAGGTAGTGGTGGCAACATCAGCAGCATTTCTGGCCCTCCCTAGAGGCAGTAAAATAGGGTGAACCAGTGGGGCCATGGCCATGCCAATATTTTACCCAACTCAACATTGGCAATTAGAGGGCTTGGGGGTGGGGCAAGAGATTGGTTTGTTGACCCCTGCAACCAAAATGGTATTCCACTTCCATGGGACTTCCCCAACCCATTTCATCACTCTTGCTGGAGGGGACAATGGCAGTGTAGCTCCTTGGACCAAATCATCCTCTGCTAGGCAGAGCCCTGAGAATTATCCCACCTGATTTAGAATTCTACACTCAGTGCCCTGGCAAAAGAGGAGGTGGATGTGGCCTGATGCTGCCCTCCTCCTCCTCCTCCTCCTCCTCCTCAAAGGCCTAGATGAGAGGAAGCAGGTCCAAGGTAGTGAGAAGAGAGGGTGCATGAGTGAGTGGGATTAGTGGGGCTGGGTTTTATGGAAGAGGAAATAGTGAAGAAATCAAAAGTGCTGCAGAATTTATTGAGAGAGGATAGGGGGATTGGAAGGGAAGTAAGAGTAGAGGTCACAGCAGCCATTTTCAGGAAGAGACGCCACCGGGCAGGAGTGGGTAGGCATCGCTCCTGCCTGATCTCCCCCTTAACCACCAGGGACCTCTCCAGGTAGGCCCAGGGGCCCTACGGAGGAAAGAGGGGGCTGAGGCAGCTCCTTATTTTTGAATAGTGGGAGGGGCAATTGGTATGGGGGGGGGGGCTTCAGAACTGCATTTTTGGTTTTTTTTTTAAATGCAGGTCCTGGTTGAAATTCAGCCAGGACCGGCATAACTGGCCGAATATTGGTCGGGACCTTCATAAACCCTGGCAACCACCACAGAGACAGTTAAGACCTGGATATTCAGTGCCAGTGGCCGGACATGGCCCAGCACCAAATATGTGGGGCTGATTCAGCCGGCGATGTTGAGTGGGTAAAGAAAACACTGACTACTGCCAGCTGACTATTGACCCCGTGCGTCTCTTTGCTTTCTATGTCTGGTCAGGGCCAGTATGGCACCTTGCCAGTTTTTGTTAAGTATCTTTATTAAGCCACTCAGAGAACAAGAACACTAAAGATGACAAAGAATGCACATTATACAAAATCTCAACAATATGTAAGAAATAAGTGACAACTTTTTAAAAATATATAACCCCCATATTTACCATTAACTTTCTCTTTGCTTCATGTACAATTTCTAATTAATAATAGATTTTCTAAATGTTAAATGTCTGTAGCTATCCCAGTATTTTTATGATACTGTATTGTAAAATTGGATTCTTACAACAAATTACTTTCTTATGCATTATTCTTTGTATCCCTATACTGTTTATTGTAAGCCACATAGAACTCAAACTTGTTTGGGATAATGTGGGATATAAATGTCACAGACAAATAAATAAATAGATTTGCCCTCCAAAAGGAAGCTATATAACTCTCCCTTCCTCCTCAACCCCACCCACACCCAACACAAAGTCCATTCCCAAAAAACAACAAGGCAAACGATCTGCAAAATCCAATATGGAAAAAGAAGCCAGCAGATCAATATAACATCAAAAAGATTTTATTGAAGATACCGCATGTAAACAAATTGCCCGACACAGACCATGTTTCGCCCACCAAGGGCTGCGTCAGGGGCTAATTTGAAACCTTCTGAAAGGAGCAACTCTAAAAATGGAAAACTTACCAGCGCATACAGCAGATGCCTAAAATGATGTGACTCTTAACACAACGCAAGCAGATGCACTGCTGTCAAACCTGGTTTGTTATATTGATCTGCTGGCTTCTTTTTCCAAAGTCCATTCCCTACATTCTATAACTGATGTCCAAAGCTCATACCTCCAAATCATTTAACAGAGCTAACCAAAAACACATTGTTAATGTATTCAAATAAGGATCCCAAAGTTTTAAGAAATGCTTTTTAGAGTGTAAACAGGCAGTTTCAACTGAAAGCCTCTCCATTTGCAGACATTCATGCATCTGACTGCGTCATTATAACAAGGTGGGTGGTTGATATTTGATCCATTGCAACAGGCTGCAGCATTTAGCCACCAAGCAGAGGAGACTCATACTCTTTTCACAATGTCATCCATAATGTCTCAAACCTCTGCAGGGAGTTGCCACAAAAGTTCAACCATACCTTAGGCTCAGTTGTAACCATAGAGTGTTCCAAAATTAATAGGGCATGCCCATATACAATGTTTAAATGCACCATCCACAGTTAAAGCATTTTAGGGCATTTCCTAGCAGTAGGATAGCTCATACTCCTACTACTACTACTATTTAGCATTTCTATAGCGCTACAAGGCATACGCAGCGCTGCACAAACATAGAAGAAAGACAGTCCCTGCTCAAAGAGCTTACAATCTAATAGACAAAAAATAAATAAAGTAAGCAAATCAAATCAATTAATGTGAACGGGAAGGAAGAGAGGAGGGTAGGTGGAGGCGAGTGGTTACAAGTGGTTACGAGTCAAAAGCAATGTTAAAGAGGTGGGTTTTCAGTCTAGATTTAAAGGTGGCCAAGGATGGGGCAAGACGTAGGGGCTCAGGAAGTTTATTCCAGGCGTAGGGTGCAGCGAGACAGAAGGCGCGAAGTCTGGCGTTGGCAGTAGTGGAGAAGGGAACAAAGACGATTTTCTTCTGTTTTTTTTACACAGATCCGTTCTGTGTGAATTTAAAACCTATTCAAACCTGCCTAGAGCATATGGAAGTCTGGCTAAAGGACCATCATCTAGTCGTAAATCCAGAGACAATGGTAGCATGCTGGATTACCAGTTCACTGTCTTCACCTGACATCCCTTTACTCTTGTTTGATAGGCCTATTTCTCCCTTTTCATCTTTCCATTATCTTGGTGTTCTTTTGGCTTCGTCACTGTCTTTTGGCCCCCAGATATCACAGGTTGTCAAATTAGGTTTTTTTCTTTCTACATAGACTGAGAGCTATCTGCAGTTTTCTGGATATTGATGCACTCTGCTCCTTGTCCTATGCTTATCTCCACTCAAGATATGACTATTATAACACCATATACACAGGGATTACTAAATACAATATTAAAAGGCTACAGACTGTACAAAACATTGTAGCCCGTCTTCTTTGTCAAGTGTCTTGCTATGATCACGTTTCACCACTTCTTCAGTGGCTTCATTGACTTCCTATTGAGTATAGGATTAAATTCAAGATTGCAATATTAACTCACTAGTAAAAAAAAGGCCCGTTTCTGACACAAATGAAACGGGCGCTAGCAAGGTTTCCTCGGAGTGTGTATGTTTGGGAGAGTGTATGTGAGAGTGACTGTTTGAGAGTCAGAGTGAAAGTGTGAGTGTGTGTGTGTGAGAGAGAGAGTGAGTCTGGGTGTGAGTGTGTGTGTGAGAGAGTGTGTGTGTGAGAATGTGAGTGTGTGCAAGTGTGTATGTTAGACACAGTGTGAGAGAGAGTGTGTGTGTGTGGGCGAGAGAGAGAGTGTGTGTGAGACACACATTCTCTGTGAGAGTGAGTGTATGAGACCAAGCGAGTGTGTGAGTGACTGTGTGGCACATAGTGTGAATGTGATACAGTGTGAGACAGAGTGTGTGAGAGTGAGAGTCAGAAAGACATTGTATATGAGAGAGTGTGAGCCCTGCCCTCCCAATCCATGTCCATCTGTCACCTGTCCCCTCCATTCATCCCTATCCAGCAATTCCCCTCTCTCCCTGAGCCCTGCCCTGCAATCCATATCCATCCATCCCCTCCATTCATCCCTATCCAGCAATTCCCCTCTCTCCCTGAGCCCTGCCCTGCAATCCATATCCATCCATCCCCTCCATTCATCCCTATCCAGCAATTCCCCTCTCTCCCTGAGCCCTGCCCTCCCAATCCATGGCCATCCATGCTCCTCTGTCCCCTGCCCCCTCCATTCATCCCTTTCCAGCAATTCCCCTCTCTCCCTGAGCCCTGCCCTCCCAATCCATGCCCATCCATTCTCCTCTGTCCCCTGCCGCCTCCATTCATCCTTTTCCAGCAAGTCCCCTCTCTCCCTTCCATGACCCCCCTCGCATCCATGCTCCTCTCTCTCCCATATCCCAGCCTGGCCCGCCCTCTTCTCCCCCCCCTTCGCATCCATGCTCCCCCCCTTCGCATCCATGCTCCCCCCCTTCGCATCCATGCTGTCGTTTCTCCCCTGCCCTCCCGCTCCCATTGTTCAACTTTATTGCCCATTCTCTTCTCTCTCCCCTATTTCTATTTTTTTTTTCTTCTTCTTTTTAAATTTACCTCCGTGGCGGTTCCGGCAGCGCAGCGTCAGGGAAGGAGGCGGCGCTCCCGACGTCTCCAGCCTTTCCTTCGCTGTGTTCCGCCTTCTTCTGACGTCAAGGTGACGTCAGAAGAAGGCGGAACACAGCGAAGGGAAGGCTGGAGACGTTGGGAGCGCCACCTCCTTCCCTGACGCTGCGCTGCCGGATTTGTTTGTTTTTGTTTCCGCCCTCGACGTCATGACGTTTGACGCGAGGGCGGGGCAGAGACGGCTGGGTGGCTTCACACCACGAACGCCACGAACCCTACAGCCAGAGCCAGGGAGTGACGTCAGATGGCTTCAGAACGTTGTCCTCATTAGAACGTTCACGGTGCGTTTTATTATATTAGATAAGCTTCTGCACAGTGGTTCTCCCACTTAGCTTTCCACTCTGGTGGTTCCCTACACCCCTTCCCGTACTTTACGTTCACTGCATAATAGGTTGGTTGTCCCCCATCCCTCTAAAGCTTGACTAGAGTCTAAAAGATCAAGTGTCTTTTACTTTGTTTCATCTGCATTATGGAATTCACTACCTTAACATCTTCACCTTGATCCTTCATATTCTTCACATAAAACATCTTTAAAAACATACCTTTTTCAGCATTCCTGTAGCATATGACCAGGTTGATTTCTGCAGCAGGAGAATGGGGGGTTGTACATGTCTGTTATGAATGTTTTATCTTGGTGAACTCTAGCTAGTTAGGTCTTTCCTACCCACTTGTTGGCGTTCCTTTCTGATTCTCCATTTTTATGTAAACCGCTTTGATTTGCATGCAAAGAAGGTGGTATATTAAATTTTGATAATTGATACCCTATTTTCTTTGCAGTGGTGTTCCAGGGGCGGCTGACACCCGGGGTGGATCGCCGATGCGTCCCCCTCCCCCCCCCCCGGGTGCATTTTTACCTGCTGGGGGGGGGGGGGGGGGCCGCATGCCTGTCGGCTTCGCTAGTTCCATGCTCCCTCTGCCCCGGAACAGGAAGTAACCTGTTCTGGGGCAGAGGGAGCACGGAACGAGCGGAGCCGACAGGCGCGTGGCACCTCCCCCCAGCGGCGTGCACCTGGGGCAGACCGCACCCCCCCCCCCCCCCCCTAGGAATGCCACTGTTTCTTTGCCTTGGATGGTTGAATATACTTTGATAGCAGAAATTTTAAGATACCGCTCATGAGGTTGTGCAGTTTCTGCTAATACTGATCCATTCTTTAAGCTTTTTGGAACTGTAAAATTATTGAGTCCACTTCTCCACTACATGATGAAGTGGAAATAGACCAAGTATTTTCTTAAGCCCTTCATAGTATCTACTAATCAAAGCTTGAGTAACTGCAAGGATGGGCCAGTTCTCATTAAAGGCAAAATCTTCAAAATGTGCACCAAATTTAGAAGTTAAATAATATATGTATTGTCGTAGCTGCAAATAAAAATACCAGTCACTACTCTGCAACCCATATGAGTTCTTTATGGTAGTATAATCCAGAAGGGTTGCTTCATTATCCTTCAAAGGATGAGATAAAATGGTCAAGCCATGCAGTCCCCAACATCTATAATGAGAATTGGTTGAAATTCTGCATTCCCAACTGTCGGCAAATATTTAGAACAATATGTAAGCAATCCTAATTCATTTTGCATAAGACCCCAAGCTCTACAAGTGGGCTTAAGTAAGACATGTTCCAAATCACAGGCAGATTGTGTACTTGTGCAAGCAAAAGATATGATAATGCTAAATCACCCCCAATTGCACTTTTCAAAGTCACATTACAAAATTCAGAGGTGCCAAGAACCCAATCCTAGGCATATGCCACACAATAAGCTTGCAGATCTGGAAGGCCCAACTCCCCCCCCCCCCCCCCCCCCAATCAAAAGTCCTATCCTAGGATTTTTTTTTTTTTGTTCCCCAAAGAAAAACTCTCACCATACTATTCCATTTTTGGAGGTCTGCAGATTCACATTACCAGTTACAAGGCGACTGTGTTGTTAATACGTTCTTAAATGTATTTTATTTTTATTCTTTCAGATGTCCCAGCACCAGGTGCATGCAGTTCAGCAGCTGGCTAAAGTTATGGGGTGGCACGTGCTGAGTTTTAGTAACCATATGGGCCTTGGACCGGTTGAGAGCATTGGCAATGCATCTGCAATCACTGTGGCATCTCCAAGTGGAGACTATTCTATTTCAGGTAATGACATTATGGTATGGTATATAGGTCACAAGGCTGTTGTCTGCATAGCAGAGAAGACGGTTAAGCAATCCTCTTCAAAGCATTTATGTCCTGCCTCATAGAGCCCAGATCATAACTGATAACCTTGCTGATGCTTTTTATTAAAGCAACCATATTAATCAGGTTCTTTAAGACATCTGTTTATGTATTGCTTGACTCTGTTTTTAGCTTATTTCTGAGACTTCTTGCTTTAAAAAAAAAAAAAATATATATATATCTGTTAAACTTTCATGCTTGTTAGGACTATGTCCTGTGTCTAAAAGAGCACTTCAACTGATTTGTTTTATTTCTGCTTCACATTTACCAGTGTGATGCCTGTGTGTAGTTTGGCAAGGGTTCAGGTTAGCTGCACCTTAAAATTTACTTAGATTTCTATTACTAAGAGTGGCTAGATAAACACCATTATCTGTGCTGAAACGAAATAAAAAACAAAACAGAGCAGAGATGGGAAATGCCGGAGAGGGAGAGCGGGTAAGAGAGAGGGAGTTCCAGACCTGGGGACAGATAGATGTGGGGAGGATGTATTGTCCCCCCCCCCCCCCCCCCCACTGCACTGGGCCCTCAGGCACTGCCCAGTTGCCCTCATGGTCAGTCCACCCCTGCTGCTATGCTGCAAGAACATTGTATGGTATCTATGCACTTTTTTACAATTATGTGTTTATTTTTTACAATTAATATGTATGTTTTTAGTATATAATTTATATTTTCTGTACTAATACTTTTAATGCTTTAGTTGTATGTATAGATCACAGATGCAGGCAATTTGCTGAAACACAGACAGTGTCGGGTCTTTCAATAAACTCTGCTTCCTTCAGCCTCTCAAAAAAGAAACAAAACAGAGCATATAATTCAGTTTTAGATGCCAGTAGAATTGTTTTGTGAAAATGTTTTCTAGTACTGCTGCTTTAAATTGTTATTTCAGTCTAGGGGCCCTAAGCCGCGCTGTAGTTACGCTAATGTTTTAAGCATGCGCCAACACTAGAGACATCCGTAGGAATATATTGGTGTCTCTAACGTTAGTGTGAGCTAAAAACACTAGGATGCTTTGATAAACAGGGCCCTAGGTTTGCTATTTTAAACATTTTGATTTAGAAAGTATTTCATTTGGTGTCTTGCTGTCAGTGCATTGGTAACTTAGCATATTCTGTCACCCACCTCTGCTCCTTTGCAGTTGAGAAGATCTGTAGGGTTGCAACTTGGTTTTCCATTTATACCTTTACATCCCATCATTATTTGGGCAAGTACTTCTACCAATCCTGTTGAATTGATGGTTAATTCCCTCAAATGATTTGCCCAGATTGTGCCTCACAATCCAGAAACAATTCATACTTAGCCAGCCCTCAGTTTTGGGAGTACACCCACCACTGTGATTGCTTTTCATTCTGTTGGTTACCTGTAATGAAGGTTCTCAGTTGACAGCAAGATGATCAGACATACAAACCTTCCCATCTTCCTGGGAGTTGACCGTAAATAGCCTGAGGGGACCAGCTCTGTGGGAGGTCCCATGCATGCTTGAAAAAAACTTCTAGTTTTTCTGTGCTCTAATAGCTACTCTGCATTAGCAGACTCGGATGACATCACTTACTAGTGTCTGAGATTTAACTTGCTGTCTTTAAAGAATTCCTGTTACAGATAAGCAACTGTATTCAAAAGTTTAGACCTGCATATTAAGAAAAACTGTAGCATTAGTTTAATTTATCAACTATAAGTCTTTACAGTAACATAATACAAGAACAGCATAAAATGCCTATACAGGCCCCTTCCCACAAAGAATCTATTCCCCCATATACTCCACGCCTTCCTAAACAGCCAGGTCTTCTAAAATCTGACATCTAAACAGTGACCACCCCGCCCCTCTCGTCCTTTTGTAGATATGTAGGAACCTTCTCCTTAAGAGTCTTAAATGTACGCACCAGCAGTTTGTATTTAACCCTGATTCCTATTGGCAATCAGATACTTATTTTTGACATTTTCCCTGCTGGCTTGAATAATTTGACGATGAAGACTGAGGGGTCTGTTTACGAAGCAGCGCTAGCAGCGACACAGCCCATTCAAAATGAATGAGTTGTGTTGGCACTAGCACATGGACAGCCGCTAGCGCTGCTTAGTAAACCGGAGTGTGAGTAAGAAAACAGATTTTATTGTTGAAATAAATGAGCACAGTTGGACATATGGTTGCAGTACCATTTATTTATTGGGATTTATTAATAGCCTTTATGAAGAGATTCACTCAAGGCAGTATACAGCAGATACAGTTTAACATAAAACTTACAATTTTGTTAACAGCATGACAGTAGTAATTTGTATAAAGACCAGTGGCGTACCAAGGTGGGTGCGGTCCGCCCCGGGTGCACGCCACTGGGGGGGGGGGGGGGGGGTGCCGCGCGCCTGTTGGCTCCACTCGTTCCTTGCTCCCTCTGCCCTGGAACAGGTTACTTCCTGTTCCGGGGCAGAGGGAGCATGGAACGAGCGAAGCTGACAGGTGCGCGGCACCCCCCCCCCCCCCCAGCAGGTAAAAATGCACCGGGGGGATGGGGTGTCCTTTTGCCAGGGGGGAGGGGGTGTCATTTCGCCGGGGGTGGGGGGGTCGGGCTGCACCCGGGGGGGTGGGCGCATCGGCGATCCGCCCCGGGTGTCAGCCACCCTAGGAACGTCACTGATAAAGACATGGCGGTAGTGGCATTAAGAGTAATTTGGTTGTTAGAAACATGTGCCTCCTGGTTTGAGGGGGTCGAATTCATTCAAGGAAGGTGGGCTATAAGTATAACGAAATATAATATCCAGGTGTTTGTACTACTTTCTTGTATTTTCTTTTGTCTGCAGTACGTAATGGTCCTGAAAGCGGCAGCAAGGTTATGGTTCAGTTTCCAAGGAGTCAGTGCAAAGATCTTCCCAAAAGCGATGTTTTCCAGGATAATAAATGGAACCAGCTTCGTGGGCCGTTCAAGGAAGTTCAGTGGAATAAAATGGAAGGACGTAATTTTGTATATAAAATGGAGCTTCTCATGGCTGCCCTGACCCCTTGCTCATAATCTAAATTACTCTTTAAAGTGGACATTATTGCGTTTTGGAAGAGTTACCTGGGAATAACCAGATTTAGCCACAAACAGAATATATGTACATAAGAAGTGACTTGCGTTAAGTTAGGCAGAAAAATATAATTATGTAATATTGTACATGAATAAATGAATTATGCTTTGTGATAAATCTTTTGACTGAATTTTTTTTTATCCAACTTGTAATTGAAAAATTCTGTACTTTGTTTCTCTTGATTTGACATTGATTAGTTTGATAAATGTTTCTTACTTGAAGTTCCTGTTTATTTTTGGTAGCATCCTGAAACACTTCAATGGTTCTTTCAGGTAGTTGGCAAACAGGAATCTTCTTAAAGCAGGAGAACTAGCTAAAATATAATTATTAAGTTGATAAACACGTTCCTTTTTATTTTTTCCAACCCAATAGAAAACATTGGAAAGAAATACCTCGGTTTTCGTCAATTTTTTTTGGGAAAATTTGTCTTGGATTTTGTCAGTTGCCTCGGATTTCGCTGGCGTGCCCACATGACCTCGTTGCAAATTTTGCGAAAATGCGTTCTGCTCAGTGTGGCGTTGTTTCTCGTTGTGTGAGCATCACTCTGCGCGTCTAGCCAAACAATTCCATTGCTTTCCAATGTTTTTATTCATATGGAAATAATTGCCTCGGTTTTAGTCGGTTTCGGATCTCGCCGATTGTTTTCGTACGGATTATCGACGAAAACAGAGGTATCACTGTATAAGGGCTCAAAAGGTCTGGGGGTCAAATAACTTGGAATGGGACCAAATTTTAGTATTTTGGGGGTGGGGGGGGGGGGGTGTTGACATGAAAAGGCACATTGAGGGCAATTCTATAAGTAGGTGCATCCAGTTAGGTGCCCCGATGCTGAGCTGAGAACCAGTTCTTTAACAATTCTATTACAGCATACTTAGCATAACCTGAAATCAGCGCACATTACATTTACACATCTGCCGTTAACGTTAACCCTAGACCTGGTGTAACTCCAGTCACATTAATGCGGCAGGGATGAAGATAACTTACATGTATAGCTTACAGATTAATGTAAGTGAGTGCCCTGTCCATTACCTGCCCATGTGTACCCCTTTGCATTCTATGCCACTTATGCTGTTACAGCGTTTAGGTGCCCCTGATACTTGGGTGCAAGAGACATGTAAATTTGGGTGCTCAGTTATAGAATTGCCCTTCATGAATTAAAAAAAATGGGCCAGATCGGACACAAGCAGTGGCGTAGCCAGACAGCCAATTTTGGGTGGGCCTGAGCCCAAAGTGGGTGGGCACAAAAATGTTTTCTCTGCCCTGCCCCCTTCCTCCCCCTATTCTCCATCTCTCTCCCCCAGCACCTCCCAACTCAAAATAGAAACAGAAACAATTTAGCTCATGAGGATCCCCAAGCACTATCAGCTGAGCATTTCCTCTGAAGACGGCCAGAACTCCATTTTACCAAGCTTGGCAGGCAAAAGCAGCAACTCCTCGAGGATGTTGCTGCCGCCTGCTAAGCTAAGTAGAAGGAAGTTTTGGCTGCCGTCAGAGGAGGTCTTCAGCTTATGGGGCTTAGGGATCCCCTCCAGCCACAGCAAAGGTCAAGACTGGTGTTTGACATGCTAGGGCCCAGGGCAGAAAATAAAGGTTCCCCCCCCCTCCCCAATTCCCTCTTCTCCCTTTCTCCCCTCCAATCTCCCCACCTGCCATTGCAATCACACCAACAGACCCTCACCAAATACAGAACAAGTGATCACAAATTAGAAATAAAAATATGTAGACAAAAAATTGAACTGGGAACCTTGGCATATACTGCAGGTTCTAGGTCAGTTCGCACCTAGGACAATTACCACCTAACCAATTCCCACTGCTCCAGGGAGGACAATTCCCCACCCTTAACCATCATAAAACATCACAGTCTTAAATTATCTCCTTCCCCTTCCTCTTCCAGATAGTTTTTGTTTGGGGGAGGGGGTAATGCTCCCCCACACTGAAATATTACCTTTAACACGCCACACCAAAAAAAATTAAAATAAGCCAAAATCCAAATTAACACAGAGCTTAAAATGTTATATATAAAAACTTACACAAAATATTACCAACACGTCCACGACACGCAACGACACTTCTCATTAAAAAAATACGATGCATAAGAAACCCCCCCCTCCAGCAAAACATCAACACAAAAAACCAAAACAAAACTACATGCCAGTAAGAACTAGCCAGGGGGGAACAGACCTAGGAGGGAATTGTCCACCTTGGGTAAATGTCCTAGGAGGGAACTGTCCAGGCAGGAATTGGTGGGTGGCAACTAGCCGGATACCATACTGCAACAGTGGAGAAATAAAAATAGAAATATATGTCTTTTTCTACTGAACACAATAAAGTGACATGAGCTATGCACATTTCTCAAGCTATCATATTTCAGTTAAGATTAAAAATAAAATGCCTTTTCTACCTTTGTTGTCTGGTCATTTTCTTTTTCCATCATGTTGATCCAGTTTCTCTTTTGAACTTTCCTATCTTTCTGCTATTTCTCCTTCAAGCAGCTGCTGTCCATTTGTCTTTTTCTCCTCTGTTGTTCCATTCCCTCACTTCACTTGCCTCTGACATATTAAGCTTTCCATTTTAGCTCTTTCCTCTCTTTTTTTTTTTTTCTTTCTTTTCTGCTCTCTGTTGTATAAAAACACTGTCCACCCAAATTTTATCTTATCTAACCCCTTACTTTTCAGATACCTGTCAGATTCCTTTTCACCCACTAGTTCTCCTATTCCCCATCTCTCTACTTCCCCAGCCATCCATTCCCTTCCATCTTTAATCTATTCCCCCTTACCATATTTCTTTCCCCTGTAATCTCCATCCTCCTTGCGTTCATTTCCTTGCCTCTCCCACATGGTTCCACATTTCCCAATGTTTCTCTCCCTCCACCCTTCTAGCCCAGCATCTGCTCCCTCTCTTCTCCCCATCCTTCACCCCCTCCCAGCATCTTCCTGTCACTCTCTCTTTCCTTTTGCCCCCTCTCCCGTGATGCAGTATGACCAGGATCTCCCCCATTCCTTCCCTCATGCCCAGCACCCCCTCTCTGTGACCTGTCCCTCCCCATGGCAAGGATCTCCCCCCATTCCTTCCCTCATACCCAGCACCCCCTCTCTGTGATCTGCCCCTCCCTGTGGCCAGAATTCTAACCCCCCCCCCCCCCCACCAGCATGCCCGCTCTCTGTCCAGTCTCTCCCTGTGTGTAGAATCCTCTCTCATTCCTTTCTTCAAGTCTAACATTCCTTCTATATAAGCTTTTTCTCCCACCCACCTAATCTAGCATCTCCTCTATTTCTTCACCCTCCGATGTCTTTATTCCCAACTCTGGTGCCCTTACACAATCTAGGTCATATTTTCAAGCCATTCACCCCCTCCCCACTTCCCCCCTCTCTCCCTTCAGCTCTCTTATCTTCCGTTCACTACAGCAGCAGCTCCTTTCCGATGCAACATTGCGTCCAGATGACACGAAGATCTGTGAGGAGATGCCATCCATTCCTCATACTGCAGCGTGGGACCAGCCGCATGCCCGCTAACAGCTTTGCAGCATCCCAACTCCGAGTCCCGCCCCTTACAATACAAACTTCCTGTTTCTCTGTGTCGGAAACAAGACATTTGTATCTTAAGGAGCGGGACTTGGAGTTGGAACGCTGCGCTGAGCTGTTAGCGGGTAAGTGGCTGGTCCCGTGCTGCAGATGCTGCCGATTCGTCGCTGCTGAAGCTACAAAAACTGAGGAGGGAGGCTGGTTTTCCGCTCTGGGTGGGCCTGGGATGAAAATGGGTGGGCCCAGGCCCACCCGTGGCTACGCCCCTGGACACAAGGTTCCAGAGAAACAAAAGTCCTCCAAAACATGGCTCAATGCATTTTTAGAGAGGAAGGAATTCCAACACCTGCAGCACTGAAATATTGATATACTGAAATATAGTTGTTTGGAAATTACTCCTGTCAGACTGGTCCTTCGCTCTCTTGTCTTTTGCCAGTCAGACAGGCACACAGCCAACACAGATAGTCACGCACTTAAGTATGCACTTACACATAGATGCATCTGTAGATATACACATAGTTATATAGGCACACATGCAAATTCAATGAAGCATGCTCTCTGTTTTCCCCATTGCATCTTGCCCACTGTAGCCTTATCATTTTCATTATTGTAACTTCTACTGTGAAACCTAGCGCCTAAACTCTGTACCTTTCTTATGGTTACTGCTAGGGAGCTAGGGAGGTAAAGTTCTTAGATGTAATAAATGACTGCTTCTTGGAGCAACTGGGCCAAGAACTGAAAAGAGGGGGATCTATTTTAGATCTGGTTCTTAGTGGAATGCAGGGCATGGTATAAGAGGTAATGGTATTGGATCCACTGGGAAACAGTGATCATAACATGATCAAGTTTGAACTGATATCTGAAGTGAAGTCACTAAGGAAATGTACTGTAGCAGCATTTAATTTTAAAAAGGGTAACTACAAAAAAAAATAAGGAAAATGGTTAAAAAGAAGCTAAAAGGGTTGGCCGTAAAAGTTAGGACTTTAAAGCATGCATTGTCATTGTTTAAAAATACCATCGTGGAAGCCAAGACCAGATGTATTCCATGTATTACCAAAGGTGGAAAGAGAGCAAATGAAAAAGCCAGCACGGTTAAAAAGTGAAGTGAAAGAGGCTATTAGAGCCAAAAGATCATCTTTCAAAGAATGGAAAAGGGATCTGAACAAAGAAAATAAGCAACAAACGCACTGTCAAGCTAGATGCAAAGCATTGATAAAGAAGGCTAAAAAGAGACTATGAAGAAAAACTTGCGGAGACATAAGAAGCAGAAAACCTGTGAGGGAATCCATGGGACTGTTAGATTAGGCCAGGGAAGTTTTCTCACCTAATGCAGTGGAAATGGACACATATGCAGCTGACTGATTCTCAAGGCTTCGATATTGATGAATTGCAGAATCCTATGCTCTGAAGGCAATGACGTTGAAACCAAGGCATTGCATCAAGCAAGGATTCAAGTGAACCTCTTACCAATCTTGAGCAGATATTGAGGAATACCAATTGTCCTGGGTCCTTGGGGGGCTGTCAGGTTGAGCACCGTCTGTCTGGTGTTTTGAAGGTACAGCATTCTTACTAACTTAAGGCTCCTTTTACTAAGTGGCGGTAAGCCCAGTACTGGCTTAAAGTACGCTATAATGGAAGGCTACCACAGCAGCCTAGCAGTACTTCCCACCCCTACTGTGCTGTCATTTGTGGCCCTGTACCCGGACATAATCACTGCCAGGTTACTACCAGTTTAGCGCAGGAGCCCTTACTGCCACCTCAATGGGTGGTGGTAAGGGCTCTCCCCCCCCCCCCCCCCCCCCAAAAAAAATGGCTGCATGGCAAGTGCTTTACTTGCTACCTGGATATTTCCTGCAGGAAAAGGGGGTGTCGACACGCATGTAAAACACGTGCTGATGCCAGCACCGGCCCCCTTTTGCCACAGCTTGGTAAAAGGGGCCCATAGTGTTCTTGATGCTGTGTCCCAATAGGTTTCAATGTTGATGCTTTTGCTTGATACTTGACATTGAGTACCTTTGATATTGATAGAGGATGAATCCCTCCTTTTTGTACGGACATTGGTTGATGTCCATTCTCAATAACCACTATCAATTCTCAACAACAAAGCATTCCCTGCATCTGGTACAGGTCCAGGACACTTCGAGACGGTCTTCTCTGATGTCAGTTGACCAGGTTTAGAAATTCTGAAGATTTTTTCATGCACTCTCCATGGCTCCAAATCCCTAAACCCAAGTGGCATTGACATTGCAAACACCAGTTGTGGATATTCCTACCAGATATGGTCTTGCCACACCTGAATTTTTTAAGCTGCTAGGGGCCTTTCTTGGGGACATATCACCAAAAAGAAAAAAAGCTGCTGTGAAATCAAACATCTGAATTTTGAAAAACAGGCTCTGCCTGGATGCCAAACACTCAAAAAAAATAAAAGGGAAGTGATGTCAACTTCACTTCCGGTATAAATCTCTCCTCCGCGGGCTTTTTTACGTTTTGCCAATAATTGCGTATTACAAAGCTGCACAGCGTATTCTTGTGTATGATATCACTTTTAGCAGTTTTAGTGCTATTTTTTCATCTGACCTACAAGGTACTTTTTTCTACAGATAACACTAGACCCCTGACGCAGCCCTCACGGCCGAAACACGTTTACGTGTCGGGTCAATTCTGCTACTGTTAATAAAGACCTTGTTCAGGAAGACACTCATTGTGAGAGGACCTTTTTTTTGGATCCACTGTGTGTTTTGCCTATCGTTGGTTTTCTTGTGGAGAGCTCACCTTCTGTGGGTGTTTGCTATGTCTTATCAGTTCCATGGAAAAATAAAAACTGAGGATGTCTTGCATGACAGTGCAAAGCAGGAAGTTGCATACATGTGCAGTAGTACCTCTTCCAGAAAAGGCTTCTGATTCCAGAACTTTATTCATCTGAAGAGATTGATCCAGGCTCTGTTGGATGACAACACTCAGCTATGTGAACTTATCTTCCTTGACTTTGTTGCAACACCAAATGTATACTTCTCTGTAACACCATTTGTTTACTTCATCCTGTATGGCGATGCCACAACAGGTCTTTGTAAGCCACATTGAGCCTGCAAATAGGTGGGAAAATGTGGGATACAAGTGAAATAAATAAATTTTATATCCTGCTTGTCCAATTTTTATGTGATTCATGCAGATGTGCCTGAGAGTAGAAAATGGGTGAAGTTGGGGTGGGGTCAGCATTTAGGTACATATTTTATACAAGTTGTGCACATGTGCTGGTTCTTACCAGAGTATACACACAGAATGACTTGTGCCTTGGGGCTGGTGTAGATGTTGATTTTTATAAAATAGGATTACAAAGAAAAAAAAAGGGAAAATATCAACAAATGAGCATCTACTAAAAACCAAGAAATGAAATTGTATGATATTCACAACCTGTGAACGGCTAATTTATTTCTATAAATTTTATAGAAATAAATTCTTCCTACAGAAATTTTTAGGGCATCGGAGGTTTGTATGTAATAAAAAAAAAATCATAGGACTTCAACAGAAAAACTTCCATTTCACTTCCGGACCTCTCTCCAAAATATGTGTCTAAACCACCAAAATGTGGCCAAAAAATGTTTATGCAATCAAATGTACCAAGAATAAAATGTTAAAAATAGTTCTAAAATATCCTCGTAACAGAAACAAGCTCCAGTGATTACATATCGGTAACAGAGCAGTCACCATTTCCAAGCTTGCTTCATAATAAGTACCTTGTTAAAAAAAAAAAAAACTAGCTTCCACATGACAGTGTGGGATATTCAAACCAAAAAAGCAGAAAATTAGGAGGATGAAAATTTAAAGGGAAATGGGACTTGATATACTGCCTTTCTGAGGTTTTTGCAATTACATTCAAAGCGATTTACATATATTCAGGTACTTATATTTTGTACCAGGGGCAATGGAGGGTTAAGTGACTTGCCCAGAGTCACAAGGAGCTGCAGTGGGAATCAAACCCAGTTCCCCAGAATCAGAGTCCGCTGAACTAACCACTAGGCTACTCCTCCACTAGCAACATTCCATATAGAAGCCTGCCCTTGCAGATCAGCAATGCGGTCGCGCAGGCTTCTGTTTCTGTGAGTCTGACATCCTGCACTAACCATTAGGCTACTCCTCCAAATATGGAACAGAGAATTAGCAAAACTATTTCAGCCAGTTTGACATGGATGACAAACAAACTGGCAGAACGACTAACTGTTCTTTCCTCATGATTAGTAAAACGCTAAAGGCCCTGTTTACTAAGCTGTGCTAGAAGTATACTAGCGTTTAGCGTGCACTAAAAATGCTAGCGCACCTTAGTAAACAGGGCCCTAGGATTGTATATACAGCCTTGGATTCTAAACATGGTATAATCTATACATGAATGATGCAAACACATTAGCTTTCTCTCTGGAAGGACACAACATGATTGTTTCTTGAGGAGAGAATGTCATAACAACATCATAGCACTTGTAGCTTTAAAATGAGGACAGTTTAGAATCCAAAGTCTAAAAATCATTACTTTTTAAAAAAGATTTATGCTGGAGCCATACTGCTTGTATGTACCTGAAGTGGAGTCCCACAGATTTATTGATAGAACCCAACTTTTATTTCTTTTAATGGCAGACAAAATGAAAGAATGGCGTGGAAAAAAAAATTGAACATTTATTTAAAGTTGAAAGGGAAATGAACAGCAAGTGAGAGAGCTATTCTGTGTGATTTTGCAGAGAAAGACAGCACTGAATAATTCATCCGAATAATACCATTTTTATTCTGATCAATGATCACACTCAATAAATACAAGGGTGATAGGATAATATAACTTTCATATCCACAAAAAAGCAAACACTTCAAAACAAAGGAGTAACAGTGTGAGAACAGCACACTTATAAAACAATAAATAGAAACAGATTCTTTCCACAACAGAAATAAAAAGACTAACCTGGAATTGCTTGCTTCAGAAGGTCCCAAAATCTCACAGGCAAGCAGAACAGCAGAAAAGAAAAGCAAACCAAACCCTCATGGTGAAATAAAACAATTTATTCAACACAAATACATAAGATCAGCACACAACTTTCTTTTTAACTGCCCAACAGGGCCATGTTTCACCCTCTCAAGGGCTGCGTCAGGGGCTTAACATGAAACTAGCAGGAACAGTTCAATGTTTTTCCTGTCCGGTTAGTGCAGTGTAGCACAAAGAATAAAGCTCCCAAGCATTTGTGAGCAGCCTGTGTGTCAGGCTGCAGCTGCTTGGGAAAGACAACTCACTGCTTGTGAGTTTTCTTCTTAAACTCCTGACACAGCCCTTGAGAGGGTGAAACCTGGCCACGTTGGGCAGTTAGAGGAAAGTTGTATGCTGATTTTATGTATCGGCGTTGAATATATTTTGTTTTATTTTACCACATGGGTCTGCTTTTCTTTTCTGCTTTGCTTGCTTCAGTGCAGCCAAGCTGCAACTGAGATGTTGAAAATGAAATACCTAAGACCTGCCCAGACCAAATTTCCTTTGATCTGCAGATACTACACAAATGAAAATACTGGCATTTTAATCATAGTGGAGGTAACTTTCTGAAGGTGTCGCGGACCCTTTCATAGGACTATCGATTGTTTCTCCTCTGAAAAATTTTTGAAACATGTGTTAAAGTCCTGGAACAATGAAAATGCCCTTGTAAGACAGCAGAGTGATAAAAAAACTAAACAAACTGGTCGTCCCGGGTGCTGTGTTTGTCTTATGAAAATGCAAGGCATGTGTTGGCTCCGTGAGACTTCAGCAACCTTCCTCCATACTTTCACCTTCAGAATAGATAAAACAAAACATCAGGTGTCAATTTATAGAAACATACGATTGGCTAATTAATCAGTGTTCATTTTAAAACAACAAACAATAAAACTGGTTTAACCGTAATGCCATAATAAGACACACCTTGATTTCAACTAGGCACCTAGAAGCACGGGGATGTTAAGTTAACTTGCCCAAGGTTCAAAACCAATCAAAAGTAGAGAAGTGTCTTAAATTCATGTCCCAGGATTTCTGTTTTATTGCTGACTTTTTTTATTTTTGCAAATTTTACAATTATTTTCAAGAATAATCTTGATTTTGAATAGTGTTCAAAATTAAACAATTTTTGTTTTACAAGAAATTTACAGTTAACAAGAACCACACTCAAGTCCACTATTAATGGATCCATGATGTTCAATATGCAGGAAGAGAAAAAAAAAAAGGGGGGAAAAGAGCAAATTTACTCTAAGGTTATCAGCACCTAGAAAGGACAGACATTTTATATTTATTGAACTCTTTCAGATCTTTGAGAGGATATGAAAGATGTTAGTTGTGAAGGTTCTGTGAACACATACTTATTAGACTTATATCAAACTAGTAAAAAAGCCCCGTTTCTGATGCAAATGAAACGGGGGCCAGCAAGGTTTTCTTCTGTGTGCATGTGGGAGTGTGTGTGTCCCTGCCCTCTCTCCCTTCCCCTGTGCTGTCTGTCCTCTCTGTACCCTCCCCCCTCGGAGTCGAGTCCTTCAGTGTTAAGTTTCCTGCTGTGCTGTGTTTGTGTTACAGAGATAGTGAGTGCTTCTGCCCTCTCTCCCCTTCCCCCCTCTGAGTCCTTCACTGTTACAGAGAGAGCGATTTGATTTCGTGCTTTGCTGTGTTTTCCTTCACTGTTTGTGTTACAGAGAGAGCGAGGGCGGGGCAGACACTCATGAGGAAACTGGATATCTCTCCCCCTTCACACTTCCGGCTGGAGGCTTCTTTTAGAACGTTGGTGGTGCCTTTTATATATAGAGATTATATATTTACAGGGAAATCGTAAAATAAATGTTCCCCCCAAGTTGCAAAATAGCAGGTTTCATTAACAAAAATTGTTTCCGTCTTTTCTGGGTCTCTTTTGAAACATCAGGAAACATATTTATTCTTAAACCAAGAAACACTTTCTCCCAGTTCTTAAAGAATAATTGTTTATTGCTGACTTTTAACATTGACTGTACAGCTGGACTTACTGGGTAATTTTTCTTCTCTGAAAAGTGTTCATTGACTTTCCACTCTCCTGACCTATTGCATCAGATCATATCTTTCCCAACAATCAATGGTTATTTCACTCTCACCAGGCGAGGGCATCACATTCCATTCTCAACATGTTCAGTGCACATAATATGAATTAATTTACAATATTCACATCTAAAAAAAAAAAAGTCCTTGACTATATCTGACTGGTAGGCATTTCACGTTCAATATCTTCATTATTCTCATTTCTAATCGTGTTTGGCATATTGCACCACAAACTGCCTTGTAATATTAGCTGAATTTTCATGTATTTATCTTGATGCAAGAAAACAACAGGGTAATCGATCTGCAAACTCCAAGATGGAAAACAGACAAAGCAGATACATATATGAAAAACAATATTTAATGAATTAAAATCAAAATGAAATTAACAAGCCCGGCATGGCCTGTGTCGGGCTTGTTAATTTCATTTTGATTTTAATTCATTAAACATTGTTTTTCATATATGTATCTGCTTTGTCTGTTTTTTTTATCTTGATGCAGACAGAGTGCTTTGTAGCCAGATAATTCTTCACTAACCCTCAATGGTTTGCAGCTGGATATCTTCAGTTGCTTGTTCTAAAAATAAAAACAGAACAGTGGCATTATTACCAGTGAGCATTTGCATGGCACAGAAAAGTAAAGTAACATTTTTAGGGTTATTCAAGACTAATCAGCAGAGCATAAATCTACACAACCACCCCCCCCCCCATCTCTCTATATAAAAAGCAACACCAACGTTCTATGAAGCCTCCAGCCGGAAGTGTGAAGGGGGCAAGATATCCGGTTTCCCTATGAGTGTCTGCCCCGCCCTCTCTGTAACACAGTCAGTGAAGGAAAACAGCAGAGCACGAAATCAAATCGCTGGCTCTGTAACAGTGAAGGACTCAGAGGGGGGAGGGGAGAGAGGCCAGAGGGCAGGGACACACACACTCCCACATGCACATAGAAGAAAACATTGCTAGCCCCCGTTTCATTTGCATCAGAAACGGGGCTTTTTTACTAGTATTCCATAAAGGTCACCCAAATGTGGGCACAATTCTGAGTTACGCGTGCAACTAAATCAGGGGCCCTTTTACAAAGCGGCGGTAAGCCCAATGTGGGCTGACTGCACGCTAAAACTAAACTACCACGCAAGAATGCAAGAATCCAAGATGGCCGCAGTCTATTGAGGCGCTGTGAGTCGCGATTACTTTTGTTCCTAAAATGCCTAAACGACGAGGGTGAGTAGCAGCCAGAGCCCCGCTATCTACTCCCTCCTTACCTGGTCCTCTTGACCGCTTCGTTCGACCACAGAGTGTTGCTTTTGAAAGCGGGACGTTACCAGTCGGGATGTCCGGCATGTTAGGAGATTCGGTCTCCCCTGGTTTGGAAACCACCCTCAGTCCCGCTATGCGGACTCCGCCTCCCCAGCCGGTTGGAGCAAGCTCCTTTCTTGTTGACTCGATCGGGTCTCCCAACGAAGGTGAGAGGGACCCGGAAGAACATCGAGTGGAGGACTCGTTATCATCTCAAGTTGGGGAAACGCTACCACCGTGGAATGCGGGGAGAGATCCCGAGGAACAGAGAGAGATCCATGCGACGGCATCTGAGAGGTTTGAAATGCCTAAAGAACTAATTGTTAAACCAAAAGAGGTAACTTTAGATAAACTATGGGATTTGGTTTCTGCCTTGGGACAAACTTTCCTGAAACAAGCAAATGAAATTGCCCCAAAGGTAAACTTATTAGAGAAAGACTTGGGAAAACTGGAGGAAAAAACTAAAGAAATGGATAATAAAGCTGACAAGGCTGAGCAAAGAATTGCAAACATGGAAACATTACAACCTTTGATGATAAATGACTTGGCTAATCTTCGAAAAAAAATGGAAACATTTGATAATTATACTAAAAATCATAACTTAAGATTTGTAAACTTTCCCAAGATACAGACAATACCTCCTCTTGATATGTTAAAGAGATATTTCCGTGAAGTTTTGAATGTATCAGACCAGAACTTGCCACCATTTACTTCTATTTATTATGTCCCAGGAAAAGAACTGAATCCAATTCCTGAAACTCCAATAGATGTATCTCTTTTGCTTGAATCTTCTGATTCTGAATTAGCAACGGCTGCAACCTTGGTTGCTACCGTTGCTTTGTTGCCGGATAAGGGTTGGATCTTCCGTCTTTTCTTTCGTAACAGAGAAAAACCCTTTTTGGGCTGTAAGATATTATTATTTCCTGATGTCTCTAAGGAGACAAGGAAACGGAGGAAACAAGTTTTGCTCCTTAAGTCTGGCATAATACAGTTGGGGGGTACCTTCTTTTTAAGATACCCCTGCAAGTGTATAGTAAGACTTGATGGAAAGAAATATGTGTTCACAGAGCCTACGCATGCATCGGCTCTTATAGCCTCGAGAAAAAAGGACAACGCTTAATAAATAAGTAATACACCTCAATGGCACTTGCTTAATCCTGTTAATTTTTAAAAAAAACTTAATTACTCTCCTTGTATTCCTGAATCTTGGATTCTTAGTTTATGGACTTGAGTATTAATGATTTCTTTACAGATTGTTAATCTTTATTGTTATATGATATTTTTTGTTTTATGTTCTTTTCCGATCAAGATGTTTTCTTGAATGTTTGATGAAATGAATAAATAATAAAATAAAATAAAAAAAAAAAACTAAACTACCACCGGGGCAACGAGGCTTCCAGGATAGTTCCGGGTTGAGTGCGCGCCATTTCCGTCACTCCCCGGAATTTTTCTTTGTCTAGTGTGGCACTAACCCGGCGGAAATCGGGCATTGCTGTGTGCTGCCTGGTTCCTGCTAGAGCCCTTACCGCCATCTCAATGGGTGGCAGTAAGTGCTCCCCACCCCATGGCCATGCGTTAAGAGTTATCTTACCACGTGGCCATTTTTGGGGGGCTTTTTACCCACTGTGGTAAAAGCAGCCCCCATCGCTAGCACCGGGCCCTTTATCCCGCAGCTTAGCAAAAGGACCACTTACTTAATGAGCCATTAACACCCAATAATTGGCTGCTAACAATGAATTATTGGTGTTAACTGGCGCTAATTTGGAGTTGTGCCTGCAACTGCCCACGCACGATTCTATTAAGAACCGTGCCCTAATTTTCTTGCGCGCAGTCCAAAAGGGGGAGGGGTCAGGGACATTCCAAAAAGTTATACGCAGTGTTACTGAATTTGGGGGATGCGCACTCAATTTGCATGCCAGAATTTAGACCAGGTTTCAGCTGGTGTAAGTCCTTCCGCCCAAAGTTGGATGTGGGACTCCACGCTAAGCACTATTCTATATACAGCGTTCGGCCCAGAGCACTCTTTATACAATAGCTCTGAGTGCAGATTTTTCCCGGTGCGTATTTCTTGGCGCCATTTACTGAATCCTTCCCAAAATACCTTCACCAATAAACAGATGTGTTAAAGCCAGAGGTTCTCTGTCGTATCCGCAAGGTTTTCAGGATTGCCATAATAAATATACCTGAGATTATGGCAAACATTAGAGGCTCCATCTATGTAAATTTATCTCAGGTATATTCATTGTGACAAACCTGAAAATCCAACCAGACAGATGTGTTTCACGAGCAGGGTTGAGAAATACTGTACTAAGCAGTTTCTCCCTGTCTTGTTTATACTGTATGGGACATAGAGCTGGTATCCCTGCCTGTGCGTGTGTAACACACAGAACCCCTTTTTAGAACCAGATTCAGTAAATGGTGCCAAATATGTGCACCGAAAACAAAATCAGCACCTGCGCTCTGGGATGAGCGCTCTTTCTAGAATATCAATATCATCACTACTACTACTTATAATTTCTAAAGCGCTACTAGACGTACGCAGCGCTGTACACTTGAACATGAAGAGACAGTCCCTGTTCGACAGAGCTTACAATCTAATCAAGACAGACAAACAGGACAAATGAGGGATAAGGACAAAAAGTAGCAAGATTCCGGAATCCCAAAGAGTAGCAAGATTTCATGCAGAATCCCAAAGAGTAGCAAGATTCTGGAATCCCAAAGACTACTACTACTTATCATTTCTATAGCGCTACTAGACGTACACAGCGCTGTACACTTGAACATGAAGAGACAGTCCCTGCTCGACAGAGCTTACAATCTAATTAGGACAGACAAACAGGACAAATAAGAGATAAGGGAATATTAAAGTGAGGATGATAAAATAAGGGTTCTGAACAAGTGAACAAGGGTTAGGAGTTAAAAGCAGCATCAAAAAAGTGGGCTTTTAGCTTAGATTTGAAGACGGCCAGAGATGGAGCTTGACCTACAGGCTCAGGAAGTCTATTCCAGGCATATGGTGCAGCGAGATAAAAGGAACGGAGTCTGGAGTTAGCGGTGGAGGAGAAGGGTGCAAATAAGAGAGATTTACCCAGTGAACGGAGTTCCCGGGGAGGAATGTAGGGAGGTTTTAGCAGTCTGCTGAATATGTGTAGAGAAGGAGAGGGAGGATTCGAAGATGACCCCAAGGTTACGAGCTGATGAGACAGGAAGGATGAGAGTGTTATCCATAGAAATAGAGAATGGGGGAGGAGGAGTGGTTGGTTTAGGAGGAAAGATGAGAAGCTCAGTCTTGGTCATGTTTAGTTTCAGATGCCGCTGAGACATCCAGGCAGCAATGTCAGACAGGCAGGCTGATACTTTGGCCTGGATTTCGGCTGAGGTTTCTGGTGTGGAGAGGTAGATCTGGGAGTCATCAGCATAAAGATGATACTGAAAACCAACTGAAACTAGGCCTGTGCATAGCCTATGCCCCTCCCATGGGAATGCCCCCTTTTCTGTTGTGCGCAGATACACTTAGGTGTTATTCTAGAACTGGGTGAATAAATGTATTTCCAAACGGATCTGCCATTTCAGCCCTATATCGGCGCCTTGCATCCATTAAAATACGATTCTGCAAATACCAACCAAGTACTCCTGCAATCTGTATGCTCTCAAATTTGGAGGTCTTTGATTCGGCCTCTATCTTCTGCTAACCTTATGCAATCAATGTTTTTCCTGTATCGTAGAGCTGTATGAACTCCACGGAAATTACAAACTGCTAATTTGGCAGCTTCCAACATATGCTGGCATTGTCAAACACATATTGGCACACTTATTCACCTGATCTATGAATGTGAAAAAATTAAGGTATTTTGGCAAAGTATCTGGAAAAATTATCTGTTGTATATTCCACATTAATGTCAATCTCAAATGTCTCATTAATTATATTTAAATCCTGTTCACCTGAAGTTTGTCCAACAGAATGTCAAAAAAGTCTATTTGACATTTTGATAACCACTGGACAACATACGATCTTAGCAAATTGGAAAAACGCCTCGATGCTTAATGAACACTTCTGGTGGCAGTCAGTTTTGTTTTATCGTAAAATGGAAACAGCCTCTCTGCAAGTCTCACTGGATCTCTCAGCAAAAAGACATTGATATGGTCTCCACTATCGGACTATATTCACCCATTATGATGGCACCTTCAATTAATCTCAGCATTAATGCATATATTGTCATGAACCACTTCTCTATCTATTTTGTTTTTAAATCACTGTTATATTTTATTGTTCCTCCTCTTTTGTTTGTTACCTGAAAACTTCAATAAAATATCTGGGAAAAAATATGCTTCTGTGTTGAAAGTTGGGTGCAAAATTAGCACCTAACATTAGGCGCCACTTACCGAATTTCCTGATTAACTACTGTGTGAAAACAGGCTTCTGCATGGATGTGTTAAAGTGCTTTGTGGTACTTTCCTTGTTTACACGTGCTCAACCGTGATTTATTGAATTTGTAGGGATTTTTCTATCTGGGAGCATGGCGTGGGCAGAGAGGGGCATTGAAGCTAGCACATTATAATTATCGCATGCTAGCTGGCTAATATGGGGTTAATGCGGGGGTTGACGCATAATTAAACTCTGGAATTCGTTGCCGGAGAACGTGGTGAAGGCGGTTAGCTTAGCAGAGTTTAAAAAGGGGTTGGACGGTTTCCTAAAGGACAAGTCCATAGACCACTACTAAATGGACTGGGGAAAAATCCACAATTTCAGGAATAACATGTATAGAATGTTTGTACGTTTGGGAAGCTTGCCAGGTGTCCTTGGCCTGGATTGGCCGCTGTCGTGGGCAGGATGCTGGGCTCGATGGTCCCTTGGTCTTTTCCCAGTGTGGCATTACTTATGTACTTGAGTTCACTACCAAGCCATCTCCTCTTCTTCACCCTGCAACCCTCTCCCTTACCCAACCAACCCAGGCCTCTTTCTCCTCCTTTCCTGTCATCACCGAGGAGGCAACCGCTCGCCTTCTTTCCTCATCGAAATCCACCACCTGCTCTTCTGATCCCATCCCCACCAACTTACTTAACATCATCTCTCATACTGTCACCCCCTCCATCTGTCATATCCTCAACCTCTCTCTCTCTCTCTCCACTGCAACTGTCCCTGACACCTTCAAGCATGCCGTAGTCACACCTCTCCTCAAAAAACCATCACTTGACCCTACCTGTCCCTCCAATTACCGCCCCATCTCCCTCCTACCCTTCCTCTCCAAAATACTTGAGCGTGCCGTTCACAGTCGCTGCCTTGATTTTCTCTCCTCTCATACCATCCTTGATCCACTTCAATCCGGTTTGCGCCCTCTTCACTCAACAGAAACAGCACTCTCTAAAGTCTGTAATGACCTGTTCCTTGCCAAATCCAGAGGCAACTACTCCATCCTCATCCTCCTTGATCTATCCGCCGCTTTTGACACTGTGAATCATGACTTACTTCTTGCCACACTGTCCTCATTTGGGTTCCAGGGCTCTGTCCTCTCCTGGTTCTCCTCCTATCTCTCCCACCACACCTTCAGAGTTCACTCTCATGGGTCTTCCTCCACCCCTATCCCCCTATCTGTTGGTGTTCCCCAGGGATCGGTCCTTGGACCCCCTTCTCTTCTCAATCTACACCTCTTCCCTGGGCGCCCTGATCTCATCTCATGGTTTCCAGTATCATCTCTATGCTGATGATACCCAGCTATATCTGTCCACACCAGACATCACCGCAGAGACCCAGGCAAAGGTATCAGCCTGCCTATCCGACATTGCTGCCTGGATGTCCAACCGCCACCTGAAACTGAACATGTCTAAGACCGAGCTCATCGTCTTTCCACCAAAACCCACGTCTCCTCTTCCTCCACTTTCTATCTCAGTTGATAACTCCCTCATCCTCCCCGTCTCATCTGCCCGCAACCTCGGAGTCATCTTTGACTCGTCCCTCTCCTTCGCTGCGCATATCCAGCAGACTGCCAAGACCTGCCGCTTCTTCCTCTTTATGTTTCAACATTTTTTATTGAAGACATTACAAGAACATTCTTACAATCATTGATACCACATCTGTCAAGCCAAATTTATACAACAACCTATTATTACAGTCTCCAAGAGTTTTTCTTTTCCCCCCCCCTTCCTCCCCCATCCCGCCCCTCCCCCGTTTTATTAATACATATGCTTTGTTATCATCTGAATGTGTTGAGGACCACACTTCTTCCCCTAGGAGACAAAGAATCTACATAAGCACCCCAAATTTTCATAAATGTTTTCTTTCTTTTTAGTGAACGTTTGGCTTCTTTAGCTTCCCACATCATTAACTGGTGAATCAGGTTCCGCCAATGCCAATAATCTGGCCCTATATCATTTGTCCAGTTTTGCAAGATACATTTCTTTGCCAGCAAGGTTATTTTACGGAAAAATAAATTGTGTTCTGGTATTTGACCTTTAAATGATCCTGGTAAATTTAACAGCATCTGCACTGGTGTACCTGCTAGTTTTCGGCTTAATAATTGTGATATATAATGGGTTATTTTCCCCCAAAACCTTCTAATCCTCCAACAGCTCCAAAAGCTATGATAAAATGTGTTGTTTGTTCTCCCACATCTCACACACAGGGGCGTCTGCAAACCCCCGAATTTTGCAAATTGTGCAGGTGACATGTATGCTCGATGTATAAAACGGAATGCACATTCCCTATATTGAGCTCCGCTGACCAATTTAGGTATCCCCTTCAGTTGCCTCTCAACATCCCATGCCAATAACTTGACTCCTAAGTCCTTCTCCCAGCGCTCTTTTATCTTTTGAAAGTTTTTAGGTTTCTCATATGGCCACAGAGCTTTATGTATCCCTGAAATTGATGGTGATTCTTCAGAAATTTCTAGAAAAAATTTTTTTAGTTTCAATCCCTGTTTCTGTTCCAATCGGCCCTGATCTATTGACTGAATAAAATGTTTAAGCTGGCAGTGCGCAAATGTGTCACCCATTGAATTGTATCTGCCTCCAATAGCTGATCTAAAGGTTTAATCTTTCCGTTATCGCCTATTACATCGTCCAGACATTCTAAACCTCTTTCCTCCCATCGCTGAAAGGCTGGGTTTTCTATACCTGCTGTAAATGTTGGGTTCCCTCTGATTGTTAAGAGTTCTGTTACCCCTTTCCCCATCTTCAATCTGTTCCCCAAGAATTGCCATGCTCTCCTAAGCGGTTTTAACAGCAAATTGTCCCTGTGTATCTCGGGGACCTGCGTCGTTTCTAATTGTATGAGGGATTTCAAACGCAGCGGTTCAAAATATTCTTGTTCTAATTCTAATGGTGTATAGTATGTTGTTTCGAATATCCAGTCTCTCACATGCCGCATTAAGCAGGCCATATTGTATATCTTCAAGTCTGGTAAGCCTAGCCCTCCCTGCTGCCAATTGCCCATCATGAACTGTTGTTTCATCTTAGCTTTCTTATTGGCCCAGCAAAATTTCATTCGCTTCTTCCTCTTTAACATCAGCAAAATTTGCCCTTTCCTCTCTGAACACACCACCCGAACTCTCGTCCACGCTCTCATTACCTCTCGCCTTGACTACTGCAACTTACTTCTCACTGGCCTCCCACTTAGCCATCTATCCCCCCTTTAATCTGTTCAGAACTCTGCGGCACGTCTCATATTCCGCCAAAACCGATTTACTCATATCACCCCTCTCCTCAGGTCACTTCACTGGCTTCCAATCAGATACCGCATTCAATTCAAGCTTCTCCTTCTTACCTACAAATGCATTCAGTCTGCTGCCCCTCACTACCTCTCCACCCTCATCTCCCCCATATGTTCCCGCCCATAACCTCCGTTCACAGGACAAATCCCTCCTCTCTGTACCCTTCTCCAACACCGCCAACTCCAGGCTCCGCTCATTCTGCCTCGCCTCACCCTATGCTTGGAACAACCTTCCTGAGCCCTTACGCCAAGCCCCCTCCCTGCCCATCTTACTACTACTACTTTTTAGCATTTCTATAGTGCTGCCAGGGTTACGCAGCGCTGTACAAGTTTAAACATGGGGAAGGATGGTCCCTGCTCAAGAGAGCTTACAATCTAAAGGTAACAAGCTATGTAGTCAGTGTAGAGTGGTTAGGCGCCAAAAGCAAGGGAGAAGAGATGGGCTTTGAGTAAGGACTTGAAAATGGGCAGGGAGGGTACATGGCGTATGGGCTCGGGAAGTCTGTTCCAGGCATAAGGTGAAGCGAGGCAGAAGGGGCGGAGTCTGGAGTTAGCGGTGGTGGAGAAGGGTACAGATAGGAGTGATTTGTCCTGAGAGCGGAGGTTATGGGTGGGAACATATGGGGAGAGGAGGGTAGAGAGGTAATGGGGGGCTGTAGATTGAGTGCACTTCAAGGTCAGTAGAAGCTTGAACTGTATACGGTAGCGGATCGGGAGCCAGTGAAGCGACTTAAGGAGAGGGGTAATGTCTGTAGATTCAAGTCTTTGCTTAAAACCCACCTCTTCAATGCTGCATTTGGCACCTAACTCTTACCGTTCAGTAAATCCAGACTGCCCCAATTTGACCGCCCCTATCGGACTGTCCGTTCACTTGTCTCTTAGATTGTAAGCTCCTTGAGCAGGGACCGTCCCTCTATGTTAAATTGTATAGCGCTGTGTAACCCTAGTAGCGCTTTAGAAATGTTAAGTAGTAGTAGTAGTAGTAGTACTTATGAGCACCTATGAGGCAGTAAGTGCGCCTGCATTAATAGTCGTGGCATGCTAAAGGAAACACTAGCACATGATCTGCATAAAAAAGGGGGGGGGGCATAGTGAAGGAAAGATGAGGTGCAGGATGAGGCAGGGGCATAGACAGCTCTCCAATTTTTGGGTGTCAAGGGGTGGACTGGTGGGGAGCAATGCATTCCTCTTCTCCCCCCCTTCCCGCTTTTGTGCTAACCATACCTTTGCTAATAAATACAGTGCCTGAGCCGCTCCCCTCCTTCTCATGCTGCTTCCTTTCTGCAGACAATATCTATTCAGGAAGTCAATCCCTAATGTAAAAATCTTTTGCTGAATGGTACATGCATAAAAGTAATAAAATACTGAATTTTAAAGTTTTATATATATAGAGGCTCATTTTCAAAGCACTTAGCCTCCCAAAGTTCCATAGAAACCTATGGAACTTAGCCTCCCAAAGTGCTTTGAAAATATGCATGATAGGGAGCCAAAAAGAGAGTTCAGTATAGGCTGACCCTTCAGCTAAGCATACAATTCAGTGAGTCTTGCCACCGAGAGCGGCTCACTTCTACGCGCTACACATCATGTGGTACTCTCAATATATATATATGGCTCTCCTTTTAAATGTGTGATATGTGGCATGTGAAAAATTTCAACTAATATTACGTGAAAATCCAATTGTAAATCAATGCATGTATCATATAAAACTTTAAAATTCAGTATTTTATTACTTTTATGCATGTACCATTCAGCAAAAGATTTTGACATTAGGGATTGACTTCCTGAATAGATATTGTTGATGTGTCTCTCCATATTGGGGTTTGATTTATTATTGATTCCTTTCTGCAGACGGCAGCGTGACTTCAGCCGCTGACACCGGGACGCCTTGCGCATGTGAGTATGCACGAGAAGTCCTGGCGTCGACAGATGAAGGCATGCCGCCATCTCTAGGAAGGAAGAAGCGCAAGGAGGAGGACAGCGGAGGCACTGTATTTGGCTGGCGGGGCTTTGGCATCCTTGTCAGCAAAGGTAAAGGGGTGCTGCAGTTCTGGAGGGGGCTCAAGTCCAAAGCGGGGGGGGGGGGGGGGGGGGGGGGTCCCAGGCCCCAAGGTCCCGGCGGCTATGCCGCTGGGATGTGCTGTTTGATATACGTTGCAGGGGCCGCCAGACACCCTTGCTCCATTCATGGTGCAGGGAATGAAGTCACTCTCTGCCTAGGGAGTCCAAGTGAATTGGATGAAGTAAATGGTGATGGGGGGGGGGGGGGTGATATATACATTTTTTTTTAATGAGGCAGAGGAATTGTTCTTCATGACCATTTTTTTGGGAAGGAGAGATACCACTAAAGAGTGGAAGTTGCCACACTGTCTATCCTGTTGGTATGGCCACTTTGGCACTAGACTGGAATACAACCCTTATCAGGAGAATATGCAAGCACTACTTAATAAAGAAATGATAACTGCCATCAGGGAATTCTGTCCAGGACTTGAGAGGGAGTATTGCAGGGCCAGGTTCTCAGCTGGCATACTTTCCCTTATGTTTATTTTATTAGGTGCCGTGTGAGCTGCAAGTAGACACGCAATCCATTATCAGTACACTTAAAACAGTGTTACTGTCCAAAACGCTGTTTAAATAATTTAGGTGACAGTGAAAGCAGATCAAAAGCAAATCTTGGTTTCCTTTTCTTCTGCCTGATACGTATTTTCGTCCTAAAGCAGAGCAACTCTTTGAGATTTCTGAACAACTGGAGTCAAAACTGCTGTGCTGGAGCCTTGCAGAGTACAGCGGGCTCACTCGGGGGCCCTTTTATTAGGCCGCGTAAGCTCCCAAAGGAGCTGCACTATAAACAAAAAAAGGCGCCAAAAGCAAAACCGCCAAAGATCGCGAAAGAGAACATCGCTAAACCGGGATACAACTTTTTCATCTGCATTATCAATAGTGCGTGCAGCGCTTCTGACGGATTTTTTTAAATAGTCTTTCTAAAGACTACCACGTCATTTTTGAAGAACCAACCTCATTACTATTTAGCAATTCTCCGTGCAAGAGACTGCTGTAAAATCTTCAGAGGATTTCCATCATCATTGCTCTGCAGCACTCTGCACAGCAGACTCCTGATGCAGGCCTGACGGCCGAAACACGACGTTGTGTCGAGTCTTCAAACCTTCAATGAAGTTTTTTATTTAAGAACATCTTCCAGTTTCTGGTATCCTTGGTCGTACTCCCACTTTTGGCAGTGGGCTGTATATCATGGTGTGGCTTGTCTCATTTTCCTATATTGTTATTTTTGCTTGCTACAGGGTTTTTCCTTGGGGACTGAGTGATACTTACTGAGATTTACTTTTGTTGGTTTCCACATTGCTACTGTACTTTTCTTACTCAAGCGTATGCTTGTATGATTATTAAATCATACTGTTCTAAGATCTTGCCAGGTACTTGTGACCTGGATTGGCCACTGTTGGAAACAGGATACTGGGTTTGATGGACCTTTGATCTGTTCCACTATGGCAATGCTTATGTTCTTATTAAATTCAAGAGAAAAAGAACAAAAAAATTGCCACCATAATTCAGAATAAAACTTTTTCTGAGCTGGAAAAGATTACCAGTGTGCAGAGAGTTTATTCCAGCTTTTTCATTTCATTTTGTTTAAATTGTTCATTTCCTTATAATGCCCTCCCCCGTCTCTTAAACCTGCCCCCCCCCCCCCAAACTAGTTTATCTTCAATGAATGAAGCTCTATCCTTTTGCCTGTTTCTGAGACCGGACACTCTTCTAAGTCTCCTCTCCCGGAAGCAGTACAGATGATTTCAATTTTGCCTTCTGATCCAGCAAGTAGTACTGCTTCTCAGGATAAACAATTATCTCTACAAGATACGTGACAGATGGTTTCACAAACAGATCAGTTTATACAGGGAATTCTACCTCAGTTATGCAAATTTTCTCAAGATATTGTAGTTAAGCTTTCTGAATATGAAATATGATTTCAGCCAATAGATTCTTCTGTTGCAACATTGTAAGATGTTGTTGCCTCAAGTATGAAACACTCTATGTCTATGAGAATACATCTCCAGCTGGATGCTTTAGAGAATCAATCTCAAGCTAAAAAGTTAACATTATTGAACTTTTGGGTTACCCATTGCCTCTCACCTCTTCAAAATGTGCCTGAGGGACATTTTTAATTATCTATTTAACTAGAAATCTTCACTGTACTGAGTCCAACATACTATATTCAAAAAATTGGAAGGAATATGCCTCAGAGCCCAGCCAAATTTTGTCGTAAACATCAACAGGCTTAACGGGCAATTGCCTCATTGGCATTATCCCCAGGTGGACTCTTTTAAGGTTGTTAACATTTATTATGTCCTGAGGGGCACTAGAGAGACAAAATAAGAAAGTGATATGGATTTCATAACTACCTCAAATAGCTTAGATGTTTCTTTTTTTCTGAAATCTTCCCAAGATGATATTACTGATGTTTCTAGACAAAGTCAAGATTCGAAGGTGGCCATATTCTAAACTTTTGACTGCGGGAGCAACCTTCTTTGTTAAGTTTCCATACTCGCATAAACTATGCTTTTTTTGGACCCTACTTATTTAGATAATTTTCCTTTGGACACGCCTGTTTTGCAGGAACATATTACTTAACTTTTTTTTTGTTTGTTTGTTTTTTATTAGGCTGGGAGAAAGAGTGAGGATTATGTGAAATTGATATTTTTTTTTGCCTGTTATGCTACTTGTTGATCCATATGGCTTTGTTCTTGGTCTCCTCGATCAGTGCTTTTCACCCCTCTCCTGGAGGCACACCTAGCCAGTCAGGTTCCAGGATCACGACAATGAATATCAGGAAACATCTGCAAATCTACCACATGTACATTAATTGTGGTAATTCCAAAAACCTGACTGGCTAGGTGTGCCTCCAGGAAAGAGTTTAGCAGTAATGCCCTAGATATGGGCTAGAAATAACTAAATATGATTTTGTATTTTTAGTTTTTACTGATTGCAATTTTTCTTTTCTTGCTTGCATCACATAAACATTTAAAAACTGTCCCACTAAACTTAAAATGTAGGTCCATTCCAGGCTTGCTACCATGCCCACTCTCAATATCCCTGTCCTTCCATATTTTACCCCATCTGTTGAAGAAAGACAGGAATAAACGGCCAGCCTCTTTTGCACTGCTGATGATATGAAAATGTCTAGAATATAGATGAAATGGAGGTAAAAACTAAATTATTCCTCAAAATATATGATTTCAAAAATTATACAGGAATAAAGTTGTACTCAAATATATGTTTGCAATAAGTAGTTTGATAATGATTACGAATTGTATATGATTATATATATGGAGAAGTAATATGAGATCGTCATTATTATTATATTTTGGTTTCAGCTACCATCATTGAAAAATCACTGTTAAATGGATTTATCAGGTTGATATGTCGCTAGTACAGCGAGTTATGAACAGTTCCTGAGGATGCCAACGGCGAAACACAGCACTGTGTAGAGCTGCGAATCGTTGTTTTACATATAAGTCATTGACATAAGAATGTGAACATCATTGAATAAATATTTATTCTATCAGCTGTTTTTTTGGCTGAAGGACTATTACTATTATGAAGTAATCCAATACGGTATGATGGGACAAAGAATTGACTTGTAGAGTGCAAGAAATTTTCAATAGAGGACATATCTCCATCTACACTTCCCAAATTGTAAGGGTGTCAAGTACAAAAGGATTTTTACCTCTTCCTTCTGCTACTGGTGCCCTAAATCCTGGAACACTCTCCCGCAGCACCTTAAAGCACAAATGGACCACAGCCTTTTCAAGAAGCTGCTGAAAACCCACTTCTTTACCATAAGCTATGCCCCTAGTTACTCTGCAAATTGATAACCCCCTCCTGCTCCCTACCCTGCTCAGCTTTCTGTTGCTAGTTATTTTTTTCCCTCCGTCTATCCTCTGTCTCCTCTGCACTGTATTTCTGCTTGGTTGTATATTTGCCTAATTTCTGTAAGCCACATTGTGCCTGCATGAGTGGGAAAATGTGGGATATAAATGAACAATAACTAAATACTTTAAAATATATGGACATTTTACGAGAACAATGTGTAGTATGTAGTAAATAATATGTTTTGTATTGTGTTTAGTAATAAAATAGCAGATTTCATATGATAGCGGAGAAATGTGATACTTAATTAAGATAAATATTGCAAACATATATTTGAATACAACTTTATTCCTGTATAATTTTTGAAATCATATGAAAATGTCACCAGCTGAGTCAAGATCCAATGCCATTTTGGAGTATGGTTCATAGTCTAAAGTTGAGGACGACCGGCAAAGGGATGTAGGCCAAACCCAACCGACTGATGGGTCCAGAGGTTGATTGTAGTAAAATATAAATTTTATTGAGAAACCAGAAACTACAGACGCCACACGGTTTGTGTTTCAGTAAAAACTGAAGCAGGCAATTTTTGCCAAAACATGGACCGTTTCTAGTCTGTAGTATCTGGTTTCTCAATAAATTAAAATTTTACTACAAGCAACCTCTGGATCATCAGTCTGTTGAGTTTGGCCTACATCCCCCTTCCCTACTCCTCCGGTTGTCCTAGTCTTCTTATAGGGAACCATTCCTTGTTTTTGTCAGGTGCCATAGTCTAAAGTGACATCAGCTTTAGGTCAGCTGGAGCCATTTTGAAATAAGGCATCAATGGAGCAAGGATGATTGGGGATTACTCCTGTCCTCACAGAACTCACAGCTGTAGTAAGATGGGGGAGATCAGGAGCTTTTTTTTTTTAAAGCTTGGGGTGGGTTTAATAGGCAGGTGAGGGGGAGGGGAAGGGGGGTGGGTTTAATAGGCAGGTGAGCGGGAGGGGAAGGGGGCTGCTATTGGAAATAGAATGAAACAGAAACACATGAAATGAAGTTCATTTTGATTTCATTTCCAAAAGAAAGTGAAGCAAACTAGGAAATGATGTTGATACATCCTGTTTCATTTTAAATGAAAGCACATCCCCAGGAAAAGTTACCTTTTAGCCGTCGTCTCTTCTTCAAGAAAATATGCACAAATTTATCGCAAACCCAAATGAAACAGATCAGAATTGCTGCCACTGCTGCAAGAAAGGCAATGAAAACAACTACAAAATGCAAGTCTTCGTAGAGGACCTCTGAGAAAGAAAAGAGAAAGAACATTGAGTTCTACCATCAACTGCTGTTCTCAATCCTCGTAAAGGCTTATAGCTAATAAGACGTACCATAGACATTCAGTATGATGATGCCACGTTTGGTGGCTCCCAGTTCTTCTACCACAGTGACAACATAGTACCCGGCATCTTTCATTCCGACATTCAGGAGCTGTATAGAGCCATTTTCATAGCGGTGCACTCTAGCATCATAACTCTTGGAAACATTGACAAAAATTCCAGCTTTCCAGGAGATAATATTTTGCAGTCCCCATCCCCAGTTTGACATGTATTCCCATTTAATGGCAGGGATTCCTATGCAGGAATGTTCGACAGGCAATAAGATGTTTTCTGCTGCTGTAGCATTTATGATGGGCTGTGGAACCAGCAATGAAACCCCAAGAGCTGAAAAACATAAATAAGGTGATAAGCAATGCATAGATGTCAACCAAGCTACTTTGCTATTAGTTCAAAGATTCTTGACTGCAGGTCTCAAGAGTCCACCTCTCCCTACAGATATGTCCTCTAATTCTATATATTTGCATGCACAATTTAATGCCTAGTGTGCAAAGTTGAATGCATAAGTTATCAAATAGTATCAGCTAAGAATGTAACTTAATAATCAGATGCTAACTGGTGCTAATTGGCACTAATTAGCAGTAATGCATGCAACTGCCCTTAGTCAGGACTCTGCAAATTGTGCGCACAAAAATCTATAGGGGCCCTTTTACTAAGTCGCGCCTGAAAGTGGCCTGCGCTGGTGTAGGCATGTGTTTTGGATGTGCGCAGGTCAATTTTTCAGCATGCCTGGAAAAAAAAGGCATTTTTTTTGTGGCCGAAAAAGGACGTGCAGCAATATTAAAACAAGCACGCATCTATTTTCGGCATGAGATCTTACCGCCATTCACCAACTCAGCGGTAAGGTCTCACGTGCTAATCAGGCGGTAAGCGGCCAGCGTGCTTAAACTGCCGATTACCGCTGGGCAAGCGCCATGCAGTAGAAAATATTTTCTACTGCATGTTTTGGGTGTGCGTCAAATACGGAATTACCACCCGGGGCATGCGGTGACCAGGCGGTACTTCCAATTTGGCATACGTTGGACGCATGTAGGCGCCTATGCGCCTTAGTAAAAGGGCCCCATAGTGAGTAACTAGAAGGTGGGGGCGTGACCCTAGGAGGAGCATGGGCAGGTCAGGGGCATGCCTAAAAAATTACACATTTGGGTTATAGAACACTACCACTTGCACCTAACGTTAGGTGCATAACTTAAGACTTATGCTAGTATTCTATAATGGTAATTGCACATATATAGAATTTGCACTTAGCATGCATTGTCCCGGCACCTAACTTTGGGCAATTCATCGTGCTTAATGACTATGCATGTAAATATACATTTATTTGTATTTGGTCTAATATCCAGAGTATTTTTTTAAATTTAATTTCTAGTTATTTATTTCTGGTTATACTTGTGACCTGGCTTGGGCACTGTTTGGAAACAGGATACTGGGCTAGATGGACCATTGGTCTGACCCAGTATGGCTACTCTTATGTTCATATGAGTTTACAGCAAAGCCAAACAAGAAAAATGTAGGAAACTGAACATTAAAATATACTGAAAAAAAAAAAGAAAGAAAAAACACACTACCACATTTCTAACATACAGCCCATGTTAAGGAGAAGAAATACACTCAAGAACATACCATCTGAGTCATCTTAATAACTTAAACGAGACAACTAATCAACCCCCAACAAATTATATATAGCAATCTTGTTATCTTTCCTAGACAAAAAATCTCCAACTAGGTGAGCTCATAGAAGACTTTAGGGATGAACTATCATTTGCAATGTCATTAGAAATGTCAACGACATATTCCATCAAACAAAAACAGCACCAACGGCCATCAAGGTTGGGATAAACACTGGTCCTTTATTCATAGACCCAACATGGGTTGTGTTTCTGTACAAAGGGCTAGATTCTATATAGGGCACCTGAAAAATCTGCCTAGGCGTATTCCCTAAAGTACACTTAAATTTTATAGAATAGACTTACATTTCCATGCGGTATATCAAATACGGCGAGCAGCTCGCCATGCAAGTAAATTTGGTTGCATCCGTTTAGGCTATGTTTTACTCGGTGAAAATCCTTATGCCTAAATTAGGCGCAGATCAGGTGTATTCTATAATAATGCGCATAGCTTTTAGAAACGCCCATGCCCCACCCATGGCCACACCCCCTTTTCAACTAGGCAATGTAGAATTTAGGCGCACCATGCTATAGAATATGCTTAGCGAGTTGTGTATGTAAATCTCAATTAATGTCAAGCACTGCTTATAATTGCTTGTTATCCAATTAACAGCGCTGATTAGCTAATTAATAATCAGTTAAGTTATGCCCATTGCTAAAGAACACGCTTTGGTTTCCGCGTAGATTTTCAGGCACCATATACAGAAACCTTGGGGAAGCACCTGCATCGGGGGGGGGGGTCTATATATTTCCTAATTTAAAACTATTTATTCATCTGGCAAGGTATTCTATGTGTCTTTTCAAATATATATTTTACATGCTTTTTTTATATATTAACACATACGCACTGATATACTTTCACTTTCTCTTATTCACTCTTGGACTGTCCAAATTCACATGCATTTTTAGGTCTATACAGTATGATATTCAAATTTTTCACAAAATGGTGGTTCTTTTGGAAAAATCTTAATATGATTGTGGCTGTTGAGTTTGTTAATACATATTTTGTTAGTTCACTTTAGGGTTGTTCACTTCACTATGTATTCACCAAAGGGAATTTTAAATTCATTTTCATAATATATACAATTGTTTTTACAGACCCCTGATGCAGTCGCTTTGCACTGAAACACAGCCCGGGTCAGGTTTATGAATAAAGGACCAGTGTTTATCCCAGCCTTGAGGGCCCTTGTTGCTGTTTCTATTTGCTACTTCATTATTCTGTGCTTTGACCCTCTCAGCGTTGCTGTGTAACAACCTATCCCATGTCATTAACAAATGAAAGTTAGAAGAAAAAAAACACATCTTCCCCAGATTCTTTATAGTGCGACTTCCGTTGCACGTGCAAATCCAAGCCAATCAGTGCCGATAATTGCCAATTAAACAAGCAATTGACACTAATTGGCATTAATAATAATTTATGCACATAACTAACCATGTTCTATAACCTGATGTGTGTAAATTCTAAGTCACGTATTTGAAAAGGGGGTATGGCCACGGGCGGATCATGGGCAATTCTAAAATCTACACGTGTTGTTATAAAATACAACCAGTCCACGCATAATTTAGGCGTCGGCATTTACACCAAGATTTATTGCCTGGGCCTAAATTTAGTCACATGGACAAGCACCCAGCGTATTTTATAAACTGCGTAGAATTTTAGGCTTATTCTATATACAGTATGCCTAAATTTATAGAATACACCTAGGCGTATTTTGTTTCAGCGCTGATTTTTTAGGCATGATATACAGAATGTAGTCCTCTGTGGTTTTCTGTTCGTTGATAATAGTTTGCACTTTCTACACACTCATGCACTATTTGGGAAAGAAAAAACATGCACTTTTAATAACCTCATCCCCTGAAACGAGCAAGAAGACTAACTAAAACAAAAAACGCTGCAAATGACATGGGAAACAAAATGAAACAAGTTTTTGGGACTGCCCATCCCCCGTATAAATATCTGTCTTTAGTTACTGATTTGGCAAACTGTATAACAGCCTTCTTCACATTTCTGGCAGCAAATCATATATTCTTCATTAGAAGAGGGGCATGAGTAAGATCCCCTTATGTTAAAGTCTTTCCAAAGGGAGTAACTGTGAGCTTCTGTGATATCTGCTGGCACAGATTGTGATGGGGCTATTGGAGGAACTTGTGCCATTTTCTTTTCTTCTGTTAGAAGCTTGGGGTTCCTTTTACTAAAGTGTGTTGAAAAATGGCCTGCGCTGGTCTAGGCGTGTGTATTGGACGCGTGCAGGTCCATTTTTCAGCGTACCTACAAAACAAGGCCCTTTTTTTGGCTAAAAATGGACGTGCGGCAAAATAAAAATTGACATGCATCCATTTTGGGCCTGAGACTTTACCGCCACCCACTGACCTAGTGGCAGGGGCGTAGCCAGACACCAAATTTTGGGTGGGCCTGGGCCTAAGATGGGTGGGCAGAAGAACTCCACCCTGTCCCACAAGTGATTTTGTCTCTCCCTCTCTCGCCTGCATGCCATATGGTCTCTCAAACATTCCCCCTCCCCCGCATACATTTTAAGTAGCAGATTTTCACTGGCAGCAAGCAGCAACTAATACAGCTCATGTTGGTCCCACAGCCTTCCCTCTGATACAACTTCCTGTTTCCGCATAGGCGGGAATACATCAGAGGGAAGGCTGTGGGGTCGGTGCGAACAGTATGTATCAGTCGCTGCAGGTGAAGATCTGCTATTTACATGGTATGCAGGAGAGGCAGTTGTTGGGAGTTCTTGACTGGTGGGGCTTGGGGATCCCTGCCAGCCACATCATAGCTGTGCTGCTACTGGGTGGGCCTGCTTGGCTACGCCACTGCCTAGTGGTAAGGTCTCACGCATTAACTGGGTGGTAATGGTCTACGCGCATACAATGCTGATTACCTCCCAGTTACCGCCAGGCCTAGTGGACATGTGTAAAAAATTAAATTACTACTACTACTATTTAACATTTCTAAAGTGCTACCAGGGTTATGCAGCGCTGTACAATCTAACAAAGAAGGACAGTCCCTGCTCAAAGGAGCTTACAATCTAAAGGACAAAAAAGTGCAATCAATCAAATTGGGGGCAGTCTAGATTTCCTGGATAGAGGTACAATGGTTAGGTGCCGAAAGCGACATTGAAGAGGTGGGCTTTGAAGCAAGCATTTGAAGATGGGCAGGGAGGGGGCTTGGCGTTTGGGCTCAGGGAGTTTATTCCAAGCATAGGGTGAGGCGAGGCAGAAAGGGCGGAGCTTGGGCCATGCGGTAGTTTAAAATTGACGCACATAGGCGCCTACACAGCTTAGTAAAAGGGCCCTTGGGTTTTAATAATTCTTGCTTCAGATTAGGTGGTTGTCAGAAGGCCAGTACCGGCAGAGCAAAAGATGTAGCATTTCAACATTGTGCCTGCAAACTGACTGGCAGGTTATTTGCACCTTTTCATTGCCAACCCACCTTACTCCTCCTCACTGTGAGATTCTTAAATCTGGCCTTTAGCCAGAACCCCACAAAAGATAAGTTGTAAAGGTTCCCTTTGTGAGCTACAGTTTTGTTTACCTTGAAAATAATCTTCCATGAGTTTCACACGTATACAGCCAACATCCCTTAAAGAAAGCTTTGCATGATGTGTTGCTGTTTTAACTGGATGTGTGCTTTACCAAATCAATCAACCATATCAAGATACTGCAGCTACTAGGTACGCATGCTTCTGAAAACCATGTCGCAGTTTTTAAATGTTCCAAATATTAGACGTAGCAACAAATACTTTTGTCTTCACAGACTTCCTGGGAGCTTTGAAGAATGGAGAGTTTGAGTTATGTACCCTCTCAGAAATTCTGGCATGATGAAATACCTAGAATATGAAATTGCATGATGGCACAATGACTTTCTCCTTAATAATGAACGCTTGCAAGTCTCTGTCCAGCTAGATACTAGAGACAGCCTCTCTTTTCTCTTGAACTGAATTTATAGCTTGGTGTCTGTAATTCTGTTTTTAGAAGGTTGAACTGTATTTCTGGATGTGGGTTAAGTGTTGCAACTATGAGCTGTTTATTTTTATTTCATAACACTTCTACTTCCAAAACCACGATCAGACTGTACTATGCCTCATGGAATTTGTGTGTGTGTGTGTGTGGGGGGGGGGGGGGGGGGGGGGGGGGTTAGAGGCCTGGCCGACGCCCAGGGAAAATGCAGGCTGTGGGGGGAGGAGCGCTTCTGCAGGCGGGGCTTGGGGACTCTGCCAGCTCAGGTATGTGGCAGTCATGGGGGTGGGCGAAGAGAAGCGGCAGGACATGGCAAAAATTTGTGTCTCCCTCACTTTGTGCTCAGGTCCCCCAAGATCCAACGTCTGGCTATGCACCTGCTGTCATCCCCCTCTCCAGCTCTCCCTTTCCCCAGTCTGATATTTCCTCCTCTATCTTTCATCCACTCCCTAGTCCACCATTTCCATCCTCTGTACTCACTCTTTCAGCCCTCATTTACCTTTCACTATCTCTCATCCCCTCACCAGACCCTGCTCCATCCTTGTATCTCTTTCCTTCCCTTGCCTCCAGGTCATTCTTCTATCTCTTACCCTTTTATCCCATCTCATAATGCCTCATTTTCATCATCTTTTTAATTCCATTTTCATCCTCACTCAACCCCTTCAGAGACCCATCCCCTTCCTCTCTCATACTTCTCCACAGTATCTCCATCCCTTTTCAATGCTTCTAATTCTCTCTCCAGTTTCCTAAGGTCATTTGATTTATATCTCAACCTCTCCCCACACTTCATCCCCTTTCTCTTACCCCTATGTCACGCCCTGAACTCATGTTCCCAACCCATTTACCAATTGCCAGGTCCTCGCTATCCCCTTGAAATTCCCACTCAGTATCTCCCTTCTGTTCTGCCTCCGAATACTCTCCCAGTTAATCACCAAATCCGTCCTCTTCTATTTGGTCCCCCCCCCCCAGTTCTATCTTCTACTCTTTTTCCTCTCTTCCCCCATCTCTAATCCTCCTTGACAGCGAGTTTCATGTTAGCCAGATCTTTCCTCCTTTGCAGAGCAGCCAGGCTGCACAACTCCAGACAGCTCAATTTGAGCCACATGGCTCTGTGTTTACAGAGCTCTGTGTAGTTCAAACATCATCTGTGGCAAGTCCATTTCTGGGGATAGCATATGCCACCCCATGCCATCCCAAAGTGATGCCCCATGGTTGTCTCAGTCACTAGGTGTCACAGTAGAATGTATAACCAAGAAAATGTAATTCACACCTGAATCGCTACAAACCAGCCCAGCAGGGATAACGATATACTGCAGAAGGATGAGAGGCAGAGATGGGTTTGGTTCCTAGTGGGAAAAGCAGATGAAATGTCTCTCATAGAGTAATTTCCAACGTGTGTGCGTTCTTCCTATGTGTCTCTGTGTCTTGTGTACATATATGTTTCTCTCCCTCTCCCTCTCCTCTCCACACACACACACACTGGATTTTATCCCATTCAATTTTCAAGGAATTATTTTGGCACCAGACAAACATTTCTTTCCCATATTTCTGTTGGGTTGGAAAGTAAAATGCTATTTTTCAGTTTCTCACTGCAGAGAATGAAGTGGGTGCATTTTCTGTTAGCAAACTGAAAAAAGTCCCATCTTGCAGAGGACATGTAGGAAACAATTGGATCATCCAGGTTAGGACATTCCTAGTTCTTTCAGTTTCTTTAAAAGGCTCTGATTACCGTGGAGCCTTTTGTAAAACAGTGATCACTGCTCCTGTTTTGTCTCTTTGTTATATTACATTACGGTTCCATTTAGATTCCACATTTACCTATAAGGTTCAGTGCGGATCACAATAAGATAATCCAGTTCAAGTTAGATAATGGGAACACATATAAGCAGAAGTATAATCACTTACAGTTAAAGATATAATCATTTAAATACCGCTTAAATAGAAATGTTTAAGCGTTTCTTAAATATTTTGCTGTCTGTTTCCAGACTAATTTCTATCGGCAAAACATTCCAAATCTTTGCAGATTGGTAAAGGATCATTCGAGAACGGACACATTTGTATCTCATGCCATCAAAAGATGGGTAACTTAGCTTTATTTTTTATTATTATTATTATTATTATTTGAGATATAATTGATAAGCAATCACTATCAAACCTAAGCTTGTACAGAAAAGTATACATTACAAGAATAATTAATGTAAAGGAAAAAGAAAAAGTTATAAATATATAGGTACACTCAAGTCCTCATTTTAGATCCAAGATTACCAACAGTGGAGAAAAAAAGAAGACAAAATATTTTTAGGTAAATTTAGAAACCTAACATCGAAGTGTCATATATTAACAGAGCTCAAATAAATGTCAGTAAATATTAACATTCTCTCGACCCCAAAGAACGTTTGGTTACAAGGAATTCTGTAAGCTGGGATGGTTCAAAGAAAACATATTTTACTGATTGGAATCTGACTATGCATTTACAAGGGTATCGAAGATGAAAGATAGCCCCAATCTGAAGAACTCCAGGCTTGAGCAGCAAAAACTGCCTACGCCTTTTCCAAATCTCTTTAGTTACATCTGGGAATATTTAAATTTTAAGAGGTAACTTAGCTTTAACTGATCATTTGAATGAAGACTTTTCCCAGAGGAAGAAAATGACAAAATCAATGTGAATGGCAAAGGCGCAGAACCATAAATAATACTAAATATTAACATACATAATTTAAACAGCATTTGTGCTTCTATAGGAAGCCAATGTACTGGTCTCAACAATGGAGTTGCTATTTCCTATTTGTTTGCCTGTCAGAGATCAATCTAGCTGCAGTATTTTGCAGTGGCTGCAGTCTCCTACATAACATCCTTGAGCAACCAACATAAAGTAAATTACAGTAATCCAATTTGCAAATTATTTATGGACTATACAACTGGACTGAGAAAAAGAGAAGTCTTTTTTGTATTCTGTGCAATTGCCTTAGTTTCCAGAAAATCTGCATGGTCAATAGAGCAACATGATACCCAAAATTCAACATAGGATCAAAGAAGTCGCCAAGCACCTTCAGTGTTGTTTGACTGCCTTTTGTAAAAAAATGCACCAGGATACCAGCAAATAGATGTGGATAGCAGAAGCATCGATGTCATAAACCTACAGGTCAAGAAAGAGAGGCATCACTTTGTAACTTCCACATTAACAGCCACCAATTCTGTGTGTTAGAGCTGATTTCCACCATCTCTCTGTCTAAGTGCTGAAAATCATACCAAGAAGAGCAGCCAATTAACCCCTCAATAATGTTTCTCACTGTAAAATGGGAAGTTCACGTATAAATTTTTGGACCACCCACATCATGTCCAAGCTACATCCTCTTTGAAATTTTGAAATGCTATTTATAAATGTAGAATGGGTAAATGTGAATCGATTGTTTACTCTTTCAAAAAGTACAAAGACTAGGGGACACTCAATAAAGTTATATGGAAATACTTTTAAAACAAATAGGAGGAAATATTTTTTCACTCAAAGAATGGTTAAGCTCTGGAACTCTTTGCCGGAGGATTTGGTAACAGAGGTTAGCGTATCTGGGTTTTAAATAGGTTTGGAGAAGTTCCTGGAGGAAAAGTGCGCAGTCTGTTATTGAGAGACACAGGGGAAGCCACTGCTTGCCTTGGGGTTGGTAGCACGGAATGTTACTACTGTTTGGGATTCTGCATGGAATCTTGTTACTCTTTGGGGTTCTGGAATGTTGCTACTATTTGGGTTTCTGCCAGGTACTTGTGACCTGGATTGGCCACTGTTAGAAGTAGGGTACTGGGCTAGATGGACCACTGGTCTGTCCCACTATGGCTATTCCTATGTTCTTATGCTGCATGTGTAAATGGCTAAATAGCGACACTGACACATATACAGGTTCATTTTAGAGAACTTGTAACTAAATCCAGATTATAATGACATTTTGATGCTCATTTTCAAAGCACATAGACTTACAAAGATACTTAGAGGTGTATTTTCAAAGCACTTAGACTTATAAAGTTACACAGTAAGCTATGTAACTTTGTTTGTCTATGTGCCTCTTTACCACTGATGGTGTTAATGACATCCAAAAAGTGAATCTAATAGGGGATAATTACAACCTGAAGAATAGGCAATATGGTCTCTCAAGCTAAGAACAAAGGAGCCACTGGGCTGGTCCTGGCTTCCTGTGTTCAGAGGCCAAAACACAGGCCTAGGTTTTAATTTCAGTTGATCTTTACTGTGCCAAGGCTTAATTACAGTGGTGGAAATAAGTATTTGATCCCTTGCTGATTTTGTAAGTTTGCCCACTGACAAAGACATGAGCAGCCCATAATTGAAGGGTAGGTTATTGGTAACAGTGAGAGATAGCACATCACAAATTAAATCCGGAAAATCACATTGTGGAAAGTATATGAATTTATTTGCATTCTGCAGAGGGAAATAAGTATTTAATCCCTCTGGCAAACAAGACCTAATACTTGGTGGCAAAACCCTTGTTGGCAAGCACAGCGGTCAGACGTCTTCTGTAGTTGATGATGAGGTTTGCACACATGTCAGGAGGAATTTTGGTCCACTCCTCTTTGCAGATCATCTCTAAATCATTAAGAGTTCTGGGCTGTCGCTTGGCAACTCGCAGCTTCAGCTCCCTCCATAAGTTTTCAATGGGATTAAGGTCTGGTGACTGGCTAGGCCACTCCATGACCCTAATGTGCTTCTTCCTGAGCCACTCCTTTGTTGCCTTGGCTGTATGTTTTGGGTCATTGTCGTGCTGGAAGACCCAGCCACGACCCATTTTTAAGGCCCTGGCGGAGGGAAGGAGGTTGTCACTCAGAATTGTACGGTACATGGCCCCATCCATTCTCCCATTGATGCGGTGAAGTAGTCCTGTGCCCTTAGCAGAGAAACACCCCCAAAACATAACATTTCCACCTCCATGCTTGACAGTAGGGACGGTGTTCTTTGGGTCATAGGCAGCATTTCTCTTCCTCCAAACACGGCGAGTTGAATTCATGCCAAAGAGCTCAATTTTTGTCTCATCTGACCACAGCACCTTCTCCCAATCACTCTCGGCATCATCCAGGTGTTCACTGGCAAACTTCAGACGGGCCGTCACATGTGCCTTCCGGAGCAGGGGGACCTTGCGGGCACTGCAGGATTGCAATCCGTTATGTCGTAATGTGTTACCAATGGTTTTCGTGGTGACAGTGGTCCCAGCTGCCTTGAGATCATTGACAAGTTCCCCCCTTGTAGTTGTAGGCTGATTTCTAACCTTCCTCATGATCAAGGATACCCCACGAGGTGAGATTTTGCGTGGAGCCCCAGATCTTTGTCGATTGACAGTCATTTTGTACTTCTTCCATTTTCTTACTATGGCACCAACAGTTGTCTCCTTCTCGCCCAGCGTCTTACTGATGGTTTTGTAGCCCATTCCAGCCTTGTGCAGGTGTATGATCTTGTCCCTGACATCCTTAGACAGCTCCTGCTCTTGGCCATTTTGTAGAGGTTAGAGTCTGACTGATTCACTGAGTCTGTGGACAGGTGTCTTTCATACAGGTGACCATTGCCGACAGCTGTCTGTCATGCAGGTAACGAGTTGATTTGGAGCATCTACCTGGTCTGTAGGGGCCAGATCTCTTACTGGTTGGTGGGGGATCAAATACTTATTTCCCTCTGCAGAATGCAAATAATTCATATACTTTCCACAATGTGATTTTCCGGATTTAATTTGTGATGTGCTATCTCTCACTGTTACCAATAACCTACCCTTCAATTATGGGCTGCTCATGTCTTTGTCAGTGGGCAAACTTACAAAATCAGCAAGGGATCAAATACTTATTTCCACCACTGTATATGTTTACTTCAGAGGTAGACATTGTAATGTGACTTTTCAGTATACTGGTAGCTGCTTGTATAGTGACAGCACTTTATAAAGATTCTGCTTTCTGGGTAACTTTGTAAACTATTTTACAGAGACAAAATATGGTAGTCTAATCTAATCTCCCCAACAATTAGACTCCAAAGAGGTTTACAATTAAAGATAGAAGAGTGTGGTAGCCGTGTTAGTCCACTCTTAAGGTTATCAATAGAAATCAAACAAAATAAAACATGGAAAAGAAAATAAGATGATACCTTTTTTATTGGACATAACTTAATACATTTCTTGATTAGCTTTCGAAGGTTGCCCTTCTTCCTCAGATCGGAAATAAGCAAATGTGCTAGCTGACAGTGTATATAAGTGAAAACATTCAAGCATTACTATGACAGTCTGACAGGGTGGGAGGAGGGGGGTGGGTGGGTAGGAAGTATGTATGGGGACATCAAAGCATATCATTGATATTCTAACAGGATGGGTGTGGATAGGTGAGGGGAGGGTGATCAACAGAGACATACAGCTTTATGGTTTATAATGGGCTAGGAACCCCAGATCCTTGTTAAGTCCTTTCTGTTGGGTGTTAAAATATTCAATCATTCTGCCTTCAAAGATCTTACGTTCTTGTATGGTTTTAAAGTTGCCTTTCAGGATTCTCACTGTGAAGTCACTGGTACAGTGTCCTGGTCCTGTAAAATGTTGACCAACAGGCGTGGGAACCCTGCTGGCACCAGTATTGTTCATATGATGTCTATGTAAATTGAATCTTGTCTTAAGCATCTGGCCTGTTTCTCCAATATAGCACCCCAAAGTCATCCACAAAGGAAAGATATTCAACATAAAGGGATCTTTCACTTGCTCATCTTCCAATGTGGTTATATCATTCAGTGTAAAAAATGTAACGAAGGATGCTATATTGGAGAAAAAGGCCAGATGCTTAAGACAAGATTCAATTTACATAGACATCATATGAACAATACTGGTGCCAGCAGGGTTCCCACGCCTGTTGGTCAACATTTTACAGGACCAGGACACTGTACCAGTGACTTCACAGTGAGAATCCTGAAAGGCAACTTTAAAACCATACAAGAACGTAAGACCTTTGAAGTCAGAATGATTGAATATTTTAACACCCAACAGAAAGGACTTAACAAGGATCTGGGGTTCCTAGCCCATTATAAACCATAAAGCTGTATGTCTCTGTTGATCACCCTCCCCTCACCTATCCACACCCATCCTGTTAGAATATCAATGATATGCTTTGATGTCCCCATACATACTTCCTACCCACCCCCCTCCTCCCACCCTGTCAGACTGTCATAGTAATGCTTGAATGTTTTCACTTATATACACTGTCAGCTAGCACATTTGCTTATTTCCGATCTGAGGAAGAAGGGCAACCTTCGAAAGCTAATCAAGAAATGTATTAAGTTATGTCCAATAAAAAAGGTATCATCTTATTTTCTTTTCCATGCTTTATTTTGTTTGATTTCTATTGATAACCAATTAAAGATAAAAATGATCAACTATGGGCAATCATAATTTCAACAGTAATCAGAGTTAACCCTTTAGTGTCCGATGTTCCCATCAATCTGTTCCCATATGGTTTATTACGGGAACACTGGACACTAAAGGGTTTTAACCAAGAACTTTTGAAACAGGCGAGTTTTTACATACTTTTGAAAAATTACATAAATGATTCCTAACGAACCAATTTAAAAGAAAGAAAATTCAACAAGTGACAAGTGTTTTCATGCGCTTAATATTCATTTTTGGGTACATTCTAACAACAAGACGAGGCATTCAGAATGGAAGGACTGGGGCTATTGCCTGGCAGAGACTAGGTTTTATTTATTTATTTATTTATTTATTTATTTAATTCCATTGTATTAATAATTGACAAACTTTAGGCACACATCTACTTACTCAGGAATATATATTTTAAATTTTCCTGTCTTGGAACTTTGTAGGACTTGATGCTGGTTCTTTTTGTACTGGTCCAGGGGTAATCTGGGCCCCCGGGAAATGAGGACCATTGGGCCCCCCTCCTGTCCTGTTGCCTTCCCCATCCTGCTGCCTCCCTCTGTCTCTCTGCCACTGACCTTTTCCTTTAGTCCTGCAGCTAAATCGGCCATCTGCCCTGACACTGGAACTTCCCTCTGCTGTAGCCTGTGCTTGTGGAAGAAGGAAGTGACATCACAAGGGGGTGGGCCGCAGAAGAGGGAAGTTCCAGCGTCTGAAGAAGATGGCCGATTTAGCTCCCAATGACCCCGCCTGCAAAAGGTGAGAAGAGGGTTCAGGGTCAGGAGCACAGGAGGGGGAGGAGATGGGAATATCCCAGTCCCGGTGGAGAGAGAAGGACGTTGCACATCGGGAATGTGTGAGGGAAGCACTGGGCCCCCTCCCACAGCCCTGGGCCCCCTCCCAAAGCCCTGGGCCCTCAGGCACTACCCAGTTGCCTGTATAGTCAGTCCACCCTGTACTTGTCTATACCAGATTACACATAATGGCTGCCGTTCTATGACATTTAGAGACGATTACAACCTGTTTGGTTATACCTACACTGCCAACCTGCCTAAGATCTGCAATCTCTAGTACTCAGTTTGGACGGTTTCCCCTGTGTTTTATTTACGTTAGATTTAATGCAAACTTTTTAGTAGCTCACAGCAAGTCATATTCAGGTATATTTTTTCCCCCTGTCCCCCAGAAGGCTTACAATCTAAGGGGGTCGATATTCAAGTGATTTAACTGGCCAGAAATGGATCCTGACTGGTTTAATTGCTTGATTGGAGCTAACCGGTCACATTCAGTAGCACCTAACCACATTGCGCCACTCAAAATGTTCAGTCAGTGCCTGAACATTTTGAGTGGTGCAATCTAAACATCCACTTGCTCCGAAAGTGGATGTTCAGCACTTAACCAGTCAAGGTAAACACATAAATAGGACCACCTAGAAGTCTGTCTTATCTTTATGTGGTTCATCATAGCCTGTTAAGTGTGGAATATCACAGTTAATCAGTCATCTAGTTTAGTCTTACTATATAAACTAAAAGACACTTTATATTAGGCTAATATTCTTAATACTGTAGCAAGTTTTAAATTATTGAAAAACTCAAAAACACTAAGATGGAGTCAGCAGTCCAGCAGCGAGAGGGGTGCTATCCAGTCTTTTGCATTGAGTGTCACATGTATGATTATCTCCCAGTTGGTGAAACGTCATATGTGTGTGCCCAATGTAAAGAACTCCTAGCCCTTAGAGAGCCCTTAGAGCCCTAGCGTTCAATTCTGGTCGCCGCATCTCAAGAAAGATATAGTAGAATTGGAAAAGGTGCAGCGAAGAGCGACTAAAATGATAGCGGGGATGGGATGACTTCCCTATGAAGAAAGACTAAGGAGGCTAGGGCTTTTCAGCTTGGAGAAGAGACGGCTGAGGGGAGACATGATAGAGGTATATAAAATAATGAGTGGAGTGGAACAGGTGGATGTGAAGCGTCTTCTCGCTTTCCAAAAATAGTAGGACTAGGGGGAATGCGATGAAACTACAGTGTAGTACATTTAAAACAAATCGGAGAAAATCTTCCTTCACCCAAAGCATAATTAAACTCTGGAATTCGTTGCCGGAGAACGTGGTGAAGGCGGTTAGCTTGGCAGAGTTTAAAAAGGGGTTAGACGGTTTCCTAAAGGACAAGTCCATAAACCACTACTAAATGGACTTGGGAAAAATCCACAATTCCAGGAATAACATATATAGAATGTTTGTACATTTGGGAAGCTTGCTAGGTGCTCTTGGCCTGGATTGGCCGCTGTCGTCGACAGGATGCTGGGCTCGATGGACCCTTGGTCTTTTCCCAGTGTGGCATTACTTATGTACTTATGGTTTTCGTTCTTTTCACTCTATTGAAGCAGCTTTACTGGCTATTATTTCAGAAGTAAAAACTTTATTTACTCAGGGTAAGGCAACAATACTCCTGCAGTTTGATCTTAACGCTGCATTCGACACGATAGATTATAATATCTTACTGTACAAACTAAGCCAACTTAAAAGCTTATTGGCCATTTTAACTCTATAATGTCTATCAATTAAGAATTCTTCCATCCAGTGCAATACCTTGCCTGCAATACCTAAGGAACTTGCTGCTGGGCAGCGATGCTGACGCAACCCATTCAGAGTGAATGGCCTGTGTTAGCATTAGCACACAGCTTAGTAAATGGGGGCAAGGAACATACATAAGGAACTCACTTTCCCCATCACTTTTTAACATATATATGACCAGTTTTTGTATTGGTTTTTCTTCTATGGGTAGTAAGTTCTTCACGTAGGCTGATGATTTGTTTTTACTTATTTCGATTGAGGATGACATATCTTCTACTTCATCTGATTGTAGGGTTCGGGACAGGTAAGTGTGTGTCGGTGTTTGATGCGATTGTTTTTAAGTGGTAGTTCGGAGGTTGTCATTCTCTTGGAGAGGCGTTTTTTAAAATTCCCGTAACACTTATGTTACTTTTCGGCTTTCAGCAGTAGCATTTGTGAGACCTTGTAGAGCTTTGTGTTATAGGGAAGGTGTTACAAAAGCCAGTGGGGATTTTCATCTGTCTTTTCTTTCGTGTGAGGGACCATTCTTTTGAATGTTATTATTATTATTATTGCATTTGTACCCCACATTATCCCACCTTTTTGCAGGCTCAATGTGGCTTACAGAGTGTTGTTATGATGCAGTCATTTCATTATCTTAAATACATTCAATAATCGGTTGAAGGGTATGGTCTAGGTGTAAGGTGCTAGGTGAGGTATTGTGAAAGGTGTTTTGATGCACCTGAGTAATTTGAGAATGGTTTATTAGGATGTATTTAGTAGGCTTTGTTGAAGAGATGTGTCTTTGCGAAAGCTGGTTAGATTGTCCATAGTTTTCAGGGCCATGGGTAGTGCGTTCCAAATCTGTGTGCTTTTATACGCAAATGTAGTAGCGTATGCCTGTTTGTATTTAATTCCTTTGCAGCTGGGGAAGTTCAGATTGAGGAATTTGCGGGCCAAGTTTTTGGCTTTTCTAGGCGGTAGGTCCACTAGGTTTAACATATAGAGTGGGGCATCTGCGAGGATGATTTTGTTCACTATGTTTAGTCTGATTGTATCTTAAATTGTATAATTTTGGTAGGACTTCTGTGTATTTCTAGTCATTTTGCTCTTTTGATGATGGATAATAGATTTGTTTGGTATTTGTTTTGGTGAAGAATATATAATACTAGTAAAAAAGGCCCGTTTCTGAAAGCAATGAAACGGGCGCTAGCAAGGTTTTCATGGAAGTGTGTATGTTTGACAGTGAGTGTGTGAGAGACAGAGTGAATTTGCGACTGTGTGTGTGTGAGAGAGTGAGACTGTCTGTGTGAGAGTGTGCCGCAGGGGTCCCCCCTGCGTGTGTTGGCATCCTTCCTCCCCCCGTGTTTCCTTTTCCCATATCCTTCTTGTTCCCCTCCCCCCTCCCAGCCTCAGGGTCGTGCCCCCCCCCCCCGGCCTGCAGGATCGTGGGCCCTGTGGCGGCGTTTTTCTGTATCGTAATGTGTATGTTTGAGAGAGTGTGTGTGAGAGTGAGTGTGTGAGAGAGAGTGAATGTGTGAGTGTGACAGAGTAAGAGTGTGTGTGGCGTGTGTGTGAGAGGGAATCCCAGCTTCAGGGTGTTGGCCCCGCCTCCCTTGGGCTTTCAGGATGGTGGTCCCTCCGTCTGCCAGCGTTTTTCCCCCTCCCCCCTTCCTGCCCTCCCCCTTCCCTCCTCGCAGGTTGAGGTTCGAGTGCCCCCCCTTCCAGTGCCTTTCAGGGTTGTGGCGCTCCCTCCGACTGAAGCTGTCTCCGTTACTGGCACGTTCAGGCAGGCAGGCAGGCTGGCTCCCTGCGTGTGTCCGACATTCAGGCTGCCTGCCTGCGTCGCTCCCTCCATGTCTCGGAGTTTGTGTGGGGCGATGGGAGTCCTGCGAAGTTGGAAAATGGCTGCCGAGGGGCAAGGGGAGTGAGATCGCGTGTCGCCGATGCTTGCATCCCTGCCTGCCTCTCTCCGACGTTGTGCGGGCGATGTTAGTCCTCCGGAGGTGGGAAATGTCCGCCGAGGGTCAGGGAGATGGCGTTTGGCCGATTGTCATAGCGCCGCCCTCGACATCATGACGTTATGACGCGAGGGCAGGCCAGACACTCAGGGCAAACCGGATATCTCTGGCGCCTCAAGCCGCCCTCGACGTCATGACATTATGACGCGAGGGCAGGCCAGACACTCAGGGCAAACCGGATATCTCTGGCACCTCAATTTCCGGCTTGAGGCTTCAGAACATTGGAGGTGCCTTTTATTATATAGAGATCATTACTTTGTTTTCTTTTGAAATTTGTGCTCCACTTTGATATTCCTATCGTGCAGAAGCAAAGGTCCAAATTGAACTAATAGAACGTAAAAAGCTGCCAGTTAGAACCATGTATTGAGCTTCTACACACAGGTTGCTTATACAGTTGATAAGTCATTTTTACACCTCATATTACCCAAGATCCTTCTGTAAACTAATTGTATATTTTCTTATATATTTCCACTATTCATGATGTATTGTAAGCCACATTGAGCCTGCAAAGAGGTGAGAAAATGTGGGATACAAATGCAACAAATACATAAATAAATAAATAAATATATCAAGTATTGAAAAACAGAGCGCTGTGCAGAGTAAATGTTGATGCCTAAATTAGGACTGGGTGTATTCTTTAACAGTGCACACGTATTTTAGAAACATCCAACAGCCCATCCATTCCACGCACCCTTTTCAACTACGCGACTTAGAATTTACGTGATGTTATAAAATATGCTCAGATGGTGGTGCGCGTAAATTTGAATCAATGCCAATTAGTGTCAGTAATTGCTTGTTAATTGGCAGTGATTGGCCTGTTAACTAATTTAGTTGCACGCGCAAATCTAGAATATGAACAGATTTGCACACGCAGCTTATGTCGAGCTACATAGAATCTGGGGGTTTCTGTGCAGGATTTCCCCCCTCCCAAATTTGAGGGGCCACACATTTTGCATTACTTGTAGCTTTAGGATGATTTTCTTTGGAGGTCCCACAAATAGGGCTTTATAATAATCCAGTGTCTGTCCCAGGGAAAACACTGGAAAAAAGATATAAAGGAATTGGAGAAGGTGCAGAGAAGGGCGACGAAAATGATAAAAGGGATGGGACGACTACCTTATGAGGAGAGGTTAAGACGGCTAGGACTCTTTAGCCTGGAGAAAAGGCGGCTGAGGGGTGATATGATAGAGGTTTACAAAATAATGAGTGGGGTAGAGCGGACGGATGTGAAGCATTTGTTTACACTTTCTAACAATAATAGAACCGGGGACACAAGATGAAATTAGAATGTGGTAGGTTTAAAACAAATCAGAGAAAGTTTTTCTTTACTCAGCGCGTAGACAGACTCTGGAACTCATTGCCGGAGAAGGTGGTGATGGCAGCTGGCCTTGCTGAGTTTAAAAGGGGTCTGGATACATTCCTGAAGGAAAAGTTCATTGATCGTTATGAAATTTTGGGGCTTTGCCAGGTTCTTGGGGCCTGGATTGGCCGCTGTCGGAGATGGAGTGCTGGGCTTGATGGACCTTTGGCCTTTTCCCAGCGTGGCGGTGCTTATGCACTTATGTACAGTTTTACCTTTCATCTGCTGTTAGAAGGCTGCCTCAGTCTCTGATGGCTTCTATGTGTGGAAATCTCACTCTCATGCTGCTGGTTGCAACAACAGGTGCCAACATCAGAGCTCTTTAAAAACTGCCCCAAAGCAGTTCATTACCTTGGAGGAAATAAAGCCCTAATATTCTTGATTTTATCTGAAAAACAGCATGCCAGAATAGGGCAAAGGTGCAAATGATCACTTTCAGATCCAAGACTGAACAGCTTTTTTTTTAATCTATAGTATTTTCTATATGAACAGCATCATATGCACACTTTGCTAACTGGACAGCATTTTTATACTGCTTAATTGCTCTTTTCCAGTTCTGTTTAGCTCTCACATCCTTAGGCTGTAAGATGTGAACCTACACCCTCAACTTCTTCTGCATGGAACTTCACCGAGTCACCGCTAATCCTACACACACTTTTCAGCATCAAACGAGGCGGAGTGCCCATCGGTGCACGGAGCCGACATTAACATGGCGCCATGCACCGATGGGCCCTCATGCCCGAAGCAGCGGGAAGCGAGCGAGGGGGAGAGGCCAGGACCCCGCCTCGCAGGTGCTCCCCGCTGTGAGGGGACGGATCAAAGGGGGGGGTTTAAAACCCCTGGGCTGAGCTCGGACGGCCTCTTCGGTGTCCGGGCACCAGCCAGCACCCGCCCCCCCCCCTCCCCAAATGATTATGAATCTGTAATGTGTATATTTGTCGCAACTTTGGCGGGGTACCCAAGCCTGATGGTTTAAGCTAGGCAGCTGGGATAGCTGCGCTTACGGTTGAGATCCCTTGCTGCACGGCGGGGAGCTCGGGGTACGATTAGTCAGTCTTGCTGTGACGGCGGACTGGGTTGGCTACTAAGCCGCGAGCGGATTGGCTTGGGTATACCTGGGGGATATGTTTATAAAGTTGTTTGGATTTAAAATAAAGCTGCGGCCAAGTTTTGCCATGTTTAAGAAATTACCATGCGTCTCGAGTTATTATTATACATTGTGAATAATACCCCGGGCCCAAGGGTCTCGGTTGCCTATGTAATCTTGAGCAGCTTGCCAGTGTAAATAGCTGAACCCACCTCTTTAGCAAAGAGGTGTTAAAGGAAGCAATCAGCTCTAGTCTTTTCACTCCGGCCTTGTTCTCACACAGGCCTGCCCCAAAAGCAAACAGATTACTGTTTTTCAATACTTTATATACAAGATAAAGTAGAAGATATGTCATCCTCAATCGAAATAAGTAAAAAAAAAAAAGTTGTTTCTGGCGCTGAAAGCGGGAAGGAGAAAGCAACGTCCTTTAGCTGTTTCAGATCCCATTAACCTATCACCACTCCAGAGAAAGAGGAGTGCACAGACAGAAATAGATGAATGTTTTGAATACGATCATTTATTTATAGCGATGATTCAAACAGTTCCCGCTTTGATTTTAGGCTCAAAAATATCCATGTTTTGAAAAAATCAATCATATAAAACTAATTGTTCTGGTTCTAAATATTATTTTTTTTACATTTCTATCCCGCGCTTTCCCACTCATGGCAGGCTCAATGCGGCTTACACGGGGCAATGGAGCGTTAAGAGACTTGCCCAGAGTCACAAGGAGCTGCCTGTGCCTGAAGTGGGAATCGAACTCAGTTCCTCAGTTCCCCAGGACCAAAGTCCACCACCCTAACCACTAGGCCACTCCTCCACTGTTGCTATTATTTGAGATTATACATGGAATGTTGCTATTCCACTAGCAACATTCCATGTAGAAGTCAGCCCTTGCAGATCACCAATGTGGCCGCGCAGGCTTCTGCTTCTGTGAGTCTGACGTCCTGCACGTACGTGCAGGACGTCAGACTCATAGAAACAGAAGCCTGCGCAGCCTTCTACATGGATTGTTGCTAGTGGAATAGCAACATTCCATGTAGAATGTCCAATAGTAGCAACAGAATCTCAACATTCCATGTAGAATCTCAAATAGTAGCAACATTCCATGTAGAATCTCCAATAGTAGCAACAGAATCTCAATAGTAGCAACATTCCATGTAGAATCTCCAATAGTAGCAACATTCCATGTAGAATCTCCAATAGTATCTATTTTATTTTTGTTTCATTTGTACCCTGCGCTTTCCTACTCATGGCAGGCTCAATGCGGCTTACATGGGGCAATGGAGGGTTAAGTGACTTGCCCAGAGTCACAAGGAGCTGCCTGTGCCTGAAGTGGGAATCGAACTCAGTTCCTCAGGACCAAAGTCCACCACCCTAACCACTAGGCCACTCCTCCACTCTGTAAAATAGACAGAGACCAATATAAATCTATGGAATTTGTCTCCTAGCTGTCTAGAGCACCACACAGGCTCACTTGTCTTTTTTAGGGTTAACTGTTAGGAACAGGGAAACAAATATTGTAAGAATACATTGCACCTTAAAATAAATAAATCCCACGAAAAGGATAATAAAACATCATTATTTTTCTCCATTTTCCACTCTTTGAATACCCCCACCCAAGATGGCATGCCCAAGTGGCATCAAGAACCTGCACCAGTTCTAGCAGCAGAAAGAACGTTTTCCATCATATAATACTTCAACTCAGTGGCATAACCAGAATATAATTTTTTATGGGGGAAGAAGATCCTAGGGTTAACATGAGGGGCAATAGACCTACAGTATCCCCCCCCCCCCCAATCAGCATATGTCAATCACCAATGGTATAGGTGCCAACATTTCAAAATGATTGGACGTGTCAAACACAATACAAATTAGCACCTCCCTAGGAGCTTGCTCAATATCGAGAGTGTTCAGAGTGCTGTCAGTGGATTTTCCCCATGCCCATTTTAATAATGGTCTATGGACTTTTCCTTTAGGAAGCCATCCAAACCTTTTTTAAACCCCGCTAAGCTAACCACCTTTACCACATTCTCTGGCAATGAATTCCAGAGTTTAATTACACGTTGAGTGAAGAAAAATGTTCTCTGATTCATTTTAAATTTACTACTTTGAAGCTTCATTGCATGCCCCCTAGTCCTAGTATTTTTGGAAAGAGTAAACAAGCGATTCACGTCTACCCATTCCACTCCACTCCACTCAATATTTTATAGACCTCACAGGTGGCACATTCCATTCACAATCTTAAAAGATCATGAATGGCATGTACCGCCTATGAGGTTTTAATGTGTGATGTAATGTTACCCGAGTCTTATAACCCGCCAAATCTTCCAACATGAATTCAAGGCAAGGTAACAAAAAGAAATAAAAACTGATACATACAATCAGGATGTTACATACTAAATAAAGTCAGAGCAGAAAAAAATATTACAATTATCCTATATAATAAAACGCACCTCCAACGTTCTGAAGCCGAGAAAGTGAAGCCTTCAAGCCTTGAAGCATTCTTTCAACATTCAGGAACTATGGCTTCAGAACGTTGGAGGTGCGTTTTATTATATAGGATGTGCTCGGTGCTTTTCTGTAGCACATGGGGGGAATTTAATATATGCTGATTAAAGTGGAGGAGTGGCTGGAGGGGGCAGGGGAGATAGGACAATTGCTGGGTGGCTGGAGAGGGGCAGGGGAGAGAGGAGAATTGCTGGGTGGCTGGAGGGGGGGCAGGGGAGAGAGGAGATTCGTTGGATGGCTGGAGAGGGTGCAGGGGAGAGAGGAGAATCGCTGGGTGGCTGGAGGGGGGGGCAGGAGAGAGAGGAGAATTGCTGGGTGGCTGGAGGGGGGCAGGGGAGAGAGGAGAATTGCTGGGTGGCTGGAGGGGGGCAGGGGAGAGAGGAGATTCGCTGGGTGGCTGGAGGGGGAGCAGGGGAGAGAGGAGAATCGGTGGGTGGTTGGAGGGGGATAGGAGGGAGAGGAGAATCACTGGGTGGCTGGAGGGGGGCAGGGAACAGAGGAGACTCACTGGGTGGCTGGAGGGGGAGTAGGGGACAGAGGGGACTCGGTGGGTGGCTGGAGGGGGGCAGGGGACAGAGGAGACTGTGGGTGGCTGGAGGAGGAGCAGGGGAGAGAAGAGCATTGGTGGGTGGCTGGAGGGGGCCAATTGAAAAAGTAGAATCGCTGAGTGGCTGGAGAGGGAGCAGGGGAGAGAGGAGAATCGCTGGGTGGCTGGAGGGGGGACAGAGAAGACACACTTGCACCCAGCAGTCTCACTCTCTCTCTGTCACACACACACACACACACACTCACTCACACATTCACTCTCTCTCTCACACACACAGTCAATCTCACACATACTCTCTCAAACATACACACTCCGAGGAAAACCTTGCTAGCGCCCGTTTTATTTGTGTCAGAAACGGGCCTGTTTTACTAGTTTATAATAAGGAAAAAGATAAGGGGCCCTTTTATTAAGCCGCATAAATGTCTACACGCACCCAATGAATGCCAAAATGGAGTTACCTCCTGGCTCTTGCGGTAATTTCATTTTTGGAGTGAATCCGATACGTGCGTCTGAAAAATATTTTTTATTTTCAGGCGCACATAATGGACGTGTAACAAGTAGCATTTGGCGCGCGTAGGTCATTACCACACGGTTACCGCGCGAGTCTTTAACGCTAGGTCAAAGGCTGGCGGTAAGGTCTCAGACCCAAAATGAACGCGCTGCAATTTTCATTTTGCTGCACGTCCATTTTCAGCAAAAATAAAAAGGCCTTTCTTGCAGGCGCGCTAAAAAATGGATCGGGGCGCGCCCAAAACCTGCGCCTACACCACCGCAAGCCATTTTTCAGCGCACCTTTGTAAAAGGACCCCTAAGCATTTAAAGCTTTTTGAAAAGCAAAAAGATCCATTATTAGTCGAAGCTGAACCGGTAATCTATTCTATAAGCAAACAGCAGAGAATACAAAAGATCTGGAAAATAATGCTTTGAAACAAATACCTTTAGTTGACGGAAATGCCAATAACAAAAAATTACATGTTCTTGATGTGATAAAATTCTTAACAGCTTAAACTCATTAAAAAAAAAATCAGCAGAGCAAATTCCATGCAAAAATTTAAAAACAAAACATATGGCCCTGTGTACTAAGTCATGCTGTAGACGCGTTAACTTTTTAGCACGCGCTAATGATAAAGACACCCATTATATTCCTATGGGTGTCTCTAGCATTAGTGTGCGCCTACAGCGAGGCTTAGTAAACAGGGCCCCTAGTATCTTAAAATGAACTCTCTCTCAAATTGACAACCAATGCACATCAGCTAGCAAAAGGGATGCGCTCTCATAATGTAAGACGAGATTTCACCCTAGTTGCTGAATTCTGAATCATCTGAAGTCTAAACATCTGTTTAATTGTCAGTCCAATGTACCAAGACTTACCATAATGAATGGACAACTGAACTATAATTTTTAAATGCTCAAATGAAAAACATGAACGAATTAAATTGAAACTGTTTCAATTTGAAGTAAGCTTTACGAACAACGTTGGAGCAGGCTACAGCTCATGGTGGGGCTTTAGGATCCTTGCCATTCCATGGTAACCCATGGTTGGGCCAAGGAACTGGGCGGGGGGCTGAGGCAACAGTGGAGGGGCCTTGGTCCCTTCAGGCCCACTTGTAGAGCTATGCCTCAGCTCTTCTCTTTATGGTTGGTGGGGGCTGTTTTATATATTTATATGGTCCCTTCAGGCCCACTTGTAGAGCTATGCCTCAGCTCTTCTCTTTATGGTTGGTGGGGGCTGTTTTATATATTTATATTTGTTACATTTGTATCCCACATTTTCCCACCTATTTGCAGGCTCAATGTGGCTTACATTGTACCGTAGAGGCTTTCGCCAGCTCCGGTAGAGAAACAAACACAAAGAGTTATTGTGGTCAAATAAGGTTCTTGTGGTATAAACATAATGGGGAGTCTTGAAGAGAAGATTTATGCAGAGACCGCTACGAGCTTTGGTTTCGTTGTGTTGCAAGGTTTAGGCATTTAAGTTGGGTCGATAGGGTATGCTTTTTTGAACAAGTTGGATTTTAGTGATTTCCAGAAGTTTAGGTGGTCGTGCATTGTTTTTACGGCTTTTGGTAGTGCATTCCACAATTGTGTGCTTATATAGGAGAAGCTGGATGCATATGTTGATTTATATTTGAGTTCTTTACAGCTTGGATAATGGAGATTTAGGTATGTTCGTGTTGATCCAATTGTGTTTCTGGTTGGTAGATCTATGAGGCCTGTCATGTAACCCGGGGCGACACCGTAGATGACTTTATGGATCAGGGTGCAGATTTTGAAAGCAATGTGTTCTTTTCCTCCTCTCCCAAGATATAATGTGTTGCACCTATGGCACGCCCAAGCCCACATGGCCTCCAGTGAACCACAAACCCAAAACTGACTTTGCTGCACTGCAGACTAGGACCAGGCCTAGTCATCACTACCAATCTGGGATTTCTGCTAAGAACTTTAGAGGCTCTTTTACTAGATAAGTACATAAGTATTGCCATACTGGGACACACCAAAGGTCCATCAAGCCCAGCATCCTGTTTCTAACAGTGGCCAATCCAGGTCACAAGTACCTGGGAAGATCCCAAAAAAGTACAATACATTTTATGCTGTTTATCTTAGAAATAACCAGTGGATTTTCCCCATGTCCATTTTAATAATGGTCTATGGACTTTTCCTTTAGGAAGTCATCCAAACATTTTTTAAACCTCACTAAGCTAACCGCTTTTACTACATTCTCTGGCAACAAATTCCAGAGTTTAATTACACATGAAGAAAATTTTTCTCCGATTTGTTTTAAATTTACTACTTTGTAGCTTCATCGCGTGCCCCCTAGTCCTAGTATTTTTGGAAAGACTAAACAGATACTTCACATCTACCCTTTCCACTCCACTCATTATTTTATAGTCCTCTATCATATCTCCCCTCAGCCATCTTTTCACCAAGCTGAAGAGCCCTAGCCACTTCAGCCTTTCCTCATAGGGAAATCTTCCCATCCTCTTTATCATTTTTGTTGCCCTTCTCTGTACCTTTTCTAAGTGTCTATAAGTTTTAGCTATAATGTTCTACTTCAGATATGCTGCACTATTTCCCATCCCCCATCTTTCTTTACTATCAGCCTCATGAAGGAATTTCTGTCTGGTCACAAACTCTGATGGGACCTCCCGTTGCTAGGGCAACTCAGCTACCTGGTATAACTTGTTACAAATGTAATTTACTGAGAAGAGGTATGGCAAGGACACTAATTGCAAGCCTCCAGCACATATTAAAGACCCAATTACAAGTCTCCAGCACATATGCGAAGTGTTGTACATTGTCATGAGGAGGGAGGGAGCATTGGTCATTGCTTAAGGAGGACCCCTGGTGGCCAGATTCAGGGTCCAAGAACGCAGGGTTCTAGAAGGAACCCTAGCGCATGGCTTCAAACCCAGAATACCCTTGATTACCAGATCATATAAGTTTGGAGGGAAGGGTATCGTTTATACTGAAGTTCACCACTGGCGCATCACTACCATTAAGGTCTTTTTAAAGACCAGTTCTAGTGTCACTGCAACGAATCGACAAGAGTTACACCTCAATACTATTTTGGATATATCTATATCTTATGACCCCTGAGGCAGGCACTCAATGCCGAAACACAGTGCCGTGTCGGGCTTTATATATGTTTACAAGTACCAGAAATAAAAGTGTTTTTTTCATTGATGACCATCTTGTGTCTTTGGTTCATCTCAAGCTTTCTCCACCTACCCACTGTCGTTTGCTGCAGGGAAGGATATAAGACAGATGAAAATAAATCCCCACCTGGTTGTGAACTAAAGGCTTAGGGTGTGAGATACCAGCTTTAGTACCAACTGAGCTGAAGCTATGAAGAGTAAAACTGAACTGTGGGACTAAGAAAGCACACATACACCAGAGGCGTAGCTAGGTGAGGTGCAAGGGGGTGGCTGCTCCCCCAAACAGATTTTGAATAAAATGGCACCTATACAAATAAACCCTTCACAATGACACCTGGCAACGCTCCTGAGCAGGGCCGCCGAGAGGGAGAAGGGGGGCCCTTCATTTGTTAAACCTCCTAATTGCTGCTCTATTCTAAATTTAGTTCTCAGAAAAGAAAGTGAAAATGATACAATTGCTGGTGCTATGCAAAATCCCACCGATCTATATTTCCTTTCTTCTTATATATAAGACCCAATAATCAATTCCCTGCAGTTTTTCCCAGAATGGCTCCTCTGTTCAGTTATACTATTGAACTACACCTATATTGACCCTTCTTACATAAGAACATCAGAATAGCCATACTGGGTCAGACCAATGGTCCATCTAGCCCAGTATCATGTTTTCCAAATAGTGGCCAAGCCAGGTCACAAGTATCTGGCAGAAACCCAAATCATAGCAACACTCCATGCTACAAATCCCAGGGCAAGTAGTTGCTTCCCATGTCTGCCTCAATAGCAGACTATGGGCTTTTCCTCCAGGAATTTGTCCAAACCTTTTTTTAAACCCAGATACACTAACCACTGTTACCACATCCTCCGGCAAAGAGCTCCAGCGCTTAACTATTCATTGAGTGAAAAAAACATATTTCCTCCTATTTGTTTTGTTTTGTTTTGTTACATTTGTACCCAGTGCTTTCCCACTCATGGCAGGCTCAATGCAGCTTACATGGGGCAATGGAGGGTTAAGTGACTTGCCCAGAGTCACAAGGAGCTGCCTGTGCCTGAAGTGGGAATTGAACTCAGGACCAAAGTCCACCACCCTAACCACTAGGCCACTCCTCCACTGTTGCTACTATTTGAGATTCTACATGGAATGTTGCTATTCCACTACATTCCATGTAGAAGTCGGCCCTTGCAGATCACCAATGTGGCCGCGCAGGCTTCTGCTTCTGTGAGTCTGACATCGTGCAGGACGTCAGACTCACAGAAACAGAAGCCTGCGCAGCCTTCTACATGGAATGTTGCTAGTGGAATAGCAACATTCCATGTAGTATCTCCAATAGTATCTATTTTATTTTTGTTACATTTGTACCCTGCGCTTTCCCACTCATGGCAGGCTCAATGCAGCTTACATGGGGCAATGGAGGGTTAAGTGACTTGCCCAGAGTCACAAGGAGCTGCCTGTGCCTGAAGTGGGAATCGAACTCAGTTCCTCAGTTCCCCAGGACCAAAGTCCACCACCCTAACCACTAGGCCACTCCTCCACGCCATGTAACTCCAAGTATTTCCATGTAACTTCCTCGAGTTTTGGAACGAGTAAAAAATCAATTTACTTCTACTACACCACTCAGGCTTTTGTAGACCTCAATCATATCTCCCCTCATCTGTCTCTTTTCCAAGCTGAAGAGCCCTAACTTCTTTAGTCCTTCCTCAGACGAGAGGAGTTCCATCCCCTTTATCATTTTGGTTGCTCCTCTTTGAAACCTTTCCTAATTCCGCTATATCTTTAGTATATCTTACAGGCACTATGTCTGACATGCAAAACAGAAGGGATATTTTTGGAAATGATCCAGCACTACAGAAGTTTAGCTTGTGCAAGCTCATTTACTTAATATGGAATCTGGAAGCACCACATTTTTCTAGTGTTGAGGTATAAGTTTTGCACAAAATCTTACTGTTGCAAAAATTACTCATGCTGAATAATGAGCAGATTTGTATGATTTCCTAATTCCTTATTTGCAGTGTTCTATAATATCCTGCCGAGTCCAGGAAACAGACCTGAACAGATTACATTAAAACATTCATAGTATCAAAACAGCTTATTTAGGGCCGCTTTTCTGTGCACCAATCTGGCACTACCGCAGGAGCCCAGTAGGACAGCCTGCCCCCAATGTGCATCATTTCTCCCGCTGAAAAATACTTTTTTTTTTGCGCCAGGGGCTTACCCAGCAGTAAACGAGCAGCACCACATGCTGCCCAGTTACTGCCAGGTTAGCGCAGGAGCCCTTACCGCCTTCTAAGTAGGAGTGGAGGAGAAGCCGAATGGTTAGTTGGTCCTGGCAACCTGGGTTTGATTCCCACTGCAGCTCCTTGCGTCCTTGGGCAAGTCACTTAACCCTCCATTGCCCCAGGTACAAAAAAACGTAGGGGTATGTTTACTAAGGTGCGTTAGCGTTTTTAAAGCGCCTGTAAATTTAAGGCACGTTAAACGCTAATGCGCCTATACATTTCTATTGACGCGTTAGCGTTTAATGCAAATACACCATTTACACACATTAAAAACGCTAACGCGCCCATAGCACTTCTTAGTAACATAACATAGTAAATGATGGCAGATAGGGCTTAGATTGTGAACCCCCTAGGGACAGAGAAATTTCCTGTATATAATATGTATAAGCGCTGGGCGTCTAGTAGCGCTATAGAAATGATTAGCAGTAGTAGTAGTAGTAGTAAGGGCTTCCCCGGGAAATGGCCACACAGCAAGTGGTTCACTTACCGCACAGTCATTTCCTTTTTAAAAAAAAAAAGCCTTTTACCCGTTGCAGTAAAGGGAAGGGGGGGAAGGGAAATGGGACTTGATATACCGCCTTTCTGAGGTTTTTGCAACTACATTCAAAGCGGTTTACATATATTCAGGTACTTATTTTGTACCAGGGGCAATGGAGGGTTAAGTGACTTGCCCAGAGTCACAAGGAGCTGCAGTGGGAGTCGAACTCAGTTCCCCAGGATCAAAGTCCGCTGCACTAACCAGAGGGCTTACAATCTAAGGTTTTGGATCTGAGGTAATGGAGGTTTAAGTAACTTGCACAAGGAGCTGAAGTGAAATCAAACTCAGGCTGCTAGGATCAAAGTCCACTGCACTAACCACTAGGCTACTCCTCCACTCCTAAAGGGGGACCTCGGTGCATGGTATAGCCACATGTCGATGCTATCGCAGGTCCCCTTTTACTGCAGCTTTGTAAAAGGGGTTCTTAGTTCATTAGGAAATTTTTCATACATTTTTCAAATGACTTTGCAAAAAAAAAAAAATCACCCTGTAAAACATCAAAGACCACATTTTATTTATTTGTTACATTTGTATCCCACCTTTTCCCACTTATTAGTAGGCTCAAAGTGGCTTACATAGTTCCAGAGAGGTGGTTACAGACTCCGGTGTGAACAAATACAGTATAGGGGTACTATTATAGTGATAAGTACAGTAAAGAAGTATCGGTAAATAGGTTGGGGTGATTCAGACAAAATGTTAGGGTATGATCATGCGTCGACTTGGGGTTGAAAACTGTCCGTTTCCTGATTAAAGTGCCATATTTCATTATTCGGTGTTTATGTCAGATACTGTGGGGTATGCCTTCTTGAACAGGTGAGTTTTTAGGGGGTTTTTTTTGGAATTCTACATGATTATTCGTAGATTTCAGGCGTTTTGGTAGAGAATTTCAGAGCTGTGTGCATATGTAAGAGAAACTTGACGCGTATGTTGATTTATACTTCATTAAAAAATTATTGATGTAATTGTGCATGTTATTTGATGTGAGAAATGTTGTTTGTGAAGCCATTTTGCAGCTTTGTAATTTGGTCCTTTTAAATCTTATTTCTGGTTCTCATCTGTCTATCAACTAGGGCTGGACTGGACTCTACTTGTAATTCTGTACTTTTCCACCTTGGCTCTGGCATTGTGCAATTTGTCACCTTGTGACTTGCATTGCTGAGGAGTCCCGTATTAGATTTAAGACCTTGCTTAAGACTTATTAGTTTACTCTCGCTTACTCATGGAGTTAGTGGTCTGTTCCAGGGATGCAGGCAAAAGGCACTTAGGGTCCCTTTTACAAAAGGGTGGGGGAGCTTGGCGGTATTTCCGACTCCCACCGAAAGCCAATTACGGTGCTAGAAAATATTTTTTAATTTCCTAGTGCCTAGTGTTTAATTACCCCTCTATAGACCCCCGTGGGATCCTTCCACACGGAGGTGTACAGAGGGTTTGTTCTTCTGAGATCTTTTTAACCACCTCCCTGAATTCCTGTGAGACCCCTTCCCATGGGTATCGCTGTTGGGGAGGCATCAGAAGGCTCAGTTCGAATCTTATTCCCATGACCACAGCTTTCTGTCTATCAGGATCTAAATGAATCTTTGGCTATTTATGTTCAGTGAGAAATCTTACTTGTGTGTGTGTGTGTTAGTTTGCAAAACAGATAGAAGATAGAGAATAAATTGAAGCAAGGACAGAAACAGTGTAGTTAAAGAAATAGTCTTTTTATTCTTACCAAATCAGACTTTAATCTGATACATTCATCAGACGAATTCTGGATTCAGCTGACTGGAGCTCTGCGTCCTAGATGCGTTGGGGAGAACCTCCGAAATATGTTTGGGTGACCAGTCCTTATATACCATCTGGTCCCCATACAAGTCTATTGAGAGGGACTTTTTTCTAATCTTGCTCAATCTCTCTGAATCATACCCGGTCAGGTGCCCATCTTTCCGTTTTAGCTATTGCAAGCTATTGTGCAATTTCCCTTTTTGTCAACATCTCCCTAGATACGGACATCCAAACATCCAAACATGGCTATTGTGTAATTTCCTTTTTTGTAAACACTTTGTTCTTATGAAGATATCTAAATATAGATATATCAATTTCATAACATCTTGTGATCTGGGTGCCAACTTATTAAAGACAGACTCCGTGTTATGAACCAAACTTCTTATCATTTCTGTCTTTAATTTCTACATCATGTGTGTTACACTCAATTTGGAAGTTGCACCAGGTTTCATTAGAACTCACCAAGCAGTCCTTGCTCTTGCAGGCTCTCTGCTATAAGGCCATCATCTTGTTATCAGGCCTAGTCAGTGCTTTTCAGCTGTTTAAAGCTATGTAGCTTGGCCCACCACTATTCCAGTGGATAGGTCTCAAAGTAGAACACATATTAACCTGCAGGAAAAGCAAGTCCTTGCTCAGCCAGTCATAGATTTTTAAACCTAGCTGGTATTTTTACAGCCTGAGTCCTAAAATCTGGCCTTCCACCCTTCCGGTGGGCATCCAGTGAGAGCCTCTTGCTGTACTATAATTATACACTAGCTACTGATGGAGCTCTTACCACCTTCTAAACAGAGGAAGTAAGGGCACCCCCAGGAATTGGCCATGCAGTGAGTGTTTAGCTTACCGCATGGCCATTTCCTTATTTAAAATTTAAAAAGCCTTTTACCGCAGCGGTAAAAGGGGGCCTCAGCGTGCAGCAAACCTGATGCCACCGCAGGGCCCCTTTTACTGCTGTTTGGTAAAAAGGACCTTTCATTTTCCAAAAATGTGTCCTTGCCTTCATGTTTTCATTCTTGGTTTTACTTGATATTTCTGGTTTTCCTCTGATTTTCTTCTGTCCTGCCTAAAATGACCTTGTATTTGTTTCTCTACCGGACTCGGCGAACGCCTTTACGGTACTATGTAAGCCACGTTGAGCCTGCAAATAGGTGGGAAAATGCGGGGTACAAATGTAGCAAATAAATAAATATGGCACTCTTTTTTGCATTTTCTTAATTATTTTAGGGTCCTGTTTATAAAGGCATGCTAGCGTTTTTAGTGCATGATAAACCGTGTACATGCCCATAGGAATATTATGGGCATCTACTGGTTAGCACGTGCTAAATTTTAGCGCAAGCTAAAAACGTTAGCACGCCTTTGTAAACAGAGCCCTTAGGGTTGTAAACCACTTTGCCATCCATTTACCGGTTCATCTAATCATTAATAACAATGGCTCAGAAATTACTTCCTACCAATCTTCTTACCCTCCAAGCTCTTCCCCTACCTCTTCCTTCATCGCTCCACTTCCTTACCTATCCCTATCCTTTCTCTCATACCTCTTTTATCCCTACCACATACCTCCTTTGTTGATTCAGATACTACAGATTGTATTCTCTTGTTACTATGTAAGCCGCATTGAGCCTGCGATGAGCGCAGGGGCGTATCTGCGTGGGGCCACAGGGGCCTGCGACGTCGCTGCGACGTCAGACGCCGAACTGGATTCAACCAATTAGCACTGCAGCGTTACTTCCTTGAAGCACATGGCCACGGAGGAAGACGAAATATGGAGATTGCGGGTCGGACCTCGGCTGGTGGGGGTTGGGGCCCCCCGCCAGCAAAAGTAAGCAACGGGGGAGGGTTGACGGCGGGGAGGGGGTGGAGAGAGGAGGCGGTGGCAGCGGCGGCGGGGGGGGGGGAGGGAGGCAGGCAAAAATGTGCCCCCCCTCTCTGGCTCTGGCCCCCCCTACCGCCGGATTCCAGATACGCCCCTGGATGAGCGGGAAAGCACGGGATACAAATGTAATAAATAAATTAAAAAGTGATAGAGTAGGCAGGAGGTAAAATACAAAATCTTGTTAGAAATCTTAGGAGTATATTGTAAGTGGATACTGAGAGGCATATTTAGGTTCCTATGGAACTTTGGAAGGCTAAGTGCTTTGAAAATATGCCTCTCTAGGTTTGAGAGTTTATTACACTTTTTACTTGCTTCCATTAATCATTTGACTTTGTACTGTTTTACACTTGTGTTGTATTTGCCTATGTTGATGGCCGTGGCTTATTTGCTTCTGTAGTGTCTCTCAACAATTCATAAAGACTTCTATAAATTAAAAAAAAAGTGATAGAGTAAATACCAAATAAACCATAAGTTCCACATTGCAGGGGTTGTCTCTACTGTGCCACAGTATAGCTGTAGGTATAGCAAGGTTTTATAGCAGCAATAATATTTTATAACTAATACAAATAAAGCCACATGCAAAGTGTTAAAACAGATCATTTCAAAACTACACCGTGTTCTTTGTAGTATTTAACTCCTCACTACAGAGAGAACTTGAAAAACCTGCATAAGCAAAGGCAAGGCAGGAAACTACCTTGGCTAAAAAAGTTATTACAAGCACCTCTCTACTTTCAGAAATTATCTCTCCATTAACAAGGGGAGCTGGGACCCAGCGACGTTCCTAGCATGTTCGCCACCCAGGGAAGGTCACCGCTGCACCCCCCGGCACGTCACCCCCCTTCAAAGCGCATCACCTGACCTTTACTCCCAGCAAGATGGTGCGTGGCGCAGGCGTGCGTCTGTTGGCTCTGCCGGTCCCCTGCCCCGGAATAGGAAGTAACTTTAGAGGGGGCAGAGGACCAGCAGAGCCGACAGCTGTGCGCCTGCCCTGCACATCCCCTTGCTGCCTGCACCCAGGGCAGACTGCCCCCACTGCCCCGCGCTTGGTATGCTACTGCTGAGACCTCCCTCCTTGGCAGCCCCATCACTCCCCCAATCCTTTTACCTTTATTAACTCATGCATGTGGAGGGGCATTTTCAATATGACAACTAAATCCGACTTTGTGTATTTTGTGGAAAACATCCAAAAATCCAGTAGCAAACATGGACATTTTTGAACCTGGAAAACATTTTTTTTTTTTACACCGGAGTCTGGAATCGCATCTCCGGCACTATGTAAGCCACATTGAGCCTGCAAATAGGTGGGAAAATGTGGAATACAAATGTAACAAATAAATAAATAAAATGGCCATTGGGCTAGACATTGTTGTGCTCAGTGCATCTATTTTTTGGACCATTTTTCAAAATAAAATGTCCAAGTGAAAAACGCACAAAAACAAGCCGTTGGGATGTATGAGAGGCCAGCATTCTTAGTAAACTGGCCACACAAACATCCCAGCAGAGCAGTGGGGCACCCTAGGGGGCACTGCACTGGACTTCACCTAAAAGCTCCCAGGTACACATCTCACCATTGCTCACTTAGGGATCCTTTCGCTAAGGTGCGCTGAAAAATGGCCTGTGCTGTTGTAGGTGTGGGTATTGGATGCGCTTAGGTTCATTTTTCAGCATGCCTGCAAAAGAGGCCTTTTGGGGGGGGGGGGGCTGAAAATGGACATGCGGCAAAATACAAATTGGCGCATGTCCATTTTGGTCCTGAGACCTTACCGCCACCCACTGACTTAGCGGTAAGGTCTCACACGTTAACCGAGCGGTGATCGCCGACGTTACATTGACGATTACCACCAGGTTAGCGCCATGCGGTAGAAAATAAAAAAAATATTTTCTGCCATGCGTAAAAAATGGAATTACCACCCGGGGCACACGGTAGCCGGGCAGTAGTTCCAAACTGAGGTGCCTACACGCCTTATTAAAAGGGCCCCTTATATTCTATGGTGAGCTCTCTAAAACCCACCAAAAACCTCTTGTTCCCAACTGTACACCACTACAATAGCCCTTATGCTTGCAAGTGGTGGGAGGCGGGGCTGGTGGTTGGGGGGCAGGGATAGTGCTGGGCAGACTTATACGGTCTGTGCTAGAGCCGGTGGTGGGAGGCGGGGCGGGTGGTTGGGGGGCAGGGATAGTGCTGGGCAGACTTATACGGTCTGTGCTAGAGCCGGTGGTGGGAGGCGGGGCGGGTGGTTGGGAGGCAGGGATAGTGCTGGACAGACTTATACGGTCTGTGCCAGAGCCGGTGGTGGGAGGCGGGGCTGGTGGTTGGGAGGCAGGGATAGTGCTGGGCAAACTTATACGATCTGTGCCCTTAAGAGCACAGGTACAAATCAAAGTAGGGTATACACAAAAAGTAGCACATATGAGTTTATCTTGTTGGGCAGACTGGATGGACCGTGCAGGTCTTTTTCTGCCGTCATCTACTATGTTACTATGTTTTACCTACCTGTGGGTACAGTAGGTTTTCGAGGGCTCACACTTTCCACCACAAGTGTAACAGAGTGGGTGATGGGCCTGAGTCCCCTTCCCTATAGTACACTGCACTGACCATTTTGCTACTTGAGGGGACCTGCTTGCTGCTCTAATAGGATTGGCCATAACATCTGAAGCTGGTATGTACTGTTTCTTTTATATTTTGGGGGATGAAAGGGGGTCATTGACCATTGGGAGAGTAAGGAGGGTCATGTCCTAATCCCTCTGGTGGTCATTTGGGGCAACTTTTTGTGACATAGTCATTATTAAAACAGGTGTTGCCCAAAATATCTATGTTTTAGTCCTGGCCAATTTTGTTTTGTTCTATTACAAGTGTTAGGAAAACCCAATCCTGCCCCCAATATGACCCCTAGTGATCTGGGCACATTTCAGACAAACTGCATAGAAAAACGTCTTAAAATGTGACTTTTTTGGGGGAAAAAATCCAAATGCCGCTTTTTGGGTGTTTCTCTGGTTCGAAAATGAGCCCCTAAATTATTCAATTGACATTAATACAATAAGTACTTGAATAACAGGGTGTGGAAAAACTAACCGGCTGCAGCTTTGTTTCTTATAATCAGGATAACAAACATTCAATGTAAAACAGATACAATCCCGCACCTCAGCTGACACATGCCTTAGAATATGCAAACTTATGGTGATGTCAGCTACCCACCAAGTAGCTAACACCACCGGTGAACTCTTGCTCTGATCTACATCCCCCCACAGCAGCTAGGGCTTAGGGAATAGGCATGGAACTCCATGTAAAATGAGTTTATTTAGTAACATAGTAAATGACGGCAGATGAAGACCTATACGGTCCATCCAGTCTGCCCAACAAGATAATCTCATTTTACATGTTCATCTTGTTGGGCAGACTGGTCTTTATCTGCTGTCATTTATTATGTTACTATATTACATGCCATGTCGCCAGGTCAAATGACCCCCAAATGAAACCTTAGGTCTCAGCTTCCTCTGCAGCCTGAACCCTTCTTTGCCGCTTAGACTGGAAGTCTATAGTTCTGATTTTCTTCTCCTCCAACAAAACCTTTTTCATGTCTCCCTCATATAGCTGTAGTTTTCTCCTTTAACCCTCCATTACCACAGGAACAAAATAAGTACCTGTATATAATATATAAACCCCTATGATTGTAGCCACAGAAAGACGGTATATGAAGTTCCATCCCCTTTCCTTTACTATCCTCATTCCACCCACCCCCCATCTGCACAGGACCAACATCATCGGTTTCCCCCTCCAGTTCCTCCACTATCTACTTATTATTATTATTAGAATTTGTATAGCAGTACCAGATGCACGCAGCACTGACCACCTGACACAGAGACAGTCCCTGCTCAATAGAGCTTACAATCTAAGTAATACAGACAGACAGACAAGACAGTTAAGGGTGAGGGAAGTACTGGGTGAGAAGAAGGGAAGGAACAAGGGGAGGGCAAATGAGTAGTGGCTAGGAGCCAAAAGCAGCAGTGAAAAGATGGGTTTTCAGCATAGAGATGGGGCTAGACATATAGTACTCTATAGAATATCTACTTCCCCAACTCCCCCCCCCCCCCTTTTCCTAACCTTTCCCACTCACTAACATTTCAAAAGTGCACACTAGGAGCCTATGTGCTTCCATTAATGCTAATCCTTTCAGGTCATTTCTTTGAAATAATTTTTCAGCTCCTCCAAAAGCAGCTCCTGGAAGCAGTGTCAGAGAGACCCTCCCCCAGAGTGCGATCTGATTGGTTCCGGCAGGCGGAAGAAAATGAATTTGTTGTCTAAAAAGCTATGATATAATGCAATTAAATCCACTACAGCCTGTAAGTAACACGTTTCAGCAACTCAAAGCAAGCACTTTCGCTAGACAAAAATACTGGCCAGACTGCTCTGCTACCCCCAGAAAGAACACACGTTTCCCGCATTTAATTAGATTGTAAGCTGCCCTGGATAGAGCTTTGGTTTCAAATACAACCATGGGCTGACTGCTTCAGCCTGCTTGCACTAACCCCGGTTTAAAGACACTATGCACAGCAGTGACTGCTTCCCCCCCCACTTTTCAAGGCTGGTGATGACTCCCTTTCATCCCTCCCCCACAATATCTGGGAGATCCGAGGAAACCATGTCCAGAAGAGACTGAGGCGTTGTCTCTCTCTGTGGCCGGGTGGCACAGGCGCCCTGAAAACCCTAGATCTCACTTACTTGGCAGGCACAGCCCAGTGAAGCAGAGTGTGAGTCCAAGAAATGTGCCATTCCTCCTGCCAGCCAGAGTCCACATGAGAAAGGAGCCAGGCAAGTCAGTGGGCCCTGCAACCGGGAGGCGGAGAAGGCATGATGCTGCTGTTGTGTGCAGAGGGCAGCCTGCCCCAGGAAAAGGCTGGGAAATCCCAGGAGCTGCTGAACCACTTCCACTCAGCACTCCATACCACAAAGACAGGCGAAGACGCTCAGCAAGGGCTTTTTTTTTCTCTCTCCTGTTGTTCACACCCAGTCCACTGATACTGATTTATGAGTTGCTTGGCTAAGGAGCAGAGAAACTGGCTGAGAGATAGCTGGGTTTGCTAAGAAGGTGCGTGTTTGTGGAAGGAAGAAGCACTGTGCTTATCCCAGAGTACTAAAGTGAAATTAAGTTTAGAGTAATGGACTGGGGAGAAACCAGATCCTCCGGCTGAGCCGGTTCCTAAGGGAAAGCATCACTGTCCTGTAATCTTAAAATACCCACAAGACAGGCCGCCAGATTGCTTGTTATTCTTTTTAAAGAGGTGGGTAATAAATAGATATAAAACAAAACATAGATAAGAAAATATGGTGATACCTTTTCTTATTGGACTAAATACACTTTTTGGTTAGCTTTGGAAGGTAACCCTTCTTCACAAATGATGGGAAATTCGGTCAAACTCTTCCTCCCTCTCCTCAATCTGCCAAACTCCCCACCCTGGCCACCACAACTTCCTGCATGTCTTCAGCTGGCTTCGTCCTGTTTGGGGGGGGGGGGGGGGTGGTACCTGGTTCCCCCTCCACCCTGTCATGATAATGTGAAGGGGCACAACCTTTTGTAGTTCAGGTACAGTGTATAGAGTCTTCTTTCCATCTGATGCAGAACTTGGCATCCTCTTCAGCCCAGTACAGTATACCCACCGCTTCTGTTTCTGAGTGTTTATAAACTGGGGGGGGGGGAGTTACCTAATTAGAGGTTCTTTGAGGGTAGAAAAGTACAATAAGTGTTTTGGCTGTAAAGGCACTATTGCTGGAAATTTCATACAGTTGAACAGCTGAGTCAGCTCAGAAAGAGGATACTTTTTATAAAGCCTTTTCTCTGCTGGCAAAACCGAGGGATTGGAGAACGGCGGATGTGGTCCCTCTTCACAAAAGTGGTGATAGGGAAGAAGCTGGAAACTACAGGCTGGTAAGCCTCACTTCGGTTATTGGAAAAGTAATGGAAGCAATGCTAAAGGAAAGGATAGTGAATTTCCCAGAAGCCAATAAGTTGCAAGATCTGAGACAACATGGTTTTACCAAAGGTAAATTGTGCCAAACGAATCTCATTGAATTCTTTGACTGGGTGACCGGAGAATTGAATCATGGACGTGCTATAGGCGTAATCTACTTAGATTTCAGCAAAGCTTTTGGCACGGTTCCCCACAGGAGGCTCTTGAATAAACTTGACAGGCTGACGATAGGACCCGACGTGGTGAACTGGATTAGGAACTGGTTGACGGACAGACGCCAGAGGGTGGTGGTTAATGGAATTCGCTTGGAGGAGGGAAAGGTGAGTAGTGGAGTGCCTCAGGGATCGGTGTTGGGGCCGATTCTGTTCAATATATTTGTGAGTGACATTGCCGAAGGGTTACAAGGTAAAGTTTGCCTTTTTGCGGATGATACTAAGATTTGTAACAGAGTGGGCACCCGGGAGGGAGTGGAAAACATAAAAAAGGATCTGCAGAAGCTAGAAGAATGGTCCAAGGTTTGGCAATTAAAATTCAATGCAAAGAAATGCAAAGTGATGCACTTAGGGAGTAGAAATCCACAGGAGACATATGTGTTAGGCGATGAGAGTCTGATATGTATGGACGGGAAGAGAGATCGTGGGGTGATAGTATCTGAGGATCTGATGCGACGAAACAGTGTGACAAGGCGGTGGCCGTAGCTAGAAGGTTGCTAGGCTGTATAGAGAGAGGTGTGACCAGCAGAAGAAAAGAGGTTTTAATGCCCCTGTATAAGTCGTTGGTGAGGCCCCACCTGGAGTATTGTGTTCAGTTTTGGAGGCCGCATCTTGCTAAGGATGTAAAAAGAATTGAAGCGGTGCAAAGAAAAGCTACGAGAATGGTATGGGATTTGCGTTACAAGACGTATGAGGAGAGACTTGCTGACCTGAACATGTGTATACCCTGGAGGAAAGGAGAAACAGGGGTGATATGATACAGATGTTCAAATATTTGAAAGGTATTAATCCGCAAACGAACCTTTTCCGTAGATGGGAAGGCGGTAGAACTAGAGGACATGAAATGAGATTGAAGGGGGGCAGACTCAAGAAAAATGTCAGGAAGTATTTTTTCACGGAGCGAGTGGTGGATACTTGAAATGCCCTCCTGCGGGAGGTGGTGGAGATGAAAACAGTAATGGAATTCAAAAATGCGTGGGATAAACATAAAGGAATCCTGTTCAGAAGGAATGGATCCTCAGAATCTTAGCGGAGATTGGGTGGCAAAGCTGGTGGTGGGAGGCGGGGCTAGTGGTTGGGAGGCGGGGCTAGTGCTGGGCAGACTTCTACGGTCTGTGCCCTGAAAATGGCAGATACAAATCAAGGACAGGTATACACAAAAAGTAGCACATATGAGTTTATCTTGTTGGGCAGACTGGATGTACCATGCAGGTCTTTCTCTGCCGTCATCTACTGTATTACTATGTAATTACCCCTGTACTTGAGTCCTAAGGACCCGAGTTGGTACATGCGGAAGCAGTAAATCAGCCAAATAACCTGGATTCTGAACAGTATGTAGCTGCTTGAGCAGCTGATGAGACACCCCATATAGATTATGTTACCATATTCCAATTTAGAAATAAGGAAAGCATGCTAAAAAGTAAGTAAACTTCCTCTTCAAAATAATAGCGAGCTGCACAGCATTCTGAAAGAAGCAAAACCAAATCGCATTACCTGCAAAATTTGCTGCCCAAACTTCAACTTAAAATTGATCCAAATGCCTAAATAGCAAAACGATTCTGATAACTGTACCTTGCCCTGTAAAAATTCAGGTAATACCCTAGGGTAGGGCAAGTGCCCAATCAACCAGCAAGCCATTTTCTTCCCAATATTTAAAACCATTTGATCCAAAGTCATCCATTTCTTCATGTCTATCAAACAAAGCTGCGGCCTAGTTATACCTCCAAATGGTGTACTGTTCAAGTTGACATAGTTATTAATGTTATAATATTGTTGAAAAGCTGACTGATGAAGGGGGGGGGGGGGGAAGAGGCAGGTTATTGTGTGCCTAATTTTTCATGTTCTGGTAGTGGAATAGTAGCCTAGTGCAGTGGCCTGAGAACCAAGGGAAGCAGGTTTGATTTCCACTGTCGCTGCCTGTGACTCTGGGCAACTCGCTTAACCTTCCATTGCCCCAGGTATAAAATAAGTGCTTTAATTGTAACCACAGAAAGGCATTTACGCCTTCTTCAGAACAGGTTTAAATGTGTTGGTTCTGGTTCTGGGAGGCTATTTTCTAAAGGCATGTAGGCACCCTTCTGGACTTCTTCTGTTTTGCCAAAACTAGGGGGGGGGGTGTCTTCTCTTGTTTATAGGACAGGTGATAGCAAAATATATTATGAAAAGCAGTGTTTTGCTGTGGCACAAATAAAAAAAATAATGTCAATTCAAGGAAAACATTTATACGAGTATATATTCTTAACAAATATACTGGGGATTAAAAAATCACCTAATATAAACATTCAGCAAAATAATATAGTCTGAATGCAGGGTGCCCTCAGAGTTTGACCTCGCCCATTGCCCCAAAGATGTTGCAGTCATTTCCAGGGTGACACTTCTTTATACCTGGAATGCCCTCCCGTGGGAGGTAGTAGACATGAAAACAGTAATGGAATTCAAAACAGCATGGGATAAACACAAAAGAATCCTGTATAGGAGGTGTGAAACCAAACAAGCTTAGCAGTAATTAAATGACAACACCAGTAATTGGCAAGCAAAGCCAGTGCTGGGCAGAGTTCTACGGTCTGTGTCCTGAAAATGGCAAGGACAAATCCAAGATCATATGTAGTATGACATCATATCTTATACTATGAGTTTATCTTGTTGGGCAGACTGGATGGACCATACAGGTCTTTATCTGCCATCATCTACTTTGTTGCTATGTTATAATACATTTTCTTCATTCATAGTGCACCCTCCTGGTACACAGAGTTTGGTGTACAGTGCTCAGTAAACTGGGATGTCTGTGTGGCCATTCTACTAAAAATGCTGCCCCCTTCCCCCCCCCCCCCCCCCCCCCCATACATCCCAATGACTTGTTTTTGTGCGTTTTTCCCTTGGGTGTTTTTTTTTTCCTGAAAATGGTACTAAAAGATAGATGCACTGAGCACAACAATGTTTAGCAAATGGCAATTTTTGAAAAAAAAAAAAACAAAACAAATGTTTTCCAGGTTAGGGAACCTTCAATAAATACAGCTAGTCAGGGGTTAAAGAGAAAGGAAAATATTTATTTACTTGCAGAGAAATGTGTAAATTGTTCTCTCTACAGGTCAGATGTAAATAAACATGCACAGTCACTTATAATCACAAGCTTTTCCTCCCATGGCCTGCTCCTGTAGGTCCACAGTAAATGCTTGGTCACCCCTCCACCAAGCAGCCTATCTACCTTGTATCTTCCTGGAATCCACACTGTTCCACTGACCTCCCAAGTCTACCAGGTTGTAAGACAAACTTGTTCTACCTCAATCCCCTTCTGCTCTGTCACTTATGGGGTAGCACTCCCTGCTAAGACCACTCCTCTTCCTCAGGCTCTTCTGAGGTACTGCAGCCTTGCTTGCCACCCTTGGGTCCTCTGCATTCGGGGCTTTCCTCTCAATGACTCAGAGCATTTTATGTTTTCCTGGCCTGAGCCCTGCCCCTCTGACAGACAGCCTCTGCCTTGGCAGACTAGCACCACCTGCTGCAAGGTGGCTAAACTGTATCATCAGTGAAGGAGTGCTCTTCTCTATACCATCTACTCCCTCACATACCCTCACCCCAACCATACTAGGTTGAGCGCTTGCCACTATCTGGGTCATCCTCTCTAGGGGGGTTGGAGGGTAGCATTCACTAGGGTATCCAGGGCCTCCCACTAACACTCAAGGACTACCAACCTGTCCTCAGGCCAAACCCAGACACCTGTTCTGAATAGGCACTGTGCCCATCACTACTATGTGGATAGGGCACAGTAAGCACAGCAGCCATTGGGCCCCATCACACCAATGGCCTTGCATCATCAGGACTTGGCTATTCATCTTAAGCTCTGGAGCCGCAGCCTCCTTCCTGTCTTCTTCACCGTCTCCGATGCCCTCACTGGGCATACTGAACCTCAGTTGGGAGTTTTCTCCTTCTTCTGGCAGGGTACTACCATCATAGGTTAGTCTGAGCTCTTCCACAGCTCCACCCACTGTAATTGAACCTTGTTTCCCAGGTTCAGGGTAAACGTCTAGCACCTGGCTTAGGGGATGGTCACTTTCCACAGTGACAATGGTCCTTCTTTTCAAGGTGCTGCCGTCATCCCCCTGAAGTACCTCACACAAGTCAGCAGTCTTAACTGTTGACCCCACCTCTGTGGTGTCAAGATTGACCTTCTTCCTCAGTAGCAGTCAGGTTACAGTCTTCCTGACCTGATACTTCCAGTCTCACCATCATCATCTGTTCCTGGAATTCCAACTCACAGCGCTCTTGAGGCAGTGCAAAATCTGGGCTAGCAGTCTGTACTTCTTCCAGCTGCCTTTCCTTCCTCTTTCTCCTGGCCTCTTTCAGCCATTCCTCAAGTGTTTGCTTATACTCCAGCAACATAGCTTTTGCTTGAAACTCCTTTTTGAGCTGGGCCCTCAAACTCTCCACCTCTTGTAAGGGTTCTGGGTGAAACTTCAACATGAAACTCATAGGTTTCCCACTCTCTGAGAACTTCACCTTAATGTCCATTAGCTGCTTCATGGTGGCTTCCTCATAGGCCTGTAGCAACTCATGTAATACTTCTGCATTCTTGGTGACTTTCTTCAGAACTCAGGGACACTGGACTGGCCATCCTTCTCAGTACTGGTCAGGCCATTCTCTATCCAGTGTAGGCTATAGGTTGCCCACTTGCCACACTCTTGGTTCGCCACTGAATCACTTCTGAAATGGCTTGGAGTAGCACCCCCTGGCGTCTACTCTTTATCTCCAGCTTCCTCAAGCTCTTGGCTGGCCATCTGCAAGGCATTGGCTAGGCCCTTTTTGATTCCTGATTCTTCCTCTAGCTGTCTCTTCCACTCAAAGAGTGGTGTGAGTCAGGACATGAGTCCTTTGTATCCACTGCTTTTCTTTTTCTCTCCTCTTGACTTCTCTCAGTTGGTTATCCAGCTAAACCCTTATCTGTATAGTTTTTTTGAGCTGGGTAGCGATATACTCCAACTCCTTCAAGATCTACCCCCTGGATACTTTCATCTGGGCCAGCTGGCCTTTCAGTGTCTGCGTTCTGCTCTCCAGCACTGCCACCTTTTCTTGATGCTCCTGTGCACTGACATATTCCATACACACCTTCTTCAGCTGCCAGGTCAACAACCCATTCACATCTATCAGCCTGATAGGCTCTGGCAGGGCTGCTCTCTCTCTCTCTCTCTCTCTCTCTCTCTCTCTCTCTCTCTCTCTCTCTCGCAGGCCTCCATTTCTTTTTGTGTCATATGTAATGTTATATGTTCAATATGTTTTTATTGTTTTTTTATGAGTTTTATTTATGGTTTATTTTACTGTTGTTAATATGCAATTGTGTATTTATGAATATTTATTAATCATGTATTTTTATCATTTATTATTTATTTACTCATCCAGTATTTATTATTTGCATTTTTACCCCCATTTTTATTTCAACAGAATCAAGTTTCAACAGAATCGGTATTTTTAGCTGCTTCCCGTTTTTAAAGCTACTCATTTTTGGCACTGTTTTTTGTTTTGGAATATTCTTATGCATTTGGGACAAGATTGGATACCTCCTTTTTATTTTATTTTTACAATGCATTTAGATTAGTTTCAAAGGAGTGCTAGTGTTTTTAGAATACGCTAACCATGTAGATGCCCATAATAGTGGAGTGAAGTGGAGGAGTAGCCTAGTGGCTAGTGCAGTGGACTTTGATCCTGGGGAACTGAATTCAATTCCCACTGCGACTCCTTGTGACTCTGGGCAAGTCACTTAACCCTCCATTGCCCCTGGTACAAAATAAGTACCTGAATATATGTAAACCGCTTTGAATGTAGTTGCAAAAAAACTCAGAAAGATGGTATAGCAAGTCCCATTTCCATAATATTCCTATGGGCGCCTACACGGTTAGTGCATGCTAAAAGTGCTAGTGTGCCTTTGTAAACAGGGCCCTGAGGGTTTTTTGCAGTCACCTGTGACCCCTACAGCCTGTATAAAGCTAGTTTGTTTTTCAATACGGCTGATTCACTGTTTTGAGAGTGAGGTGAGTAGTTGCTGCTGTTTAGTTTTCAAGAGCTGCAATCTGTAAGTAATTTCACCCCCCCCCCCTTTTTTTTCTATAAACTTCTTTCATAATGTTTGAAAAAGTACTTTGTTGATTTTTTAGATTTTTTTGTTTTTACACAATCTTGGATACCTCTTTACTAGCTAGGGGAAGCACTGCTCTATCCCCTTGTTAGGTATGTGTCCTTTCTGGTACGTAATCTGTTCTTATAATTATTCACTATGCTGCTTTGGTACACAGAGTTTTATATTTCTATTATGCATACTTTAGTATTTTAAAAGCACAATTATGGTCTACATTGTTCATGAATGTTATAACTGAGTTGTTGTCAGTTGTACATTTGTTGCCTCTAGTTCACATATCTGGCACTCTCTCCGCTTTTAAAGTATATTTCTGTTTTCAGTTCATGTTTTTACATTTGTATGCTTATGTGTTATCACTGCATATTTTTTTAAGTTTTGTTTTTTATTATTTACTACATGTTTGTGTTTTTTTTAATTGATTGCATGTTTTTATACATGTATTTTAATTATATTTACATTTTTACATGCATGTTTATTTTAGTTTTGTGTCAATTATCCCCTAATGCAGCCTGTTTTGGCAAAACGTGGGCATGACAGGTCTATTTCAATAAAGGTTTCTCTGGACTCTTGCTCTGGTTTCTGTTCCTTGTCATTTTCTGTTGACTTTAAGAGCCTCTTTTGGTGTTGTTTGCCCCTCCTCTTGGAGGCTTAACTCTTGCACTTTTCTCTGGAGCCTAACATTCAGGTCCGCCAGAGTCTGTGTCTTTGCTTCCAGTGCTTCACAAGTTTTCAAGACTTCTGTTAGCTGCCCCTGCAGCCCAGTATACTGCCACCATAGCACTGTTGCTGCAGCTGCTCCACTTCAGCCTCTTCTTTGGCCTGATATACCTCAGTCTGGACTGTCACAAGGCTAACTTGGCCCTTTAACTCCTGAACTGCTTGTTGCTACTGTATCAGTTCTCTATCATTGACTTCCAGAAGCTTAGCTTTCTTGGCTACCTCCTCGGTCAGTCCTTTCTGCATTTCTTTTAACTGGTCAGTTGGGATGCTCCACCTGTCCTTGTAGTTCCTGTCACCTGCAGATTAATTTTTACTTTGCTCCTGCACAACTGACTTTCTCTTCTGCCAGCATGTGGTACTCTTCTTTAAGTTGGGTTTCCTTGCTGTGCAGCTCTTCCACCTGAAGTTCCAGCTACCGGCACCGCTTATGTGACTGGCTAACTTCAAACAAACTCCACTCGGATCTACTTCACTAATGCTGAGAGACAACTCAAAATTCAGACGTGAAGATTCAACAACACTCTTCGTTCAAAGGAGGAAATGGATCTCATCATACTGTGGCAAGCAAAAGTAATCACTGATCCCAAAAACCTCCCAATGAGGATTTTCTTATATTTTTTTTATTTGTTTTAAAATTTTTATCAATTTTTTACATGCAAATCAGTTTTATACTGTTTCATAATAAATCCTTTCTTCAAATATACACAATCTAAAGCCCATCTGGCAAAATCCCACAGCAAAATGCAAAAAACCGGGACTTATCTTGGTCATGCAGTGTCCATATAGCAGCCACAATATTCTAGCACTACTCAGTGTGGTCCCAACGGACCTGTTTCGCAGTAGCTTCTTCAGGATGTAGCATGATATGAGTTTAATTGTCAGAGTTATTGATTTTTCTGGATCAGATACAAATGTATATATAAATATATACAGCTGCAAAGACTTTACTTCCCCCTTCCACCTGGACTACAGTTAACCAAAGACAGTGAAACTCCACCTATTCTCAGACAAAGAATCAGACTGAAAAGCCCATCCACACCTCTCCAAAGAACAAAACTCTGAAGATGGACAGTAATCACAGAGACTGGAGTTAACAAAAGACAGTGAAACTCCACCTATTACTCAGACTGAAAAGCCCATCTATCAGACAAAAGAAGCCCAATTACTCTCAGACAATGGACTAGCAGATGTCCGAAGTCTTATGATGTCATTAAACATGTGACCCGTTACTAAAAATAGATGACTACAAATAGATGAGACCAGTTACTAAAAATAGATGAGACCAGGTACTACAAAAGGGGCTTCAATCATCTTGCTGCTGGCTTCTTCCCTCTGGACACTTGGCTCATGGATTCCTGACCGGTCTCTCTCTTTGGATCTGCCTCCTGCATCTTTGCTGGACACTACACACACACAGACAAGACTTTCTCAAGGCTCCAGCGACAACTTTGCAACAAAAGACTTCTTTAGCAGAGAGGATCTCCTTCATTACTTCAACCAGCTACCAGCAGCCTCCATCAAAGTGAGTTACCATCATGCAGCCTAATTTATAATTCAGACTTGATATCTTGAAAAGCACATTTCCTTTCCACTTGTGAAAGATTCTTAAAACTGCCTCTCTCTTGTAACATTATTACATTACCTGTATTGTAAATAAACATTTTTAAAGTTAAATATATGGTCTGTTCTGAGAACATGTCTAAACCTTGCAGTGCAGGTTAATGTAATTCAACAAATATAATATTTAATTCCCCCTTTTTCTTACATATCCTTATCTTATTACCTTATAGGTAATTGGTGGAGAATATATATATATATATATATATATATAATTGTAACAAGGAAACCCACTGGTACAAGCTGCACTGATGAAAAAAAGGGGCTTGTTTAGGCAAAAACAAGAAACAAAAGATAACTAAAAAACAGAAAATAGCTGCAAACAGCGTTGTTGTACTAACTCAGACTACAAAAATGGCTGCTAAACTGTTCATGAAGGGCAAACCGAAAGCACAGAACAGTGGTCATCTTTAAAGGCAGCCGCCGACTGTACCTAACCAATCAGTGTGGATCTCGTCAGTCATCATAATGTCAGCCCACAGCAGAGGAAAGCGTAAACACAAATAATGTCCGCACTTATCAGAAACGGTCTCCTTCAACAAACCAAAATACAAAAACTAATATACATTAAAAAAATTAAAATATAACTGAAACAAAGCAAACAAGCAAAAATGCAAAATGAGATCAGACTGCTACCAATCATTAAAAAACTGCTCAATGGATGATGGAATTCAAACCATTAGGTTCGAGGGACTGCAGATGAAAAATCCAATGCTGTTTGTGCAGCCGGGAGATAAAGATGAACCCCCACCCTCTTTAAAAAATGCCTTTTATAACCAAACAGACTTGAAGAAAAAATAAATATATAACCACAAAACTGGAAAATGTTAACCCAGTTAGACTGACTCTGGACTTCTGCATGAAGGTAGCTCTGCCTGAGCTCATTATTCAATGTATCTCTTTTAAATAGTAGTAATAAACAAATATTGAGTGCATTTTTATAATACCACTGCATTCCACAAAACAAAACAGCAAGTTCCTACAGAAAAAAAAAAGATTCTAAATGCTGCCAGGTTTAATGTGGGACATAAATGTCATAAATAAGTAAATAAATTGATAGCTAGAAACTCTGAATGTTGAGCATCTGATTCTCAGAACAAGATGTCTGTTCTGGTGGCCCTTTTTCAGGAGAAAAAAAAAATCTTTGCATGAATATAACAGTACTAGGGTGTCCCTACAATTAGCCTCCAATGACACACTGGTTACAATTTATAACAAATTACTACTCTACCTATGAAAAGCTATTCTGTTATTATACTTCCTTTGTGTATACCCGTATGCTGCACAAGCTGGCATGTTGAAAATAGAAGTGAGATTAAATAAAAGTGCTACCAGCAGTAAAGAATGATAACATGGATGGATGCAGCAGCTCATGTTTGCTTTGATTTGAGCGTACTGTACAGCCGGGATGACGGCTGCGCGGGGGAGGTGATACAGGGACTAACCTCCGTGGCGTCAACTTTTTGACATGCCGTTTCCTGTTCTCAATCTAACCTCCTTGGCTTCTATTGAATCAGCCTGTGTCCAGGCTTCGGGCCTTCCCTGTAATGCGACCGAACCTCGCGGAAGCAGGACGTTGTGTCAGTGAGGGCAGGATGCATCATACAGGAGACCCAAAGCCCTGAGACAGACCTATTCAATGGAAGCAGTGCTGCTACCGGGTCTGGCGGCAAGGAAAAAAATGTTACAGGAATGGGGGGGTGGGGGGGGGGGGGGGGGGGGGGGAGACAGATACTGGAACCGGGAAGGGGGGAGAAGGAAAGGGAAAGATACTGAATTTCGGGCGCCTTCCCATGCCAGACACCAAAGTTGCTTCCTCAGTGTGTGAGAGAAGGGGGCTTTGACGTGTGAGCTGGAGTTGGAGACCTAATGCATGGATGAAAAGATAAGTGCTATACGGCTCTTTTATATTATAGTATAAATAATTAAAAAGAAAATATATATACAAAAAGGAGAATGAAAGCAACAAAATGAGGAGGTTTTTTTTCAGCCGACGAAGATTGTGGTTCTGTGAGTCTAAAATAACATTGAGACTACAGACATACAGAGGCTTTTTCCTCCTAAAACGCCCTGCCTCTTTCTCTGAGTATAATTTGAGTTACATATAAAGGAGAAGGTTAGGGTTCCACAGTTAATTACCACATTTGGATAGTGAAAGCAGTCTTCCTGTTGCCAACACCAGCACCCCTTGTGCATAATCCGTTCGTACACATGAATTGAGTGTGTACAGGGGATGTCAGTGTTGGTAGCGGGAAGTGTGCTGCTGACTTCCCTGCTGCTCAAATGGTCTAGGGGGTTCCTGCAGAGGATGTATGCAGTTGGAAGGGCTTGGGAAACTCCACCAGTAACGTTATTAATGTGCGCTGTTACTGGGTGGGCCCTTGACCATCTGAGGCCCGCCTGTGGCTATTCCACTACTGTGGTTACTTCAGATGTCCTGAATCGGTCACCATCAGAGGCAGGATGCAGGTTTCAATGGACTCATCATTGTACTTATATTCCTTATGATCAACTACACTAGCGTTTCCCAAACTGTGCGCCACAGTGAACTCACAGGGGTGCTGCGCTGGACAGTTGTGTACCAAGGGCGGGGTGGTAGGGCGGACTGCCAGGGCCAGTCTTAGGTAGGGGTAACAGGAGCAGTTGCACAGGGCCCCGCGCCTCCAGGGGCCCCGCAGCGCTCCCTCCCACTTCCTGCCATTGCAGGGCCGGTGCAACCCAGTAATCATGGCAGAGGGGTGCCGCAAGCCATGCTTAACGCTGCCAGACAACTCGCAGTTCCAGTCCCAGAAGCAGGCAGCTCTCGGTCCTCACCTGCCCACACTCAGCTTCCTGACAGCCCTCCCTTCTGTTCCTGCCGCCCTGCGTTTAAATCTTTTATTTTACCTGAAGTTGCAGCGTCGGCGGCAGTGAAAGCAGCAGGCTGGCCTCCAGCCTTCCCTTCCCTCTCAGTGTCCCGCCTTCCTCTGATGTATTTTCATGTTTTCGTGAGGGCGGGACACTGAGAGGGAAGGGAAGGCTGGAGGCAAGCCTGCTGGTTTCACTTCCACCGCTGCTGCGACTTGAGGTAAAATAAAAGATTTAAATACAGAGTGACAGGAACGAAAAGGGGGATGCTGTGGGAGAAGAGGGTGGGCAGGTGGGGCTGGTGTTGGAACTGGAACTCGAGGGCTGAAAAGGGGGGTAGGTGGGGGCTTGGGCGAGTTACTGGATATGGAGGGGAGGGGAGGGCAGAGGAAATTGCTGGACATGGATGGGAGGGGAGGGTGGGGAGAGAGGAGAAATTGGTGGACATGGATGGTTAGATGAGGGCAGAGGAGAATCGCTGGACATGGAGGGGAGGGAAGAGAATTGCTGGACATGGATGGGAGGGGAGGGCAGAGGAGAATCGCTGGACATGGATGGGAGTGCAGGGGAGAGGAGAGTTGCTGGACATGGATGAATGGAGGGGAGAGCAGGAGAAATGCTGGACATGGATGGAGGAGCGGGAAGACAGGAAGGAGATGCATATGTATGGAGGAGAGAGGAGAAGTGCTGGATATGTGCAACTTCTTCAAATCAATCACCTTACTGTCTAACTCTTCCTACTTTCTTACCCATCTATATGTTACAACTTTGCCTTACCTGTCACTATCAATTATAATGTTCCATTACGTATTGTGCTGATGTTGCAAATAGTATACCATAAAACAACAAGGCAAGCGATCTGCAAAATCCAATATGGAAAGAGAAGCCAGCAGATCAATATAACAAACCAGGTTTGACAGCAGTGCATCTGCTTGCGTTGTGTTAAGAGTCACATCATTTAGGCATCTGCTGTATGCGCTGGTTTTTTTCCAATCTATTATACACCACAAGTTTTCCGTTTTTAGAGTTGCTCCTTTCAGGTTTCAAATTAGCCCCTGACGCAGCCCTTGGTGGGCGAAACACGACCTGTGTCGGGCAATTTGTTTACATGCGGTATCTTCAATAAATCTTTCTGATGTTATATTGATCTGCTGGCTTCTTTTTCCAAATGCTGACCCCAAGGTGGACCGTAGCATCAGGTAGCTATGATTCGGATTATTCTTCCCAATGTGCATCACCTTGCATTTGGATGCCCAGTCTTCCAATTTCCTAATGTTTTCCTGCAGTATTTCACATTCCGCACATGTTTTAACAACCTTGAATAGTTTTGTATCATCTGCAATCACCTCACTCGTCGTTCTGCTGTTCCTTAAATAGCTCCGGTGCCAGTACTGATTCCTGCAGCACTCCACTGTTCATCCTCCTTCATTTAACCCTACCCTCTGTTTTCTGTCCAATAACCAATTCCTAATCCACACCAGAAACTTGACTCCTATGCCATGACTCTAATTTTCTCAGGGGTCTCTCATGAGGATCTTTATCAAAAACTTTCTGAAAATCTAGGTACACTACATCAACCTGTTCACCTTTATCCAAATGTTTATTCACGCGTTCAAATAAATTAAGCAAATTGGTGAGGCAAGACCCATGGCTGAACTCATGCTGACTCTGTCCCATTAAAACATGTTTGTCTATGTGTTCTGTAATTTTATTCTTTATAATAGTTTCCACTATTTTGCCTGGCAATGACATCAGGCTTACCAGTCTGTAATTTTCTGGATCACCTCTAGAGCCCTTTTTAAAAATCGGCGTCACATTGGCCATCCTCCAATCTTCAGGTACTATGGATGATTCTAAAGACAAGTTACATATTACTAACAGCAGATCAGCAATTTCATGCTTGAGTGCCTTGAGTACTCTTGGATGTATGCCATCCGGTCCAGGTGATTTACTGCTCTTTAATTTGTCAATTTGGCTCAGTACATCTTCCAGGTTCACCGAGATTTCTTTCAGTTCCTCCACATCATCAACCTTGAAAACCATTTCTGGTACAGGCAGATCTCTTACATCTTCTTCCGTAAAGACTGAAGCAAAGAACTCATTCAGTTTCTCCCCTTTGGCCTTGTCCTCCCTGAATGCCCCTTTTGCTTCTTCATGATTTGACAGTCCAATGGATTCCCTCGCAGGCTTTCTGCTTCTGATGTATCTGAAAAAGTTGTTACTGTGAGTTTTAGCCTGTGTGGCAAGTTTCTCTTCATATTCTCTTTTATCCTTTTTTATTAGTGCTTTACATCTGACTTTGCAAGTTTTAAAGGAAAAGCACCCAATTTTTACAGGCCATTTGCTTTCATTTTCATATTTTTTAAGGCACATTTACTGTGAATTATATTTTCAAACAGATCAACTGAATTTCTACTTTTTTTCCCCCATTTTCTTAAATATCAATCTTTGCTGCCCTCAAGTGCTCATTAGATAGATGTGCAATGTCCATCTGTAGGTTAAGGATATATTCCATTTGTTTGGTTTGTAGCCATGTATGACAATAGCCTTTCTTAGAACTGAATTTGCACAGGTAAATTCACCTTCTTTTTGCAGATTTCATGAAAGAATCTAATGTTTATTTCCATACATACTTGAAACAGACAACCAGCAGTGTTACTCTATGGTGTATTACTGCATTCACTAAAAGGGCGGTAACACTTGATGGCTGTTGCGGCATGTGGCAAGTTTTAGATTTGTGCAAATTCAACCATTTTTGTTTGTGGGTTACCATGCATCCAATATATGTGCCTCTACTTTTCTCCATATTCACCAGAAAATCAGAATTTACTGCCTACTCCCACCAGATTACTCTGTAACAGGTTAATCGAAACTTCAGTTCTATCCAGACTCTTCAGAGCAAATTATAAAAGGACTTCATAGGCACGTGAGTTTCCTCACCCATTACCAGACATAACTCCGCTAACATATCAAGTCCCTTGTACCTTCCCTTAATCCTTTAGAGTGGAGGAGTAGCCTAATGGTTAATGCAGTGGCCTGAGAACCAGGGAAGGGATTTGTGCTTTAAAAACGCCTTGAGACAGCTTTGCAGGGAGACTCTGGCCACAGTCAGTGTGATTGATATTTAAAGTTGAAGAGCACTTGTTTCTTGAAAGCTAATTTCTTTGTCTTTTGAGTCACATAAAAGTTTTGTGGGTCCAGTGAAAATGAACACGAATAGAGTTTTAACAATTGTTTTTTTGAAAGGGTTTTTTTTTTAAATGTCTGTGACGAAAATAGACCCTTGTTTAAATCATTCTGTCTTACAAGTCTAAAGGGGTGGAGGTGAGGGCACTGAGGCTTTTTCCCTTTCAAATTTATTGTACTCTATGAATGGTTTATTGATAATAGAGTACTATAAGCTTTTTTTGTAGAGAGAGTATTTGCAGCAAATATTTATATGAAGTCCCGTCCTCTTTATTTTTTGGACATACTGAGAACTAGGGAAACCAGGTTCAATTTCCACTACAGTTCCCTGTGACCTTGGGCAAGTCACTTAACCTTACATTGTACCTGTATATAATATAAAACTGCTTTGATTGTCTGATCTTCAAGGCCCTGAATGGAAATGGCCCTGAGTATCTGAAGAATAGGATGATCATCCACATACCACCAAGGACAGTAAGGTCCTCCCAAGGACTTTCACTAACCACACCCTCCAAAAGACATTACACGATGTGATACCCACAAGCGAGCCTTCTCCGGAGTAGCCCCCACACTCTCACAGGAAAGAAAATAGGCATTTTTAGCCTCAGATTAAATGTTTCTTTTTATTTATTTTTTTCTTTCAAAAGGATACCTTACTGTTTAACCCACAGCTCAAATGATTTAAAGCCCTAAACCGTGTTTATTTTAAGCTGAATCCACTTTGTTTTATCCCTGTCCCTTAAACCATTTCTTTGTTTTTGAAACTCCGTTCACTCTCTCCTTCCCCGTTTGCTTTATCAGCCCTCTGTTATTTCACAACAGGTGGCATCAGGCAGAAGTATGTTCACATTCCTTTTTTTTCAGCAAAATTCAGCAGACACAAAGCTGTTTTAAAATAACTTTCACAAGAAACCATAGGCGCTGCAAAAAAAAGGCTTGACCCCAGAAATTACATTTTAGGCTTTTAAAAAAAACTAATGGTTTTACAATTGCTTCCCCTCTCAGCTTTCAACACAAAGATCAGCAAACCCGCTGTTTCACACTGTGCTGTTTGAGATCATCTCGACCCCCCTCAAACACTCCCCCTCCCCTTTTCCTGCAGACAGCTGTTTATAAAGAGTAGAGCCTCCCAGTGTGCATAACTACCCCTCTCTATTCCCCCTTTCAGAGGGTCCATTCAGAAGAAGCTGACAGAGAGAAGCCTACAGTCCCCCCCCCCCCCCCCCGTAGGCAAGGTCATGTGACTGAGAACGTAAAAGAACAAAATGTAATAACATAACTGAGAAAAGGTACAGATAAGCGTTTGTTCTTTTTTTTTTTTTAATGAAAATAGTTCCAGAGCAATGCTTTATTTTGCTCTAACAGTGTTAACCTAAGAAACATGCAAAAGGGAGACAGGGGAAGGACACATTCTGGGAATCAGCAAATTCAGGACCTGCGGCCCCTGTAAAGACAGTGAAGTGAAGAGCTCGGGCAGAGCCAGAAAGGGTTTGGCCTTCAATGCCAGTAAAAGAATTAAAACAAATAAAAGAAATAGCATCTGTTTTATTTCTCTCTCATCTTTTTAACGGTGCCAGCTCAATGCACTTGATCAGTGCAGTGGTGTAGCCACAGGTGGGCCTGGGTGGGCCGGGGCCCACCCACTTAGGGCTTAGGCCCACTCAACAGTAGCACACGTTTAGCGGTGGCTGGTGGGGATCCCATGCCACACCAGCTGAAGACTACTCCCTGATGGTAACGAAAACACTACTCTCCACGACATTGGCACCTCCACATGCTCACTTTTCAGCACATGCCTGCTGCAGACTGCCAAGGTGGAAAGAAGCATTTTCCTGCCAACTGAGATATATTTTTGGTGATGGTGGTGGGAGGAGAGAGAACACTTGGTGCCCACCCACTTCTTGCTAGGCCCACCCAAAATCTGAAGTCTGGCTATGCCCCTGGATCAGTGTCCCCAAGAGCTGCTCCTCAACCCAATTCTTACTCGCTTCATCCTGCTCACTGCACTGATCCCTGTTTCCAAGAGCTACTCCGCCAACCAATTCTCTCCCACTTTATCCATGTACTTCCATCTGCCAGGCTGGCTGCTTGGTTTGATTGCCTCTGTCCTTTGCAGCAGTGAACAAGGGAAATGGGATGGGATTTGATACACTGCCTTTCTGTGGTTACAATCAAAGTGGTTTACATATATACAGGTAATTGTTTCCTCCCCGGGAGCATTAGGCCACTGTACACAGAGAGATGCAATGTACAGCTAAACATACGCCTCCCCCCACCTTACAGCACCAGGGACTTTAAAAAATAAAACACTATCTGAAACAGGGGGCATAAGCTTGTTTACAAGAAACAGGATTACGATGGTGAAGCTGTGGAAGGTTCTTTTTGTCTTGAAGAACCATTAAAAATCAATCCTGATACTGACCAGGTCCACCATATTGAAAAAGTTTTAGACATAAAAGGAAGGGGCGGAGCAAAAAATGTCTACTGAAATGGAGAGGCTGGCCTGAGAAATTTAACAGTTGGGTGCAGGCCAGTGAGGTACAAAACATGTAAGACTGTGATGAGAACCAACATGGACGATGAGAGGTTCTACATTACAGTACCTAGCAACACTTCTGCAGAAATATTTCAGAAATATTTCCACAAAACACCACTACTAATTTTACAGTACGTTTAGTGAGACCTCTGGACCTACAAGGCCCTTGGGAAGAGGGTTTGGTGGAAATACAATACACACACACGTGGGACAACATTACAAAAGACCATCTTGATGGTGTACAGTGGCGTAGCCACAGGTGGGCCGGGGCCCACCCACTTAGTGCTCAGGCCCACCCAACAGTAGCACACATTTAGCAGTAGCTGGTGGGGATCTCAAGCTCTGCCAGTTCCCTCTGATGGTAACGAAAACACTACTCTCGATGATACCGGCACCTGTGGATGCTCAGTTTTCAGTGCATGCCTGTTGCAGACTGCCATGGTGGAAAGAAGCATTTTCCTGCCAACTGAGATATATTTTTGGTGATGGTGGTGGGAGGAGAGAGAACACTTGGTGCCCACCCACTTCTTGCCTAGGCCCACCCAAAATCTATTGTCTGGCTACGCCCCTGATGGTGTATAGTTTACCGGATGAAACATTTGTAATACGGAGAGGTTACACGCTATGGGGCCCTTTTGCTAAGGCATGGGAGGGCTAGCACGTGGATAGCGTGCACCAAATCAGCACTACTGCCAGGCTAGCACGTGCGCCTGGCGGTAATTCTGAGTTTGCCGTGCACTGAATCCCACGGGGGGGGGGGGGGGGGGGGGGGGGCATTCCCAGCGGTAATCAGCAGTTGGCATGTGCTTCATGGTTACTGTGTGGGTAGCATGTGAGCCCTTACCGCTAGGTCAATGGGTGGCGGTAAGGGCTTAGGCCATAAATAGACACGCTAGTTTTAATTTCAGCACACACCCATTTTCCGGCCTATTAGAAAAAGCTCTTTTACCCAGCTACGGTAAAAACAAAAGGCCCAGCGCACACCTAAAAGACGCACCCACACTACCACAGGCCACTTTTTACCGTGGCTTAGTAAAAGGACCCCTCTAGAACTTAGGCACTACGGGGCTCGATTTTCAAAGCAATTTAACCAGCCAGAAATAGCTCCTGCCTGGTTAAATTGCCTGTTCAGGGATAACTGGTCATATTTGCTGACACTTTAACAGGTTAGTGTCACTGAAAATGACCGGTTAGCGTCTAACGCAAAGCCAGATATTTTAGGGGCACTCTGGGGGTGGAGTCAGCACTTGGCTAGTTAAGTACCGATATTCTTCACTTAACTAGCCAAGGTCACTGTATAAAGTCAATCCTATTTATACAGTGCTCCATAGCCAGTTAAATGCTGAATATCACACTTAACCGGCTAAGGTGTAGTCAGCTTCAATGCTGGAGCCCGGACATGGCCTGACATTGAATTTCCAAGCATAGCATCGGCAGCGGTTAGCAAAATGCTGGGCACTGCAGGCTGAATATTGGGCCCTAAGTTTATAGAATAGCGACTACGTGCAGTTACATGCATAATTGCAAACTGGTGCCAATTAACGCCACTTAGGCAGTTAAAGCCAATTATTGCCCACTTAAACAATTAAGTTAGGCGCTATTCTAGAACTTGTGCGTGCAATTTTGCGTGCCCAAGTTAATAGAATTAGGGGGTTTATGTGAACAATGGAAATGAGAACATCTCCATTCTATTTGTTTAGGTTTGGATTTTAATAATAATGATCTATCAATACACAAGGCTCTGAAAGCTTTTCTCATTACTAAATCAGGATATCCTTTTTGAAGTTAAGTATGAAATACCTGAGCATAACTTTCTGAACATAACAACTGGGAAATAGGTAAATTTAATTTTAAAGTGTCTGGAAGAAAGGTTCCATAATATAAAAGTGTACTGCAATGTGAAGTTATTTTTTTTTTAAATACCTCTAAATTGATGCCAAAATAATTTTTTGTGACTAACCCATCTAAAAACAGTCTTCTCAGGATAAAAATGGAGGATGAACTAAGGGGTAGATTCTATATATAAGGCACCTGAAAAATCCACACAATAAAAATATGCCTAGGCATATTCTCTAAACTACGCCAACATTTTATAGAATAGGCTTAAATTTCTGTGCTGTATATAGAATACGCTGAACACCTTTCCATTTGACCAAATTTGGTCACTGCCATTTAGGCCTTGTTTTACAGGTGCAGAACGGGTGTATTCTATAATAATGCGCATAAATTTTAGAAACGCCTACAACCTGCCCATTCCAAGTTTATAACCACGCCCCTTTCAAGTATGTGACTTGAAATTTACGCGTACCATGTTATAGAATATACTTAGCGAGTTGTGCGCGTAAATCTTAATGCCAATTAGTGCTGAGCATTGCTTGTTACCATCCAAGTAACAGCGCTGATTAGCTAGTTAACCAATTAAGCTGCAACAATTGTAGAATACACTTTGATTTCCGCGTGGAAATTAAGGCTCGATATTTAGAATTTGGGGGTAAATGTGTTTGCTACAAGTGTTTATTTATGAAAACCAAGAAGGTAATGTTTGTCATTTTATCATATTTTACAATAGAATTTAGTTATATTGGAATTACTGCGTATAAAAAAATAGAGGAAAGTCCCATGTTAGAACGCGGTAGGCACAGATTTTACTGCACCTTAAGGAAAAGGGCCCCCTTAGTTAAGCACTGATTGAATCGAAATTAGTTTATATCTGCACAACCCGGCATTCACTTAAATACTAGCAAAATACATGTCCATCTGTATTTACATTCAAACCTAAAGACTCAAAGAACCTAAATGAAAAATCCATGTTTGCTGTAAATGCGTCAACTATTTATTCAAATCTCCATCTTAACAACCAGTTTGAGCTGAATCAGTCACTGTACATCACTGTTCCTCAAACCAATGCACTTGACTAATGCAATGAGATACTAATGGGGCTTTTACTTTTCCTGTATTTAGGCATGATTTATGCTCTGTCAATCTAGTTTACGTTTTCCCTATGTACAGCTTTGGACAAGGGCAAGAAATTGCGTACATTAGACGTGTAGAGAGGCACATTGTTCTGCGTTGCAAAAATATTTTGGCTCCCAGTCACTGGATCAATCACTGTGTTACCTTCTAGCATGTTACCACACATACAGCATCCACCACACCTACGGTGATCTGCTAGTTCTTCGCAAGGCACCTCTCTAAGGGATCCTTTTACTAAGCTCTGGTAAAAAGTGGCCTTAGTGAACCCTTGCTCAGGTTTTTCTCATGCACTAAAGCCATTTTTACCGCAGCCAGACTCCACCCCCGCTAGCCCCCCTCCTCCTGGGCTTACCTTGAAGATTCCCTGGTGATCCAGTGTTAAGTGGACGGGAGCAACGAACACTCGCTTCTGCCCATGTCCGAGGCTGCTACAAAATAGATGCCACGACCTCTAGTGGCAGCCTTGTGGTACTTGTTTCTCCTGCTGGCCATTCCTCTCCTTATATACCCAAGCATCCTTCTAACAAATCATCAAAACAACCATCATGTTCCTTCAAAAAGCAGAGTAACATAGTAACATAGTAGATGACGGCAGAAAAAGACCTGCACGGTCCATCTAGTCTGCCCAACAAGATAAACTCATATGTGCTACTTCTTGTGAATACCTTACCTTGATTTGTACCTGCCATTTTCAGGACACAGACCGTAAAAGTCTTGCCCAGCACTGGCCCCACCATCCAAACACCAGCCCCACCTCCCAATCTCGGCTAAGCTTCTGAGGATCCATTCCTTCTGCACAGGATTCCTTTATGCATATCCCACGCATGTTTGAATTCCGCTACCGTTTTCATCTCCACCACCTCCCGCGGGAGGGCATTCCAAGTATTAAGTATTAAGCAGAGTTGCCTTTCTGGTTTTTCTTTCACTTTTCCCACATTTTCTTTTGAGGTCTGTATCAACGAGATCATTAAGTCCAGGGAATACTTGTTCAGGATGGTTTCCCATTTGCGCATAAAGGGGGAGATTCTATATATGGCGCCTCAAAAAAAAAGCGTATTTTGTAATCGGCACCTAGATTTAGACGCCGATGATAGAATACACTTGGTTGATATTTCAGCGCCTACATCTATGCACATCCATTTACACCAATGAAAATGTGGCGTAAATCCCGGCGCATAGATTTAGGCGCACTGGGCCACATTCTACAACCAGGCGTGTAAATTTCAGAATGCCCATGAAACTTCCATTTCCACACCCTTTTTTTGTCTGCGCGCATTAGACGTTCAGTGCACGTCATTACAGAATATACTTAAGAGTTGTGTGCCTAAATTCTAATCAGTGCCAATTAGTGCTCATTATTGTTTAAGTGCTATTATCATTGCTCATTAGCTTGTTGAGTTACATGCACTGTTATGGAATCTGTGCTGATATCGGTGCAGATCTCTAGGTGCGCTATATAGAATCTAGGAGAAAATCCTCATCATCTGTTTATAGTTTACCTTCCTTTTTGACTCTCAGGGGTCCTTTTACTAAGGTGTGCCGAAAAATGGCCTGTGCTGTTGTGAGCATGTGAATTGGATGTGCACAGGTCCATTTTTTAGCGCGCCAGCAAAAAGGCCTTTTTTTTGGACGCAAATGGTCGTGCGGCAAAATAAAAATTGGCGTGCGCCCATTTTCTGCCTGGGACCTTACCACCGCCCATTGACTTAGCGGTAAGGTCTCATGCATTAACCGGGTGGTAATTGTCAGTGCACGTACACTGCAGATTACTGCCCGGTTAGCGCCACATGGTAGAAAATAAAAAAATATTGTCTTCCGCGCGTATCGGATGCGCATACAAAATGGAATTACTGCCTGGGGCATGCAGTAGCTCCAAATTGATGTGCGTTGTACGCGCGTAAGCGCCTTAGTAAAGGGGCACCCTTATTTTCTCTTTGTTATTCTTTGAATTCCAAAATCAATTCTAAATCAGTTCCAACTAACATGACGATTTCATTAGAAAATTCAGATATTTAATATTACAAAATCCAGTATGCATTCTCAACTTGTGCAAACATTCTTCAATATATAAAGGCGTTTTAAAACTTTTCCAAATTGCAATCCTTTAATAACACTTTTATCATATTTCGCAGTCACGGATGTCTCCACCAACATGAGGCATGTTTTGCAAATTGCTGCCTCAGGGTGTGGTCCGCCAAAACCTGTATTCAAAGATTTGCACATACTGCATCAGTGCCTGCCACATTCTGTGCGAATCTTTGAATACAAGTTTTGGCAGACAAACCCTGAGGCAGCAATTTGCGAAACATGCTGCACGTGGGTGGAGGCGTCCGTGCACTGCAGAATTCGATAAAAGTGTTATTAAAGGATTACAATTTGGAAAAGTTTTTAAATGCCTTTTTTTAATAACTGTAATCCCGGTAGCAAACCTTCAGGGGGTGGTAGGCTCCCTTCAGCAGTCCACAAACAAAGTCCTTCCAGACAACACAGCTTTTAGTTCCCAACAGTTTATTTCCCCTCCTCCACAAATCTCAGTTCAAGGGGGTTAAAGTCCCATTCAGTTTCAAAACAAAGCAACAAGAAAAAAAACTTCCCTTTAAATCCAAGTTCTCCCCAGTTCGACAGCCTGGGTTTCAGTTTTAAAAGTCTTTCCGCTTGGGTGGTTGCAGAATGGCAGTACACCGCCCCACAACACAGCAAATTGACTCCTGTGACCACCCACTGCCTTCAGTCCCTGCAACTCTGCCCCAAAGCACAATTACAGTCCATGTCAACCGGTTCCTCCAAACCTGGTGTGCTGGGCCCTCCAGACTCTCCTTCCTCCAAGCACTCCATTAACTCTGCTTCTCTGCTAGGCTGTTGGTTGGAGACCTCCTCCCCCTCCCAGGTGGAAGGAATCTTGTACTGATTTCTAACCCAAGGGAATTGAGCTTTGTCATCACGGCTCCCCCTTCTGGCCCTCGTCTGCCATAGCAGCTGCTCTTTCCAGTCCTTTTCCTCCTCCCTTCCACGTGGTGTCCCTACCGGGTTTTGGGACCTACCCCCCCCCCCCCCCCGATCCCTTCTCTCAGGGCCTTGTGGGGAATGTAGTCTGGCCCCATACCTCCTCCTGACCTGCTTAGACCCTCCAACCTCCTTACACTTTATACACTGAAGAATATTTGCACAAGTTGGACGACTTCCCTATGAAGAAAGACTAAGGAGGCTAGGGCTTTTCAGCTTGGAGAAGAGGCGGCTGAGGGGAGACATGATAGAGGTATATAAAATAATGAGTGGAGTGGAACAGGTGGATGTGAAGCGTTTGTTCACGCTTTCCAAAAATACTAGGACTAGGGGGCATGTGATGAAACTACAGTGTAGTAGATTTAAAACAAATTGGAGAAAATGTTTCTTCACCCAACGCATAATTAAACTCTGGAATTCGTTGCCAGAGAACGTGGTGAAGGCGGTTAGCTTAGCAGAGTTTAAAAAGGGGTTAGACGGTTTCCTAAAGAACAAGTCCATAAACCATTACTAAATGGACTTGGGAAAATCCACAATTCCAGGAATAACGTATAGAATGTTTGTACGTTTGGGAAGCTCACCAGGTGCCCTTGGCCTGGATTGGCCCCTGTCATGGACTGGATGCTGGGCTCGATGGACCCTTGGTCTTTTCCCAGTGTGGCATTACTTATGTACTTATGTACAAGTTGAGAATGCATACTGGATTTTGTAATATTAAATATCTGAATTTTCTAATGAAATCGTCATGTTGGTTGGAACTGATTTAGAATTGATTTTGGAATTCAAAGAATAACAAAGAGAAAATAAGTATTGAGGACAGCTGGGTTTATTGGATGGGATGTGCTGAAACATCTCACGGTAGTGTGCATTTAGTGTACGCTAATCCCGAGCTTAAAATAGTTTTTATTTTTTAGTGCCGGAGGCGTGTCATTGGGTGGAGAGTAGGCGTGCCCTGCGCTAATCAGATAGCGCGAGCACATTGCCGCGCACTGCCGGATTAGCGTGGGAGCCTTTAGTGCCTACAAAATAGGTGACAGTATGGGCTTCCACGGTAACGTCCATGTGCTTATTGAGAAATTAGCGCGTGGCCATTACAGAAAAATACACAAATGTGGCCTGTGCGCTAAAAGTGGCCACAGCGCACAGGAAACCCATGCGTTAACAACAATGCTGGCCACTTTTTAGCACAGTTTAGTAAAAGTGCCCCTTAACTTGACAATTTCATGGGTAGGAAGTAAGTTCTGATATCATCAGAGAGATTCAAAAGAAAAAAACAGCCAACTGTGTTGCAATGTGAGCATCCCCACTAAACAGCTGCTAGTGAATGGTGTGTTGTTCCATCTCAGACACTGTGAGCTGCTTTTTGGAAAGAGAAGCAGCAGGGTAGGAACCGTTTGCCGAGAAGCAGTGTCCAAACAGTTCACAAAGGAGTTCCTCATTAGATTCACAAATTTCCTCCTGGCACAGATTTCTTGGCCGTCCAGTACCAAAGATCATTGCTGCTCATTCATATTCCTCTCATCCAGAAAGTGCCCCCTGCAAGAGAAGTTCTTTCACGCTCTGGATTATTTATTCCTGCCTTTCATTCAACACAGTTCTTTTAGAAAAGCTCTTACAAACTGGAGCCTGAGCCTAGCCTACGGATTGTCATATGAGAACTCAAGTGTCCTTTCAGAAATGTATGGATGTCTATTTAAGGGTAAAGCATCATGGAATTGATATGCTGTATTTCTGTGCTACAACCAATGGTTTATGCATTATGGGGTCCTTTTACTAAGGCATGCTAAAAGGTGGACCGTGCTATCTTGAACATGCTGTGGCCACCTTCAGCGGGTCAGTAAAATGGCCATATTTCTAGAGGGGGGAGGTTTGTAATGGTGCCGTGACAAGTAACATTTATATATAATTTATTTTATGGAATAAACTGTATGCGATTGATATGTCCTGATGACCAAGTTACTTCCTTGTTTGATTTTTTTTTTTTGTAATGTACAAAAAACCGTTTTGGGTAACTTCCAATATAACTATTCCTCAGTTGTATAATATCACTAAAAAGAATATTTATTTATTTTATTTATTTACATCAATTTATATACCGTATCTTATTGCTACTGCAAGACAGAACGGTTTACAATTTATAAAAAAAAAGCAGTACAATAAGTACAAATTGGACAAACATTAGAACTCCAATCATTACAGGAAAGCACAGCAAACCCAACAAACTAGCTACATAAGATGAAAACAATATAACTCATGATTAATACACAGGAGAACACTGCAGATACAAAATTAAATACATAATATAATCTACACAGACAGATAATACAGTTTTGACTTAGTATATATTACAGATGCCCATTTATAACCTTTCTTCCATTATTCTAAATTCTGATCTACATACTCGATAAAGTAGAAGGTTTTCAAAAGTTTCCGAAAATGAAAGTAAGATTTCTCAAGTCTGATCTCTTTTGGAAGGCCATTCCAAAGAGAGGGAGACAGATAGAAAAAAGCCGAATTCAGTGTAGATTCCCATCTAGCCCTAGCAAGAGGAGGAATCACTAACCTGTTATCTGTCAGGGATCTAAGGGTTCGTGTGGCAGTGTAAGGAATAGTTAGATTTGACAGATAGTCAGGATTTAGTGTATAAAAGGCCTTATGGGTCAAGACTAAGGATTTAAACTTAACTCTTGCTTCAACTGGAAGCCAATGCAGTTGATGTAGCAAAGGTGTTACTCTGTCATCCCTCCGGGCCCTACAAATCATACGTGCTGCAGTATTCTGTATTCTTTGTAATCGCTTCAAGCTAGCTTGGGTGATCCCTGAATATATGATATTACAGTAGTCTAAGCGTGAGGTAATATAAGCAGATGTCAACGTTTTAAGGGAATCCTTACTAATTGAATTCCTAACTGACCGAAGTCTCCTAAGATGGAAAAAAGATTTTTTCACTACATCAGATATTTGTTCCTCGAAAGTCAGAGCAGAATCAATTATAACCCCAAGGTATCTAAAAGATTTAACTGTAGGGATGTTCTTGCCAAATAGCATAGGTACCACTGCTGGACATGTGCCCTGTCCTACTATCCAAGATGTTATAGTCTTATCTGGATTTAATACTAATTGATATGTTGTGAGCCAGTCTGCCACTTTATCCAGACAAATTTGTAGTGGTGTAAGATCCATATTAGATGGTTTAACATAATGTATAAGAAGGAAATCGTCCGCATAAGAATAAAAACTAATACCCATTGTTTGAATGAGAAGTGCCAAGGGACTGACATATAGATTAAACAGTAATGGGGACAGGACCCCACATGGTAGATTACTACAACTTTTTTTTATTAGAAACAACAACAAAATATATTGTGATTCATTACAAACCATGTTAAAACCCCTATTGCATCAATCATGTATCACACACCATTTCAATATACAAAGACTTTCTTACCTACATGTACATTCAAATACAATATTTATATAAATGTTCATCAATATATACTTTTAGCTATACCCACTCCTAATTTAAACAAACCATCTGGTGGAAAAATCCAAATTCTCCTGTATTTGTAAGTCCAATGTTCAGTCACAGTCAGGGGTGTGCTGGTAAATTTTTAACAACAGGCTCTCTATCCGAGCATAGCTGGCCCTGAAATTTGGGGGACGGGGGAATACATGCCTCTTTCTCCCCTCCCTTGTGCGGGCACGCTAGGCATACCTTTGCTGAGCCTCACCAGCCAATAAATGGACTGCCACCATTCTCTGCTGCTTGTTTCTGGCTCTGAGCAGCATGAGGGAGCCTTCTTGCACTTGCATGAAAAGTCCCAGCCTGATGCTCAGAGTCAGAAACAAGGAGCAGGGAGCAGCAGCAGTCTATTTACTTGGCTGCTGGGGCCAGCATCACTGCCAGCAAAGTAAAAGAGAATTCAGGAGGGGGCCCAAGCCCACATTTTGGGAGTCAGTTGTTAAAGTAGCCATGGGGAGGCCTACTTTAACAACCGGCTCCCAAAATTCTTAAAAACTTAACAAATGGCTCTTGCGAGCCCGTGAGAGCCTGCTCCAGCACACCACTGGTCACGGTCAAACCTGAGCCTATTCCATCCAGAAAAGTGTGAACCTTTTGGCCACCATGCCAAGCTGATAAGAAGTTCTAGGCTCTCTGATCATTTTCCCAATTCCTCAGGCATTTTTACTTCTGGAGGCTCTCTTCGGCCAGGAAATGTGGTTCAACATGCCTGGTTTGTTATCCAGGAACCAGCATTATTCCTGGCTGTGCCCTGATCCTACCGCTGGAATGCTCCAGCACTAACTGGGGAGTGCTGTGGTGATCAGAGCAGATATTGTGGCATTGTTCTGTTAAATACTTCTGAATATCTGCTCCTGAGCCAGCCAGCATGATTTAATCATGCAGGAGACTCTCTTGCCTGGTTAAATTGATTTCAGTGCCGCAGGGATCTGTACTGGGACCGGTACTATTTAACATATTTATAAATGATATGATGAGTGAGGTGATCAAATTTGCAGATACAAAACTATTTAAGGTTGTTAAAACACATGCAAACTATGAAATATTTCAGGAAGAGATTAGGACATTGGAAGACTGGGTGTCCAAATGGCAGATGAAATTTAATGTGGACAAATGCAAGGTGATGTCCTTTGGAAAGAATAATCTGAATTACAGTTATGTGATGCTAGGGTCCACTTTGGGGGTCAATGCTCAAGAAAAAGATCGGGTGTCGTAGATAATACACTGAAATCTGCTGCCCAGTATGTGGCGGCGGCCAAAAAAGCAAAGAGGAATTATTAGAAAAGGGATGGTGAATAAGACTGGAAATACCATAATTCCTTTGCATTGCTCCATGGTGTGTCCACACCTTGAGTATTGCGTTCAGTTCTGGTTGCTGTATCTCAAAAAAATATATATAGCGGAATTAGAAAAGGTTCAAAGAAGAGTGACCAAAATGATAAAGGAGATGGAACTCCTCTCGTATGAGGAAAGGCTAAAGAGGTTAGGGCTCTTCAGCTTGGAAAAGAGATGGATGAGGAGAGATATGATTGAGGTCTACAAAATCCTGAGTGGTGTAGAATGAGTAGAAGTAAATTGATTTTTTTACTCGTTCCAAAAGTACAAAGACTAGGGGACACTCAAGGAAGTTACATGAAAATACTTTAAAAACAAATAGGAGGAAATTTTTTTTCACTTAATGAACAGTTAAGTTCTGAAACTCTATGCCGGAGGATGTGGTAACAGTGATTAGTGTATCTGGGTTTAAAAAAGGTTTGGACAAATTCCTGGAGGAAAAGTCCATAGTCTGCTATTGAGACAGACATGGGAAGCAATTGCTTGCCCTGGGATTTGTAGTATGGAGTGTTGCCATGATTTGGGTTTCTGCCAGGTACTTGTGACCTGGCTTGTCCATTGTTTGGAAAACAGGATACTGGGCTAGATGGACCGCTGGTCTGACCCAGTATGGCTACTCTTGTGTTCAGTATCACCTCTGTGCTTCTGTGGAAAATGGAAATAGAAGCCGCACGCTTCTTAATGGCTGTGCGATGATGTCATCAGGGGGTCTGTCAGGTATGCCGTATGGTCATATTAGTGAGGGTCGAATAATCGAGACTGTACTGTACTAGCCTAAAAGCACATTCGTGTGTATCAACAACTAGAAAAACTAAAGGTGGACAAAGCCATGGGACCGGATGGGATCCACCCCAGGATATTGAGGGAGCTCAGAGAGGTTCTGGTGGGTCCTCTTAAAGATTTATTTAATAAATGCTTAGAAATGGGAGAGGTTCTGAGGGATTGGAGAACGGCGGAGGTGGTCCCTCTTCACAAAAGTGGTGATAGGGAAGAAGCTGGAAACTACAGGCCGGTAAGCCTCACTTCGATTATTGGAAAAGTAATGGAAGCGATGCTGAAGGAAAGGACAGTGAATTTCCTGGAAGAAAATGAGTTGCAAGATCCGAGACAACATGGTTTTACCAAAGGGAAATCGTGCCAAACGAATCTCATTGAATTCTTTGATTGGGTGACTGGAGAATTGAACCGTGGATGTGCTATAGACGTAATCTACTTAGATTTCAGCAAGGCTTTTAACATGGTTCCCCACAGGAGGCTCTTAAATAAAGTGGATGGGCTGAAGATAGGACCCAAAGTGGTGAACTGGATTAGGAACTGGTTGACGGACAGGCGCCAAAGGGTAGTGGTGAATGGAGTTCGCTCGGAGGGAAAGGTGAGTAGTGGAGTGCCTCAGGGATCGGTGCTGGGGCCGATTCTGTTAAATATATTTGTGAGTGACATTGCCGAAGGGTTAGAAGGTAAAGTTTGCCTATTTGCGGATGATACTAAGATTTGTAACACAGTGGACACCCCGGAGGGAGTGGAAAACATGAAAAAGGATCTGAAAAAGCTAGAAGAATGGTCTAAGGTTTGGCAATTAAAATTCAATGCGAAGAAATGCAAAGTGATGCACTTAGGGAGTAGAAATCCAAGAGAGGCATATGTGTTAGGCGGTGAGAGTCTGCTAGGTATGGATGGGGAGAGGGATCTTGGGGTGATAGTATCTGAGGATCTGAAGGTGATGAAACAGTGTGACAAGGCGGTGGCAGTAGCTAGGAGGTTACTAGGCTGTATAGAGAGAGGTGTGGCCAGCAGAAGAAAAGAGGTGTTGATGCCCCTGTACAAGTCGTTGGTGAGGCCCCACCTGGAGTATTGTGTTCAGTTTTGGAGGCCGTATCTTGCTAAGGATGTAAAAAGAATTGAAGCGGTGCAAAGAAAAGCTACAAGGATGGTATGGGATTTGCGTTACAAGACGTATGAGGAGAGTCTTGCGGACCTGAACGTGTATACCCTGGAGGAAAGGAGGAACAGGGGTGATATGATACAGTCGTTCAAATATTTGAAAGGTATTAATCCACAAACAAACCTTTTCCGGAGATGGGAAGGCTGTAGAACGAGAGGGCATGAAATGAGATTGAAGGGGGGCAGACTCAAGAAGAATGTCAGGAAGTATTTTTTCACGGAGAGGTTGGTGGATGCTTGGAATGCCCTCCCGCGGGAGGTGGTGGAGATGAAAACGGTAACGGAATTCAAACATGCATGGGATAAGCATAAAGGAATCCTGTGCTGAAGGAATGGATCCTCAGGAGCTTAGTCAAGATCGGGAGGCGGGGCTGGTGGTTGGGAGGCGGGGCTAGTGCTGGGCAGACTTGTACGGTCTGTGCCAGAGCTGGTGGTTGGGAGGCGGGGCTGGTGGTTGGGAGGCGAGGATAGTGCTGGGCAGACTTATACGGTCTGTGCCAGAGCCGGTGGTTGGGAGGCGAGGCTGGTGGTTGGGAGGCGGGGATAGTGCTGGGCAGACTTATACGGTCTGTGCCCTGAAGAGCCCAGGTACAAATCAAAGTAGGGTATACACAAAAAGTAGCAAATATGAGTTATCTTGTTGGGCAGACTGGATGGACCGTGCAGGTCTTTTTCTGCCGTCATCTACTATGTTACTATGCACCGAAACTTAGGCATGCCCACTTAGGGCAGGTCATTAGCTGGTGTAAGGTGGTGCACAATGCAACAAGTGCAACTGATAGTATTCTATAAGTTGTGTGCATCGCTGAGCAACACCTATGGCCCACCCATGCTTCACCCCCTTGGAGTTATGGGCTAAGTGATTTTCCAGCTTATTTTCGGAAGAGATCGCCAGCCATCTTCAGATGCAAATCGGGAGATGGCCGGCCATCTCCGGAACCCGGCCAAATCGGTATAATCGAAAGCCGATTTTGGCCGGCGCCAACTGCGTTCCGTCGCGGAGCCGGCCAAACTTCAAGGGGGCATTTCGGCAGGGTAGTGAAGGGGGGGGGGGGGGGGCGGGACGGGGTGTGGTTACGGGATGGCCGGCTTTGCCCGATAATGGAAAAAAGATGGCTGGCTCTGAGGAGCATTTCGCCGGCTTCACTTGGTCCATTTATTTTTAGGACCAAGTGTCAAAAAAGTGCCCCAATTGATCAGATGACCACCGGAGGGAATCAGGGATCACCTCCCCTTACTCCCCCAGTGGTCACCAACCCCCTCCCACCCCCAAAAAAAATTTTTGTCAGCCTGACATGTCATACCCAGCTCCCTGACAGCAGTATGCAGGTCCCTGGAGCAGTATTTAGTGGGTGCAGTGCACTTCAGGCAGGTGGACCCAGGCCCATCTCCCCCCTACCTGTTACACTTGTGGTGGTAAATGTTGAGCCCTCCAAAACCCACTGAACCCACATGTAGGTGCCCCCCTTCATCCCTTAGGGCTATGGTAGTGGGGTAGAGTTGTGGGGAATGGGTTTTGGGGGGGATTTGGGGGGCTCAGCATCCAAGGTAAGGGAGCTATGCACATGGGAGTAATTTTTGAAGTCCACTGCAGTGCCCCCTAGCGTGCCTGGTTGGTGTCCTGGCATGTCAGGGGGGCCAGTGCACTACAAATGCTGGCTCTTCCCACGACCAAAAGGCTTGCATTTCGCCGGGTTTGAGATGGCTGGGCCCGGTTTCCATTACGGCCGAAAACCGAAGCCGGCCATCTCTAAATCCAACGATCCCTAAACCCGGCAATCTCAACATTTGACCTACATGTTAAGATTTAGCCGGCGCCGCCCGTATTATCGAAAGAAAAGATGGCCGGTTCGGTTATGCCCCTCCACGGCACATACTTTACAGAATAGCGCCATGCAAATGGCAATTATTGAAGCCAATGGTGAACTTAAGCACTAGTATTCTATGACTTATGCACATATTAGTCTGGCAGCACGTATTCATATATTAAGGCTCTCTTGTTGTTTTTATCAGTAGGCCAATTTATATTATTATGGGCATATGTTTGATTTAGTATGCGTGTTTTTAACAGTTGTGTTTTTGAGTATTAAGGGCCTTGTTTACTAAGGCGCGCTAGCATTTTTAGCGCGTGCTAAAATGTAGCACGCGCTAATGCTAGAGAATATAGTCCTATGGGTGTTTCTAGCATTAGAGTGCTCTAAAAACGTTAGCGTGCCTATGAGTGCAGCTTAGTAAAAAAAGGGCCCTAAGTATTTTATACCTGTTTAATCTAATAACAACAATTTTTAAATTAAACGCAGTTCACTATAGATTTAGTTTTTTGTTTCATTATTAATAGTGGTCTAGGTATTACTATTAATTTTAAACTCTTCTTGTTGTATTCACTGTGATGCCATCACTGGGTTTTTTTTTTGTTTATTGCGGCTGTTCCCTAGAGTCACTTGGGGGAGGGAAATTGGTTGGAAATGGAGTTCTGTGAAGCCCAGTCTCAGGGGGGGAGTGTTTGAGAAAAAAGTGTTGAGGAAAATGTTCCTGGTTGTTGAATGACAGTGGGAGAGGAGTTTTAAGAGTCAATACATATTGTTACATAGTAACATAGTAGATGTTGTTAGGAATAGCATGAGATCTTTGGTTGCCTTCACTCCCCCCCCCCCCCCCCCCAGGACCCATGGGAAGAGGGGGTATCTCGGAAAAGCCAATAACCTAAGGTTGGATATAAGCAGGGCTTTTTTTGAGGGGGTACTTGGGGGTACTGAGTACCGGCACCTTTTCCATTGTCTGCTAAAATTGACCCATGGACCCAGTGGTGTGCTGGAGCCGGCTCGCGAGAGCCGGTTGTTATTGTTTTCAGAATTTTGGGAGCCGGTTGTTAAAGTAGCTACTTTAACAACTGGCTCCCAAAATTTGGGCTCTGGTCCCCACCTGGCAGTGTCGACGGCGTCCCCTGTGCCTTTGGGCATCTTACCGGCACACGCAGCATTTCTTCTCTTGTTTCTCCTCCTCCCCCCAACCTCTCTTCTTTAGCTTCGCGCGAACCGCGCTTAACACTGCTTAAAAAAAAAAATTACACATCAGCAGGAACAGGCTGCTTCAGCCAATCCCAGGGGCCTTCCTTCAGCCCTCGGGGGCGGAACACGCTGAAGGAAGGCCCCTGGGATTGGCTGAAGCAGCCTGTTCCTGCTGACGAACACTGCTTAAAAAAAAAAATAAACGGAGAAGACCGACGACGAGGCAAGAAAGTGCGAGGGGAGAGAGCAGAGAGATGCTGCTGGGGGGGTAGGGGAGAGGGTGGCTGGAGGGGGGCAGGGGAGAGAAGAGAATCGCTGGGTATGGGTGGCTGGAGGGGGGCAGGGGAGAGAAGAGAATCGATGGGTATGGCTGGCTGGAGGGGGGCAGGGGAGAGAAGAGAATCGATGGGTATGGGTGGCTGGAGGGGGGTAGGGGAGAGAATCGCTGGGTGTGGGTGGCTGGAGGGGGCAGGGGAGAAAAGAGAATTGCTGGGTATGGGTGGCTGGAGGGGGGCAGGGGAGTGATGAGAATCGATGGGTATGGGTGGCTGGAGGGGGCAGGGGAGCGAGGAGAGTTGTTGGGTGGGTGTGGATGGCTGGAGGGGGGGCAGGGGAGCAAGGAGACTTGTTGGGTGGGCGTGGATAGCTGGAGGGGGGCAGGGGAGTGAGGAGAATTGTTGGGTGGGTCTGGATGGCTGGAGGGGGTGCAGTGGAGCGAAGAGAATCGCTGGGTAGGTGTGGATGGCTGGAGGGGGGCAGGGGAGCGAAGAGAATTGCTGGGTGTGTATAGATGGCTGGAGGGGGGCAGGGGAGCAAAGAGAATCGCTGGGTGGGTATGGATGGCTGGAGGGGGGCAGGGGAGCGAAGAGAATCGCTGGGTGGGTATGGATGGCTGGAGGGGGCAGTGGAGCGAAGACTTTGCTGGACATGGATGGGGGAGAGGGAAGGGAGAGAGAAGAAATGCTGGACATGGATGGAGGGGAGGGAGAGTGAGGAAGGCGATGAGGGAAAAGGAAGAGAGGAGAAAAACTGCACATGGATGAAGAAAATAGGCAGAAGCTGGATCCTCTGGACAGTCAAGTCTGCGGAGGACCAGAAATGAAGAAGAAAGGAGGAAAGGAAAGAAATAAATGGAAAGGAAGCCCTGGAAACGGAGTTAAGAGGACAGATAGCAGCAGAATCGGATACTGGGCCAGCATGATCAGAAAAACAAAGTCACCGGACAACAAAGGTAGAAAAAAATCATTTTATTTTCATTTTTCATTATAGTGTTTGGAATATGTCCACTTTGAGAATCAGGTGCTCAACATTAAAAGTTTATATTTATTTATTTATTTATGGCATTTTATCCCACATTAAACATGAATTAGATTGGAACCTGGGATCATAAAATATTTTTTTTCCTGGAGTAATGCATTGCCCCCCCCCCCCCGGCTATAGCCAGCTCTGCAATTTGGGGGGGGGGGGGGGGTGCAGAGGTGGACCAGGGAGAGAGCCTGTTGTTATATGTTATATATTTTTGTTTTAGACCCCTGAGGAAGGCCTTTTCGGCCGAAACACGGACCGTGTTGGGTCGTAATAAATTATTTTGGTTTCCAACATTTGTGGCTTCAGTCTGGTCCTTCTGGATAGCTTCCGCTCGTTTTGTTTTGTTGTGTTTTTTTGCGGGAGATTTTGGACTCTCTTTGTTGTTGTTAAACATTTACCAGCACACCACTGCATGGACCCCAAGTTTTAATGAAATAGCTCAGGCTCTACACACCAATTCTGCCTTGTCATAGGTTCTGTGACTAGTTGCAGGGGGCCTGGCTATTGTGGGGAGGGTCCCTCAGTGATTACCCCCACCCCTGAAGGGGGGGGGGAAGTGCACTGGATATAAGAGGAAGCTATTGCCAACCACAGCAATAACTGGAGTGTGCTTTGGGTGGGTGAAGGGGAGCCCAGCCCAGAAGCAAGAACAGGAAGGAGCCTTTTTAGTGGAAGAGGGTGCAGCTCCTGCCAGTGCATCTCTGGAGGAGGGGACGGAGAGGGAGCTCTGATCCCAGAGGAGTTTGCTTGTGATATCCAGTGCTATAAGCACAGCCTTAGATGGGCAAAAGGACTGAAGGAGTAGTAGATTTGTATATACTTTAAGACTGTTAAGAAAAGCCGTTTATCAAGAGAAGTCACAAGAGACCTTCTACTAAATACTAGATTTACATAAGGATTTGTGAAGTTTGAACCAACTGCTTGTTGCAGAGTTCAGTAAAGTTGTTTAGCATAAAATACCATCCTTGGAGTGAAGAGTGTTTTTTTGGAATGACAGTAAGATGTCGCTCCTGGACTGGTGAAGGACGCTCAGTAATACCTGGCTCAACACCCTATGACCTACCGGAGTAAGTCTGGCCTCGGCCTACACCCAAGCTTGAGTGAGAAAAGATAAAGCTGCCTGTGTGATTTGTTTTGTGACCCGGGTCAGGGGTGCCCGACCCCCGAGAGCTAGTCAGTGCTCCAGGATCCAGGGAGTCCCGGGTTACATTTTGCTTTTAGTATATAATTTTATAAATGATTTAATTGTGTTTGTTAATTGATTCATTTTCTTTATTTTGTCTGTTTTTGTATGCGCAGGGATTGACCCCTGAGGCAGGCGGTATACCCACCGAAACTCGGACAGTGTCGGGTCATCTGTTACTTATTGTTGGTGCTTTGGAAATAAATTTGGACTTTTATTTTTGAACATTTCTGGTGTGGAAGCTTTGTTCATCCCCACTTTTCGTTTGTTTTATACCTAACATTATGTACCAGCTTATAGAGTTGCCCTTTATATATCATGCAGAGATCCATTGTAATTTATGCAAACATGATGCATAATTGCCACAGAATCTTGAAAAATCCACTCCAGGGACACATCAACGAAGGGTAGGGAAGTTTCTGCTTTCAGGGGTCTTCATTACTACTGTCACATTTGTTGAATGCTCCAAGTTTTCTTTCATTGTCTCTGAAAATAAATATATTTTGGACAGAGGCATAATTAAGAGCAAATATAATTTCCGGGCACAAGATAAATATGTGTAATCTGTCACTATGTAGCAGGTTCTCAGGGAAAAAAGGGTAACCCCCTCCCCTTAGATCAGAGTGAGTTATGTAGGGATTTCACACACTGTGCCAAGCTCCTCCTGTCCAGCAACAGGGGCTAGGAAGAAGGAAAGTTGTGCCAGCTATGGACAGAGCTGTTTAAAACTGAAGCACTTCGCAGTAAGTTGATTACTCGTGAGAAAGTGCTCACAGGGGCAAAAAAGGAATGCTTTCCATAGCAGGTGACTTTCAGTCATAAAATCCTCTGGAAACAAGTTACTGGAAACTGTGACAGAAAATGGCACTTAACATTCCCGGCCTAGTGGCTGTGATTGTTTTTTATGTCATCATCTTAGCAACTGGGATTTGGGCTGCTTGGAAAACCAAAAAGGAAGAGAGGAAAGGAAATCGAACTGAAGTAGCCATCGTGGGAGGCAGAAACATGAATTTCATTGTCATATTGTTCACCACAGCGGGTAAGTTGGTTTGATGAGGTAACATTAAGTTTTTTCTCTCGAATCAGAGTCCATCCAAACCTTAAGGAAACTGCAGTGAAGAAGAGTTCAGTTCATTAAGCCATTTAGAATGACAGGAACTTGTGAACTTCATGTAGTTTGGTGTAAAATGGTCTGCTGTTTTGCTTGTGCTGTCTGTGGTCTGTTGCACAACACTTTTGTCCTGGACCTAGCTGGAAATCTGATGTCTTCATGTCTTGCCCAGTCAATACATTTTAAAATAAAACAAATTGCTTGTAGACATATGACATTTTTTCTCTTTTGTATTCCACAGATTTTTTTTTTCCTTTTGTACCCCTGGTACACCTTTACACATTACATGGCATTTCAATAAATTTGCCTTGGAATATAACTGTAGAAGTCAACGTTCAGCATGGTTTAAGCAGACAGGAGAGACTTCTGCCTGCTTAAACCAAACTGAGCTGACTGGCCACCAATATTCTGCCGCTCTTAACCGAGCAGCACTGTTCCCTTTAAGCTGAGCAAGTGTCCGTCAACTGCATTGCTACCAGTAGGGGGTGGTGTTTCAATGTTGTGCTTTCAATCTCGAGGGACAGGCAGGTTCCCTGGAGTTTGCAGAACTTTCCTGTCCCTCACTATTGAAAACATGACAGTGAAACAGCCCCCCCCCCCCCCCACTGGCAGGACTGTAGATGGAGGACTCTCGCTCTGCTTAGAGGGAACAGTATCGAGTAGTGCTCTGAATACTGGTTCTGACAGCCCAAGCACAATCTGCTTACTGCTGGGGCAATCTGGGGGGTGGAGTCAGGGAGGAACTGGGAGATATGCGGACGCCAGCAATATTCAGTTTCAGTAATCGCATACCTAACTAGGCAAGTGCGACTGCAGAAAGGACAGTCCTAACTGCCAGGTTAGGTATGTGGATATGGCATTGAATGTCATCCATACCTACATAACTTCCATGTGTTGCCACGGACACAGTATTCAGTACCATTGCTCGGACATGGCCAGCATTAAATATCTGGGTCTATTTTAGCTGACTGTGTAACATATAGTAACACTAGTAAAAAAGCCCCGTTTCTGATGCAAATGAAACGGGGGCTAGCAAGGTTTTCTTCTGTGTGCATGTGGGAGTGTGTGTGTCCCTGCCCTCTGGCCTCTCTCCCCTCCCCCCTCTGAGTCCTTCACTGTTACAGAGCCAGCGATTTGATTTCGTGCTCTGCTGTTTTCCTTCACTGACTGTGTTACAGAGAGGGCGGGGCAGACACTCATAGGGAAACCGGATATCTCACCCCCTTCACACTTCCGGCTGGAGGCTTCATAGAACGTTGGTGTTGCCTTTTATATAGAGAGAAGATAGTAGATGACGGCAGATAAAGACCTGTACGGTCCGTCCAGTCTGCCCAACAAGATAAACTCATAGTACAAGATATGATACATATACTTGGTCTTGATTTGTCCTTGCCATTTTCGGGGCACAGACAATAGAAGTCTGCACGGCACTGGTCTTGTTCTCCAGTTACAGAAGCTGAATATGTTCAGCCATGAGCAGGTCACAGACGAAGTCTGCTCATGACTGGCTTCGCTTCCCAATTACTGGTGTTGCCACCTAATCATTGCTAAGCTTGTTTGGTTCCACACCTTCTATACAGGATTCATTTGTATTTAACCTGTACATTTTTTAAATTGCAATACCGTTTTCATCTCCATCACTTCCCGCAGGAGGACATTCCAGATATCTACCACCCTCTCCTTGAAAAAGTCCTTCCTGACATTATTCCTGAGTCAGCCCCCCCCCCCCCCCCCCCCCGCAACCTCAATTCTTGTGGTTTTAAGTGCTTAGAAAAATGCTCACTGCTGTCAGCTGAATACTGACTGGATAGTTTCTAGATGAGTGCTTAATACACCACCCTCTTCAGACTGTGGGGTTCTCTTATGGTCTGAATGGTAAATATCTACTAGATAAGATACTGAAGAGGCAATATTTAGCCCTCGGGGGCTGGTGTTAATTTAAACACTGGCTGCCGTGGACTTTTCTTTCCCCTGATGTTCAGAGCTGAATGTCTGGGTATAATGTGCACGCTGGCATTTATCTGGGTACCGTTTTGCTGTCCTAATTTTATCTGGTTAGTTAACTCAGGTATACATATAAAGTATTACATACCATGTAAATGAGTTTATCTTGTTGGGCAGACTGGATGGACTGTACAGGTCTTTATCTGCCGTCATTTACTATGTTACCAGTTAGTGCACTGAATATTTCTGCTAACCAGGTAACTCCTATCCAGACTCTGCCTCATACCACCCCGGCATCGCCTGGGTATTCAGTAGCATTAGTTGGGCACGTGCCACTCAATATCTGGGTTTAGCCTGGTCAACGGGAGCTATCAGCCCCTGAATTTCTGTCTTGGAAGCAACTAGAAAAATAATTAATCCTGACAGATGAGATTGTCGCTTTTGATTTTGGAATCTGCACTGGCCTACATTAACACATTCTGGGATACATGCCAAGCACTGGTGTTGTCTGACTGGACTTGGGCAACAACAGTGAAGCTGCTTATGGAGGGTAAAATTTGTCTGCCCTGGAAAGGTTCAGGTTGCTTGTTTTTTTATCAAATTGGCTGTCTAATGGTACCTCAGTTCCCGATTGGATCCACAGAAGCTTAGCTGAAATTGGGTGGCGGGGGGAAGAGGGGTTGGTGGTTGAGAGGCTAGGATAGGGGAGGGCAGACTTATACGGGGTCTGTGCCAGAGCCGGTGATGGGAGGCGGGAAATACTGCTGGACAGACTTATACGGTATGTGCCCTGAAAAAGACAGGTACAAATCAAGGTAAGGTATACACATATGAGTTTATCGTGGGCAGACTAGATGGACCGTGCAGGTCTTTTTCTGCCATCATCTACTATGTTACTATGTATGATTGTCCAGAAAACTGATCATTTTGGCAGAATGTTTTCCTATGTGGTGTCTCATTGGTTTAGGATTACAGATGACCCTGTAGTCAAAGGATCTGAAAATAGGAGCAGAAAAGAGAACGAGCCAGAAAAATATTGAGGGGCCCTTTTAAATAAGCCGCGTAGGCGCGTACGTGCGTCCTACATGTGTCAATTTGGAGTTACCGCCCTGCTATCGCGGGGCCCGGGTGGTAATTTCATTTTTTTATGCACATCCGCTACACATGCTGGAAAATCATTTCTTATTTTCCTGTGCACGGCGGAAACCAGGCAGTAATCATCATTCTACGCACGTAGACGATTATTGCACGGTTACCACGTGAGACCTTACCGCTAAAGTCAATGGGTGGCGGTAAGGTCTCAGACCCAAAATGGATGAATGCTAATTTTTATTTCGCCGCACGTCCATTTTTTGCAAAAATTTTTTTAAAAGGCCTTTTTTACAGGCACGCTGAAAAATGGATCTGCGCACGCAGAAAACACATGCCTACACTAGCACAGCGCACCTTAGTAAAAAGACTCCTTAGTAAGAGGACACTGCAGCTAGTGTATCTCAGTAACCCTTTTACTAAACCGCTGTAAAATTTGTAGTTACTGCAGCTTAATGCGGAAATATACCTTGGTAGCTGCAAATGTTATGCATGAACCAGTGTGTGTGTGTGTGTGTGGGGGGGGGGGGGGGGGGGGGGAGGGGGAGGCAACCAGCATTTTCTAAGTCTGATCCCTGGCTAATGCTTCCACCACTGTCTGTCCATGCCATGTTCCCTGATGCAAAAAGCATAGTAACAGTTAAATTACCACAAAACCACTTAACAGGGCTCTATGTTAGCCCCGAAGATCAAAAGTAAACACAGGCACTAGAGGCTATTAGCATGGTACTAGCGCCCACATTTACCAGCACAGAATGATCAGAGGTGTCTAGCACAGCAAACGAGTGCGGCAGGCCTTAGCTAAGATAGCTTGCAAATGTAGCCAAGCTCATTTAAATTAGGTCATTTTATATTCCTCCCCAATGATCAGAAAAGAGTGCCCGAAACAAAGGTGCCTTACCACTGTAAAAAAATAACGCAGGTCTGAGCAGGAGATAGTGCACTAAATCCTATCTTCCAACACCCCTATCTTCAGTGTTGGACTTGTCCTTTGGTCAGCCTCTACTCTTGTTTGATTGGACAATTTGACGTAGAGGTTCTTCCTGTTTTGTTGTTCCGTAAGACAGGATTTCCCATGATTCTCATGCTTCTGTCTGCAAAAATCTACCAGTTTTGATTGCTTTTGGAAGCAGAAGAAAGCTCATGCAAGCCCTTCAGCGCTGGTTGTGAGAAACAGTGGGCCCGAACATGAAGCACACATTGGTGTTCTTGATCTGTGTTTAATTTTAAAGCGGTCATGCTTAAAAAAACAACAACAACAACAACAAAAAAAACACATTGGCGTCTGTTACTTACATCTAAATATAAGCACCCAGAAAAAAAAATTAAAAATGCTTATTTAGGCTGCAGAAAACAGACGCCAATGTGTGCTTCACGTTCAGGTTTTTACCAGGCACGTGCGCACAGGAGCTGAGCTTACCACTGAACTCTTCTGCGCATGCACCAAGCACAATCTTCCCACCGAACTCCCTAATGGTAAAGCTGTGAGCGTACCTATATTTGCATCTCATTAGCTTTGTGCATTAGAGCATTGTTCTTCTGCGCTGTTCTGACGCTATTTTTATGGTGTTATTCAGACTAGCACCAGAGTTTTGATCATCTGCCCCTAGATGCTTAAAGAGGTTTGGCAAAAGGGCCTTTAGTTTTTATCTCTCAGTAATGCCTGAAACATACAAGACTGAAAATCACTACTGTAGCCCCTTTGAAGTTAGGATCATAGCTATTTGTTGTGCAGCTCGATCTGAAAGGGTTGCACTTTGATAAATGTAAAATGGAAAGAAAAGAATGATTTCAGGTAGCTTCTCTGATATGGATTCTGTCAATAGAAGAACTGAATATGAATTGATATGGAGCTCTATATATTGTCCACTGTTCACTGCCCTCCTGTGAGAGTTTATTAAAAAAAATATATTTATAGACCACCCTGTCACATAATGCCTGAGTGTCACCCCTAGCACCCATCTGGGATTAACCCTGTGGCCGTCTGGAGAGTCCTACCCAGCACTGCTCATTCCTGCCTGCACCTGCGCACGTGCATCTACACTGGCATACCCTCTACCCGCCTACTGGGTCCCACTTGCCTCTGGGCAAGTCTCCCACTCACAAGTCATCTTCCCGGTGGTTTCTAGGGACACTGAAGCCACAATCCCAAAGTTCCTAAATAACACCCACAGACTGAGAAACTGCCAGAATTCTTAGTTCAGGACACAGAGCTAACAAATAGGTTCATTATAAAAAAAAAAAGTGAAACAATGAATGTTAAAAGTTTTAAACAGTAACAGGTAAAATAAGAAGTTTTCCATATTAAAGCCAACTAAACACTCTTTTACTAACTAAGTAGTACCTGCGGAGATCAGAAGAAATAACTGCTCACAGGATTTTAACAGGGTCTCAGTGCAGAGGTCTACCCCCTCCACACTCCTACTCTGAGACTGGAGAATTGCAGCAGCAGGGTTGCCAGGTGGAACATTTGTTTCCCACCCAAACGAGCCCAAATCCAGCCCAAAACCCGCCCAAAGTCAAACCCCGCCCCTGACACCCCCGCCGTCATCGGCCCCGCCTCCCCTGTCATCGGCCCCGCCCAGAACGTCACTAACCCCGCCCAAAACGTCACTAACCCCCCCCCCCCGCGGCCGAAAAAAACCGCTTTAAAAACCACTCAAAAGACCCAAAACAAGCCCAAAAAACCGCAACCCGCTGCGGGCAAAACTTTCCTGTGGCGGGTCGCGGAAAACCGCCCAATTGGGCGGTAAAACCGCCCACCTGGCAACACTGTGCAGCAGCACCTTCTGGGCTAGATCTTGTGCTTCAGGGCCAATCAGGGTACAGGGCATTAGCCCTTAGGGTTTCTGACCAATGGCATTGCAGGTTACTCTTTCCTCGGGGGTTTTCCTTGTTTCTTTGGGGAAGGTAAGCTAAAATAAAAACAGGCCTCTGCTATAGCTGTAGTGCAGACACCACCTGCTGGCCAAACAGGGAAATACCATGAAACGAAAAAAAGTGTCATAAGGCAATATTACAAATCACAAGCATGAAAGTCCCCTGCTTCGCCACACACCCATCTACAGATCCTGAGAGGTTTCCAATAAGCATAAACATGTAGCATATAAGAACAATAAAACCAAGTTGGTTTTTTTTTTTTAGAGGGTACTTAGGGGTACTGACACCTTTTCCATTGTCTGCTAAAATCGACCCATGGTCCCCAAGTTTTAATGAAAGAGCTCAGGCTCTACACACAAATTCTGCCTTGTCATAGATTCAGTGACTGGTTGCAGGGGGCCTGGCTATTATGGGATGGGTCCCTCAGTGATCACTGATACTCCACCCCTGAAGGGTGGCCTTGCATTTGGGTACTGGCACCTTTTTCACTAGAAAAAAAAATGCCCAGAATAAAACAAATGCATAACAAAACTCAACGTTACACATAATGAGCCACATTTTAGAACGGGCATTCAAATTGGAATTTAGGCATCCAAGTCAGGATATCTCAAGTTCCACTAGTATCTTACAATGGGATCTACTGGTGTAGAGCCTGTTCTAAAATACGTGGTGAAATGGATGTTTATGTGCTGGCGACATACAGCAGGAGCATCCATTTTAGAAACAGTCCCTTATATGGCAGACTGACCTCAACCACTGCATCTCCAGGATGCACCATGCAGGGCAGTGCATTTAAAGGTACAGCAGGTAGGCTTGAGGGGGCCTGGGGGAGGGGCTGGGAGGGAGCCACTGGACTCCAGAGATACAATTTTAGGGGAGGGAAGGGGGGGGGCACTAGACTACCAAAGAAGGGTTTTTGAAGTTGGGGGAAGGACATTCAGGAAGGGAAAGGGAGCTGATGCAAAAAGGTATCCAGGGCAGGATGGTTTTTATTTATTTATTTATTTATTTATTGCGTTTGTATCCCACATTTTCCCACCTATTTGCAGGCTCAATGTGGCTTACATAGTTTTTTAATGGCTTACATAGTTTTGTTATGACAATATCATTCTAGAATATCAGATAAAATTAGTAATGTGCAGAGATTGAGTAAGGGAGGAAAGAAGGAAGTGATAAGTATTGAGGTGGACTTTCGTAGCTGAGTGGGTTGGTGAGGTGGATTAGTGCAGCTATGGATTCTCTTTGTAGGCCTTAGGTTGGGTTGGTTGGGTTGGGGAGAGAGGAGGGGTGCCACTAGATACCCACTCCTTTCAACTAACCCGTCTATGCTGCCCCGGACCTGGTGAAAATGTTCCTCTTAGCTGTGTGTCCAAAACTTTTTCTTCTTTTGTTTCTTTTGCATGGCTGTGGAGTAGGTAACCACTGTATTAACATTAATTTTAATGCCAGGTTCAGACACTATCTTCATCGTTTGTAGTGACAGCACTTCTTCTCAGCATTGGAAATTGAAGAATTGATGAAGACTTTTTGTGCACCTGGCATTGATTTTTGAACAATAAGGGCAGGAACAGCGTGAGCTTTCCATAGATTGTTGTTAGGACTCCTGATGCAGGCAATGTAGCCGAAACACGGCTCGTGTTGATTCCGCCGAGTGATTTTGTTCGAGTCCACCAAGTGATCTTGTATTCTTTACCATATCTAGGGTTACCATATGTCCGGATTTACCCGGACTTGTCCGGGCAACCGGGCGGGTTTTGCCAATCTGCCCATTTGTCCGGATTTCTGGACAAACGGGCAGGCTGGTGGGCGGACAAATGGGCAGATTGCTAGCCTCCCCTCCCCTTACTACTGCCCTGGTGGTCTAGTGACCTCTTCTGCCTTTGGGGCAGGAAAGAGCCCACTCTTTCCTGTCCAGAGCGCTGCCCTGCATGCATCCTTCCTGTTGCTAATCTCGGCGCCGATTCAAAATGGCTGCCGAGAGTTGAAGTGAGCTCGCGAGATTTCAACTTTTGGCGGACATTTTGAATCGGCGCTGAGATCAACAACAAGAAGGATGCATGCAGGGCAGCACTCCGAGCAGAAAAGAGGGGGCTCTTTGCTGCCCCGAAGAGGTCACTAGACCACCAGGGCAGTAGTAAGGTAAGGGGAGGGGGGGTGATGGGGTGTGTGATGGGGGAGAGGAAAATGTGACAGGGGGCGGAATGAGGGCGTGAAAGGGGGTGGGGTGGGGCGTGAAAGGGATGTGAAAGTGGCGGGGAGGGGGGTGATGGGGTGTGTGACGGGGGAGAGGAAAATGTGACAGGGGGCGGAACGAGGGCGTGAAAGGGGGTGGGGTGGGGCGTGAAAGGGACGTGAAAGTGGTGGGGTGGGAGTGAAAGGGGGCGGGGCATGTGGGGCATGTGTCCTCCTTTTTGGGGGACAAAATATGGTAACCCTAACCATATCCATGTGAGCTGATGTCAATAAAATAACCTCTTTTTTTTTTTTTAAGACATCTGTGGTTGCACTCTGCTTTGGTCACCCTCTTATAAAATTACCCTGTTTATGTTACGGTATCCTGGCTGTTTTTCTGTTCACCCCTTCTGCTCAAGTGGATTATTATTTACAGATTTATATTCTGCCTATAACTAAGTGGATTACAGGTCAAAACATCTGTAATCAGGAAAAACAATAACAGAGGCACATTAGCATTTTTAGCATGCACTAACCATGTAGATGCCCATAATATTTCTATGGGTATCTACACGGTTAGCACGTGCTAAAAATGCTAGCGCATCTTAGTAACTAGGGCCCTAAATGATTTGCACAACATGCTATTTTGAGACTGCAGCTAGAGGTCTGAAAAATATATTTCCTCGTTGCAAAATTAGTCTTTTGTGTAGGGGAAAAATATGTGGGTCTGAACACACTCAAACCAGTTGTTGTCTTTTTTTTTTTTTATAGCAACATGGGTTGGCGGAGGTTACATCAACGGTACAGCTGAAATAGTATACCTTCCCTCTAAAGGACTGGCCTGGGTCCAGGCTCCGCTAGGATTTCTTTCAGCCTTTATTATTGGTAAGTGAATAAGGGGCCCCTTTTACTAAAGCGTGGTGCGTGCTAACGGAATTAGCATATGCTAAATGCTAAGAAGCCCATTTTATACCTGTGGGCTTTGTAGCATTTAATGCATGCTTATTCCATTAGAGCGCGCTAAGCTTTAGTATAAGGGCCCTTTACTAAATGCAACATTTCTAAAATCTTTTTTTTTTTAATAACCTTATTTGAAATAAAAAAAAAAAGTTTCTTCCACCACACTATCAAGGGAATTCTATATGTAGTGCTTAATGTTATGCACTATTTCCGTACTGATTTTGTTTGGCATAGTAAAGCGTTATAATGGAAGTAAAGCACTGAAGCAGGCCAAAAGCGGTAGATCGCCACTAAACTATACTTAGCATTCTGCTACAGAAAAGCGGATCTGAAAAGGTGGCATAATTATGGGAGGGACATGGGCAGGTCTGGGCGCGTTCCCTTAAAATGCATGCAATGTTATAGAATTTGGGGATCCATTCCCAACTTGCGTGCCAGGATTTACACTTGGTTTCAGTTGGTGTCAATGCTCCAGTGGCGTAGCCACATGGGGCAACGGGGCCTGGGCCCCGTAGATTTGGGCCTGGACCCACCTGCCGAAGACCCTTTCGACCCCCCCCCCTCCTACTGCCAACCCACCGTCGCCATCCTTTGCTGGCGGGGGACCCCAACCCCCACCAGCTGAGGTCCTCTTCTTCCCACACAAAGGCTTCGTTCTGACTGTTTCTGACATCCTGCACGTGCAGGATGTCAGAAACAGTCAGAACAAAGACTTTGCATGGGAAGAAGAGGACCTCGGCTGGCGGAGGTTGGGGTCCCTCGCCAGCAAAGGTAGGCGATGGCGGGGGAAGGTTGGCGGCAGCAGGGGGGGATCAAAGTTATTATTGGTGGTCGTGGTGGCCTCGGGAGGGGGGTCGGCGGCGCCAGGGGGGGAGGCTAAAATGTGCCCCCTCACCTCGGGCTCTGGACCCCCCTCCTGCGTAACTCTGGCTACGCCCCTGAAATGCTCATGCCAAAATTGGGTGCAATTCAGGTATGACAGCAAGCGATTTCGGCAACAATCTTAGCATAACAGCTTGTTGCCGAAATTACAACCTGCCATACCTGGATCGCTGTTGCATCCCAGTGTTCCACCTTTTTTTCTGTGTAGCTGTGTCTTTATTATTTATTCAGCCTTTTCCATCTCAAAAGACTCCTGATGCAGGCTGTTTTAGCCGAAGCACAGTGAGCATGTTGGGTCAATTCTAATAAAGGCTGTTTCTGGATTGCACATCGCCTGACTTTTGTTTTCTCTCCACCCTCTTTTTTTTGTTGCTGTTGCTTTGCTGTGGAGTTGTGGACTTCCCTCCTCTTGGTGTTGTCAGTAGAGTAGACTTCACATAAAGAGACCCAAGTACAATAGCCCTCAGGCTTGCAGGTCACTTATATATTTAGGTAAAGGAGGTATTTCTGTGTTCCAGGAGGGATCACATACAGTATTTGTATTGAAATGAAAGCGTTATTGTAGAAATTGAACCTAGGTCCCATTGCTCACTGTCCACTGCACTGACCACTAGGCTACTCCATCCACTTGCTTGCTGCTTTCTTAGGAATGGCCATAATATCTGGAGCTGACACATCTTGGGGAGGGGGGGGGGGTCAGTGACCACTGGGGGATTAATGCCTTCATCCCTCCATGGTCAGCTGGCCAGTTAGGGCACCTTTTTCTAACTTAGTTGTGACTGAAATAGGTGTAGATAAAAACATACTTTTTTTTCTGCCCTGGACCTTTTTTTCTGTTCTATTATCACAGAAAAATGTCCAGATTGTAAGCCTGCCCAAAACACGCCTCCAACACGACCCCTTGCTATTTGGACGCACTCAGTGAAAAATGTCCCAATTCTGTCTTTTCAAAAATTGTGATTTAGACATTTTGATGAGAAAAATGTCCATCTGGTGCTTTGTGCCACTTTTGAGACATTTTTCTCTTGAAAATGAGTGCCATAGTGACTGCTTTGGTGAATACCTTTGGAGCAAAACAATGCATACAGTTTTGCTAACAGTAGTGTTTGCATAGCAGACCCAGTGGAGAAATAGGATGTACTACTACTACTTATCATTTCTATAGTGCTACCACAGCAGCCGACTCTGTGGGTGCTTGAGCACCCTCAATATTGAGAAAATTGCTTGTATGTGTCCAGGGAGGGGTTATTTCCAATGGGTTTAGCACCCCCAATAATTTTGAAAAGTTGACTCCTATGAGCTCTACTAGACGCAGCGCTGTACACTTGAACACAAAGAGACAGTCCCTACTCGACAGAGTTTACAATCTAATTAGGACAGACAAACAGGACAAATAAGAGATAAGGGAATATTAAAGTGAGGATGATAAAATAAGGGTTCTGAACAAGTGAATACGGGGGTTAGGAGTTAAAAGCAGCATCAAAAAGGTGGGCTTTTAGCTCAGATTTGAAGACGGCCAGAGATGGAGCTTGACGTACCGACTGAGGAAGTCTATTCCAGGCATATGGTGCAGCAAGATAAAAGGAACGGAGTCTGGAGTTAGCAGTGGAGGAGAAGGGTGCAGATAAGAGAGATTTACCCAGTGAACGGAGTTCCCTGGGAGGAATGTAGGGAGAGATGAAAGTGGAGAGGTACTGAGGAGCTGCAGAGTGAATGCACTTATAGGTCAATAAGAGGAGTTTGAACTGTATGTGGAAACGGATAGGAAGCCAGTGAAGTGACTTGAGGAGAGGGCTAATATGAGCATAACGACAGTAGCAGTGGCAGCAACAGCAGCCTCCTTAGCAGCAGCCACAGCCTTCTTTTCCTCCTCTTATAGCTTGAGCTTTCTCTAGCTTCATGGCTGCTTTTTTTCTCACTATAAAGAAAGCCTCTGCCATAGCTCAGACCCAGTGCAGGCTAATTGGAATGGCTGGCCCTGTGTGATTTTAGAGATCTAGAAATTCTAGAAGTTCTGGGATTGTGCTTAGAGCTGCCAGAGTGTTGGAACGCATTCTCCCTTGCTGGACCTTTGTGAGGCTTTGTGCCTTTAATTGCTTCTGTCACCATGGCCTGGCGTGTGAGGTCTGTAGCTTGCTGTCTCTCTCTTTGGGCCAAACTATCTTCTGTACCTGTCCTGATTAGGAACTGGCAATATTCTTTTGACTTGTGCTTATACTGCTTGTAGATTGACTGTAATTTCTGTATATGGAGACTATCAACTTTGCTTTTTTTTTTGAAACCACTCTTATCTCCTGCCCTACTTTGAGCCAGAGTCTTTTCAGGAGAAGGAGATACCTGTGTACTTCTGCTTCATAGTTTTCTCTGGCCTCTTCTGTAAGCTTGTTTGTTCTTTGGAACCTTTAAAACCATCTTCAAGACTGGCTTATGCTGCATTTACAATGCTATCTGGTTCAGCATGGATATTTTTGTTCACTCTGTTCAGTGACCTCACTTTCCTTACTGTCTTTTGCCTGGGCTACGGCTTACAATCACACACTGGCAGGAATAAACCTTTTTCTTCCTTTTTTTACAACATTTTTTAGAGCACCTGTTGCAGTCAGTATGGAACTTGGCTCTGTGCCAGAATTGTTACTTTATTTGCTGTCAGAGCAAAGATGGGGGAGGTGCAGTAGCTCCTTCCTCTGTTAGCACACAGCACCAGGCTTAGCTAATTATATATGTAGCTTTGAGCCCTCTGTGCATAAGAAGTGGCTGCTAGAAGTCTGGGGCAGCAGATAGCAGATGTTAGGGTTACCATTTTTTGTCCTCATAAAAAGAGGACACTTGCCCCACCCCTATTTCGTCCCTGCCCCGCCCCTTTCACACCCCCTCCCCCGGCATCTCCTCTCCCCCCGTCACCTCCCCTCCCCATATTCTACTATCCCTGGTGGTCTAGAGGTACCTCTTCAGGGCAGGAAAGAGCCCCCTCTTTCCTGCCTGGAGCGCTGCTACCAGCTCAGCTGCCCTGCATCCTGTGAGTCCGGCTCTCGGCGTTTCAAAATGGCCGCTGAGAGTTGAAGTCTCGGCGGCCTTTTTGAAACGCCGAGAGCCAGACTCACAGGATGCAGGGCAGCTAGCAGCAGCGCTCCGGGCAGGAAAGAGGGGGCTCTTTCCTGCCCCGAAGACAAAGAGGTACCTCTAGACCACCAGGGATAGTACAGTAAGGGGAGGGGAGTCCCGCCCCCGCCAGCCTGCCCCGCCCCCGCCAGCCAGCCCGTTTGTCCAGAAATCCGGACAAACGGGCAGGCTGGCCAAATCCGTCCGGACGCCCGGACATGTCCTCAAAAAGAGGACATGTCCGGGTAAATCCGGACGTATGGTAACCATAGCAGATGTGAGGTTTACAGATGTTCTGCTTATACATTTTGTTAAGAATTGCTCTTACAGGTTTTGTAATTCTCAGTTATTCACACAGTCCAGTTTTCCCACTTGTATTCATACAGTAAATATTTACAACAATTTGCAGTTTCTTACTCTGACTTTCACAACTGAGGCACTGATGCTCAAAGCAAATGTTTCATTTAGACTGGTTTTACCCAGTTTAGTGCACACATTATTGAGCACCTAATACACAAAGGGTCTCGGCACTGCTTTGGAAGCAGTGACCAAAAATGCTATGCAAGTGTATTAAAATGAGCTCATTTGTATTAAAATTAGCATTCTGTGTGATGCACAGATGTTTTACAGCAATGCACAGAAAGGAGCGCCTACCTGTAATGTTCAAAAATTTCCAAGAGGTCTGAAGGTGTCATTGCATGAGGGTGACTTCTCAGTGGAGCAGTCTGCTAGCATTTTTATTAGTATTTGCACATTTGTGGGACATGTGCCAAGTGTGTGGAAAATATACCATGTGCGTGTATTTATATGTGTATGTTCCACCTGTAGAAAGAGGAAAGCAGTTTGTTTTAATTTTTTAATAGTATTTGCATGTGTGGTAGAAATATACCATGTGTGTGTATTATATGTGTACATTCCATACATAACAGTAGTGTAAAAAGGTGTCATGGAACAATAAACAATTAAATTATCCTCCATGAATGCCTGTGACACAGTTGTTGCCATTTGTTTTCTCGGGCACACGTAGAACATCGACACTTACTGTGAGACCGTTCTGTGCTTTCTATACCAAGCTGCATGTAGACTTTCTGTATATCTCATTTGCATTTGATTTCCTTTGAGCATCAATCACAGTTCCACGATTGGTAAGTTCAACAGTGGCTATACATGCATGTGGATGTTAATGGTGGCTTTTGAGCATCAGCCTCTGAGTGTTCCTGAGGTAAATAAAAATGCTTTTACTCTGTCTGAAGTCTTGCTTGCACTTAAACAGATGATAGCATTTCTCTGTCACCACACATTTGATGCTTTTAGTAAATGCACTGAGACTTTATTAACCGAAACCCACAGAAGAATCCCAAGATTTCACTGTAATGTCCTCACAAATTGTTGCTGACACTATTGGGCACATTTTCGAAAGAGAAGGGCGCCCATCTTTCAACACAAATCGGGAGATGGGCGTCCTTCTCCCAGGGTCGCCTAAATCGGCATAATCGAAAGCCGATTTTGGGCGCCCTCAACTGCTTTCCGTTGTGGGGACGACCAAAGTTCCCAAGGGCGTGTTGGAAGCATAGCGAAGGCGGGACTGGGGCGTGCTTAACACATGGGCGTCCTCGGCCAATAATGGAAAAAAGAAGGGAGTCCCTGACGAACACTTGGCCGACTTTACTTGGTCCTTTTTTTTTTTATGACCAAGCCACAAAAATGTGCTCTAAATGACCAGATGACCACCGGAGGGAATTGGGAATGACCTCCCCCTACTCCCCCAGTGGTCACTAACCCCCTCCCACCCTAAAAAAACAAATGTTAACATATTTTTCCAGCCTCTATGCCAGCCTCAAATATCATACCCAGCTCCATGACAGCAGTATGCAGGTCCCTGGAGCAGTTTTAGTGGGTACTGCAGTGCACTTCAGGCAGGCAGACCCAGGCGCACCTCCCCTACCTGTTAAACTTGTGGTGGTGAATGTGAGCCCTCCAAAACCCACCACAAACCCATTGTACCCACATCTAGGTGCCCCCCTTCATCCCTAAGGGCTATGGTAGTGGTGTACAGTTGTGGGGAGTGGGTTTTGGGGGGCTCAGTACACAAGGTAAGGGAGCTATGCACCTGGGAGCTTTTTCTGAAGTCCACTGCAGTGCCCTAGGGTGCCCGCTTGGTGTCCTGGCATGTCAGTGGACCAGTGCACTATAAATGCTGGCTCCTCCCACAACCAAAGGGCTTGGATTTGGTCGTTTCTGAGATGGGCGTCCTCGGGTTCCATTATCGCCGAAAATCGGGGACAACCATCTCTAGGGATGACCATCTCTAAGGTCAACCTAAATGTGGAGATTTGGGCGTCCCCGACCGTATTATCTAAATGAAAGATGGCCGCCCATCTTGTTTCGATAATATGGGTTTCCCCGCCCCTTTGCCAGGATGTCCTGCGAGGACGCTCTCAGGAAAACATGGGCGCCCCGTTCGATTAGGCCCCTCCATGCGTGACAGTCTGTTTAAACCAGAGTATAGAACATTGCTATGAGAAGACTCAGAACTCTTGAACCAGTAATCAAACAAGGAGAAATCATTTACAGTTCAGATGTGCTAGACAAGAGTTTTTGCCTTGCAATCTAGGTGTCTGTTCTCATCCAGCTCTCTCCATGCACGAGAGGGTGGGAGGTTTGAGCAACATGCTGTGTAGTAACGCTTTTTATACTTTTATGTTGTTGAAATCTTGATGGACTCACAATGGCTTGAAGGGATTATGCAACCATAATACAGCATAGGCAGTTTAAGTTAAAGCCGGCCAAAAAAACCTGGATATTCAATGCCAGTCACTGGAAATGGGAATGAGGAGGAAGAGTGGAGGAGAGCCGGGGCTCATTGTCTACATCAGCGAGGCTGTTCAGAAGTCTTTGGCTACTAGGGGAAAGTGTGGAGTAAATCCCTATTAGTATTACCCCTGATGCAACCTTCAACTGAAACGTGGCCTCTTCAGGTTGTTTGTTTTAGTAAACCAACTGCTGTATGACCTTCACTTGGGATCTGCTTCTGTTTTTTGGATTGTGATCATCTACGGATCCGTAACACCTCTTCTGTTTGGGTTGCACTTACTGTATGTCTGCTCCTGATCTTGTGTAAATATATGCAGTTTCAGTATAGCCACAATTTCTGCAGCTTTTCTGGGGCAATTTTGTAAAGATATACAGGCTCCTTTGTGTTTTTATAAAGTAGGCTAAAACAAGGGGCCTGCTTGACCTCCCACTCTAGGTCACTCTAGGTGACCTGTGTATACAGTGACACACAATCAAGCCTTTCTTGGGAGCCAGTATTGCTACACACCCATACCATATTATATGCTAGTCAACATTTCTGTTAGAAATAGTTCTTCTCATGAAATACTAAATACAAAGCCAAATTCAAGCCCTTATAATTTGATTTCCTTCTAGGTGGCATCTTCTTTGTAAAGCCCATAAGGTCTAAGAAATACGTGACTATGATGGACCCTCTGCAAGAAACCTATGGGAACGCAATGGGAAGTATTCTCTTCATTCCATCATTGCTAGGAGATATATTTTGGTTTGCTGCAATTCTTGCTTCATTAGGTAAATAATAAAGCTACCTTTGAGATTTGATATGGATATGGATAACAATGGAAACATCTCTTGGTTACATTGTATATCCCAATCCACTAATGTTTAATATGAAGGAAGGCCATATCCTTGAGACCTGAACCTCAACCGAAAGCCCCTCACCCTCTAATTTATGGCTTAAGGACATCCATTTTGCTCCTCCAGTTTAACAAACAGGCATCTCCAGGGGTCAGCCATCACATCTTACATAAGAACATAAGAGTAGCCCTACTGGGTCAGACCAAAGTATCCTGTTTCCAATAGTCTAGGTCACATGTATCTGGTAGAGTCCCAAAATGTGGCAAGATTCCATGCTACTTTATCTGAGGAGTAAGCAGTGGCTTTCTGTAGGTCTACTGTAATAATGGTTTATAGACTTTTCTTCTATTTGTTTTGAATAAGTAGTGCCATACTGGGAAAGACCAAAGGTCCATCTAGCCCAGCATCCTGTCACCGACAGTGGCCAATCCAGGTCAAGGGCACCTGGCACGCTCCCCAAACGTAAAAACATTCCAGACAAGTTATACCTAAAAATGCGGAATTTTTCCAAGTCCATTTAATAGCGGTCTATGGACTTGTCCTTTAGGAATCTATCTAACCCCTTTTTAAACTCCGTCAAGCTAACCGCCCGTACCACGTTCTCCGGCAACGAATTCCAGAGTCTAATTACACGTTGGGTGAAGAAAAATTTTCTCCGATTCGTTTTAAATTTACCACACTGTAGCTTCAACTCATGCCCTCTAGTCCTAGTATTTTTGGATAGCGTGAACAGTCGCTTCACATCCACCCGATCCATTCCACTCATTATTTTATACACTTCTATCATATCTCCCCTCAGCCGTCTCTTCTCCAAGCTGAAAAGCCCTAGCCTTCTCAGCCTCTCTTCATAGGAAAGTCGTCCCATCCCCACTATCATTTTTGTCGCCCTTCGCTGTACCTTTTCCAATTCTACTATATCTTTTTTGAGATACGGAGACCAGTACTGAACACAATACTCCAGGTGCGGTCGCACCATGGAGCGATACAACGGCATTATAACATCCGCACACCTGGACTCCATACCCTTCCTAATAACACCCAACATTCTATTCGCTTTCCTAGCCGCAGCAGCATACTGAGCAGAAGGTTTCAGCGTATCATCGACGACGACACCCAGATCCCTTTCTTGATCCGTAACTCCTAACGCGGAACCTTGCAAGACGTAGCTATAATTTGGGTTCCTCTTACCCACATGCATCACTTTGCACTTGTCAACATTGAACTTCATCTGCCACTTGCACGCCCATTCTCCCAGTCTCGCAAGGTCCTCCTGTAATCGTTCACATTCCTCCTGCGACTTGACGACCCTGAATAATTTTGTGTCATCGGCGAATTTAATTACCTCACTAGTTATTCCCATCTCTAGGTCATTTATAAATACATTAAAAAGCAACGGACCCAGCACAGACCCCTGCGGGACCCCACTAACTACCCTCCTCCACTGAGAATACTGGCCACGCAATCCTACTCTCTGCTTCCTATCTTTCAACCAGTTCTTAATCCATAATAATACCCTACCTCCGATTCCATGACTCTGCAATTTCTTCAGGAGTCTTTCGTGCGGCACTTTGTCAAACGCCTTCTGAAAATCCAGATATACAATATCAACCGGCTCCCCATTGTCCACATGTTTGCTTACCCCCTCAAAAAAATGTATTAGATTGGTGAGGCAAGACTTCCCTTCACTAAATCCGTGCTGACTTTGTCTCATCAGTCCATGTTTTTGTATATGCTCTGCAATTTTATTCTTAATAATAGCCTCCACCATCTTGCCCGGCACCGACGTCAGACTCACCGGTCTATAATTTCCCGGATCTCCTCTGGAACCCTTCTTAAAAATCGGAGTAACATTGGCTACCCTCCAGTCTTCCGGTACTACACTCGATTTTAGGGACAGATTGCATATTTCTAACAGTAGCTCCGCAGTTCATTTTTTAGTTCTATTAATACTCTGGGATGAATACCATCAGGTCCCGGTGATTTACTACTCTTCAGCTTGCTGAACTGACCCATTACATCCTCCAAGGTTACAGAGAATTTGTTTAGTTTCTCCGACTCCCCCGCTTCAAATATTCTTTCCGGCACCGGTGTCCCCCCCAAATCCTCCTCGGTGAAGACCGAAGCAAAGAATTCATTTAATTTCTCCGCTACGGCTTTGTCCTCCTTGATCGCCCCTTTAACACCATTTTCGTCCAGCGGCCCAACCGACTCTTTGGCCGGTTTCCTGCTTTTAATGTATCTAAAAAAATTTTTACTATGTATTTTTGCTTCCAACGCTAATTTCTTCTCAAAGTCCTTTTTTGCCCTCCTTATCTCCGCTTTGCATTTGGCTTGGCATTCCTTATGATCTATCCTGTTACTTTCAGTTGGTTCTCTTCTCCACTTTCTGAAGGATTGTTTTTTGGCTCTAATGATTTCCTTTATCTTACTGTTTAGCCACGCCGGCTGACGTTTAGTCTTTTTTCCCTTTTTTCTAATACGTGGAATATATTTGTCCTGAACCTCCAGGATGGTGTTTTTAAACAGCATCCACGCCTGATGCAAGTTTTTTACTCTGCGAGCTGCTCCTTTCAGTCTTTTTTTCACCATTTTTCTCATTTTGTCGTAATCACCTTTTCTATAGTTAAACGCTAGCGTACTTGATTTCCTAGTTTCACTTCCTTCAATGCCAATATCAAAACCGATCATATTATGATCACTGTTATCAAGTGGCCCTCGTATCGTTACCCCCTGCACTAGATCATGAGCACCACTAAGGACTAAGTCTAGTATTTTTCCTTCTCTTGTCGGCTCCTGAACTAGCTGTTCCATGAAGCTGTCCTTGATTTCATCAAGAAATCTTATGTCCCTTGCGTGTACAGATGTTACATTAACCCAGTCTATATGCGGGTAATTGAAATCCCCCATTATTATTGTGTTGCCCAGTTTGTTTGCGTCCCTGATTTCCTTTAACATTTCCGCATCCGTCTGTTCGTCCTGGCCAGGCGGACGGTAGTACACTCCTATCACTATCCTTTTCCCCTTTGCACATGGAATTTCAATCCACAGTGATTCCAAGGAGTGTTTTGTTTCCTGCAGAATTTTCAATCTATTTGATTCAAGGCTCTCGTTAATATACAATGCTACCCCTCCACCAATCCGATTCACCCTATCACTACGATATAATTTGTACCCCGGTATGACAGTGTCCCACTGGTTATCCTCCTTCCACCAGGTCTCAGAGATGCCTATTATATCTAATTTTTCATTTAGTGCAATATATTCCAACTCCCCCATCTTATTTCTTAGGCTCCTGGCATTCGCATATAGACATTTCAAACTATGTTTGTTGTTCCTAAGTACATCATGCTTAGTACTTGACAGTATTAATTGGCAATCTTTTGTCTGATTTTTATTATTATTTAAAGATACCCGATCTACTACAATCTCTTTTGCAACCTCACTATCAGGATACTCTATCTTCCCTGTTATGGTGATATCTTTGAAAGATACCTTATCCCGAACCATGCTCTTTTGAGCGACTGTCGGCCTTCCCCCCATTTCTAGTTTAAAAGCTGCTCTATCTCCTTCTTAAACGCCGATGCCAGCAGCCTGGTCCCACTCTGGTTCAGATGGAGCCCATCCTTTCGGAATAGGCTCCCCCTTCCCCAGAATGTTGCCCAGTTCCTAACAAATCTAAAGCCCTCCTCCCTGCACCATCGTCTCATCCATGCATTGAGACTCTGGAGCTCTGCCTGTCTCTTGGGCCCTGCGCGTGGCACAGGTAGCATTTCAGAAAATGCTACCCTGGAGGATCTGGATTTCAGCTTTCTACCTAAGAGCCTAAATTTTGCTTCCAGAACCTCTCTCCCACATTTTCCTATGTCATTAGTACCCACATGTACCAAGACAGCCGTCTCCTCCCCAGCACTATATAAAATCCTATCTAGGTGACGCGTGAGGTCCGCCACCTTCGCACCAGGCAGGCAAGTCACCAGGCGATCCTCACGTCCACCAGCCACCCAGCTATCTATATGCCTAATGATCGAATCACCCAGTACAACAGCTGTCCTAACCTTTCCCTCCCGGGCAACATTTGTGCTATGTAATTTCATGGAGTGTCCCGTAGTCTTTTCACTTTTTGATAAACAATCAGTTTTGTGTTTATCTGTTTCACTTCATTGAGGATGTTATAGACCTCTATTATATCTCCCCTTTCTAAGCTGAAATGCCCTAAACTCTTTAGGCTTTCCTTATATTAAAGTTGTTCTATCCTCTTAATCATTTTGATTACATTTTTCCATACATTTCCAGTTCTTCAATACTCCATTCCGTCAAGCAGCAGTAACACCAAACTTGTGTCCAGCAGACATGCATATACCCAATATCTGACAGGGAATTCTTGTTTCGCTGAAGCTGTGTCAGGCGTAAAGATTCTGGTCAAGCAGGGAACTCCTGGTAGCGGCTGTGACCCAGGATCTTTACCCCTGATGCAATTTCTTGTCAGGTATTGGGGACACGTATGGTTGCTGGACACAAGTTTGGCATTACTGTTGCTTGATGGAATGGAGTACTGAAGACAACATGTAGATAAGTGGACTATAAAAACGGAGTTAGCGTGAACCGTTTAAGTACTGTAGCTTTTTTGATCCTTTGATGCCTGTGGTTTTCACTCTGTTTGAAGATTATGGGACTGCTGTTTTGCATTGTTTATAAGCGAAGTTTTTTTCTTTGACCTTGGATGGTACATTGTGCTCCAGCTTATATAATAGAAGCTTGAGCCTAGTTTCTGAGGTCATCTCACTCAGAGTGTTTCTACATTTATATTTTGAAAGAACTATTGATGCCTAAATTTGGGCGCCAGAAAAAATCATCGCCCAGCGCTGTTCTATAAAGAGCATTCCTGGTTGGGCACCCTGGCATGCCCGAATTTGGGCACCAGGGACTTATGCCTGCCGAAACCAGGTGTAATTCCTGGTGTTCAATGTGGACATGCAGCCCCAATATTCTATAACACTGTGCGCAAATTTCCAGAATGCCTTGATCTGCCCATGCCCCTCCCATGGCCATGCTCCCTCTTGGGTTGCATGCCATGGGAATTGGGCACACAGTTTTATAAAATAGCATGTTGCAAGATGCACCATCAAATCCAATTTGGGGCCAATTTAACATCAATAATTGATTGCTAGCACTAAATTATTGATGTTAATTGGCTCGTTTCCCAATATAGTTGCACGTGCATCTCGGGATTGCATCCAAATTTGGGCATGCAATTTTGAGCACCCTTTAAAGAATTCCCTCATATATGGGCGTGAATGCACGTGTCTTTCACTTATGCGCTTAGCTTACAGGATACTGTAAGCTATGTGCAAGATCTGTAGCACTTAGCCTGCACATTGATCTAGTGTGACTGAATGCACCTAACATTGTGTGCACATCTTTGGGCTTACGCCACTATTCTATAATGACATCTGTGCACACAGATGCCATTACAGAATTTCTGCTCATCTCTCCCCATTGTGGCACCTAATACGTAGCACCCAAATATAGACTTGCCCCATAATTTGTAATAGTTTCTTGCAAGCTGACTCTGCCATCCTCCTTAGCAAGGTTTCTATCACTCAGTCTCAGCATCTTCAGCACTCCCTACTGAATAAGACCAAAAATATAATGCTTCTGTATCACTTCATGGTGCAACTTCACCTTGAGTATTGTGTTCAATTCTGTTTGCCATTTCTCAAAATGTTACCGCCTCTCTTAGATGTTTCAACATAACCAATACTCTTGCCAGCTTCATGACAAAACACACAATTATTCCTAATATGTTAAAATGTTATAATTAATTATCTGATTGTATCATATATTTCATGTTATTCCTGAATACAACTTCCATACGAAATGATCCACTAAAAATATATCTCAAAAAAGGAAGGAAAAACCTCAAAGAGATCCAAATCCAAAGATTTACAGAGCTAGGTGTGATCATCATCAGCAAAAACCTTCCATATAAACATATTTTTTTATTTGTCAATGTTCATTTTTCATAAAACATCTCAGTATACAGCAATATTGAAGTCACTTCTTTCATATATTTAGTAAAGGCAATCCATATTCAGTGAGAAAATCCTCAGCTTTACTGATCCAAAAATCAAATGCACTTATCTTTAAGCAGCACATATAGAGCCAGCTTCTTCAATAACTCTCCAAACACCCTGGACCAACGATGGGCAGCGTTTCACTTAGCTGCGTCAGGGTCCAAACTGTTGGGGCTATTCTAAAGAAAGAAGGAAAGTAATCAGGCTTAACTCACTGAAATATATACATATTAATAAAACTCACTCAGTCTCTCACATATCAGGACAGCACTTCCCCTTCTTATGGCTGCCTCCCGGCTCTCACAGTCCTTCAAAACGGCCACCCCCTTTCACAAGTGACGTCAGAAGCTTTTACTTGATTCCTCCAATCAGAAATTCAGAAAAAATGACACCACTCTATACACATGAATTCAAACCTGTGGGTTCCAAGGATTTCAATGCAAAAATCCACTTCTGCTCCTGTTGAAGCAATATCCTACGCCTTGTCTCCTCCTCTACGTCGCGGAGCCACTCGCTGTAAAACTACACAGCACAATTCATGAAAAGAATGCTTGTGTTCCGTTCGATGAACAGAAAGTCTTCCGATGAAGATTCTACTGGTGTCAGGGTTTATGTATATATGAGTTAAGCCTGATTACTTTTCTTCTTTCTTTAGAATAGCCCCAACAGTTTGGACCCTGACGCAGCTAAGCGAAACAATGGCCATCGTGGGTCCATGGTGTTAGGAGAATGATTGAAGAAGCTGACTCTATGCTGCTTAAAGATAAGTGCATTTGATTTTTGGATCAGTAAAGCTGAGGATTTTCTCACTGAATATAGTAGAGCTGTGGATTGCCTTTACTGAATATATGAAAGAAGTTACTTCAATATTGCTGTATACTGAGATGTTTTGTGAACATTGAAAAATAAACAAATATATGTTTATATGGAAGGTTTTTGCTGCCGATGAAGAGTAGATCTTGGTGATCACACCTAGCTCTATAAATCTTTGGATTTGGATCTATTTGAGGCTTTTCCTTTCTTTTTTCATATAAATCTCTATTTTTGAGTGGATCATTTTGTTTGGAAGTTATCATCATTGATTTTGTGATTCCACACCCATGTTTGATGTTGTAGTATTTTCCTGAATGTAAGCCACATTGAACTTGAGCTTGTTCAGGACAGTGTGGGATACATATGTCATAAACAAACAAACAAACAAACAAACAAACAAACAAATACATAAATAGATAGATAAATAAATAACGTTAGACTCACAGAAACAGAAGCCTGCGCGGCCGCGTTGCTGATCTGCAAGGGCAGGCTTCTACATGGAATGTTGCTAGTGGAATAGCAACATTCCATGTAGAATCTCAAATAGTTTCAACATTTCATGTAGAATCTCGAATAGGGAAAGGGAAATGGGACTTGATATACCGCCTTTCTGAGGTTTTTGCAACTACATTCAAAGCGGTTTACATATATTCAGGTGCTTATTTTTGTACCAGGGGCAATGGAGGGTTAAATGACTTTCCCAGAGTCACAAGGAGCTGCAGTGGGAATCAAACTCAGTTCCCCAGGATCAAAGTCCACTGCACTAACCACTAGGATACTCCTCCACTACCCATTGTTTATGGGGCTGCATAAACAAATACCACCCATTCCCATTTTACCAACTCTGTCATTATCTCTTGAGTGAAAATCATTGAGGTAGCAGTTTGCAGGATTTATATTTCTGCAAATGTATGTGGATGCTTTATACTTCTATACCTTATTGCAGATTTTAAAGAGAAATGGTCCACTTACAGGGCCAGCCCAACCACTAAGTATAGTAGGCATCTGCCTAGGGCAGCACAATGGGGGGGGGGGGGGGGGGGTGGACACAGTCACAGCAACCAATGTGTCTATGTTCAGCATCTCATCATTCTTCTCCTCAAGTTGTTTAACAGCTTCCCTTTTTTTGCCGCACCATTGGCATATTAGTCAGCTTGCATATGCAACACTGGTTGCACCTAACATGGAACCTTGAGCTTCTGCAAACGATCCTACCCTCTCTGACCTTATTGTTTGAGAATGGATGGGATCTGGAAATCCTTGAGCGAGCAACAGAGTCTTATATGGGCAAGCTTGCCCCGCTGTGGAGGAATTAAGGAAGGGAAGGGAAGCTGCTGAACACCTTGGGGAGGAATAGGGAAAGAAGGAAATGCTGGACACCATGGGCGGGGGGTATAGGGAAGGAGACATGCTGGACGGCACGGGGAGGGGGAAATAGGGAAAGAGAGAAATGTGGACTGCATTGGGAGGGGGATAAGGCAAAGAGAGAGAGAGAGAGATGTTAGACATCATGGGTGGGTGGAGAGGGAAAGAGAGAGGAGTTGGACATCATTGGGAGGGGGGTAGGGAAGAAATGCTGGATACCACAGGAGGGGAGGTAGAGAAGGGAAGCTTCTGAACACCTTAGGGGAAAGATGGAGAGACCACATTGCCTGAGTAAATGGTTTTGAAAACTGACCTCCAAAAGACTTGATAATTTACTTCTAATCCTTTAATTTGGAGAAGCAGAGATAAGGCAATATCTTTTTTTGGACCAATAATTTTGAAAAAGTTAATCTGTAAGGCATTCCACACTTTGAGTGATCCAAAGGTTTATGTTTCTCTATTTTAAAATTCCTCTTGCTATTCTAATTGTTTCTCTGTAGGAGCGACAGTGAGCGTTATTTTAGGAGTGGCAGGCTATATATCCATCATCATATCTGCCTGTACTGTTGTTGTATATACTTTACTGGGTGGTCTATACTCAGTTGCCTACACAGATGTGATCCAACTTCTTTTCATGATGGTCAGCCTGGTAAGTGCCATCTGTGTCCCTGTTTCAGAAACATAGAGGTCAATATTGAAACAGCAGTTATGTTACTAGGGTACGCTGGCATTTATGTGCCAACATTTAGGCTTAGTCGTCTATACCATGTCAATGACTGGTATAAATGAGTGTAACTGTCTGTAGTCCAAAACCTTAGTGCTGGGCCAGAGGCGTAGCCAGACTCCGTATTTTGGATGGGCCCAGAGGTAACTTGGATGGACCCTTCCACCCCCCCCCCCCCCCCAAATATTTTCCTGGAGATATTTTGTAGAATATAGATTTTTTTTTTCACCTACCCCGCATCTCCCCTCCTCTTCTCTGTGGCATCCTGGCATCTGTATTTCTGTCTCTGAACCCCATCCTTCCCCGGTGCCTGCAGTGATTCATTCTCGCTGCTTGTGCCGGCCTGCATGTTTCCATCTACCGTGTGCCCATGTCCCACCTCATAGATGTCATTGCCTGTTTCCTGTCTGACGGGACATGGCAGATGGAAGCCTGTGGGGCCGGCTCAAGCAGCGAGATGGAATTGCTGCAAGTGCTGAAGATGCCTTTATGGTACACCGGGGAAGGATGGGGTTCAGAGACAGAAGCACAGATGCTGAGATGCCATGGAGGAAAGAGGGGAGAGAGCAGTGTGGTGCTGCTGCTGGGTGGGCCTGAACCAGGGTTTTTGTTGAGGGGGTACTGAGTACCGGCACCTTTTCCATTGTCTGCTAAATTTGACCCATAGTCCGCGAGTTTTAATGAAAGAGCTCAGGCTCTGCACACCAATTGTGTCTTGTCATAGATTTTGTGACTGGTTGCAGGGGGCCTCAGTGATCACCCCACCCCTGAAGGGTGGCCTGGCATTTGAGTACTGGCACCTTTTTTCGCTGGAGAAATGCACTGGCCTGAACTATGAATGGGTGGGACTGGGCTATGGGTGGGGAAAGACTGGGCGAAAAAACTATATGCTCGATATTGAGTGTGGTGTAAGTGGGCAGGAGAGGCTCCTGCCCACTTAAACTACACTGAACTGGTCAGCCAGGGATACTGAGTGGCATTTAGCCAGGCAGTGCTGCTTGGTATTGACTCTGACTGACTTGGCATAATCCACAGAGTGCCAGGGTAGTCCAGGGGCAGAGTCAAGAAGGACCCAGTAGTTATGTGGAAACTGGCAATATTCAGTACTGGTGGCCAAATATCTAACTGGGCAGATAGGACCACATAAAGGGCCAGATTCTATTAATGTTGCTGAAAATTCAACGTAAGCAAAGAGCACCAAGAGCCTTCAAAGTAGAGACAAATCTTTAATTTATAGACCCAACACGGGCCATGTGTCAGTGGTCATTTGGACAGCCAAGAGGTTTGCCGCCATTTTTTTCAGAGAACGCTGACCTGGAGTGCTAGAGGGCACCTCTTTGATCATTGTTTTGTTTATTAACCCTGCACTGGGTTCATTTTGTCTGACATTTGGCAGTCCAAATGACCTCTGACACAGGTGCTGTGCACCGGAACACGGCCCGTGACGTGTCTATAAATCAAAGATTTGTCTCTACAGGCTCTTGGTGCTCTTTGTTCACTGTGTATGGTTTCTACTTTGACCCTCTCTGTGTTGTTGTGCTGAAAATTCAATGTCAATAAAATTTGGTGCTCAATGCTATTCTATAAAGGACGCTTCAGGATGAGCAGTCTTTATAAGAGCTGCGATGAGCACCAAATTCGGCGCTTAACTTTGGATGTGAGGACTTATGCTGGCTGAAACCTAGTGTAAATTGGGCACAGATCCCTGCTATTTTGTAACTGTGCGTATCTTTTGTAAATACCCCAGACCCCTCCATGCCCTACCCATGGCCATGCCCCCTTTTGAGTTGTGCGTGACCCAATTTAGTTCTGCACAATCCAATTTAAGTGCCCATTGTTACAGAATAGCGTTTAGCCAGATCAGCACCCCAATCGTAATTAGTGCTAATTAAATGCTTGTTAGCTCTAATAATTAAATCATTGGAGCCCACTAACTAATTATTTTGGGTGCTGATCTGTGATCCACACCCAAATTTTGGTGCCCAAATTTGGGTGACTGTAATGCTATGAATTTACAGCCTGTCTCACTAACACAGACTGCTCAGGAACTACCGTGGATTCTTTTGGATTCGTGACAAGTAAATTAAACCTTTATTAGAGGAGCTAAATTCTACAATGATTAGCTATAAACACCCAATAATGAGAAACAATCATAAACAATCATAAACAATCATTACATCATTGGTCTCTACATCTAAGCAATGCAAAGAGTTATTAGACTAGGAAATGAAGCAATAATACACTATACATACAACATCACTGGTCTCCATCATCCAGGCTCTTATCATCAGCTGGTAACTACATCGACTCAAAATACAGCCCCCAATTTCTCTTAGCCTTTTTCCAGGACAGAATATTAACAGCAATATTACAGTGTGACCTTTTGAGCATTTGTTTGCTGTTAAAGTGAATGTTCCTGTGGATATCACCAGGTAGACAGCAGAATGGTGGGGAAGGGCCCCATCCTTGGCCACCTTTAAATCTAGACTGAAAGCCCACCTCTTTAACATTGCTTTTGACTCGTAACCACTTGTACCCACTCGCCTCCACCTACCCTCCTCTCTTCCTTCCCGTTCACATTAATTGATTTGATTTGCTTACTTTATTTATTTTTTGTCTATTAGATTGTAAGCTCTTTGAGCAGGGACTGTCTTTCTTCTATGTTTGTGCAGCGCTGCGTATGCCTTGTAGCGCTATAGAAATGCTAAATAGTAGTAGTAGTAGTAGTAGGCTACTGGGGTCATGGCCTCACCAATAGAGAATCAGGCTGAGGTCGAGAGAGGAGATTGGTTTGTTTGACTTCTCCAACCTAAAATGTGTTCCACTGCCCTTCTCACCAGACCAGATTCATGATAGAGTGAGCATGATGCGGTACAACTTGTCACATGCATTCCCTTAGGTGAAATTGCAGATAATTTCATAGATATAACCAAATAAAACATGGAAAAGAAAATAACATTTTTTTTATTGGACATAACTTAATACATTTCTTGATTAGCTTTCGAAGGTTGCCCTTCTTCGTCAGATCGGAAATAAGCAAATGTGTTAGTTGATAGTATATATAAGTGAAGCTTCAGAAGCTTTGATTTCTATTGATAACTTTTAAGAGTGGACTAACATGGCTACCACACCTCTCTACTTATAGATATAACAGAAAGTAACAATGTGCATACATCAGTGAACAAAAGTAGTAGTCCATTGTTGCAGAGCAAAATTAGTGCTACATCACATACGTTTTAGTGGAGATTGTGTGTCTTTTTGTTATGGCAATCACTAATCCTACCCGTACTCTAGGCAGTTACATAGGTACTTATGAAATGTGAGTATGCAGAAAGACAAACTAGTATGTATAGCAATATTTCTCAGAATGTAACCTACCTTCATAAATGTAACGATTACTATTTTAAACACAGTGGATATGTGTACCATTTGCCCTACTGAATCCAGCTACTGAAAATATATTTTATACTGCTTTTAATGGATCTTATCAAGCCGCTTGGATTGGTAACATAGAAACGGAATATATTGGAAGATGGCTGGATGACTTTGTTTATCTGGTAAGATTCTTTTCTCTTTCTAGTCTAGATGGGATGGGGTTAAACTGCTATATGACGTCTTGAGAAAGATCTGTATCCTTGGTCTTCACGCCCAGTCCTTGAGGGCTGCCAATGGGTCAGGTTTTCAAGATATCCCCTATGAGTGTGCAAGAAGAGTGGATACCAGGATGTACCTTAGCTAAACTTTCTCTTATTCATCATTGTTTATGTACAGCCAAATTAGTTCTTGCTATATCATGGAAGGATCCAGGTGTCCCCTCAGTGCGTAAAATATATTATATTTAAAAACTGAAGGTTATCATTTTTGTTCTACTGTTTTACCATTTCAAAGCTTATTGCTGTATTTTGGTACTTTTAATAAAGAACCTCTTTAAAAAAAATAATGTGCATGAAGGAAATTAGCATGCCTACTATCTTCTTTGTATGCAAATCTCTCTCATGCATATTCATTAGGGATATCCTGAAAACTGTAAATGCAAGACTGGGGGGCTGTGGGATTCAGTGTCACTAGAAGAAGAGTAGGTACAGAAAAAAGTAGCAATCAATAAGCCAGCTATAAGGAGTAAGGGAAGAAGAAGAGGAGCAGAAGAAAAATTCCACATGATTAATACAAGCAACAGTAGCATGATCACCAAAATGCACACAACACCAATGACAAAAGTATTCTAATGTAGTTATCCGTTCCTAAAGGGTAAAAGAGTCCAAAATTCATCCTATATCAGATACTGAGTCCACTGTATACCACACTGTCACAAAGTTGACACAGGCGGTTAGCTTGGCAGAGTTTAAAAAGGGGTTGGGCGGTTTCCTAAAGGACAAGTCCACAGACCGCTACTAAATGGACTTGGGAAAAATCCACAATTTCGGGAATAACATGTATAGAATGTTTGTACGTTTGGGAAGCTTGCCAGGTGCCCTTGACCTGGATTGGCCGCTGTCGGGGACAGGATGCTGGGCTTGATGGGCCTTTGGTCTTTTCCCAGTATGACATTACTTATGTACTGTGTCAGAGGCAACAGCAGGGCAGAGACTATTTGCAGACCAATGAAACCAATGTGGGTCTTCCTCAGTCAAAACAGCAAAAGGAATGGAAGCAGCCACATGAAAAGGTCCTTTATACAGTGGTAACCACCAATGGGAGTGCTTTTGGACTTTCAGGTATACCAGGTCCCCAGGTTGATACTAGATCAGCGGTGGTGCTGTGTCCGAAGGTGTTCGTTGGCAGACCATCTGTATGATGTTTCTGGCAACAGACAAGGCTGAAAAATATAAGGCAAGATCATCAGAAGCACAGACAGGTAAAGGTTTCAAGGCAGGGGGGGGGGAACAATTTCCTTCTGGTGACAATATGGTGGGGTGTCAAAGCAGAGTGAGACAAGGGCATGTTCTTCAGAGCAAACAAAGCAAAAGGTAATGCCTGTAACCAAGTCAAATTAGTGTCTGGCATGATTTTCCTCAAAAGATTTTTGAGGAGGCCATTATATCTTTCCACCATAACATTGGCTTGCAGCCTGTAAGCACAAATGCAATGGTGAGCACACTGCAAGAGTGTGTTCAGTTGCTGAAATAAATTATTTCTGAAATAAGTCTCATTGTCAGATTGAATCCTCATGGGCCCTTCAAACCTAGGGAAAAGTTCTGTACGTAAGGCATGCGCAACACATTCTGCAGATTCACGGGCACATGGAAATGCTTCAATCCATTGTGAATAGGGAATAAACTTCCTGAGCCGGTACGCCAATTGGAGGCATATTTTCAAAGCACTTTGGGAGGCTAAGTTCCATATGTTTCTATGGAACTTTGGGAGGCTAAGTGCTTTGAAAATAAGCCTCCAAGCCTCATCTCTGGCCATCTTCAAATCTAGGCTAAAAACCCACCTTTTCGATGCTGCGTTTAACTCCTAAACCTAAACCTTCAACTATCCCCTATCCCTGATATGTCCTGGCTGTCCTAACCCTTACTTGTCCTGTCTGTCTGTCATAATTAGATTGTAAGCTCTATTGAGCAGGGACTGTCTCTCCATGTTCAAGTGTGAAGCGCTGCGTACGTCCGGTAGCGCTATAGAAATGATAAGTAGTAGTAGTAGTAGTAGTACAAACACATACCAGCAGATACTCCTTACCTTTGCAAGGAGTTTGCATATCTGTAAAACCAATACGAAGTTCAAGAAATGGGCCTTGAGGCCTTGGGATATGTGCATCAAGTGGTGGACGTAAATGTCTGTGAGATGGAGTGACAAAAAGGCACACATGACAAGCATTAATTTATTGTTGTAGGATCATTTTCATGTTAGGAATCCACCATTTACCTGAAAGCTGAGACATCATTCCCAGGACAGAGGTGTGGAGTGGGAGATGTACAGTGGGAATAAGTAGTTGAAATATGATAAAGGGAATGCAAGGTGCACCAATAGGATGAAACCACACACCCTTGGAAAGATAACATTCAGCTCTTTTCCAGGTATCTAATTCAGACTTTCCACTTGTGCAAGAATATTGGGGAAGTCACGCACACAGGAACTGAGAGTGGAGGGGAGGGGGTTTGTAACAGTTGTTAAGTTTCCAGAGGAAACCAGAATATTCTGAAAGATAGCAGTGAGCATGTACACAAATATTATATAACTAGTAAAAAAGGCCCGTTTTGGTTTTCCTCCCCCCCCTTCGCTCTCTCCCTCTGTCCCCTCCAAGTCCCACGGCCCCCTTTCCTCCCCTCCAATTTCCATGGCTTCCTCCCTCTCTCTGTCACTCTCCTTCACTCTGTTCTCTCTCCGAGTTGCAGTCTTCCCTCCCTCCCTCTGTCATTCTCCTTCGCTCTGTCCTCCCTCCGAGTGCCAGTCCCCCCCTCTAAAATCACCAACCCCCCTCTCCCCCTCTCTTACCGGGGTCCCGTCGGCAGCATTGAAGAGTGAGCAGGATCAGCGAGTCTACTGCCTTTCCTTCTCTTCGCTCTGAGCTCGGGCCCCGCCCTCATTTCCTGTTTCCGCAGGGGCGGGACCAGAGTCAGAGCTCAGAGCGAAGAGAAGGGAAAGCAGCAGACTGGAAGGGATGTATGACGTCAGTGTTATCTACCGCAGGTAGCAGACCACATCCGAGTGAGCCACGGTCCCAGGCAGCGTCAGAACGTTGGAGGTGAGAATTATTATATAGGATGAAGTAACCCCTGTGAAGTGGGAGGGGATCGGAGGTAGTGAGCTAAGAAGTTAGTTCATTTCATCCTCACTTCTACTAATTTATTATTTTTCTTTGTTACTGCAGAAGCCGTTCTTACCTGCCTACTTGCTGAATAAATAAGAAAGATTATTAATGTACAACTCTAGAGTCTTTACTACTACTTATCATGTCTATAGCGCTACTAGACGTACACAGTGTCTTTGTGTATTATTGGGTGGTAATCCTCCACCGGGGGTGAGTGTGGGTGCAATCCTGGATGGGTGAGGCTGGCCCATGGCCCCCCAGTCTTGCATTTACAAAACCTGACCCATTGGTGGCTCTCAAGGACTGAGAATAAGGACCAAGAGTCTATATGGTTTTGAAAGATCGAAATGTCTTTGAATAACTTTGGATTGTTTAATAAAGAGTATTGCACGGTTACAGCAGGTCTATGGTTCATGTAACTGCGAGCATGTACATGCAGGCATGCCAATGCCAGGTTACAATAGCATCCTACAACAGAATCTGAGCGCCCAGATGCTATTATTGAATAGGTTCGTACTGCAAATTTTGGGGTGCCTAAAAGAGGTTCCCATTTATAGAGGTACCCCTATAATACTTTCAGTAAGCTGTAGCTTGGCCAGAGCTATGTTGTGTAGATCATATAGGGCCGTGTGTTCCTTAATGACTGATCTGCACTTTGGTTCACTTCTTGTAGGATGACGATGATGATGACGATCATAATGATGACGCAGCACATTCTTTGCCTGTGTCACTATTATACCATCTACAGCTTGCATCCCTGCCAGTCAGAGTTTCATATATGCGTGCTGGACAAAATATCTGAAAATTTCCTGTTTAAGGCAACTGTGGCTTCATCATCATCATCAGTTGTGTCTTCAAATGCAGTGGGAGAATGATCTAAACTGCAGTTTCTTACAGGAATCGATCTTTCCTCTTTTGCTAGAGTCAGCACATTGAAGTCTTTCATCTTTGTATAGCAATTAGTATGACTCTCATGTTCTTCAGCCTGTGACTGTATATATTTTGAACCTGAACGCAATACGTAACGTAACAGAACTGTTCTTACTGCCGTAATTCTAACTTTGCAGAGTCTTAACAGCATCACCTGGCAAATCTACTTCCAAAGAATTCTTGCTGCCTCTTCAACTTGGCAGGCAAGAATCACATCCTGTATGGCAGGGGTTCTGACTGCAATCTTGGCCATCCCATCTGTTCTCATTGGTGCAGCAGCAGCATCTACAGGTAACTAAAACTGTATGGATTTGTTGTTGAATGTTAAAAATAAGAATTATAATTAAGCCACTTCAAAAACAAGTTTAAGAGGTAACACCTACCGCTTATGTGATGTGTCATTTTAGGAATGCAAATTTCTTTCATGCACATTAATATTTAAGCTATCCCACCTTGATTAAGCAAGAAGTACATTTTAGGTTTAATATTTATTTATTTATTTATTTCCAAGAATTTCTATACCGCTGTAACTGACTAGCAGAGCAGTATATAAGCTAAAATAGAGGAAAGGAAGACAGGAACTCCAATAAAAATATAGAAAAGCATATCAATCGGGAGTAAGAAAGGTAAGGGCGGGCAAAGGATATCAATCAAAAGATTGTAGAAGGTAGAATTGTGTAGCTGGTGTTAACAGGCAGTCTCTCTGAACGCCTGGTGAAATAGCCAAGTTTTGAGCTGGACTTTGAAGTTCTTGAAAGAGATATTGCTATTTTTTGGGATCTTGCCAGGTACTTGTGACCTGGATTGGCCACTGTTGGAGACAGGATACTGGGATGGACCTTCGGTCTGTCCCTGTATGGCAATACTTATGTACTTATGTACATATTCTACCTAATAATTCTCTGGCAAAAATAAATGAGTAACAAATTACAGGCCAGTGGCCTCTATCCCTTTACTAGTAAAGGTAATTGAGGGCATAGTCGCTCACCAATTTATGGATTATTTGACCTCCTTTTCTGTTCTTCACCATACACAATCTGGCTTCAGACCCAATTTCAGCACAAAAACAATCCTAACCACATTAATTCTAACTTCAGAAAAGAAATTAGCCTAGGCAGGAAAATCATCCTTATTCAATTTGATATGTCAAGTGCATTCAATATGGTAGACCATAATTTGCTACTTGCACTAATGGACAACTTAGGTATAGGAGGGTCTGTCCTAAATTGGTTCAGAGGATTTTTAAGATTTAGATCCTATCAAGTAAAATTCCTTAATTCCATCTTCTCCAAATGGGTTCCAGACTGCAGAGTCCCACAGGGATCCCCCCCCCCCTCACTCATTTTATTCACAAAAACCTTTAAAACAATGCGGAAACTAAAAAGAATCAGGCATCTCTTCCCTAATGATATGTTTAGAACCTTAGTACAAACATTAGTATTATCACACTTCAATTATTGCAATGCCATTTATGCTGGCTGTAAGGAATCTTACAGCAGCCAGATTAGTCTACAAGGCTACGAGATTTGGAAATGCAACCCCTTTGCTTATAAAGTTACACTGGCTCCCAATAAAAACCAGAATAAAATTAAAGCTATATATATTTGTTCTCAAAACTCTATATGGCTTAATCTCTGATTATATGCAACCTTTAATTGATCTCCTTCTCTCCCTGGTTCAAGAGATTATCTAATTCTTTACTAGCCTAGTTGCAAAAATGTGATCTACAAGTCAATCTACATGTCAGGGTTCTCTTACCTCTGTATCAAATGGTGGAATTCCCTGCCAAAATTCATCAGATGGGAACCTAATTATTTGATATTCCGGAAATACCTTAAAGTTCTCTGTTTAAGCTATTTCTCACAGATGATCATAATTCATTTAAACCCCTAATTGTACAATCATTCAATTTCTCAGTTCCATTCTAATTGTTATTATACATGGATGACTATAAATTGATACCTTTTTTTACGTCTAGCCTTCGTTTCCGTATTACATATTGTAATTACTCAATCCTCATTTATTTTGTTATTACAGCTTAACGTATACTATTCAGCATCGCTTTTTGTACTGTTAGTCACAATAAGTTGTTAAGCCACATTGATCTGTTGGGATAATGTGGGATATAAATGAAATAAATAAAATAAAATAAGTTGCTGCTAACTTAAATTATATAGAGGGGCATAATTGAACGAAAACGTCTATCTCTATGGGCGTTTATCTCCGAGAACGGGTCCGTGAAGGGGCGGACCGAACCGTATTTTCAAAAAAAAATAGACGTCCATGTTTTATTCAACAATTTGTGAGCTGGGCGTTTTTGTTTTTCAGTGATAATGGAAAATGAAAGCGCCCAGCTCAAAAACCAATAAATCCAAGGCATTTGTTCGTGGGAGGGGCCAGGAGTCGTAGTGCACTGGTCCCCCTCACATGCCAGGACACCAACCGGGCACCCTAGGGGGCACTTTTACAAAAACAAAAAAAAGGTAAAAGAGCTCCCAGGTGCATAGCACCCTTCCCTTGTGTGTTGAGCCCCCCAAATCCCCCTCAAAACCCACTGCCCACAAGTCTACACCATTACTATAGCCCTAAGGGGTGAAGGGGGGCACCTACATGTGGGTACAGTGGGTTGGGGGGGGGTTGGACGACTAAGCATTAAGCAGCACAATTGTAACAGGTAGGGGGGGATGGGCCTGGGTCCACCTGCCTGAAGTCCACTGCACCCCCTAACAACTGCTCCAGGGACCTGCATGCTGCTGCCAGGGAGGTGGGTATGACATTTGAGGGTGAAAATAAAAAGTTGTGACACATCATTTTTTGTGGTGGGAGGGGTTAGTGACCACTGGGGGAGTCAGGGGAGGTCATCCCCGATTCCCTCTGGGGGTAATCTGGTCATTTAGGGCACTTTTTGGGGCCTTATTCGTGAAAAAACAGGGTCCAGGAAAAGTGCCCTAAATTCTAGCTACAAACGCATACTTTTTGTCCATTATCGGCGAAAGGCGCCCATCTCTGTTCGGGTGATAACCATGCCCCAGTCCCACCTTCACCACGCCTCCGACACGCCCCCGTCAACTTTGTACGCTTCCGCGATGGAGTGCAGTTGAAAACGTCCAAGTTCGGCTTTCGATTATACCGCGTTATTCGTTTTTGTGAGATAAACGTCCGTCTCCCGATTTAGGTTGGAACTTGGGCGTTTTTCTCATTCGATTATAAGCAGGATAATATTGGGCTCAATGGGTCCCGTGGTGCCCATAGTTAACAATAATTTTGTTTTTTCTGTGTTCAGTTTTCAACCTGTGAACTGACATCCAGTGTTCTATAGTGCTGAAGACTTTTTGCAAAACACCTCCTTCTGCACTGGGAGAAGAACTGTAATGTCATCTGCATAACTAAAAAAACACCACACCTAGGGCCCTGTTTACTAAGCCGCGGTATAGGCGTGCTAGTGTTTTTAGCACGCACTGAAAATTAGCGTGGGCTAATGCTAGAGACGCCCATTGGACTATATCTAGCTTCTCCTACATCAGCAGGCAACTATGGAATGCACTACCAAAGGCCTTAAAAACAATGCACGACCTAACAGCCTTCCAGAAATTACTAAGGACCAACCTGTTCAAAAAGATATATCATAATGAGCCATCTTAAATGACCTAACACCATAACTCTACCAAACCAGATAAAACCGAATTCTCTACACCTGACCGCTTCAGTCAGTTTTCACCAATGAACATTAACGCATCACCCCCTTATTACCCATGCCTGAAATGAACTGTCTATTCAACTTACTTTATAATTTACTTCAACATTTATGAACTTTAATGCAACACTATTTTGTATTTCTCAATCCGGAAATGGCGATCGCCATTACGGCATAATGTAATCCACATTGAGCCTGCAAAGAGGTGGGAAAATGTGGGATACAAATGCAACAAATAAGTAAATAAATAAATATGGGTGTCTCTAGCATTTAGAATGTGCTAATTTTAGCATGAGCTAAACACACTAGCCCGCCTTAGTAAACAGGGCCCCTAATTTCTCCTGCACAAAACCTAATGAACGTACATATAGATTAAACAGTAGTGGAGATAGTGGGGAACCTTGCAGTAGCTCTTATACTAATTAAATTTTTTAACTAAAAAGTGAAGATAAGTATAGTGAGATTTGCAAAAAGAAATCAAACAACATCACAGGACCTCCAGTCTCCAGGAGGGTCTCTGTGTAGCAGCATACGGTGGTCTGTGAGACTGCTTGTAATAAGTACTGGCTGGGTCACATCAACTTAGGAGACAACATGGCTGCCATTCAAAAGAAACTAAAATTGAATATTTTTACTTCTGTAATTGTCTTTTGCTTATGTTTGACGTATTTTTGCTATACACTACCTTGAGTAGATTCCTTAAAAAAAGGTGGTAAATAAATGCTAATATATAAATATAATACAAATGCAAATACAACAACTGTAAACATGTATACAACTGTGGGGGCAGAACAGGATTTGCAGGTTTTATATTGAAAGCCAGTTGAATCCTGTATAGAATCCAGAAATACTTTTACTGTCCTTTGTAGCTAATTTAAAGGTAGAGAATGGGCTGTGATATAGCGGATGGCATGTTGTATGGAATTGTTACTTTGGTTTGCCAACCCTCTCCCTCATTTCCAGCCTTAGTACTTTTGGCCAAAGACACCACTAGCCTGCTGTCCTCCTTACCTTGATCATAGATCACCCGCCTCAGCAGGTCTTGATGAGAACCAGTTCCACTGCTCTATGTAACCCGCCCCCCCCCCCCCCCCCCACACACACACAGGTGCAGAAAAGCTAATTCTGGCTCTAGTGTATTAGATGTATGTAAAGAAGGAGAAAGATGCATTGAAAGTGACCCCAAGGTGATAAGGCCAAGATGACCATAAGATGAGAGTGTCATGCACAGAGACAGAAAGTGACACTTTGCCCATCCCTAATATTGAAAGCTCCCAGAATACCTCTTCCCAGTTTCTTTTTCTGTTCTTTCTTCTATAGACTGGAATCAGACAAGCTACAGCTCTCCAAGCCCTGCTGAAAGAGGAGAGTCCAGCATGATCTTGCCCATTGTCCTGCAATACCTCTGTCCCACCTACGTGTCTGTTGCTGGCTTAGGAGCCATTGCTGCTGCTGTCATGTCTTCTGCAGATTCATCCTTGTTGTCGGCCAGTTCCATTTTTGCTCACAATATCTACAAAAAGATGCTAAGGAAAAAGGTGAGATATTCATCTTTTTGCTTTTCAACACACCAGGCCTGTTTTGGGCAACTGCCATCTGCATAGCCAGGATTCACTGGTTTTGAGATATACAAATAGGATGTAAAATAAATTAAGTTTTTATATAATTTAATTGCATTTAGGGGCTCATTTTCAAAACAGAAAAATGGCCAAAAGACGGCATAAAGTGGCAGATGGATGTTTTTCTCGGAAAAAAGTCCAAATCGCAATTTTCAAAACTCTTATTTGGAACGTTTTTCTCTGCAGTTTGTCTAAATTGCAAGGGGGTGTGTTGGAGGTGTGTTGTGGGTGGGACTGGTACGGGCTTATGATTTGGATGTTTTTCTGCGATAATGGAATATGGACAAAATGTCCAGGCCAAAAAGTAGGACATTTTGGTCTAAATATCTTTCAGTAACGACTAAGTTCTAAAAAGGTGTCCAAACAGACCAGATAATCATTGGAGGGATGAAGGCATGACCCCCACTAAATCCTTCAGTGGTCAACTGACACTTCTCCCACACACCTAAGAGGTGAAAGTGACAGTACATACCAGGCTCTATGATAGCGACAGATATAATGGCCAGTCCTCTTAGAGCAGCAAGCAGATCCCTGGAGTAGCCTAGTGGTTGCTGCAGTGGACTTTAGAGAAGAGGACCCAGGTCCATATCTCATTCTAACTGGTACACTTGTGGTAGAAAGTGTGAACCCTCCAAAACCTACAACATATCTAATGTACTTACATATAGATAACACTTACAGGCTTAAGGGTTATTGTAGTCAGGGCAGTGCCAAGGGTCTCTGGTGTCCCCCTGCAGACTATCAGTTGGTGCCCCCCCCCCCCCCCAGAAATTTCCTTGCCTTTGTTCCTTTCTTCCCAGCTGGTTCACTCCCAGTTCCCCCAACCTGCAGGGCCAAATCATCAAATGCACTTTCTTTATCCCCATAAGTAGGCCCGCCCAGGGCCATTACAGTAATCAAAACAAGAAGGCGATGTCTTACCAATGTCAGCAAAAAACAAAATTAATTGCGGATCCGGATCCAATCCAAGCAGCGGCTCTCCTCTGTCCTCTCCGCTCTCCTTTCAGCACTCTCTCAATAACTCGACGGCGGTCGGAGACTCGCACTGCGCCTGCCTGGCAATGTGCTCCTGCTCCGCGTCCACGACGAGCGAGGCTCCAATCCAAGGTGTGTGCGTGGAAGAGCTGGGGGCGGTGCCAAACAGCTGAGCACTGCGCATGGGACAGGAAGGCAGCAGAGCAGTGCATGCGCATAGGCACCGACGCGACTTATTTTTAAATTTTTAATACTACACTCGGCCGGTGGCAGCGGCGCCCTTGATTGGCAGGCTTACCCCGCTTACTGGGTTGGCACGGGCCTGATTGTAGTGGTGTATAGCTGGGTACAGTGCATTTTTTGGCTATTCCTGGTGGGCTAACCATACAATATAAGAGGGTTATGGTGAGATGTGTATGTTCTGCCCTTTCACTGGGTGTGATTGGCCAGTCTAAACCAGAGTATAGAACATCACAATGAGAAGACTCAGAGCTCTTGAACCAAAATCTTCTTGAATGCAGTAATCAAACAAGGAAAAATAACTTACAGTTCAGATTTGCTGGACAAGAGTTTTTGCCTTGCAAACTGGGAGTCTGTTCGCCACCAGTTCCTTCTCCATGCAAGAGAGAAGATGGGAGTAATTCAACTACATGCTGAGTAGAAATGCTATTTATACTTTTACACTGGTAAAATCTTGATAGCGTCACAGTAGCTTGAAGGGGGGTCATACAGCAGAACACAGCATATGCAGTTTCAGTTCACAGAGGAGATAAGCTGCAGACTAACTCTTACAGGCCCGATGGGGAGAGAAAGGGAGGGGGACAACTAGCCAAGCATGCACAGGAAATAAGGCAAGCCAATAGAAAGAGTCCCATAAGACACAGGGATCTGGGACAGGTTGTCTGGAAGAGCCTATTACAGAGAACTACAGGATTACAAGGATTTTTAATTTAAAGGCACAACCCTATTTAAAGATACAGGCAATGTAATCCGTTACAGACAATGCTTAACATATATACCGTATTTTTCGGACTATAAGACGCACTTTTTTCCCCCAAAATTTGGGAGGAAAATGGGGGGTGCGTCTTATAGTCCGAAGGTAGCGTTTTTGGACCTCCGTTCCGTACTTACAGGATTCCATGTTCCCTGGTGGTCTAGTGACGTCGGGGCAGGAAAGAGCCCCCTCTTTCCTGCCCATCGCGCTGCTCTCCGTGCTTCTCAATGCTTTCTGACGGTCTCGGCGATATTCATTTTGAATCTCGCCGAGACCGTCAGAAAGCATTGAGAAGCACGGAGAGCAGCGCGATGGGCAGGAAAGAGGGGGCTCTTTCCTGCCCCGACGTCACTAGACCACCAGGGAACATGGAATCCTGTAAGTACGGGACGGAGGTCCAAAACCCGGACAAGACGCACCGGAGCACCTAGGTTTTAGAGGAGGGAAAGAGGAAAAATTTTTTTTCCTCTTTCCCTCATCTAAAACCTAGGTGCGTCTTATGGTCCGGTGCGTCTTATAGTCCGAAAAATACGGTACATAAATAGTATATACATAAACAACAAACTGCCTCCATGCAAGTGAGGACAGAGCCATGTACCTGAGACCTTTTATGTGAAGTCTACTGCAGTTCCCCTTAGGCGGCCCCACTGCTCTGCTAGGATGTCTGTGTGGTCAGTCTATTAGGAATCCTGGACCCCAGACATCCCAATAGGAGGTTTTTCGGTAGGACTTTGTTTTTTTTTTTTTTTTTTCCAAAAATGGTACCAAAAGATAGACACACTGTGCAAAAACCATCTAGAAAATGGCCATTTTTGAAACTAAAAGCTAGACATTTTTCTGGTTCAAAAATCGCTATGCACTCGATTTTTGAACATTTTCAGCAAAACATCCTAAATTGGACTTAGACATGCCAAAAATGTCCCTCTTAATGTATTATTACATTTATATTCCACTTTAGCCAACAGTCAGTTCAAGATATATTACAACCATTCTCTAAAAATTATAAAACAATATAAAAATAATAGCAACCCTGGGGTTAGCACATTTTAAATATTTGGGTAAATATTCAACCATATGGTTAGTGTTGTTTTAAAACTCTGGCTGCAGAAGCAAAAAAAATATCTGGGTATTCAGTACCATTATGTGGATAGTGACCAGCATAGAATATTCGGATAAGGGGTTCAGTACTGAAACGTCTCTGGAGAGTAGCAATGTTCAGGCTGATATGCAGATGACTTATCCAGCTTTCTATCTATCCTTTTAGATAGTAGATTGAATATTGCCACTATCAGAATAAGTTCCTGGACTGCCCATGCTCCATCCTGGCACTGTCTTCACAGTGCAGAAGCAGTTTGCAAAGATATTCAAAGTCAGTATCTGGATAGTGCTGCTAAGTATCCTGGCCAGCAGCACTTATTGGATAGCAGGTGGTTATTAAATAAATACAATTATATATAGTGCTGTTGATTAATCTCCGTGAACATATGCAATTAACGAATAAATGTTTACTGCGCTTAAATTAATGCATACAGTCTGCAATGGTTGGTGTTTTTTTAATTGCTGACCGCTGTAGGCCTAATTGAACATCCACACCTGAAGCTCCATGAAGACCCCCCAGCACCTACATCCCCCTCCCCAGAACAATCCCACCCCTGAATAGGAAATTGCTGCTATCTGCCCTACCCTAAACCACCAGGGCCTCCTTTAGTTAGGCCCGGGGGGGGGGGGGGGGTTCTGGGTAGTCCTTGGGAGGGGATGGATGAACTTGGTTAGGAGGTCTTCAGAAGGGGAAGTTATTTGGGGGACTTTTTTGGGGGGATGGATGTGATTGGGGATGTCTTTGGGGGCTGGTTTCTTCTAGGGAGAATCAAGAGGGGTGGATTTTCTGGGAGGGGGCTTTGAGAAGAAGGTGGATGCTCTGGAGGGGTTCAGGATCAGGGTAAATGTCCTTGAGGGGCTTTGAGAGGAGGGTATACGCCCTTGGATCTCTGTGAGAGGAGGGTATAATCTCTGGAGGGGGGTGGGATCAGGAGGGGTAGATGCTCTTGGAGAAGGGCTTTGGGAAGAGAGTATATGCTCTGAGGGGGGGGATCAGAGGGGGTAGATCCTGTTGTGGAGGGGCACTGGGATGAAAGTGCATGCTCTGCACGGGAAATAGACTTCAGGATGAGTGGATGCCTTTGGGGGGTGTTAGAGACTGTGATTTAAATGCAATTAATTTGAATTAAATTTTTGATCAACCAATTAAAAATGTTGACTGAAAAACAGTTAAGAATAAATAAATTAATTGGATCAATATATAAAGTTAAGCTTTATATTATAAAAAGCCTTAAACATAAATTCAATAAGTTGACCTCAGTTTATTTTTCCAGGAGAGGAGAGTATGTTTTTGTAACAGTTGTGATGGAATATCTAAATAATTTTAATAATGAATGGGTGTTTTTCCCTTTGCATATTTTAGTAATTTGTTTAAGTGTGTCACTCTTCACACATTTAGGTTTTTTTTCTCACAAAGAAGAACAACTAATTGTACAAAAGGACATCGATATTTTGCTTTTTTTTAATTCAAAATTAGAAGACTTTAATCTGTACCATTCATTGGTTTTATTAACCCAGCTGCCCTCTGACTAGAACTTTTGACCTTCAATTTGTATTTAGTATCTTCCAAGAAAATATGAGTCCTTAAGTGGCCACAGTGTGTCACTATACTACAGTCAAAATGCAGCTGATTTCTTCAAGAACTGGCAAAAAGCAGAATGCAGTTCTGTATTCTACAGGGGTGGGGAGGGGGCACACCAACATCCATACAGAACAGAGGCATAGCTCAGTGGTTGCTGCAGTGGGCTGTAAACCAGAGGACCCAGGTTTAAATCCACTTTAATTCTTTTTTTTTTAGTAGAGAGGTGTGGTAGCCGTGTTAGTCCACTTTTAAAGGTAATCAATAGAAATAAAACAAAATAAAACATGGAAAAGAAAATAAGATGATACCTTTTTTATTGGATATAACTTAATACATTTCTTGATTAGTTTTCAAAGGTTGCCCTTCTACGTCATGATGAAGAAGGGCAACCTTCGAAAGCTAATCAGGAAATGTATTAAGTTATGTCCAATAAAAAAGGTATCATCTTATTTTCTTTTCCATGTTTTATTTCTTTTTTTTTTTTTTTTTGGTACTTGTGAACCCTCCAGGAATAGAAAAATACCTACAGTGCCTGAATGTACACCATTTCAATAGCCGTCAGGCTTGTGGTGTATATTTTTAGGTATAGTAGGTATTTTTCTGTTTCTGAAGAGTTTTCTTGGGAGTTGAACCTGAGTCCCTTGGTTTGTAGTCTACTGCACTAACCACTAGACTACTTCCTACATATGCATGCTCCTTGGCCCACAATACCTGAAGCTGTCTTAGAGCATGATATTCCTTTCCAGTTTCACTTTCAGGGGAGAGGGAGTGGGACCAGTGGCGTACCAAGGGGGGGCGGTGGGGGCGGTCCGCCACGGGTGCACGCCGCTGGGGGGGGGTGCCGCGCGCCTGTTGGCTGAGTCCTCTCGTTCCCTCCCTGCTGTTCCCTCTGCGCGGAACAGGTTACTTCCTGTTCCACGCAGAGGAAGCAGCAGGGAGGGAACGAGCGGACTCAGCCAAAAGGCGCGCGGCACCCCCCCCCGCAGGTAAAAATGCACCCGGGGGGGGGGAGGGTGTAATTTCACCGGTGGGCGGGGGGGGGGGGGGCTGCACTGCATCTGGGGGGGGGGTGCATCGGCGATCTGCCCCGGGTGTCAGACAGCCTAGGAATGCCACTGAGTGGGACAGCAATCACTGTGGGATTAAGGAGGTGTCATTCCTTAATCCCGCCAGTGGCCAGTTGCTCAAAGCACCTTTTTGTACTTTAGATATGATTAAAACAGGTCTAACTAAGGACATCCTTCTTTATAGATATGGATGTTTCATTCCCTTCGGTAATCAGTGTTGGACATTCTGACCTTGGGCCTTCTCTAGTCCCACCCGAAACATGCCCACAACTCTCCCTCTTGCTATTTGGATGTACGGCTGTGTTGAACATCCAAATCCTGCCTTTAAAACATTGGGATTTGGATGTCTCAAGCACATGGATGCTCGTTGCAGCATTTTGAGACATCCATATGCTCCAAAAATGTGTCATTGTCTGGTGGTGGATTTTGGGCTCCTCTCCTAAAGTTTAACACCAGCTAAGACAGATGTATATTCCAAAACTGACGCATTCTAATCACTAATTAGAAAGAAAATTAGTTTTTCAACGTTTTGTTGTCTGGTCATTTTATTTTTCTGATTGTGTTGGTCCCCATCTCTGGTTTCTGCTATCTCTGTCCTCTTAACTCTCTTGTCAGGGTCTTCTATCATTTAACATTTCTCCTTTCTTCATGTTCAACATGTGGATAAAGGTGAGCCAGTTGATGTAGTGTATCTAGATTTTCAGAAAGCTTTGGACAAAGTTCCTCATGAGAGACTCCTGAGAAAATTAAAAGTCATGGGATAGGAGGCAATGTTCTTCTGTGGATTAGGAATTGGTTATTGGACAGAAAACAGAGGGTAGGGTTAAATGGCCATTTTTCTCAATGGGTGAATTTAATTTTTTGTTACATTTGTACCCTGTGCTTTCCCCACTCATGGCAGGCTCAATGTGGCTTACATGGGGCAATGGAGGGTTAAGTGACTTGCCTAGAGTCACAAGGAGCTGCCTGTGCCTGAAGTGGGAATTGAACTCAGTTCCTCAGGACCAAAGTCCACCACCCTAACCACTAGGCCACTCCTCCACAAGGATCTGTACTGGGACCAGTGCTATTTAACATATTCATAAATGATCTGGAAAATGGAATGATGAGTGAGATGATTAAATTTACAGATGACACAAAACTATTCAAAGTTGTCAAAACGTATGCGGATTGTGAAAATTGCAGGAAGACCTTAGGAAACTGGAAGACTGGGTATCCAAATGGCAGATGAAATTTAATATGGACAAATGCAAAATGATACACGTTGGAAAGAATATTCTGAATCACAGTTACTTGATGCTAGGGTCCACCTTAGGAGTTAGAACTCAAGAAAAAATCTGTCTGTCATTGTAGACAATATGCTGAAATCTTCTGCTCAATGTTCGGCGGCTGCCAAAATCAAACAGGATGCTAGGAATTATTAGGAAAGGGATGGTAAATAAGACCAAGAATATTATAATGCCTCTGTATTGCTCCATTGTGTGACCTCACCTTGGGTATTGCATTCAATTCTGGTCACTGAATATCAAAAAAGATATAGCGGAATTATAGCTTAACAAAGAGAAACCAAAATGATAAAGCGAATGGAACTCCTCTCATATGAGCAAAGGCTGAAGAGGTTAGGGCTCTTCAGCTTGGAAAAGAGATGGCTGAGGTCTATAAAAGAGATGTGTTTGAGGTCTATAAAATCCCAAGAGGTGTAGAACGGGTAGAAGTGAATCGATTTTTCACTGTTCTGAAAAGTACAAAGACCAGGGGACACTCAATGAAATTACATGGAAATACTTTTAAAACAAATAGGAGGAAATATTTTTTCACTCAAAGAATAGTTAAGCTTTGGAACTCACTGACGGAGGATGTAGTAACAGTGGTTAGCAAATCTGGGTTTAAAAAAGGTTTGAACAAGTTCCTGGAGAAAAAATCCATAGTCTGTTATTGAGATAGACATGGGGGAAGCCACTGCTTGTCCTGGGAGTAGTAGCATGGAATGTTGGTACTAACTGGGTTTCTGCCAAGTACTTGTGACCTGGATTGGCCACTGTTGGAAGCAGGATACCATGTCTTTTGAAGACACATTTCTTTTTGAAAGCCTTCCTGGAAGAATGAAGTGTATTGTAATAATTGTTTCTTTTTAGCTGATTGTGTGAATCTGTTAGTTGTTGTTTTTATTGTTGCTTATGTTTATGTTCTTTTGATTATGTATGTTTTATTCTTTGTTACCTGCCTTAGATAAGGCAGGATACAAATAAAATAAAATAAATAAATAAATAGATGGACTATTGGTCTGACCCATCACAGATGTTCTTATGTTCTTATCCATCTTCACTCTGTGTCCCTGTCCCTGTTCTCCCCCTGTGTTCAGTATCTCCCCTCTCTGTGTCCCTATCCTTCCTGTATGTTCAGTATCTCCCTCCTCTGTGTTACTGTACTCCCCTATGTTCAGCAGCTCCCCCGTCTGTGTCCCTATAGTCCTCCATCTTCAGCATTTTTGTTTTCTGTATCCTTCTCCTCCCCCAGGTTCAACATCTCCCCTTTCTACATCCTTATCCTTCCCCCATGTTCAGCATCACCCATTCTTGCACTTATTTCCTCTTGGGTCCAGCATCATCCATGTGTACCGTGCCTATGCTCCCCCAAGTCCAGTATATCTTTTTGTTTCCATATTCCTTTCCACCATGTCCAGCATTGCCCTTTTGAATACTTATATCTATGCTCCCAAATGCCCAGTACTTCCCCTCTGTATCCATATCCCACCACCTATCCAGCTTCTCCCCTGTCCTTCATAGAATAGGTGCCACATAGAAGCCCTGTAGCCCCCAAATGCTATAAATGGCATCAAAGTTAGGTTTGCAGTTATAGTATAGGATCGGTTATGCACATAACTTAATTAGCTAATTGGCACTTAATTGGCCTTAACAAGAAAATAATTGACACTAATTGGTAGTTATATGTGCAACTGACATTAGTTGCTATTCTATAAGTTGTGCACCCAAAATCCATCATGTGCAATTGCAAGGGGGTGGAAGTGGTGGAGGCAAAAACAATGTCTGAATGCAAGAGAGCTTGAGACAATGGATTGACAAACTGTATATGCCCTTTGGTTTTTATCTGCCTACATTTTTCTATGTATTTTTTCTGTGACTCCCAACCATAGCCAAAAATGGTTTCACCCCATTCATGGGCGGAACATATGTCCAAGTAACCCTTTCAAAACATAGAGATGGCAGATGTTAAGCCACTATTACTGTATTCCAAAAAAAATGGCGATCTCCTCTACACATTATAGAAGAATTATGGTGGAGTGATGCATAGTGTTATACATTGATAATTACACAGGCAATATCCTTGTTTTTTTGATACTTGTTTTCATAAGAAATATTTTTGACGAATAGAAAATGGGAGAAAACTTTAATTGAATATGGTCCAAGCTTCTGTAGCTTGTGCCCCTTGTGTCTGATTGCTTCACTATCCTCATGACTCATTCCTCATGTGAGGGACTTTTTGAGTTCATGGGGAAATTGATAGAAAAATATATCAATGCTGAGGCAGCCTGGGTTATGGAGAGGTTATAAAATCATAAGAGTTCTGGTATTTAGGGAATGGAAAAAAAAGTCAGCAGAAATCCTGGGACACGAGTCTGAATCTTCCTTCTACTACTGACTATTTCTGTGAACTTTGAGAGGTCACATTACAGTATATCTTATTGTCAGTTTCAGCAGAGTAATAATAATATTGTTCAAACTTTTATGAGAGTAATTTTATAAAGGAGTTTTCACTCATAACCCACTATTTTTTAAAAACTTATTTTTTATTGATTTTTGTGAAACAACCAACAAATACAACTTCCAAGCAAAATTCCAATTCCAACCAACACGTACAGAGAAAAACTCTTCTCCTCCAACCCTCTTCTCATCCACCCCCTCCTAGCATGGCCTATTTATGAGTGTTTGTCCTTTCGCTTGGAGTGAAAATCAAAGCTATGTGGGGGGAAATGCCTGAGAAAAAATAATATGGTGTTGAAAGCATGATAAAAAAGAACAGAAAGTGGGAGAGCGACCAAGGATATCAGAAACTGGAGGATGTTCTTAAAATGAAAGTTTATTAAAGGTTTTGAAGACTCGACACAACGTCGTGTTTCGGCCGTTAGGCCTGCATCAGGAGTCTGCTGTGCAGGGTGGTCCAGAAAAATGACGATGAGAGATTCTTTGAAGATGTCACAGTCTCTTACACAAAAGATGACTGGATAATGATGTGATTGATTCTTCAACAATGGTATAATGTTCTGCTGTGCATGTTGTGTCGAGTCTTCAAAACCTTTAATAAACTTTCATTTTAAGAACATCCTCCAGTTTCTGATATCCTTGGTCGCTCTCCCACTTTCTGTTCTTTGTTGTCTTTACCGTGGGGCGTTTGAGTTCTCCACTGGCCAGCGGATTTTCTCTCATGTTGAAAGCATGATGCCTGATGAGGAAGAAGCTTTCATACGCTGGTACAGCAAGAACAAGAATAAGATGTTTGATTTACAAAAAGAACTAGCCTGCTATTGCAGGCAGGATGTGTACATTTTACAACAGGCTTGCGTCTGTAGAGAGAAGAAATGATGAAAATGACAGAGAGGGTTTCGGAAGTAGAAGAAGAAAAAACACTAGGGGGTGAGGCTGTAGCCCTAAAGAATTATATAGACCCATTTCAATGCATCACATTCTCATCCATGTGTATGACTATGTTCAGATTTATGTGTTTATAAATGAAAACCATAGTGCTACCACCATCCGATAGATATCACCGGCAAAACCAAGAGATATTCATCCCCCAGTATCCAGTGGTTGATGTACATCAAGGACAAGGAACATATACATATCAGGCATGCTCTAAAGGGCAGTGAAGTTCAGGTGGGTGACTACTTTCTCGATGTCTAAGCCCTCGTTAATGGCGTGAGCAGAGCCTTGGAATTTAACGGGTGCTTTTACCATGGTTGTATAATCTGTTATGATTCTAAAAAACAGAATCCACTAATGGGCACCACCTTCGAGTTTCTCAACTATCAATCAATGCAAGACTGGGTTTAAGGTTGTAAGTATTGGGGAACATGAGTGGGACAAGGTAGTTAAAACAGATAGGGACTGTGCAGCCTTTCTGAGCAGAGTTGATTTACCCAGTGCCGTAGCGAGGGCAGCTGACACCCGGGGTGGGTCGCCGCTGCGCACCCCCCCTCCGAAGTGCACCCCCCCAGAGCGCATACTTACGAGGGAAAGCGACGAGGGAAAGCGGCAAAGGATGGGTGGGAGGGCTGAACTGCCCCGAGTGCATGTCGCTGGGAGCTGTGTCGGCTCCGCTGGTTCCCTGCTCTCTCTGCCCCAGAACAGGAAGTAACCTGTTCCGGGGCAGAGGGAGCAGGGAACCAGCGGAGCCGACAACCCCCCAGCAGCGTGCACCCTGGGCGGACCGCCCCACCGCCCCCCCTTCCTACACCACTGGATTTACCCAAACCTTTAATTCCTTGAAACACAATTTGTAGAGGTAGAACGAACTCTGTGTGTCAGTACTACCAGGGTGAGAAAATACACTATTATGGTTTCACCAGCCTGTACCCTTTTGCCAATGAAACTAAAGAATATCCGGTAAATCACCTGCAAATCATCTCTGAAAATTTTGGCCCCCTCTCTAATTATTTCAGGCTTGCAAAAGTCAAGGTGTACCCTCCACGTGAGTTGTTTTTCCTCATGTTGCCCATCAGGATGCATGGAAAGCTCATGTTTCTGTTGTGTTGCATGTGTGCCAAGACGGATCAGCGGGAGAAATGCACTCATGCTGACGTTGAGAGAGAGAGCCCTAGTGGAAACTTGGTTACCATGGAAATGGAAATGGCTATCGCCAGTGGCGTAGCTACGTGGGGCCACGGGGGCCTGGGCCCCCGTAGATTTGTCCCGGGACCCCCCTGCCGACGACCCTCTCGAACCCCCCTCCTGCTGCCAACCCTCCCCTGCCGCTGCCGCCATCGGCTACCTTTGCTGGCGGGGGACCCCAACTCCCGCCAGCCGAGGTCCTCTTCCTCCGGCACAAGGCTTCGTTCTGTTTCTGTGAGTCTGACGGCGGGAGGGGGGGTCGAGACTCTCGGCAGGGTTGTCGGCGGTGGGGGGGGTGGGGGGGGTCAAAGTTGTTGTTGGTGGTGGCAGTGGCGGTGGTGGTGGGATCGGAGGCCCTGGAGGGGGCTAAAATGTGCCCCCTCACCTCGGGCTCTGGACACCCGCCTGCCGAAGTCTGGCTACGCCCCTGGCTATCACTAAAGGGTACATAGTTGCTGAAATATACAAGGTTTGGCATTTTGAAGAAACATCTACTCATCTCTTTGCAGCATATATAAACATGCACCTGCATCAGAAGCAGGAGTTTCCACAATGGTGTACTAATGCTGAACAACAAAACAGATACATAGATGATTTCTATCAGAAAGAAGGTGTGATTTTATGATCAGGTTGGTGTGAGCTCTGCAAGATGACAAATTGCAAAATTGTTTTAAACTCATTGTGGGGAAAATTTGATCAAAGAAGAAATCTACCTCCCATGAGCATTGTGAGAGACCCTGTTGAGCTGTAAATTCACCTTTCACCCCCTGAACATGCCGTGTCTTCATGCGATCTTATAGATGATGATATGACATTCATCACCTGGAAGCACAAGAAGGAGCTTGTATGCTACTGGGTAACACTAACATCTTCATAATCTCTTTTGCAACCATGCACACCCATTTAGAGATGTACAAACTCCTAGGTACTTTACAATAGCATTGTCTTTACCATGATACAGACTCTGTGATTTCTGTGAGCAAGAAGGGTTAGTGGAATCCTCTCTTGGGAGATTGTTTAGGTGAATTAATGAGCAAGATCCCTAAGATTGAACATATCACAGAGTTTGACTCAGCCAGCCCCAATACATCCTACTATATAAATGAAGAGTGACCGACGTGCTGCGCATGCGCGGCATGTCACAAATCTCTTTTGAGTTCCGACATTGACCGGCGAGCACCGGGCGGGCGGGGATAGTCTGACAGCAGCTCCGAGGCGCACTCCATCTCTGACAGGTATGATGAGCTGCGGCCGCTGCTGCTGTGACCCGGGCGCTTTCCTCTGCCACCATCCCCTGGGGCGGCTTTCCTGGGCGGGGGCTCGGCTGCACCCGGCATTGCTCCGACCGCTTTCTTGCCCGTTTTAATGGGCTCAACGGCTTGTATAGCTATAAAAGGAATCACGCTTAACAGCAATAACTGTGAAAAAATACATTTTTTAGTCTCAAGGAGCTAATTTTGTATTACAATCTACAAGTACCGGTTGCTGAACAGAAGAACATATCTATTCAGCAAAAAGGGATTGTCTGGAACAAAGTCCAGTGGCTCATAGAGAGCCACTTTTTTCCAATTGGGTTGGTTCTGGTCTCTCTTCCTTTTATTTTTGACATTTAGAGAAAGATAATGTCAGCTTTGAAAATGTACATTTCATCTATTTTGTTTTGAATAAATGCTTCTCTGTGTAACAGGGAAATGGGACTTGATATACTGCCTTTCTGTGGATTTTGCAATTACATTCAAAGTGGTTTACATAGCATATACAGGTACTTATTTGTATCTGGGGCAATAGAGGGATAAGTGACTTGCCCAGAGTCATAAGGTGCTGCAGTGGGAATCAAACCCAGTTCTTCAGGATCAAAGTCCATTGCACTAAACCAATAGGCTACTCCTCCACTCTGGGGAGAGGGATTCAGTTGATATGTAGCTTCTGTAGTGGTCTGTCTTTTCTAGCTGGAAAAGAGCCCGTCACCCCCTATGCTTAATAAAAGACTGACACCCATTATCCCTGGCAGTGTTCTGGTGTTCTAGAATATTTGCAGTGCTGAATTTTTGTAGATAGGGTTGGTGTAGTTTGAGTTCTAAACTTGGAGCTAGTATAATATGGTAAGCTTCTGAATGTCTATTTGCAAGGTTTCGTCTTAACATCACACAGTGTCTTGTGACAAGGCTACTGCCAGGGTGGCTAGGATGAGGCATTTAGACCCTGAAATACAAGTACCAGAAGCCATTGCAAGGAGGGAGACAGAGAGTAATCTGGAAACAAGGGAATGGATTCCCAGCTCCAGCAGCGGGAGCTCAGTTCCCCTGGATATGCAATCAATATACCATGCGGCCCAGCTGGAATAGAGAGGGGCCCATGGAGAGGGAAGAAGATGATTGGATGGATTATATGGAAGGAGGGGTAGTTCAGAGGGGAGAGGAATCCCAGGAGGGAGGAGAAGCCTCTATGGAGTGGGAGAGTTCCAAGGCAGGGATGGCCAGCTCCTGAGGGTTTGGAAGGGTGTTGGAGGTGAGAGTATCCTGCTTTATTGAAAGCCTGATGTATTTGGAAACCTGCTTTATTCACCTCTTTATTGGAAGCCTGATTTATTTGGAAGCCTGCTTTATTTACCTGCTTTACTGGAAACCTATGTTTGTTTGGGGATAACCTATGTACTGAAGTTTGTGACAGCTGTTATTGGCTTGATAATAAAAATCATTTGACCAAGCCACTGTCTGCAATTGTGGTGAGATCTGGAAAAACAGCTGGTGGATGGCTCCACCTTGCTGGGAAGCAGTAGACCCTTTTCACAGTCTGTAGGGAGTTTGTGTTGCTATCACTGATTTGAGACCAGAATTTATATGTTGAGATGTGAAGTGAAAAGATGGCACAGCTTCAGGTGATACTTTCAGCATCTCTAATAAATCCTGCTTAACAAAATCCCATGGTACCTTAGTGACAGGGGAAAATTGAGTACTCTCAGATTTAAATTCTCATCTTCTTCTTAAGCATCTCCAGCTTCCTATTGATTGAAGCACTATCCTATGCCCGAATAGGATTCCATCTCTACTGAACAGAGAGAGTTTGCAGCCATAATACTATACTGCTACCGATATGGGGAAAACCTGGGATGGGTCCCTCTCTAAATATCGTCCTTGTTAGGAAGTGGCTGGTAAAGAAACTCCTAAGGTGTGTTGATTGCATCAACTGTGGTGATTTTCAGACTATTTTGATTTTCTTTATGGATTGTGTGAGATCTTATTATACCATTTGCCAAGTTATTCATCTGCATCAAGTATTCTAGCAAGCTATTTTTAATTTGGGGAAAACCCTAAATGGGTATGTGGTGCAGTTTTTGTTCTCCTAGGACTTGACAGGAGGATTTCCCACAAAGATGAAGGGCTTTAGAGACCAACTTTTCCTCCTGCCAGGAAAAGACCCAAGGGACATGCCTTGTTTAATGTCTACTGAGCTCCCTGGAAAGCCTTTGTGTTCAACCAATAAGAGAAACGGGCTAAACTTCAGCAGTCTTATTCCTGCATTCCCCTTCTATTCCCCAACCCTACCTCTCTATTTCTTAGTCACATTTCCACTTAGTTCTTCATCTCCGCACTCCTATTTCTCTATCTTCCATCTTTCATCCTTCCTTGCTCTCATATTCTGTTACGTTTCCATGTCTCATCCTTCTTAGGCTTCCAAGTCCAATTTCACATCTATCACTAATTCCTACCAGCCTCAACCCCCCCCCCCCCAAAAAAAAAAACCTCTTCATTTCACTTCTTCCCCATCCCAGTCAAGGTAAACTTTAAATTATGTGTTAGATGAAATGGTGATCATATATACTGGGGACATCTATATTTGTAAATGATTTGATTTTGTATGTGAATCAACTTGGGCATTTTGGTAGAGGTAGTAAATACATTTGAATGAATGAATAAATAAATAAATAATAAATATGATTGTATAAGATCTGTAGGTTGGAAAACCCAAGTCAGTTTAGAAACAAGTTTGTGCATTACAGATCATTAAGAAGACTAGTTTTTAAGTCTGGCTTGTTTGTTTTGTTTTACAGGCTTGTGAGACTGAAGTCCTTTGCATCATGAGAATCTCCATGGTGGTGTTTGGTTCAGTAGCTGCAGGCTTGGCTTTTCTCTCTCACTCCGTTTATGATTTGTGGTTCCTGAGTGGGGAGCTGGTGTATGCCCTGCTCTTTCCCCAGCTGTGCTGTGTCCTCTTCATTCCCAACACCAATACGTACGGCTCTGCTGCCAGTTTCCTGTTTGGGCTCATCCTCCGACTGCTAGGAGGGGAAAGCACTCTAAAGCTCCCTCCTGTGATACGTTACCCGGGATGTCGTCTTGTAGATGGGATCTATGTGCAGCTCTTTCCATTTAAAACATTCACAATGTTGGTGTCTTTGACTACCATCATTTTTGTTTCCTACCTAACCAGATTTTTATTTGGGAAAAAGATCATTCCTATAAGATGGGATGTGTGCAATATAATGAAAGAAAGCAAACCCCATAATCTACAGTCTAGTTCTGAAGAGCAAATAGATCTACGACCAAGTTCAATAAATATAAGTCATTTAGATGGGCATACGTAAATATGTTTACATATTAGAAATATATTTAGACAACATATCTCTGTAGACATTTTACATGGATGTTTAATTGTGATGTTTCCTTTTTTGACCTGGCAATTTCCTCCAGCTTCTTAAGCCTTCCAGCTTAATGCAAACCAACCTCTTCCATAACCCCCCCCCCCCCCCCCCAAGGCTTTCTCCCATTTTTAGTCACTCTCCCAATTTACCTTGACTCTAGCAAATACTCATCAGTGGTGATGAGTCATAATTAGGATTTCCATCCTCCATGAGTCTGAATGTTGTCTTCATTGCATTCCCTACCCTGGGTGCTCCAAAGTGCAGAAATTCAGAAACTTAGGGGTCCTTTTACATAGGCGTGCTGAAAAATGGCTTCCGGTAGTGTAGGCACGGGTATTGGGCATGCGCCAATCCGTTTTTTAGCGTGCCTATAAAAAAAGGCCTTTTTAATTTTTGCCAAAAATGGACGTGCGGCAAAATGAAAATTACCGCGCATCCATTTTGGGTCTGAGACCTTACCGCCAGCCATTGACCTAGCGGTAAAGAATCTGGGCAGTAATGACCTACATGTGTCAAATGCCATTTGTTACACGCGGCCGAAAATAAAAAAGTATTTTTCAGACACGCGTAGCCAAAAATGAAATTACCGCGAGACCCACATGGTAGGCGGTAACTCCATTTTGGCGCATTTAGACGCTTACGTGGCTTAGTAAAAGGGCCCCTTAATCCAGCTATCTTGCATAACAACATTCACTAGTGCCATTGAGCTACTGGGCCAGCTCCATTAACATATCAGTAAATGTATTTTGGCAGTCACTTCCAGTTAGACCTCACTTGAATTCCTTGTTGTTATCACTAGAAAGCTAAGAATTAGAACTTACAAGTGCCTGTGATTAACTTGTAGTGCTGCAGCTGGAAATTTTAAATATATTTATGGCTTACAATAATTGGGCGAGTTCTCGTGTTCAAAGCTTGGAGCTTGATAGGAGCTGTAAGCTGTAGACAGCACTGCCTTGCTTTTGTCGCTGGTAGTGGAGACAGCAGGCTGGTTTCCACTGTTTTCTGAGCCCTCTTTTTTTTTTTGTTACATTTGTACCCCGCGCTTTCCCACTCATGGCAGGCTCAATGCGGCTTACATGGGGCAATGGAGGGTTAAGTGACTTGCCCAGAGTCCCATTAGCAACATTCCATGTAGACGTCGGCCCTTGCAGATCACCAATGTGGCCGCACAGGCTTCTGCTTCTGTGAGTCTGACGTCCTGCACGTACGTGCAGGACGTCAGACTCACAGAAACAGAAGCCTGCGCAGCCTTCTACATGGAATGTTGCTAGTGGAATAGCAACATTCCATGTAGAATGTCCAATAGTAGCAACATTCCATGTAGAATCTCCAATAGTATCTATTTTATTTTTGTTACATTTGTACCCTGCGCTTTCCCACTCATGGCAGGCTCAATGCGGCTTACATGGGGCAATGGAGGGTTAAGTGACTTGCCCAGAGTCACAAGGAGCTGCCTGTGCCTGAAGTGGGAATTGAACTCTTAACTACTAAAATATATTCATCACGGCCTCTTCATTGAGTTGCAGGAGGCATTCATCCCACAGCAGTTTCCCCTCCTGTTGTAGAAAAGATATTTTGGGGCAGAGCAGGAGATTTTTTAACTCTAGCCCATGAAGATTTATTCCTGTACTTCATTTTTATTCAATTTTATTGACAGACTAGAGCAGAGGTAGCATGCTTGAAAATCTCTTCCATACATATTCATGATATACTAAAAACCTGACCTGTTGGCAGCTGTCAAGGACTGGGAGTGGATACCCACTGGACTAGATGGAGAAGGGATTCTCCAAAAGAATTTGAGAAAATAGTTTTTCACTGTTTGGGTGGAAGACACCAGGGTGTCGATGATTAGAAGCCCGACACTGTTCCAAACAGCACTCAAAAAATAGCACTGAAACTGCACAGGGCTATAACATCCCTATGATCAGAGCTAATAGCATGCAAATTTAGGCTTGCTACTGGCACTGATCACAGGGGTAAAGTATGGGAGGATTGTGCCCGAACATGTGCTCAAGCAAAATCCTCCTGCACTTGTTTGACAGGTCCAGGCTGTCAAAAGCCCTGACCTGTCAAACACAGGGGCCGGAGGTCCGTGGGACCCCCCAGGCCCCCCTTGAAAAACAATGTCCTGGTGGCCTACTGCCCCTCAAGCCCCCACACCCCACAGGGACAGCAACATGGGGGCCTGGAGGTCCACCGGACCTCCAGCCCCCTGACACGAGGGCTTGGGGGGGCAGGAGGTCTGGTGGATCTCCAGCCCCCCCTAACCTCCACACCCAAAAAACATCCCTGGTGGCCCAAGTGGGCTGCCAAACTAACCCCCCCACCCACCCTGGTGGTCTAGCGGCCAACAAGCCCCCCATACCTCTGCGTTGGAAGAGGGAGTAGCACTCCCTCCTCTTCCAGTGCCACCTTCAAGATGACAGCAACCTGTCCTGCCCAGTGCATTTTGAAGATGGCGCTGGAAGAGCAGGGAGTACTACTCCCTCCTCCAATGTGGAGATATGCAGGGGGGACAGGTTGGACACTAGACCACCAGGGCAGGTGGGAGGTTAAGTTGGCAGCCCACTTGGGCCACCAGAGTGTGTGTGTGTGTGTGTGCATGTGAGGGGGTGTTAGGATGGATCTCCAATTCCTGGGCTCTCATGTTGGGGGGTGTAGGGAGGTCTGCCAGCCTGCTGGACCTCCAGCCCCTGTGTCTCTGTCTTGAGGGGCCACTAGGCCACCAGGGCTGAGTGATGGTGGGGGTCCAATGGACCCCCAGGACATAGTGGCACCTCATGCTGCCTGACTCTGATGGAGGGGGGAGGTGAGAGCAGACCTATAACCCTAATAGCTCTGAGCTGGCATAGGGTTAAGGGGCTATTCCGCCCCTATGACCATAGCGCTGTTCTCTGATCATAGGGGCGGAATACAAGCGGAGCGCATTTAAATCTAATGAGCTCCGCCTCTCGCCAGCGCTATTTTGGCCTAGTGGTTAGGGTGGTGGACTTTGGTCCTGGGGAACTGAGGAACTGAGTTCGATTCCCACTTCAGGCACAGGCAGCTCCTTGTGACTCTGGGCAAGTCACTTAACCCTCCATTGCCCCATGTAAGCCGCATTGAGCCTGCCATGAGTGGGAAAGCGCAGGGTACAAATGTAATAAAATAAATAAATAAATATTTGCCCGATGATCATGGGTGCCAAGGTAAATGCGGGCCCTAGTCTGGCACTAGTGGCCTCTAGCACCCACATTTACCTTTGATCATCGTGCTGCAGGAGCAGAGAAGGTAGAAGCTAAAACCTTGATGGAATGCAAATGTGTGGGGCTAACAGAAAAGGACATTTCTGACAATGAGAGGAAAGGAGTAAATAATAGGCGTAAGACCTGTGATAGCATAGTAGGCAGGTGCCAATTGGCTGACAGGGTGGAGTGAGCAGTACTTATCTGCCAGAATTTTCTATGTCTGAAGCAGAAATGGATGTTGTCCCCTTTAGAGTAATGATTCCACAAGAAACCTTGCATTGTTTGTCATAAATCAAATAAATTCACTGGCTTTCCAACAACCAGCCTGAATGCCATCAATCAGCACAAATTGCCGCCTCGGAGTGGAGGAGTAGCCTAGTGGTTAGTGCAGTGGACTTTGATCCTGGGGAACTGAGTTCGATTTCCACTGCAGCTCCTTGTGACTCTGGGCAAGTCACTTAACCCTCCATTGCCCCTGGTACAAAATAAGTACCTGAATATATGTAAACCGCTTTGAATGTAGTTGCAAAAACCTCAGAAAGGTGGTATATCAAGTCCCATTTCCCTTTCCCTTTCCCTCTACTTAGAAATGTCAAGAACTGTAATTCAGCTTCTGCAGTAGGTATTGATCATAGACAACGACAGTAACCTCAACAAGCCATTGGAAAAAGCATGAGATTAAGGAAGAAGAGATTGAGAGGAAGAGGTATTTGTCCAGCAGCGTAGCACTTGACAGGTCTTCCTGGGCAGTTGCTTCCCCATGTGTGTGTCAATAACTGTCCATAGTCTGTTATTGAGACAGACATGGCTGAAGCCACTGCTTGCCCTGGGATTGGTAGCATGGAATGTTGCTACTGTTTAGGATTCTGCATGGAATCTTGTTACTCTTTGGGATTCCAGAATCTTGCTACTCTTTGGGGTTCTGGAATGTTGCTACTATTTGGGTTTCTGCCAGGTACTTGTGACCTGGATTGGCCACTGTTGGAAACAGCATACTGGGCTAGATGGGCCACTGGTCTGTCCCAGTATGGCTACCCTTATACATAGTAACATAATAGATGACGGCAGAGAAAGACCTGTACAGTCCATCCAGTCTGCCCAACAAGATAAACTCATATGTGCTACTTTATGTGTATACCTTACTTTGATTTGTATCTGCCATTCTCAGGGCACAGACCGTAGAAGTCTGCCCAGCACTAGCTCCGCCTCCCACCACAGGCTCTGCCACTCAATCTCTGCTAAGCTTCTGAGGATCCATTCCTTTTGAACAGGATTCCTTTATGTTTATCCCACGCATTTTTGAATTCCGTTACCGTTTTCATCTCCACCACCTCCCGCGGGAGGGCATTCCAAGTTTCCACCACTCTCTCTGTGAAAAAATACTTCCTGGCATTTTTCTTGAGTCTGCCCCCCTTCAATCTCATTTCATGTCCTCTCGTTCTACCACCTTCCCATCTCTGGAAAAGGTTCGTTTGCAGATTAATACCTTTCAAATATTTGAATGTCTGTATCATATCACCCCCGTTTCTCCTTTCCTCCAGGGTATACATGTTCAGGTCAGCAAGTCTCTCATACGTCTTGTAACGCAAATCCCATACCATTCTTGTAGCTTTTCTTTGTACCGCTTCAATTCTTTTTACATCCTTAACAAGATACGGCCTCCAAAACTGAACACAATACTCCAGGTGGGGCCTCACCAATGACTTATACAGGGGCATCAACACCTCCTTTCTTCTGCTGGTCACTCCCCTCTCTATACAGCCTAGCAACCTTCTAGCTACGGCCACCGCCTTGTCACACTGTTTTGTCGCCTTCAGATCCTCAGATACTATCATCCCAAGATCTCTCTCCCTGTCTATACATATCAGACTCTCACCGCCTAACACATACGTCTACCGTGGATTTCTATTCCCTAAGTGCATCACTTTGCATTTCTTCACATTGAATTTTAATTGCCAAACCTTAGACCATTCTTCTAGCTTCCGCAGATCTTTTTTCATGTTTTCCACTCCCTCCCAGGTGTCCACTCTTATTAGTAGGAAGCAGTAATACCAATGATAGCAAAGATGAAATTGATGTTGGTTTTGATGCTTAGTGTTTACTTCAGTCCCTACCAGAACAAATGGCAAGCCACCCTTTTTGATGGCATTCATCAGCTTCTCTTTCAAATAGAAAGGAAAATCTTGGGATTGAGATGGGGCTCATCTACTACTACTACTTAACATTTCTAAAGCGCTACTAGGGTTATGCAGCGCTGTACAATTTAACATAGAAGGACAGTCCCTGCTCAAAGGAGCTTACAGTCAGTCAAATAGGGGCAGTCTAGATTTCCTGAAAGGTATAAAGGTTAGGTGCCGAAAGCAACATTGAAGAGGTGGGCTTTGAGCAAGGATTTGAAGATGGGTAGGGAGGGGGCTTGGCGTAAGGGCTCAGGAAGCTTATTCCAAGCATAGGGTGAGGCGAGGCAGAATGGGCGGAGCCTGGAGTTGGCGGTGGTGGAGAAGGGTACTGAGAGGAGGGATTTGTCCTGTGAGCAGAGGTAATGGATCAAGTTTTGTTGGAGTGCTGCTATTAATAATGGAATAACTGGTAGCACTGGGACCACCCGAGGTTCTAAGCCTTACTGTTCGGAACAGGGATCATGTAGAGGTTTGATTTGGTTCTATTGAATTCCAATGTTTTTAAAATATATGCTTATAATTATGTAATATATAAGCAAAATCCTAGTCAAAGTTAGACAATTTAAGTCTTTATCGATTTAAAAGTTCTCAGTGTGCTGCAGCTCTGAATGTCAGGAGGGTAAGTGACGGAAGGAGAATCTGAACTCTGTTTTACTGGTTTGAGTGCAGCAGTAGCCTACTAGTTAGAGCACCTGACCGACAACCAAGGAAGCCCTGTTCACATCCTGCTGCTCTCTTCCTTATGATCTTGAACAAGCCACTGAATCTTCTACTGCCTCAGGTAGAAACTTAGATTGTGAGCTCTCTAGGGACAGGGAAATACCTAGTGTACCTGAAATTAACTCCAGCTGCTACTGAAATGTGTTACTATCATGTTTCATCACTATCATAGTACCCAAGATCCTTATGTTATACTAAATGTATATTCTCCTATACATTTCCATCATTCATGATGTATTGTAAGCCACATTGAGCCTGCAAAGAGATGGGAAAATGTGGGATACAAATGCAATAAATAAATAAATAATAAATACAGTGAAAATCACTCATTTTAGCCTACAGATTCTCACCAGATGCAAGCTCTTATGCATGCACATTTGCATAGGCCAATGCTTTTTGCAGAGAATGCTGACCATTCTTTTCTATTCTGTTCCTGTTTTTTTTTTTTTTTTTTAAATATCCCGCCTCTAGTCACCTTGGAATCAAAGTGGGTTCCATTCAGAAAAGAAAAGAAAGGAACAGAGAAATAGTTGACTAATTCAGTTTCTCTTCCTTGTTATCATCATCATCATCATATTTGGACAGAAAGGTTTATCTTAAGAAATATCAAATGTTCTGCATTTTCAGTTGATAAACAAATTCTTTATTTAACGTGTGCATTGTAAACAGTCTGGCTGATATTCAGAACTATTTAACTGGCCAGGAGCCATTCCTGGCCAGTTAAATGGCATGTTAGTGCCTAACTGCAGACTTTTAGTGGGAGATAACCAGTTATCTCTGCTGAATCGTCGCAATTAGCGGCTAGCCGATGGCCGGCTATATTGCATGACATAGCTGGTTATTCAGCACCAAACTGGCTGTGTTTAGTGGTTAACACAGGCCGCATAAATAACAGGCCTATCTTTAATCAATAAACACTTAACCGGTTAGTGCTGAATATCGGCTTAACTGGTTAAGTTGCCGTGGTCATAAGTGAAACTGGATATTCAAGGTAGGTTGCTGGATATGGGCTGGCATTGAATATCTGGTCAGAGCGCCATCTTTGGGCAGTCACCGCACAGTCTGATGTTGGCTGTATATTGGAGGGGTGGGGGGGAAGTCCTTTCAGAGTCCACATTGCTTGGTGAAGTACTTCATTGCATCCTACCTTAGATCAGGCCAAACAGATTGAATTTCCAGTAATGGGACTAATGTGAGCTGTAAGCTACAGTGGGCTCTGACAGATATATCTGAACGACTGCCTATCAAGGCTGGAGCAACCATTAGGCAAGACTAGGCAGTTGCCTAGTGCACAGCTTTGGCAGGGGTGTGTCAGCAAAAAGCAACTTCAGTCTAAGCAAAACAAGAGATCTTGACAGCCACACAAACTCAAAGAATCATCAGCACATACTTTAATTATCATTTTAATAGGATATTTGTATGATGACCATGATGTGTTGAGTACGATTATCAAAATTTTGGGGGAGCTGCAGGCTCAAAGTTAATTGATTGGAGATGTAAGGCTGAAGGTTTATATAGCGTGCCCACCAATGTTGAATCAGAAGAAGTGACTGAAGAAGGCACCATGCCCTTTTCCAAGTAACTCCAAAGTGGTAGAATCATGGAACTCTGAGGCAGGAGGTCACCTTTCCGATCCTGAAGTGTGGGCCTGAGTTTGTTTTCTGGGTGTTTGCTGCTTTTGTGTTATGATTATGGAGTTCTATTTCTTTTCTGGGTTTTAGATTGTACACTGCCTCGACTTGTTTCGAAAAAAAAGTCAATATAGTAAGTACAAAGTAAATATAAACATAAACACATGAAGTGGAAGAAGAAGGGAAACTAAGTCAGACCTTCAGTATGGTTTTTGCAACCTTCAAAGTCACCATAGCATGCCTCCTCAGAAACTATTTCTGTCTCATTTCTTTGAAAAGTATTGGTATCATTAGGGTTACCATATTTTGTCCCCCAAAAAGGAGGACACATGCCCCGCCCCCTTTCACACTCTTGCTCCACCCCCTGTCACATTTTCCGCTCCCCCCTTGTCACACACCTTGTCACTCCCCCTCCCCGTCACCCCCTCCCCTTACTACTGCCCTGGTGGTCTAGTGACCTCTTTGGGGCAGGAAAGAACCCTCTCTTTCCTGCCCGGAGTGCTGCCCTGCATGCATGCATCCTGTTAGTGATCTCGGCCCCCATTCAAAATGGCCACCGAGAGTTGAAGTCTCGTGAGGGCACTTCAACTCTCGGCCGCCATTTTGAGTCGTCACCGAGATCACGAACAGGAAGGATGCATGCAGGGCAGCGCTCCGGGCAGGAAAGAGGGGGCTCCTTCCTGCCCCGAAGGCAGAAGAGGTCACTAGATCACCAGGGCAGTAGTAAGTAAGGGAAGGGGAGGCTAGCAATCTGCCCGTTTGTCTGGATTTCTGCCCACCAGCCTGCCCGTTTGTCCAGAAATCCAGACAAACAGGCAGATTGGCAAAACCTGCCCGGTTGCCCGCACATGTCCTCAAAAATCCAGACATATGGTAACCCTAGGTATCATCTGCTATCAGTTGTTGTGGTTGTAATGTGGGTTACAGATGGTTTCTTTGATATACTGTAGTATTATTCAGAGGCCTAATTTTTAGGCTTCTAACTTATGAGCCCTTTTACCAAGCTGCAATAAAAAGGGCCCTACGTTAGCAGTGGCGGCCGTTTTTGCTGTGAGCCAGGGCCCTTTTTACCCGATTACCTCCGGGCAATGCACTGTGGTATTTAAAAAAAAAAAATCCAACAGCACCGGAAGTGGTGTGTGCTGGAGGCGGAACTACTGCTGGTGGATACGTTGGGCCTACAGTAGTTCTTGTTGGATTATTTGTAGTAAATAATTAGCAGATTTTAGTACACACAGCTTCAGCTTTAGAAATGTTAATTTCTTTCTTCATCTCTCTCTCATTCACCCCTGAATAATTCACTGCTGAGTCACTTTAAAGTTGAAGTAACAAACATCTGTTTACTCACAGTTTGCAGTTAGATTATAATCAGACAGGCTTATATATATATATTATTATACATTTGTATTATCAGCTTCTTCCATGTGCTTAGATGGTAATGGATGCTCACACCACCATAGATCCTCTCAGGTTAGGAGAGATCATGAGCTCCATGTGCTCCATGTGCTGCATCTGCTGTGTCTAACCCCCACAGGAAGTTGCATAGCTGTGTGACCTCTCTAAGTAATTCACATCAGAGGTCACAGAGTAATCACAGAGAAATAATAGGTGACAGGCAATGCATGTAAAATACAATTACATTCCAACAAACCCCTTCTCATGCATAACTGTCATGCAATTATTTATTCATACAAAGTCCAAGCTTTATACGCAGATTCACAAAATGTTCTCTGGGTAACGGTTTGGTCATGATGTCAGCTGTCATCTCACTGGTGTGACAATAGTGTAGACTGATGACCCCTTCTTTCGCCAACTCTCGCACGTTGTGGTATTTCGTTGCGATGTGCTTGGTGCGTGACTGAACCTTGTCATTCTGTGACAGTCGGATGCAGCTCTAATTATCTTCCATTATCTGGATTGGTCTCTTTTCAGCTATTCCAAAATCCAGCATAAGTTTTTCAATCCACATCAGTTCTCTGCACGCTTCCGATACGGCCACGTATTCAGCTTCTGTAGAAGACAGACTCACAATACTTTGTTTATGACTGGCCCATGAAATTTGTACATTTCCATACATAAACACATATCCACTTGTGGATTTATAATCAGAATGATCCCCTGCCCAATCTGAATCACAGTAACATATTAGTTTTGGATTACTATTGGCTGAAATCTTTAATTTACAATCAATGGTACCCTTTAAATACCTTACCATCCTTTTAACTGCAGTCCAATCTGATTTGGTAGGTGAGCTGACCCTTCTGCTCAAAATTCCTACTGCATTTGCTATATCAGCCCTGTATGTGGTAGCTAGATATAAAAGCTTACCTATGGCTGATCTATATTGGATGTTATCTGGTAAAGGTTCTCTTACTGTTTCATCCTTCAGAAAATCAGTGATCATGGGAGTGCTTACAACTTGGGCATCTTGCATACCTAAACTTTCAATAAGCTCATTTATTTTCTGCTTCTGGCTTAGAAGATAAGAACCATCATTTTGTTTCTCAATTTCTATACCAAGATAGTATGACACATTACCAAGTTCTTTTATCTCAACATTGTGGTTTAAACACTTTACAATGTCCTTATACTCTTGCTCACTTTTGCTTGCAATGAGCAGATCATCAACAAAAGCTAAAATGTATGCATATTGTCCATTTGTGCACCTAGTGTACAAGCATTTATCTGCTTCACCTTGTTTAAATCCTAAATTTATCAATATTTCATGCAATTTATCATTCCAACATTTTGCACTTTGCTTTAATCCATAAAGACCTTTGTTTAATTTACACACTAGCTGTCTTTGTTTTGTATTTATGAAACCTGTTGGTTGTTCCATGTACAAGTCTTCAGTTATTTCTCCATGAAGAAACGCTGTTTTCACATCAATGTGGTTGACTTGCATGCCTTTTGAGACTGCAATGCTCAGAAGTGTTCTTATTGTCGTGTGTTTCACTACAGGTGCAAACACTTCATCAAAATCTTCTCCATATTTTTGAAGATATCCCTTTGCGACTAATCTTGCTTTATACCTTTCCACTTTTCCTTGTGCATTCCTTTTTAACTTGAATACCCATTTGCATCCTATAGCTTTCTTGCCAGGAGGTAATTTTGTAAGAATCCAAGTATTATTTTATCCAATGCATCAATTTCTTCTTGTGCAGCTTTATGCCATTCAGCAGCTTCTTCTGCTGGCATTTTCTCAATCTCATCCCATGTTAAGGGCTCTTGAGCTTCTGCTGACTTTGTTAGGTAAGACAGTCTTGGGGGTGGAACACCTTTGTTTTCCCTGGATGAGCGTCTGACTACAGGTTGGTCCGACCTTTCTGCATCCTCTAAATCTGAGAGTCCTTCTCCAATTGATTCCCCTTCTCCAACTGTACTGTCTTCTTCAATGATCCTTTCTGTGTCTGCTTCCTCTGTCTGTTCCTCGTTAGATACAGATGAGTTGCTTTCAGACATCTGCCTTGGTATGGCATTTATATACACTGGCATGTCTATTATGGTTCTAGTTTCATATTCTGGATGATAAGGCTCATCTGGGATAATCCAGCCTTTATCAACCCTTTTGTTTTCATCAAAATATGTAACATGTCTTATGCCAACAATGCCAGTTTTCAGATTCAAAATTCTATATCCTTTGTGTCCTGGAGTATAGCCAACTAAAATGCCCCTTTCTGTTGTGGAATCCAGCTTATGCCTTCTTTGCTTTGGTACATGAGCATATGCTGTACTTCCAAATGTTCTTATGTGTGACAGGTTTGGCTTCCTACCATGCCATGTCTCATGTGGTGTGCGCTCAGCGCCTTTAGTTGGCATTCTGTTTTGTAGGTACACTGCTGTGAGAATGGCTTCCCCCCATAGTCTTTTAGGGAGATTGCTATCTGACAGCATACATCTGGTCATTTCCACAAGTGACCTAAATTTTCTCTCTGCAACAGAATTTTGCTCTGGTGTATAAGCTACTGTTGTGATATGCTGAATGCCTTCTTGTTCTAGAAATGTGCGCATGCTTTGTGAAGTGAACTCACCACCATTGTCGGTCTGAAGAACCTTTGGTTTTCTTTCAAATTTATTGCTCACCATGGCTACGTATTTCTTCAGCATGTCTGTGACTTGACTTTTTTCTTTCAGCAAATAGGCCACACAATATCTAGAGAAATCATCCAAGAATATTAGCACAAATCTGTTATTTCCCAATGATGGGATATTAAACGGTCCACATAAGTCACTGTGTATTAAGTCCAGCACTTTATTACTCCTATTTCCTGTGTATGCAGGAAATGAGGGTCTCACACCTTTTTGAGTAACACAGTCTATGCATTTCTCCATTTTACCAGCATCTGCACTTATCTGAATGCCAGTGGCTAGTTGCTTACTGTAAAGATCCTGGATCACCTTAGAATCACGATGTCCCAGGCGGCGATGCCAGATTTCCAGACTACATTTACCATCATTCTTCCTTACTTGCACCATATGTGAGGCTTCACCTGAATGTTCAGCTTATAAACATCATTATGCATAAAAGCTTCAGCATACACTTCATCATTTTTAGAGATTGTGCACTTACTGTTTTCAAAATGAATCACAATCCCTTCTTATCTAATGTAGATACACTAAGCATATTACAAACTGCTTGGGGAATATACAAGACATCACTTACAGGAATTTCTTTAACTTCATTAGACACTTTGCATTTTAAGAATCCAATACCTTTTGCTTGGATCTTAGCAGTCCCTGCGTTTGCAGTTTTAAGAATACCTTCCTCTGGACACATTTCCTGAAAGAAATCCTTACAATTGGTTAAATGGCATGTGCTCCCCGAATCCAAAATCCAAGTACTTTCATTTGAATTATTATTTACCATAGTCAAAGATTTTTCTGCCATTAGAAAGCCCTTGTGTTTATCTTTGTCCTTCATACATTTCCTGGTTTGAAAATTCTTTAGTTCCATTGGCTTAGGTGAGCTAGAGGGAGTGTTTTGTGTTTCCTTACACCATTTAGATACATGTCCCTCCTTTCCACATGAGTAGCAAATCAGCTTGCCCTTGGGTGGAGTTTTCCCATAGCTCCGCCTTCCTCTGTTCTTTGCCAAGAAATTTGTTTCATTTCTCTCTGACTTGCTTTGAGAACACATCTCCTCAGAATCATTTATTATGCATTCCTGCCTTAGTTTTGATGTTGCCTGTTCAAAAGATTGCCCTTCAATGGCCTCATTTACAGACCTAAAAACATCAAACTTCTTTGATAGTGAGGTAAAAAGAAATGCTCTTTTCAATGCATCACACATGGGAATTCCAGAAAGTTCTAGCTTTTGAAATGAAGACATAAGATGCATAATGTGATCATTACATTTACTTTATCCCTTAATTTGGTTTCATTCAACTCTGCCAACCAAATTGGTTGCTGCTTTGCATATGTAGTTGCATACATAGTTCTCAGTTTATATAAAATGTCCTTTGGTGTATCTTTTCCCTCCACTAATATGGCTTGTTTCTCTGAGAGAGCTTCCAAAAGCATGCACTTCACATAATAGTTTGCATTGTCCCATTCAGCCATATTTTCAGCTGTTCTGTCTTGGTCTAAGCATATATTTAATCCTTTTGCTCGAAGGAGACATATGAATCTTAGTTCCCACTGCTGATAATTAAACTCAGTTAATCTAGGCACCTTGAGAGAATAGAACAATGGTGAATTTCCTCCCTCAGCCATTTTCTTAGCCTTCTGTCTGCTGTGTGGGGGGAGAGAGAGACAGACTGAATCTTTCCTTTAAACTTAAGAGAAAAATGTGGCCTTTTTTTCTGCCTGGTAATATTTCTCTTCTTTTTCAATTCCTGAGCCCTGGGCCCATAACCCTTTTGTTGGATTATTTGTAGTAAATAATTAGCAGATTTTAGTACACACAGCTTCAGCTTTAGAAATGTTAATTTCTTTCTTCATCTCTCTCTCATTCACCCCTGAATAATTCACTGCTGAGTCACTTTAAAGTTGAAGTAACAAAACATCTGTTTACTCACAGTTTGCAGTTAGATTATAATCAGACAGGCTTATATATATATATTATTATACATTTGTATTATCAGCTTCTTCCATGTGCTTAGATGGTAATGGATGCTCACACCACCATAGATCCTCTCAGGTTAGGAGAGATCATGAGCTCCATGTGCTCCATGTGCTGCATCTGCTGTGTCTAACCCCCACAGGAAGTTGCATAGCTGTGTGACCTCTCTAAGTAATTCACATCAGAGGTCACAGAGTAATCACAGAGAAATAATAGGTGACAGGCAATGCATGTAAAATACAATTACATTCCAACAGTTCTGGGTTGCCACGCGGCAACCCTTTAGTAAAAGGGCCCCTTTGACTCCTATCTTGGTCTCTTTGAACTTGGGTTGAGTGCCTAAATTTATGCTTCTAGTTTCTCTAGGATCCTATATTTAGGAGCCTAAAAAAAAGGGGGTATCAACAGGGGCAGATTTAGGGTGGGGAACAACAAAGGAGCATAGCAGCGATTTTCAGCACCAGGCACTTAAATGGAAGACCTAAACTTAACGAGCATAATTTTTAGGCCTCTAAATTTAAATAACGTGTCAGCTGAAAATGTGAAGTCCAGTCTAAGTAGATGTTCTTAATTTGTGAAATATTTTACAAAAGACTCACTAAACACAGAGCTTTTGTAAAATACCTCTAAGGACATGGGAAAACACCTGTATTTTGCAACACGTCCAGGAGGAAGATCCATTTTACAAAACAACACTGCAAGGAAAGAAGAACATCACCTGGGGTTTTGAACTTATAAGTGGCAATTTTGCAACTCACATATTTTAAGTACAGCCACTTAACATGTGTACATGCCAGATTTGACAAACCTGGACAACCAAGGGGAACCAATTAAGGACTTAAGCTACAAACTGTAAATGTTGTATTTTATGAAATAGATGTGTATTTCCCTTGCCAAAATAGGGAATTCATGCATACTTTTCAGGCCTGTCTAAACTACACCCAGAACATGTCCCTTTGAAAATTGCATGCAGCTGACATACACAGGTAAGTGGAAACTTTTCTAAACTCACCGCTTAAACAGACTGAACCATTTATATGTGTAAAGCCACTATTTACGCCAAAGGCCTACCCCAATGACCCCATGTAACCCTCTTCACCTACCAACACGGCATGACTATAATCATACTGGACAACACGCAATCTTCATCCCTTCCAACCCTCCACTTATACCTCATACAATCACTATACAACTTTGTATTTGTTATCCACCGACTGGGCAAACGCCTTTGACAGTACTATGTAAGCCACATTGAGCCTGCAAATAGTAACATAGTAGATGACGGCAGAAAAAGACCTGCACGGTCCATCCAGTCTGCCCAAGAAGATAAATTCATATGTGCTACTTTTTTTTATTTGTACTGGCCTCTTCAGTGCACAGACCGTATAAGTCTGGCCAGCCCTATCCCCGCCTCCCAACCACAAACCCCGCCTCCCAACCACCAGCTCTGGCACAGACCGTATAAGTCTGCCCAGCACTATCCCTGCCACCCACCACCGGCTCTGGCACAGACCGTATAAGTCTGCCCAGCACTAGTCCCCCCTCCCAACCACCAGCCCCAGCACAGACCGTATATGTCTGCCCACACTAGCTCCGCCTCCCAACCACCAGCTCTGCCACCCATTCTAGGCTAAGCTCCTGAGGATCCCTTTCTTCTACACAGGATTCCTTTATGTTTATCCCACGCATGTTTGAATTCCGTTACCGTTTTCATCTCCACCACCTCCCGCGGGAGGGCATTCCAAGCATCCACCACCCTCTCCGTGAAAAAATACTTCCTGACATCTTTCCTGAGTCTGCCCCCCTTCAATCTCATTTCATGTCCTCTCGTTCTACCACCTTCCCATCTCCGGAAAAGATTCGTTTGCGGATTAATATGTGGGGTGCAAATACAATAAATAAATAAATAAACACAGAAGAAAGCAGACCTCTGCAATGGAAAAATCCAAGAAAGCGCGGGGTACAAATGTAACAAAAAAAGAAGGGCACAGCAAAGGCAAGAAAATAGATGATGCCAATCAAACTTCTACTACACTCAAGAAAAGTTCACAGCAAGAGTTTGTTATTCAAAAAACTGGCTGTGAAACCACTATTTACATCTGCAAATGCCACGCAAGCCTTCCAAAATGGTAGGAGAGTGCGGGATAGAAAATTTTTAAACAAACTAATAAATGAATGAATGAATAAATAAATAAAAGAACCTCATTTGTTTCCCAATTTTCCCAAGAATCAGATGCAACTAAGTAAAAGTAGTAAAACTTGGCAAAATCATTACTAAAGTAACAAATGATATCCTGTACTAGTAACAAAACTGTACTTAAGTATAGTAACTAGTTACATGTACTTAGTTACTATACAATACTGGTGTATGCACTTAAGCTAGCCAAAGTGCATAACTGTGTGCCTCGATCAGGGGCGTAGCTACTATGGGGCCACGGGGGCCTGGGCCCCCGTAGATTTGGCCCTGGAACCCCCTGCCGACGATCCTCTCAACCCCCCCTCCCGCCGCCAACCCGCCGTCTGCTACCTTTGGCTTCTGTTTCTGTGAGTCTGATGTCCTGCACGTTGAGACAGGAGAGAAATCTCTGGTCAAAGGGATTTTGAAAAGCAGGATATAAATTGAGAGTGAAAGAAAGCATTCTAACTGGTATATTTTGCTCTGGCAGCAGAGAGGAATGTATCCATCTGAAAACATCACTGAGCTAAGGGGGGAGGTGAACAGCATAGTGGGTGAGATATGTAAATTTTCACTGGGAGCAAAAATAGATTAATGATCCACATTTACACACTTTGGGGATGATTATCCATTAAAGTTGATAAAGTTGAGCTTAATAATCCACACACATTAAATAAAGGTAACTGAAGCTGGGTGGAAGTGGGGGGAATCAGGGGAACTCCTCACTAGAAGATATTTGAGGCAGTTTAGCTGTGATCTCCCTGGAATTCAGACCCAGATTTAGTCTTTCTCTGATATACAGAGATTCTGTCTAGGGTCTTTGATTCTTTGCCTTTGGCTGAGAGGGAGGCTTTTCTCTACTGGGGGAATCCTAGAACTATAGGCTCTAAAAGGCTAGGTGCCATGCATGCATTTCCTGAAGGCCTTGGGAGTAGGGTTACCATATTTTGTCCCCCAAAAAGGAGGACACATACCCCACCCCCTTTCATACCCCGCCCTGCCCCCTTTGACACCCTCGCTCTGCCCCCTGTCACATTTTCCCCTCCCCCCTGTCACACACCCCGTCACTCCCCCTCCCTGTCACCCCTCCTCCACTGTGGTCTAGTGACCTCTTCGGGGCAGGAAACAGCCCCCTCTTTTCTGCCTGGAGCGCTGCCCTGCATGCATCCTTCCTGTTCGTGATCTCGCTGCCGATTCAAAATGGCTGCCGAGAGTCTCGCAAGGCCACTTCAACTCTCGGTGGCCATTTTGAATCGGTACCGAGATTATGAACAGGAAGGATGCAAGCAGGGCAGTGCTCTGGGCAGGAAAGAGGGGGGCTCTTTCCTGCCCCAAAGGTGGAAGAGGTCACTAGACCACCAGGGCAGTAGTAAGTAAGGGGAGGGGAGGCTAGCAATCTGCCCGTTTTGTCTGGATTTCTGGACAAACGGGCAGAGTGGAAAAACCCGCCCGGTTGCCCAGACGTCCTCAAAAAGAGGACATGTCCGGGTAAATCCTGACATATGGTAACCCTACTTGGGAGCAAGCTCAAGGAAGGAAAAAATGCTATTGAGGGCACAACTGGTGCTTGAGGCCAGTAATTGGAGCAACCCTTGGAAGGAGGGAGGCCCTTAGGAGCAAGCTTAGGGCAGAAAAAAGGCTGATGAAGGCATCAGCCATTGGGAGAAGGCTTAGAAGGCCTTTGGGAGCAAGCTCAGGGTGAGGTGGAAGACCTATGGGGCACAGTCAGTGATGAGGCCCAGAAGCAGAGCTGCTCTTGGGAGCCAGCTCAGGATAAGGGCTTTAAGGGTACAGTTGAGGCTCCTGGGAGTGTAATCAACACTTGGAGCCTGGAGGAGGTGGAAGCTCCTGGGGGTGAGTTGGTGCTTGGCACTCAGCAGCTGAGACCGGCTACCTCTTTGGATATCCAGCAGTCACCATCCAGAGTGCTCCAGCAGAAGGGTGAAATCTGGGGGATTTGATGGAGAGACCGTCCAGAGTGCTCCAGCAGAAGTGTGAAATCTGGGGGATGTGATGGCGAGACCTAATGAAGGAACAGGGAGATATGTTCAAAGCTGCCAGGCAAGGAGAATCTGGAAATCATTTGATAAAAGAAACTTGATTAATTTGCAGTTCCATATTAATGAAGAAAATTAAATATTAAAAGATTCTTATCAGATGTTTTACACTTGTGCCTGAGAATCTGCAGAAAAGAGAGGGACAAGTTCGAGGCAAATATCCTTATCCATTTGTGATTCTATTGTATGTTGTGATTTTATTGTTTATTTATGATGCTGTTGTACTTTATCATGTGTTGTAATTATTATAAACATAACATACATATTTGATAAGCCTGCTTGTTTCTATAAATTCTGTGAATGATAGAGAAGTTAGATGCAGATGTCACAACTGTCAGGAATGGTGAACCCTTGGACCAAAGCCGGAGCTTTGGCAGACAAATCACCTGGGCTGGCACAGGCAGGAATCAGAACAGACTGAACTAGGATAAACTAACAGACTCAACAAGGCGGGACAGAGGTAACTAAACACAATGGACAGCACAAGAACAGGATCCAGACGAGGCAAGGAAAAGAAGGCAAAGGGCCAGAACTGGAACCCAGACAGGACAAGGCAAGACTCGGAACTGGATTAAAACTGGGACCCAGAAATGCAAGACAAGGTAAAACACGGAAGTAGATTAAAACTGGGTCCAGAAAAGGGCAGGACAAGGCAAGGACTGGATCCAGACAGGAATAGACTGAAAGAGACAAGACAAAGCACACCTAGACAGGCAAGACAGGATAGGAGCTAGGCAACAAGAATAACAGAAGCAAGACAATAAACAAGGCAGGAACCGGATTCTGGATTCTCAAACAGGCTTGGCTGGAACAGGATTTTGGAACGGGCTTGGCTTGGCTGGACTGGAACCGGATTGGCTGGAACCGGATTGGCTGGAACCGGATTCTGGAACTGGATTGGCTGGAACTGGATTCTAACAGGCTTGGCTTGGCTGGAACCAGATTCTGAAAGGGACTTGGCTTGGCTGGAACAGGATACTGAAAAGGACTTGGCTTAGCAGGGAACTGGGACAGAACTAGCTCAAACAGAGAGCAGGCGCAGAACCTGGCTCAAACACACAACAGGAACAGAACTTAGCAGAAACAGAGCTCAAGAGCCAGGAAGCAAACATAGCAGGCAAAGGATTAAGCAGACTAAGGGAGGACAAACAAACAAAGAAGCATTGTGCTTACTAGCATCCACAGCTGGAAGGGAAAGGCAAGCAGATTGAGAGGCAGCAGACAAACCTGCATAGCAGTGAGTTAATTAGGGACAATGCTGGCTTCTACAGACTCTCAGAATTAACAGACAAGAACTACACTCACAGGAAACAGAACAGGGAAAACAGAAAACAGGAACAGAGCTTGGCTAAACACAGAGATTGGCTTAAACACGGAGCTTAACTATAGCAAGAGTCAAAGGCAGGACTAGACTAAAAACAGAAGCCAAGGGGACTGTCTCTTTATGTTCAAGTGTACAGCGCTGCGTACGTCTAGTAGCGCTTTAGAAATGATAAGTAGTAGTAAGTCAAACAGATACAGACACCAAGGGCAGGATGTGGTTCTAGAGCTAGGCCTTCAGGATCAAGGTTCAAAAGCAAACTCACAGAAACAAAACAAAGCATTAAAACACAAGACTCAGGGAAACACAGAACAGACCTTCAGGAGCAAGACTCAGGAACAAAGCGAAGCAGGGATATGACCTATACAGGTAACACAGAAGCAAATTAAGAGACCCCTTGCAAAAGCAACATAGGAAAGCTGCATGGGTCCTTATAAAGGAGTAGGCTGATGATGTCACAAGGGAAATGAAGCAGAAGCAGGGAGATCAAAGCGAGGCTTGGCTAACAGGAAGAACAACAGGAAATGAAGCAGAAGCAGGGAGACCAAAGCGAGGCTTGGCTTACAGGAAGAACAACAACAGGGAAAAGGCAGACTGGAGAGGTGACAGAGCTAGATACAGAGAAACAGTAGGTCTGAACATAAGGGCATGGCCACAACCATGACAGCGGAGAAGGGACAAAAAAGAGGATAGGTAGCTTATAGCTACTGGTTACTTATCAGTACGAGCACTGAAACCCAAAAAGGAAAAACAAAACTTTACCTGTGTTGTGCATTCCTGGAAAATACATTGATTAATGTAAAGAAAGGAGTTGGCGCATACCTTGTTGAAATCAGGGACAGTGTTTAACACACTGGGGTCCAAGGCGGAAATTCAGTAAAGGGTCCCAAAGCCCACCACCAGGCTGTATCTACTTCAGCTTCACATAGACTTGGGGCCCCTATAGTGTGGAGGTCTAAGACAATTGCCCTGTTTTCACCCCCACCCCTAGCACTGGCCCTGGTTGAATTTGTTTATGATACCTTGATGCACTACTACCCTCTGACCTTACAGGAAGAGAGAAATAAATTCCATTTTCACTTATCCTTTGTCTATTTTTGGGAAAAACAATCATACTAACCTCATTTCACACTCCATTTATGCAAATCTATCTCAGGCATATTCATAAAGGATGCTCTGAAAACCTGAAATGTTTGTGGTCCTTAACGACCAGAAGTGAATATCACTGTTTTAAGTTCTTGTGAAGGGATCAAAACCTTGGAAACTGCAGCTAAAAAGGAACACAATGAAAAAATTCCACTGTAATGAGGTTAACCTTTGAGAAAAACTGGAAACCACGAAAGAGATTATTTTAAATTATCTAATAACTTTATTATATACTAGGGACTTCTCAAACGTCCTGGGAACCTTATAGCAAGTCAGGTTTTCAGGATATCCACAATGAATATGCACGAGTTTGATTTGCAGAAACTGGAAACATGGCATATACGAATTGATTTCATGCATGCTCATTGTGGGTATCCTGAAAATTAACTTGCAGTGGGGTGCCCAAGACAGGTTTGGGAAGCCGTGCTATATATATACATTCATCATTTTTTAAATTAAAATATCAATACTCTTACACAGTGGTTGCCAAACCTGTTCTGGGGGACCCCCAGTCAGACAGGTTTTCAGGATATCCACAACGAAAATGCATGAGAGAAATCTGATGCAATGGAGCACGCTGGACCCTCTGACCCTTGAAATATTAATGATACAGAACATAGAGCTCTGTCAGTTTGATAACCAGATGTTGAAGTGAGATGCGGTGTTTTTATGTGCATGAAAATTTAGAAAAAGTGTGAAAATGGAAAGCTTTTGGACTGTTGAAACTGTGCTTGGAATTGCATGTCATGGCATTATACCACTCTGAGCGGCTCTTAAGTTACACATTATTTACACTGGCTTTGAATTTCATGAGTTAGTAATCTGTGTAGCGAGCGTGTGTGATTTTTGACACAAGGGTTGGTATTTGCATACATTTTTGTGTGGTTACTGCCTTGACAAGATTATTTGCAGTGTACAGAATTGCATTTGCCAAGTTAACTGGTGGAGCTCCTGAGAAAAGTGACGAGCAAAGCATAAGTTCCCCATCCATAACCTCCATGGATCTTTCTCACCCATAATCTCCATAGATCTGGAGTACAGTATTATCATGCTGCCTGATTAGTGTGGGGTTAGTGCAGGAGCCCTTACTGCCTCGTAAATAGGTGGCGATAATGGCCACATGGTAATGCTACAAACTAATTGGGAAATTAATAACTGGTCACTGAAGGGAAACTAGAAATTACGGCCATTTTACTGCCAGAGTTTAATTTTTAGATGGGCCTGGAGGTGGACTGGGTGGACGCAGGCCTCGCATTTCCTCTCTACCCGCTATCACCAGCCCCCCCCCCCCCCCCGCCGCTGCCACCACATTTTCTCTCCACCCGCTACCCCCCCCCCCACGACAGCCCCCTGCACATGGTCAGTTCTGGTCATTTTTACTGCCCTGAAATGCCATTCTTCCTCCAGCACTGGCAATTCCCATAGCCAGCCTTCTGCCAGCGCACGTCGTCGGAGCCTCTTCTCAGGCCTACTCTGCAACTTCCTGTTTTTCGCAAAGGTGGGACGCAGGAAGTTGCAGAGTAGGCGGGACGCACCTGAGAAGAGGCCCCGACAATGTGCGCTGGCAGAAGGCTGGCTATGGGAATCGCCGGTGCTGGAGGGAGAACGGCGCTTCAGGGCAGTAAAAGTGAGCAGACCATGCGGACGGGGAGAGCGGGCAGAAGAGGCTGGCTGGGCCTGGGCCCATCCAGGCCCACCCGTGGCTACGCCCCTGGTTCTCTTTAAGGAATGATTCTATTACTTTGTAAACTCTCACAAGAAGGGTCTGAAAAATTTCTTGAACAGAATAAGTAATTATTAGAAGTGAATACCCATCTGCAGAAAATTGATTCTCCTTGGCTACTTTGCAGTCCTCTGCTGTTTCTACAGTAAAAGATAGTTCTTTATTGCACTCTTAGCTAGAATTGATGGAAAATCGATATCGGATTAAAAATCTTAGGGCCCTGTTTACTAAGGTGCACTAGGGTTTTTAGCTCATGCTAACAATTAGCGCGTGCTTCTAGCGTGGCTCAGTAAACAGGGCCCTTAGATTGTTGAACTTTCTAGTAACTCATTACCTATCTCCTTTGGAGCTCTTGAAAATGTACCTTAAGAATATATTACAATATCCTCAGGCTGATATTTTGACAGTTGAAAAGCTCTAAGCAGATTAACGATGAAGGGCATAGTTTTAGTTGAAAGTCTGGATGTCTCTCAGTTTTTGGAGCGTGATCAACACGACACTTAGAAGACACTGTGGAGGTGAGTAAGAGGTAATCAACCTTTATTAAAAGGATCAAGGATTCTTTTAAAAAAAAAACAACAAAACAAAAAAACAAAACAAAAAAAAAAACAACAAAATTGGAGAAACTAGATCCGCTACAAGGGTAAAGATTTTTTTTTTTAAAAGTAACATGATCAACACGACACTTCCAAGACACCATGGAGGCGAGTAAGAGATAAACAACATTTATTAAAAAATGTAAAAAACTTAAAAGACTCGACACAGAGCTGTGTTTCGGCGAAAAACGCCTGTTTCAGGAGTCTGTTTGTTCGGTAAGCCAATGGATAGGGCAGTTAAGCAAGCAAGCCAAATCAAGCCTTTAAAAAGACTAGTGATACCAAGCATAAGCTTTAAAGTACCAATACAGACTGTGAGAAGAGTCAATCTCAGTGGTGCCTCAGTATTTTTTGTTCAGCACCACTGAGATTGACTCTTCTCACAGTCTGTATTGGTACTTTAAAGCTTATGCTTGGTGCATTCACCTATCACTAGTCTTTTTAAAGGCTTGATTTGGCTTGCTTGCTTAGGCTGCCCCATCCATTGGCTTACAGAACAGACTCCTGAAGCAGGCGTTTTTTGCCGAAACATGGCTCCGTGTCGAGTCTTTTAAGTTTTTTACATTTTTTAATAAATGTTGTTTATCTCTTACTCGCCTCCATGGTGTCTTGGAAGTGTCGTGTTGATCATGTTACTTTTAAAAAAAAAAATCTTTACCCTTGTAGCGGATCTAGTTTCTCCAATTTTGTTGTTTTTTTTTTTACTTGTTCTTTCTCAGTTTTTGGAGTCATCCCAAGACTTGATCTCTAAACGTGCTAGGTTACTGGTGGTTTGTTCTGAATTGGAAAGAAAAGCAATTTTGAAATTATATTTTGCTAAAAAAATGTGGCCAACCCCAGATGTTGCCAGACATGCACAGTTTTGGAGGTAGCAGTTCCTAAAGCTGAATCCCAAAGCTTTGCAGTGGGGGCTAGCCTAGTGGTTAGTACAGCAGACTTTGATCCTGGGGAACTGAGTTTGATTCCCACTGCAGCTCCTTGTGACTCTGGGCAAATCACTTAACCCTCCATTGCCCCGGATACAAAATAAGTACCTGTATATATGTAAACCACTTTGAATGTAGTTGCAAAATACCACAGAAAGGCAGTACATCAAGTCCCATTTCCCTTTCCCTTAAATTCCCTTGCAAATGCCTGGTTAGATATGGGAATAATAAATATATTTTATGCTGATCCCTCTCATTTGGAAACCTTTTTAGTGGATAAACATTTACTTCAACGGGAAAATGTTTAGTTTTTATTTTAGGTCTGAGATATTTTGAGCTGGAATTTTGTAGTTTATATTTCTGCCTAGTTGAGCTATGTTATTTTTTTTTTGTAAGAATTTCAGTTTTCCAGGTGCTGCTCTGTTGGCTTCCTAGATGTGGACTATATTGAAAGATTAAGGATTTTTTTTTTCTTCATTTTTGGAATGATGTTTCTGTATTATTCTGATATTTCTTGATTTTATATATATTGCAAAATAAAATAAAAGGATAAAGCCATGCCTATGGGCTGTTCTATTTCATTTTGAAGCATTTTCTACATGGATAGTGGAGCAAAAATCTGGTGATGGTAATATTATACAATATTTAGATGATTTTCTTTTTGTGAGTCCTGCAGGAACTGGAATTTGTGAGAATCTTCTGTAGGCATTTGAAAAAGTGACAAAAGATTTGGGTGTTCCTTTGGCAAGTGAAAAATCAAAGATCATAAGTACTTAAGTACATAAGTATTATGTACAAAATCAAAAGGTCATAAGTACATAAGTACATAATGTATTTATGTACTTATGACCTTTTGATTTTCTCACATGCATCAATTTGCACTTGCTCACATTAAATGTCATCTGCCATTTGGATTCACAATCTCATAAAGTCCTCTTGTAATTTTTCACAATCCTTGTACAGAGTTTATGTGTTTTGGGGTTGAGTTGGATTCTGTCCACATGCAATGTAGCTTACCTATGGAAAAGGTTAAAAAATGGTGAATGCTATTGAGGGGGCATTGTCGGTTAAAAAGTTAACATTGAAGCAAGTTCAGCCATTGATTGGATTATTTAATTTTGCCTATAGGGTAATCCCAATGAGATGGGTTTTTAACAGATCATCTTATCTGACAAAAGGAATTTTGAAAGATCATTATTTTATTAGAATCCTATGTAAGGTAAAGAGATTTTCAGTTGTGGGAAATATTTTTAAAATAGTTTAATAGGGTTTCAGTTTGGCAGTCCAATGCAGATTTACAGTTATTTTTAGACATAGCAGGTGGTTTAGGATTAGGTCTTTACTTTCCTGGATTGTGGTGTGCAAAAGCTCGGTCAGCATTGTGGTTTCAGAGAGGATGGACAAGGAATTTTTGTTTTTAGTCTTAGTATTTTTATTAAATTTTTGTTACAAAGAGTAAAACAAGAATTAGCAGTCATAAAACAAGAAACATTAAGTAATTTTGAATAAGAATCCAAAAAAAGCAAAATGAGGATATATTATAAAGTATGATTTATGCATAAGCCATAAGTTACATGAAACAAGGCAAATAGATATATGCAACATTTTACACTTGACATCGTTAAAATAAGATACAAGTGGAGACCATTTTAACAAAACATGTTTCATATTTATAAGTTTGAAATAGTAAATTCCACCATTTTTGGTAGGTAACTTGGTGCAAGGTCTTCCAATGCGAAAAAAATTACTTTCAGAGCTAAGGTCAACATGGTATTAACAAGAATACATTCATTAGATTTTAGAATGTTTTTAAAACATTGATCTTTAAGTATAACATATTTATAAGTTATTGAACCAGGAAGATGGAATACATCTACCATTAATAACCATATATCTTTCCAAAATTTTGAATACATATGCAATCAAATATAAGATGTTCAACATTACCTTGTTGAGATTGGCAGGACCAGCATAAATTAGAATTAGAGGGGTCAATGATGTGCAATTTAAGAGGTGTCTACATGGATCTATGCATAAAGAAATACAGGGTGTTGATGAAGATTCGGAACATTTAAATAAAGAACTCCATATCTGCTCCCATAGCTTATCTAAAATAGACTGTTGGCTATCTTCCTCCCAACATTTACGTAAGCCTATACATTTAATAGGAAATTTACTTAGAATATGTTTGTATATGTGGGAAGCAGCATGACCTGTATGTTGGAGTCACATATTTATATCAATGAGCTCTGGGGTTTGAGACATTTGTTGAATTTGTAAATTACTTTTTTTTAACCTAGAGCTAATCTGTAACCATTGATAAAATTGAGAATCTAATAAAGAAAATTCAGTTTTCATGTCTGAAAAAGATTTCCAAGTTTGTTTTTTTAAGTCAATAAAACCATTAAGGGCCCATATTCCTATACGCTGCCATTGTGACCAAGAAAATTGTTTTTTTTATCAATTTTAAATTTGGAGTTGTTCCATATAGGCGCGAATGTTGTAATGGACCAAGGAGTGCCTAACAATTTATCGAAAGATGACAATAATTTATGAGTAAGCAATTTGACTCAATGGGATCAGGCAGAAGTCTATTCAGGCAAATTTATTCAAGAAACTTTTTTTTTAGGTTTTCTAGTTATTTTGCATTCAAAACATTCACATTTCAAGCCAACAATTAATATTTTCAGGATTGCCCAACTATGGTGACCTCAGCGGTGCTCATTGCCAAAGATATAAGTATGGCAATGTAACTAGCACCCACTTCTTCATCGGTACACCCAATTGATTAGATTTTACTATCTCTCTTATCTATTAATTTTACTTATCTTTTCTCTTTTTAATATCAGACCAAGGGGTTCAGCTGCCCGACATGCATGTTTCACTCAGCCATGAGCTGTATCAAGGACATTCCCCTATAGCCTCTCCTAGCGCCAGCTCTACTATTGTTTAACGGGATCACCCCTTTTCCAATTGTTAGCTTGAAATGTGAATGTTTTGAATGCAAAATAACTAGAAAACCTAAAAAAAAAGTTTCTTGAATAAATTTGCCTGAATAGACTTTTGCCTGATCCCATTGAGTCAAATTGCTTACTTGCTACAATTTGGGGACTGGTGTTTATATTCTGAAAATTAGCCATTGCCTGGTCATTGTACTGAATAATTTATGAGTAACATTAATGATAGGATTAGAGATAATATTTTTAGGAAGGCGCCATGCCAATTAGATGAGAATGTATTAATGGGTCTATAATAGATTGCTCAAATATTAGCCATCTAGGCAGAGAGGCAACATTCAGGGGAGTAATCCATTCCAAACCCTGATGTATAATAAAAGCTTTATGATATGATAAGAGGTCGATAATACACTGAAACCTTCTAGGAAAGCGAATAGAATGTTGGGTATTATTAGGAAAGGTATGGAAAAATAGGTGTGAGGATGTTATAATGCCGTTGAATCGCTCCATGGTGCGACCGCACCTCGAGTATTGTGTTCAATTCTGGTCGCCGCATCTCAAGAAAGATATAGTAGAATTGAAAAGGTGCAGCGAAGGGCGACTAAAATGATATCGGGGATGGGACGACTTCCCTATGAAGAAAGACTAAGGAGGCTAGGGCTTTTCAGCTTGGAGAAGAGACGGCTGAGGGAGAGACATGATAGAGGTATATAAAATAATGAGTGAGTGGAACAGGTGGATGTGACGCGGTCTGTTCACGCTTTCCAAAAATACTAGGACTAGGGGGCATGCGATGAAACTACAGTGTAGTAAATTTAAAACAATTGGAGAAAATATTTCTTCACCCAACGCATAATTAAACTCTGGAATTCGTTGCTGGAGAACGTGGTGAAGGCAGTTAGCTTGGTAGAGTTTAAAAAGGGGTTAGACGGTTTCCTAAAGGACAAGTCCGTAAACCACTACTAAATGGACTTGGGAAAAATCCACAATTCCAGGAATAACGTGTATAGAATGTTTGTACATTTGGGAAGCTTGGCAGGTGCCCTTGGCCTGGATTGGCTGCTGTCGTGGACAGGATGCTGGGCTCGATGGACCCTTGGTCTTTTCCCAGTGTGGCATTACTTATGTCTAGGAATCTAACTCCACCTTGTAATTTCGGCAGTTTTAATTTGCCTAAGGAGATTCTGGGTACCTTAAGATTCCATAAAGGCAAGATGGCGACTGAGAGGGAGTTTTGAAAAGACGCTCCATATTTCATACCTCTATTTCCTTCTGAACTCCTGTTCGGCAATGCCTAAGAGGAGGGGCAGGCAAAGAACCGGTTCCCGCGGTTCCAGCTTCGTCGTCGTTTTCTACTTTGGAGCGTTTTTTTCGTTCCGGGAGCAATGTCGTGAGCGGAATACTCCGCTGACGGAGAGAGTGGGGGAAGGAGAGCCACCTCACCGCCTGGAGATAGAAACTACGTTGAGCCCCGAACAGCGGTTGGCCCCGCCTATGCCGGCAGACACGCCGAGCAGGGATCGAGAAACCCCTAGTACCCAAGTGGTGGAAGGGAGACTCGGAGCGGGACCCAACTCGGACGAAGCTCTGCCGAGAGTAACAACACATGAAATGTTGGAATTGCAGGAGGGGAGATCCTTGACTGGAGACCAATTATCAAAGGAAGCAGGGCAACTGGAGCACCCTATTCTTACGAATACATCAAGTAAGTTTTCAATTGGTGAGAAACCAGAAAATATACCTTTGGATGCCATTTGGGAAGCATTAAAGAATTTGGAAACCTTATTAGTACAAAGCTTTCCCATTATCTGATCAAGCACAGACATTGTTGAATAAAATACCAGCTCTAGAAGGACGAATACAAACTGTGGACAAATCTGTAGAAAATAATTGAAAGAAATACAAAGGTCACAACAAGTGCAAACCAACTTAATTAAAGAAAATCAATATTTACAGAATAAAATAGAAATGTTGGAGAATGCACAGAGAGCTAATACACTCAGACTCATAAACTTTCCCAAGCAGCCTATGATAGCTCCATAATAACTTTTAAAAGATACTTAAGTGAAGTTTTGAAGATACCGGAAAAGGCATATCCGCCTATATCAAAAATTTATTTTCTACCACCTTATAAGAGAAAGGAGAACCAACAATTGGTAGAACAAGGAAATGAAATTCCTTTTGATACTTTGGATTTAAATTTGACTCAAACTTTGGAAGACGACAATCTGGGACTAACACCAATGACTTTAATTGTCTCACTTGTATTACAACCGGACAGAGACTGGCTACTCAAACAATTTTTCCTTCATAGAGAACAGCTTTTTTTGAATTATAAAATAAAAATGTTTCCGGATATCTCTAAGACGACCCAAAAACGGCGTAAAGAATTCCTTAAACTACGCCCAAAAATACAACAGTTGGGCGCTCTTTGTTGGTTAAACTTCCCATGTAAATGTGTAGTTAAATTGAATTCGGTTAAATATATATTCTTTGACCCTATTCAATTTGACTCTTTCTTGGGTGCAAAAATTGCCCTGTTACCTTCTGTATAGTTAAGACAAATAATTACATCAACTCCGTGATTAAATAGGTACTCCTAGAACTCTCTCTCATTCCTTAGTTCCTATAGAAAGAATTTGCAATTTATTCTTTATAATTTCCTGAACATTTGTGGTTTGCCTCCTATATTGTGGACTATAGATGAATGACTTAATGTGATTTAAAATGGTCATCTTATATTGCAAACCTATTTCTTAAGTAATATGTTATCCTTTGATTTTATTATTTCAATGTAAGATGAGAATTATGGAATTACTTTTTTTGATAATTTCTCTTTCCTTTGTTAATGCATCTTGCAAGCAAGATTTAGTCTTGTAATTATTGTAAATTGTAAAAAAAAAAATAAAAAAAAAGATCCATAAAAAGTTAGAGAGCAATTTTCCTAACCTTCTATAGAAAGAACAAGGAAAAAGAAGAGGGATCATGCTCAAAATATATGTGATCTTAGGTACCATCATCATTTGATAGTATCCAGCCTGCCCCACCATGTTAAATTAGTGGGGACCATGATAAGGAGGTCTCAATTTTTGCAAACATTTTATCAGAGTTAATTTTGATAGTAGTTAAGAGATCTCTATCAAAGAAGGACACCAAGATATTTAATAGAGGAGACCTACCCATTTAAGAGGAAAACCTTGAATAGTGAAGGGAACACAAACATCATTCAAAGGCATCAGTTCGTTTGTCCCAATTAATTCTATAACCTGAAAGTTTTGAAAAGTGAGAAATTAATTGAATGAGGTCTTTCATAGATGTCTGCGGGTTAGTGAGATATAATAATATCGTCAGCATATGCTGAAAGTTTGAACTCTTCCTTATCCAAGAAGACTCCAGTTTATATCTTTGGATGTATGAATAGCCACTAAAGAGGTCAAGAGCCAGATTAATAATAATGGAGAGATAGGCAACCTTGTCTGTGTGCCTCTTTGCAATACAGATGAATTAGAAATTTCCCCATTAGCTGCAATTCGTGCAGAAGGTGATGAGTATAATAAGTGTAGCATATGGAGGAAGAGTTCAGGAAAACCAAACTACCCAAGAACATTAAACAAGTATTTCCACTCTACCCGATCAAAGGCTTTTTCAGCATCTAAAGAAACAGCTAATATAGGGTAGTCTTTTGGCTGGGCAAAGTGGCAGAGATGACACATTAGTCTAGTATTATCAGCACCATATTTAGATTTAATGAAACCAGCCTGATCTCTATGTATGAGTGAATGAATAATGTTCTAAATTCTACAACATAAAAGTTTTTTTTATAAATTTTATAGTATTTAATAACGAGATTGGCCTAAAACTTTGTACAAGGGTACAGTCTCTATTAGGCTTTGGTAGTACTACAATGTTAGCATCTAGAAAATGACCTGAAGAGGATGATTCAAGTAAGGGTTTGATAATAGGCCATTAAATGAATTGATATAGAAGCTGAGACTTATAAACTTTTGCTGGCAGACCATCTGGACCCGGTGCTTTGGTTAAGGTAGTTTTTTTGATTGCAGAGGACAATCTCATCGTGAGAGATAGGTGATTAAGTTGATTTATATGTTGCCTCCGAGAGGTGAGGTAAATGTAACAATGAAAGAAAATTGGAAATTTCAAAATCTTGAGCTGTGGCTTCTGAAGAATAGAGTGACATGTAAAAAGATTCAAAAGCCTCAAGTATTTGAGAAGAGGAGGTCAATGACGATCCTGTAGATGATTGAATAGTAGCTATACGTTGTTTTGTTCTTTTGCCTTTAAGATAGATACTAGCAATTTACCAGCTTTATTGGATTCTATATAATATACAGCATTTGCTTAAAAGTAATTACATTTGAGATACTTGACAAAAGAGAATATATGCATTTAAGAGACCTGAGTTTTTGAAGAGTAGATTTAGATGAGGATGTATATAAAGTCCTTCAAGTTGACGAATTTCCTTTTCAAGATTGGTAATTTTAGCATTGTTTTATGAAGATGAAATGTATAACTAATTATTTCACCTCTAGCCAGATTTTAAATGCTTCCCAACTGTTATAAAGGAAGGTATGGAGTCTTTGTTATTGTCAAAAAATTCAGCAGACTTTTGAGAGATATGTTGCAGAAATAATGTGTCCGAGAGTAGAGTAGTATTAAGTCTCCAAGAGAAGATTTAGCTTTATTAGGAGACCAGTTAAAATCACATGATATTGCTGAATGGTCAGAGATCGATATTTCATGTATCTTTGCAGTAGACAGCATAGGAATCAGATCTTTGGTGCCCAAAAAGTAATCTATTCTTGAGCATGTACGATTAGGGGCAGAGAAGAAGGAATAGTCTCTAGATGTTGGATGAAGTAGTCTCCATAAGTCATTCCAACCGTTGGATTGCATGAGAATATTTAATGCATTTTGGATTTTAAGCTTAGCAGGTCTGCAGTTTGAAGATCTGTCCAGATAAGGATCTATTAAGAAATTGAAATCACCTCCAATTATAGTATGGCAAGTGAGAGCATTCAGACCAGAGGTGTTAATTTTATGATACAAAATTAGGATCATCAATATTTGCAGCATAAACATTAATTAATTAATATTATGGGATTATCTTCGAGGGAAGCCTTCTAGTCGAGACCATCTGCCTTCATTATCATTGATGAGAGATTAGTTGTAAGGGTAGAGATTTCTAATGAGTGTAATAACACCATTTTTGCGACCTTTTGCAGGGGCTGACAAAGCATTGATCAAACCATTTACCCAAACGTTTAGAGCCTTCTTGTACATCCAAATGAGTTTCTTGTAGGAAACATATATCTGTATTTTTTTTCAGATATATATAAGCTTCTTCCTTTATGGGATTGGAGATTCCCTTAACGTTAAGGGAGAGTATTCGTAGTTTTCATCACAAATATTTTTAAATATGTGACCAACCTGTATTAAGCCAATCCAAACAGCATATGCATGAAAAAAAGAGTTGGAGATAACTAACAAGAATAAAATCCTCAAAAAAGGAGAAGAAAGGTGACGAATATAATAAGATGAAAAATTTTGATAAGTAAAAACACTTGAGAAGAAAAAAACATACTCCAAAAAGGAGAAGAAAGAAGGAAACAGGATAACCACGAGTCCAGTATAGACACGAGGCAAGAGCTTAAGCCAGCACATAATAATATGATAATAGAAGATTCATATACTGTAGCAGCAATGCGAATTCATCTTCTCAAAAAAAAAAAAAAGTGTGATGAAAGAGAGAATTGTAAGCATTTACAAATATATTCAGCTTCAAGATATCAGTTTGCAGCAAAAGAGTCTTTTTCAGAAATCTTTGCAAGTCAGTAGGGTCATTATAATGCTTAGTAGAATTTTGAAAAGTTACACACATGGTTGCAGGGTATGGAAGACCATACTGAGCTCCTATGGCTTTCAGCTTGGGGTGTATTGCTAGGAACATTTTTCTCTTTTTAGCAGTGGTTTTGGAGAAGTCCCGGTACCGGTAGGAGTTTTACCCCATCGTAAAACACAGGAAATTTAGATCGAATCATGTTTAAAATTAACATCAGCTGATCATGACGCAGAAATTTAACAAATTACAGGGCGTGGATAATTTTCCCATGCAATAGGCTGCGACGCTATATCGTGAGCACATTCTATATCAATAATGGAGTCAGTTGGGATTTTATGAAGAACGCCTTCAAAAATTGAATCATATCCTTACCTTCAGATTGTTCAGGAAGCCCAAGTATTCGAATATTGTTCCTTCTCATACGATTAGAGAGATCCTCTATTTCCCACTGCAACGCGATCAATTTTATTTAACTTACGATCATCTCCAGATGAAGCGCGCCATGAGCTGACATGCGGTCTTTGAGGAATTCAATTCGCGCATTAAATGAGTAAGTTGAGTAGAAATTGTAGTTAATTCTGACTGATTTCAGGGGTAGTAGTGAGATTTTGTTGCATAAGAATGTGTAGTGCCTTAATATCATCAGCGAGAGACTCCGCTTTATCATGTGGTAATGGCGCCTGAAGGGCCTTCTCAGGAGTAGAGAGATCAGACTTATTTCTTTGGAAGTTGAATGGAGAGAGTACGAACCGTCGTTCCTGTTAGTTTTTGATGCCATCGTACTAAGGCGTAAAAAGCACGAGGTTATATTGAAAAAAAAAAAGGAGACACAGGCTGCTACATGCCGTTTTATAGTAAAGGCTGGCGAGAGAGAAAGCCTACGCATCCATGCTAGATAAGGTCACATGACGCCCCCACGATGGACAAGGAATGTAACCTTTTTGGAGTTATTTCCTATTTGGGTGGCATTGATATTTTGGGGCAACTGCTTACGGAATAAAAGAATAATTATTAGATCTGACAATATGACAGTAGTTTTTGCTAATAATCATCAATATGTATTGTCAGTTGGTTATTTGAGATATTTACATCTAAATGATTTTATTAACCGCTTGTCAGATTCCTGGATCTATTAATGATTTGGCTGACGCATTTATCTTGTTTTCAGTTGTCCCATTTTTGGTCGCTGCTCCGGATGCAGACAAACATCCTATACAAATGCCAGAAGAATTTTGGACAGCTTTCCTGCATTAGTTTTTGAAGTTAATGTCCTATTCTGTAACATCTAATACGTTAACTAAGCTATCATATACCACCATACACAGGTGTATTCATTTTAAGCTTTTGCCCTGTAAATAGAGAATAGGGGAAAACATATTAATTAAGGCCTTCATTAAGGTTCCCCCCCCCCCCCCTATTCTCTGTGTATGATATCAGGCCCTAAGTGATCACTTAAAACTGCAAGCAGCACTCTCTCCTCCTCAGAAACTGTGCATCTTACCTGAAAATCATTTTATAAATTCTAGTTTTTATTGATTGACCGAACCATAGTTTCATTTTTGAAAAGCAAGTAACAACACAACAAATCTAGGCCTGCAAAAACAGATATTGAATGCAATACATAACTTCAATCTTCAGATTCATTACTATTCATAGGCAAGGCATTTAGTTGTAAACCCATCAGGTTCTGCTTCAGGCAGTGATGTGCTAGAACTTTGTCCTTCATGACATTGCAAATGTCCCAGTGTATAGGGATAATATTATTCTTAAAGAAAAATGTGAACAAGTATGAAACAATGACTTGAGTAGCCAAAGTCACTAGCATTGTGAATGCTTTAAAATGGAAAGAGCTGCACATAGACCCCATCTACAAGACGGCATCCCGGGTAACGTATCACAGGAGGGATTTTTCAGAGCGTTCATTCCTCCTAGTAGTCGGAGGATAAGTCCACAGAGGAAACCGGCAAGCGGAGCCATATGTATTGGTGTTGGGAATGAAGAGGACACAGCACAGCTGGGGAAAGAGCAGGGCATACACCAGCTCCCCACTCAGAAACCACAAATCATAAATGGATGTGAGAGAGGAAAGCCAAGCCTGCAGCTACTGAACCAAACACCAGCATGGAGAATCTCATCATCAGCAAAATTTCCTTGTCAGAGGCCTATAAATAAACAGGTAAAAGAAGAATTTATTATTGGCTTGATTAAAATCTGAAGTATCAGAGGGTTCAAATGGGGAATTGTCATAGATCTTGAATGGGACAAGAGTAGGTCTGAGAAAATCTCATTGCATTGTTTCTGTAGGCTTTCATTGCAACTGAAAAACAAAATAAGATATTTGTGCATAATTTTGTGAGACTTATAACAACATTTACACATAACCTCATGGCTTTTATCTGCCTGTCTGCCGGCAGTAACCTTCATGCCCATGGAGTCTCTTAGTTTAAGCACTCCAAGTTCTGGGACTTGAGCCAGATGGAACTGGGAGACTCTTTGACAAGAACATTGCATAGTTCTAGTGCCCCTCCAGTAAATAATTTTTCTCTTCCAGTACACCTGGACCCTGGGGAGTTTAAAAAAAACCCACGAGGAACCTGAACTAAAGCTACATAATGCAAGGTTCCACATTAGAAGTCACCGCCCAGGAAAGGGATCTAAGTGGTATTGTTGATGATGCGTTGGAAACCCTCTGCTCAATGTGCAGCAGTGGCTAAGAAAGCAAATAGCATGTTAGGTATTATAGGAATTTGTTGCCAGAGAATGTAGTAAAAGCAGTTAGCTTAGTGGGGTTTAAAAAAGGTTTGGATAGCTTCCTAAAAGAAAACCCATAGACCATTATTAAAATGGACTTGGGAAAAATCCACTGCTTATTTCTGGGATAAACAGTATAAAAAAATATTGTACTGTTTGGGCAGTGGCGTATCTACGTGTGGGCCGGGGGTGGGCACAGGCCCACCCACACCCATTCTTGACTCAGGCCCACCCAGCTGCAGCGCCACACTGCTAACTTCCTCCCTCTTCCTCTGCAGCGTCCTGGCATCTAGTCTCCGGTCTCTGAACTCCATCCTCCCCAGTGTTGGTACAGGCGTCCTTGGCCCTGAAGTGATTCATTCTCGCTGCTTGCACCAGCCCCGCAGGCTTCCATCGTGCCGTGTTCCGCCAGATAGGAAACAGGATATGATGCAGCAAGGGCAGGATATAGCAGATGGAAGCCTGCAGGGCCGGTGCAAGAAGCAAGAATAAATCACTGCACGCACCAAGGACGCCTGTACTGACACCAGGGAGGGACAGAGTTCAGAGAGATAGGAGCGCAGATGCTGGGATGCCACAGAGAACGAGGGAGAAGATGTGGGGTAGGTGAAAAAAGCTTCAAGTTCTTAAAAATATCTCCTGGAAGATATTTGTGGTGTGGTGTGGTATAGTTGGGGGGGAGGGGGGGGAGGAGGGAGGGGGCATGTGCAATGTGGAAGGGCCCATCCAAAATACTAAGTCGGCTATGCCTCTGGTTTTGGGATCTTGCCAGTTACTTGTAACCTGGATTGACCACTACTGGAAACAGGATGCTGGGCTTGATGGACCTTTGGTCTGTCCCAGTATGGCAACGCTTATGTTCTTACATTTAGACTTTTGTGCTAAGTATGATTCTATAAAGGACGCATATCCATGAAACAATCACGCTATGTACATTTTTGCGCAGTTTTTGTAGGCGTCATAAATAGAAATTTGGCCCTAAACCCATAGCCCAAGGAGTTAATAAGAGTACTCAGAGGAAACAAAGGAGAAAAGGGGGCCACTCCTTCCATAAAAACGCAAGCAAAACAGGACACAGGGGTGGAAGAAAACCAAGACCAAGTGACCAGCCCAAACACAGCTGCCGAAACACGGACGTGTAGGGTCCCAATAAACTTTGTTTTGAGCTCTACTGCTGTGTTTGGGCTGATCACTTGGACTTGGTTTTCTTCCACCCCTGCGTCTGTTTGCTTAAGTACCAAACAAAACAGAAATATGCCTCGCTGAATCCTTTAATTTATGCGTGTTGTTATAGAATAAGGGATCCACACCTAATTTTGTTGTGGAGATGTATACCAAGGTTTCACTGGTGAAAATGGTCGCGTCCAGTGGTAGGCTGGTAAAATGTTTAACAACAGGCTCTCTCCCCGGTCCACCTCTGCGCCCCCCCCCCCCCCCCCGAAATTGCAGAGCTGGCTATAAGCCGTGGAGTGAGCCTGGTGGGGGGGGGGGGGGGCAATGCATTACTCCAGGAAAAAAAATTAAAATGATCCCAGGTTCCAATCTAATTCATGTTTAAAGTGGGATAAAATGTCATAAATAAGTAAATAAATATAAACTTTTAATGTTGAGCACCTGATTCTCAAAGTGGACATATTCCAAAAACTATAATGAAAATAAAATGATTTTTTCTACCTTTGTTGACTGGTGACTTTGTTTTTCTGATCATGCTGGCCCAGTATCTGATTCTGCTGCTATCTGTCCTCTTAACTCCATTTCTCGGGCTTCTTTCCATTTATTTCTTTTACTTTCCGCCTTTCTTCTTCATTCTTGTCCTTCATCCGTAAGTAAAAGCTGGGTCCTCCGCAGACTTGACTGTCCAGTGGATCCAGCTTCTGCCTATTTTCTTCATCCATGTGCAGTTTTTCTCCTCTCTTCCTTTTCCCTCATCTCATCTCCTTCCTCACTCTTCCCTCCCCTCCATCCATGTCCAGCATTTCTTCTCTCTCCCTTCCTCTCCTCCATCCATGTCCAGCAACCCTCCTCTCCCCTGCCCTCCCCTCCATCCACCCATGTCCAGCAACCCTCCTCTTCCCATGCCCTCCCCTCCATCCACCATGTCCAGGCAACCCTCATCTCCCCTCCATCCACCCATGTCCAGCAACCCTCCTCTCCCCTGCCCTCCCCTCCATTCACCCATGTCCAGCAACTCTCCTCTCTCCTCTCCCCTGCCCTCCCCTCCATCCACCCATGTCCAGCAACCCTCCTCTCCCCTCCCCTTGCCCCTCCCCTCCATCCACCCATGTCCAGCAACCCTCCTCTCCCCCCTGCCCTCCCCTCCATCCACCCATGTTAACCATTTCCTTCCAGCCTACCCCCAAGCAGCCCAAGTCAACCATCTCCCTTCTAGCCCCTCCCCTACTCAACGCCAGACATTTCCTGCCTTCTTCCAGCCCTCCCCCCCGATTCCCGCTCCCCAGGTCAGCCATCATCTCCTGTCTGCCCTCAGCTCCCCGATAGCCCTCGTTTTCTTCCTGCCGCCGCCCTTTAAATATTAAATATGGACAACCTGCGGAGCAGGGGAGCCTGCAGCTCGCAGGGTGGGGGGAGGAGAGGCAAGCCGGCTCGCAACAACCAGCTCGCAAGATGCCAATAAATTTATCAACCGGCTCGGCTCCAGCACACCACTGGTCACGCCTAAATGTAGTTGCGGTTCCTGGTCCTAAACGCTATGCTATAAACAGCACCTAACTTTAAGTGCTTTTTTATAGAATAGCGCTAAGCGCATTTTTTTTGGTGTCATTTATAGAATTTAGTCCTCTAGGTATATTCACTGTTACTAGATATTTTCCTAATAGGTGGTATAGCAAATAAATCTGGAACTTGAACTTGACCTTTTTCATATCATTCACTTGTCCTATATCTCTGCCACTTGTTTTCAAAAACATTTTGAGCAAAGAACACTTTTACGGATTTAAGCACTTCAGAAGATTAAAAAAATAAAACATCAAAAAGGAAGAGAAACAGTCAAAGGATAGGCATATACAACAGCCCACTCTCCTTGTCTCTCTTCCATACCACTTTCCACTCCTGTACACCTGTCTGGGATCAGTAGCTCTCGCTTTTCCTCAGCACAGACAGAGGATTACTCTGCAAGTTAGCTTTTTATACTTTTCAGCATGACAAGGTCAGATTACTGCTTGGTAGTGATTTTTATCAGTAGCGTAGCTACGGGTGGGCTCTTGGCTGAGGCCCACCCAGCTGCAGGCCACTTCCCCCTTTCCTCCATGGGATCCCAGCGGTCTCTGAACCCCTTTCCTTCCCCAGTGTTGGTACAGGTGTCCTCGGCACCTGCAGCGGTTAATTCTCGCTGCTTGTGCCGGCCCCACAGGCTTCTATCTGCCGCGTTCCGCCAGACAGGAAACAGGCAATGATATCAGTGAGGGCGGGACAGAAAACAGGCAATGATGTCAGTGAGGGCGGGACATGGCAGATGGAAGCCGGCGGGGTTGGCACAAACAGCGAGAATGAATTGCTGCAGGGGCGAGGATGCCTGTACCCACATCGGGAAGGGACAGAGTTCAGAGATAGGAGCGCAGATGCTGGAATGCCACAGAGGAGAGGGAGAAGATGTGGGATAAGTGGAAAAAAACCCCCTCATGTTCTTAAAAAATATTTCTGGTTGGGGGAGGGGGCACGTGCGTGTGGAAGGGTCCATCCAATTTACCTCTGGGCCCATCCAAAATACCGAGTCTGGCAACGCCTCTGGATTTTATCCTGCAGTCATGAACTACCAAGCAGTAACTATGCTAAAACATGGTAAAATTTATTTATTGGAATTTATTAATCACCTTTATAAAAAGATTCATCCAAAGCGGTGTACAGCAGGTACAGTTTTACATAAATGAGCAAAGGTCAGCTGTAATATAATATACATCTCTTTGTATATGATTGATAGTATAATGAGAAATCTTTATTTATGTATTATACTTGTTTTAGAACTTATTTTGAAATGCTAATTTTCAAAGCACATAGACTTGCAAAGTCACATAAATTACTATGATGCTCATTTTTGACAGAAAAAACATACAAAAAGTGTCAAAAAGTACCATTTGGACACATTTCTTCTCAAAACATTCAAATCGGTATTTTCAAAACCTGTTTTGCAGATGTTTAGCTATGCATTTTTGCCTCTGTTTACAAAGGCACGCTATAAGCGCATTAGCATTTTTAACGCACGTTAAACGCCAATGTACCTATAGAAATGTATTGGCGTATTAACATTTAACGTGCCTTAACTTTAAAGGCGTGTTTAAAATGCTAACGTGCCTTAGTAAACATACCCCTTTGTTTGCAATACATCCCAACCACAAGGGGGCATGTCAGGGTAATTGCGGAGGTGGGAATAGGGCGGGCTTAGGGCATGCCTAACACTTGGACGTTTATTTATAGCTATAATGGAACAAAACAAAAACGACCCGTGTGAAAATCTAAACGCTTGGGGCTAGACCTATTTTAAAAATGTATAAGGAACAAAAAGGTGCCCTAAATGACCAAATGCCACTGGAGGGAATCAAAGATGACCTCCCTTACTCCCAGAGGCGTAGCCAGGTTTGAATCTCCAGGGGAGCAGACTTTTATAAAATAGCCGCCAGTTGGTGTCAGATAGACAGCAGTGTCTGTGTTGTTGCTCAGGGGCTGTGGTGGGCAATGATTAATTCAGGCTGTCTCTGTTACGTCCTGCCTACAAGGAAACAGTAAGTTACATCAGGAGGCAGGACACAGACGAGGTCCCTGGACTGGCCAGAGCAGGAAACCTGTCTTCTTAACTTCAAATAAAAATATTCAAATCGTGACCATCACCTCAGGAATAGCACACCCAGTCCCTCCACTGGTAGACACCTTGTTTAAATCAAGATGGGCTTTTGTTTGTGTGGTGACTCTAAATGATGTGAAGAACACTAGTCTTGAGCATTTTTATTTTATTTTGCCCCAGAGCCTAGTTTCAAATAGGGCTAGATACTGTGAAATAACACAAACCCCTGCAAAAAGGCACCCAAAACCTATACTGAAAACTTACCACACCATAACAGCCCTAACCCATCTATGAAAAGACAGTGCTAGAAATATTACAGTGGGACCCAGAGAAGTGTTTCCCTAGGTGGTCCTGGAGTACCCCCTTGCCATTCAGGTTTTCAGGCTATCCACAATGAATCTACATGAAAAAGGTTTGCATGTAATGGAGGCAGTATATGCAAATCAATGTCATGCATATTTATTGTGGATATTCTGAAAACCTGACTGGCAAGGGGGTACTCCAGAACTGCCCTAGAACACAAAACTTACCACACCATAACAGCCCTAACCCACCTATCAGAAGACAGTGCTACATATATATATTATACTGGGCTCTGGAGCACCAATATACCTACTATTGGGAAACTGGAACAAGCTGCACTGTTACACATTCCTACACAGATACTATATGCTAGCAGAATCCTTCACCTCAGTCACACATGCAGAACATGGACAGACCCTCATCTATATAACATAAGAGTAGCCATACTGGGTCAGACCAATGGTCCACCTAGCCCAGTATCCTATTTCCAATGTGGCCAACCTAGGTCACAAGCACCTGGCAGAAACCCAATTGCGACAACATTCCATGCTACCAATCTAATACAGAATAGGGAGCCACAAAAAACCCCCCAACAACTACAAAAATTGAAATAGAGACCCCCCTGCCCAAGGAAGTCAGACTCTAAACAGTGCAATACGGGAAAAAGAAGAGACAAAAATGCATTTTCTTCTGTACTTTGCAAAATAAAAATAGAAAAAATGTACATTTTACAAAGCAGGTACATCTCAGTCCTTACAAAGTATTAAAGAAAAATAAATTTTTCTACCTTTGTTGTCTGGAATTTGGCTGGTCCCAGTCTTTTTTTCCATGTTCCATGAGTCAGCCTTACAAATTATTTTCCAGGTTGGCCTTTCCATTTCTTCTCTCGCCTCTTGTCATCTTCCTTTCCTTCTCTACATCTGTCTCCAAGTGCACCATCCTTTTTTCCTCTGCACCACTATTTGTCCTGTCCAGCATCTCCCTTCTGTGTCCCTTGTCCCTATCCTGCCCCCAAGTTCAGCATCTGCCCTTTCTGTGTCCCCATCTCCCCCCTTTTCAGCACAAGCCTACCTGGTCTCCTCATCTCCCCCTTTCTAGCATCTGCTATCCTGGTGTCCTCACCTCTCCCTTTTTCTAACATTGTCCTGTGTCCCCATCTTCCCAGCATTACCCCTGTTACCATCTTCCCCCTTTTCCAGCATTATCTCCTTGTCCCCATCACACCCCTTTTTCACCATTGTCCCCATATCCTCCTTCCAGTGGTGCCCCTCTGTGTCCCTATCTCCTCCTCCCCTTTTCAGTAGTGTCCCTATCTCCTCCCCTTTCCAGTAGTGCCTTCTCTGTGTTCCTATCTCCTCCTCCCTTTTCCAGTAGTGCCCCTCTGTGTCCCTTTCTCCTCCCACTTTCCAGTAGTGCCTTCTCTGTGTCCCTATCTACTCCCCCCTTTCCAGTAGTGACCTCTTTGTGTCCCTATCTCCTTCCCCCCCTTTCCAGTAGTGCCCCTCTGTGTCCCTATTCCCCTCCATTTCAGTAGAGCCCCTATCTCTCCCCCTTTTCCATAGTGCCATGTGTCCCCATTTCTTCTTTTTCTAGCATTGCCTCTTTGCGTTCCAGTGTCCCTACCCTCTCCCTGTCCAGTATTGACTCTGTGTCCTTCTCCCTCCTTGTCCAGCATTTACTATATCCTTCTCTCTCCCCATGTTAACCTTCTTCCCCGTCTCTTTCAGCACTCCCCATCCTCCTTAGGGCCACATATCTCCCGGGCCTGCTCCCACGGCCCATCCTCTGGCAGCTCCAAGTAGGTTTTAATAGACAGGAGACCAAGTAACGTCAAAATGTTAAAACCAATTAGGCCAGTCTCAGTTTCCCCTTCCCCACGCAGTTGTCATTGCCGTACTCTCAAAAGAAAGAAAGCAAACTTATGAGTTGCTTCATCCACGTTGTCACTCTTTATTATGGTAGCATTTGTATTTAATCTCACTTATATTTTCAAACATGTCGATTTGTGCAGTATACGGATGTACACAGAAGAAGTATAATAACAGAATATCTTTTCATAGGAAGAGTAGTAATTTGTTATAAATCGTAATCAGTGTGTCATTTGGAGGGGCTGGTTATAGGGACACTCTAGCATGTGTTATATGTAAGCCACACTGAATGCGACTTTGCTTGGGATAATGTGTGATATAAATGTTAAAAAAAAAAATCCTTTATCTTCCACGTTTCAAGACACTGCCTATCCTTCTGGATAGTGATGGCACAAGGAAAGCAAGTTTGGTCCAGTGAAGACTAACTCAAAACAACTTGTTCCTTAGCTGGGCCCTAGTATTACCATATTAGAAATGCAACCATACCATGCCTCTGTGGCTATGTTCCACTAATGTTAAACAATTATCTGGATTTCTTAAAAGGATTATATAAACGTAGGATGCAGTGGTGTTCCTAGGGGGGGGCGGTGGGGGCAGTCCGCCCCGGGTGCACGCCGCCGGGTGGGTGCCGCGCGCGCCTGCCCTCCGTTGTTCGATGCTTCTTCTCTGCCCCGGAACAGGTTACTTCCTGTTCCAGGGCAGAGAAGAAGCATCAAACAACAGAGGAAAGGCGCGCGCGGCACACCCCCCCCCCCGGCGGCGTGCACCCGGCGGGGGGGAGGGGGTTCCTTTATGGGGGTGTCCTTTCGCCGGGGGGGGGGTCCGCGTGGCATCGGGGGGGCGGGGCGCATCAGCGATCCGCCCCGGGTGCCAGTCCCCCTAGGAACGCCACTGGTAGGATGCATGACTAGGGACACAAAAATACACTTATTTATTCAATATCACAATTTCTCATATACAGCCACAAAACAACTTTTTTAGGGTGGATAGTGTTCCTTTTATTATCGACCAGATAGAGATAAGAGTTTTCAGTTTTGGCACAGTAAAAGTCATCATAAGAACAAAATATGAGAAAACAAATGGACTGCATTAGGGGCTTATAGCCCGTTTATGTTTAAACAAAAGAGATCTGCATGAAACAAAATATTTAATTTTATTTTGACTTATAAAACCGCTTGCCCCTGAAACATGTTCAAAACAGAATAATCCATTTGTGAATCTAAAAGGTAAACTTATACAACACAGATGAAGATGTGATTCCATGTGGCCCAATGAAAGGAGAGTTTAATTCTACCTCCATTTAATTTCAGTATATTCTATCATCTTTATAACTAACATCAAGCTTCCCAAGAATGACAACGTGTATGCAGCAGATCATGTTTGCTTCTTTTGAACTGAACGGCAACAACGGCTGCATGGGGGGGGGGGGGGGGGATAGATTACCCAAATTGGCTTCACCCTCTCTTCTGCCCGTCTCTCCCATCTGCATGGTCACTTTTTACTTCCCTGAAGCCTTCTTCCTCCTGCACCGGCGAATCGATTCATAGTCAGCCTTCTGCCAGCATCGGGGCCTCTCCTCAGGCGCGACCCGCCTACTCTAAGCAACTTCCTGTTTTCCGCAGAGGTGGGATGCGCCTGAGAAGAGGCCCCGATGCTGGCAGAAGGCTGACTGTGAATCGCCAGTGCCGGAGGGAGAACACTTCGGGAAGTAAAAGTGGCCTCGCGGATGGGAGAGCACGGGCAGAAGAGATAGGAAAAGATTAAAGGGAGGGAGCAGAAAAAAATTATTTATTGGGTTGAGGCACATAGGCGCCATTTTTTCTAAACATCTGTTTAGGGGAGCGACTGCTCCCCCTGCGCCCCACCTAGCTATGCCACTGCTTACTCCCCCAATGGTCCTTGACCACCTCCTACCCCCCCCCCCCCCAAAACCGTGGATAGAAAAATTACTCACCATCCTCTATGACAGCCTCAGATGTTATAGCCAGGTCTATCAGAGCAGCATGCTGGTTCCTGGAGTAATAGAGTGGTCAGTGCAGTGCACTGTAGACAGGTGGACCCAGGCCCATACCTCCTCCTACCTGTTACACTTGTGGTAAAAAGTGTCACTCCCCCAAAACTCACTCAAACACTCCTGTACCCACATAAAGGTGCCCCCTTCACCCATAAGGACTATTGTAGTGGTGTAGAGTTGGGGGTAGTGGGTTTTGGGTGAGTTTAGGAGGGCTCAGAAGACAAGATAAGGGGTTGATGGTGAGATGTGTACCTGGGAACATGTATATGAAGTTCACAGCAGTGGTTCCCTAGGATGCCCCAATTCTCTCCTGGGATGTCTGGGGACCAGTCTACTAAAAATGCTGGGCACGCCTACATCCCAATGGCTTGATTTCATGCATTTTTTTTAAATAGCTTAAAAAGATTAACACACAAACCACAAAACCTTGTTTGAAACAGTATTTAAAAAAAAAAAAGAAGATAGATGTTTTTCTTTTTTCAAAAATGGGTAAATTTCCTAATCAGATTTGATACATTTAGCGCAAAACGTCCAAAGTCTGACTTAGACGCACTATTGACGGATGTCTATTTAGTTTATCACTATGTCTTTTTATATGAAGAATTCTTTTCTTGCTTATGTTTAAATTATAATGTTTTAATATCTATTTTTATATTTTAAATGTATGAAGCTCTTTGCAATAATTTATTTATAAAATGTTATTTTAATGCTATGACCCCTGACGTTGGCACTTGCTGAAAGATGGCTATGTGGAGTCAACAATGCAATTTATAACCAGAGTGTGGCTCCAGTGACATCATTGAACCCCTGGTCGTCTCCGCTTTTCTGCTGTTTCTGTTTTTCTGTGGAATTTTTTTGTTCTTCTGTTTCTCTTCTGGTTGCTAACTTTGATGCACATTTCTTAGTGAAACTTCTTCAGGCTGTCTCGTTAAAAGAGCATTGGCTAAGGGATGAAGCAGGAATGAAAACAGGAGGGGCAAATTCAATCAAGAATACATTTTGTTTTATACTTAAAAAAAAAAAAAAGAATTCCTCACTTTTTTCCTTAAAATCCTTTTGTAGATGTTGTAAGCAAACATGGAACTGGCTGACAGCAGTGATGAATCTGCAGAAGACATGACAGCTGCGACAATGGCCCCTAAGCCTGCAACAGACACATATGTAGGACAGAGATACTGCAGAACAATGGGCAAGATCATGCCGGCCTCTCCTCTTTCAAATGGTGTTGGCAAACCATAGCTTGTCTGATTCCAATCTGAAATAAAAAAGAATGAAAAAGACTCTTTAGAAAAAATATACTGAACCTTTTCTTACTTCAACACTATACCATTTACCGTTCATCCAAGTTTTTTTTCCTGTTGATCGATGCACACCATCGTTGGAAAAAAACAGTTAAGGCACATCCAAATAATTAAAAAGATTTTTATTTCTCTGCCGATATTCAGCCTCGGCTGTGAAGATAGAGTGATGCAAATGCATAATTGGTGGACACTTCCTCCAGGGAGGAAGGCACTCTACAACCAAACTTGTTAAAATGAGTGCAAAACATAATCAACAATAACCAAGCTGATTTACTTTCACATTGCAGTGAGAGATGGGACACAACCCTTACCTCCAAAGCTTTCCCACTTTTTTCAAGTGAATAAAAATTAAGATGCCATATATTTATTTGAAAATTAGAAATTAGCCTTGAATTGGCGCCAGGAGAAAGACAGTCTGCAGATGTGCCAGGCAAATCGATGGCCGGCCATCTTCGGGGCCAGCTCCGCGAGGGGGCGGAGACAAGCGTATTTTCAAAATATGCTTGGCACCGGCCAAATCGCTCGCCAGTTTAGAGCAGGATCACCTGGTTTACATGAGATGGCCAGCTTCATTTTCCAGCCATAATGGAAGCTGGGCCCGGCCATCTCAAACCCGGCAAAATGCAAGGCATTTGGTCATGGGAGGAGCCAGCATTTCTAGTGCACTGGTCCCCCTGACATGCCAGGACACCAACCGGGCACCCTAGGGGGCACTTCTAAATATTAAAAAAAAAAAAAAAATAGGTGCCATGAGTATAGCTCCTTTACCTTGTGTGCTGAGCCCCCCAAATCCCCCCAAAACCCACTCCCCACAACTCTACATCACTACCATAGCCCTAAGGGGTGAAGGGGGGCACCTACATGTGGGTACAGTGGGTTTGTTTTTTTTTGGAGGGCTCAATATTTATCACCACAAGTGTAACAGGTGGGGGGGATGGGCCTGGGTCCACCTTCCTGAAGTGCACTGCACCCACTAAATACTGCTCCAGGGACGGGGGTTGGTGACCACTGGGGGAGTAAGGGGAGGTGATCCCCGCTTCCCTCCAGTGGTCATCTGGTTAATTGGGGCACTTTTTTGAGACTTGGTCCTAAAAATAAATGGACCAAGTCCAACCGGCGAAATGCTCGTTCGAGCCGGCCATTTTATTTCCATTATAAGGCGAAGCCAGCCATCTTGTAACCACGCCCCCACCCCACCCCCACCCCGCCTTTGCTACCCTACCAACACACCCCCTTGAAGGTTGGCCGGCACCGCGACGAAAAAGCAGTTGGGGCCAGCCAAAATCGGCTTTCGATAATACCAATTTGGCCGGGATCAGCAGATCGCCGGCGATCTCCCGATTTGTGTCGGAAGATCACCGGCAATCTCTTTCGAAAATGAGCTGGCAGGGCACCAAGGAGGGGAGGGGAGGATAGGATGCCTGCCTGCCCGTCTACCCGCTAGCCTGCCTGTTCATCCACAAATCCGGACAAACGGGCAGGCTGGCAAAAAAGCCCGGTTGCCCAGTTGTGTCCTCAAAAAGAGGATGTATGGTAACCCTATACACATTCCTTATAAAAATCACCACATTAGTGTTTCCCTTCAATGTAACATGTATTTAAAAGGAATGGTTTTAGCACACCTGTGGATGCTGCTACTGCTCCAAGCAGGACAGATGGGACAGCCATAAAGATACACCCAAGTGCACTAACCGAGGATGCAATTTTTGCTTGGGTAGTTGTCGAAGCTGAGAGAATTCTTTGGAAATAAATTTGCCACGGGATACTCCCAAGACTCTGAAATAATGAACATAAGCTGTTTAAAAAACCTAGGCAAAGAGAAAGTAAGCTGCAGGTAATGTTTTGCAAGACTCAAATGTTAGCGGAGCCTTTAGTATGACGCAATCCATTCTTCAACCAGAGATTAAGTGATCTGTTCCCAAATGCACATCACATCAAGGAGCTCTCATGACAGGAAACCATGAAACAAAGGTAAAATGGTTTGTTAATGCCAATACAATGCCAAGATTCTTATGAAGGGCTCCTTTTACTAAGCTGCAGTAAATGCTAACACGCGCTTGTTATACTTTAAAAGGGCTTACTGCAGGATGCACTGAGGCATCCTGCGATAAAATCCCAATGTATACATGAAAACCACATGCTAAATATTTTCCTTTCTTTTTTTTTTGAAGGCAAGTGACTGGATGGAGGGGGCAGAGAGTGGGTATGACTGCACAAATCAGTCTACAGTCAGTCACATTACCACATGCTGACTTAGGGGCCCTTTTACTAAGCCACATGGAGGGGCATAATCGAACTGGGTGCCCATCTTTAAGGGCGCCCCGGTGAAGGGGCGGGGCATCCCGTATTATTGAAACAAGATGGGTGTCCATCTTCCGTTTCGATAATACGGTCGGGGATGGCCAAATCTCGACATTTAGGTCGACCTTAGAGATGGCCAACCTCGGTTTTCGCCGATAATGGAAACCGAGGGCGGCCATCTCAAAAACTAACAAATGCAAGCCATTTGGTCATGGGAGGAGCCAGCATTCATAGTGCACTGGTCCCCTCTCACATTCCAGGACACCAACCGGGCACCCTAGGGGGCACTGCAGTGGACTTCACAAATTGCTCCCAGGTGCATAGCTCCCACCTTGTGTGCTGATCCTCCCAAAACCCACTACCCACAACTGTACAACACTACCATAGCCCTTAAAGGATAATGGGGGGCACCTAGATGTGGGTACTGTGTGTTTTGGGTGGGTTTTGGAGGGGGTTTTGGAGGGGTTTTACCACCACAAGTGTAACAGGTAGGGGGGATGGGCCTGGGTCCACCTGCCTGAAGTGCACTGCAGTACCCACTAAAAACTGCTCCAGAGACCTGCATACTGCTGTGATAGAGCTGGGTATGACATTTGAGGCTGGCATAGAGGCTGGAAAAAAATGTTTTTTAATTTGTTTTTTTGGGTGGGAGGGGGTTGGTGACCACTGGGGAAGTAAGGGGAGGTGATCCACGATTCCCTCCGGTGGTCATCTGGTCAGTTTGGGCACCTTTTCGAGGCTTGGTTGTGAACAAAAAGGGACCAAGTAATGTCGGCCAATTCTCATCAGGGAGGCCCTTCTTTTTTCCATTATCGGCCGAGGACGCCCATCTCTTAACTACGCCCCCGTCCCGCCTTCAGTACACTGCCGGCATGCCCCCTTGAACTTTGGTCATCCCCGCAATGGAAAGCAGTTGAGGGCGCCTAAAATCGGCTTACGATTATGCCGATTTGGGCGACCCTGAGAGAAGGAACTCCTGATTTGTGTCGGAAGATGGGCGCTCTTCTCTTTCGAAAATGAACTGGATAAGCATCTAAGTGCGCCCAATGCGCTCCATCTTTAAATCCAGAGAACAGGGAAAGATGAGTTCCAGAAGCACTTAGTCCCCTGAAGAAGCTTTACAAAGAGTGAAACAGAGAGCCCTGTCGGTCAAAGTGAAAGCTAAGAGACTTCATATGTCCTTGTTGCAATGAGATAATCATGAGGCAGTTTTTGAAAATTTAGAAAACAGAAGAAAAATTGAGGAAACTGATAAGTTATAGACATTGATTCAGTTAAAATATGTGGAAGTTTTTTGACCTATGATAATACTGGAGTCAGTGATGTGCCGGCACTAAGAAATTATACTTGCTTCTGTGCCGAGACTTTTGAGGTCTTTTTCCTCCACTAATTGGATTTAAGACTTTAAGTTTCACAGTGTGAATGAAGAGCTTTAAGTCTAGTTAAGCTTATTCTTCAGCTTCGAACATTAGTGCATGACCATTAATTCAGCAAATGGAAAATAGGCCATCTTTTGTCACCTAAAATTTTGTTATGTAAATACTTGAAGGATATATTGCTTGATAAAATATTGAAAAAAATAGTTATTTCTAATTGTTATTATCTTTTAAATCAACAAACTGGGACAATAGTTGGTTTTAAACGGGACCCAGTTGGCTTTGATTTTTTTTTTAATTTCACTAACTTTTCAGAGACATCTCAAGATATAATCAAGACTATGGCAATCTCCTTCTAACTACTTTTTCCATCAAACAGAAACAAATTGTATTTTCACAAGAAGGATGTTCAGTTTTGTGGTAAACACATTCAGGTTTCCTCTGGATGTGGCTTGGACCACACAGCTTTGTCGTATGAAATTAAGTTTAAAAAACAGTGTTAAAGATTGGTGCTTTCTTCTTTGTCCAGTTTCTTTGTAAATGTGTGGTTAAACTTAATAAGGTTGAATATGTTTATAAGTACATAAGTATTGCCATACTTATGTACACACCGAAGGTCCATCAAGCCCAGCATCTTGTTTCCAACAGTGGCCAATCCAGGTCACAAGTACCTGGCAAGATCCCAAAACAGTACATAAATTTTATGCTGCTTATCCTAGAAATAAGCAGTGGATTTTCCCCACGTCCATTTTAATAATGGTCTATGGACGTTTCCTTTAGGAAGCCATCCAAACCTTTTTGTAAACCCTGCTAAGCTAACCGCTTTTACTACATTCTCTGGCAACAAATTTCAGAGTTTAATTACACATTGAATGAAGAAATATTTTCTCCGATTTGTATTAAATTAACTACTTTCTAGATTCATTGCGTGCCCCGTAGTCCTAATATTTTTGGAAAGAGTAAACAAGTGATTCACGTCTACCCATTCCACTCATTATTTTATAGACCTCTATCATATCTCCCCTCAGCTGTCTTTTCTCCAAGCTGAAGAACCCTAGCTGCTTTAGCCTTTCCTCATAGGGAAGTCGTCACATCCCCTTTATCATTTTCGTCACCCTTCTCTGTACCTTTTCTAATTCCACTGTTTATTTTGATCCTTACCAGCTTGATAGGGTTCTTATTGATACGGGAACTGGAAAAGTGAAGAGTATATAAGTAGCAACAAGAAAATGTCACTGCAATGTAATAATTTTTAAAGCTGGTAATCTAAAAATGTGATTTTCCTTTTTTTTCTTATTTCTTTAAATATTGTGACTGTTTTCGTTAATGTGGACTACTTTATTCTTGTATAACTGTTAAGGGAATGTAAATAAATTTAAAAAAAATACAAATCAGATAAGGCCCTATTTACTAAGCATTTTTCTCATAGATATATATATAGATATATATAGGAAAAAATGTTTAATAAACAGGCTCCATGTTTCTATTTGTGAACTGGGATTTTAAATTCACCAACGAATAGATGAGAAAAGAGAATCTTACCAGATATAAAATGTCATCCAGCCATTTTCCAAGATAGTCTGTCTCTATCTTCCCAATCCAAGGGGCCTGATAAAATTCTTTAATGGCTGTCTTAGTAATGCTTTCAGAAGCGGAATTTATCAGGGCAAATGGTACACACGTCCACTGTTTAAAAGGGGAAAAGAAAGATGTTAGCCTAAGAGCTAGGGTCAACCTACCTCTCCAAAATCCCTTGTTGAATCAGCAATCAATTGTCTGTCATAGAATAAATTAGGAGCAAGCCTTTACCATTCAATATTCATAAACACTCCCCCTCCCTGATGGAGAAACCGATCTTTAGTAAATATGCTTCTTTTTTTTTTTTTACGTTCTGTCCTCAAAAAAAGTCACTTGCAAAAACATCACATGGCAAATATCAGTCGGAGATTAATTTTAGGCAAGGTGTCCCCCCAGGACTGAGTTGAGATGAAACATGTGTTTTTGTTCATGATGAAGTCTGGGGTGGCTGGACAGAGCGGGACTTGCAACAATCAGCAGCTATATATATATTTTTTTATTTTGAGCTATTCTGTTTGGCATTGTATTTTTTTTATTTTCCATTAATATTTTATTTGTAAACTGTAATGATGGCAACCCAATAGCAGAATATCAAGTTTATGTTCCAAACTGTACACTAAAATGAGAGAGCTGAAAACTTTTGTATATTCTGGCCCTGAGGAAGATACAGTCTGAGGAAACAAGAAAGAGTGCTTTTTTCTATTGCAGGTCCATCAGGTCCATTGAGTGGAGGAGTGGCCTAGTGGTTAGGGAGGTGGACTTTGGTCCTGAGGAACTGAGTTCGATTTGGGCAAGTCACTTAACCCTCCATCGCCTGCCACATTGAGCCTGCCATGAGTGGGAAAGCGCTGGGTACAAATGTAACAAAACAAAAAAAATTGGACATGAGCAAATTTAAGAAACTTCTGAAGAGCTATTTATCTTGTAAGGCTTAAGGTACACTGGATTAGAAATTTATGACATCTTAGTATTCAGGCAAGATTTAATTTAGGTAAGGATTGTTATGTAAATTGCATTTTTATGTTTTATAAAAAGATTATGTTTATGCAAAGAAATGGGCAGAATATAAATGATTAAACTATAAACTGTACAAACTGTAGTAATGCTATTAAAATAAGTATTACCCCTAGTAACGCATAAATTTATACCTCCTTCAAAGAAGGTGTGTGTGTACATGTATATTATATTGACAAACACAGAAGAACAAGGAACCTCCGCAAAAGGTAAAACCAGGCAAGCAAGCACGCGAAGGAGACAAAGGAGATGATGACAAAACATCTAACGGACTCAAAGAGTTCACATCAGAAAGTTTATTTCACAAAAAAATACTGGTCTAGACATGAATCGTGTTTCGGCCGCAGCGGCCTGCTTCAGGAGTCCCTGTTTTTTTTTTTTACCTGTGCACATCAGTAGCGTAGCCAGAGTTTAATATTTAGATGGGCCTGGAGGTGGACTGGGCGGGCACAGGCCTCGCATTTCCTCTCCACCCGCTACCACCACACCCCCCCCACGACAGCCCCCTGCACATGGTCAGTTCTGGTCCTTTTTACTGCCCTGAAGCGCCGTTCTCCCTCCAGCACCGGCGATTCCTATAGCCAGCCTTCTGCCAGCGCGCGTCGTCGGGGTCTCCTCTCAGGCACGTCCCGCCTACTCTGCAACGTCCTGTTTTCCGCAAAGGTGGGACGCAGGAAGTTGCAGAGTAGGTGGGACGTGCCTGAGAAGAGGCCCCAACGACAAGAGCTGGAAGAAGGCTGACTATGGGAATCGCCGGTGCTGGAGGGAGAATGGCGCTTCAGGGCAGTAAAAGTGAGCAGACCACGCGGACAGGGAGAGTGGGCAAAAGAGGCTGGGCAGGCCTGGAGCAAAAGTGGCTGGGCCTGGGCCCGTCCAGGCCCACCCATAGCTAAGCCCCTGGTGCACATCAGTGTCCCGAATTTGTGCATTCCAGATGAGTTAAACTGTGTATATCTTCTTTCCTAGCGATACACTGCTCACAGATGCTCTAGCACTTTCAGAAATTACAATATTCACAAATTATAGGGGCTTCTGAAGCAGGCCTCTGTGGCCGAAACACGATTCGTGTCGAGTCCAGTATTTTTTGTGAGATAAACTTCTGAGGTGAGCTCTTTGAGTCCGTTAGACGTTTTGTCATCATCTCCTTTGTCTCCTTTGCTGTGCATGGATATTACATACAATACATATGTACATCACAAGTCCGCCCCAGCTCCACCTTAATTATAACACCAGAAATACCTACATGCAGATTGCATAAAGCAGGCGTTATCTTGTGGTGTGTGTTACGGCATTATGAATGGCTGTGGCGGAAGCACCAGACCACTATGTATTTAAACCGCTCTTAAGGCAGCATAAAAATATTATACTGTAGTAGTGAAACAGGTTAAATAGGAATATTGTTCTACTATTATAAAACAGGATCGATGTCCAATGCAAAAATGATCTTTGGTTGTTAATGAATTGTGTGAGGGTTCATCTAGCGAATATTTGCCACGGCCATCTGTGAAATCCTTGGTGACATACTTTGTAGAGAAAATTGAGATGCTGTGTCTGGCTATGGAACAATCTATTACAGCTATTAATGGGAGTTATGGTCTTAGAACCTCCGTTAGTTGTTTCAAATCACAGAAGGAATTTGGGGATTTGACAATGACTTTACTGGAGAAAGTAATACACCAAGTTAAGAAAACTGTAAAGATATTAGATCCTGTGCCCCTGAGATGGTTGTTGTTACCAGCGTCCAAACAAAAAAAAAAAAACAGCACCATGGGCCTTTAAAAATGGAACACAATTCTTTAATGAATGAGCCTTCACAATTTTTTCCACTCTGTGTGACGTGGTATTAAAAGCAGAGCCTTTTGAGAGCACAGCTTTTCATCCGTTTGGATGCAGAAAGTGAAAGTGCCTTGGTGCTTTGTAGCTTTTACTATATGAGACATGGGGTAAGGAATAATATATTGTAGAGGAATATATTCGAGTTATTCCCCAAGTTTTCCACGTCATCACTTTGACCCCTGACGCAGCTGCTAGTCACCGAAACACAGCCCGTGTCGGGTCTTTTTGTCAAGGCTCATTCATTAAAGAACTGTGTTCCATTTTTAAAGGCCCGTGGTGCTGTTTTTTTTTTGGTTTGGACTTTAGTTTGTACTTCGTTCCCTCTCTTTTGTTATATGCTGTTACCAGCGTGTCAGTCATCTCTATGCTTCTACTTGGCAGTGTGCAGTGCTTGTATGGACTCATTTGGTCAACCCCACTGCAGTCCCTATGTTTAATATGCTCTGAGTAGAGCTTTAATTTTTTTTCCTGTTTCCTGAAGTGAGGAAGATGATTCTGGCCTAGTCAAAAAAAAAAATGTAGCAAGTTAGTCCATTCTAATGCACATGAAAAGGTTGATTATACTCTTATAAAGAACTTACCAGACCAATTATAATAAATAACAGCTGTATCACATCTGTGTAGGCAACAGAGTATAGACCGCCCAGTAAAGTGTAAATTAAAACAGTGAATGCAGAAATGATAATGGCTAAATAGCTCTGGACATCCAAAATGACACTCACTGTTGCTCCTGAAAATAAAATAAAACAAAGATATTTAAAAAAAATGCAAATAATGTTACATAAGCATAATTACACAGTGGACTATATTCAATGTAATTTAACCAGGTAGGAGGGCTTCTACCTGGTTCACATCTCCCGGAATATAGACCCTTGTGCACTTAACCAGAGTGAAGGTCGAGCTGGGACTTTTCCGCTCACTGCTAATACTCAGTGCCACTAGCTGGGCCCATAGGACTTTATATATAGCAGTACTGGGTATAGTATTGCCTACAGCCATCAACATTATATTACTGCATAATAAAACTGAAGTAAATTTTGTGCATTAGATACAAAAAATAATGCATGGTATAGTATGTGCAAAGCAAAACACAAAGCAGAGGAAGTCAAACAAATGGAGACATGAAACGGATGCTGGTATGAAGTCTTTATTGTGCTGACCCGACACGGCTGAATTTCAGCACAATGCCTGTGTTAGGGGTCGTTATCTGTGTAAGAAAGCTGATATATGCAGTATTCACAGTGCCCAGAAGTCGTACATTACATCGCAAATATATCTGAACACAGGAGTGACACCAAGAAATCCCGCCAGTCCATATCTAACCAGGAAATAAACCAACCTGGCAACTCAGTTTCCAGGAAACAACTCAATCACGGGAACTGAGTCGCTGGTTGGTGTTACTCCTGTGTTCAGATATATTTGTGATGTAATGTGCAACTTCTGGGCACTGTGAATACTGCATTTATCAGCTTTCTTACACAGATAACGACCCCCTGGGCAGGATGCAGCAAAGGAAAGGCCCTGATGGGGCTAACTGGCGGCAGCCTGTTTTAATTGCTGTCTCTGCCAGCCACCCACTGCGTTTTGAGGACTGCCGGGGGGGGGGGGGTTCTAGAGAGTGATGCTGGACCTGTGGGGATGGGGGGAGAGGAAAAGAGACAGAGAGATGCCGGATAGTGTGCATTTTGGTTCCACAGCAGGCAGCCCTTACCATTGGGTAGCCCTAGGCTTTTTGCTGGGCTCGCTCAGTGATAGCTATGCCCCTGGCCGGTACCTTGATAAATTCCAGGAGCCACTGAGTGCCCAAATATTAAGTACTGATACCTGATAGGGGCTGGCACTGAATATCCAGGCACAATTCCACTGACCACCACTGGTTGGATATTGGCCCTATATTCTTAAACTAAGGCCTGCCATTCATCTGCCTGGATTTAGGCGGCTAATAAAGGTATCTAGTGCTGAAAATGAGTGAAACTAGGAGCTTAAATTTAGGCACTCAAAAATTTCAAAAAAGACAAATTTAAGAGACTGTCTTTCAAAATTCTATATTAAATCCTTTGAACATTGGCCTCAGTGCTGTTTGGCTTAATGGTTTCACTGTCATGCACATTCAGTATATACAAATACATTTCTCTATTTGTAATTTTGAGTTTTTAACGATTAGACAGTAATTTGCTAACAGTTATCATGTGGTAACACTTTTGACAAGTGTTATTTTATATGCAATGGGCCCTGCAGTAATGTTTCTAATTAATACTTGTATATTCCTTACCTAATGAAGCAAGAATAGCTGCAAACCAAAACACATCCCCTATCAGTGATGGCAGGAAGAGAAGACTGGCCATTGTGTTCCCGTATGCTTCCTGCAGAGGGTCCATCATTGTCATGTATTTTTTGGATCTCATTGGTTTTACGAAGAAGGCACTGCCTGGCAAAATCAAAAGGCCTTTTCAGCAAATTCTTTATTACCACATTTGTTTGAAGAGTGAATTATTTATTTATTTATTTATTTATTTATTTATTTATTTTATTGCATTTGCATCCCACATTTTCCCACCTATTTGCGGGCTCAGTGTGGCTTACAATACATTGTAAATGATGGGAGTACAATTTGTTACAATTCGGTTATGGATTACATTGTGATGAGTTATGCGAAGACAGAGTCAAAGTATCATTAAGGGAACAGAACAATGGAAAAGAGCAATGGAACATTGGAAAGAAACAACGGGAAACTGATAGAGCAACAAGACAATAACAAGAGAACATTCGGCATCTACCTGTGAGCAGCTTTACATAGATAAGTTTGCTGCAGCATAAGGAAGTTGCAAAGCTACTTCCCATCCAGGCATAGCCCTGTCCTAACCAGGACAACGAAGGTCAGATTGTAAGAACCAGGAGCGTAGCTACGTGGGGCCATGGGGGCATGGGTCTCTGTAGATTTGGCCTTGGCCCCCCCCCCGCCGCCAACCCCTTTGACCCCTCTCCCGCCGCCAACCCTCCCCCGCCGACGGCAATGGCGGCTGGAAAGGAAGGTCGAAAGGGTTGGCGCTGGGGGGGGGACAAAGGTGGTGGTGGCGGCGGCAGCGGGGAGGTCAAAAATGGTGGGCGGGGGGGTCAAATGTGCCCCCTTACCTCGGGCTCTGGACCCCCCTCCCAACGAAGTCTGGCTAACTGAAACCTCTCATCATGGAAAAGTCTCATTGTGTTGCTCCAAAGAAGTAGAGGATGACACACATCTTCAAATCATGTCATTTTGACTGGTAGCGGACATTCTTCATTTTGCAGAAGTGACACTGTTATTCTATACATCATAGTAGAGCCAATTTTCACTAGCACCACACATAGAGGAGCATGGGATAAACATAAAGGAATCCTGTTCCAAGGGAATGGATCCTCAGAAGCTTAGCCGAGATTGGGTGGCAGAGCCGGTGGTGGGAGGCGGGGCTGTTGGTTGGGACGCGGGGATAGTGCTGGGCAGATTTATACAGTCTGTGCCCTGAAAATGATAGATACAAATCAAGGTAAGGTATACACAAAAAGTAGCACATATGAGTTTATCTTGTTGGGCAGACTGGATGGACCGTGCAGGTCTTTTTCTGCCGTCATCTACTATGTATAGAGGATTATTCTTGTAGTGAGCAATTTTAATAGACTCCTGATGCAGGCGGTATCCCTGCCGAAACATGGACCCGTGTCGGGTCTTTATGTTGGTGCTTTGGAATAAAATCTATTTGTTTTCCTCACGAGTTGAAGCTGTGTGTTATCCTGTGCTTCTTTGGAGCATTGTCGTTTAAGTAGAGGAGTTTCCTGTTCTTGGTTTTGATATACTTGAAAGTCTCACCGTGTCACAGAATTAAAGTTGAAATTACTGAAATTCAGCTATTAACCACTCCAAGGAGGGAGTGCAGTGATGACTTTAAACCTTTAAATCTTCAGTCCTCACTGTAGGTGTGAACATTTTTATAATTTAATACGATGGTTTATATTTTGACTTACTGTTTGTCAAAGGTTTCTGCACTTTGGTGTTTGTTTTAAGTAGGCTGATAGATAATGCCACCCCTCCCCCCCAAAAACCCCAAAGATTTACCTGGATAAATCATCTCTACCCACATGAATAAGTACAGTAGATTTTCCAGGGTTAAGATATACATGTTGCTTTACTCACAATAAAATAAAGTCTACTTGCATAGATTTGCCCACACTATTGATATGGTGGTCTTTTCCTCCCCCCTCCCCCACTTTTTTTGTTGGTTATTTTTTGTCCATCTGTATATATTTGATATGTTGCAGTCAATGTGAAGGAGTATTTTCCACATGACGTCTAAATTCGATTTGGATGTTTTGCTGAAAATGTCCAAGAATCAAGTGGTGAATGTAGCCATTTTCAAACCTGAGAAAAATGTCTATCTTTTGGTTTCAAAAATGGCCATTTTTCTAGATGCTTTGTGCTCAGTGCATTTTTATTTTGTGATTATATTAAAAAAAAATCCAAAGTAAAAATGCACAAAAGAGCCATTGGGACGTATTGGGGCGGGGGGGGGGGGGGCATCATTCTTAATAGACTGGCCACACAGACATCCAAGCAGAGCAGTGGGGCACCCTAGGGAGTGCTGCAATGGACTTCACATAAAAGTTCCCAGGTTACCCCCTTATATTGTATAGTGAGCCCTCCAAAACCTTATTGTACCCAGCTGTTATTACTACTACTATAAATCACTTTTATAGCGCTACCAGTCGTACGCAGCGCTTTACAATTGAACATGAAGAAGAAAGGCAGTACCTGCTCAAAAGAGCTTACAGTCTAAATCAGGACAAACAGACAGGACCAAAAAGGATAAGGGAAGGACAGACAGAAGGACACATAAGGATAAGATAAAAGTTACAAGTCAGGAGTCAAAAGCAGCATCAAACAGGTAGGCCTTTAGCCCGGATTTGAAGGCTGCGAGGGATGGATCTAGACGTAATTGCTCAGGAAGCCTATTCCAGGCATAAGGTGCAGCGAGATAGAAGGAGCGGAGTCTGGAGTTAGCGATGGAGGAGAAGGGTGCAATTAGTACATAAGTACATAAGTAATGCCACACTGGGAAAAGACCAAGGGTCCATCGAGCCCAGCATCCTGTCCACGACAGCGGCCAATCCAGGCAAAGGGCACCTGGAAAGCTTCCCAAACGTACAAACATTCTATACATGTTATTCCTGGAATTGTGGATTTTTCCCAAGTCCATTTAGTAGCGGTTTATGGACTTGTCCTTTAGGAAACCGTCTAACCTCCTTTTAAACTCTGCCAAACTAACCGCCTTCACCACGTTGTCCGGCAACGAATTCCAGAGTTTAATTACGCTTTGGGTGTAGAAAAATTTTCTCCGATTTGTTTTAAATTTACTACACTGTAAGTTTCATTGCATGCCCCCTAGTCCTAGCATTTTTGGAAAGCGTGAACAGATGCTTCACATCCACCTGTTCCACTCCACTCGTTATTTTATATACCTCTATCATGTCTCCCCTCAGCCGTCTCTTCTCCAAGCTGAAAAGCCCTAGCCTCCTTAGTCTTTCTTCATATGGAAGTCGTCCCATCCCCGCTATCATTTTAGTCGCCCTTTGCTGCACCTTTTCCAATTCCACTATATTTTTCTTGAGATGCGGCGACTAGAATTGAACAAAATACTCAAGGTGCAGTCGCACCATGGAGCGATATAACGGCATTATAACATCCTCACACCTGTTTTCCATACCTTTCCTAATAATACCCAACATTCTATTCGCTTTCGTAGCCACAGCAGCACACTGAGTAGAAGGTTTCAGGGTATTATCGATGACGACAACCAGGTCCCTTTCTTGGTCCCTAACTCCTAATGTGGAACCTTGCATGACGTAGCTATAATTTGGGTTCTTTTTTCCCACATGCATCGGAGTTTTAGGGAAGGAGTGTAGGAAGAGATGAGGATGGAGAGGTAGTGAGGGGCTGCAGAGTGAATGCACTTATAGGTCAACAAGAGGAGCTTGAATTGTATATGGAAACGGATAGGGAGCCAGTGAAGTGACTTCAGGAGAGGGGTGATATGGGCATAACGACGTTGGCGAAATATTAGTCATGTGGCAGAGTTTTGAATAGACTGAAGAGGAGAGAGATGGCTGAGTGGAAGACCTGTGAGAAGCAAGCTGCAGTAGTCTAAGCGAGAGGTGACGAGAGTGTGGATGAGGGTTCTGATAGCGTGTTCAGAAAGGAAAGGGCGAATTCTGGCGATGTTATAAAGGAAGAAACGACAGGTTTTAGCAATCTGTTGAATATGGGCCGAGAAGGAGAGGGAGGAGTCGACATATGCCTGCAGATGTCACCTATATGTGGGTACAATAGGTTTTTGGTAGGTTAACCTTACAACTTTATCCACAAGTTCTAGGCCCTTCCCTCCAGCATAATTCCCTTAGACTTTCAGCAATAAAGTAAGGGGGGGCTTGGGTGATGTACCGAGGGGGGGGGGGCTTGGGTGATGCACCGAGGGGGGGTGCGCAGCGGCGAACCGCCCCGGGTGGCAGCCGCCCTAGCTACGCCACTGCCTCAGACTGTGACTGGCTCAGCGGGTCACATAATACAAAATTCTGTAGCAGAGATTGATTTGCATGCACTGCTTCCATTGCATGCAAATTTCTCTCATGTCTATTCAGTGTGGATATTCAGAAAACCTCACTGGCTGGGGTTCCCCTAGAACAGGTTTGGGAACCACTGGTTTAGAATATCAGCATATATGTGTGTATGTGCTCACAAGCACCCTAATGCTGAAAATACACCTAAGCTCTGTTTTACGGGTAGGCAGAGAATGGGTGGTGCATGGGTTAGGACGAAAACTTAAATGCATACTTAAAAAATTGTAAAAGGTACATGCATATCTCCAGAAGTTAGGAGCAAGCACTTATACTAGCTCTATGGCAGGCATAAATGCTTGTGCCTAAATCATAGGCATGTATATTACCTGTTCAGGAAAATAGGTACCTAATTTCTGTCATAGAATATGTGTCACGTGGAGGGGCATAATCGAAAGGGACGCCCAAGTTTTGCTGAGGACGTCCTCACAAAATGTCCCGATGGAGGGGCGGGGAAACCCGTATTATCGAAACAAGATGGACGCCAATCTTTCATAGTAACATAGTAACATAGTAGATGACGGCAGAAAAAGACCTGCACGGTCCATCCAGTCTGCCCAACAAGACAACTCATGTGTGCTACTTTTGTGTATACCCTACTTTGATTTGTACCTGTGCTCTTCAGGGCACAGACCGTATAAGTCTGCCCAGCACTATCCCTGCCTCCCAGCACCGGCTCTGGCACAAGACCGGATAAGTCGCCCAGCGCTATCCCTGCCTCCCAACCTCCAGTCCCGCCTCCCACCACTGGCTCTGGCACAGACTGTATAAGTCTGCCCCGCACTATCCCCGCCTCCCAACCTCCAGCCCCGCCTCCCACTACCGGCTCTGCTATCCAATCTCGGTTAAGCTCCTGAGGATCCTTCCTTCTGAACAGGATTCCTTTATGTTTATCCCACGCATGTTTGAATTCCGTTACCGTTTCCGCTCCACCACCGTCCCTCGGGAGGGCATTCCAAGCATCCACCACTCTCTCCGTGAAGAAATACTTCCTGACATTTTTCTTGAGTCTGCCCCCCTTCAATCTCATTTCATGTCCTCTCGTTCTACCGCCTTCGTATCTCCGGAAAAGGTTCGTTTCGATAATACGGTTAAGGACACCCAAACCCTGAAATTTAGGTCGTCCTTAGAGATGGTCATCCCTAGACTTGGTCGTTTCTGATTTTCAGCGATAATGGAAACCAAGGATGCCCATCTCAGAAATGACCAAATGCAAGCCCTTTGGTCATGGGAGGAGCCAGCATTTGTAGTGCATTGGTCCCCCTGACATGCCAGGACACCAACCGGGCACCCTAGGGGGCACTGCAGTGGACTTCATAAATTGCTCCCAGGTACATAGCTTACCTTGTGTGCTGAGCCCCCCCACCCCCCCCCAATACCCACTATCCACAACTGTACACCATTACCATTGCCCTTACGGGTGAAGGGAGGCACTTAGATGTGGGTACAGTGGGTTTCTGGTGGGTTTTGGAGGGCTCACATTTACCACCACAAGTGTAACAGGTAGGGGGGGGATGGGCCTGGGTCCGCCTGTCTGAAGTGCACTGCACCCACTAAAACTGCTCCAGCGACCTGCATACTGCTGTGATGGACCTGAGTATGACATTTGAGGCTGGCATAAAGGCTGGCACAAAATATTTTAAAGATCTTTTTTTTAGGGTTTTTCAATGAAGGGTTACCCATATCAGACAGGCCTCTGGGAGAAACCAGACAAAGAGTGTCCCAAACTGGGAGAGTGGTAAGATGGCAACCTGAAGTTTGTATACCCAATGGCCCAGCTGCCCTCTGAACTTTCGTTTTCTTTATGTAAATTTCCTCTCTGCAAATGCAGTTACCTTAACTGAGAGGAAGGGGACAACCGGCGGTCAGCCGCCGATGGCCAGCGTTTTGTCCCCTGAGCAGCAAGTGCGGGACTGCTGCGTGATGAACTGCCCACAGATGAAAGGGTTGGCGAGTCCTTTGATTAGCGCCGGCGAAGGAGCGTCAACACTCTTGGATCTGGAAAAAACATCTTCCAGTTTTATAGAGATTTCATTCAGTTTCTCTGACTCATCACCTTGGAATACCATTTCTAGCACCAGTATCTCTCCCAAATCTTCTTCGGCGAAGACCGAAGCAAAGAATTAATTTAATCTTTCTAATTAATTTAAGCTTTGTCTTCCCTGATTGCCCCTTTTACCCCTCGGTCATCTAGCGGTCCAACTGATTCTTTTGCCGGCTTCTTGCTTTTAATATACCTAAATATTATTTACTATGTGTCTACTCTTTGGATAACTGCTTCAGAATATCTGATCCCAAATATGAATAAACACCTATTACCCAGCTAAGTCTCCTGCCTTCCTAGGAGTGGCCTAGTGGTTAGAGTGGTGGACTTTGGTCCTGGGGAACTGAGTTCAATTCCCACTGCAGGCACAGGCAAGTCACTTAACCCTCCATTGCCCCAGGTACAAATAAGTACCTAAGCCGCATTGAGCCTGCCATGAGTGGGAAAGCATGGGGTATATAAAAAAAAAATAATATATAAATATACTAGGAGATAAACCAGCTGTATCAATAAGATGATGCAATTAAAATTATATTAAGCATTACCATATCAAACTGGAAACATGTCCACCGAGCCCACCCCAAACCAAATCCAGCTGATCATATAACCAAGCTAAACACATGGATGAAAGAGAAGAAGGCAGAGGAAGAATGCTGGCTTACCATCATGACTACACTTTGTAGCCCTAACCATCTGTCCTCACTACCAGTCTGTTGAGTAGATTGTAAGCTCCATTTATTTTATTTATGTATTTAAAATATTTCTAAACAGCCTTCCTGGCCTAATTAGAAGCTCTGGCCCATTCAGCTAGAGCTTACTGCATCTAAGCAGTGCTTGCATGACATTTAAAATAAACCATAAACCCAAAAAGGATATCATTATTATTATTTTTAATATTTTTACCAATTGAAAGGCCTAAAGTAAATCCTAGTGGAGCCTGGACCCAAGCCAGTCCTCCTCTTGGGAGATATGTTATTTCAGCTGTACCGTTGATATAGGCTCCTCCGATCCATGTTGCTGTAAAATGAAAAGGAAAATGAGATTAGACTGATTTACTAGATTGTTTCCCAGACCTGCCCCAGTGACCCCACAGCCAGGATACCCACAATGAATATGCATGAGGATACTTTGTATATAGTGAGGGGTATATTCTATAAGTAGCTCCTAAACATCAGCGCTGAAAATTTAACACAGCGCAATTCTGTAAAAGTGTGTGCCCTTTATAGAATCACGCTTAGGCATAAACTGCACCTAATTGTAGGCATTTGCAATTAGGCCTGCTATGAGCAGCTTAAATGCAGGTGCAGTTTGGCCGATACATATATAGGTTTTTTTTTCCACCTACCCTTCATCCAACATCTCTCCCCTCTTTCCTCCCTGGTGTAACATACAGGCGTCCACTGATGCCTACAGCAATTCATTTTTGCTGCTTGCACTGCCCCCTCAGGCTTCCATTTGCTGCATCCTACTCTTGCTGATGTCATTGCCGGTTTCCTGTCTGGCGGGATGCAGCAGATCGAAGCCTGCGGGGCCGGCGCAAGCAGCAAAAATGAATCGCTGCAGGCACCAGTGGACACCTGTAAGGTACACACCATGGAGGGACGGAGTTCAGAGCCAGGAAGGCAGATTCCGGGATACCGCAGAGGAAAGAGGAAGGAAAGCAGTGTAGTGCCATTCCTGGGTGGGCCTCAACCAAGAATGAACGGGCCTGTTCTCACACAGGCCCACCCACAGCTACACTACTCTTTTATAGTCAGAGAGGGGTTTTCTGCTGCCACCAGTTTCTCTCATTGATTATCGCAGACACTCTTGGTATTTTCCTACCACCCAAGGAGATTTATTTATTTATTTTGTAGCATTTGTATCCCACATTTTCCCACCCATTTGCAGGCTCAATGTGGCTTACATTTGCCGTTATGGCGATTGCCATTTCCGGACTTTAGATATGCACATGATTTTGCAATCAAGTGCGCACATACATGGTAGAAGAATGCATTGTGTGCTTGCGTACTTGCTAACACGTGGTATTGCAATCAAGTGCGTATGCATGTGGTAGAAGAATACATTGTGGGCTTGTGTAGGTGTCGGCTTTATGTAGTTGCTCAGATGATGGTATTATGGTGAGAGTAATAGTGTTGGGCAGTGGTTATGTCGTTTCGGTCTTATTCTTCGTTGTTGTTGTTTAGAAGTTAGGACGATTGTTTGTTGTATGCTGGTGGTTGGGAGGCGGGGATAGTGCAGGGCAGACTTATACAGTCTGTGCCCTGAAGAGCATAGGTACAAATCAAAGTAGGGTATACACAAAAAGCAGCAAATATGAGTTATCTTGTTGGGCAGACTGGATGGACCGTGCAGGTCTTTTTCTGCCATCATCTACTATGTTACTATGTTACTTTTTTGAATAGGTCCATTTTCAGTAGTTTACGAAAGATGGTTAGATCTTGCGTTGTCTTTATGGTCTTCGGGAGTGTGTTCCATAGCTGTGTGCAAATGTAGGAGAAGCTGGTTGCGTAGGTGGACTTATATTTTAATCCTTTGCAGTTGGGGTAATGGAGGTTGAGGAATGTACGTGCTGATCCTTCCTGACAAGCCTTAGCAACATACCAGTCAACATTTAGCCAGCAGCAATGAGTATTTTTTAAAGTGCTGACTTTGGCCGGCTAAGTTAGCCCTGGATAGTGAATGTTGGTCCAGGTCTGGGCACTGTCATTGAATATTCAGGTCTGACTGGACATGTGCTGGCTGCCAGGACTTAAGCGGATCCTGGTTAATATTTAGCTGGGGTCCGCATAAGAGATTTATAGACCCACATAAGAGGATATCAGGTTCCCCCTAACACAACATGATCCCCTGCTGTTGCTAGATGTGCATACAGTATCATGAATGTGACCGTACTCCCTTGATCCATTTGTCTTCATATCTGAATCTGCTTATTACAGACCATTGGAATAAAGGTAGATTGTGAAATGTGTGTATTGCAAGCACTGTTTGATTTGTGCAGAGAAGGCATTTGTTCTCTTTAGCCATTATCAATAGGATGGCTTCTTAAAGAAAAGCCCATAGACCGTTATTAAAATGGACTTGGGGAAAATCCACTGCTTTTTTTTCTAGGATAAGCAGCGTAAAATGTATTGTACTGTTTTGGGATCTTACCAGGTTGACAACTGTTGGAAACAGGATGCTGGGCTTGATGGACCTTCGGTCTGTCCCAGTATGGCAATACTTATGTACTTCCCTAATCCCCCTAACCAGACAAGCCCCCTCAGCAATAAATTTGATCCCCTTTCCTGACCTCTCCAACCAGATAAGCCCCCTCACCTAACACAGTTTCCCCCTTCTGGTTCCCCCTCCCATCGGGTAGACTTCGGAAAACCATAGCATTCCTGGAAATTAGCTATAAGAAGGAGATCTACCTTTTGGGATTTGCTGGATACTTCATTTGACAGAGGGGCAATTTTTGTTAGACTGTGTAATGCCGATTTCCAGCAGCTAAGTGTTTTAGCACAAGATAAGAAAAGTCACAACCTTGAGACAGCAGTACAAAATGCTTGCCAACATTGGTCTGGGGACCAGGGCCACCGAGAGACTGGGCCGGGGCCGGGGCAAGGCCGCCCCCGGGGCCCCACCCCTGCTGTCCCACCCCCCCCCCCAGGTCACCGCCGCCGCTCCCCCCTCCACCCCCTGAGGTCACCACCGCCGCTCCCTCCTCTGTCTGCCACCGGGCCGGGCCCCCTGCATTGAAATTGCAGCGCCTCTCACCTCCGTGAAAGCAGCGCTACAGGCAGCAGAATGCCTCCCTTCGGCCCTCCTTGTGTCCCGCCCTCGCGGAAGTTACGTCAGACGAGGGCGAGACACAAGGAGGGAAGGAGGCCCGAAGGGAGGTGATCTGCCGCCCTGCTGCCTGCAGCGCTGCTTTCACGGAGTTGAGAGGCGCTGCGATTTCAATGCAGGGGGCAGACGGTCGACGACAGAGGGCGGGTAGGACTGCGGCGCCGGGCCCCCCCCTGCCCCCCTCTCGGTGGCTATGCTGGGGACTGCTTTATTCTGCTGGTGAATGCTAGATAAGAGCATTTTACTTTGTTAAAAAATATTGTAAGAAATGAAAGGGTGGTATTTTTGCACTTATGTAAATTGTGGTATGGTTTTTTGCCAATGATGAAGAGTTATTAGCTACAAAGGTGTTCTACCTGGGGCTCTTTGAGGCTTTTTCCACCCACTTTTCACTTTGTTTAAATCTACAGATTTACTTCACAGACTTGAATATTTATTGAGAACGATACAGACCATTGTTAGAGACAGGATGCTAGATTCAATGCACCTTGTTCTGGCTCTCATATCTGCAGGTTCTTATTGGCATTCCAACCAATGCCAGAACAATGCCAATGCCAGAACAAAGCAGTTTGGCACCCCATTCCACACAGCAGGAAGTGCAGCGAGTGCATCCACTGACTACCACTCCATTAACCCCCGCCCCCCCCCCCCCCCAATGCCAGAAGCACCCTTTAAAATATGGTGTTCAAGTTCCATCTCTGAGTGCAGCTATCCGTATCACATAGACAATTACATCCCACAAGTGTTACACATTGCATAGATTGCTGAATTTACATTCACAAAATAATGGATGAAACAGGACAGCCTAAGTTTCTTTTCTTGTTTAAAAATGTTGTGGTCTAAATCAGAAAAAGAATACATCTTAATCTTGCAAACTTACCGGTGGTGGTGAATAATCCAAGGAATACACTCATCCTTCTGCTTCCTACAATGGCTAATTCAATTTGATTGCTAGTCTTTTTATCCTTTTTGGTTTTCCAAGCAGCCCATACACCAATTGCTAAAGTTAATACACAAAAAATAATCGCAGCTACCAGGGCAGGAGTATTAAGAGCCATTTCCAGACTCGGTTCTGATGAAGAGACGCTAGTGTGAAAGGTTTTACAGAAGTCTGGAAGTCTTGTGATTAGAAATTAATTTATTATTTCAACCAGGGTTCAGAAGAGGGAAAAAAAACAATTCTCCCCAGGTCACGTGGCATCAAATCCTCTTCCCCTGAGACTGTCTCCTTCAGTCATCACCTTCAGTGAAATAATATTCACCCTCCTTTTTTGTGCAAACACATGGGAGGATGGGAGTGAATTTTAAGAAAATATGCATTCAATGAACTTTTTTATTAACTGCCTTTTATGACAATTCACAAATACTTACCATTTTTATTTATTTACTAGTAAAAAAGGCCCGTTTCTGAAAGAAATGAAACGGGCGCTAGCAAGGTTGTCCTCTAGTGGCAATTATGTTTTTAAGGGAAATGTTAGGAGAGAGTATGTGTGAGAGAGAGTGAGTGAGTATGTGTGAGAGAGAAAGAGTATATGTCAGAGAGAGAGTGTGTGATTGAGAGACAGTGTGTGATTGAGAGAGAGAATGTGTCTGTCTGTCTGTCTGTGTGAGTGAGAGAGAGAGTGTAGTGTGTGTCCCGTGTGCACCAACTATGCTCTCTCCCCTGCATTCATCCATATGCAGCAAACGTCCTCTGTGCTGCATCCATGTGCAGCATCTCTTCCCTGCCCCCTCCATCCATCGTGGTGCAGCAATTCTCCTCTGTCCGTTGCCCTCCCCCCCTACATGTGCATCAACTCTGCATTCTCCCCTGGCTTCCTCCCCCCTCCTCCCCCCTCCTCCCCCCTCCCCTCCCCTTCCCTTCCCTTCCCCTCCTCCTCCCCCTCTCTCTTGTCTCAGGCCGCCACCTCTCTCTCATCTCAGGACCCCTCCCCCTCCCCCCTCTCTCTCGTCTCAGGCCGCCACCTCTCTCTCGTCTCAGGCCCCCCCTCCTCTTTCTCGTCTCAGGACCAATTCCCACCACACCAGGGAGCATAGGCACCGACTCCGTGGGTGCTGTGGGTGCTCAAGCACCCCCAATATTTTCAAACCTGCCCTCCTTGCTTTCCTGCCGCTCAGCCAGCGCTTAAAACTAATTTTACGTGACTGAACGGCAGTGAAAGAAGCAGAGTACAGGCTCCGTCTTCACCTTTCTTCTTCCCTCTCAGCTGTGCTCCTGCCCTTGCGTAAACAGGAAATGAGGGCGGGACCACAGCTGAGAAGGAAGAATAAAGGTGAAGACGGAGCCGGCTGTACTCTGCCTCTTTTGTTCAGTCAGGTAAAATTAGTTTTAAGAGGTAGGGCAGGGAAGAAATCGCTGAACATTGATGCTGGGCAGGGGACAGTGGAGAGAGGAGAGTTGCTGAACATGAGTACAGGGGAGGGCATGGGGCAGGGGAGAGAGGAGACTTGCTGAACATGGATACAGGAGAGGGCAGGGGAGAGAGGAGAGTTGCTGAACATGGATACAGGGGAGGACAGGGGAGAGTGGAGAGTTGCTGAACATGGATACAGGGGAGGACAGGGGAGAGAGGAGAGTTGCTGAACATGAGTACAGGGGAGGGCAGGGGGCAGGGGAGAGAGGAGAGTTGCTGAACATGGATACAGGGGGGGCAGGGGACAGGGGAGAGAGGAGAGTTTCTGAACATGGATACAGGGGAGGGCAGGGGACAGGGGAGAGTTGCTGAACATGGGTACAGGGGGAGGGCAGGGGGCAGGGGAGAGAGGAGAGTTGCTGAACATGGATACAGGGGAGGACAGGGGAGAGAGGAGAGTTGCTGAACATGAGTACAGGGGAGGGCAGGGGGCAGGGAAGAGAGGAGAGTTGCTGAACATGGATACAGGGGAGGGCAGGGGGCAGGGGAGAGAGGAGAGTTGCTGAACATGGACACAGGGGGGGCAGGGGACAGGGGAGAGAGGAGAGTTGCTGAACATGGATACAGGGGAGGGCAGGGGACAGGGGAGAGTTGCTGAACATGGGTACAGGGGGAGGGCAGGGGAGAGAGGAGAGTTGCTGAACATGGATACAGGGGAGGACAGGGGAGAGAGGAGAGTTGCTGAACATGAGTACAGGGGAGGGCAGGGGGCAGGGGAGAGAGGAGAGTTGCTGAACATGGATACAGGTGAGGGCATGGGGCAGGGGAGAGAGGAAGTGAGATGAACATGGATGGAGAGGCGGAGAGAGGAAAAATGGTGGACATGGATGGAGGAGAGGGAAGAGAGAGGAAGGAGTTGCATATGGATGGAGGAGAGTGAAGAAAGAGGAAGGAGAGGCATATTGTAAGCCACACTGAGCCCGCAAAAAGGTGGGCAAATGTGGGATACAAATGCAATAAATAAATAAATAAATACTGACAGAGATGAGGGAAAGGAAAAAGAGGAGAAAAACTACACATGGATGGAGAAAATAGACGCCGGATGGAAAGAGGGAAGAGAGGGGGCAGATGCTGGATGGAAAGGAGAGAGAGAGGGGGCAGATACTGGATGGAAAGGGGGAAGAGAGGGGGCGGATGCTGGAAGGAAAAGGGGGAGAGAGGGGGTAGACGATGGATGGAAAGGGGGGAAAGTTAAAGATTGAGGAAAGAAGAAACAAGAGACTGGGTCCAACACAATTAGAAACAGTAAACGGCCAGACCACAAAGGTAGGAAAAAATGAATTTTATTTTTAGTTTTGATAAAGTAGTGTGGTATCTGTGTTAATAAATACAGAAAATGGAAGTAATGTTTACTGGACTAATTTTAATACATTTTTGACTAATGTTTGGAGACCAAACCCTCCTTTCTTGTGTCAGAACATAATACCATAACAGCAGTATACTGTCCTGACCTGAGGAAAGAGGTTTTGGCCTTTGAAAGCTAATTGAAAAATGTATTTAGTCCACAAAAAATGATATCATATTTTCCATTTTTTGTTTTATTTGTTAACCTATAGTATAGTGATTGAAATATGTCAGTTTTTGAAATTTGCATCTCTTTATATTTGCAGAGTACAGGGGGACTGAGGGGTGGGACTGCTCAGAGAAGAAGTCCTGGTGCAGGTTGCAGGCAGCCTATGAGTGGCGCTGCCACTGCCCAGGTGAAGACTGCAGTAGACAGAATTTTAAGATGGGGGGGGGGGGGGGGGGAGAGACGCACTGCCTGTAAAAAAAAAAAATTTCAGCACCCCCAATCATTTTGAAAAGTTGGCTCCTATGCCAGGGAGGACAATTCCTACCCATACCCCCCCCCCCAAAAAAAAATGCAAAGCACACTAGAACAATTAATCTCTGTCCCTTTCCCCTTCCAAATCATTTGGGGGGAGCAATACCCCCCACACTCCCAAACATTACCTTTTACATATCCCTTTCCCCTTCCAGACATGCTGTTCATTTAGGGGGGCAATGCCCCCAAACTACACCCATCCAAAAAGAAAAGAATAATACTAATCTGCCAGCATAACTTTTCATCATAACAAATTACTACTCTACCTACTACATGAACAGCATCTTGACATCCTAAGAATAAGTGAAACCTGGTTAGATGAAAGTTGGGGTTTACCACTGGCTGAACTGTGCCCAACAGGTTTCAATATCCAACATCAACCAAGACCAGGAAGACTGGGTGGAGGGGTAGCAGTCTTGATTCGGGGGACAATCAAGCTGCACAGAATCTCCATCCCCCAGCTAAATGAATCAGAATCTCTTTTAATCCAGTTTGAAGAGGAGAAACCAATTTGACTGCTCATGGTATACCGAGCACCTCGTAACAAATATCTGTGCAAGAACTCCTAGATCTGATTACTCAAGTGACCCTGAATTATCCTAGGATGGTGATCACATGGGATATTTCAATCTACACATCAAATCCCCAGATACCACCACAGCTGCCTTTCTGGACACGATGACAGCACTAGGATTCACACAGCTGACCAATTCTCCAACCCATGAAAAGGGCCACATACTAGATTTGGTATTCTACAAACGGGTTGACATCCCAGAATTCTGCGATAGCAGTATTGAAATATCACACCAATCATGGTCAGATCATTTTCTAATTAAATTTTCCCTAAGTGACCACCTGAAACAAATGGCACCTCCCATGAAGGAGATGAGAGAGAAAAAAAGCTGACTGTTGAGAATTTCCTAGAGGCCTTGGACTATCCACATGTGGATGAAAAGACAACTACAATGTCAGAATAGGTTGACACACTTTTCCAAGACCTTCGAGAAAAGAGCACCACTAAAAAAGGTCTTATGCCCCACTCACAAACGCTCACCTTGATGTTCTCCAGAACTTTGGATCCTTAAATGCAAAGGACAGGAACTGGAAAAGAGATGGCGGAAATCTCACCTGAATGAAGACAAGCTAAACTGTAGGAAGCAGACGACAAAGTATCGCCAATCCTTAACAGCAACCAAAAAGCAATATTTCTCTCAATGCACTGCACAGGCTGCCAATTCAACCAAGCAGCTGTTCGGTATAGTAAACAGTGTACTGCAACCCCAACAACAGAACCAGCCTGTCCAGTCATAACTGAACTGCAATGATTTTGCAGCATACTTTGCCAACAAAATTAAAAGTCTCTGCCAGGATTTACAGGCAATCCCACACAGCCGCCAATCAGCTAACCAAGAGTGCACAAACTTGCCCCCTCCTGACAGTAACATATAGGACACTTTTAACCCAATAACAGAGGAGAGCCTTGACAAAATCCTAAGAGACCTTCAACCAATTATCTGCTCCTTCAACCCCCCCCCCCCCCCGCCCATCAAAGATAGTGTAGCAGGCAAGTATGTGCCTCATAGAAGGTGCCACTAAAATTGTGAACTTCTCTGTTTCTAACGGGCAACTACCAACAGCACTGAAAAGGGCAGTGGTTCACCCTTTGCTAAAGAAAAACAACTTTGACCATGACAGACTTAAAATTTACTGGCCAGTATCCAACATCCCATTTCTAGGGAAACTTATAGAACAGTCTGTGTTCAACTCAGTAAATGGCTAGAAGAGAGAAACTGACTAGATCCATGTCAATTTGGATTCAGACCCAGTTATAGAACAGAAACGGTCCTCGTATCCCTACTAGATGATCGTCATAGAAACCGAGACAAGGGATTTGCCTCGATGTTGGTACTGATAGATTTCTCAGCAGCTTTTGACAATGTGGATCATGATATCATGCTAGGAAAACTGGCAGAAACAGGTATCAATGGAACAGTACTTGCGTGGTTCTGATCCTATCTATCAGACAGGCAACAATTCATAATGTTTGGCTTCACCTCATTGCCACCATGGACACTGACCTGAGGGGTACCACAAGGATCGATACTATCACATATTCTGTTCAATATCTACCTCAAGTCACTAGCTGAGCTGATTAGGTCAATGGATACTCAGTTCTACAACTATGCAGATGATGTGCAGCTACTCATACTCGTTGAACCTGACTTATCTACAGCCCTAAATAAAATGATTATTTGTCTAACATCAATTCAAGAATAGGCTAAGCACAACAAACTTTGCCTGAACCCAAGTAAAACTAAGCTTCTCTGGGTTCCTAACACAAGTGGACAAATATCTGACATCAAAATCTCTTTTGGGAAGTACTCCCCCTCAAATCCCAAGTCAGGATCCATGGAATACAGTTAGATTCAACTGTATTCCAACTGTTACTCTGATTCCCCAAATCCATTCAACCTTCAAGAGCTACTTCTACTATTTGTGACAATTAAGCTGCCTCTCTCCTTACATCGAGAAGGAAAATCTTATCCCAGTTGTGCATGCCATGATAACATCAAGCTGGATTACTGTAATGCACTCTACAATGGTCTGACTACAAAGGGTCTGTACCAGATACAATTAATTCAGAATGCTGCAGCAAGACTCATAGAAGGTTGCAAGCAATGTGACCGCATCACACCATTTTTGCAAAAACTTCATTGGCTACCAGTATAATACAGGGCCAAATTTAAACTCTATGTCTGATCTTCAAGGCCCTTAAAAGAAATGGCCCAGAGTATTTGAAGAACAGGATGACCCTCTACACATCTCCAAGGTCAGTAAGGTCTTCCCAAGGAGTATCCCTAACCACACTCTCTCCAATACACAACACACAATGTGGTACCCATAAGCGAGCCTTCTTCGGAGTAGCCCCCACACTCTGGAATGTACTCCCTGAAAGGCTCCGCTTAACACAAGACTCTCTCTACTTCAGGAAGAAAGTGAAATCTTGGGTCTTCAACCAGGCCTTTAATGGAAGTAGTAACTAACTTGTTAGTCTCACACACACATCTACAAGGAGTGACACAGGCTGCACATACTGCAGCAAGAAATGTTTATCCACTCCTATCCTAGCTGAGATAATATTTAATCATTTCTCTGACCTCATGTGCAACTTTCTTTAAACTAGTCACCTTATTTTCTAACTCCTTTCCTCTATCTATCTATATGTTCCATCTTTGCTTATACCCTATGCAGTCTATTAAAATGTTACCCTATGCAGTCTATTAAAATGTTTTATTACGTATTGTGTTGACATGTAAGTAGCATACTATGCCATACTTTGTATTGTTTTTTGAATATTTTTACTGTTCTAATTGTCTATTGCTTATGTTTATTCTTACTGTACACCGCCTTGAGTGAATTCCTTCAAAAAGGTGGTAAATAAATCCTAATAGATTTATGCAGACTGGGCCATATTCTATAACAACGTGCATAAATTTGAGAATGCCCACAAAAGGCTAATTTCCCCTTCTATAACTATACCCCTTTTTGGATGTGTTTATTAGAATTTAAGCGCAATGAGTTACAGCATACACTTAGCGAGTTATGCATGCAAATTCTAATTATTGCCAATTAGTGCTCATTTTTACTTGTTAAGTGCTGTTAACAATGCTGATTGGCTTGTCAAGCCAATTATGTTACGTGCATTGTTATGGAATGTGCTTGGATTTAGGCACGGAACGCTAGGCACGATATATAGAATCTGGCAGTTAGCACAAGTGCTAATAATTAGCGTGCACTAAATGGCAAAGCACCCATTATATTCCTATGGGCATCTTATCATTTAGCACAGTGTATCCCAAGTCCAGTCCTGGATATCCTGTAAACCTCTTGCCAGTCAGGTTTAAAGGATATCCACAATGAATTATGCATGAACTTGATTTGCATATACTGCCTCCATTATATGCGAATCTGTTTCATGCATATTCATTGTGGATATCCTGAAAACCTGACTGATGGTGTCCCGTAGCTGGTTAAGTGTTGAATATCGCACTTAGGGACCCTTTTATTAAAGGGTTGGCACGTGGCAACAGGCTTGCTGTGTGCCAGTCTGGAACTACAACCAGGCTACCGCAGGAGCCCAGTGTTAGTTCCCACCCCCAGCGCGCCATTTCTGGCGCTACAAAATATTTTTCTATTTTTCTAGCATCGGTGTTTACACGGTGGTAATCAGGCAGTGCAGCACACTACCCGGTTAGCGCTGGGTTAACGCGGGAGCCCTTACCGCCACCTGAATGGGTGGCGGTAAGTACTCACCCCCAAAGTGGCCATGCTGTAAGTGGTTCCTGAAAAAGGCAGCCTTTTACCTGCTACGATAAAAGGGGACCTTAGCACACGTCAAAGACACACAATGATGCTAGTGCAGACTCCCTTTTACTGCAGCTTAGTAAAAGAACCCCTTAATCAGCTATGCTTTAGCCAGCTCAAGAAACCCACAAATTCAATGCCGAAGCCTGGACATCACCCGGCATTAAATTTCTGGACATAATGCTGATGGCAGTCCGAAAAGTACTCAGTGCTGCTGGCTGAATATTGACCTCTAGATGAATATTTTTTGTTTTGTTTTTTTATTTATTAACCTTTATTTTTATACCAGCACCAATCACAAGATCATGGAAAAGCAATTGATTTCCCTAGGTATATAATGGTTAGATTAGCTAAGAGAAACATATAAAAAATTTCAGCCTTACGTTTTCCTTACAGAAAAAAATAATGTATTGAGCCTTGTTTTTATCCTGGCCCCCAGAGGCACATGAAGATGAAGTGACGTGGCTGAGTCACACAGAGAGTCAGGGGAGATGAGGATCATGAACTCACATCCCATGACTTCTCCTAAGTTACAATCTAATGCTCTGACTACAGGGCCAGTTTCTGTCCCAGAAAGCAGAAAAAAGGGTTGTAATATTATTGTTTACCTAACAACTAAGTGGCTTCTTTAGCAAAGTGCGGTGTTTTTTTGCACTTACCGTAAATTATGTGCAAAACTGAACACACAGTAAGTCAAAGCCTGTGTGGTAAATGCAAGGAGTGTGGCCAGCATCTGTTCTGCATTTACCACACACGGCAGACACTCACCTAGCTGCAGGGCACTGTGTTACATGCAGTGGCAGATACCGCGGGACTGCCTGCGCTATCTGCTACCACTGGTAATGCAGTGGGGCTCAGTCCAGACAGAAAAAGGAAAACTGAATCTTACTGTGGATTACATTCCCTCCTGACCTGATCCCTCCTCCTGATCCTCCTGATCGGCAGTGGATTACAATTGTAGCAGAAGCCTTGCTTTCATTCTCTTTGAGCTTAATATTCGTATATCTATATATCACAAGACTCCTGAAGAAGGCGTCTGTAGCGCCGAAACACGGCTGCGTTGAGTCGAGTGTATATTTAAATAAAGAGATTGTTCCTATCTACGTCGCCTACTGGTGTTGCTCAAGAGCCTACTCCTCCTACTCCCCCTTTCCTCAGATTCTACTTTTCGTAGGAATTTGTGTACCTCCACCCTTGTGGTGGTTTGGCTTGCTTTACACCTATTCTCCAGACGTGATGCTTGCACTTTCAGTCTAGGTGCAAATTCTGCAGAATTTGTGCTTGTATTTTATAAGGACACACAGATGCGTATATGTTTTAATAAACTGGACAACCTGTTATAAAATTACCACCATAGGAGCAGGGTGAACAACCATAGGAGCCTACTCCTCCTACTCCCCCTTTCCTCAGGAACAGGTGTAAAGTCCATGCGTACAATATGCTTGCGCTTTCCCTTTGAAAATTGTCTATAGAAAAATAACACACAGAGATGTACCTGCTTTTTGGGAGGTACTTTTTCTCTTCTTAATAATGTGCATAATGATGACAATGCAAAAATATGTGTATTGTTACCTCCCCCCACCTACCGTGGCCGCCTCCAAGCTTGCCTACATTTTCTGTGTTGATCTCCATGCAGGACCAGCCATACCGATGAGAGACTCTGTTTTTTGCACATGAACCTATTTTTGGTCCTGTTTTTCAGCCCCTACTGTCTTATACAAATGAGGTCCCTCAATGAACCTCTGCATATGGCCCTGCATCCCTCCACATATTGGCTGCCACATATCCATGCATGCTTTAACCTGGGCAATTTTCAAAGATAATTTACCTGGGCAAATGACTTTACAAAATAGCCACTCCCTATATGTTATAAGGGGAAAGTGTTTGTTGAAGAAGGTTATCAATATGGACTGGCATTAAAATATGCTATTTTACTGTTAACCCCAGTTATTAGCAACTTGGGGGTCCTTTTACTAAGCTGCAGGAAAAAAGGCCCAAAGGTAGCAGAGGGGGCTGTTCTTCCCATGCGCCAGGGCCCTTTTTACCGCAGTGGGTAAAATGCCTCCCCCCCCCCCCAAAATGGCCATGCAGTAAGATAACTCTCACTGCGTGGCCATGCAGCGAAAAGCACATACCGCCACCCAATGAGGTGGCAATAAGGACTCCTTCAGTAACCCAGCAGTAACCGGGTAGTGTGCAGCGATGCCCAATTACTGCTGGGTTAGCTCCACACTATTAAAAGAAATTTTCTGGTGCGCCGAAAATGGCACACGCTGAAGCCGGAACTACTGCCGGTAGTCGTGTTGGGCCAGTGGTAGTTCCAAAATAGCATGCTGTAAACTCACGCTGGGCTTACCAACGCTTTGTAAAAGGGCCCCTTGGTCTCAAAAAATGGGACCTGTGCTAAAATAGCACAAGTTAGTGATTAAAAAAAAAACAACACATCTTAACACCAGCCCATGTTGGTAACTGTGTTCCTATGTGATTTGCTCAAAGTCATCACAAAGTCATTAGTAGACAGGGGAACTAAACCAGGGTCTCTAGCTCTACTTCAGTAAGTAAGTGAAAGTAATGGAAAAAGTAACTAACTTGCTAGTCACACAAGCACACACATGGATTGACACCAAGAGCACATACTATAGCAGTAGATGTTTATCCACTTCTACCCTAGCTAAGGTAATATTCAAGCACCTTCCTAACCTTATTTGCAACGTTCTTTAAATTAGTACCTTATTTTCTTACTCCTGTTACTCTATCCTATCTATATGTTCCATCTTTGCTTACACTCTAGGCTGTCTATTAAAATGTTTTATTGTGTTGACATTGTAATATAGCATACACGCCATACTGTATATTGCTGTTTGAATATTTTTACTTCTGTAATTGTCTAATGCATATGTTTGACTTATTCTTGCTGTACACCACCTTGAGTGAATTTCTTCAAAAAGGCGGTAAGTAAATCCAAATAAATAAATTGGCCAATAACAGGCAATTATTGTCACTAATTAGAATTTTTGTGCACAGCTTTTTAAGCACATTCTGTAAATTGGTGTGCGTAAATTCTAATGTGCAGATCTCAAAAGGGTGCATGGTCATGGGAGGGGTATGGGTGGGTCACATTTTCAATTCATGGACAGGGATCAGCAAAGTCACTCAGCAGCAAGTTTTTTTTTAAATCACATTTGATGGACAATTTCCTTGCCTATATGGAGCTTTTTTTTCTAAAGATAAGTATTACAGAACTTTTCTTGCCATTGCATATTGAATAAATTTTGGCTCCATTACTAATTTGATAAGTGGGGTGAGGAATATATATGTCATCTAAATTATGCTAGTTTGCGAGTGACAACACTATTTCTGAGAACTTTACATTTACATACAATCAACTAACTTTATTTTGTAATTTGATTTTAATTTTAGCTGTTTTTCAACAATAGTTTTTTCTACTTTATATTTTCTGAATGCCTATTTTACATCATAGGGGGGGGGGGGGGAGCTATAGATTGAATATCTCCAGAGATTCAGCTATTTATGCAGCCTCATCTTGGCTGTGTTTGAGGCTGCATATTAGCTCAATGGAAAGTTTCAATATGGGAAGACCGTAAATCAGTGCAGTGGGCAATTTACAATTGTCTGAAACATACTGCTGGTCCACATACCGAGTGAGTCTTTTGTGGTGACATAAGTACAATGCTATAGTTGCCTATCCTCTTAGCATTAACACTTTTTTCTTCCAGTTCATTTGGTGGAAGAACTGGGATCCTGGTTCCATGCAACTTCATTCACAGCTCCTTGGGAATTGCTTCTCTATTTTAACAGAAATATCAGGGCATGAACCATAGACAAGGACTCTTTCTAGAATCCTGTATTATGGACTCTAAATCAGGTGTCACTCTTAATGATGTCCATAAGCCATACCTCTAGGGCTGTGAAAGTTGGCTCTGCAGTTTCCATAGCCCTGGCCAACCCTTGATGCAGAAAACCTAATCCAGGTATCAAAGTGGGACTTTCTACATGGAAGTGCACAATACTTGTCACTGAACTACTAGGCCATTCCTAGAAGAAACTTCGTAATGAAAGGTTTGTACTTTTCTTTGCAATTTTAGGATGTAACACATACTGTACTAGAGATTTTCTAATTCCCTCACCGATAGTGCTCCCAACCCTCTTGTGAAGCTCTTAGGAAATCCCTCATGCCAGAGGCATTGCTGGAAGGCAAGTTTTGGGTGGGCCAACTGGTTGGATGGGTGGGCCCTAGAGAAACACCTGTGACCTAATGTCCCATCCCAGCCCCACCCCTACCCCACTCCCAATAACTTCAATGAGGGTAGTAGTGCAGGCTTCAGTGGTTGCAGGTCACGTTGAGGGCTAGGGGGCGTACAAGAGGCTGCACTCATTATCCCACATTGAACCATGGTCCCCCAACATACATATGCTTCCCCCAAATATTCTGCATCCATAGAACCCCCTGGCCCTCCCCCAACAGTGGATGCAGAGCAGAGCTAGGACATTTCCCCATAAAACTCACTATACAAAAAATATTTGTATTTAGTATTATCTCAATAAAAGGCACATTGTAAAGTAATACAAAAGTCTAGAAAACAAAAACTCACTCAGAACCTAGAGCCAAATCTACTATACCAGCACTAACTTCCAAACCAAGGATCCTATCTATGATATTTTAGGGTCCTAAATGTTACAGTGGGGCCCTAAACTATCAATACATCTATTGAGAAAACCGAACAAACCAAATTACTACAGAATAATACATAGAATACTTCAGTCACACAGTCAGACAGATCCGCACCTTGAGTATTGTGTTCAATTCTGGTGACCGCATCTCAAGAAAGATATAGTGGAACTGGAAAAGGTGCAGCGAAGGGCAACTAAAATGATAGAAAGACTAAGGAGGCTAGGGCTTTTCAGCTTGGAGAAGAGACAGCTGAGGGGAGACATGATAGAGGTGTATAAGATAATGAGTGGAGTGGAACAGGTGGATGTGAAGCATCTGTCCACGCTTTCCAAAAATACTAGGACTAGGGGGCATGCGATGAAACTACAGTGTAGTAAATTTAAAATAAATAGGAGAAACGTTTTCTTCACCCAACGAGTAATTAAACTCTGAAATTCGTTGCCGGAGAACATGGTGAAGGCGGTTAGCTTGGCAGAGTTTAAAAGGGGGTTAGACGGTTTCCTAAAGGACAAGTCCTTAAACCGCTACTAAATGGACTTGGGAAAAATCCACAATTCCAGGAATAACATGTATAGAATGTTTGTACGTTTGGGAAGCTTGCCAGGTGCCCTTGACCTGGATTGGCCGCTGTCGTGGATAGGATGCTGGGCTCAATGGACCCTTGGTCTTTTCCCAGTGTGGCATTACTTATGTACTTATGTACTTAAATGCAGCTCATCATGGTGAATGAAAAGCACCTCTTCCCCCAACAGGGGACTAGGCGTAACATAACCAGAATGGACAAGGGCTGGGAGGTGCTGCAGCTCCTCTTCAACAGGTAGTCTTCGTACCCGAGATCTATAAGTGTTTTCACCATTTGTCCCTTCCACTCTCCCTCCTCTTGCCTCTGTTATCAAACAGTTTCGGACTGCTGCTTGCATTTTATATACAAGGCTCTGCTTACGAGTGATGTCTACCTCACACGCCCAGGATGCATGTCTATGATACGATCTTTTTAGACATGTGTACAACTGCTACAGCACTTGCCATGTGCTTAGCGAATGACTGTTGTGCGCATGTGTTTGCTACAGCACTACCGTGGATTTCAACAGGTTAGCAAGACTTTCATGCAACGACCTTTGAATTAACATGTGACTCATTTGCATGAGATTTTTCTTTTGAGCATCCGTCGTTTTTTCATAATCGGCATCTTGTAACGTGGACCTTTACGTTTTCGGTTCTTCTACGTTTCTTTCATGCATCTGCCCCCTAGCTGTAGTGTGACTGGCTAAACATTCTGCATTTCTATTGGAAGACAATCCTATCATTTGATTGGTCCATTTCAATCCTAGTTTGGCACAGAATCCATGCATTCTACAAAGTGTACAATACATTTGGCATAACATATAAATTCTAAGTCCTATATTAGGAAACCTTTTACCTTTCTGTTTGAAACCCACTAGTATCTATTCCCAGTGTACTTGTGCAAAACTGATTTTTTTATTTTTAAATATGCTGTGCTCAGTGGAGGGGGTATCGTCCACAGGACTCACGTACAGTGTTTACTGCTTAAGCCCCCTAATAAACATCATTGCACACCTCCTTCCTTCCTATCTCTTTGTTGTTAATAATTAATAGTATACTGAATGTTGCTACTTAGCTTGGTTCCGGAGTCTGTGCTGCTCAATTTTTTGATGTTACCGTCATGTGGGGATCCCCATCCGGAGTGAAGTTAAAATTCAATCATAGTTCCGTGATTCCCTTGGTGTGGGAATGCCATTCTCACTTGAAGTCAATGTTCTTAATTCCCTGGTTCCCTTCATGCTCGGCATGTTTCGCGCTGTGCGTCCTCAGGGGAACTCTACGTAGCTGTGATGGGGCCTAGCCGCTATTCAGCCCAAGCCACTCAAAATGAATATAATATTAATTTCTGAATGAAATGATGTATACTACATATATGTTTTTCTGACATACTTTGATTGTGAGCCAACTAAACATATAAATGTGAAGTTTTGCTTATCTGATGTAACCTTTTTCACAGCACTGTAGGTGTAAGAGTACAGCACTGTAGGTGTAAGAGTAGCCACCGGGAAAAATATCCTGAAACAGAAATGCACCAACTAAGTTTCTGTTCCTTGGATGCTGGAGTTTAGCACACCAGTGACCTCAATTAAGTGTTAATTAAGATGTGGGGAAGTAGAATACTTGCATAGGTTGCTGAGTCAGCTTCAAAGAGCCTGTTTAAAAAAGGCCCCTTAGATTTAAAACTATATAAAGAGGAAAGGTCCCACTGAACTTTCTTTCTGAGAAGTTCCGAGAGAAGAGGACATTTCTCTGGTAAGTGAACACTATTTTGCTTGTGCTTTGGGAACTTAAAGATTGTGGTTTAAAGGAGGAATTGTAGGTTAGTGATAGGCAAAATAAAAATATAAAAAGCAAAAATCTCCATAGTCTTTTACACTTAGTGTTAAAAACTTTGTACCACAGCATTAACAGATAGAATCTAGCAGGCACTGCAGGATCTAGTGATAGGGTGGATCAAATTGGTGGAGGGGTAGCATTGTATATTAACGAGAGCCTTGAATCAAATAGATTGAAAATTCTGCAGGAAACAAAACACTTATTGGAATCACTGTGGATTAAAATTCCATGTGAAAAGGGGAAAAGGATAGTGATAGGAGTGTACTAACGTCCGCCTGGCCAGGATGAACAGACGGATGCAGAAATGTTAAAGGAAATTAGGGACACAAACAAACTGGACAACACAATAATAATGGGTGATTTCAATTACCCCGATATTGACTGGGTAAATGTAACATTGGGGCACGCTAGGGAGGTAAAATTCCTTGATGAAATCAAAGACAGCTTTATGGAGCAGCTGGTACAGGAGCCGACGAGAGAAGGAAAGATTCTGGACCTAGTCCTTAGTGGAGCGTATGATCTGGTGTGGGAGGTAATGGTGCTGGGGCCACTTGATAACAGTGATCATAATATGATCGGATTTGATATTAGCTTTGAAGTAAGTATACATAGGAAATCAAATGCGTTAGCGTTTAACTTTAAAAAAGGAGACTATGGTAAAATGAGAAGAACGGTGAAAAAAAACTTAGAAGAGCGACTGCGAGGGTCAAAAATTTACACCAGGCGTGGATGCTGTTCAAAAACACCATCCTGGAAGCCAGGTCAAATATATTCTGCGTATTAAAAAAGGAGGACGGAAGACCAAACGACGGCTGGCGTGGTTAAAAAGTGAGGTGAAGGAAGCTATTACAGCTAAAAGAAAATCCTTCAGAAAATGGAAGAAAGAACCGACTGAAAATAATAAGAAACAGCATAAGGAATGTCAAATGCAAAGCGCTGATAAGGAAGGCTAAGAGGGACTTCGAAAAAAAGATTGCGTTGGAGGCAAAAACACATATTAAATTTTTTTTTAGGTATATTAAAAGCAGGAAGCCGGCAAAAGAATCGGTTGGACAGCTAGATGACCAAGGAGTAAAAGGGGCGATCAGGGAAGACAAAGCCGTAGCGGAGAGAGTAAATGAATTCTTTGCTTCGGTCTTCACTGAGGAAGATTTGGGTGGGATACCGGTGCCGGAAATGATATTCGAGTCGGAGAAACTTAATGAATTCTCTTTAAACCTGGAGGACGTAATGGGGCAGTTCTACAAAGTGAAGAGTAGCAAATCTTCTAGACCGGATGGTATTCATCCCAGAGTACTGATAGAACTGAAAAATGAGCTTGCAGAGCTATTATTATTAACATTTGTATAGCGCTACTAGACGCATGCAGCGCTGAACACCTGACATAGAGAGACAGTCCCTGCTCAATAGAGCTTACAGTCTAAAAAGTAATACAGACAGACAAGACAATTAAGGGCAATGTCAATTAAGGTAATTAAGACAAGTCAATTAAGACAAGACAATTAAGGGTGCGGGAAGTATTGGGTGATAAGAACAAGGGGAGGCAATTGAGTAGTAGCTAGGAGCCAAAAGCAGTGGTGAAAAAGTGGGTTTTCAGCATAGATTTGAAAACAGGTAGAGATGGAGCTAGACGTACAGGCTCAGGAAGTCCATTCCAGGCATAAGGTGCCGCGAGGGAAAAGGAACGAAGTCTGGAGTTAGCAGTGGAGGAGAAGGGGGACGACAAGAGAGATTTGTCCAGTGAGCGGAGTTCACGGGGAGGAATGTAGGGAGAGATGAGAGTGGAGAGGTAATGGGGAGCTGCAGAATGGATGCATTTAAAGGTCAGTAAGAGAAGTTTGAATTGTATGCGGAAGCGGACAGGGAGCCAGTGAAGTGACTTGAGGAGTGGGCTAGTGTGGGTATAATGATTTTGGCGGAAAATAAGTCGTGCTGCAGAATTTTGGACAGACTGGAGAGGAGAGAGATGGCTGAGAGGAAGACCAGTGAGAAGTAAATTGCAATAATCCAAACGAGAGGTGACAAGCTATTGTTAGTAATATGTAATTTATCCTTAAAATCAAGTGTGGTACCGGAAGATTGGAGGGTGGCCAATGTAATGCCGATTTTTTTTTTTAACGGTTCCAGAGGAGATCCGGGAAATTATAGACCGGTGAGTCTGACGTCGGTGTTGGGCAAAATGGTAGAGACTATAATTAAGAACAAAATTACACAGCAAATTCAAAAGCATGGATTAATGAGACAAAGTCAACATGGATTTAGTGAAGGGAAATCTTGCCTCATCAATCTACTACATTTCTTTGAAGGGGTGAACAAACATGTGGATAAAGGTGAGCTGGCTGATATTGTGCATCTGGATTTCCAGAAGGCATTTGACAAAGTACCTCATTAAAGACTCCAGAGGAAATTGGAGAGTCATGGGATAGGAGGTAGAATTCTGGTTAAAAGATAGAAAACAGACAATAGAGTTAAATGGTCAGTATTCTCAAAGGAGAAGGGTAGTTAGTGGGGTTCTCCAGGGGTCTGTGCTAGGACCGCTGCTTTTTAACATATTTATAAATGACCTAGAGTTGGGAGTAACTAGCGAGGTAATTAAATTTGCTGATGACACAAAGTTATTCAAAGTCATTAAATCATGGGAGGATTGTGAAAAATTACAAGAGGACCTTACGAGACTGGGAGACTGGGCGTCTAAATGGCAGATGATGTTTAATGTGATCAAGTGCAAAGTGATGCATGTGGGAAAGAGGAACCCGAATTATAGCTATGTCATGCAAGGTGCCACATTAGGAGTTACAGTCCAAGAAAGGGATCTAGGTGTCGTCGTTGATGATATCTTGAAACCTTCTGCTCAGTGTGCTGCAGCGGCTGAGAAAGCAAATAGAATGTTAGGTATTTTTAGGAAAGGAATGGAAAACAAAAATGTATCGCTCCATGGTGTGACCGCACCTTGAATATTGTGTTCAATTCTGTTCGCTGCATCTCAAAAAAGATATTGTGGAATTAGAAAAGGTGCAGATAAGGGCGACAAAAATGATAAAGGAGATGGGACGACTTCCCTATGAGGAAAGGCTAAAGCGGCTAGGGCTCTTCAGCTTGGAGAAAAGGCGGCTGAAGGGAGATATGATAGAGATCTATAAAATAATGAGTGGAGTTGAATGGGTAGATGTGAAGCATCTGTTTACGCTTTCCAAAAATACTAGGCCTAGGGGGCATGCGATGAAGCTACAATATAATAAATTTTAAATGAATCGGAGAAGATTTTTCTTCACTCAACGTGTAATTAAACTCTGGAATTCATTGCCAGAGATTGTGATAAAGGCAGTTAACTTAGTGGAGTTTTAAAAAGGTTTGGACGGCTTCCTAATGGAAAAGTCCATAGACCATTATTAAATGGACTTGGGGAAAATCCACTATTTCTGGGATAAGCAGTATAAAATGTTTTGTACTTTTTTGGGATCTTGCCAGGTATTTGTGACCTGGATTGGCCACTGTTGGAAACAGGATGCTGGGCTTGATGGACCTTTGGTCTTTCCCAGTATGGCAATAGTTATGTACTTATATGTACTTATGTACCTTAACTTCATTTTTTAAAATCCTATTGTATTAGTTATTGTTTCCTTCAAGTGCAGACAGTATTCAAATTTAGTGTTTAAGATTTGTGAAGAGCATTTCCTATGGAAGTTAGTTACCCCCCCCCCCCCCTTTTACAAAGCCAGCTAGCGACTGCCGGTGTGGTAATGCCAACACAGCCCATTCAAAGTGAATGGGCTGTGTTGGCATGGGTTCGTGGCTTTCTACAAGGTGGGGTTAGACTGAAATATTGCTTTAATGGTTTCTACAGAATATGGGAAATGCTTTGGTAAAACTGGTCTAAAATTGATAGTGGATATTCATAAAACATGTCCTCATTGTACAGTGCTTAAGCAGGTGTTTCAGTCCTGTAGCCAGTTATTCTTTCGAAATAGAAACACCAGCAGCAAATTACCAGGACCATATGACTATTCACCCAAAAATTCTAAACAAAAGCTGAAATAGGATATACAGACATGGTGCTAGTAATTTATAATTTATGCCTACAATCTGATGTTGTGCCCAAAGGCTGGAGGGTAATATGTATCGCCAATATTTAAAAAAGAGAACAATCCAGTTAGCCTAATGTCAATGCTGGACTAAATGGTGGAAGCAACTACTAAAAATAAAATCACAGAACATTCAGATAGGCATGCATTAATGGAGAATAACCCACACTGATTTAGCACAAAGAAATCATGCTTTACTAATTTATTAGAATGTAAGGTGCACATAAACATATGGGTAGAAGAAAGCCAGCTGTTCAAGTAAACTCTCGTCCTCAAAAACCCCTGCCTTAGTAATTTAGTCAGGCTATAAGGTGTCACTAACCTCTTTGCCATTTTTAGAGTATACCTTGATTTTCAGAAAATATTTGGGGGTCCATTTTCTAAGCTGCAGTAAAAAGTGGCCTGCAGGAGTGTGGGCGCATGTTTTGGGCGTGCACTGGGTCATTTTTTTTACCACAGCTGGGAAAAAAGGCTTTTTTTAATGGGCTGGGAAATGGGCGTGAGCTAAAAGGCAAAAAAGTGAGGTGATCAAATTTGCAAATAACACAAAATTGTTTAAAAAAAAACAGCTGATTGTAAGGAATCACAGAATGTCCTTGTGAGACTGGGGATCCAGACATCTAAGGGGGAAAGTTATGAAGGTTTGGTAAAAGGAGAGCATTTACTGCATCTAAATTTACCACAGGAATCATCAGCCTGTGGTTTTTCTCTGTACCACAGGTTGCTGACGCCAATGGTAAAGGATTAATACTGCCTGCAAGCAGCATTAGTCCATCGGCCCAGGAGTGGTCTGAAGCTTCTGTGCCCTCCCCAATCATGTTCCCCAACACCTCCAAACAAAAGGGCCTCCTAATGTTTAGCCCCCTCCAAGCACAAGCTCCCCTGATGTTCAGCCCTCCTCTGACATAAGCCATCTCTAATGTTCGCTCCCACCCCATGTCAGCTTCTGTATCCCGGAGGCCCACTATACAGTACGTGGTGGCCTAGGGTGTCTATGGGCAGCAGCGATAACCAGTCACTCCTGCCGTTGCTAGCTGCTTCTCACAATGACGGCCCTAGTGGTAGTCTCATAGTACTACCACTAGGGATCATGTTAATAACATGGGGTGACCATCATGGGGGTGGCAGGTGAAACTCTGCGGGTTGCGGTTATTTTACTGTCATTTTTGGTGCTATGATGTGACTTGCGGTGTGCACTTCGTGTTCACCACAAGTTGCATTATGGTATTTACATAATAATGAGCTGCTTTAAATACATTTGCATATTTTGCATCTCATTACTATGCCCTGCAGGGTAACTTATTTAGTGCTGTGTTGGGGCAAGAAAACCAGCATTACAGCCGTTTAAGTCCTGTTAAAGGGCTAATAACATGAGTTATTGGCCCATCTCAGCTAGATAACTGCCCCCTAAATAAATGGCAGATGGAATTGAAAGTAGATATGAACAAATTAATAGGGAAAAAGCCTAAACTATAGGTGCACAATACTGGGTTCCATACTATGAGTAACCACTCAGCAAACAAATCTTAGATCATTATGGACAATACTTTGAAATCTTCAGCTCAGTATGTGCCAGTGGCTACAAAAGCAAATAGAATGCTAGGAATTATTCAGAAAGAAAGAGAACAAAACAGGGATATAGTGCCCCTGTATCAATCCATTGTGTGACTGCACCTTGAGTAATGTGTGTTTTAATTGCCGCATCTATGAAAAGATATAGCAGTGCTAGAAAGTGAAAGGTATCAAAATGATTATGGGGGTGGTATAGCTCCCTTATAGAGAAAAGCTCAACAGACTAGGACTCTTTAGCTTGGAGAAGAGACGTGATAAAGATTTATAAAGTCATGAGTGGGTGGCACAAGTTGATTGGTAATGATTATTTACTCTTTCCAACAGTCCTAGGACTAGGGACCAGAAAGTTAAGAAGCATATTTAAGACATATTCTAGCAAGTAGTTTGTCAGTCAATGCATAATTAAATGTAGATTCTGCAGCCAGAAAATGTGATCAAGCCTAGTAATGTAGCTGAGCTTAAAATAGTTAAGATGCATTTTTGGAAGACACATCTATTAACCATTATTTAGTTGGATAACCTCAGGTGTCTCCACCCCACACTTCTTGAAGGTGGTGATATGAGATAGGCATTCCTTTTTGGGATCTAGCTGGTACTTCAAAGTGATCAGCACTGACCACTGTTGGAGAGAGGGTGGTGGGTTCAATGGACTACTGGTCTGACCCAGCTTGACTCATGTTCTTATTCCAAGTTGTTCATGTTCTTGCGATATCAGGCTGAAAGACAACAAAGATGTTTTCAGTAAATAGGCTTAAGAAAACAGAAAGAGTACAGAAAATGTACCATAGAATAAATAATTAAAACAAAAGTGGCAAACTAATGAAATACAGATGACACTTTTCTAAGACAAGCATATGGGGCTGCTAGTGTTCTTTCCTAAATGTTCATTATCTCATAAAATGTATTTTTTCATTCCCTGTGGCTAAGCTCTGAGTCTGCTGTATGTTGGGGCCAGTTGGAGTCAAACACATGCTGAAGGTGATTAATTTGAGTTCCAGGTGGAACAAAGCCAGATGTGACCCCTGCTGGTCGAAAAGCAGCATTAAGGAAATCAAACTTGCCTTATACTGTATTTGTAATCGAGAGTGGGAAGGGAGGAGGAGAAGGCAGTGATATCTCTTGGCCTGGTAAGAAAGAAGTCAAGTCCCATTCAGGCAAAGGAAAGATGAAGCTGCATTCTTCCGGTGGGGGGGGGGGGGGGGGGGGGGATAGCAATGAGGAAGCTGCCCCCACCCAGACAATTTTATTTTTAGTAAATATTATACAGAAAAAAAGAAAATTAAACAATAGATTCACACTGAGTTAACAAAGGAAATACAAGTAGATTATTAAACAAAATTCCTAGACAAAAAAGAATATATCAAAACTATTTGTCTTCTAATATAATGGCCCAATATAAGAGACTTATCTTATCTTTCTGACATCTTATATTTGAGAACAAAAGAAATGTAAATACATTTGAACTGGACATATGAATAGAACTGAACCAATCCTGCCTATATAAAAAACAAACATAAAAAAAACTTCAAGTACTGAAAGAGTGAAAGTAATAATCAGCAGTATGGGAAGCCAGACTAATGTAATACACAGGCCCCTTTACCATGCAGTGTGGTAGCCCTAACACAGGTCTTTCCCACATGCTGCGGTCACTTGCAGCACAGCCTCTAAAAGGCAGATTTTTCAATTTTTCCAATAATGGCCAAGTGCTAATTTGGTTCATGTGCTAATCCTGCACTAACCAGTTAGCGCACGGTAATGCCCATGCACTAACCGATTAGCATAGCTGGGCCCACTCTCCACCCTAAACACATTCCCAAGAGGAGGAGAAGGCAAGTTGAAGTGTAAATAAGTTTATTAAGCAAGATTCTCCAAGTCAACAAACATCAAATTCAAAGAAGTACTAATCTACTTAGTGACACATTGAGGGGCATAATCGAAAGGGGCGCCCAAGTTTTCCTGAGGACGTCGTCGCAGGACGTCCCGGCGAATGGGCAGGGAAACCCGTATTATCGAAACAAGATGGATGTCCATCTTTCGTTTTGATAATACGGTCGTGGACACCCAAATCTTGGCATTTAGGTCGTCCCTAGAGATGGTCGTCCTTAGACTTGGACGTTTCTGATTTTCGGCGATAATGGAAACTAAGGACACCCATCTCAGAAACGACCAAATGCAAGCCCTTTGGTCATGGGAGGAGCCAGCATTCGTAGTGCACTGGTCCCCCTGACATGCCAGGACACCAACCGGGCACCCCAGGGGGCATTGCAGTGGACTTCAGAAAATGCTCCCAGGTACATAGCTCCCTTACCTTGTGTGCTGAGCCCCCCCACAAACCACACCAAAACCCACTCCCCAAAACTGTACACCACTACCATAGCCCTTATGGTTGGAGGGGGGGCACCTAGATGTGGGTTTTGTGGGTTTTGGAGGGCTCACATTTACCACCACAAGTGTAACAGGTAGGGGGGATGGGCCTGGGTCTGCCTGCCTGAAGTGCACTGCACCCACTAAAACTGCTCCAGGGACCTGCATACTGCTGTCATTTTGCTGAGTATGATATTTGAGGCTGGCAAAAAAATATTTAAAAAAAGGGGTTTTTTTGAGGGTGGGAGGGGGTTAGTGACCACTGGGGGAGTAAAGGGAGGTCATCTCCGATTCCCTCCAGTGGTCATCTGGTCAGTTTGGGAACCTTTTTGTGGCTTGGTCGTAAGAAAAAGGACCAGGTAAAGTCGTCCAAGTGTTCGTCAGGCACACTGAAGTCCCGCCTTCGCTACGCTTCCGACATGCTCCTGTGAACTTTGGTCGTCCCCATGATGGAAAGCAGTTGGGGACGCCCAAAATTGAAAATAAGCCTGATTGTCTACAATCAAATTACCAAAATTCCTTCCCAATGCTTCTGGACTATCCAAACAGTAATGTTTAGCAAACACGTTCAATGAAGCCCAATGTATAAATCTGTGGTCAATATGGTCTCTGTGTAACTCTTAAGATGCCTGCTTTTTTTCGTGAAGCAGGGTTTGCCCAACTCTGTAAAACAGCAAGGTAAGGTCAGACAGTATTTCAGTATAATCTTATCTGATAAAACCCTACTGAACCAGGAAACTGATATGATGCACATTATGATTTCACTGATTTTTATATCACAAATGTGCATCAACTTCTCCAACATCATACTAATTGAAGATATAAACCTACATTTGGACAATGCTCAGGACATTAAATCAAAAGACCTTTCAAACTTCCTATCCTCCTGGTCTTTTTCTATGCTGCTTGGTAATTCCTCCCATACAAGAAGTCACCTACTTGACTTAGTAGTTTTTAGATTTGCAAACCCAGATGTTCATAATATTAGTAACTGGATGGATATCCTATGGCCTGACAATTATAAATTATAAATTTACCTTTATAATTAATTGGAAAGAAAACGTATCCAAAAAAACTTTGAAACACCCCATAATCTACAAATCAAGAGGAAAAATAGATGTACTATCATTCTGGTCGCAATTTAATAACAGCTCTGATACTATATTTAATAATCCCTCTGACTTCATTACCCACTGGGATTCCTTGAGTAAAACTATTCTTGATGAGATTGCCCCCAAGGGGACCAAAATCAAACACAATGATAGAAAATCCCCTTGGTTTAACACTACAGTCCTATTAGCCAAAAGAACATGCAGACAACTGGAAAGAAAATGGTGTAAAAATACAATACAAGAGAACAAGAAACTACTTTAATAAGTACATAAGAATAGCCATACTGTATCAGACCAATGGTCCATCTATCCTAGTATCCTGTTTCCAGCAGTGACCAATCCAGGTCACAAGTACCTGGCAGACACCCAATTAGTAACAACATTCCATGCTACCAATCCCAGGGCAAGCAATGACATCCCTTATTCCGCCCTGCTTGTTTATATATCACTACCTGATTGTTTGTACAGACCTCTACTATCGAACCTTGAAGGTAATGATAAAAAACCTGAAGTGCTTTATGCACCACCCTCAACTTCAGCAAATTTATATGGAGAGCATACTCTCAAGAAATCCACAGATTTTGTGCCATGCAGCCCTCGAAAATGTGCCCCCCTAACACACCAAAGAAGCATCTACTACTTTCACCTCTTGTAGACTTTAACGTCTTCTTCCACCTCAGTCTCACTGCTTTTCTTCCTTCTAAGTCCACTCCATCAGTCTATTCACTCCTCTGCCTCTCCGAGTAGCAGTCATTTATCAACCCCCTGATAAGTCCCTTTCTTCCTTTCTCACTGACTTTGATGCCTGGCTTTCCTTCTTTCTTGAACCTTCATCTCCTTCACTCATTCTTGGGGATTTTAACATACATGCTAATGATCCCTCTGACTCTTATGCTTCTCAGTTTCTCGCTTTAACATCCTCTTTCAATCTTCAACTGTGCTCCACTACCCCCACTCACCAGAATGACCACTGTCTTGATTTTTTTTTTTTTTTTTTAATTTGCATTTTGAAACTTACATTTCAAGTGATAACACTTGTAAAGAAATACAGATAGGCATAAGTAATACAAATAAATACAACCAAAAATTTTGTATATAATCTTCTTTAGACCACAATATAGGAGGGGGGCAGTTTAGGCAATTCTTCCAGGAGAAGGAAAACCACATAAAACAAATTAAACATGTATATAGCTTAACACGCCTATCCAGACATCAGCTTAAATCAGCCCAATATCAGATACTAAGTTACTGACATTTTTTTTAAATCTATAAATGCTTTCAAATGTTCAGGATTGAAGAAGATATACAGTATTTAAGCCCTAAATATTTTATCACGCATCTACAGGGATAGTTCAAATAAAAGGAGGCTCCTATTTCTAGGGCCTCCTTTCTAATAGCTAAAAATGCCCTTCTTCTTTCCTGTGTATGCTTGGCAACATCGGAGTACATCCATATTTTCGCCCCACAAAATGGGGACTGTATATGTCTAAAGAATAATCGTTTGACTGCTTCTAAATCTTGCTCAAATATAAAGGACACTATTAATGTATTTCTTTCAGAATCTTCATTTAATGAGGACTCTAAAAGTTCTGTTAGGTTCAAGTTTTGTCCATTTTTTTTCCTTTGTGACTCTATGTCCATTCCTGGTTCACTTTTCTTCTTTTGTGGAATGTAATAAATTCGATTGATTGGAGGAATATGTTCTGGGGAATATTTCAAGACCTCTATCAAATATTTTTTAAAAGCTTCTAAAGGAGAGATCCCAGTAGCTTGTGGAAAATTTAAAAATCGCAAATTTAATCTACGATTATAATTCTCCAGTTGTTCAAGTTTCCTATGTATACCAGCATTATCCTTTATTAGCATAGTGGAAGTTCCTTGAATCTTTTCCACTTCAGTTTTAAGCTGAACCATTTGGGTTTTAGAGTCAGTTTTAATTGTTTCTATAGATTTAGAAAGATTGTCCACAGTACTCACAAGTGCTGCCATACCTTCCGTTGAGTCAGTAAGTTTAGTATCAAGTTGTTGGAGAGCATCCCATATGCTCTCTAAAGTTACCGTCTGAGGTTTAATCAGAGAAACTCTGTAAGCTTGATGGCCCTCCGGCTTCAAGCCTCCGTCGGTTGTACTCCCTTCCTGACCTCTTGCTTGGGAAACCCCTTCGACGACTTCCGTTTCTGGCGTCCCAATAGGAGAGGGAGGACCTTCGGGCACAGGCGGTATGTTGGGCTCCCGGGGCGAAAGAGTGACATCGAGCCCCAAGTCTCGTAGCTCTCCCAGCAAAGAGACAGCAGGGCAACTCCCGGTGAAAATTTCTGGAGTCCTCACGGTGAACCTTTCGATTGACGGCTGCGAAGGGGAGGAGGTCCTGACCGCCGAGGCTCCGGTCTTAACCGCTCCTTTGCGCTTCGTATGCGGCATATTGGTAAGGTAGAAAAAGATTAATTTTGCTGCCGTCGTCTAGAGGTCTCATCCGAGATTGCGGCGTGCCGCCATCTTGAAACCACTGTCTTGATTTTATCCTCTTCTCAAACTGCTCACTCTCCAGTTTCTGTGCCTCAGCTCTTCCCCTCTCTGACCATCATCTGATAACTTTCACACTTAAACACCCTCCTCCCCAGTCCCGTCCAATCTTAACCAATACATATGTAAGGCGTACCAAACCCCAGCTTTGGCTGACCTCTAGAATCCGCTACCTACGTTCCTGTGCCCGCTCTGCCGAACTCCTTTCGCTGAAATCCCGTGCCCATGCTGACTTCATACATTTCAGATTCTTGCTGACATCATTCCAGTCTGCTCTTTTACTTGCCAAACAGGACTATTACATCCAGTTGACAAATTCTCTTGGCTCAAACCCTCAACATCTCTTTGCCACACTGAACTCTCTCCTCAGAGTGCCTTCACCTCCAACTCCCTCTTCACTTTCTCCCCAGACTCTGGCTGAGTACTTTCATGATAAGGTTCACAAGATTAAACTTGAATTCTCAACCAAGTCACCTCCACCTCTTCTTCCCTTAGTCCATTCTCTCAACCTTCCAACCCCTGCCTCCTTTTCTTCCTTTTCTGAAATCACTGAAGAGGAAACTGCACATCTTCTTTCCTCCTCTAAACTAAGTACCTGTTCCTCTGATCCTATTCCCACCCATCTACTTAACACTATCTCTCCTACTGTCATCCCTTTTATCTCAAGATAGTAGCCTAATTCAAAATATTCTTACTGGTACCATAAATGTCAGTAATCTGTAATTCCCAGGTATCCAGTCAGCCTTAGAGAGACTAATAGTTTAGATTAACTTCCAACATTGACCTTCATAGATTTATAACTTTTTCATATATATTTTTATATTTTTATAGTGACCTCAGCGATGTTCATAGCAAGCAAAACAAGTTTTCATGGCGATGTTATCATCATCTGATTCTTCATTGGTCCACTCTAATAATTTTTAAAACTTTTTTTGAAAGACTTTTTAAAATGTTAATTAACTTATCTTCTCAAGCCCTTTTTCTCTGTCGGAACACGAGTTCAATTGTCCGACATATGTTTCGCTCGAAAGCGAGCTGTCTCAAGGACACTCCCCCTGGAATATCTTTAGCGCCAGCTCTGCTACATTTATTCTTGACAAAGGCCCTTTTATCTGCCATATCCTCAATCTTTTACTTTCCACTGCGACTGTTCTTGATGCCTTCAAACATGCCGTAGTCTAACCACTCCTTAAAAAACCTTCATTGGACCCTTCATGTCCTTCCAACTATCGTCCCATCTCCCTCGTTCCTTTCCTATCCAAGATACTTGAACGTGCTGTTCACCGCCATTGTCGACCTTCTTTCACCTCAAGCTATTCTTGATCCACTTCAATCTGGCTTTCGCCCTCTTCATTCTACTGAAACAGCACTCGCTAAAGTCTCCAATGATCTGTTCCTGGCCAGATCAAAAGGTCTCTAGTCTATCCTCATCCTTCTTGATCTATCTGCTGCTTTTGACACTGTTGATCACAGCCTACTCCTTGATACGTTGTCCTCACTTGGATTTCAGGGCTCTGTTCTTTCCTGGTTTTCTTCTTATCTCTCCCATTGTACTTTTAGTGTATACTCTGGTGGATCCTCCTCCACTTCTATCCCACTGTCAGTTGGTGTACCTCAGGGATCTGTCCTGGGACCCCTTCTTTTCTCCAACTATACTTCTTCCCTTGGTACTCTGATCTCATCCCATGGTTTTCAGTATCACTTTTATGCTGATGACTCCCAGATCTACCTCTCCACACCAGAAATCTCAGCAAGAATCCAGGCCAGTCTGCCTGTCTGACATTGCTGCCTAGATGTCTCACCGCCATATGAAACTAAACATGACCAAGACTGAGCTTCTTATCTTTCCCCCTAAACCAACCTCTCCTCTTCCCCCATTCTCTATTTCAGTGGATAACACTCTCATCCTCCCTGTATCATCAGCTCGTAAACTTGGGGTCATCTTCGACTCCTCTCTCTCCTTCTCTGCACATATTTAGCAGACTGCTAAAACCTGTCATTCCTTTCTCTATAATATCACCAAAGTTCGCCCTTTCCTTTTTGAGTATAATACCAGAACCCTTATCCACACTCTTATCACCTTTCGCTCAGACTATTGCAACTTTCTTCTCACAGGTCTCCCACTCAGCTATCTCTCTCTTCTTCAATCTGTTCAAAATTCTGCTGCACGACTTATATTCTGCCAGTGTCGCTATGCTCATATTAGCCCTCTCCTCAAGTCACTTCACTAGCTCCCTATCCGTTTCCGCATACAGTTCAAACTCCTCTTATTGACTTGTAAGTGCATTCACTCTGCAGCTCCTCAATACCTCTCCACTCTCATCTCTCCCTACACCCCTCCCCAGGAACTCCGTTCACTGGGTAAATTTCTCTTATCTGCACCTTTCTCCTCCACCGCTAACTCCAGACTCCGTTCCTTTTATCTTGCTGCATCATATGCCTGGAATAGACTTCCTGAGCCAGTACATCAAGCTCCATGTCTGGCTGTCTTCAAATCTAGGCTAAAAGCCCACCTTTTTGATGCGCTTTTAACTCCTAACCCTTACTCACTTGTTCAGTACCCTTATTTTATCATCCCCACCTTAGTAATTCCCTTATCTCTTATTTGTCCTGTGTATCTGTCCTAATTAGATTGTAAGCTCTGTCGTGCAGGGACTGTCTCTTCATGTTCAAGTGTACAGCGCTGCGTACGTCTAGTAGCGCTATAGAAATGATAAATAGTATTAAGCAGTAGAAGCATTGGTGGTCAAAGAACATTGGGGCACTAGCTGAAACAACTTTTTATCTTGCAGGATGTTTGATGGCTCCGCCCACCAAGCAACCGCTTTCCTGAAATTGTCCATCAAACATACCCACACGTGAGGATCTTGTAAACTTTGCGCCCACTGGCACTTCTATTCACATTGTACTACCTTCATATGGAATTACGCTAAAGGCACCACAGATACATGCTTCCATGTGTCTTAAAAGAGTCTGTATTGTCTTTGAAGGAACTTGTGAAACACCAAACAAACCCTGGACCATGCCCACAATCTTTTCTGCTCTTGAACGTGGCAAAAAAGCCACATTGTGTACAGTGTCTATCACCATACCAATGTACTGAAGGCACTGGGTTGGAAACAAGACTGACTTCTTTCTGTTTATTAAGAATCCAATGTCTTCCAGAACCCTTATGGACCTTTCCAGAGAGTAAGCAACCAACAACAGCAGCAGCTCTATTCTAGGGTGGTGAGAAAGGTTAAAAGTAATTATTTAAAGGGATAATTGAGGATAATAATTGTCTGGCCCATAAGTTGTATTCAGTGGTAGCTGAACTTACAGAAGGTGGTGCTAAGGTGCGATTTCTGTGGCCTGCAGTGGCTATGTTGATGCAGTTTTTTGTGGAAAAAGTAAAAAAGTTGAGAATGTCTTCTATGGGAGATAGTTTGACCAGTGATACTTCTTCCTTGAAGGATAGGGAGTTGTTGGCTGAACGGGTTAGTTTCAATGAAAGGGCTGGAGAAGCTAGAGCGATGGGTCAGGAAACTATTCCTTTTACTAGACTCAGTGCCATTGCAGTGGTTATTGCTTCCTCAGCATGCTTTATTACTATTGGTGAAATCTATATTAAGCCAATGCTTGTTGGAGGGTGACATTCCACCCTCCAACAACACAACTCGGACGTGTGTGGGGTATAAATGCAATAAAGTAAAGCAAATAACTTATGATTTAAGGAATATACATGTAAAAAGCTGTAATGTTCACAATTTGCTCAGCATAGTGTATATGTATGGAAGCCATGGGATGCACAAATTTGAAGGGTACATTTTCTAGGTGTGGTTTAGGTGGTCAAAATATATTTTGTATTCGCATTTTACACTTGATATACACCTGCTCTAAGGCAGGTGCAAGTGTCAACTATACTCATGTGAACCTAAGCTTTCCACCAGTGACTGAGGAGGCAACTGTGCATACCTCAGTAATATCTAATTCCACCTCAAAAAATTAACATTTTTTAAAAAAGTTATTTCACTCAGCTTTTCCATTAGCTTCCCTTGTATGTGTAGTTTTGTGAAATCCAGCATTTACCTGTGTAAATGCAGGAAAATACTTGTGTATGCATCATGCTCAGCATGTAAAATGGCTGTCGCTGTAGAGGCACATTATAGATTGGGGAGGGCAACCTTTATACAAAGAGGGCTGCATGAATGTCAGTACTATCCCTAGCAGACTGCAGCATTATGTAATGTCGGAATTGGAAATGCATAAAGCTCATTAGATTTTCTATGATAAGTGATTTCTAGTAGTAGTAGTAAATAAATAAGTAAATATTTTACTGAAAACTATAAAAACAAACTGCTGAAGTGGCTATTCTGAAAATATTTGTGAAATACAGTATTTAAAATTGCCAAAACTCTGGTTAATGACGTTTTCTGTGTATACTTGCCATGGTCTCACGGGCTACATAAAATTCAATGGAGGGCTGCATTCGGCCTGCAGTTCTGCAGGTTGCCTACCCCTGTTTTACATCAAAATGGGAATTGAGACATCCAGGTCAGGGTGTGTCAATTTCCACTAGCAATTTAGAACAGAATCTGCCGAAGTAGAGCCTGTTCTAAAATATATCCAGGAATAGATATTTATGTGCCAGTTATGTGCAGCAAGAGCATCCATTTTTCAAGCGACAATGTTTAAATATCAACATGGCAATACAGCAACATGTACATGTATGTGGAGGTACATACATTATACATGCAGGTTGTTGGTATATCAGAACATATATGTGTATGTGTTGCAACATACACGTGTATGTCTGCCATTTTATAGATGTACACATTTATGTTTTCTGGTGATGTCACAGGACCTGATATCCTATGCAAGTGTCACTTTCAGGGAGTACAAAACTCACTGGAGGATTAAGGGAGCAACGACCTCCAGTGGAGTGCTGCACTAATTGAGCAACTTTCTCTAACCTTGACGTTCCCAGGAACAAGTATAAATCTCAACTGATGTCAGTGGGAAAAAAATGTGCATTCCCCTTCTGACATGGAGAATGTACATGTACCTTTTCACCTCATCCTAGTCCCAACCAGACCATGCCTCCATGTCATATTGATGCATTTTACATTTTGGACATGTATATCCCAGCTTTCCAAAATCAGGATTTTTAAATGTCGGTTTGTAAACATCCAAAATGCAAATAGTGCTTCAGAGATGACCACTACTGGACATTTATTTGCTGGCATCCTTAAATGCATTTTACAAAAGATTCTGTATTCAGCAGAGCCTCTTGTAGAATACTCACAGAATTGTGAAAGCCTTGACCCTCATATCCCAATTCCTACCTAGATGTCCTATGCATAATCAGGCTTTTGGGCTGTTAAGCCTGCTCAATGAATTAACAAAAAATATTTCCCCCTACTCATTCTTGAAACTACACCATGCTAAATATAGACATTTGCCCTTCAATTCCCCATACCTGTGCCAGTGCCAGTGCCAGTGCCACACAAGAAGCCGATAATTCCATTGATGACTTGAATACTGCAAAGAATAGCTTCAACTGCGCCGATGCACAAGAGAATTGAAAAGAAGACAATATTCCAAATAATCACATTCTCAGGGTGCTTGCAAATGTCCCATAAACTACTATCAAACAAATAATTATCCCTGTTCAGATAGACAAAAAAAATAGTAGAAAAATTGTTATACAGTTCTTTCCATTGCTCATCCTGTTCTGAGTTATGCTAAACTATAGGGCATGTCACAAAACTTAAGCCATGGTGGTTAGCATTTTTTTTTTAAGTACTGGCCATCACAACCTGTTTAGACCCAGATACTCAGTGCCAGTACCCCTGATATTCAGAACCAGTGCCAGAATTGCTATCCAGCCATGTTAGGACATCCGACACAATATTGGCAGTGCCCGAATAACTTCCAGCTCCACCTTAGCTCCAACTTCAGACTATCCCAACACTAACCAGATAGTGTCAAGGCAGTCAGAGCAGATATTCAGTGGCACTTGCCAGTTAAGCACTGCTGAAAATCTGTGCTGGACCTGGCCAGCAAGAGTGATCCAGGTAGAAACTGCTCCTACCTGATTAACTCCTGCTGAATATCGACCCCAAGAAAATTTGAGCATCACTCAAAGCCATCAAGTACTTTCTTTGGGGGCCTTTCACTAAAGTGCACTCAGGTCTGGCCTTAAGCAGGGGCAACAGGAGCAGCTGCACAGGGCTCCACACTCCTAGGGGCTCTGGCTCAGCATGTCCACCTGTCTCCGAACCCATACCCCTACCTGAAAACGTGTGTTTCTCTGTAAAGGACTAAGAGCAGCAGCAGTGATTTACACAGGCCATCTGCCACTGACTGCAGGGACTGCTCTTTGCTGCGTCCCACCCCTTCTGATGTAACTTCTTGCTTCCACAAGGGTAGGATGCAGCATAGAGCAAGCCTCATGGTCGGAAGCGGACAGTCTATGTGAATCACTACCGCAGGCCTGAGCCCTCTATAGAGAAACACAGGTTTTAAGGTGGATGGGGATGTTAGAGACAGGGGGACATGCTGGACTCCTGGAGGGCCCTCAAACGGGGCTGCACAGGGCCCCACAATTGGTAAAGCCGACCCTGAGTGCGCTATACAGTTACAGAGTAATTCTCTGCATGTTATGGTGCCAGGATGCTGCACACTTAGGGCTCTGTTTACTAAGCAGCATTATAGGCATGTTAACGTTTTTAACACGCGTTAACCATGTACGTGCCTATAACATCCCTATAGGCGCCTACATGGTTAGCGAGCGCACTATGTAGGTGTGCTAAAAACACTAATGCGCCTTAGTAAACAGGGCCATTAGTCAAATTCTATAACAGCAATTAGGTGCATAATTATTATTATAGAATACTGGCATGGTGTAAATGTCTGTGCCTAAATGCTACAGTTGCATGCGTAAATGTGCTTCTCTGATGACAAGCAGGCCTATAATTCTCACAAATGGATAATACGGTCTGCGTTGCCTGATCCGGAGCTTGTAACAATCTTTTCAGAGCTCTTTGAGCAAGAGTCATGCTCCCATTGTGCATGCATGAGTGCCTTCCCACCTGCCATGAGAGCGCGGGACCAACAATTCTATTTTTTCCGTGGTGAGGAGCGGACATTGTTTTGTCTGCTCCTCACAACTAGTGGTTCAGCTCTCAGAGTTATTCTTTTGGTATCTTCCCAGTTCCCTTTTTGGTTTTTCTTTGCCCTGTTCTTGTTTGGGGTGCATTTTATTTCTTTCCCCTTACATTTTAATGGTTTTATCCCTATTTTAAGTTTTATTTCTTTTTACTGCACTCAGTAGGCCGCATTTAGGCCTGAGCCCTGGTTGGGTTTCTCCCACTTTTTCTTGGGTGCTTTGCTTCTTTTTTGGCACCATCGAGTCTTTTGATTTAGCCATGGTGGTTTTTCCTTCAATGTCATCAAAGGTTCCCAGTAGCTTTAAGTGCTGTAGCCAATGCAATAGGGCCATCTCTGGCAAAGACCCACATTCTTGGTGTTTTCAGTGCTTGGGGCCTGAACATATACCCCTTCTAATTGTGTTCTTTGTCTTCGTATGAAGAAAAAAAAACAGTTAGCCAGAGAGGCTCAAAGAGAGAAGTTTTGGAGCCAGGTCCGAAGCCTTGTTGTTTGTGTTGGCATCTGCATCTGGGGTTGCATGAACGTCGGGTGCGTTGATCCGTATTGTTGTGAGGCCCTTTGACACTAGGAGTGACCGTGTATTGAGTGGGTTTCCACCTGCCTCGATGCCAGCCACTGTGTAGGCCCCCAGGACTGATCAGCTTCAGACTCGACCCCGAGGTAATTGAGGATTCGATGTCATCCTCATTGGCACTGAGGAGCATCGATGCCCAGCATCGGAAGAATCATCAGCACTGTTCACCCTTGACACATGGTGCCAGGAACTCTGGGATACCAAGTGATTCCCTGGTACCCTATAAGTGTCGGTGCTGGGAGGACCGCTCCCTCTCCATACAGGAGGTGCTGATGCATGGGTCTCCATGGCACCTGGTTTGACCTTGCAGGTTCAGCAGCCTGCCTCTACACCAATGCCCCAGCCTTTCCCGGTCGACCCTTGATGAGCACCTCCAGGCCTTGGCTGTTGGCGGGGTTCATAAAACAGAGTGCATAGGCATCTGGGGTGCTTGACCTGCTTGGCCTCTTGCTGCTGCCCCACATGGCCATAAGCCTGCGGTGAGGTCTCTGACACCGGTGCCACATGTAGCCTTGGCATTGACTGAACCGTGTCAGCACCCTCATAATGTCGGTGGAGGAAGATTTGCCGGAGTCGAGGCTGGAACCAACACCTCGACGTACCTCTCGGGGACATATTTCCTTCTTGTCGAGGTGGGATCTGTCTCAGCCCTTCCATGAGGAGTTCCTGGCTGACACCGATGAGGAGCACTCATGGGCGTCATATGAAGACCCTCGATAGTTTTCGGCGGACTCATATGGCATTCCTTCTGATCCCTTCCTTCCACAGGAAAGGAGAAAAATCACCCGAGAGCCTTTCCTTTCCATCTTTTGTCAAGGAAATGGTGGCTGCCATTCCAATTCTCTTAGAAGTGGAGGACGAGCCTAGGGCTAAGATGTTCGAGGTCATGGACTATGAGTCTCCTCCTAGGGATGCTGCGATGGTTCTGCTTTACAAGATCTTATGGAACATTCAAGGGTCCCTGTCCTCCCTATAAAGATTGACATTATGTACCAGATTCAGTCTTCCTCCTCTGAATTTGATAGGCCCAGTTGCCTCATCATTCCCTGGTGGTTCAATCCATGCTCAAAATGGCCAGGAGTTCTAGGGACTATGCTTCGGTGCCCTCTGGCAGGGAAGCTAGAACGGTGGACTCTTTTGGGTGGAAGATCAGGCCTCTATGATCTCCCATATCCAATCGTACCAGCTCTACACGAGCCTATACTTGCAGTCCTTGGTGTGCAGTATGTCTGATTTGGCAGCCTCTCTCCCACTGGAGCAGGCCAAATTGCTTTACCAGCTGTTCAAGCAGCAGAAGGTGTGCCGTAATTTCTTGGCCAGGGGCGCCTATGACACTTTTGATCTGGGGTCCAGGATCTCTGCTCAGAGTATAGCGATACGCAGACTCTCATGACTAAGTGTCTCTGACTTGGACCCAGCAGTCCTGAAAGATTGGCGGACGCTACATTCTGGGGGGATAATATTTTTGAACAGAAGGTGGAGTAGGTCACTGACCTCATTAAGAAGTACACTGATAGCATTGATACTCTTTCCTGCCAGAGCCTTCTGCAACTGCCTCCTCATTTAGGAGATTTTTGAGCAAGTCAAAGAGGGGTACTTACTACTCACAGAGACGTAGGTATACCACTTCTTCTCACCAGCCTCAGCAGGCTCAACCCCAGTGCGCTCATTCTCATCAACAGCACATGCTTAAGGCCCAGATAGCTCCCCAGTCATGGCAGGAGGCGAACTTTTGACTGGCTCCAGCACAGCATAGCCATAGTAAAAGTGACCATCTTGAACAAATTGCTGGTTGGAGGGAGGCTGAAATTTTTTCAAGAAAGGTGCCCCTTCTAACCTTTGACCAGTGGGTTCTTCAAATAGTCCATCTTGGTTATGCCCTGCACTGGTGACAGAGACCACCAGATTGCCCACCAAGAGCACATCACTTCAGCTCTCCGCAAAAGCAGGTAATTACAGAGGAACTTTCTGCCCTTCTAAAGACCCATGCAGTCGAGCCTGTTCTACCAGGGGAAGACGGGAAGGGATTCTATTCCAGGTACTTCCTTGTGCAAAAGAAGATGGGGGAATGAGTCCCATCCTAGACCTAAGGGCCCTGAACAAATTCCTGATCAAAGAAAAGTTCAGGATGGTTTCCCTGGGCACCCTTCTCCCCATGATTCAGGAAAACGATTGGCTATGCTCTCTGGACTTAAAGGATGTTTACACTCACATCATGATACTTCCAGCTCACAGAAAGTTATCTCCGATTTTGGCATGGAACATATCATTTCTAGTACCACATGTTGCCTTTTGGCCTCACGTTGGCTCCACCAAGACTTCATCAGCATTGCTACACAGACTGGAAGTCCATGTTTTCCCCTATCTGGACTATTGGCTAGTAAAGATTCATTGAAGGACAGTGCTAAGGAATCCATGCGGAGGACTATCCCGGTGTTAGAGCTACTAGGGTTCATTTTAAACTACTCCAAGTCCCATTTGCTTCCTGTCCTGGAACTCTGCTAGATACACAGTGGGCATAAGCGTTTCTTCCTGTGACGCGGGCACTCTTGTCACCCTTGCCACTCACGTTCGGGCCAGTCAGCAGGTCACAGCTCAGCAGATGTTGTGGCTTCCACTGTCCATGTGACACCCATGGCACATCTTCACATGAGAACTGCCCAGTGGACCCTAGCTTCCTAGTGGTGTCAGGCCATGGGGAACCTGGAGGATATTATCCTAGTGTCTCCAGAACTGGTTCAGTCTCTGTTTTGGTGGATGATTTGATACAATTTGACACTGGGACTCCCATTCCAAATTCTTCAGCCCCGTAAGGTGCTGACAATGGATGCATCCCACTTGGGGAGGGGAGATCATTTGGATGGGCTTCACCATCATGGTGCTTGGTCACCCAGGAGACAGACCTCCACATCATCCTTCTGGAGCTACGGGCAATCTGGAATGCTCTAAAGGCTGTTCTACCACATTGTACTCATTCAAATGGACAATCAGGTTGCAATGTACTACACCAACAAGCAGGGGGACACCGGATCACATCCTCTATGTCAGGAGGCCATCCAGATGTAGCATTGGGCATCTGCCATGGCATGCTCCTCAAGGTCACCTATCTGGCAGGCAAATCCAACAGCCTGGCCGACAGACTGAGCAGGATCATGCAACCTCACGAGTAGTCCCTCAACATGGGTGTTGCCTGCAAGATCTTCCGAGAGTGGGGCACCCCCTCAGTGGATCTCTTTAACACTCAGGTCAATCACAACGTCCCTCAGTTTTGTTCCAGGCTCCAGGCTCATGACAGACTAGTGGTGGATGCCTTCCTCCTTCTCTGGGGGACAAGTCTTCTGAATACATATTCGCCCATACCTTTCATGGGGAAGACTTTGCTGAAACTCAAGCAACACCACCAGACCATGATTCTGATCTCTCCCAACTGGCCCCAGTAAATCTGGTTCCCTCTTCTTCTGAAGTTATCCTCCGAAAAACCATGGAGATTGCAGTGTTTTCTGACCCTCATCATGCAGAATGAGGGATCTCCTCTGCATCCCAACCTCCAGTCTCTGACCCTCATGAACTGGATGTTGAGAGCATAGAATTTACTTCCTTGCATCTTCCAGAGGGTGTCTGCAGAGTCTTGCTGGCTTCCAGGAAAGATTTCAATAAGAGATGTTATTCTTTCAAATGGAGGAGGTTTGCTCTCTGGTGTGAGGGCAAGGCCCTAGATCCCTTTCCTGCCCTACACAGACCGTGCTTGAATACCTTCTACACCTTTCTGAGTCTGGCCTCAAGACCAACTCAGTAATGGTCCACCTCAGTGCAATTAGTGCTTATCATCATTATGTAGAGGGTAAGCCCATCTCTGGACAGCCTCTAGTTGTTTGCTTCATGAGAGGTGTGCTGTTGACAAAGCCTCTGTCAAACTTCCACCTGTGTCAACGTCGTTCTCACTCCTTTTGAGCCACTTATCATATTTTTGGTGGCTGTTACTTCAGCTCACACAGTGAGCTTCAGGCCCTAGTAGTGAATGCACCTTATACCAAGTTTCATCACAGCAGAGTAGTCCTCCACTTTCACCCTAAGTTCCTGCCTAAGGTTGTGTCAGAGTTCCATCTGAACCAGTCGATTGCCTTGCCAACATTCTTTCTAAGACCTCATGCTCATCCTGGCAAGAGCGCACTGCACACCTTGAATTGCAAGTGAGCACTGGCTTTTTACTTGGAGTGGACTAGGCCCCACAGACAGTCCACCCAACTTTTTGTTTCTTTTGATCCCAACAGGATTGGGGGGGGTGGGGGTCGCCATCAGGAAATGCACAGTCTCTAATTGGCTGGCAGATTGCATTTTTTTCACTTATGTCCAGGCTGGACTGACCCTTGAGGGTCATGTCAATGCTCACAATGTCACAGCCATGGCTGCATCGGTAGCCCACTTGAGGTCAGCCTCCATAGAAGAAATTTGCAAGGCTGCGATGACGTCTTCAGGCCACACATTCACATCTCACTACTGCCTTGAGCAGGATACCTGACGCAAGTCGGTTTGGCCACACAGTTCTGCAGAATTTGTTTAGGGTCTAGAATTCAACTCCATCCCCCTAGGCCCCTTTTTATTCTGTTCCAGGCTGCACTCTCACACAGTTTGTATATAGTTACAGGTTAATCGGTGTTTTGACCTCACCGTTGTGAGGTTTCATTGGCCAATGGTTGTTGTTTTTGGCGAGCCTGGTAGCTAGGGATTCCCATATGTGAGAATTATGGACTGCTTGTCCTCAGAGAAATACCTGTAGCAGGAATTCTCCAAGGACAGAAGCCATATATTCTCATATACCCTCCCACCTCCCCTTGGAGTTGTCTCCTTTTTCTAGTATGCTATAGTATTGTACTGCTGTCCCGTGCTCTCGCTGTGGATGGGAAGGCACTTGTGCATGTGCAGTGGGAACATGACACGCGCTCAAAAGCTCTGAAAAGCTTGTTACAAGCTCTGGACCAGGCAACACGGACCACGTTACCCACAAATGAGTATATATGGCCTGCTGTCCTCGGAGAATATCTGCTACAGGTAAGTATCTTTGCTGTATTGTATAACCTTAGCACATAAGTGCTGAGCATGCTCCTGACCTGCTCATGCCCCTCCCACATCCACATCCCCTTGCTGTTACACACTAAAGAATTTGTGCGTTAAGGTTATAGAATATCAGCTAAGTGCAGTTACTCGTGTAACTGCAAATTAGTGCCAATTAATATCAATTATCACAAATAATTGGTTGTTAATGACAATTAACAACTAATTAGTCAATTAAATTAAGTGCATAATCAACACTATTCTGTAACTTGCATATGCACCTTTGTGCACTAAGCGTAAAATTGTGCAAATAACTATAGAATGAGGGGGTTAATGTGAGAATTAGAGCACGCTATCAGCACACACCCATACTAACACTAAACACAGTAGCTTGACACTTACTACTACAACTACTACTTATAATTATTTCTATAGCGCTACGAGATGTACACAGCACTGTACACATTATATGCAGGTACTTTCTCTGTCTCTAGAGGCTTCTTTAAACACACTGTCAGCAGCCATGGTGTCACCCCCTCCCAAATTGTGACACTCTAGGTGGATGCCTAGTCTGACTAGTGGTTGGGATGGCCCTGGGTAACATAAGGAAAGAAGGAATTTCAACTTAAGTCCCACTCAGATATTTAGCAGTACTATCCAGACAGTGCTGCTGGAATTTTTACAGGCACTATCCAGATAGTGCTGGGGCAGTCCAGGGGCAAAAGCCAGAGTTATCTAGGTAGCGATGATATTCAGCATTGCTAGTTGATAACTTTCAGGATAACTTAGGACGCAAAAAGGTTGTCCTAAATCTGTCCCAATAGGGGATGAATATCACTGCTCTCTGCGACTTTAGTGCATTGAGCAGTCTTGAGGGGCTCTCAGTCCAAATCTGATACAGATTCTTCATGAAAGGGAATATTCCCCATATGACTTACGCCAGTGGAGATGTCACACCAATCTGTTGAAAAGAAGTGGGAGCTTATCTATGAATACTCCAAGCTCAACATCTAGGGGATTCTCAAAGCAGAAACCACAGGGGAGAGGACCTCGGTTTCATACTAGGTACGAACATAGAAACGTGGAGGGGAATAATCGAACGTCGCCGGCGAAATAGGTCGCTGGCGATCTATTTTGGCGGCGGTGCAACAGCTGGCCGGAACCATATTTTCAAAAAAGATGGCTGGCCATCTTTTTTTTCGATAATACGGTGTGGGCCGGTGAAATGCCTTGGATTTCACCGGGTTTGAGATCGCCAATTTTGTTTTTCCGCGATAATGGAAAAAACTGCCGGTGATCTCAAACCCGGCGAAATCCAAGGCATTTGGCCGTGGGAGGAGCCAGCATTTGTAGTGCAATGGTCCCCTTCACATGCCAGGACACCAACTGGGCACCCTAGGGGGCACTTCAAACATGTTTTATAAACAACCAAATTAGCTTCCAGGTGCATAGCACCCTTCACTTGTTTGCTGAGTCCCCCAAATCCCCCCCAAAACCCACTGCCCACAAGTGTGCACCATTACCCTAGCCCTAAGGGCTGAAGGGGGGCACCTACATGTGGGTACAGTGGGTTTTGGGGGGTTTGGGAGGGCTCAACATAACCCACCACAAGTGGAACAGGTAGGGGGGGGGATGGGCCTGGCTCTGCCTTTCTGCAGTCCACTGCAACCAACAACAACTGTTCCAGGGACCTGCATACTGCTGTCAGGGTGCTGGGTATGACATTTGAGGCTGGCATACAGGCTGGCAAAAAAGGTTTGTATTTTAATAATTTTAGTGTGGGAGGGGGTTGGGGACCACTGGGGGAGTAAGGGGAGGTCATCCCTCATTCCCTCCGGTGGTCATCTGGTCAGTTGGGGCACCTTTTTGAGGCTTGGTCGTGAAAATAAAAGGACCAAGTAAACCCGGCGAAATACTGCTTATCGCCGGGTTTTATTTTTCCATTATCCGCGAAAGCTGGCCATCTGGTAGCCACGCCCAAGCCTGCCCATATCCCGCCTTCGCTTCGCCGCCAACACGCCCCTTTGAACTTTCGCCAGCGAGGCGAAGGGAAAGCAGCGAAGCTATCACAAATGTAGCTTTCGATTATACGCTTTTCACCGCTTTTGCGAAATCGTCGGCCATATCCCGATTTGTGTCGGGAAATAGCCGGCGATTACTTTCGATTATAAGCCGGATAGTAACATAGTAGATGACGGCAGAAAAAGACCTGCACGGTCCATCCAGTCTGCCCAACAAGATAACTCATATGTGCTACTTTTTGTGTATACCTTACCTTGATTTGCATCTGTCTTTTTCAGGGCACAAACCGTATAAGTCTGCCCAGCACTAGCCACGCCTCCCAACCACCAGCCCCTTGATTTGTATCTGTCTTTTTCATGGCACAGACCGTATAAGTCTGCCCAGAACTAGCCCCGCCTCCCAACCACCAGCCCCGTCTTCCAGCACCGGCTCTGCCATCCAATCTCTGCTAAGCTCCTGAGGATCCCTTCCTTCTGAACAGGATTCCTTTATGTTTATCCCACGCATGTTTGAATTCCGTTACCGTTTTCATCTCCATCAACTCCCGCGGGAGGGCATTCCAAGCATCCACCACCCTCTCCGTGAAAAAATACTTCCTGACATTTTTCTTGAATCTGCCCCCCTTCAATTTCATTTCATGTCCTCTAGTTCTACCGCCTTCCCATCTCCAGAAAAGGTTCATTTGTGGATTAATACCTTTCAAATATTTGAACGTCTGTATCATATCACCCCTGTTTCTCCTTTCCTCCAGGGTATACATGTTCAGGTCAGCAAGTCTCTCCTCATACGTCTTGTAATGCAAATCCCATACCATTCTCATAACCCATTGCCTAGAAGGTCTTTATATTGTATTCTGATAGGGATCTGAGAGTCAGAGGAATCCCCTGTTGCTGATTGCTTTATGAACTGTATAGCTGTGACCATTTGGGATTTGTGTTTTAGCTATAGATGTTACTAGACAAAACTGTATTTACCTCAGTAGACATCTTGCTCTTAGAATACCCTCCAAACCTACGTTCCTGTACCCGCTCCGCCGAACGCCTCTGGTGGAAATCTCGGGCCCTTGCTGATTTCTTACACTTTAAGTTCATGCTGACCTTCTTCCAATCTGCTCTTTTACGTGCCAAACAGGATTATTATATCCAACTGACCAACTCTCTTGGCTCTAACCCTCGACTTCTCTTCACCACATTGAACTCTCTCCTCAAGGTGCCCCCTCCCCCAACTCCCCCTTCATTATCTCCTCAGACCCTTGCTGAATTCTTTCACAACAAGGTTCAAAAGATAAACCTTGTTTTCTCTACCTCACCACCTCTCTTCCTCCACTAGTCCGTTCTCCTCTCTCTCCTTTCCCTCATTCCCTTTCCTCCTTTCCTGAAGTTACTGTTGAGGAAACTACACTTCTCCTTTCTTCCTCAAAATGTACCACCTGTTCCTCTGATCCCATTCCCACCCACCTTCTTAATGCCATCTCTCCTGCTCTTATTCCTTTTATCTGTCACATTCTCAACCTCTCACTTTCCACTGTGACTGTCCCTCCTGCCTTTAAACATGCTGTGGTCACACCTCTCCTTAAGAAGCCTTCACTCGACCCTACTTGTCCCTCTAATTACCGACCCATCTCCCTCCTTCCTTTTCTCTCCAAATTACTTGAGCGTGCTGTTCACCGCCGCTGCCTTGATTTTCTCTCCTCACATGCTATCCTTGACCCACTACAATCTGGTTTTCGCCCTCTCCACTCAACCGAAACTGCGCTTACTAAAGTCTCCAATGACCTATTACTGGCTAAATCCAGAGGTCAATATTCCATCCTCATTCTTCTTGATCTTTCCGCTGCTTTTGACACTGTCGATCACAGCATACTTCTCGATACCCTGTCCTCACTTGGATTCCAGGGCTCTGTCCTTTCCTGGTTCTCTTCCTACCTCTCCCTCCGCACCTGTAGTGTTCACTCTGATGGATCCTCTTCTACTTCTATCCCTCTGCCTGTCAGCGTACCTCAGGGTTCTGTTCTTGGTCCCCTCCTCTTTTCTATCCACACTTCTTCCCTTGGTTCATTAATCTCATCCCATGGCTTTTCCTACCATCTCTATGCTGATGACTCCCAAATCTACCTTTCTATCCCTGATATCTCACCTTGCATCCAAACCAAAGTTTCAGCGTGCTTGTCTGACATTGCTGTATGGATGTCTCAATGCCACCTGAAATTAAATATGACCAAAACCGAGCTTCTCATTTTCCCCCCCAAACCCACCTCCCCGCTCCCCCCGTTTTCTATTTCTGTTGATGGCTCTCTCATTCTCCCTGTCTCCTCAGCTCGAAACCTTGGGGTCATCTTTGACTCTTCTCTCTCCTTCTCTGCTCATATCCAGCAGATTGCCAAGACCTGTCGTTTCTTTCTTTACAACATCCTTAAAATCCGCCCCTTTCTTTCCGAGCACTCTACCAAAACCCTCATCCACACCCTTGTCACCTCTCGTTTAGACTACTGCAATCTGCTTCTTGCTGGCCTCCCACTTAGTCACCTCTCCCCTCTCCAGTCGGTTCAAACTCTGCTGCCCGTCTCATCTTCCGCCAGGGTCACTTTACTCATACTACCCCTCTCCTCAAGACCCTTCACTGGCTCCCTATCCGTTTTCGCATCCTGTTCAAACTTCTTCTACTAACCTATAAATGTACTCACTCTGCTGCTCCCCAGTATCTCTCCACACTCGTCCTTCCCTACACCCCTTCCCGTGCACTCCGCTCCATGGATAAATCCTTCTTATCTGTTCCCTTCTCCACTACTGCCAACTCCAGACTTCGCGCCTTCTATCTCGCTGCACCCTACGCCTGGAATAAACTTCCTGAGCCCCTACGTCTTGCCCCATCCTTGGCCACCTTTAAATCTAGACTGAAAGCCCACCTCTTTAACATTGCTTTTGACTCGTAACCACTTGTAACCACTCGCCTCCACCTACCCTCCTCTCTTCCTTCCCGTTCACATTAATTGATTTGATTTGCTTACTTTATTTTTTTTGTCTATTAGATTGTAAGCTCTTTGAGCAGGGACTGTCTTTCTTCTATGTTTGTGCAGCGCTGTGTACGCCTTGTAGCGTTATAGAAATGCTAAATAGTAGTAGTAGTAACCTGTGTGGCTGTGTGATTTGTGCAAGAGGCCTGAAGCAAATCTTTCCATTGTCAGAAAAATCTGGGGACTCCTTGAGGTGCATGATGACACTATCCAGCTTATAATCGAAAGTAATCGCCGGCTATTTCCCGACACAAATCGGGATATGGCCGGCGATTTCGCAAAAGCGGCGAAAAGCGTATAATCGAAAGCTACATTTGTGATAGCTTTGCCGCTTTCCCTTCGCCTCGCTGGCGAAAGTTCAAAGGGGCGTGTTGGCGGTGAAGCGAAGGCGGGACATGGGCAGGCTTGGATGTGGCTACCAGATGGCCGGCTTTCGTGGATAATGAAAAATAAAACCCGGCGATAAGCAGTATTTCACCGGGTTTACTTGGTCCTTTTATTTTCACGACCAAGCCTCAAAAAGGTGCCCCAACTAACCAGATGACCACCGGAGGGAATGGGGGATGACCTCCCCTTACTCCCCCAGTGGTCGCCAACCCCCTCCCACACTAAAATTATTAAAATACAAACCTTTTTTGCCAGCCTGTATGCCAGCCTCAAATGTCATACCCAGCACCCTGACAGCAGTATGCAGGTCCCTGGAACAGTTGTTGTTGGTTGCAGTGGACTGCAGAAAGGCAGAGCCAGGCCCATCCCCCCCCCCTACCTGTTCCACTTGTGGTGGGTTATGTTGAGCCCTCCCAAACCCCCCAAAATCCACTGTACCCACATGTAGGTGCCCCCCTTCAGCCCTTAGGGCTAGGGTAATGGTGCACACTTGTGGGCAGTGGGTTTTGGGGGGGATTTGGGGGACTCAGCAAACAAGTGAAGGGTGCCATGCACCTGGAAGCTAATTTGGTTGTTTATAAAATATGTTTGAAGTGCCCCCTAGGGTGCCCAGTTGGTGTCCTGGCATGTGAGGGGGACCATTGCACTACAAATGCTGGCTCCTCCCACGGCCAAATGCCTTGGATTTCGCCGGGTTTGAGATCACCGGCAGTTTTTTCCATTATCGCGGAAAAACAAAATTGGCGATCTCAAACCCGGCGAAATCCAAGGCATTTCACCGGCCCACACCGTATTATCGAAAAAAAAGATGGCCAGCCATCTTTTTTGAAAATATGGTTCCGGCCAGCTGTTGCGCCGCCGCCAAAATAGATCACCAGCGACCTATTTCGCCGGCGACGTTCAATTATTCCCCTCTATGGCTCCCAGCTGCACCGTTGTGTTGGACAAATGAGTACAACAGAGATAACACATTTTTCTTACCATTTCCTTTTAAGAAAAATCATAGCTACAATATTTTAAATATTATAGGATCATATATAGCCATGCTAAATAGGTTTTCTAATTATTTTATATACTTACTGTAAGAGGTCGTCCCTGAATGGGTAACTGTAAGTTCCATCACCTGTATCACAAAGAGGGCCACCAATCAAAGCGAGAGCTGAAATGACCACACAGTACACAGCTCCCAGAATGCCCACTGAAGAAAAAATTATAGAGCAGAACATCTGGAAGGGGAGACACACCAAAATGCATAATTGTAAGCCACTTTGAGCCTGCAAAGAGGTGGGGAAAATGTGGGATACAAATGCAATAAATAAATAAATAAAAATAAAATAAAATATACATATAGGGGTCAAGTCAAGAAAGGTTGCCTACAGTTAACCCTAAATATCTTGTGTAAGTGCGAATTCTAGAGCAGCAATTACATGCATATTTGCCATTATAGAATACTAGCTTGAGTTGGCATTTAAATGCCTGCATTTACGCCATGTCACATGTAGGCATAAATGCTCACACCTAAATGCAGCAGTTGTAAATGTAAATGACACTATTCTATAAAGTTAACACATTAGTGCTAGGCATGCCTCTGCCCTGCCCATGCCCCTCCCACATGCATGCCCCCTTGCAATTGCACAACATAAAAATTGTGTGTTAAAATTACAGAATAGGGATTAAGTGCAGTTACATGTGAATGTGTAAATTCAAAGTACTGTTTCAAAACTCTTTCTCATCTGTGTGCATAACATTTTCTGTGGTGTTCTCCAGGGGCTATGCTATCTCCTTTACTTTTAAACATTTTTTAAGCCCTCTAGCCACTGTTGCTCTTAGCATCCTCTGGCATCAGTGCCTACTATTATGAGGATGATATTTTACTGCTACATCACACAGATTCCTCTAATCCCGATATTCTGTCCCTTCAACACTGCCTTACTAAGGTTGACACAGAAACAATCTGGCTTCCTCAGGGAAAAATAGCAGAGGTGAAATCTAATGGCTCAATGGTAAAAAAGATCCCAGCTGTGTGCTTAAGGCCTAACTAAGGTAGCCTAGCGGGCCATAGATAAATTAAAAAAAAACAAAACTTGAAAGGGTTGAACAACCTGTCTAAAGAAATAAAAGAGGGAAAGGAGACAGGAGGCATTGGGCCCTGTGTGAGCACTTACACAATGAGGCAAAATCACTGCCAGTTACTGAGACATGAACAAGCTGTGGGGAGAGATTGTGAAATGTGTTCACACTGCCCCGTGGCAAAACAGGCTTGATCTGGTCCCGTGGAGCAATGATGAGTGGGAAGGCATGTGCACGCATGGTGAGCTGCTCTCAAAGGCTTCTAGAATAGTCACTAAGGAGAGATTCCCACACTGGGATTTGTTGGAGAATGTAAGCCCTTATGTTATAGAATTACCCTGTTAGTGTGGAATTTCCATTAGGGTCATGGTAGGGAGAGGAACTGCATCTTGCAGTTAACTACCCAGTACAATATCCAGTGTATCAGAATGTAACTCACCTTGAGGTACTACTGAAAAAGGTGTGAGCAAAATCCAAATAAATAACTTGGAGATTGTTATTTTTAGATAGCTGCTAATGCCGCAGATAATGCAGTACACAGTTAGCTACACCTCCAGAGGAATAGCTAACTGCATTCAATCCTGGCAGCTGTGCTCTTAATGAGCAGTAGAGACCGTTGCTCTGTGTTAACTACTTGGCTGCCATCTCCAAAGTGCTGGGAATGCTCCTAATATTTAATGAAGAGTTTGGAGGCAATTCTATAAATGGGCACCTAGAATTATGTGCCACTTGCACGGATCATTGGCACTAATAATTGGTAGTGACAAGTGTATATGCACTAGGCGCTATTCTATAAAGTAGTGCCTAAGTTGCTATAGTGCGTAACTGCAAGGGTGGTGTATACATGGGCAGAGTTTCATTGGCCAGGGGCACGTTGCCAAACATACACACAACTTACAAAATACTATCAGTTGTGCGCATTGATTAATGCACCTAGGTGCTCCTACTTAACACCAGCCATTGACCTGGTGGAAGTGATCATGCCTAACTTTTGGTACGCCAAAGCAAGTTTGCACTAATATTCTATAAACACTTATGTGTGCCTAAATGCCATTACAGAACTGATGCTTATGGAGTGGAGGAGTAGCCTAGTGGTTAGTGCACTGGACTTTGAGCCTGGGGAACTGTGTTCAAGTCCCACTATAGCTCCTTAACTCTCCATTGCCCCGGCACAAAATAAGTACCTGCATGTAGACTGCTTTGATCAAGTCCCATTCCCTTATAGAGTTGCTCCTTTACAGTGCCTTAGTTTTAGTGTTAAAATGTGTTAGATGCAAAACCTTAGTGTAGTTAAGGCAATGGAAGGTGAAGTGACATACCAGCCTTCACAAGCAGCATCACTGGAGCAAGCAAAGTTACTTACCTGTACCAGGTGTTTTCCAAGAACAGCAGACCAAGTATTCTCACAGCTGGATAATGTCATCCGATGGAGCCTGGTGTGGATGCTGACTAGCGAAATTAAGTTAGAAGTTTCTAGCAGTGTCCCACCATGCATGCACTGGTCCCTTTCCACCCGACGGGTTCCTTATTCATTTAACAAAAGGTTGATGCTTCCGGTGCCAATGCTGATGCACCGGTCTTCGAGAAGCCAAAAAGTCTCTCCTATTGGACCTGCCACACCCTCTGTGTCCTCAACTGCATTTTTTAACAGAGAGAATAAAAGTTATGCTCATGGTTAGGCCCAAGTCACCTGATGCACCAAGAGTGCAGGTTCATCACGGAAATTACTCAACTGCATTGGGCACATCTTTGGAAGCCACTGGGGGAGGGGGGTCTTCTGGGACATCGAGAAAAGAATCATAGCCAAATTAAACTCTTCAATTGTGACCAGTACAAAGGGGCAGTGTTCAAATTGAGGTCAGTGCTCTGGCATAAACGGGCCTAGCAAGTTGTAAAAAATAAAGGAAACCTGAGGAGCCAAAAAAACTATTAGAATTAAAAGGAAACAAAATAAAATAATGAAGAAATTAAAAATAATTTATTAAAAAATCTGCACGGGAAGGCATTATGAATGATAAAGATAATACACACTGTGAGGAGAACACAATGATGCGCCCTCCCTGCTTCACAGAAAAATAAACACTGAGGAGCCTATGCTTGCAAAGCAGGCAGGAAATCACCAGCACAAGCACTGTGGTACACTACTAGAAACTTTTAACTCAATCTCACTAGTCAGCGTCCGCACCAGGCTCCGTCAGATGATGTCACCCAGCTGTGAGAATACAATGGCTTGCTTGTCCTCGGAGAAGCTGTATTTGATCCCTTGCTTGCCTGATTCACAGCCTGCTACTTTAACCACCAGGTAACTCCTTCACTCCAAAAGTCAGTCAGAAATGTGTGAAGATGTTTGCTGATCTTTATCTCTATATATGTAGACTAACACTTTTTCCGTTTGGCATATTGGCTATGACACATCTTCATTATTGTAGACATTAATTTTGAGTTAATTCCTTGGAGCATTTTCATAATAAATATATTATAAATAGAGGGGGTAATATTCATCTGGTGGCAGTCAGCGTTTTTTAAAAATGCTAAGCATTGTGGGCTGAATTAGGCCCCGATATCCTGTGCTGGCACCTATGTAAATACCAGCACTGAATATCCGAGCTCTGTGCAGGCTCTGGCCATGCCCAGAATATAGCTGGCCAGGTACAATATTCAGCCTGTTACCCGGTTAGCTAACTGGGTAGCAGGTTGAACATCAAGTTAGCTCCTTCTGACCCCCCTCACATGATCTTACCATCTCTCCTGACCCACAATATTGCTGCTAGAGGTCATGGCAGCCATTTTAAACTCAGAACCCACTTGGGCAGGAGTGAGGTGGGATCACTCCTGCCCCAACTACCCACTAAACCTCCAGGGATCCAGAGGCCCAAGAGGCCCTACAAGTGGGTATTGCAGTCCATGATAGGCTCTGCTCATTAGGGGGGAGGGGAATTAGGAGAGAGTGTAAGGGGGATTTGGGTGCAAGATCAGCTAAATATTGAAGCTGATATTCAGTCCTCTATCTGGTTAACAAAGTTAGGACAGTCTTTTTGCCAAATATCGCTGTTGCCCAGTGAGCTACTGGCTTTGCCCGACTCCACCCCTGCACCACCCCAGTACTCACCAGATAATACCAAAGTGGTCACTGACAATATTCCGTGGCACTACCACTTAAGTGCAGCCAGCTCTCCTGCTCAGTTAAACCCTTTTGAATATCAGGCCCAGATTAGATATTGGGGCTGATATTTAGACTGCGGGAGGTAGTCGGGCTGTCTCCCACGGTTGGCACTGAGCCCAGATATTCAATGCTGGGATGTTTCCGGTGACTGGCATTGAATATCCGGTTTATTTTTGGCCAGTTTCAACTTAACCAGCCAAGTCAATATTCAGCGCTGGCTGGTTAAGTTGAACCAGCCAGCTATTTCAGTGGCTTAATTGGGCCACCAAATTTAGCCGGTGATGCGCTGAATATTAGCGAATAGCTAGTTATATTGCACAATATAGCTGGTTATCCGCTAAGCACTAACTAGCAATATTCAGCAGGAGAAAGCCAACTATCGCCCATTGAGTACTGCTGGATAGCCAGTTAAGTGCCATTTAATCAGCCAGGAGCTGTTCCTAGCTGGTTAAGTGGTTTAATATCAGGGGGATTGTATTTTGATCTTCTCCAGTTTCCAGTATCAACCATAGAGGAGTGGCCTAGTGGTTAGGGTGGTGGACTTTGGTCCTGAAGAACTGAGTTCAATTCCCACTTCAGGCACAGGCAGCTCCTTGTGACTCTGGGCAAGTCACTTAACCCTCCATTGCCCCATGTAAGCCGCATTGAGCCTGCCATGAGTGGGAAAGCGCGGGGTACAAATGTAACAAAAATAAAATAGATACTATTGGAGATTCTACATGGAATGTTGCTATTCCACTAGCAACATTCCATGTAGAAGCCTGCGCGGCCACATTGGTGATCTGCAAGGGCCGACTTCTACATGGAATGTTGCTAGTGGTATAGCAACATTCCATGTAGAATTTCAAATAGTAGCAACAGTGGAGGAGTGGTCTAGTGGTTAGGGTGGTGGACTTTGGTCCTGAGGAACTGAGTTTGATTCCCACTTCAGGCACAGGCAGCTCCTTGTGACTCTGGGCAAGTCACTTAACCCTCCATTGCCCCATGTAAGCCGCATTGAGCCTGCCATGAGTGGGAAAAGTGCGGGGTATGAATGTAATAAAAAAAGAGCACAAGCTGTATCACCTCATTAAAGCCTCTATCAAGTGGGAACTGACCTTCACAAATGGGATTCTGTTAGCTGCAGAATTAAAAGATGCATTACTTATGTTCACAGAGCTCATCGTCAAGCAGCCCTAGCACCTGTGTGCTCTCATGAAGCAGCAATTCCTTGCTTTCTCTTAAAACTGGGTCTAGTAGTAGTAATAGGGATGGGCTGTCATTTGCAATGATATGGGTTATCCCATGTTAATGCATGACATTAAACCTAGAATGAGCAGAAAAAACATAAAAATATTTTTATTTGCTGATAATAGTGCACACTTTTTTGAAAGAGAATTCACTGTTTGGAAAAAGAGTGCACTCTTTCTGAAACAGTGCACACTTCCTTATAGTGCGCCATTGCACATGTGTGAATACTGCGCATGCACATGCTACTACTACTACTTATCATTTCCATAGCGCTACTAGATGTACGCAGCGCTGTACACTTGAACATGAAGAGACAGTCCCTGCTCGACAGAGCTTACAATCTAATTAGGACAGACAAACAGGACAAACAAGAGATAAGGGAATATTAAGGTGAGGATGATAAAATGAAGATTCTGAACAAGTGAATAAGGGTTAGGAGTTAAAAGCAGCATCAAAAAGGTGGGCTTTTAGCTTAGATTTGAAGATGGCCTATCAGGAAAGGAGCGCAGACTGGTTCAGAAAGGGTGTGTACTTTTTCCAAACAGTGAATCCTCTTTCAAAAGAGTATGCACTCAACAACTTTGTTTTCATTGGCCATTTTTTAAATCTCAGTAGCAATCTAAACGATCATTTCCAGAAAAGACATGAAACAAAGATTTTATGGCTGCCCATCCCTGGTCTACATAGTCTTGGAATTATACATACGCAGAAAAATTACTTTTCAAGACAGCAAATGTCTTACCCCAAATCTGTTAGCACACAATCCATGCTCTCCTGCCGCCAGTGTCACAGAAGACGGAAAGAACATCTGTAATGAGATGCATTTTGTGATACATGAGAAGCACATAGTTCTGTTCACAAATCACAGATCTTGGGTTTGTGTAATAAGGGGCCCTTTTACTTAAAGTGAACTAAGCCCTAATGTGGGCTTAGTGTGACAAAAAAGGCTTACCGCAGGATGCGCTAAAGCGTCCTGCAGTAAATTTCCCTGTTTGTGCATGGTAATCACATGTAAACACATTTTCCATATTTTTTGAGGGGGGTGGAGAGTGGGCAGAGAGGGGACATGTGTGTGTTAGCCAGCTAGTACGTCCACATTACCACGTGCTAACTGGATAGCGCAAGGTTAACGCAGGAGCACTTAGCATCTGCTAAACCCATTTCTTAGTGCATCTTAGATCTTTCTTACAAATCAATCCTTGTCACAGGCTTCACATATCAGAGTACCTAACTTTGGAATTCTCTACCCAGGCAATTAAGGTACTTAGAAGATTATCTGAGATTCCATAAATTACTAAAGGCTTTTCTATTAAGTACATATCTTATCAAAAGACAATAAACTAATGTTGCTGTCTCTCTTGTGTGTTTCAACATAACCAATACTCTAGCTTAGCTTCATGACAAACACACAATTATTCCTAATACGTTAAAATGTTATAATTATCTGACATTATATTTTTGATGTTTTTCTTGAATGTAAACCACAATGAACCTGAGCTTGCTCGGGATAATGTGGGATACAAATGTCATAAATAAATAAATCCTAAACAAAACCAGGGAATTTCAAACTCACACTTTAACAAGTCAACCTGACAACAGTTTGAAAATATATTATATACTATGCGTACGTCTCTCACAGTGATTGGAGAATTCAAAGAATTCAAATTTCTTAATCAAAAGGGAACCTCATATAGGGTTATGATAAACATTGTTGATGTTCATCCTATGAGGATAGGGTGAACATCAACAATGTTTATCATAACCCTATATATAATAGGAGTAGAGTAATATCATAGGTCCCGATGTAAATAGGAAACAGGAGAAAAACAGATCGAAGTAAAAAAACTCACACTTATGTGAGGAAAACCAATTGATCTAAAAAACTCACTGTCTTCTTTACTAACAAAACCCAATCATCACAGGGAGACTAATACACATAACAGAAACTACACCCAAACTGCCCGTATGTTTGGGTGTAGTTTCTGTTATGTGTATTAGTCTCCCTGTGGTGATTGGGTTTTGTTAGTAAAGAAGACAGTGAGTTTTTTAGATCAATTGGTTTTCCTCACATAAGTGTGAGTTTTTTTACTTCGATCTGTTTTTCTCCTGTTTCCTATTTACATCGGGACCTATGATATTACTCTACTCCTATTATATATAGGGTTATGATAAACATTGTTGATGTTCACCCTATGAGGAGCTTTGAGGTTCCCTTTTGATTAAGAAATTTGAATTCTTTGAATTCTCCAATCTCTGTGAGAGACATATGCATAGTATATAATATATTTTCAAACTGTTGTCAGGGTGACTTGATAAATAAATAAATAAATAAATAAAAGGGCATCCAAGGGATCCATGCAATAAACTCTAGCATGCATGTCAAAGCAAATGTGTGCAGCCTAAAAATAGTAAGCATACTCATCAATGGGATCTGAAAAGATTTTATCATAGGCATGCAAATGAAGGAACATCATATCCAAATAAGGGATTACTGAGCTTCTGCTAGGTATCATGGTAGGCTCACCCTCTATACTTTTTGTAAATGCTTGTTACTAGATTCTGTTTAATACTTATTATGATCTTGTTTTACAAATTGTGTATTGCCATGTTAGTCCACTTTAAAGGTAATAAATAATACCTCTCATTACCTCTCGCCTTGACTACTGCAACTTACTCCTCACCGGCCTCCCACTTAGCCATCTATCCCCCCTTCAATCTGTTCAGAACTCTGCTGCACGTCTTATATTCCGCCAGAACCGATATACTCATATCACCCCTCTCCTCAGGTCACTTCACTGGCTTCCAATCAGATACCGCATTCAGTTCAAGCTTCTCCTTCTTACCTACAAATGCACTCAGTCTGCTGCCCCTCACTACCTCTCTACCCTCATCTCTCAGTACCCTTCTCCACCACCGCCAACTCCAGGCTCCGCTCATTCTGCCTCGCCTCACCCTATGCTTGGAACTACCTTCCTGAGCCCTTACGCCAAGCCCCCTCCCTGCCCATCTTCAAGTCTTTGCTTAAAGCCCACCTCTTCAATGCTGCCTTTGGCACCTAACTCTTACCTTTCAGGAAATCCAATTTGACGGCCCCTATCGGACTGACTGTTCACTTGTCCTTTAGATTGTAAGCTCTTTGAGCAGGGATTGTCTTTCTATGTTAAATTGTACAGCGCTGCGTAACCCTAGTAGCGCTTTAGAAATGTTAAGTAGTAGTAGTAGTAGTATAAATTAAAAAAAACAAAAAGATAAGATAATACCTTTTTATTGGACTAATTAAATAAAGCTTTTGTCTAACTTTTGAAGACAACGACTTCTTCTTCAAGTCAGGTTTTACAAGACATAGCAGTTTCATGCTGGTATGGAAATGGACAGGCCCCAAAGTTCTATTATTGGATTAGTTTAGTTTTATTTCTTCTAGGATTTTACCTCTCACTGTTGGTTGCTTTACAAGACGCTATCCCTCTGTACATCCTGCTCAGCTTGTCCACGTGACCCTGTAAGACTTCCGTTTCTGGGCTTCTAGTTCTGTACTATTTTAAGGGCACAGACTGCTCTCTGTCTCACTGGAAGGTAGTGTGTGCCTATATTATTAGTTCCTTTACCTCTTATTGCTCTTCCTGCACATACCGACAATGACCATCGTGCGCGACTGTATTTTGGTGAGTTTGCTACTCATTATGTGGTATTTCCGTATTTGTTCATCAGCTGGCTATCACTGCCATTCTAGGGTGCCCATCCCTGTGTTATGGGGGCATCGTCCGCCCTTTACTTAGGTTAAACAATGCCTCCCTCCATCTGTGTTCCCACTAAATCACCATACATTTGATCAGGTTCCGCAACCTATCCTACTAATTGTAAACGTTCCCATTGGTCTTTTAAACTGTAGATCCATACAACCTAAATCGTTCCTCATCCATGATCAGATAGCTAGTACAAACTGCTCCTTATCTTGTCTTACGGAGACTTGGATTAAAACTGGTGAAGGGTCCCATCTTTACGCTTGCCTACCCCCCAAATTATTGATGTCCATTTTGCTTCCCGGGCCTCCAAATTTGGCGGCAGTCTGGCCATCATTTACAATACTGACTTGAAAGTCACGGAGGTTCCGTCTCCTTTTTCCTATCTGGAATTGCTAATTTCAGAATTGACACAGCCTCACCATTATTTGTTCTTCCAAGTCTTTCCATACCGCTCTAGCTGACAGAGCAGAGCGGTGTACAGACTAAAAATAAAGAAGGAAAGGAATGCCATTAAACTATAGGAAAGCAATACAGTCATATCAGAGGTTAAAGAAGAAATAATTCCATATGAGAAGAAGGGGAAAATTGAAGAGGTCAGTCAATGGAGCTGCCAGAACTTCTCTGAGTTCCTTAAGCACCCTCGGATGTATCCCATCAGGCCCCATTGCTTTGACTACTTTTAGTTTAGCTAGCTCCTCATGAACACTGTCCTCTGAGAATGGGTCTTGGTCTATCATCCATCCATCCCCTTCTGCATTTGTTTTATGTGGTCTTATCCCCTGCCTTTCATCTGTGAACATAGAACAGAAATAGTTGTTTATCCTTATCAGCTTCCATGTATTACTACTACTATTCATTTCTCTAGCGCTACTAGACATATGTAGTGCTGTACACATTATATGCAGGTACTTTCTCTATCCCTAGGGGACTCACAATCTAAGTTTTTTTGTACCTAGGGCAATGGAGGGTTAAGTGACTTGCCTACAGGTCACAAGGAGCTGCAGTGGGAATCAAACACAGGTTGCCAGGATCAAAGCCTGCTGAACTAACCATTAGGCTACTCCTCCACTCCTTTCCTTCTGCTTTGAGCCTCACAATGCTATTTTCTCATTTTCTCCTGTCGCTTACATATCTGAAAAATATCTTATCCCCCAATTTTACCGTAGTAGCTATCTTTTCCTCTATTTGCCTCTTCGCTTTCCTGACAGCTTTTCCAGCTTCTATTAGCTTACAAAGGTATTCTCGCCTGTCTTCTTCTTTCTGAGTCATCTTATATCGTATGAAGGCTAGCCTTCTTTCCTTTACCTTAAAAATACTAGTGCAAGTGGCTGAAAACATGCCTTAATTAAGGTACAAATACTTACATCAGTCCTACAATTAATGAAAATGCCTGCATTTAGATGGTATTCAAAACATGGGTATATTACAGTACTTTATAATTTTTGTATGTACTTGAACACTGCATCTACATCCATGCACACGCCCACTGGCAAAGTACATGCTACCATATCAGTATTGTATAAGTTGTCTTTTATGTGCCTAAGAAGCCACTTAAGCACATAAATAACTAAAATACTTGCATTTACTTGCATTCTTAGCACCTAAAACTAGACGGTTCCTTATAAATTTACCTCCAGGATGAAGAGAAGGAAGGATTGAGACATGAGAGGTGAGAACAAGCACTCTTTTTTACTTTCTCACTTGAAGTGTAAGAGGCCTTCCAGTATTTCCCTCTACACTGATAAGCATCCCCCACATATACTATCCTTTGGATTCTATATAGGTCACTCAACAACGTTGGATGCCTAAATCTGGGTGCAGAGCCCAGATGCGTGTGCAAAGTAATTAGTTAATTGGGTGCTAACCAATTATTGAGATTGATTGGAGTTAATTGGCACTAATTTGAATTTACACATGCATCTGCCTACGTGCTATTCTATAATGCTACATGCTCAATGTGTCTCGCCCATCCAGGCCCACCCGTAGCTACGCCCCTGGCTGGAATCTGCTCTTCTGTACAGGGCGCTCAGTCCAGAATGCCTTTTTAGAACTGCGGTTAGCGTGGATTTTTCCCGGCCCCTAAACCCCTAGAAAGCCATTAGGAGAAGCTGAGAGAAAAAGCTAACTGAACATGCTCAGTTTGTGATTCTGCTATTTAACTTTCCCTTGGCGAAATGCTCATACTTTTTAAACGATGCATATTTGGATTGCCATGCATGAAGATAGCATGAACATGTTCCTTGGTATTTTTTCTGCAGGCATGCCCCATCTTTATGTATCACTCATTAACTGGCTTTTTAACATGCCTCAGAATTTTTTGGTGAGCCCACAATAAAATCAGTTCAGCATGAATCTTAATGCGTGCATCAAGAAATATCTTACCAGCAATCCAGCTCCGATAAAGCCATGGAGATACCAGAGAAAATCAGTTACCTCATGCTTTCCTAAGACCACTCCACTTGGTAAAAACAAGAGAAGATTTGCTAGTATGGCAGTTAACCCAAGTGGATACAGCATGAGCCCAATACATTTTGCAACCTTCCCGGTGCACATTTTGCTGTGGTTCAACACTAAAAAAAAAAAACAAAGAAAACATTACAACAATTTTGTCATGAAACTAGACAGCTGTGATTTATGGACTGCTCATATTTCATAGGGGAAAACTATTAAGCAGTATTCTAGCAGTTTCCTTTCCTGAAGTGCGGTATGCGGTGCTTATATTTTATTTTAGATATTTTATTGGTGCATACCTAAAAATGCAACATACAAAACGACCATTAATCTCAAATAACATTTACAACTCAGTTTTAAGAGAAATTTCAATATCACATCACCAATTATTTTAATATTTTATTTCCTATGTTCCTTCTACCTCTGCTGAGTCCATACTCTTACAACACCTCCTGCCTTTTGTCCAGACCATCTTCCTTCACTCCCCCGCCCTCATTTTCCCACCCCTCCTGCGTGGAACCAGACACAAACACCCATCTCATCTATACTGCTTAGGTCTTCTTTTTTATTATTATTATTGATTGATTGATTTTACAAAGTAATTGATGAGAAAAACAGACAAATATTTCTGTACATTACTATAGCATACAGAAAAGAAAAAATAAAAGGAAAAATATGCAGAAAGAATAATATTATTAGTCTTCTTTAGACCACTAAACGAGGGTGGAGTATAATCATTTTCCAGGAGATAAACTAGGTATAAGATCAAGTATTGCTTAGGTCTTCTTTATTTCAGGGTATCTCTTCCATTCGTTTATTACCCTGCCAGATTGTTCAATACAAAGCTTTGTGTTTTCAGAACATAATCTTTCCATACCAAAAGAAAAGATTCCTTGTGCTTTGGGGAATTCAGCTTGAGACTCTATATTCATCAAACCATGAAGTTTATTTCCCCATAGCCAGATTGACAGTAGGTCATCCTGAGCTCACGCCAAGAGACTGAGCATACCTAGTCAACCTTAGAGACATATGGAAGGAGTTAACAGGATGATTGAAACAGAACCTATAGTGTGTACATTTTAAATATATGTCCAATATGTTTGGCACTGAAACTAGGTTTTTCATTATGTTATATTTGGTCCTGATAACATGTGAGGCAGGCAAGCAATCTTTGAAGGTGGAAAATATTAGAACAGGAACCTATCTTCCTAAACTGTGTGATCTGTAAGTGTGGCCTTAGTCTTCACAAACCTTTGGAACTCACTACTCACTTTACAAATAAAGATCAATTTTAAGGACCTTAGTGGTTAGGGTGGTGGACTTTGGTCCTGAGGAACTGAGTTCAATTCCCACTTCAGGCACAGGCAGCTCCTTGTGACTCTGGGCAAGTCACTTAACCCTCCTTTGCCCCATGTAAGCCGCATTGAGCCTGCCATGAGTGGGAAAGCGCGGGGTACAAATGTAACAAAAAAAAATTATTTTGCTTCTTTTATTATATTTTCAGCGCCCCCTCTCTTCCTTTCAGTCTTGCTGAATGCTGAACAGATCCTGTATACAGCTCCGTAGGCAAACCAACCCAGACTATCTTACCCACAGAATTATTTCTCACACTGACAGCTGCTTTCTTTGTCTTAACTGGCTTTGACTAGCAACCCCTAGTTTTTAACAGGATAAGAGAGCCTTTTGTATGTTTAACTGGCACTGAGCAGGCCTAGTGGTTAGAGTGGTGGACTTTGGTTCTGGGGAACTGGGTTCAATTCCCACTGCAGGCACAGGCAGCTCCTTGTGACTCTGGGCAAGTCACTTAACCCTCCATTGCCCCAGGTACAAATAAGTACCTGTATATAATATGTAAGCCGCATTGAGCCTGCCATGAGTGGGAAAGCGTGGAATGTTGCTACTATTGGAGATTCTAGATGGAATGTTGCTACTATTGGAGATTCTGTTGCTACTATTTGAGATTCTACATGGAATGTTAATGTTGCTATTCCACCAGCAACATTCCATGTAGAAGCTTGCCCTTGCAGCCGCGCAGGCTTCTGTTTCTGTGAGTCTGACGTCCTGCACGTACGTGCAGGACGTCAGACTCACAGAAACAGAAGCCTGCGCGGCTGCAAGGGCAGGCTTCTACATGGAATGTTAAGGAGTGGCCTAGTGGTTAGAGTGGTGGACTTTGGTCCTGGGGAACTGAGTTTGATTCCCACTTCAGGCACAGGCAGCTCCTTGTGACTCTGGGCAAGTCACTTAACCCTCCATTGCCCCAGGTACAAATAAGTACCTGTATATAATATGTAAGCCACATTGAACCTGCTATGAGTAGGAAAGCACGGGGTACAAACGTAATAAAATTCAGTGGCACTTACCTGGATAGTGCTGCTGAATATTCCTTCCAACCACTAAAACCAAACCTGGCTATTGTGTGGGCAGTCCAGGAGCAGAGTTGTCATTTAACTGGATAGGTGCTGATATTTATTTATTGGGATTTATTAACTGCCTTTATGAAGAGATTCACCCAAGGCGGTGTACAGCAGGTACAGGACTGCTCTCTGTGTGGTCCTGCTTGGTCAATTAACTTGCCTTGAGTTTAGATAATCATCACATTATCCCGACTGACTCTGTACCATGCATCATAAAACTTACAATTTTGTTAACAGCACAATAGTAAAATTACCAAGAATAAATATAAATAAAAATAAATGAGGTGAACTTGACAACAGTAAACTGAAACCTAATAATAAATCTACTGTGAAACAGTATTAAAAATATACACATTTGACAGCACTAGAATTCAAATACCAGAGATATAATACAATGTTAGCACAATGATACACCTAATAAGCATGCATTAGAACATTCAACTAACATAGATATGAAACTAAAGAATTTCTACAATATGGCTTATCATATAGCTGAGGGACCAAGAGTAGATATATGATGGGAACAAAATGCGTGGTACAGAGTCAGTTGGGATAATTTGATGGTTAGCTAAACTTAAGGCAAGTTATTCTGCCCTTAACTAGTTAACTGGCTAAATAGGACCACATAGATAGCAGTCCTGTCTTTGGTTGGTTTAACCTAACTGGTTAAAGGCTCAATATTGACTCTTATCCAGTTGATAAGTGCTGGTCGTCCGTGCATCCCCAGATATTTAATGCCAGTACCTAGACATAGCCTGATACTGAATACCTGGGCATGATTTTGTCAGCTGCAGACAGCATTTAAAAAAAATGCTGATGGTACCCACTGAATATTACCCCCTAGCCACTCTTTCAAAGTTCTGTGTTTAACTTCTCTTCCGAAATTCAGGTTCTGCTTTGGGCTTAAATAATATATTTTTTCCTTTTTAAAATTTCACACAGAGGGAACTGCTATAAATTTTTGTTTATCCTAATTTGAGAAAAATCCCCTCGCTTTAGTGGCCATTGTATTAACTGATTACTCATAAGTAGTAAGGAAAGGGTCAAAGACGGCACCCCTTTTCTACACAGAAAACTGCCCTTAAGGAAATATCATTGTTATCTGTCTTCCACTCAATTGAGAACTGGACTAAACCACAGGGAAGCTCTCTACACACATACACAGCTCCCTCCTCCTCAGTCAAAGACACTTACCAATGCAGGAACTTTTTTTTGTTTTAAACTGTGTCGCTCTCTCTCCCCCTCAGAACACACTCTGAAACCCTTTCTACTTAAACAAAAATCCCTTTAGATTTCAGCATTTGTAGTGAGGCAGCAATCATATACACATCTAATCATTTCAATATCTCCCTTTCAACTGTTTAAAACTGTCATTAGAATCCTGCCTGGACTAGTGCAGCCAATCAGAATGTGTTTAGCTTTCAACAATTCTTTTCCAGCACTAGCTGTTATGCACTACCTTTGCTTCAACCTCAGTGATACAGTATGCATCACGCAAACCCAAACTTCCTCTCTGCTACCCCTTTCCCACACCAGAAATCCACAGCTTCAAGTTCTAGCCCTCTGATATGGTAAACAAACCCAAACGCATTTTATTCCCCAAATCATGTCAACATCTCCCTCACAGCACACACACACTTCTCTCTTCCAATCACCCCACCAGCCCTAATCTGAACCCCGGCAAGGTAAGAAAATTAAAAAAAAAACTAAAACTTTAACCTGCAGGTTATATTACATCCCAAGGAGGGTTCCCTAAAGGAGTTAATAATACTTTAATCCCCAAGCCAGGAAAAGATGTGAAATGGGTGGAATCTTACTGACCAATCTTTCTCTTAAATGTAGATTTAAAAATTATAGCAAAGGCACTTGCAGCGTGGTTAGCACAGATAAAAGAAGACTGATAAAAGAAGATCAAGTAGGCTTTGTGAGCGGGTGCTAAGCAGTCCACAATGGACTAGATTCAGTAAATGGCGTTCAAAAAAAACATCACTGAATGTCATTCTAAATAGCATGGTTACCGTTGCACGCCATTTGTAGAATACACATAGATATGAATTGTGCAGTTTATAGAATAGTGCTCAGCACAGATGAATTCCAAAAAAGGGTGCAGCTTCTTTTGCATCCTATATAGAATCCAGAGAGATCTGCGCACAGATTTGGGCCTGACCTCAGTGTGTAATGTGTCATGATGTCATCAGCACGGGGACAGTGAGTAAAATGGCATTAGGCAGCAGGCAGCCCAACTTCTCTGAAGAAGACACTCTTCTGCTTTCCAGGCTTATGATGACCAGGGAGAGAAGATACTTTATTGTCTCTGGCCACAGGAGAAGTTACAGTAGGTACAGAAGGGCCTGGCAGAGGCTCACTGCCAAATATAATTAGCAAGCCTCCTTCCCTAAGGAGGTAAGTAAAAAATGCAAGCAGGGTACAGTGCACAGAAAAAAACTCCTGACTGTATCTGTCATCCCAGCACAATTAAGCACTGTTTTGTGGGCTACTTTTGAACCTGCAGTAATGGCAGGTGAGGTGAGCAGCTCAAGGTGATAGAAGGTCCTGGTGAGGTTTGAACCTACTACCCTGCATGTCAGGTCAACTGTTTTAACCAGCAGGCTGCCACCTCAGCTCCATAGCACTACCTCTTACAATGTGCAAATCTCCTTCCCTAGGAAGGTCAGTGCAAAAGGGAAGCAAGAGGAACAGGAAGAAGGAGAGGAGGAAGAGACTGAGGAAGAAATTGGAGAGGAAGAGGAGGAGGAAGAAATGGACACAGAGGAATAGAAAGAAGGAGAGGAGGAAGAGACTGAGGAAGAAATAGGAGAGGAAGAGGAAGGAAGTGGAGCCCAACATTCCACCCCCTCTCCTGCCTATCCCAGCCTCCCTGTGCCACCCCAGGAGCAGCAGGACCAACCTCAGGAGGGAGAGTACAGTGGTGGGAGGGGGAAACCCGGAGTCACATATTGTTTTGTTATCACTGCACTGCACAATGGCTAGGGGAGGGGGAAACCTGGGGTCATGTATTGTACACTTATATAATAACAATTCTCCCGATACTCACAAAAAATGTGTATGGGTCATGTTCTTCTGGACTTCTTGGCCAGTCTGAAATGTCTGGTGAGGAGACAGATCCTCCTGGTCTACCTCTGGTCTCTCATCCTCGCTCTCACTCTCTTCCCTGGTCTGTTCCTCTGGTTCTGGCATATGCCTTGTAATTGCCAGATGGTGCAGCATGCAGTAAAGGTTTCACAGATCTTTGCTGGTTTGTACAAAAGCTCGCTCCCAGAATCTGGTCTTCAAAAGGCCAAAAAATGTCCTCTCGATTACTGCACGGGTAGCACTTTGGGCCCTGTTGTATCTGACCTCCTCTGACCTCTGGGGGTTCACAATAGGGGTCATCAGCCAGCTCCTGAGGGGATAGCCATGGTAACCTGTATTAAGGAGAGGAGAGATGTTAGAGAAGGTACACACACCTTTTGTTTATGTGTTGGCAGTTCCTCCAAGTATGTTCTGTGTCATCCTCCAGACCAGTGGGCCCACACTGGCCATATACCTGTGGAGTAAAGAGAGAGATGTAGTCAATGATTAGAAGGGTGTACAGGTTGTAGGATGCTCCTCACCTAGTAGCCATCTGATTTCTCTACTCTGAAAGGCATTGTGGATACTAAAGCATGAAAATAAATAGGCATTGTGGCAGGATCCATGAAAGTTGGCACATACATCTATTACTTCCAGTGCTGCATTACAGACAACCTGCATGCTGAGGGAGTGATATGACCTTCAGTTTCTGAATTATGCCTCACTGGCTGCAGGTAGCCTGAGGACCACATGCAAACAATCTATGGCACCCAGCACAGAGAGGAATTGGGCCAACTCATAAAAAGCTGTCATGGTTTCTTGCTGTTCTGCCTCAAGCATGGGGAACTGGATATAAAGTGTGTCCCTTTTCAAAAAGGCCTTAAGAAAGTGGGTGACAACCTTAAGAAAGTGGGTGACAATCATTTGTAGAGACACAGCAACTTTTTTCACTGCTGCAAATCTGCCTATCCTCAGACTGGTCTTGCTGCCGGCACTGCATGTACCTGTGAGGCAGAGACTAACTACTTCCAGTTTACAACTGCTTCCAATAAACTGTGCAATTTTGTTATGAATTCAGTAGAAACTCATTATTACAGGACACAGAGAAGTTATTAAGAAACTGGGAGATACTTCTGGTCTCCTTGATGGGAAGGATTTTTCTGTACAAGATAGAGAGGTGTGGTAGCCGTGTTAGTCCACTCTTAAGGTTATCAATAGAAATCAAACAAAATAAAACATGGAAAAGAAAATAAGATGATACCTTTTTTATTGGACATAACTTAATACATTTCTTAATTAGCATTTGAAGGTTGCCCTTCTTCGTCAGATCGGAAATAAGCAAATGTGGTAGCAGATAGTATATACAAGTGAAACATCCAAGCATTACTTTGACAGGGTAGGAGGGTGGGGGTGGGTAGGAGGTATGCATGGGGACATCAAAGCATTTCATTGGTATTCTAACAGGATGGGTGTGGGTAGGTGAGAGGAGGGTGATCAACAGAGAAATACAATTTTATGGTTTATAATGGGCTAGAAAACCCAGATCCTTGTTAAGTCCTGTCTGTTGGGTGTCAAAATATTCAATCATTCTGACTTCAAAGGTCTTACGTTCCTGTATTGTTTTAAAGTTACCTTTCAGGATTCTTACTATGAAATCACTGGTGCAGTGTTCTGGTCTTGTAAAGTGTTGGCCCACAGGGGTGGGAACCTGACTGGCACCGGCTATCTTCATGTGATGTCTGTGCAGATTAAATCTTGTCTTAAGCATCTGGCCTGTTTCTCCAATATAGCATCCTTCATTACATTTTTTTCACTGAATGATATATACCACATTGGAAGATGAGCATGTGAAAGATTCCTTTATGTTGAATATTTTTCCTTTGTGAATGACTGTGGGGTCCTGTGAAATGTTTTGGCATAGCTTGCAGCTGGATATATTACAGGGAAATGTGCCCTTTTCTTCCTTTTCAGTCTGTGTTGGGAGTTTACTTCTGATTAGCTTGTGTTTTAAGTTGGGTGGCTGTCGGAAGGCCAGCACTGGTGGGGATGGGAATATCTCTTTCAGTAATTCATCTTCCTGGAGTAGAGGCTGTAGGTCTCTTATGATTTTCCTCAGTTTCTCCAGCTCTGGGTTGTATGTCACTACAAGGGGGATTCTGTCTGTGGCTTTTTTTTTTCTTTGTACTGTAGCAGATTTTCCCTGGGTGTTTTGAGGGAGGAGGCAATATTCTTGGAGATTATTTTGGGGTTGTAGCCTTTCTGTTTGAAGGATGCAGTCAGGATTTCAAGGTGTCTGTCTCTATCCTCTGGGTCCGAGCAGATACGGTGGTATCTTGTGACTTGGCTGTAAATAATGGATCTTTTTGTATGTGAAGGGTGGAAGCTGGAGTTGTGGAGGTAGCTGCATTTGTCTGTGGGTTTCTTGTATATAGATGTTTGTATACAGCCATCACTGATTGAGACCGTGGTGTCCAAAAAATTGACTTTTTCTGGGGAGTAGTCAATTTTGAATCTGATTGTAGGATGGTATGTATTGAAGGAACAGTAAAATTGTTTCAGAGTTTCTTCCCCTTCCGTCCAAATAATAAAAATGTTATCGATGTACCGGTAGAATTTTAGAGGTTTGGTCTGGTATGTATTCAGAAATGTCTCTTCCAGCTCAGCCATAAAAAGGTTGGCATATTGGGGTGCTGTACAAGATGATACTCTTACCCAAATGTTACAAACACTACCTGTGGTTATCTATAAAAAAGACAAGCATATGCTAAGCCAGATGTTGAATACCTTCTTATTGAAAGGTAGGAAAGTACAATTACAGATACTCACGCTCCCTAGATGTGAGCCACAAAGAAAGACGAGGAACCCAACTCTAAAATATATTGTTGTCCAAAGAGCAATTCAATTCAATTCTTGTATACTGCTAATATCCCCTTTCCAGGGTTCAGTGCAGTTTACATTCTAGGTGAGACAAAAACAGATAGTGTTAGTGTGAGGTACGAGAAACATTAGAGGCTAGTGGTTTAATCAGAATCAGAAAAATATATTTCAAATTAGTACAAACATTAAAAAAAAATTATTTCAAAAATGAATATGTGAGTTTCCAGAGAGATAGGAATAATGTCCCATACTATTTTATATCAAATACTGCTACGGGACTGCCCAGACATAGACTGGAGGGCAGACAGAAGCACGTAAGATGTAGGAGTACAAATAAGAGCTGGCATGATTGCTCAAAATTTGAAAACAGCCCCAGAAGTGATACTCAATGCAGAGTTGCAAGAACAATATACATTTTTGCTAAAAGCCTATGGTGGCACAAAGGGGCACACGTAGCTCCAATTCTGTATCAGCTTAAGGATGTACCTAAGCTGTGGTAGACACACCCAAAGTTAGCCTCGCCTACTTATGACAGGTTAATGTTTGGTGTAAGTGGGTATGCCTAAGTGGCAATGCAATACCTACAACTGATAGTATTCTATAAGCTGCACCTTGCTTGGTGATATGCCCACGCTCTGCCCACATGTATGTCCCCTTGACAGTTGCAGGCTAAGAAATCTAGGTGCATTGTTTATAGAGTAGTACCTAGAACTTATGCACAAAACTGCCAATTATTGGTGCCCATCACACACATAAGCACTACTATTCTATAACTTAGGTACTCTATTGGCACATAAATTTAGGTGCCAGCTTATAGAATTGCCTTTTAATTGCGGCTCCCTAGTGATGATAAAATTTGGAGAGGAGAATGCTTCAATGACGCATATGTTTCAGAAGTACAGGAAAATCCAAAGCTAACTTTTAACAAGTGTGCTAGAACTGTATGTTGCACTGAATGTTCATGTGATGCTATTTGATGATTGTTCATTGGCAAATGGTCTGATGAGAAGGAGGAAGATTGTTGCAGAAAGCTTTGTTATTGGCTAGAGAATGACACGGGGGTGGGGACCCACAGTAACTACGGGGATGGGAATGGGAACAGAGCCCGCGGGGACAGAGCTCACAGGGATAGATCCCACAGGGATGGGGACAGAGCCCATGAGGACGGAGACAAACATAGTAACATAGTAGATGACAGCAGAAAAAGACCTGCGTGGTCCATCCAGTCTGCCCAACAAGATAAACTCATATGTGTATACCTTACCTTGATTTGTACCTGCCTTTTCCAGGGCACAGACCGTACAAGTCTGCCCAGCAGTATTTCCCACCTCCCAACCACCAGTCCCGCCTCCCATCACCGGCTCTGGCACAGACCGTATAAGTCTGCCCTCCACTATCCTCGCCTCCCAACCACCAACCTCTCTTCCCCCACCTGCTCCGCCACCCAATTTTGGCTAAGCTTCTGGGGATCCATTCCTACCGCACAGGATTCCTTTATGCACATCCCACGCATGTTTGAATTCCGTTACCGTTTTCATCTCCACCACCTCCCGCGGGAGGGCATTCCAAGCATCCACCACCCTCTCCGTGAAAAAATACTTCCTGACATCTTTTTTGAGTCTGCCCCCCTTCAAAACTTTGTCCCTGTGTCACTTTCTACTTTGAAACCTGTTAATAAACTGGACTATTATTTATGTTTGTTTGATGCAGACAACAATATTTTTATTTTTTGGAAAAACAAGCAAACATGCTGGCCACAACTAGCAAACTTTGCATAGGGGATCCTGTACATCCTGCTACCAGCACATCTTCTAAGAAGACTCTTGTATTGCAGGAGGGACTGTGGAAGACAGGAGAGCTAGACTGAATCCTGAGATTGTTGATGACTTCTTATTCATCCACAGATAGGGCATATTTCTCCACTCTAGGGCATACAGAATGGGTTGTATTTTGTACCCCTGGACAATTTAACAGGGTGGATTAGGATTCCTTGGGGTAGTAGAAGTCAGCTATTGTTGGAGTTGGAAAAGTAGAGGGTGGTGATAGTGGGAGGGTTATACAGCTGCTAGTTGTTATTATTGTTTTCTATTTGTAATTTATGTACAACAGTTGCATAGCATATTGTTCCTTTTTTTACTATAATAAAAAGATGTAAATATAAAATCATAAGTGTTTGAGGCTTCTGCAGATGAGAACAGAGCCCAAGGGGATGGGGCGGAGATGGGGACAGAACATGCAGGGACGGGGTGGGGATGGAGATAGGACCTGCGGGGACAGGATGGGGATGGAAATGGGCCTGCGGGGACGGGGTGGGGATGGAGACAGAACCCATGGAGATGGGGCGGGGACTGTCCCTGTGTTGTTTTCTATTATTGACTAAGAAGGGTATTCTGTTACATAGTAACATAGTAGATGACGGCAGAAAAAGACCTGCACGGTCCATCCAGTCTGCCCAACAAGATAAACTCATATGTGCTAGTTTTTGTGTATACCTTACCTTGATTTGTTCCTGTCTTTTTCAGGGCATAGACCGTATAAGTCCGCCCAGTACTATCCCTGCCTCCCAACCACCGGCTCTGCCACCCAATCTAGGCTAAGCTCCTGAGGATCCCTTCCTTCTGAACAGGATTCCTTTATGTTTATCCCACACCTGTTTAAATTCCGTTACCGCTTTCATCTCCACCACCTCCTGCGGGAGGGCATTCCAAGCATCCACCACCCTCTCCGTGAAAAAATACTTCCTGACATTTTTCTTGAGTCTGCCCCCCTTCAATCTCATTTCATGCCCTCTCGTTCTACCGCCTTCCCATCTCCGGAAAAGGTTCATTTGCGGATTAATACCTTTCAAATATTTGAACGTCTGTATCATATCACCCCTGTTTCTCCTTTCCTCCAGGGTATACATGTTCAGGTCAGCAAGTCTCTCCTCATACATCTTGTAACGCAAATCCCATACCATCCTCGTAGCTTTTCTTTGCACCACTTCAATTCTTTTTACATCCTTAGCAAGATACAGCCTCCAAAACTGAACACAATACTCCAGGTGGGGCCTCACCAACGACTTGTACAGGGGCATCAATACCTCTTTTCTTCTGCTGGTCACACCTCTCTCTATACAGCCTAGCAACCTTCTAGCTACGGCCACCGCCTTGTCGCACTGTTTCATCGCCTTCAGATCCTCAGATACTATCACCCCAAGATCTCTCTCCCTGTCCGAACCTTGCAGACTCTCACCGCCTAACACATACGCCTCTCGTGGATTTCTACTCCCTAAGTGCATCACTTTGCATTTCTTCACTTTGAATTTTAATTGCCAAATCTTAGACCATTCTTCTAGCTTTTTCAGATCCTTTTTCATGTTTTCCACTCCCTCCGGGGTGTCCACTGTGTTACAAATCTTAGTATCATCCGCAAATAGGCAAACTTTACCTTCTAACCCTTCGGCAATGTCACTCACAAATATATTGAACAGAATCGGCCCTAGCACCGATCCCTGAGGCACTCCACTACTCACCTTTCCCTCCTCCGAGCGAACTCCATTCACCACCACCCTCTGGCGCCTGTCCATCAACCAGTTCCTAATCCAGTTCACCACTTCAGGTCCTATCTTCAGCCCATCCAGTTTATTTAAGAGCCTCCCAATATAATGCAATAGAGGAACTTATTATTACATCTAGTGATAATGGAACAGAGACAAGTCAGGAGGAAGAGACCAGGAAAATGGACAGCATTTCAGAAGATATAGGAGCCCATGCAGAGGAAGTTGTCACACAGAGTGCAAGTGTTACTACTAAATTATTAAAGTCAAATTGTCAACTATGAGAATGGTACAGGCAATGTAGTAATTTGGGGAGTGGGAATGGCAGGGGAGATTGGTTTTAAAGGATGAATAAGGGCATTAGTCCTTGGGGACTGCATAAGACAATCCAAAGTCCTGATGTCAAAGGGACATGCTGAATGATGAAGAGGGATACATTTATTTATTTATTTATTTATTTATTGGGATTTATTAACCACCTTTATGAAAAGATTCACCCAAGGCGGTGTACAGCAGTTTAACATAAAACTTACAATTTTGTTAACAACATAACAATAGTAAAATAACCAAGAATAAACACAAATACAATAAATGAGGTAAACTTGAAAACAGTAAATTGAAACCTAGAACTACTATGAAACAGTATCAAAAATATACACATTTAACAGCACTGGAATTCAAATACCAGAGATATAATACGTTAGCATAATACTAATGATACACCTAATAAGCATGCATTAGAGCATTCAACTAACGTAGATCAATGCTAAATAGTTTCTACAGTACGGTTTACCATATAGCCAAGGGACCAAGAGCAGATATATGATGGGAACAAGATGCGTGTAGAAGGAGGGTGGGGTAAAATCAGGGGAAATAAAAGTGAAAGTTTCAAATTTCTAATTTTGATGAGGTGGGACAATATGTGATTGTAAAGTTCTGTTATTATGTGTTACCATTTTACAGTATCCAGAGTTTGTGGATCTTGAATAAAGAAAACTGGGCAAAAATACGTTTAATGTGAGAGGGTCTGGATCAGGAAAAGTTGGTGAGTTTGTTTCATAGGTACAGAATGTGGAAAAATCCTGTTTGAACACGTCCCTTAAGCCATTAAATGGAGCCCTTTCTATAAAAAAAAAAGTATCTCCAATTTTTCCTCATAAATCAATGTACAATTAACTATTTTGTTACCATCTGTCAGTCATAAAATGAGCATTTCAATTAGAGACATAAAATTGATTGTTAAACTATCTTTAATCAATTACCATAATCCAGGACATATTTTCCTTCTTTTTAAAGAAAGTCAGCGGGCTCTATTCCTCTTATTTCTGCTTGCACCACTATTTAAATCAAGATTCATGCATTTATTTATACATTTCTGCTAACTGTAAGGAGAATATCTAAATAATCATCAGTTTTAATGTCATTGGCAAGGCTACCAACACAAAATTTGAAAAATTGTATTTTGACTTACACAATTAGGTTGAAATCATTTATAGCCACTCACCTTGTTACACGAGTCTGCAAAAAAGGACCCCGAGAAACCTCTAAACAAGATGAATCTGAGCGCTCTAACTCCCTAGACTGACAGTGCTCCTCTCAGGAGACTGTTAGCTTTATGAATTATCTTGCTTAGAACCAGTCTGAAAACAGTGTAGAAACCTAGCTGACTATTGGAATTCCACTAAACAAACAATAATTTCCCCCCAAAAGGATTCTGAAGAGCTCTGGACTTTCTCTCTGGTTTGGCAGGCTGGCATGGATGTGCATTACCTTTTCACAGTCCTTCAATATTGATTTTGAAGGCGATGAATGCCTTGCAGTGTTCTTCCCTTGGTCAGAAGTCCCAGGGCTGATGAACTAACTGTACGTCAACATAGTTTATTTTCCCAAACATAAGTGTGCTTACTGATGATATTGATTTATTTATTATGAGAATGTTTATTATTATTATTGGGGTCCATATTCAAGACTCTGGGCAAGTCACTTAACCCTCCATTGCCCCATGTAAGCCGCATTGAGCCTGTCATGAGTGGGAAAGCGTGTGGTACAAATGTAACAAAAATAAAATAGATACTATTGGAGATTCTACATGGAATGTTGCTACTATTGGAGATTCTACGTGGAATGTTGCTACTATTGGAGATTCTACATGGAATGTTGCTACTATTGGAGATTCTACGTGGAATGTTGCTACTATTGGAGATTCTACATGGAATGTTGCTATTCCACTAGCAACATTCCATGTAGAAGGCTGCACAGGCTTCTGTTTCTGTGAGTCTGACGTCCTGCACGTACGTGCAGGACATCAGACTCACAGAAGCAGAAGCCTGCGCGGCCACATTGGTGATCTGCAAGGGCCGACTTCTACATGGAATGTTGCTAGTGGAATAGCAACATTCCATGTAGAATCTCCAATAGTAGCACCAGTGGAGGAGTGGCCTAGTGGTAGTCTTTGGTCCTGGGGAACTAAGTTCAATTCCCACTTCAGGCACAGGCAGCTCCTTGTGACTCTGGGCAAGTCACTTAACCCTCCATTGCCCCATGTAAGCTGCATTGAGCCTGCCATCAGTGGGAAAGCGTGGGGTATAAATGTAACAAAAAAAATAAAAGGGGTTTAACTGGGCAAGAAAGGCTCCTGCCTGGTTAAATCCCAATGAATGAGCCAGTGCCTGATATTCAGAAGCACTTAACTGGTTAGTGCCATTGAATATATTTGCTAACTAGTCATCCTGTAAATGGATGGGTTAAGGGGGACAGAATTAGGGCAGAGCAGCAATTTTCAGTCCACTAAGGGCCAGATCCTATATTTGGCGCAGAAAAAAATTTAGCACCGATGGAAAACGCACCTACATGCATTCTATAAACTGTGCCTAAAGTTAGGCATGGATTATAGAATACATGTAGCACTATCCATGTGACCAAAATTTAGGTGCAGCCATTTATGGCAATGAGAAGCTGGTGTAAATGCCCATGCCTAACTCTGGGTGTGGTACAGGTTATTCTATAACACTGCACACAAATTTTAGGAATGCCCAAGCTTCTCCCAAGGCCATGCCCCCTTTTGAGATCCGAGTGGTAAAATTTACACGGACTACTGTATAGAACGTGCTTACTGAGTAGTGTGCATAAATTCTAATTAGTGCCAATTAGTGCTGATGATTGCTTGTTAACATCCAATTATTGGTGCTGATTGACTTGTTAACCAATTGAATTGCACATGCAAATCAGAATACGCCCAGATTTGCATGCACAACTCTAGTCGCACTATATAGAATTTGGGAGTAAATGGCTAAGTAACTGCATAAAAGTTAGGACATCAGAACAGCTTTCTGAACTTGATGCAGTGAGTTAATGAGGCATCGGTCTGAATACTGGCCAGTGCCCTGTTAACATCTGCGCTTGCCCTAACATGGGTTAGTTCAGCCCGCTGCTGGAAGCAGTTTATCAGCTTACCAACCGCATACTCCCACAGGCTGAATATCGACCCCATTATGTTTTATAAATCTACTAGTAAAAAAGGCCCGTTTCTGAAGGCAAGGAAACGGGCCCTAGGCAGGCAATTTCTCCCCCCCCTACGCTACGGCCCCCTCGACCCCCCTTCCACGACCCTGTCTACCCCCCCGTGGCGGCGAAAACCGCCCCCCCCCCGCCGTTGTGGAGTACCTGTGCTGATGGGGGACCCAAACCCCCCGACAGCCGAAATGCTGTTGTGCCCTTCGCATTGCTTCCTCAATCATCTTCTCTGGAAATTCCTCTGCGTGCGTCTGACGTCAGACGCATGCAGAGAAACTTGCAGAGAAGATGATTGAGGAAGCAACGCGAAGGGCACAACAGCGCTTCGGCTGTCGGGGGTTTGGGTCCCCCCTCAGCACAGGTAGTCCACAACGGCGGCGGGGGGCAGTTTTCAGCGGGCCGGGGGGGGGGGGGGGTCGACAGGTTCACGGAAGGGGGGGTCAAGGGGGCCGTAGCGTGGGGGGTGACAGATGATTCCAAGGCAGGGGGAGGAGTAGGGAAACACGCTGCGTGTGTTTCCCTACTCCTCCCCTTGCCTTGGTATTAGCTGTCATGACGTCAGTGACGTCAGTGCATGTCTGCCTAGCAGACCACCTCCAGGGACCCACAGTCCCAAGGACAGAACGTTGGAGGTGAGAATTATTATATAGGATGTGATCTATTGTGTTTTACCCTTGACATTGGCAGAAGCCCAAACGCAGCCATGTCAGGGGTGGTTTTTTTTGGCTAATGTTCCAATTGAGGGGGAAGGTATCAAAGTAGGCTACTGTTAAGTCGGGGTTATTTTACCACAAGTCATTCTATTTTAGCACAGGGTTCCATTTTATGCAATAAGACCCTGTGCTAAAATAGCATGACTTGTAGTCCAATAACTCCACTTAACATAAGAACATAAGGTTAGCCAAACTGGGTCAGACCAGTGGTCCATCTAGCCCAGTATCCTGTTTCCAATAGTGAACAAGCCAAGTCACAAGTATATTACAGAAACCCAAATAGTAGCAACATTCCATGCTACCAATTCCAGGGCAAACTCCCATGTCTGTCTCAATACCAGACTATGGACTTTTTTTCCAGGAACTTGCCAAAAACATTTTTTAAACCCAGATATGCTAACCGCCATTACCACATCCTCCGGCAAAGAGTTCCAGAGCTTAACTATTTATTGAGTGAAAAAATATTTCCTCCTATTTTAAAAGTATTTCCATGTAACTTCCTTGAGTGTCCCCTAGTCTTTGTACTTTTGGAACGAGTAAAAAATCGATTTACTTCTACTCGTTCTACACACCTGAGGATTTTGCGGACCTCAATCATATCCCCCCTAACCTCTTAAGCCTTTCCTCATATGAGAGCAATTCCATACCCTTTATCATTTTGGCCGCTCTTCTTTGAACCTTTTCTAATTCTGCTATATCTTTTTTGAGATATGGCGACCAGAACTGAATGCAATACTCAAGATGTAGTCGCACCATGGAGCAATGCGGTTTAGAAGTATTGGTGTTGTCTTGACTAATTGTGGTTTCTTTCCTTTTTGGTGTCCACCTTAACTGTAATTGAAAAATGTGGGACAGAGATAAGTCATAAGTGGTTTCTGGAGCCCTGGAATGTTTTTTTTTTTAAAAACATATTTTCAGTGTTTTGTCTCAGGTTGTCTATTTCAGCTCCCGTTTTGTCATTCTTACTGCTGACACAGCTTTAGCTATGACCAAGAGCTGCAGATGCCTCAGGCCATGCCACTGGCTCTCACTTCACAGCAGAGCTGCTAAGTTACCTAATTCCAGGAGGGAGATTCTAGGTCAGTCCTGGATTCCTGACTACTCCATCCTGATGTTTTGTAGAAGCAGCAGTACGTTTCATGAGTAGAATCAGGGACTACAAATACCATCCTCTTTTGGGATGGACGTTCAAAACCAGGGGTGACCATAAAGGCTCCCTCCTGGAACTGAGTAACTTGGTAGCTCTGCCATAGTTCAAATACTACTATTCCACTCTTTTGACAATGGTCCTGAGGTTTACTAGAAATATTTCTTTTTTCCTTTTATTTTTAAGTGTGTTGACCGGATTAAAACTAAACTAAGGCACAAGTCTTGCTTCCAGCTACATGCAGAGTGCACAGAATATAGTCAGAGTAAAACAGTAGAAATCTAACATTATGTTAATTACATAGGTCGTTAACCTCCCCTATTTACAAAGCCATGCTAGCAGTTGCTGCTTGGCAAGGCTGGCACAGCCCATTCACAGAATTACCCATGTGTGATGCACATATAAGTATATGCAATATTGTTGGTGTGTGTATTTATACATATGTATTCTGCTGTGCAATTTTATAATATCCTTTTTCCATGAGTAAAATAGACTTTACACATGGAAAAAGCTTAAGGAAATTACCCTCTTAATAAAATGGGCTTTCTAAAAACTGCTCACCCTATGTGTGGGTAAACCTACGCATGCAGTGTCAATATACCTGTGATTTTACCTACTGAAAGGGAAGGTGTTACCAGGGTGGAGCTGGAAGTGGTTTGGAAATAGGCACTTTAAAAAAAAAAATCTTCAAATATACGCATGCATTTTTAGTGAGGAAAAGTACATACACCAAAAATGGGTGCTGGTGTCTAATCTTATTTTCACTTGAAAACTGATGCATAGTTCACAGGTAAAAATTAAGGGCCTTGTTTACTAAGGTGCGTTAGCGTTTTTAATGCTAAAGACACCTATATGGGTGTCTCTTGCATTAGTGCATGCTAAAAACGCTAGCGCGCCTTCAGCGTGACTTAGTATAAAAGGCCCTAAATGCAGACATTTCAGATATGTGGGCAGTATGAAATACCCTTATAGAGATAATTCAGCAGATGCAAATTTCAGTCAAATCTTAGTGAATATGCCCAGTCAAAACTGAACTGCAATGATTTTGCTGCATATTTTGTAAAAAAATATGAAGTCTCCACCAGGATTTACAGGCAGTCCCACCCAGTCTCCAATCAGCTAACCAAAAGTGCACAAACTCGCCTTCTCCTGACTAGGGTTACCATATTTTGTCCCCCAAAAAGGAGGATACATGCCCCGCCCCACCACATAAACCACCACGCCCACTTTCACACCCTACCACGCCCACTTTCACGCCCTTGCTCCGCCCCCTGTCACATTTTCCCCTCCCCGGCCCTAGTGGTCTAGTGGCCTCTTCCGCCTTCGAGGCAGGAAAGAGCCTCCTCTTTCCTGCCTGGAGTGCTGCCCTGCATGCATCCTTCCTGTTCCTGATCTCGGCGCTGATTCAAAATGGCCGCCGAGAGTTGAAGTCTTGTGAGGTCACTTCAACTCTTGGCGGCCATTTTGAATTGGCGCCGAGATCAGGAACAGGAAGGATGAATGCAGGGCAGCGCTTTGGGCAGGAAAGAGGAGGCTGTTTCCTGCCACGAAGGCGGAAGAGGTTACTAAACCACCAGGGCAGAAGTAAGTAAGAGGAGGGGAGGCTAGCAATCTGCCCATTTGTCCGGATTTCTGGACAAACGGGCAGATTGCCAAAACCTGCCCGGTTGCCCGGACATGTCCTCAAAAAGAGGACATGTCCGGGTAAATCCAGACATATGGTAACCCTACTCCTGACACAGACATATGGGACTCTTTTACCCCAATAACAGAGAAGGGCCTTGACAAAATCCTAAGAAACCTTCGACCAACTATCTGCTGCCTCGACCCCTGCCCATCAAAGATAGTGCAGCAGGCAAGCAGGGGCCTCATAGAAGGTGTCAAAAAAATCGTGAACGCCTCTCTTTCTAATGGACAACTATCAACAGCATTAAAAAGGGCAGTGGTGTGTCCTTTGCTAAAGAAGAACAACCCTGACCAGGACAAACTTGAAAATTACCAGCCAGTAACCAACATCCCATTTTTAGGAAAACTTATAGAACAGTCTGTGATCAACTCATTGATTGGCTAGAAGAGAGAAACTGGCTAGATCCATGTGATTCAGACCCGGTTATGGAACAGAAACAGTCCTTGTATCCCTACTAGATCTTCACAGAAACCAAGACAGGGGATTTGCCTCGGTGTTAGTACTGCTAGATTTCTCAGCAGCTGTAGACACTGTGGATCACAATATCATGCTAACACAACTGGCAGAAACAGGTATCAGTGGAACAGTACTTGCCTGGTTCAGATCCTATCTATATGACAGGAAACAGTCCATAGTGTTTGGCAGCACCACATCACCACCATAGGCACTGACCTGTGGGGTACCACAAGGATCAATACTGTCACCTATTCTATTCAATATCTACTTCAAGCCACTAGCCAAGCTGATTTGGTCAATGGACACTCGATTCTACATCTATGCAGATGTGCGGCTACTCATCCTCACTGAACCTGACTCACCCATAGCCCTGAATAAACTGACTACCTGTCCAACATCAATTCAAGAATGGGCTAAAACAGCAAACTTTGCCTGAACCCAAGTAAAACCAAGCTTCTCTGGATCCTTAACACAACTACTACTTAACATTTCTAAAGCGCTACTAGGGTTGCACAAGTAGGCACATACCTGACATCAAAATCTCTTTTGGGAAATATGAACTCCCCCTCAAATCACAAGTCAGGAACCTTGGAATACAGCTCGATTTAACACTTATTCTGATCCCCCAAATCCAAGCAACCTTCAAGAGCAGCTTCTATCACTTACGACAACTATGCTGCCTGTCTCCTAACATTGAGAAGGCAAGCCTTGTCTCAGTTGTGCATGCCATGATAACATCAAGACTGTATTATTGTAATGCACTCTACACTGGCTTTGACTACAAAGGGTCTGCACCAGCTCTAGTTGATTCTGAATGCTGCAGCAAGACTAATAGAAGGTTGTAAGTGACATGACCACATCACCCCCATTTTTGCATAAACTTCACTGGCTACCAATACTACAGAGCCACATTTAAATATGTTTGACCTTCAAGGCCATTAAAGTAAAGGGCCCTGAGTACTTGAAGAACAGGATCCTCTACATGCCTTTAAGGTCACTAAGGTTCTCCCAAGGAGTATCCCTAACCACACCCTCTCCAAAGGACATCACAGGATATGATATCTGCAAGCGAGTCTTTTCCGAAATAGCCTCCACACTCTGGAATGCACTCCCTGAAAGGCTTTGCTTACCACAAGATTATCTCTACTTCAGGAAGCAGGTGAAAGCTTGGATCTTCAACCAGGCCTTTAACGGAAGAAGTAAATGACACCAGCTGCACATACTATATAGCAGGACACGTTTATCCATTTCTATCCTTGCTAAGATATTGTTCAAGCACCTTTCTGACCTTATTTGCTACTTTCTTTAAACTAGTCACTTATTTTCTTACTCCTGTTACTCAATCTTATCTATCTAATATGTTTCATCTTTGCTTACACCTTATTCTGTCTATTAAAATGTTTTATTGTGAATTGTGTTGACTATTGTAATGTAGCATATTGTAATGTAGAATATTTTTACTGCTGTAATTGTCTATTGCTTATGCTTGACTTAATCTTGCTGTACACTGCCTTGAGTGAATTCTTTCAAAAAGGCAGTAAATAAATCCTAATACATAAATAAATAAATATGAAATGCAGAGGTGACAGAGAGGAAATAATGATGTGACTCAGCCAGGCCATAATGCCTGAGGATGCTGATTTTAGTTACAGGAAGAGAACATGCACAACTTTGAGTAGAAAAGTTTCCTGAGAAATAGGGCTGAATTATAAATGATGTCTTGGATGAGGAATGGAAAGTCATGACTCAAGCATCAGACAGAAACCTGAGGAATACTAATGTCAGACAGGACTGCAGGAAAAAAAAAAGTTGAAAGTGGGGGAATGAGGGGGAAAACAAGAGGCCTGAAGTGAGGCTCAGCTGTGGAAAATTTGACATTCTGGAGAAAACAGAAATTATTCCAAAGCTTTCAGGCAATTAAAAGTATCCTTCTTGTTGTACCTAATGTATAACCTACAAAATTTGCACTATTCACAAATTCTGGGGCTCTTTTACCAAACTGTAGTAATTTTTGTACTTGCCACATATTTAATGCAAAACTGAACATGTGGTAAGTGCAAGGCCTGTGCGTTAAATGCTGTGGGTGTGCCCTGTATCTGCCATGTGTTTACTGTACAGCATGGCAATGTGTTACTTGCAAAGCCAGATAGAACCCGCGCTATCTGGCACTGCAAGTAACACGATGCAGTGCCACTCACAAATAAATAAATAAATAAATAAATAAGGCTCCACAGAAGTGCCGTAGTGGTGAACCTTCCTTCCCCCTCCCCCCATCTGATATCATCTTTTGTGCTTCCTGGCCTGATCCCTGCCCTGACAGTTCCAATCACTTTTTACCAGACTTCCTGTATGGAAAGATGCCACTAGTGGTAGAACCAAGACAGTACTGCTAGGGGTCATCATGGCAGCCATTTGTTTCCTGGAGACAGATGTGGCAGGAGTGGAGGGGGACCGCTCTCATTCCAGCCCATTACACCCAGGGGCGTAGCCAGACTTCGGTGGGAAGGGTGTCCAGAGCCCGAGGTGAGGGGGCACATTTTATCCCCAACCCCCCTGGCACCGCTGACCCCTCCCCACCATTGCCGACCCCCCCATTGCCGACCCGCCGCCACGTTTCACGACCTCTCGCCCTCTCGACCCTCCCCTCCCTCTTTGTTCTGTTGCAAGCTGACGTCCTGCACGTGCAGGACGTCAGCTTGCAACAGAACGAAGGCTTTTTTGACTGCAGGATGAAGAGAACATTGGCTGGCGGGGATTGGGGTCCCCCACCAGCAAAACCGAAGGTAGGCGGTGGCGGCGGAGGGTTCGCGGGGGGGGGGGGGTCGAGAGGGTCATTGGGAGGGGGTCCAGGAGAAACTCTACGGGGGCTCAGGCCCCCTCAGGCCCCACGTAGCTACGCCACTGATTACACCACCACTAACCATCTCCGGGTTAGTCCTGGGGATGTTGGAGGAGCTGGGAGGAGGAAAGGGAGGGTGTCCATTGACAGAGAACATAATTGTTGGGATCAGGGCCATCAGGGGACTTCAGTGATGGGATCAAAGCCGTTGGGGAGCCTGTTGAAGGTGATTGTGACTTTCAAGGGGACAGCACTGTTGGGATCAGGGCATCGAAGTTGATTGGGGATTACAGGAAGAGCACCACACACCACCACTGACAGCATGCTGTGCTATTGGGCTGCCTCTGTCTTATTTACCTACTTACTTGCATCTCTGCATTATGACAAGGGCTTGCTGTAATCACACTAAGTAAAAATTTCCTACAGCTTCAGATTTTTAGATTATTGATAACTCATAATAGATTAATTCAGGGAGTTGCACTGGGATTAAGGAATGATCTGCCTTTATAGATTTGTGGAGATAGTAATTATGGGCTTCTTTTACGAAGCCTCATTAGTGATTCCCGCGCAGTGAGAGGAAGCCCATAGGAACTGAATGGGCTTCCTCTTATTTACCGCGCAGGAATCGCTAGCACGGCTTTGTAAAAGAAGCCCTATATAAAGTTTAGGTGGTTATAGAAAACTAGTAGAAAAGGCCCGTTTCAGGCACAAATGAAATGGGCACTAGCAAGGTTTTCCTCCCCCCCCCCCCATCCGAATTCCAGACGCCCCCTCCGAGTTCCAGACCTCTCCCTCCTTCCCGCTCTCTGAGTTCCAGACCCCACCTCCCTGCCTCCCTCCCTCCGATTCGCAGAGCCCACCTCCCTGCCTTCCAGTTTGAAGACCCCCTCCCTCCGATTTCCAGACCCCCCTCGGAGTTCCTGACCCCTGGACCCCCCTGTCGCAACCCTCTCGAGCCCCCCTTCCCGCCTCCAAACCTCCCCCGCTGCTGTTGCGTACCTGTGCTGGCGAGGGACCCTAACCCCTGCCAGCCGAAGTCTCCTCTTCTTGGCCGCACGCGCAGCGTGGAGGAATGATGTGATCAAGTTTGAATCAGTTTGTGCTCGTGCGTCTGACGTCTGACGCACGCACACAAACAGATTCCAACTTGATCACGTCCCCTGAGTTTTCTGCGTAATGCATCCAGTGATGTCAGCTGGGGCTTCGGAGCCCAAAGTTACGGACACAGGCAGCCAGGCTCAGAACGTTGGAGGTGAGTATTATTATATAGGACATGGTTACATAGAAAATATTTTGGTAATTCCTATTAGAGGTGATAACTAGGGTTCTGATGTGTTTTCCATTTTCTACTGTATTAATTGGACAATGATTATGAGATGCTTTGTTCTTATTGCTACATGTTTTATTTTACTGTTATTTTGCTATATTTTTTATTTGTTATTTCATTTATTATTGTATTTATTTTATAGTATTTTGCAGATAGACTTTTAGACTTTGCTTTATTGCATTTTATTCTCCATTTTTATTGTAGTCTACCTTGAGCTTTTGGTTTAGGCGGACTATAATTGGTTGTGTGAGGGAGTGGATGGTTTAGGGAAGAGAACTCCCTCACTGATACAGTTCAGCCAACTTGCAGCAGGTGGTGCTAGTCTGTCAAGGCTGATGCTGTCAGAGGGGCGGGGCTCAGATCAGGCTAGAGCTAAAAGCCCTGAGGTTGAATAGATCAGGGAGGCCCCAATACAGAGGTTTCCACGAGAGAGGTCCAGAAAGGAGAGGACTCCACTGCAAGCTGAGCTGTATTACCCGAGGAGACAATCATGGAAGTGGTGTGGCTCAGGCTTCATTGGTATCAGAGTTGTGTGGGAAGACTGGCAAGGTAGGAGACACCTTGAGTTACCTTCACAAAGTACTTGTTTTGATGTAAGTGTCAGGCTTGTGAGTTCTTGTACCAAGTAGAACACTGCCGATTCCGATGAAGCGAACCCGGGTTCTGCTTGGTGGCCGAGCAACCTCGGGGTTCACCTGCGGTGACCGCCATTCCCCAGAGGTTGAGCTCCCAGGTGCAGGTGGCCGGCAGGACTTACGTAGAGAGGCAAGAGGAGGGGTGCCGAAAGAATCAGCCAGGGAGACAGCACAAAGAGAGTGGTCCAGGTACAAGCAATGTCTGACAGGCAGGCAGCAGGCAAGAGAGTGGTCAAGGTACAGGCAACGTCAAACAGGCAGGCAGCAGGCACGAAAGTAGACTGGGAATGGACAAGGATCCAGTAACCAGGAGCCAAAGAGAAAATAATAGCACACCGAAGAGTAGCGCTTACCCAAGTAGAAGCTGAAGCCCTGAGGCAGAGAAGAGCTCCCTAGAAATAGTGTAGGCGTCTGACATCAGAAGTAAACAGCTGGGAGGGAGAGCTGCCATAGGACAGAGAAGAAGAGCCCCAATGGGAATGATGATCAGAGAGACCATGGCAGTGATAGGCTGAGGAGGCAGGGAGACAGAGAGCAACCAGGCGGCAGCCCGTGGGACTGGCCAATTCCTGAAGAGCAAGGGGGTGGGTCACCACCTCCAAGGTGACGCTGGACGCTGCCCAATCAGCGCACACCAGAGCGCGGGGAGACACGCCGAAAAAGGGGGAGCAGTGCTGTCCGAGGACGTTGACCACACTGCCAAGCGCTGGCAATGATGGCGGAACTCCCGCACGCTGGAGGGCCCCCATCAGGGCGAGCTAAGGAACGTGAACATGACAGTAAGTAGATAATGTGTTGGGCTAGGCTGCAAGCTAGTCCTAATTAGAGACTGGACTTATGCTGGATAAAAGCCTGTGAACTAATAGGGCACATGGGGATTCATTTTTAAAGCACCTATACTTACAAAGTTTTATCCTATGGAACTTTGTAAGTATAAGTACTTTGAAAATATGCCTCATGGTGTGTCAAATAATTAAATATTTTCCCTTTTTCTTGGAAACCCTGTGTGTCTACTGAGTTTATGCCCAATCCAAGCCACACCCTTGAGCACATTATCACAGTTTAGATTAAATTAATTATGGATACTTGAAAACTGGATTGGTTAGTTGTGCAATGAGGACTGGGTTCACAGCCACTCCTCTGAAGCATTCAGTTTGATACACATCTGCATGACTATGTCATCAGAATTGCAGAAATGCTATTTTATTTTTTAATTTTCTATGCTTATACAGATAACTTTTAGCCATAAAAGTTACTACGTGGCTCATTTTCAAAACAGAAAAACATCCAAAAAATGGATGTTTCCTCCCCCCCCCCCCCCAAAAAAAAAAACCATCTAAATAGTTATTTTTGAAACTAATTTTAAAGATGTTTTTCTATGTAGTTTGCCTAAATCTCAAGGTGGCGTGTTGGAGGTGTGTTTTGGACAGGACTAGGATTTGGACATTTTTCTGTGATAATGGAACATTGTTAGAACGTCCAGGGCAAAAAATAGAATGTTTGTAGCGAGACCTGTTTCAATAACGATGAAGTGCCAAAAAGGTGCCCAAACTAACCAGATGACCACTGCAGTGATAAAGGCATGACTCCCCCTTAACCCACCAGTGGTCACACACACTTTCACCCCACTAAGAGGTAAATCTGACAGTACATACCAGGCTCTATGACAACTGCACATATACACCCAGATTCTAGACATTTGCACCGAAATCCAAGTGAATTCTATAACAATGCACATAACTTAACAAGCTAATGAGCGCTGATAACAGCACTTAACAAGCAATAATGAATACTAATTGGCAATGATTAGAAGTTACATGCACAACTCGCTAAGGATGTCCTATATAATAAAAAGCACCTCCAACGTTCTGAAGCTGGCTGTGTGGACAAAACCCTTGAAGCGTTCGTGCTCCTGTATCCATCTCCTGACATGATGACGTCTCTCACTCCCGGAAGCGTCACCAACGACTGTGCCCAATCACAGCACAGCAGCGCGAGTCAACGTCACCTCCAACGTATTTAAAAAAAACCCTGCCAACAGCGCAATAAATTCTTCACACGAACAAAGAAGGAGGGCATCAGCACTTTCGGAAACACCAGGTTAACTCCCACACCCACAACAACCCACACCCTCCACCCCCCTTCCCCCCACCCACGGGATAAAATCCAACGCCCATCCAAAGTGAACAAAAGACCACGTCAACCGGCCACAGCCCCCCTCACCCACCCTACTCCCCAAAAAGCAACCGCCTAACTCCCTCTCTAATACAACCTCACAAACTCGAAACACCGCCCTCCAACTCCTCCCTCCCTCTCTTCTACGACGTCAGAACACCGCCCTCCACCTCCTCCCCGACCGACTACCTCCCGACTCCCCGTTAAAAAAGCACATTATCTCCAGCCTCCTGTCAGCAAATGCCTCTGCACCTACAGACCCCCCACACTTTAACCCATCAGTTCAAAAGTCGTCCTACATCTACAAGATCCAGGCACCCTACCACCGAAGCCGTCAACAACAAAAAAAACAGTGCAGGCTCTGCCCTTCTCACACACGCAACAACCCCCCCCCCCCCCCCACGAGATAAAATCCAACGCCCATCCACAGTGAACACAAGACCACATCAAACGGCCACAGCCCCCCTCACCTACCCTCCTCCCCAACACTACAACAAAACAAACAATAACAAATGAAATGCCACATAACACAGAAATGACAAATATTCATTACCAACACAACACAATTATAAAAAACACCACTTTAAGCACAATCATTGCAGAAAACAAATACCTTGCTAGCGCCCGTTTCATCACTCACAGAAACGGGCTTTTTTACTAGTTCTGTAATAAAGTGCGCTGAACTTCTAACGCGTGCAGGCAAAAAGGGGTGTGGTTATGGGTGAGGAAATGGGCATTTTGTGGGTGTTCTGAAATTTACGTGCATAGTTGTAGAATACGGCCCAGTGTGTATAAATCTACACACTGGGATTTACACCACATTTTTGTTGGTGTAAATGGATGCGTGTAGTTTTAGGCGCTGAGATATCAACTAAGCGTATTCTATAATCGGCACCTTATAGAATACACTTAGTTGGCACTGATTTCAGCACTGATTTTTTTTTTTAGGCGCCATACACAGAATCTCGCCCATAATGGCCATTCCTCTTATAGCAGCAAGCAGGTCCCTAGAGGTTGGTGCAATGGACTGTAGAGAAAGGGACCCAGGCCTATAACCCACTTTAACTGGTACACTTATGGAGGAAATTGTGAGCACCCAAAAACCACAAAATACCTACTGAACCCACATATAGGTGACACCTGTAGCCATAAGGACTATTGTAGTGGTGTACAGTTGGGTACAGTACATTGTTTGCTATTCCTTGAGGGCTCACCATGATTATGACGTGATGTGTACCTGGGACCTTTTATGTGAAGTTCACTGCAGTGCCACCTAGGCTGCCCCACTGCTCTGCTGGATGTCTTTGTGGCCAGTCTAGTAAGACTGCTGGCCCCCAGACATCCCAATGGGTTGTTTTTGTGTGTTTTTTTCCCTTGGATGTTTTTTTGTTTGAAAATGGCCCCTAAAGACGTACTGAGCACAAAAACGTCTAAAACAGGGCAATTTTCAAGCCAAAAAGGTAGATGTTTTTCTGGTTCTAAAATGGAGTTTTAGATTTTTTTTTTTTTTTGCAAAACGTCCAAAATTGGATTTGGACATCTTATCAAAAATGCCTCTCCACATGGCCAAAGGTTAAATACTTAAAATGGACTGAAATTTGGGTAGGGTGGGGCTAAAAGTTATACAGAAAGTGGCAAAATCCAGCAGCTCTCCATCTACTGGTAATTTATGCTTTCATGTCTGAATGTAGAAATATCAAGAATACCTTTAAACAGATAAGTTATCAAACTAAAGCTAAGCCAGCATTTTCAGCTTAAATGCACAGGCAGGCTGAGAATTTGCACAAAGGTATACAAATAAAATATCTGTATAACATTATGCATAGGCCATCCCACTGAGTATCTCCCTGCTAATATTTGTACATGTAAACCCAGCTGTTGAACCTTTCAATATTTTATAACAAAGTTCACGTCACAACATCACTTTGTATTCCAACCATGCAAAACGTTATTCTTTAACTCCAAACATATTCTTAGGTATGTATCTTCCAGCTTTGTAGTCTTACATTTACAGCTTCATGCTTTAAAAGAATCTTCTCATTTCAGTTAAACACACTCGCATCTCTTTATATTCCAAATAGTTTAAAGTGCATTAACCGGACATCTTCACCACCAATTAAGAATATTTGTACATGCGCACTAATTTACGGTTTACATTTTTAATCTTATTTTAATAAATCTGCCCCATAAAGGAATTTCTCAGTGTAGTAGCAAAAATGTTATAATGCCTTTGTATCACTCCATGGTGCGACCGCACCTCGAATATTGTGTTCAATTCTGGTAGTTGTATCTCAAAAAAGATATAGTGGAATTAGAAAAGGTGCAGAGAAGGGCGATGCAAATGATAAAGGGATTGGGACAACTTCCCTATGAGGAAAGGCTAAAGCGGCTAGGGCTCTTCAGCTTGGAGAAAAGGCGTCTGAGGGGAGATATGATAGAGGTCTATAAAATAAAGAGTGGAGTTGAACGGGTAGATGTGAAGCGTCTGTTTTCTCTTTCCAAAAATACTAGGACTAGGGGGCATGCGATGAAGCTACAATGTAGTAAATTTAAAATGAATCGGAGAAAATGTTTCTTCACTTAACGTGTAATTAAACTCTAGAAACCGTTGCCAGAGAATGTGGTAAAGGCGGATAGCTTAGCGGAGTTTAAAAAAGGTTTGGATGGCTTCCTAAAGGAAAAGTCCATAGACCATTATTAAATGGACTTGGGGAAAACCCACTATTTCTGGGATAAGCAGTATAAAATAGTGGCATAGCCAAGGGTGGGCTTGGGTGGGCCAGTAACAGCACACCTATGATGTGACTGTCAGGGATTCCCAAGCCCCACCAGCTGAAAACTCCCAACAACTGTCCCTCCTGAATGCCTTGTAAATAGCAGATCTTCGCCTCCAGCAAGCAGCGACTGATACATACTACTCGCACCGGCCCCACAGCCTTCCCTCTGACATATTCCCACTTATGCGGAAACAGGAAGTTGCATCAGTGGGAAGGCTGTGGGGCCAATATGGGCAGTGTGCATTAGTTGCTGCTCGCTGCCAGTGAAAATCTGCTATTTAAAAGGTATGCAGGAGAGGGGAGGTGTTTGAGAGACCATATGGCATGCAGGTGGGAGAAGGAAAGACTAAATCACCTGTGGGATGGGGAGAGGTTCTTCTGCCAACCCATCTTGGGCCCAGGCCCACCCAGTATTGAGTGTCTGGCTACGCCCCTGGTATAAAATGTTTTGTACTTTTTTGGGATCTTGCCAGGTATTTGTGACCTGGACTGGCCACTGTTGGAAACAGGATGCTGGGCTTGATGGACCTTTGTTAGTTGGTTTATTTGTGTTTCAGAGATATAAAAGGGTGTGCAGCAGCAAAGAGACAAGGAATGAGGCACCAATAAAAATGGATCTAAATGATATAAAAATGCAGAAGATACTCAAAGTGTTTTGGCAGACTGTGGCATAGCCAAGGGTGGGCACAGGCCCACTCACTTTGGGCTCAGGCCCACCCAGTAGCAGAACACCTATGATGTGGCTGGCAGGGATCCCCAAGCCCCACCAGCCGAAAACTCCCAACAATTGTCCCTCCTGCATACCTTGTAAATAGCAGATCTTCGACTGCAGCAAGCAAAGACTGATACATACTGTTCGCATCAGCCCCATAGCCTTCCCTCTGATGAATTCCCGCCTATGCGGAAACAGGAAGTTGCATCAGAGGGAAGGCTGTGGGGCCAACATGAGCAATGTGTATTAGTTGCTGCTTGCTGCCGGTGAAAATCTGCAATTTAAAAGGTATGCGGAGGAGGTGGATGTTTGAGAGACCATATGGCAAGCAGGCAAGAGAGGGAGAGACCAAATCACTTGTGGGACAGGGTGGAGTTCTTCTGCCCACCCATCTTGGGCCAGTGTAAAGGATTTTAAAGATTGCTTTTCAACTCTGTCTGAGTGACCGACAGTGCACTCTCTCATTAAAGTGATAATTCTGTTTGTGTGAAAATGATTTGGAATGTGGAAGAAGATAAGCCACAACTATGTGCGGGGGGAGGTGGAGCATGTTTCGAGTTCAGGCTGGCCACCTGGACAGAGAAACATGTGACCACATTCCCACATTATGGCTTGTTTACCTAAACAGATAATTTTTCATTAACTCTGAAAATGAGTTCTAAGCCTAATAAAAAGGCTATGGATAGATGTATCGCATAGAAAGACCGTTCCTGGTCATGAGACTTCAGGTTTTCCCTGAAAAAGGGGCTTCTCTCAGCTGATGTAAAAAGCTTGGGTGATGTGTGACCAGTGATGTATGTATATTATCTTTCTTCATTCTCCTGGTCAAGAGACTCAGTGACCAGTGATGTATGTATATTATGATGTACTGTTTATTATTGCTTTTCCTGGTTTTGCTTGGATGTAGTAATTAATGACCAGTGATGTAATGATTGTTTCTTTTCTATTATTGTTTCTCTTCAGCTATATAGCTTAATCACTGTGTATCTTAGAAAGTGAACTTCTAATAAAAATCTCATTTACCTAATACGAATCCAAAAGAATCCACAGTAATTGCTGAGTAGTCTGTGTTACTGCTGTGTTAGTAAGGCAGGCTGTAAAACCAGATCAGTACAGCCAGGCCCACCCAAAATTGGGTATCTGGCTATGCCCCTGACTGTGCCTGTGTCAGGAGTCTTCCAACATCTGAACTGAATCAGAGTTGTAAACAATACTGCTATGGTGGAAGGTAATTATTATTATTATTTATTGCATTTGTACCCCACATTATCCCACCTATTTGCAGGCTTAATGTGGCTTACAGAGTGTTGTTATGATATCGTCATGACAGGATCTAGATACAATCAATATTAAGCAGAAGATGTAAGAGGGATAAGAGAAGGAAGGGTTATATAGGGTGGTGTAGGGTGTGTTTTAATTCTTAGGTGGGTTGGATGGTGATAGTGTCATTAAGGGTTCATTTTGTAGGCTTTGTTGAAGAGATATGTCTTCAAGGATTTGCGAAAGTTGGTTAGATTTTCCATGGTTTTCCATGGTAATGAAACTGTGAGTCAACAAATCAGGAGTTAAAAAAAAAAGACCAGCGCTGCTGCATCAACAGCAACATCATACAGAATAAATATAACTGGCCCAGCTCCACAGATATTTGGCTGGCACTTACAGAGATGTATTATACATTAACATATAGAGGGGCATAATTGAACGAAAACGTCTATCTCCATGGGCGTTTATCTCCGAGAACGGGTCCGTGAAGGGGCGGACCGAACCGTATTTTCGAAAAAATAGACGTCCATGTTTTATTCGACAATTTGTGAGCTGGGCGTTTTTGTTTTTCAGTAATAATGGAAAATGAAAGCGCCTAGCTCAAAAACGAATAAATCCAAGGCATTTGTTCGTGAGAGGGGCCAGGATTCGTAGTGCACTGGTCCCCCTCACATGCCAGGACACCAACCGGGCACCCTAGGGGGCACTTTTACAAAAACAAAAAAAAGGTAAAAGACCTCCCAGGTGCATAGCACCCTTCCCTTGTGTGTTGAGCCCCCAAATCCCCCTCAAAACCCACTGCCCACAAGTCTACACCATTACTATAGCTCTAAGGGGTGAAGGGGGGGCACCTACATGTGGGTACAGTGGGTTTGGGGGGGGGGTTGGACGACTAAGCATTAAGCAGCACAATTGTAACAGGTGGGGGGGGGGATGGGCCTGGGTCCACCTGCCTGAAGTCCACTGCACCCCCTAACAACTGCTCCAGGGACCTGCATACTGCTGCCAGGGAGGTGGGTATGACATTTGATGGTGAAAATAAAAAGTTGTGAAACATCATTTTTTGTGGTGGGAGGGGGTTAGTGACCACTGGGGGAGTCAGGGGAGGTCATCCCCGATTCCCTCTGGGGGTAATCTGGTCATTTAGGGCACTTTTTGGGGCATTATTCGTGAAAAAACAGGGTCCAGGAAAAGTGCCCTAAATTCTAGCTACAAACGCATACTTTTTTTCCATTATCGGCGAAAGGCGCCCATCTCTCCTCGGCCGATAACCACGCCCCAGTTCCACCTTTGCCATGCCTCTGACACGCCCCCGTCAACTTTGTATGCTTCCGCGATGGAGTGCAGTTGAAAACGTCCAAAATCACCTTTCCATTATACCGATTTATTCGTTTTTGTGAGATAAACGTCTATCTCCCGATTTGGGTCGAAATCTTGGCGTTTTTCTCTTTCAATTATAAGGTGGATAGTAACATAGTAGATGACAGCAGATTAAGATCTCTACGGTCCATCCAGTCTGCCCAACAAGGTAAACTTATAGTATAAAGCATGATGTGATACTACATACTTGTACTTGATTTTGATTTGTCCTAGACCTTTTCGGGGCACAGACCGTAGAAGTCTGCCTGGCACTGGCCTTGTTCTCCAGCTACTGAAGCTCAATCTGTCCAGCCATGATCGGGGCACAGACCATAGAAGTCTGCCCATGCCAAGCACTGGCTTTGCGTCACAATTTCTGGTGTTGCCATCTAATTACCTCTATGCTTGTTTGGTTTCATGCCTTCTATACAGGATTCCTTTGTGTTTATCCCATGATATGTTTTTCTTTTTACATACCTCTGAATTTGGGAGAGCAGACTGTTAACCTATCAATTAAACAGCAGACTTTTAACATACTACTACTACGGTACTACTAATCACTTTTATAGCGCTACAAGGCATACGCAGCGCTGTACACCATACACATAAAGACAGTCCCTACTCAAGGAGCTTACAATCTAAATAAGACAGGTAACAGACAGAACAACTAAGAGGCAAGGGAATTAAAGAGGAGGGGATAAAGGTACAGGCAAGTGAGCAGTGGTTAGGACTCAAAAGCAGCGTCAAAGAGGTGGGCTTTTAGCTTGGACTTAAAAACGGCCAAAGATGGGGCTAGACGTATGTGCTCGTGAAGTCTATTCCAGGCGTGTGGTGCAGCGAGATGGAAGGAACGGAGTCTGGAATTAGCAGAAGAGGAGAAGGGGGCAGACAAGAGAGATTTGTCAACAGAACGGAGTGTTCGAGGAGGGGTGTAGGGAGAGACAAGAGTGGAGAGGTACTGGGGAGCAGCAAAGTATGGAGTGGATGAGTGGCCTAGTGGTTAGGGTGGTAGACTTTGGTCCTGGGGAACTGAGGAACTGAGTCCGATTCCTGGCACAGGCAGCTCCTTGTGACTCTGGGCAAGTCACTTAACCCTCCATTGCCCCAGGTAAGCCACATTGAGCCTGCCATGAGTGGGAAAGCGCAGGGTACAAATGTAACAAAAAAAAAAAAAAAGAATACACTTATAGGTAAGAGAAGTTTGAATTGAATGTGGAAACGGATAGGAGCCAGTGAAGTGATTTGAGGAGAGGGCTAATGTGAGCATAGTGACTTTGGCGGAAAATGAGTTGTGCAGCAGAGTTTTGGACTGATTGAAGAGGAGAGAGATGGCTAAGTGGGAGGCCAGTGAGAAGCAGGTTGCAATAGTCTAGGCAAGAGGTGATGAGAGTGTGGATGAGGGTTCTGGTAGAGTGCTCAGAGATGAAGGGACGGACATACTGTTAGATTTTTTTGTCAGCATTTTTTAATAGTGATTTAATGAAACCAACAAATTAAGGAACATCATATGATTTTTTTTTTCCTGCAGAGATTGAAGGAGGAAATGAGTTATATCACAGAAGATCACATCTCAGGTTAGACAAACTGATCGAAAAGACCAGCAAGGTGAGCTATTTTGAAAGTATTAAAACTGTGCCCAATGGAATTTCCCAGGTTTTCCCTAGATTATATGAGAACATAATCTCTTCCCACTCTCTGGTTATACTTTTTTTCTGCTATCCTCAGTGTACAATTCTAAGAAATTCTGCTGTGTCTCTGTGGTTGCTTAATCTTTGATTTATTTGCTTTCGTTAACAAATTCTGGAACCTAATTATGGGGCGTGTTTACTAGAGTGTAATAAATTTTTGCACTTGGGCTTTTGCAAAACTTAAGGTGTGGTAAGTGTAAAGCTTGTATAATTACATTAGTTCATAAGTACATAAGTGTTCTCATACTGGGACAGACCGAAGGTCCTTCAAGCCCAGTATCCTGTTTCCAATAGTGGCCAATCTAGGTCACCAGTACCTGGCAAGATTCCAAAACAGCACAATACATTTTATGCTGCTTATCCCAGAAATAAGTAGTAGATTTTCCCAAGCCCATTTTATTAATGGCTTATGGACTTTTCTTTTAGGAAGCTAGCCAAACCTTTTTTTAAACCCTGCTAAGCTAACTGCTTTTAGTACATTCTCTGGCAACAAACTACAGAGTTTAATTACATGTTGAGTGAAGAAATATCACTGCATGACCCCTAGTCCTAGTATTTTTGGAAAGAGTAAACAAGCGATTCACGTCTACTCGTTGCACTCCACTCAGTATTTTATATACCTCTATCATATCTCCCCTCAGTCGTCTTTTCTCCAAACTGAAGAGGCCAAGCCATTTCAGCCTTCCTCATAGGAAAGTCATCCCACCCCCTTTATCATTTTCGTCGCCCTTCTCTGTACCTTTTCTAATTTCACTATATCTTTTTTGAGATCATGGCCTTAACCCTTGTCCTTGATGAAAGCGCTTTGAAACCTGTGGAGTCGGGCGGTTTCAGGGGAAGGCACTTGTTGGAAGAAATCCTTAGTTTGGATTTATTCTCGGCGAGACTAAGCTAAGTACACTGTGTTTCATGACATTATTGCAGAGTGGTTGAATAATATTGATAGCACTTGGGAGATGGTGTATGAGTTACACACAAGAAACACCCTCCCAATAAACACTAAATGAGTAACCCGGTGAAAGAAGTGCTATACAACTGATTAGCAGCTTGATTGTCTGCACTGAATAGTGGGTTATATCCGAGGGTACTCAAAAAATATTACGATGTCATTTTTTGTAAATGGTGACACACGCGACCAGCTTTTCTTATATGAGTACGCAGCTATGGAATTCACTTCCAACTAACCTGAGAAAGATCAACGAATTAACTGACTTCCGCAAAGCCTTGAAGACTTACCTCTTTAACAAAGCCTACCACGAGAACCCTTAACTAACCATAACAAACACCTATCCAACTTTATTTAGAATGTATCCTTCTACAACTGCATGAACAATCCTCTTGTCTTCTTTAACTTCTGTGTAACACCAATTGTATGATGTAACCTGGCATGGCGATGCCATAACAGGTCGCTGTAAGCCACATCGAGCCTGCAAATAGGTGGGAAAATGTGGGATACAAGCGCAATAAATAAAATAAATAAATAAATGTAAGTCCGACTTTGGACATTTTGAACAAAACATCCAAAATCTGAACAGGAAAGAAAGTCATTTTTGAAAAAGAAAAATGTCTATCTTTTTTTCAAAAATACTGTTTTGAATAAGGTTTTGTGCTTTTTTGTTTGTTTGTTTGTTTTTTGGTCCATTAAAAAAAAAAAAGAAGAAGTGCAAAATGTAGAAAATCAAACTATTGGGATGTAGGAGGAGCTAGCATTTTTAGCAGACTGGTCCCCTGGACATCCCACGAGAGTGGAGGAGTGGCCTAGCGGTTAGGGTGGTGGACTTTGGTCCTGAGGAACTGAGTTCAATTCCCACTTCAGGCACAGGCAGCTCCTTGTGACTCTGGACAAGTCACTTAACCCTCCATTGCCCCATGTAAGCCACATTGAGCCTGCCATGAGTAGGAAAGCACGGGGTACAAATGTAATTTCTATCTTTATCTTCTGTGCACTTCATAAAAATGCTGCCAGGTACACGTCTCACCTTTGCTCCCTTATCTTGTCCCCTGAGCCCTCCAAAACCCACCTAAAACCTACAGCCCCCGACTGTACACCACTACGATAGCCCTTAAGGGTGACGGGAGCACTATATGTGGGTACAGTAGGGTTTTGGTGGCTTTGGGAGGGGTCACAGTTTCCACCACGCGTGACAGGTAGAGGGAGATGGGGACCCGAGTCCTCCACTCCATAGTGCACTGCACCGACCGCTACACTACTCCAGGGACCTGCATGCTGCTCTAATAGACCTGTCTATAACATCTCAGGCTGTCATAGAGGCTGGTACGTCATATTTTTATTCACATTTTTGGGGGGTGGGATGGGGGTCAGTGACCAGTGGGGGGATTATTGGGGGGGGGGTCATCCCTGATTCCCTCCAGTGGTCATCTGGTCATTTAGGGCACCTTTTTGTGCCTTATTCATTATAAAAAAACATGTCTAGCTTAAAACGTCTTGGTTTTAGTCCCGGACATTTTTGTTTTGTTCCTTATGGCTGTAAGACGTCCTAATCCTGTCTTTGAAATGCCCCCGACACCCTCTTGTGATTTGAATGTACTTCTGATGGACTTCATAGAAAAACATCTAAAAACAGGTTTTGAAAATACTGATTTGGTCACTGCCGCCCCCCCCCCCCCCCCCCCCCCCCCCGCCGCTGCAGTCTCACCTGCCTGCCTCTATGGTTCCGGGCCCCCTGCATTCAAGGTGGCAGTAGCAGATCGCCTCTTTTCTGGCCTTCCTTCCCAGTGTCCCGCCCTCGTCTAATGTAACTTCCCGTTTCCGCGAGGGCGGGACACAGGGAGAGAAGGCCGTAAGGGAGGTGATCTGTGACTGCTGCTTCGAATGCAGGGGGCCCGGAGCCAAGGAGGCAGGCAGGTGAGACCGGGAACTGCAGCGCCGGTGGCCTGACCCCGGCGCCGGCCCCCCCCTGCTCCCCCTCTCGGCGGCCCTGCACAGCTGCACATGGCCATCTCAAGTGGAGGCAGTAGGTGCAGCTGCACTACTGGCAGTCCAATAGCATGGCCACAACCTTTTCAAAAACATCTCCTGACCCCTCCATCATCAGATTTCCCCCCCCCCCCCCCCCCGGCATCCAATTCTTCACCCCAATCCTCCCCTCTCCATACTCCAAGTCCCGCCCACATGTGCCAGTCTGACCCCTCCTAGCCCCATCTGTCTCCCCTGCCTTATCTGGAGATGACTGTTAATGGTACAGAGGGCCAGAAGTGAGTTGCCCCCTCTGCTTCTGCCCCTCCAGATCTGGCTCTCAAAATGGCCAACATGGGGATCACTCCGGCATTGAGACATTATAAGTACGTAAGTGTTGCCATACTGGGATAGACTGAAGGTCGATCATGTATTTATTTTTATTTATTTGGATTTTGCTCACACCTTATATGTAAGTGGCCTCGTGTAAGTGGAATAGTAAAAAAAGTGTTCTATACTATGAAGAAATTGCGAAGAGTTAGAGCAAGTATTAACTTTTATGCGTTTAGGATTATTACACAATCTTTAATCCTAGCTCACATAGACAATTGTAATGCTTATACTGTTCTAGGCAAAGTATAGTATAGCTTAAACAGCCATCTTAAACCATCCAGATTTACCAATAGACTCTCAATTCTTAAGCAAATATTCTTTATTATAGTACTCATAATAAATAAAGAAAATCCATTTCACAGTTGAGTTCCTTGTGAAAGAATTGTTGCCTTCTGCATAGAGTCTGCATCTAGCAACTCCAGAGGCCAAAACCTCAGCCCAGCTGAGAGGAAAAGCTGTAGCACTCAAGCGGGAAAATAAGGGGGAGAAACTCAGGAAAAATAAATGGGAATGACTTGGGGAGATGTTAAAAATCTTGATGGAATTACAGTAGATTAAGGAGGGATCAGCCCCTAGAACAGTTGCTGATCATCAAAGCATGCTAGCAAGACTGGGCTCTCTCACACAGCCCACAGGGGCAGAGAGGAAGGCTGGCCCTAGCTCAGAGCTAACAACCAATAAGGAAAGCTCACAAGGAGTCAATCACAGGATACTGCAAACTACAGGAAAAGCAGTCCTAATACACAGTGCTAACTATACACAGACAATGCAATTGAATACAAATAATATTCATATTTTATATACATACTAGCCATTGAGCCCATTAAAACGGGCTAGTGGGTCTCCGCTGCCCCTCCCCCCGAGATTGCCGCTGGCCCCTCCCCCCGAGTTCGCCGCTGCCGGTACCCCCCCCCCCCCCGAGTCGCCGCCGCCACCCCTTCACCCGGCCCGTCTCTTCGCTATTCAACTTACATCTCTGCAGCAGGCAGATCAGCTGAGCTCCTGTCGGCCTTCCTTCTCTGCCTGTGTCCCACCCTCGTGTGACGTAACGTCGGCGAGGGCAGTACACAGGCAGGGAAGGAAGGCCAACGGCAGCTCAGCTGATCTGCCTGCTGTGGAGATGTAAGTTGAATAGCGAAGAGACGGGCCAGGTGGAGGGGTGGCGGCAGCGGTGACTCCGGGTGGGGGGGAGGGGTACCAGTGGCGGCGACCTCGGGGGGGGGGGTGAGGGGGAGCGGTGGCGACCTCGGCGGTTTCCTCCCCTTCGCGCAGTTTCCCTCTCTGTCCTGCCCTCCCGTCATCACGTATTGACGCGGGGGCGGGACAGAGAGGGAAGTCTCTACTGTGCATTTGTGAGTGAGTGAGTACAGTCACTCGCCGTTTATATGTTTGATATAACAATATACCCTGCCTTCATGAATAAGAACGATGCTACTTTGTTGGGGTTATCCAAGGGCCTGCTGAAAAAGCTTCAGACATTACAGCGCACAGCCACCTATTTATTCATTCATTCATTCATGACATTTATACCCCACATTAGCCTGAAATAGACTTAAGTTCAATGTGGCTTGCAAACAAACAAAGTGAATAAAACATAATAATGTACAGAATATAACACAAATTGCAATACGTTCAAGAAACAAATTAATACATGTGTGGTAACCAGGAATTTAGATTATCTCAAGGACAAACAAATAATTAAGGGTGGATAGGTGAGAGCATAATTAGGCATGACTAGATAGAAAATTAGATTAAGAAAAGGGTGTGGGTAAAATTCAGACTGAAGATGTTCTTAGAAGGCTTCTAAAAGTTAGGCAATCATCTGTAAACTTGATTGATTTAGAAAGAGAATTCCAAATTTTGGTGCTTTGCTAGGAGAAATTAGCAGAGTGAATTGTTTTATATATCACATTCTTACAGATAGGGAAATGTAAGACAAGACATTCTCTAGATGATGAAACAGCATTATGAGGGGGTAATTCAATAAGATTATTCATATATGATGGGGCTTGACCAAACAGAATTTGGTGAATGAAAACACATAATTTGAAAGATATTCTATCTTTTACTGGTAACCAATTTAACTCATATACAAGAGGAGTGGCTTTGGCAAAGCGAGGAGATCTACATATAAGACGAGCAGCAGTATTTTGAGCTGTTTGTAATTTTTGAGACCATCTTTATGTCCAGCGTAGATGGAATTGCAGTAGTTGAATTTGGTGAGGACAAGGGATTGAACCAAAGACAGATTTAGAGAAAAATGGCCTCAATCTATTTAGCTTCCAAAGTGAGTGAAAGACATTCAATGTCAACTTAGAGACTTGGTTTTCAAGGGTAAGGAAATGATCTATTGTGACTCCCAAGATTTTCATTGATGACTCTAAAGAATGGGTTTTGTTCTTAATAGTAAAGTTACTAAGATTCATAGGGTGGTGAGGGTTAGTTATAATAAGAAACTTAGTTTTTATTTATTTTTTAAATCATTTATAATTTTTCATTTTACAAGGGTCACTTGCAAACAGTAATACAGAGAAGACTGCACATTAATACAAGATAAGAAAGCAATCCCAACTAGATATATGGATTACATACAATCTTTCTCTTTCTTAGACCACAAAATGAAGAAAAATAGGGAGAGTGAGATAAGACAAGAAGATCAATTAAACAGTAAACAGAAAACGTGGTATTAACCTGATTATCCCCAGATGTTACTCATCTAATTCATTATTCCACATTGGTTATCTGGTTGGCTTCTTCAAGACCAAATACGGTGTATAGTCAATTCATTTCATTGAGAACATACTTATTGTCCAGATTTTAGTTAGAAGAAACTTAGTTTTATCTGTATTAAGTTTTAGTTTGAAATTAGAAGCCCATGATTCCATAAGTTTTATCCCTAGACTAATCATGTGAGTTATGTCAAGTAATTCCTTAGAGAATGGGATATAAATGATATCATCAGCATATGCTATATAATAATTCTCACCACCAACGTTCTAATGTCTTGCCTGTGGTCGTGGCTCCTTTGGCGTTGCTAAGCTAGGCACCGTAGCCAGGCTGACGTCACTCACAGCTGGCGCTGGCCCTCCCCCGCTGCCGGATCACTGTTCAAAATGGCCACCGAGACTTGCAAGGGCAGACTCCAAAACTTCAACAGAAGTCTCGCGAGTCCGCCATTGGACGTCTCGGTGGCCATTTTGAACAGCGATCCGGCAGTGGGGGAGGGCCAGCGCCAGCAACAGGCAGGCTGGACCGGGGATCTTTCCTGCCTGCCCTGAAGAATTAACTACCCAACCTGGGTGGCTGCAGGGGGGGGGGGCAGGTGAGAAAGCACGGTTGTTGGACATAGGGGCTGGAGGGGGAGGGTAGGGGGAGAGGAGTGTCACTGGACATGGGTGGCTGCAGGGGGGGCAGTGGGAGAGGAGGGTTGCTGGATATGGGTGGCTGCAGGGGGGGCAGGGGGAGAGGAGGGTTGCTGGACATGGGCGACTGGAGGAGGGGGAGCAGGGGAGAGGGAGGGGGTCCTCAGACCTTAAAGGGGGGGCACACACACTCTGTCTCTCACATACACTCTCTGACACACTCTCTGTCTATCACACTCTATCTCTCTGTCACATACACACAGACACTCTGCCTCTCACACACTCTCTCACACAAACATACTCTGTCTCTCTCAAACTTCGAGGAAAACCTTGCTAGCGCCTGTTTCATTTGGCCTTTTTTTACTAGTATATATATATATGTTGAAAGACCATGTTTTTCTAAAAGATGACCATCATAATATTAAACAAGATGGGGGAAAGAGGGGAACCTTGAGAGACCTCACAGCCAGGAGACCAAGAGGCATATTTTCAAAGCACTTTGGGAGGCTAAGTTCCATAGGTTTCTATGGAACTTTGGGAGGCTAAGTGCTTTGAAAATGAGCCTGCAAGTGGAAGAAAGTACACCTGATTGTTTGACTTGATACAACCTAGATCTTAAGAAGCCAGAAAACCATTTCAGGACAACTCCACAGATTCCCTAACAGTCAAAACTATTTAAAAGAATATTATGATCAACAGTATCAAAGGCACTGGATAGATCAAATTGAAGTATCAATATTTAGTTGTCAAAACTTAATTCACTCCTAAAGTTAGCTAAGAGGGTGGTAAGCACAGATTCTATACTGTAAGAGGGCCTAAAACCAGATTGTGAACTATGCAAAAAGGCATGAAGCTGGAGATACTCCATAAGTTGGCGCATGACAAGTCCTTCCATTACTTTAACAAGAAGAGGAATTGAGGCTACTGGGCTATAGCTGAAAACTAAACTTAGGCTAGTTTGGGTATTTTTAGGTATAGGAATCAAAAATAATATTGCCATTGTCAGAGGGAAAGAAGCCTTGAGACAACATACTACTACTACTTAACATTTCTAAAGCGCTACTAGGGTTACGCAGTGCTGTACAGTTTAACAAAGAAGGACAGTCCCTGCTCAAAGGAGCTTACAATCACATCAAAGTAAGAACTGAGTACAAATGATGGAAGAATAAATCAGGAGCTGACTTGAGGAGATAAGTAGGGGACATATCAAGCAGACAATGTGAATTTGCATATTTGCATAATGCGTGATTGACCTGATCAGTAGTGATTGGATTAAAAACGAACCAGATTCTACCTGCTTGAGAATGAGGCAGTAAAGGATCATGTAAATAGAGGAAATAGTCTATAGATGAAGGGGTATTGTTAAGTTGTAGTCTGATTTTAGCTATTTTCTGTTTAAAATAAGTAGCCAAGTGGTCGGCAGTAGGTATGGGATCAGTTGAATTTGGTTATTAGTTGAGTGTCCAATAAACTATTAACTAATGAGTAAATTTTCCTTCGGTTGACTACTGTATCACCAATGAATTTGGAATACTAGGAGGTTTTCGCCTTTCCATTTGAAGTCCGACAGCCACCCAAATTAAAACACAAGCTAATCAGAAGTAAACTCCCAACACAGACTGAAAAAGAAAAGGGTACGTTTCCCTGTTAAATATCCAGCTGCAAGCTATGCCAAAACATTTCACAGGACCCCACAGTCATTCACAAAGGAAAAACATTCAACATAAAGGAATCTTTCACATGCTCATCTTCCAATGTGGTATATATCATTCAGTGTAAAAAATGTAACGAAGGATGCTATATTGGAGAAACAGGCCAGATGCTTAAGACAAGATTCAACTTACATAGACACAACGTGAAGAAAGCTGGTGCCAGTCAGATTCCCACCCCTGTGGGCCAACACTTTACAGGACCAGGACACTGCACCAGTGATTTCACAGTAAGAATCCTGAAGGGTAACTTTAAAACAATACAGGAACGTAAGACCTTTGAAGTCAGAATGATTGAATATTTTGACACCCAACAGACAGGACTCAACAAGGATCTGGGTTTTCTAGCCCATTATAAACCATAAAGTTGTATTTCTCTGTTTATCACTCTCCTCTCACTTACCCACACCCATCCTGTTAGACTATCAATGAAAGGAAATGCTTTGATGTACCCATGCATACCTCCTACCCACCCCCATCTTGCTAGACTGTCATTGAAATGCTTTGATGCTTCACTTATATATATACTATCAACAACTAACACATTTGCTTATTTCCGATCTGACGAAGAAGGGCAACCTTCAAAAGCTAATCAAGAAATGTATTAAGTTATGTCCAATAAAAAAGGTATCATCTTATTTTCTTTTCCATGTTTTATTGTTTGATTTCTATTGATAACCTTTAAGAGTGGACTAACACGGCTACCACACCTCTCTACCATTTGAAGTGGGAATCCCAATTTATCCATGCAATGCAAGGCTAGAAAGTGAAGTGATATGATTCACATGATAGTATAAAGGATTCTCCCTTTTAAACAGGTAGTTGTTTTCAGGCCAAGCATCTTGGGGGAGGGGCATTGTAGGGAGGGCAGAGGGACCACTAGAATGCGTTACCTCCAAGTTTGACACCATACTCTCTCAAAATTCCTAGTCCTCCCCCCCCCCCCAGCTCAGTGCCATCATGGTTCAGCTTCTCTCTCGCCCCTCCATCTGGCCAGCAGGAAGAGACTACATGTCTCTACTCTGTGGTTTGTCCTGTAGTTCTGTGGGATCAGCTGGCACTGTGTGCTCAAATTGCAGGGTGAAACCAGTCAGCAAAGGAAGAGGTGACATGAATCACTGCTGCATCTTTCAGTCCAGAGGAAAGATGGGGGGGGGGGGGGGAGGGATTGAATGGACTGGGGATCTTTACACACACAAGATGTTGTGTTTGTCTGACAAAGAAACAGATGAGGAGAGGAGAGAATTGCAACCTGGTCTGTTCCCTCTCATATGATCAAGAACCAAAGGTGACGTGTAGTGCTAAAAAAGCCGCACCCTCCACAATTTGCCTGCCAAGAAGCTGCTGCTGTCAGGGGCATAAATGTGAAAGGTGCTGCCGATTTGAGGAGCTGGGATGAGAAGCTGCTGTCGCCAGGGTCTAGGGTGACAGCTTCTGCTATGGGGATCACTCCGGGGTTGAGACATTATAAGTACATAAGTACGTAAGTGTTGCCATAATGGGACAGACTGAAGGTCCATCAAGCCCAGTATCCTGTTTCCAACAGTGGCCAATCCAGGTAACAAGAACCTGGCAAGATTACTACTACTACTACTACTATTTAGCATTTCTATAGCGCTACAAGGCATACGCAGCGCTGTACAAACATAGAAGAAAGACAGTCCCTGCTCAAAGAGCTTACAATCTAATAGACAAAAAATAAATAAAGTAAGCAAATCAAATCAATTAATGTGAACGGGAAGGAAGAGAGGAGGGGGTAGGTGGAGGCGAGTGGTTACAAGTGGTTACGAGTCAAAAGCAATGTCAAAGAGGTGGGTTTTCAGTCTAGATTTAAAGGTGGCCAAGGATGGGGCAAGACGTAGGGGCTCAGGAAGTTTATTCCAGGCGTAGGGTGCAGCGAGACAGAAGGCGCGAAGTCTGGAGTTGGCAGTAGTGGAGAAGGGAACAGATAAGAAGGATTTATCCATGGAGCGGAGTGCACGGGAAGGGGTGTAGGGAAGGACGAGTGTGGAGAGATACTGGGGAGCAGCAGAGTGAGTACATTTATAGGTTAGTAGAAGAAGTTTGAACAGGATGCGAAAACGGATAGGGAGCCAGTGAAGGGTCTTGAGGAGAGGGGTAGTATGAGTAAAGCGACCCTGGCGGAAGATGAGACGGGCAGCAGAGTTTTGAACTGACTGGAGAGGGGAGAGGTGACTAAGTGGGAGGCCAGCAAGAAGCAGATTGCAGTAGTCTAAACGAGAGGTGACAAGGGTGTGGATGAGGGTTTTGGTAGAGTGCTCGGAAAGAAAGGGGCGGATTTTACGGATGTTGTAAAGAAAGAAACGACAGGTCTTGGCGGTCTGCTGGATATGAGCAGAGAAGGAGAGAGAAGAGTCAAAGATGACCCCAAGGTTTCGAGCTGAGGAGACAGGGAGAATGAGAGAGCCATCAACAGAAATAGAAAATGGGGGGAGCGGGGAGGTGGGTTTGGGGGGGAAAATGAGAAGCTCGGTTTTGGTCATATTTAATTTCAGGTGGCGTTGAGACATCCAGGCAGCAATGTCAGACAAGCACGCTGAAACTTTGGTTTGGATGCAAGGTGAGATATCAGGGGTAGAAAGGTAGATTTGGGAGTCATCAGCATAGAGGTGGTAGGAAAAGCCATGGGATGAGATTAATGAACCAAGGGAAGAAGTGTAGATAGAAAAGAGGAGGGGACCAAGAACAGAACCCTGGGGTACGCCGACAGGCAGAGGGATAGAAGTAGAAGAGGATCCACCAGAGTGAACACTAAAGGTGCGGAGGGAGAGGTAGGAAGAGAACCAGGAAAGGACAGAGCCCTGGAATCCAAGTGAGGACAGGGTATCGAGAAGTATGCTGTGATCGACAGTGTCAAAAGCAGCGGAAAGATCAAGAAGAATGAGGATGGAATATTGACCTCTGGATTTAGCCAGTAATAGGTCATTGGAGACTTTAGTAAGCGCAGTTTCGGTTGAGTGGAGAGGGCGAAAACCAGATTGTAATGGGTCAAGAATAGCATGTGAGGAGAGAAAATCAAGGCAGCGGCGGTGAACAGCACGCTCAAGTAATTTGGAGAGAAAAGGAAGGAGGGAGATGGGTCGGTAATTAGAGGGACAAGTAGGGTCAAGTGAAGGCTTCTTAAGGAGAGGTGTGACCACAGCATGTTTAAAGGCAGCAGGGACAGTCGCAGTGGAAAGTGAGAGGTTGAGAATGTGACAGATAAAAGGAATAAGGGTAGGAGAGATGGCATTAAGAAGGTGGGTGGGAATGGGATCAGAGGAACAGGTGGTACATTTTGAGGAAGAAAGGAGAAGTGTAGTTTCCTCAATAGTAACTTCAGGAAAGGAGGAAAGGGAATGAGGGGAAGGAGAGAGAGGGGAACGGACTAGTGGAGGGAGAGCTGGTGAGGTAGAGAAAGCAAAACAGTACAATATATTTTATGCTGCTTATCCTACTACTACTACTACTTACCATTTCTATAGCGCTGCCAGGGTTACGCAGCGCTGTACAAGTTTAACATGGGGAAGGACAGTCCCTGCTCAGGAGAGCTTACAATCTAAAGATTACAAACTATGTAGTCAGTGTAGGTATCATGAATGGGGAAGGTGGTTAGGCGCCAAAGGCAAGGGAGAAGAGATGGGCTTTGAGTAAGGACTTGAAGATGGGCAGGGAGGGCGCATGGCGTATGGGCTCGGGAAGTCTGTTCCAGGCATAAGGTGATGCGAGGCAGAAGGGGCGGAGTCTGGAGTTAGCGGTGGTAGAGAAGGGTACAGATAGGAGTGATTTGTCCTGAGAGCGGAGGTTACGAGTGGGAACATACGGGGAGAGGAGGGCAGAGAGGTAGTGAGGGGCTGCAGATTGAGTGCACTTGAAGGTCAATAGGAGAAGCTTGAACTGTATATGGTAGCGGATTGGGAGCCAGTGAAGCGACTTGAGGAGAGGGGTGATATGAGAGTATCAGTTCACGCGGTAGATAAGACGTGCGGCGGAACTTTGGACAGATTGAAGGGGGGATAGATGGCTGAGCGGGAGGCCAGCGAGAAGAAGGTTGCAGTAGTCAAGGCGAGAGGTAACGAGCGAGTGGACGAGGGTTCGGGTGGTCTGTTCAGAGAGGAAAATAAGCAGTGGATTTTCCCAAGTCCATTTTAATAATGGCTTATGGACTTTTCTTTTAGGAAGCTATCCAAACCTTTTACCACATTCTCTAGCAACGAATTCCAGAGTTTAATTACACGTCAAGTGAAGAAATATTTTCTCTGATTCGTTTAAAATTTACTACTTTGTAGCTTCAGTGCGTGCCCCCTAGTCCTAGTATTTTTGGAAAGAGTAAACAAGCGATTCACGTCTACTTGTTCCACTCCACCACTCAGCATTTTATATACCTCTATCATATCTTCCCTCAGCCGTCTTTTCTCCAAGCTGAAGAGCCCAAGCCGTTTCAGCCTTTCCTCGTAAGGAAGTCGTCCCATCCCCATTGCAGCCATAGGAGACGGGAAAGATTGTAAAGTTAAATGAGAGTGTGTCAAATGGAAGAGGGATAGAAAGGAGACATATGGGGGTGGTGGGGGAGAGGAAGAAGTAAAATGTACTAGGGGAAAGAGGAGAGTGTGCCAGAGAACGGATGAGATGGGGAAAGGATGCCAGTAGAAGGAGAGGCAAAGGTGGGGTGGAGAAAAGTATGCCAGGACAGAGTAAAGGTTGAGATCAGGGTTGCCAACTGCCCAAAAACTTGGCAAAAAAATGGACCATGTGTCTCTTAATTCCACAGGTGTCACTGGTGAACATGCAGGAGTCCAAAGTAACTAACTGAATCAAATAAATCAATGATGAGGTGCAGGTTGAGTAGTGGGTTGGAGAAGGGGGAGTACAATTGTGCAACCTACATACATACATATTAATTACCAGTGAGGGTCAGTAAAAATGTGGCTAGCTGATAAAGTCTGGCAGACTTGTCAGCCACAAATGGGTTTTTTTTTACATGTTTGTGAGAAAGGAGGAGGAGGCGGATGGGATGAGAATGGAGGTGCAGGGAGGGTAAAATAAAGAGGATTTGGTAGGGGGCTGAGGGTTACTAGATGGCTCCACTTCCAGAAAGGTGAGGATTGAGAAGGTACCCTCCCCCACACACCAAAAATACTGTGGATAAAGTAGGGTGGTAACTGTGGTTGCTGTTAGTCCACTTTAAAGCTAATAGAAATAAAACAGGACAAAAAGCTCATCTTATCCCCCCCCAAGCCGGGTCCGGCCAGGTTTGTTTTGAACTCAAATGGCAAACATTAGAGAGTTGGATTTTTCTGAAGCCTTGGACAAAGGTCCTGTCCCGGTCCCCATAGCAACTCCCGCCCCCTCCCCAGGGCTGCTCCAGCGAGGGAGGTGTCTGTCTGTTGTGCTCTACTCTATGCTCTGCACAGTTTGTCCAAGCCGCAGGGTCAGAGTGAGACAGTCACTCTCAGCTAAAGCGCTGGCCGGGTTAGAAATGCTTCCTAGGGCGACTGGCTGCGCCTCGGCTCTTCTGCTCTCCGCGCTGCTCTTTCAGGCGGCAGAAGCGGCCACCAGGATTTACTATCTGGGGATTGTGGAGGAGGAATGGGACTATGCACCGAGCGGCAAGAATCTCGTCACGGGCCAGAACCTCACCGAGGATGAGTAAGTGACCGGCTGCAAATTCGTTGCAAAGCAGAAAAGCAGCGTCCGTTGTGTTAGCTGGCGCTTGCTATGTATTGTACCAGCCCACCGGGGCACGGCGGGCTCCTGCCAAATTCTTCAGGAGGGGAGGGCGCTCTTTACTAGCCTGAGTTTGGAGGACGCAGAAGGGAAATATATGTGAAGTGTGGTGGTGGGAATCGCCACCGTGTCCAACAGTGTGGATTTGGAACTTGTGATGGAGGTTTGCGCGTACCTGTTGATGACATGGTCTCTAATGTCAAGGATACCTCCCTCCCCCTTCTCGGTGGTAAATGCTTGCACTTTCTCGTTATGCAGTAGTTTAAAACCGCGTGATTATAGAGTCATTGGTTGGAAGCCTGGGATTGGAATTTTAGGGTCGTGGAAAGATAACCACCTGTAATTGTTTGTCAGTGTTTCCTTACAGCTGCGATAGTTTTGAGATAGCTACCGCAGGTTTGTACGTGTTTGGCTCGAATACCAGTAACTGATGGGCTCTGCAAATGTTACACTGCTTGCTTTTTCCTTGCACTGAATTTAACTTAGAATTAGTTGATTCATCAGAGGAGCACGTGGGCTGCTCTTGACACTGTTGGTTCTATTCTTGGTTCTTTCCTTTTGTGCCTAATAATTTTTCTTTTATTTTTCTAAAGTTTAAATCTTTTTTTTGGATGGTCACACCAGGGTGTTCCCCCCCCCCCCCCCCAATAGTTTCAACATAAGCACACTGGGAAAAGACCAAAGGTCCATCGAGCCCAGCATCCTGTCCACGACAGCGGCCAATCCAGGCCAAAGGCACCTGGCAAGTTTCCCAAAAGTACAAACATTCTATACATTTTATTCCTGGAATTGTGGATTTCCCCCCAAGTCCATTTAGTAGTGGTTTATGGACTTGGCCTTTAGGAAACCGTCTAACCCCTTTTAAAATTCTGCTAAGCTAACCGCCTTCACCACATTCTCCGGCAACGAATTCCAGAGTTTAATTATGCATTGGGTGAAGAAATATTTTCTCAGATTTGTTTTAAATTTACTACACTGTAGTTTCATCGCATGCCCCCTAGTCCTAGTATTTTTGAAAAGCGTGAACAGACGCTTCACATCCTCCACTCATTATTTTATATACCTCTATCATGCCTCCCCTCAGCCGTCTCTTCTCCAAGCTGAAAAGCCCTAGCCTCCTTAGTCTTTCTCCATAGGGAAGTTGTCCCATCCCCGCTATCATTTTCGTCGCCCTTCGCTGCACCTTTTCCAATTCTACTATATCTTTCTTGAGATGTGGTGACCAGAATTGAACACAGTACTCAAGGTGCGGTCGCACCATGGAGCGATACAACGGCATTATGACATCCTCACACCTGTTTTCCATACCTTTCCTAATGATACCCAACATTCTATTCGCTTTCCTAGCCGCAGCAGCACACTGAGCAGAAGATTTCAGTGTATTATCGACGACGACACCCAGATCCCTTTCTTGGTCCGTAACTCCTAACGTGGAACCTTGCATGACGTAGCTATAATTCGGGTTCTTTTTTCCCCACATGCATCACCTTGCACTTGCTCACATTAAACGTCATCTGCCATACTACTACTTAACATTTCTAGAGCGCTACTAGGGTTACGCAGCGCTGTACAATTTAACAAAGAGAGACAGTCCCTGCTCAAAGAGCTTACAATCTGCCATCTAACTGTACTTGATCTGTTTGTGTTGTTTACATGTTTTTTGTACATCAGTTTATTACCTAGTAAAGATTCCGATAACATGACATACAGGGCCAGTGCAAGATGGGTGCCCTAGGCCAGCCTTCAGCCTTTGCGACCCCCCCCCCCCCCCCCCCCCCCCCCCCCATTCCTAAATTAACTTTCAGCCAACCCGGGCAGAATATAAATGTTGAAGGAAATAAATAAATAATGAGAGCAGTTTCTAAAACTTGTTTATTCATTCCTATTTAAAAATCATCTACCCTTCCTGTAGGTAAAAGTGTGCATTAATGGTTCTTTGAGTTTGTGCCGTTATATTAGGATATATTAATTGTTTTCATTACAGCAGCTCTTTACTGCCTCCCAGAAGCTGCTATCCTAGGAGACTGCCTAGTTTTGGCTAATGGTTACCTCATTTGTTCACTGGTGGAATAATTAAGGAGGAACTCTGTGAAACTTAAAATACAAAGATTTTCTTGAAAACAATGAAATAGCTCTCAGAACACCAGTGATTATCAATTTTGCTTAACTGACAACTGATTTACAGAAACATGTATTTTACTACTGTTGGTGTTCTTAGTTGCTAACATACTGTATATATACAGGGCTGGATTCATTAAGATTCCCCTCCCCCCATAGGTACATAAGTAATGCCACACTGGGAAAAGACCAAAGGTCGATCGAGCCCAGCATCCTGTCCACGACAGCGGCCAATCCAGGCCAAGGGCACCTGGCGAGCTTCCCAAACGTACAAACATTCTATACATGTTATTCCTGGAATTGTGGATTTTTCACAAGTCCATTTAGTAGTGGTTTATGGACTTGTCCTTTAGGAAACTGTCTAGCCCCTTTTTAAACTCTGCTAAGCTAACCGCCTTCACCACGTTCTCCGGCAACGAATTCCAGAGTTTTAATTATGCGTTGGGTGAAGAGCCTTAATGAATTGTGCTCCTAGTGCATTTCATGTGCTCATCAAAGCTGGTTCTGTCTTCAAGGATCCTAGATCTGTAGCTACTGTTAAGCCACAAATCTGGCCCTTATTGCAGAGGAATTAGCAAAGAATCATATAAAACCAGGAGAAGTGGTAATTGGTTGGGCTTACAGTGCACACCCAAGCCTCCCCCCCCCCCCCAAGTGATCCAGCAGGAGGAGGAAGAGGAAAGTGACTGCACTTTGCCATTTGTGCCATGTCTGCCTCTTCCATCTCTCTAACCCAGTGGTTCTCACCCACACTGTTGTGTCACCAAAACTTTGACGGCAAGCTTGTGCTTTTCTTTTATGTTGCTGCAAGTTGGGGAGAGTTGAGAACCAGGAAGTCAGGTACTTGAAATCTCCTTATCTGGTCTCCATTTCTGCCACCAGGCCTAACTGGAAATGTAGCAGGTCTGAAACCCCCCTCTCCCACTCACCCCAGCTGTCACCGCTATTGCACCTGTATTTTTCTTGCATCATTGTTCGAAGCAATTAAGAGGTATATAGGTTTTTTTTTCTTTTGTTCAGCTTGAATAGCTTGAGTGTAATTAAGGTTTAGGTCTTTTTACCACCATCCCAATAATCATGCATATCCCAGTAAAAGATTGGAATGATAAAAGACCAGGCCACGTAATGTATGAGAAAAGCAGTTTATTAACTTACCAATAGAGTATACGGAATTAAAGATTTTCTCATAGGAGTACAGTTCTTCCTATGCAAAGGTATTGGCTGAGACTGTCTCAAACATTTACTAATCAGACTGCTGCTTATATACTGTTTCCATACAAAGCTCTTTCATAAAACATTAGTTCATTCTTTTCACTCATCTTTTTCTCCTATGTTGTACAGCCAAAAGCTCCTGGCTACTTTTCTATTATCTCATGTTCCGTTTCCTGAACTCCTGTTCACATACCATTCCAGCTACAGTCATGTCTGTTAGTTTGGTCGGCCTTCACCTCTAAAACATCCCTTGAGCCGTAACCGTACTGCTATTTCTTCATCAGATGAAAAAGTCAAGACAACTGGGGTGAACAGGAGAAGTATTTTGGAAAGGAAAGGGAGGAGGGAGATGGGGCGATAGTTGGAAGGGCAGGTAGGGTCCATTGAAGGTTTTTTTGAGGAGTGGTGTAACCAGGGGCGTAGCCAGACTTCGGCGGGAGGCGGGTCCAAGTGAGGGGGCACATTTTAGCCCCCCCCCCCGGTGCCGCCGACCCCCCCCACCCACCATTTTGACCCCCCCACCGCCACCACCGCCAACCCTCCCCCGCCGCTGTCGGCTAACTTTGCTGGCGGGGGACCCCAACCACCGCCAGCTGAGGTCCTCTTTTATCGGCGCAGGGCTTAGTTCTGTTTCTGTGAGTCTGACGTCTTGCACGTTGTGCGTGCAGGACGTCAGACTCACAGAAACAGAACGAAGCCTTGCACTGGAAGAAGAGGACCTTGGCTGGTGGGGGTTGGGGTCCCCCGCCAGCAAAGGTAGCCGACGGTGGCGGGGGAGGGTTGGCGGCAGGGGGGGGGGTCGAGAGGGTAATTGGCAGGGGGGTCCAGGGCCAAATCTACGGGGGCCCAGGCCCCCGTGGCCCCACATAGCTACGCCACTGGGTGTAACTACAGCATATTTGAAGGCATCAGGAACAGTTGGAGTGGAAATAGAAAGATTGAGGGTAACACAGATAGAAGGGATAACAGTAGGAGAGATTGTGCTGACTAGATGGGTGGGAATAGGATCAGAAGAACAGGTAGTCAGTTTGGAGGAGGAAAGAAAATGTGCAGTTTCCTTTCACATTTCAGAAAAGGAGGAAGGGGTTGAAGGAGGATTGACAGAATGCACTGGGGGAAGGAGAGGTGGAGGTGACTTGGTTGAGAACTCAAGGTTAATCTTGTGAACCTTATCATGAAAGTACTCAGGCCATAGTTTGGGGAGAAAGTGAAGGAGGGGTTGAAGATGAAGGCACTTTAAGGAGAGAATTCAGTGTGGCAAAGAGACATCGAGGGTTGGAGCCAATAAAGCTTGTCAAGTGGATGTAGTAGTCTTGTTTGGCAAGTGAAAGAGCAGACTGGAAGGAGGTCAGCAAGAATTGGAAATGTATGAAGTCAACATGGGCACGGGATTTAAGCCTCATTGACAGACTTGGATGACAAAGAGGGGCATAATCGAAAGGGGCGCCCAAGTTTTCCTGAGGACGTCCTCACAGGATGTCCCGGCAAAGGGGCGGGGAAACCCATATTATCGAAACAAGATGTGCGTCCATCTTTCGTTTCGATAATACGGTCGTGGACGCCCAAATCTTGACATTTAGGTCGTCCTTAGACTTGGTCGTTTCTGATTTTCGGCGATAATGGAAACTAAGGACGCCCATCTCAGAAATGACCAAATGCAAGCCCTTTGGTTGTGGGAGGAGCCAGCATTCATAGTGCACTGGTTCTTCTGACGTGCCAGGACACCAACCGGGCACCCTAGGGGGCACTGCAGTGGACTTCAGAAAAAGCTCCCTTACTTTGTGTGCTGATCCCCCCAACACCCTCCCCCCAAAACCCACTCACCACAACTGTACACCACTACCATAGCCCTTACGGGCTGCTCTAACCTGATTGCTACTTGAACCATGAGACACTATCCCATGTGAAGCAATTACAAGTCTAGCCCCAACAGCAGTCAGAAGCACTACTACCCTCTTCCTTGGTGGTAGTGGGGGGGAGTGTAGGGCAGTTTTCACGGGGAAAGAAAGCATCACTCAGGGGAGATAGAGAGGACTGGAAGGAGGGAGAGAAAATGAGGATAGGGAAGGAAGGAAAATAGAAATAAAACGGAGAGAATGTCAGAAATGGGATGGGTTCAGAAAGAGGGGAAATCAGATTGGGTGCTTGAGAGGATAAGCAGGGAATGGAACTGGAAAACAGAGGGACGAGAGGCTGGATAATGGATAAATAGTTGAGGGATGAAGCAGAGTAGAGAGATGGTAGGAAGAGAGTTTAGGAAGAAGAGAGAAAAGAACAGAGGCAGACAAGATAGAAGGCATGTTTAGTGGGTCATATATCAATGGTTAATGCATGCTATGTGTTGTAGGGCCCGTAGGTATAATATAGTCCGTGTGGCAGATAGCATGTTCTAATACTGTTAGTGCCGTAATCTACTATGTTACTGTGTTACCATTAGTAAATGACCCCCTATAGTGGGGATAGTTCGAGACAGACATAACAGGAAAGAAAACAAGAAAATGGAGAGAAAGCAATGGAAGGTAAGAAAAGAGGTGAAAACTGAAGTGGAGAAAAGAATGAAAGAGTAATATAAAATATTCAGTCACACAAAGTTTGGAAAACAAATTACATTTTTCATAGAGTGCAGTAATCAAAACTTTTTTCTTTTGCATATTCTTTTTCCTATCAATCCTGCTGGAAACTGTAGACCATGGTTCATTTCAGACCACAAAATTCTTACATTAATAAATGTTACTGCTGAATGATGACTTCAGTTATCTCCATGAACCATGACAGACTCAAAGAGAGGAAAATGGAGCTGGTAATCAATTTTCCCTCTTTTGTTGGCGGTGGCAGCAGGTTAATCCTAAGTTTCTAACATTCTATCTATGTTTCATCTTCTTTTTTTTTTCTCTATTTTAGACAAGCTACTGTGTTTTTGACAAGAGAAGGAAACAAAATAGGACGTGTTTACAAAAAAGCAATTTATAGACAGTTCACAGATGAGGCCTACACTACAGAAGTTCATAAACCATCCTGGCTTGGGTTTCTTGGGCCACTATTGAAGGCTGAAGTAGAAGATGAACTAGTAATTCATATGAAGAATTTTGCCTCCCGGCCATATTCTCTACATCCACATGGAGTTTTCTACGAAAAAGATTCTGAAGGTATAAAATGAATTATGCTTCACAGTGTCAGCTGGTGACCTATACAATAAGTGGTCTTTCCAGAGTTAGTAATTGTGGTCCATCCCAAAAAGCGAGATTTACCAGCTCAGTCGTTGCAGCTAAAGGGATTGTCGTGCTCTGAGCCAACTGGCAGTGTCCCAGGTTTAGAGAAAAAAATATCCGCCAGAAGGCGGAGAACTCTAGACACCCCACGGACAACAACAAGAAATGAAATAAAAGTGGGAGGGTGACCAAGGATTCCAAAGACTGAAAGGATATATAATAATAAAGATGTTTATTGAGGTATAAAGACTCGACACAACGTCGTGTTTCGGCTGTTAGGCCTGCATCAGGAGTCTATAATCAAATTTTGAATACGTAAATTATAAAAACAATATAAAAGTAGACAACATATATATACGTTTAAATATTTAAAATTAATTTTATAATTTTAAATGTTATTATATAAAAAAGTATGTATAATAATAACAAATTAGATGCATTTAAGAATGAATATGAATTTAAACGGATGATTAAATTTTTAAGAAAATAAAACATTTTAATTCATCAAAAAATAAAATAAAACCTTCCATATTTAGATATATGTAAAGACAAAAAATGGTGTGCTTGTATAAAAATGATGTACATATAAATATATGTACATCATTTTTATACAAGCACACATGCATTCTTAAATGCATCTAATTTGTTATTATTATACATACTTTTTTATATAATAACATTTAAAATTATAAAATTAATTTTAAATATTTAAACGTATATATATGTTGTCTACTTTTATATTGTTTTTATAATTTACGTATTCAAAATTTGATTATAGACTCCTGATGCAGGCCTAACAGCCGAAACACGACGTTGTGTCGAGTCTTTATACCTCAATAAACATCTTTATTATTATATATCCTTTCAGTCTTTGGAATCCTTGGTCGCCCTCCCACTTTTAGTGTCCCAGGTTTAAGCATGAAAACAGAAAGTAACTTGCATTTTAACCTGTGGCGGTGCCAGTGGCTGTGCAGAGAAAAGAGCACAGTGGTGAGGGCAAAACATGCTCTTGCCACTGTGAAGGTTGAGCTGCTGAGGCAGGCTTTTGGCACTTTTGAGCTTTGGTGCCCTGAGTGAAGAAATATAGTAGCCCTTGCTCTCAGTGAAATACAGGCCAATGACCCAGGCTAAGAGCTAGGCCTCTTGAAATCCAAAAATCATCTCTGATACAAGAGCTAGGCTTTTAAAAATCAGAGATCACCTTTGACACAGTTAAATTTTACTGTAGCAAATGCTGAAGTAAGTGCTCAGAGAGCTGACAGAGGGTGGAGGGAATCTACTCTGTAGATAAGGAGGAGACTGGCACCTGCAAGACGTCATGAGCAAGAGTTGCTATGGTTATGTAGAGATAGTACTAGGTCAGCTGCACCCCGGGTGAGAACATCCAAAGGGGGGGCTAGGGGAAGGTTTGGGAACACATGAAGTCATTTTGATCAACTGATAAGGACCAAGATCTCTGGTGAGCAAGCTAGGGTCCATTGGAATGAATGGGGTTAAAATTGTATATAAGCAGCAGTCTGAGGGGTATTAGATCAGTGAGTGAAGGAGAAGGGAGAAGGAAGGCTACAAGAGAAGACTCCAGAAGGCCAGAGAGAGAGGACGTGTCATGTAATGCTGTTCCACCATATGACTGCCTGAACTGCTTGTACTATCCTTGGTAAGATATCAATGTCAATAAACTGAATTTCTTTTCCTACTAAATACTGGGTTCCTTTCTAATTACATAGGTTTATACTGCCTTGACTGCTAACACTGTCATGAGCAGATACAGGATTGGGGTGATTAAGTACCTAGAGGGGATAGACAATTCTGTCCAGGATAGTAGAGAGAGCCCCTGGCTTCCGCTGCCCAAACGGGTGAGGCAGATCTAATAATTACATGAGCCAGTGCTCACCTGGCTTAGGGTTACCATATTTGCCCCCACCCCGCCCCCTGTCACATACCACCCCACCCCTTTCACACCCCCCTAAGGGTGTCCTATCCTCCCCTTGCCTTACTGTACTGCCGTAGTGGTCTAGTCACCTCTTTGGGGCAGGAAAGAGCCCCTTTTTTCTTGCTCAGAACGGCTGGAGAGACTGTCTTGCTCCCTTCTGTATCAGTGCTGATTCAAAATGGCCACCGAGAATGACCATGCAAGACTTCTGCAGAAGTCTTGCGAGGCTGCTTCAACTCTCGGCGGCCATTTTGAATCAGCGACGGGACCAGAGTCAGCAAACAGTCTACAGGCACTCTGGGCAGGAAAGAGGTCACTACACCACCAGGGCAGTACAGGGAGGGGAGGATAGAACACCACTAGGCCCGCCAGCCTGCCCGTTTGTCCGCAAATCTGGACAAACGGGCAGGATGGCAAAACCCGCCCGGTTGCACGGCCAAGTCCTCAAAAAGAAGACATGTCTGGGTAAAAACCGGACATATGGTAACCCTAACCTGGCTCATGCTTTGAGCCGGCCCTGGTTCCAGTGAGAGCGATTGAGGGCCAAAGTTTGAGAGACACTTCAGGAATTATGTGCAGGATATAAATAGGACTGTACTGACACCTGAGGCATCCATAAGACCCTTTGTTATTAGTTTAAATCCATTTTCACCAATAGATTGCCAGGTTTTACAAAAAGAGGAATTGGTTTAAAATGATTTTAGATTTTGAGTCAGCCCTGGATTTCTGACAGTTCTATCCTGATGCATCATGGACCCCCAGCACTGATTTCAATGGATAGAATAAATGACTACAAATATCACACTGCATTTGGGATGAAAACTGAAAACCTGGACTGGCCAAAAGATTCTCTTTCTTTGTTTTGGGTAACTTGGCAGCTCTGCTGCTGCAGGTACTGACAATGTGGCTTGTTTCTTCCAGCCTCTGCTGTTAGTGATGCCAGTGAGAATTGTTCTACCTTCACCTGCTGCTGTTGTGGCTGAATGTGTCCCGCTAGTACCAGAAGAGAATACTGAAGGTTCAGTCTAATTTTGAATTTAGTCTGGGCTTTGATCTTCAGGAGGGTCCTATACACCATGCAAGATACTAATATTCTACTTTGGCTGCCCAAAAGTGGCACCTTGCACTTTTTTTTCCTTACATTGCCTCATTCCCCAGGGTCTTTGACTCACTTTCACATTCTTTTCTCCTCACTCCCTCAATCTGTCACTTCCTCCCCTTAACTCACCTCACCACAGCGTCACTTTATCACCTCCCATTTCATTCACTCTTCTGGAAATTTGCTTTGACTCTGCTGTCACCGCTGATAACACAGCTTGGATGTCCCTGCCATGAGAACACAAGAGTAGCCATACTGGGTCAGACCAATGGTCCATCTAGCCCAGTATCCTGTTTCCAAACAGTGGCCAAGCCAGGTCACAAGTATCTGGCAGAAACCCAATTATCGTTTATCGTTTACTATACCGTTACAAATTGTATGCACAAAACAGAACAGTTCACAATATCAGTATAAAAAAAATCATAATATAAAAACAACAGACATAAAAAGAATTCCATCAACTTGATAGGAAAGCATGGCAAACTTAAAACAGACGTTCTACAAGATGATCAATACCACTACACACTAAACAGCCATTCACGACAAATACATTATTTATTTATTGCATTTGTATCCCACATTTTCCCACCTTTCTTCACTACATAATTACTTCTGTCTAAATACTGCCTTCCATCACAGATTATTTTCAAACGTGTTTTGAAACAAATATGTTTTCAAAAATTTATGAAATTGAATGTAAGACTGCTCCAGTCTAAGGTTTTTGGGAAGGCAGTTCCAAAGAGAAGGCTGAAAAAAGAAAGCTGAGCAACATTTCCATGCTTTCAATCCTGGGGCAAGCAGTTGCTTCCTCAGGTTTGTCTCAATATCAAACTATGGACTTTTTCTCCAGGAACGTGTTCAAACCATTTTTAAACCCAGATATGCAAAATGTTCCAGAGCTTAACTATTCTTTGAGTGGAAAAATATTTCTTCCTATTTGTTTTAAAAGTATTTCCATGTAACTTTTTTGACTGTCCCCTAGTCTTTGTACTTTTGGAATGAGTGAAAAATTGATCTACTTGTTCTATACCACTCAGGATTTTGTAGACCTCAGTCATATCTTCCCTCATCCATCTCTTTTTTCTAAGCTGAAGAGCCCTAACCTCTTTAGCCTTTTCTCATACGAGAGGTGTTTCATCCCCTTTATCATTTTGGTCACTCTTCTTTGAACCTTTTCTAATTCGCTATATCTTTTTTGAGATATGGTGACCAAAACTGAATGCAATACGGTGCGGTCGCACCATGGAGCGATACTGAGGCATTATAGTATTTTTGGTCTTATTCACCATCCCTTTCCTAATAATTCCTGTTTGCTTTTTTGGCCGCCGCCACATTCTCAGCAGAAGATTTCAGCATATTATCTACGACATCCAGATCTACTTCTTGAGCGCTGACCCCCAAGGTAGACCCTAGCATCAGGTAACTGTGATTTGGATTATTCTTTCCAATATGCATCACCTTTCATTTGTCCATATTAAATTTCATCTGCCATTTGGATGCACAGTCCTCGAATTTCCTAAGGTCTTCCTGCAATATTTCACAGTCCGCATGTGTTTTAACAACCCTGAATAGTTTTGTATCATCTGCAAATTTGATCACCTCAGTCTTCATTCAGATTTCCATATCATTTATAAATATGTTAAATAGCACCGGTCCCAGTACAGATCCCCGTGGCACTCCACTGTTCACTCTCCTCCATTGAGAGAAATGACCATTTAACCCTACCCTCTGTTTTCTGTCCAATAACCAATTCTTTATCCACACCAGAACCTTGCCTCCTATCCCATGACTCGTTATTTTTCTCAGGAGTCTTTCATGAGGAACTTTATCAAAAGCTTTCTGAAAATCTAGATATACTACATCAACCGGCTCACATGTTTATTTATGCCTTCAAAGAAGAGAGGCAAGAGTTCCCTCGGTTGAATCCAGGCTGACTCTGTCCCATTAAACCATGTTTGTCTACGTGTTCTATAATTTTATTCTTTATAATACTTTCCAGTATTTTGCCCAGCACCGACATCAGGCTTACTGGTCTATAATTTCCTGGATCACCCTAGAACCCTTTTTAAAAATCCTACCATTCTGGTGACCATTAGTAAGTTGAAGACCAGGGAGGACCTTCCCTGGGCCTACCAAGAATATGCTGACATATACTCCAAACAACAGCCTGAGACTCTAGCACCGCACTGGGACTATGACTGTCCTATTGACCTGCTACCTGAAAAGATGCCCCCGAGAGGTAGAGTCTACCCCCTCTTTCACTTTTGAGACCGAAGCATTGTCCGTATACATTAAGGATAATATGCAGAGAGGGTTCATCTGCCCGTCCACGACTCCAGCAGGGCCAGGGTTTTTCTTTGTTGGCAAGAAGGATGGAGGGGCTACGTCCATGCATTGACTATAGGGGATGAATGCTGTTACCATAAATAATAATTACCCCTTTCAGAAAAAAAGCAGATCAAAAAAGACAAAAAAATCGAACAGGAGGGTAACAGAAGTAGTGGTTACCTTGCAATAAACCACTTCTTCTGTTACCCTCCTGTTCCATTTTTTTTTGTCTTTTTTCATCTGCTTTTTTTTTCTTTTGGTTTGCTATTTCTGTGGCAGATCTTTGCCTTTTTTTGTTTCTGTCTAACTACCCCCTTCTACTCATTTCAGAACTATTCGACTGGCTCCCAGGGTCCCGTATCTTCTCCAAATTGGATCTATGAGGAGCCTATAACTTAATCTGCATCCAGGAGGGTGAAGAGTGGAAGACAGTGTTCAACACCAGAGACAGGCACTATGAATATCTCATTATGCTGTTTGGGCTTGCCAGTGCCCCTGCTGTCTTTCAGAATTTTGTCAACGACATATTCCAAGACTTACTATACAAATGTGTTCTCATATACCTTGATGATATCCTGATCTTGCTTGCTGGAACAGCACCTGCAGCAAATCAAGACAGTGCTGCAAAGCCTGTGCCAGAATCTGCTGTATGCCAAGTTGGAAAAATTAGTTTTTAAGCGCACTGAACTACCCTTCCTAGGGTATATCATTTTTGACCAGGTGCTATGGATGGATCCTGACAAGCTCTCAGCGATCCATGACTGTCCTCGTCCTCTTGGGTGCTGAGCATTTCAGAGATTCCTGGGATTTGCCAGTTATTACTGGCAGTTCATTCAGAACTACTCCTCCATTGCGGAACCTCTGATGGCTCTTATCCGGAAGGAGGCTAACCCTCGAGACTGACCAATGGAGGCTATGGCAGCATTTGACTGCCTGAAGCAGGACTTCATGTCTGCCCCAATTCTTTGACACTCAGATCCCAGAAGGCATTTCTTCATTGAGGTAGACACATCCGCCATAGGTGCTGGCGCCATACTATCCTAGGCTGATACCAATGGGTAAACTGCTTCCTTGTGCCTAATTTTCTTGAAAGTTCTCTTCAGCTGAAAAAACTTTACTATTGGAGCCCTGGAACTCTTGGCCATAAAATGGCACTAGAGGAGTGGCACCACTTACTCAAGGGAGCCAAATATCCGTTAATCATACTGAAGGATCATTAAAAACCTGCTGTATCTCCAAGAAGCTCGCCTACTTAATCCACGACAAGCCCGGTGATCCTTGTTCTTCTGCTTCAATTTTCAGATGTTTTTTTTTTTTGTCCTGCACAGAAGAACATCAAAGCGGATGCGCTGTCTCAATTTATGGAAACTACCAAAGAGACGTCTGACCTCCAGCACATCATAGACCCTGCCCAGATTTTGACTGCTACCACAGTGCCGGTTCCACCTGGCAAAACCAAAGTGCTCAAATTACTCCAGAAGGCCGTAAAATAGGGGCACAACTCTAAAATCACTGGACACCCTGGAGTTTGAGGTACCACCAAACTGATATCCCACTTGTATTGGGGGCCTAGCCTGAAGAAGGTCATAAAAGAATTTGTCACAGCCTGTCCCGTTTGTGCACAGTACAAACTTTCCCATGCCCGTCCATGGGGTCTTCTTCAACCACTCCCAGCACCCAAGAAACCTTGGATACATCTCGCAATGGATTTCATCACTGATATCTCCACTCTCTGACAGTTTCTCCACCATTTGTGTGGTGGTGGACCGCTTCTTGAAGATGGCTTACTTTGTGCCTCTAGCTGAGCTACCATCAGCCTGCACTTTAGTCCAGCATTTCCTGAAAGAAATCTTCTGCCTTTACAGGCTGCCCAAGTCCATTGCTTTAGATTGAGGGGGGTGCAGTTTACCTCCAGATTTTGGCAGAGACTCAATAGTTCATTACAGGTAAAAATGTATTTCTCATCCAGATACCACCCACAGACCAATGGTCAAACAGAGAGAATCAATCAAATCCTGAAAACCTTCCTGTGTACTTATGTCTCTACTTTACTCAATGACTGGTCCCGGCTGTTACCCTGGGCAGAGTTCTGTTATAACAATCAGGTAAGCGAATCTACAGGAGCTTCCCCCTTTTTGATAGTATTCAGCCAACATCCTCGAGTGCCTGTGCCAGTGCCTCCTATACTGAAGGTTCCTGCAGTTGAAGAAACCATCATATCCCTCTCTCAGATTTGGGAAACAACACGAAAACTCTTAATTCAGGCCACCCAGAGGCACAAGTGGCGGGCTGACAGAAGAAGATGTGTGGCTCCGCGCTTGCATACTGGAGATTTAGTCTGTCTTTCCATGCAGAATCTATGCTTCAAAACCCCCTCTGTCCAGTTTGCTTCCTGGCTTATCGGGCCGTACCCGGTTATCCATCAGGTGGGCCCAGCTACTTACCATCTGAAGCTGCCCGCCAACTTACAGGTTCATAAAACTTTCCACATATCCCTGTTGAAGCCACTGGTACTAAGGAAATCCGGCAAGGTCCCACTGACACCTCTACTAGTTGACGCCAATCCCAGTGAAGAATCTGAGGTCCAAGGCATTCTTGACTTCCGAAGGGTATGAGGGAGCTTGCAATCTCATTGCCTGGAAGGGCTTCGGTCCAGAGGAGAATTCTTGGGAGCCAGCAGACCAGGTCCATGCCCCAGCCCTTCTCTGCTGATTCCACCGAAGCTTTCCATGGAAGCCCAGACCTACTGTAAGAAGGACAAGGGGCCTTGAGGGGGAAATACTGTCACGGCTGTCACCGTACCCTGGTCCTGTTACCTGCACGTTAGTGGGGACTGAGTGAACCGCGAGGCCATTCAGGAGCAGGTTCCCTTGGTCGCAAGCCTTGTGGTGGCTCTAGTGTGCCGGGTCCTCCACGCTGCAGGATACCTTCTTAGTGGCTGGTTCCCTAGGTTTGTGCACGCATGCCCCCATGTGCCTTTTGTAGGGGCTGACTGCTCCTGGTGCCCAATGATGATTTCAGTACTTGACTACTTAAGGCGGTCAGCCCTCCCCTCATTGCCTTTGCAACATTTGCCAGCCTTGCCTAGCCATGTGTTGCCTGGCCCTCCTCCCCCATGAGTCCTGCTGTTCCTGCTCCAGTTCCAGCCTGTGTTTGTTCCTGCTCCAGTTCCAGTTGAGCCCATCTTGGTTTCTGTACCAATTCCTGCAGTTCCTCCTCCAGTTCCAGCCAGTACTTTTTCCTGCTGTTCCTGCTCCGGTTCTAGTACCTGTTCCTTCTCCAGTTCCAGCCGTACTAGTTCCTGCTCCAGTTCCATTCAAACCCGTCTTGGTTCCAGTACTAGTTTCTTCTGTTCCTGCTCCAGTTCCAGCCATGTACCAGCTCCTGTGGTTTCTGCTCTAGTTCCAGCCAAAGCCATTTTGTCTCCAGTTCTAGTTCCTGCTGAGACCGTCTTGTCTCCTTTACCATCTCCAGTCCTGGCCTTCCACATGATTCTCTGTGGTCGCCTTCCATCCAGCCTTCCATTTGCCACCTCATTGACTCATCTGCCATCGGCTTGGGCCTCCTGGTCTTCTGGTCAGGGATCCAACGGCAGTCCAAGGGCTTACTCTCCAATCTCGTAACTACTTCCTCTGCAATTCTTGGGAAGCATTTTCAGTTTCAAGCTATGCCATTCAGCCTTTCTATGGCTCCCTAGATCTTCTCCAAGGTCATGGTGGTGGTAGTGGCATTTCTGAGGGAGGAATCAGTTTATCTCTATCTGGATGACTGGTTGATCAGGGCTTCTTCCATTCTGGAGAGCTATTGGACTGCATCCAGAGTGAACTTTCAGTTGCTTGGGTGGGTAATCAATTTCTTGAAGAGCCTTTTGATTCCCATGCAGTCCCTGGAGTATTTAGGAGTTTGCTTTGACACTTCATAAAGATGAGTGTTTCTGACAGATCTCAGATGGGGTAAGATTTAAAGTCAGATCTGTTTGTTGTTGGAGACTCTGAATCCAAGAACGTGTGATTATGTCCAAGTTATGGGCTCCATGGTGATGACGATCGATGTAGTTCCATGGGCTAGGGCTCACATGCGTCCTCTTCAGCAGTCTTTTGTGGTCTGTTGGTCACCCCTATCTCAGGACTTATCAGCTCTTCCTTCCATGGACTTGGCAGGTGAGAACCAGCATGTCATGGTGGCTACATCTATTGAATCTGTCAGGGGACTTCTCTGCCCTCCCGCCTTGGGTGGTGGTGGTGATGGATTCCAGCCTTTCAGACTGGGAAGCCCACTGTCTCAATCACAATGCTCAGGATCTCTGGAACTGAATGGAGTTGGCTTGGCCGATCAATCCTCTGGAACGCCAGGTAGTCTGCAAGGTGTTTCTGGCTTTCCAGTGCCTTCTGCGGGGCAAGTCAGTGCAGATTCTATTGGACAATCTCACGGCTGTGGCTTACATCAACAAGCAGGGAGGCACTCACAGTGCTCAGTTGGTGATAGAGTCTCACCTCCTGCTTCCTGGGCAGAAACACATTTGTCCCAGATTTCTCCAGCACTCATTGTGGGATCTCACCGTGTCCAAGTTGATTTTCTTGATCCAGGGGAAATGGAAGCTCTCCCTGGAGGTTTTCGACTTGGTAACGGAGAAGTGGGACACTCCAGTTATGGATCTCATGGCATCTCGTCACATTGCCAAGGTTCCCAGATTCTTCTGCTGAAGGAGAGAGTACACTTTCAAAGGGGTCAGCACTCTGCTTCAGCCATAGCTGGAGAAGGATCTGCTCTATGTGAAATTTTAATCTGGTGCTCAAGTCTCTTCAGAAATCTCCTTTTGAACCATTTACGAAAGCTACTTTGAATGATCTCATGTTGAAGTTGTTTTTTCTGGTAGCCATCACTTCAGAAATCCTTCTAACAGAACTTTCAGGCTCTGTCCTGCAGGAATTCATTTTTTTCATTTTTCAGAGGCTGGAGTCACCATCCATACAGTTCCATCTTTCCTGACTAAACTAATTTCTTCCTTTCATCTAAACCAACCTTTATTTCTACTTTCTTTTCATAGAGGAAAATGTGGGAAAGAATTTGACTCTGTTTTCTTGATGTCTGGTGGCATCTTCTTTAATACCTCCAAGTCACTAATGAATTTAGCAAACTGGATTATTTCTTTCTCTTGTTTGTGGGACCAAATAAACGTAATCTGGCCTCTAAGGTAACAAAGTGGATCAGAGTCCACTTCTTCAGCATATATTCTTTCTGTAAACAGCCTCCTATTTCCTTACTTATTCCACCAGAGCCCTCTCTACTTCGTTAGCAGAGTCTCAGGTATTTTCCGTGAGGAAATCTGCAGATCAGTTACACGGTCCTTTGTACACACTTTTCCCAAACATTATCACTTTGATGTCTCGGCTAGGACAGAGTCATCCTTTAGAGCATCAAAAGTCTCCATGGCTGTTTCTGTTTTCTGTACTATTTGAGTACTGCTTTGCTCAATCCCCAGTTTTCTGGACTCATGTTTCTGATGAAAAGGAAGGAAAAATTGTGTTTTACCTGATAAATTTCTTTCCTGTAATCACAACAGATGGGTCCAGAAACCTGCTCTAAGATACTTTCTCTAGTTAGATTTCCTGCATTGAGTTTTTGTTGATAGGTTATTGGCACCTCTTTTCCTTGAGGAAGGAGAAGTTTGTTCTGCTTACTATATTCCTTCTGCTTTCTTGAGAAATACTGACTGACCAGAATGCTTACCGTCCTTTATGAGAGAATTCAGTTTCTTGTCATCTAGTTCCACCTTCTGGTAGATGATGATAATCCACAATTTACTGGACTCATCTGTGGCGAATATGAAAGAAAATTATCAGGCAAGACATAATTTTTCCATGCCAACATTTTCATACTCTTTTCACCCCTCCCCCATTACCTTCCTTTGCCTCAGCACCTCCTTCCTTCATGGCTGGCTCCAGCTGAAGGAGAGCAAAGATAGTGGGCCAAGACAACCTTTTTGACCCAACTCCACTGCAGCCATAGTGAGTGATTTAAAGAGGTGATGTGAATATAAACCTTGTAGGATGGAGTATCACTTGCTGCAGTGCAGCCAGGTTGAAAAGCACCAGGCCAACCCACCAGCTTTGCTCTCCTCTGGCTGGTGCCTCTGCCATGGCAGGCAAAAAGATGATGCATGACACAAGGACAGAAGGTATTGAGCCCTTAGGCCATAGCCAGACCCCCAATTGTGACAGGCAAGTTTCCCTGGCTGGCACAAGACCGGCATCAGGGCAAGGTGATCCAAGATAAGAACTGAAGCAGTACAGGAACAAGGCAGGAACTGATGCAAGGCAGGAAGACAAGGCAGGACAAGGCAGACAAGGCTAGACATAACAAGGTAGGACAAGGCTAGAACTGGGCAAGACAACAGGTCTAGAATTGGACCTAGACAGAACAAGGCAGTTCGAGGAAACAAGGCTAGAACTGGGTCTGGACAAGAACTGGGACAAGGTAAGGCAGGGCAAGAACTGGATCCAGACGGGACCGCAGAGGCCTGGTAAGGCAAAAGGCAAGGCAGATAAGGCTGGCACCAGGAAATGCAGGCAAGGCAGGGACACAGAGACAAGGCAGGACTGGAGCTTGGCAGGAACTCGGAGACAAGACAAGGCTGGAACTTCAAGGCAAGGCTAGGTTCAGGGCAAGGCAGGAACTGGTCAAGCCAGGCATGGCTGGAACAGAAGCAAGGCAGGAACTGGAACAAGGCAGGAAGACCTTGCAAATCAGGAGACCTCTTGCAAGGACCCCTGAGCAGAGTCCCGAACACCCTAAAATAGGACTCTGTTGTAGACGTCGCCGGAAGGTGTTCTCCAATGACTCCTTCTGCTGGATATACAAAAAAGTGCTTCTGGGACACGAGCATCCTAGGAGGACTGGCACACAGCTGCAGAAGGAGGCAGCGAGACCCTTGGGAAAAAGGTGTATCGGGGTGGGAGTCACGGTAGGGCCATGACAGGGACCTGGGAGGATTCTTTTGGGTGCTGTTAGTTTCCCCTTTCCAACCAGGTGGCAGTGTTTGTTAATTGCTGCAATTCCAAGCTTATTGCACTCACAAAGTCTTTGTCACCTGCCTCTCATGGAGACTCTGTAATGGCTGAGGAAAGGGTTTTACCATGTGAGCGTGAGATCTGCCTCTGTTGCTTGTCTCATGCTTAATACATTAAGGGGATCTTTTTCTAAAGATTAGTGCTTGTTAATCTGCAAGTATCCCCTAAGAATAAAGTGGATCCTGTGACAGGTAACATGCACTAATGTTTCATTAAAAATCCCATACATTTGGCTTGTTTAGACCTCACTCTGTCTCCTGTCTGCTTTTCTCACTTCCATTGCCTTTGCCCTGGTTTCCTCCTTCCATATTCTCTCATTCCTCTTTCCTTTGTTTATTTATTGGGATTTATTAACTACCCTTATGAAGAGATTCACCCAAAGCAGTGTATCTTTCTTGCAATGGCAGCTCTCAGCCAATTGCACCTCTCTGGCTCAGTGACAGTAGAGGCTGTATCCTACCCCTTTTGTGGTCTTCATGTGGGCATAAGCTGAACACCTGCCAGCTGAGGAAAGCCTCTGCAATCTGTATTTCTTGCTTCAGAAGTTTAGCGCCTTCCCTCCTATTCTCTAGAGCTGCCAAATTGCCCAGTTTCAGGAGGGAAACTTGTTGGCCAGTTCTGGGCTTGTATTTTTTCCCACAAAACAATTTGGTATTTGTAGTCCTTGATTCTCTCAAAATCAGTGTTGGAGGTCTTATAATGCAGAGGATGGGGTAATCAGAAATCGAGAACTAGTCCAAAATCTTCCTCTGGAACGGGATAACTTGGGAGCTCAGATTCTCAGTCTCACAACAAATATGTGGTGATCTTAGAGCTGGTGCCAAATTCATGGCATTTTGACACATAAATGGCCCTTTTCTAGAACACTGCACGCAACTATTTGGACTGCCTATGACCCATCCATGCCACTCTTCTGGCCATACCCCTCTTGAGTTGCACGCTATGGGATATAGGCGCTCAGTGTTATAGAATAGGCAGATGTGTGCACAGATTCAAATTGGTGCCAATTAACTTGAACAATTGATTGTTAAGGCCAAATAATTCATAGTTAATGACTTGTTTAGCAATTTAGTTGTGTGTGCATCTTGAATCTGCGCTGAAATTTCGGCACCATGTATAGAATCCAGGGGATAATATATGAGAGTCTGTTTACAAGGAGGCTGCTGGACAATTACAAAATTGTGAGGCATGTGACTTGGGAAACAAAAGTCAAATTTCAGGTTAAATGTAGAAAGGAATCAGCTTGTCAGCCTGCCAAGAACAGGAGTTGTTAAAAAGCAAACAGCACAGACAAGAATTTTTATTATCCTAATTTTAAACTGCAGACTTTTAGGACTGGAAGGAGAGATAGAGCCATAGAGATTGGGTCAAGTGTTGATGGCGAAATGTTTTATTTATAATTATATTCACTTATATCCAGCCCGGACCAAGGCAGATAACAGAATAAAAAGCACAGTCATAAAACTAAAATAAATAGGATTAATCTAAAAAAGTTTATATTCTGCTTTTTTCATGTATACAACCTGACCATTACTAGAACTGACTTTGAAAACTCTGTCTTTTCAACTATCAGGGGCCCTATACCCAGATGGAACATCTGGAAGAGATAAACTTGACGATTTTGTTCTCCCTGGCGGGACTCATACCTATCAGTGGATAGTAAAGAAACAATACGCACCCACGGTAGATGACCCAAACTGCTTGACCTGGATTTATCACTCTCATATTGATGCACCTAGAGACATTTCTTCTGGATTAATAGGAGCACTTTTGACTTGCAAAAAAGGTGATTATTAACTTAAGTAAGGGAAGTGCTGCACGTACTTATACTTTGTTGACAGTTTTTGCTTTTCTTTATAGCATGTTCACTACAAATGTACAAGAGCTGATTTTGACTGAAAATAACTTAGTGGGCCTTTTACAAAGGCACGCCAGCGTTTGTAGCGCACGCTAAAAATAAGTGCGCTAAAGATGCCCATATATTCATATGGGTGTCTCTAGCCATAGACGGTCGGTAGCCCAACTGTTTGGGGAGGCTAAAGGAGGCGGAGCTTACCTCCATACGCTCCGTGGCAGCGACGTCAATGAAGAAAAAGACTACAGGCTCGCCGCCAGCTTCTCCCTTCTCTCTGCACACAGTGTCCCGCTCTCGTGGAAACAGGAAATGCATCACCGCAGAAGGCGGGACACTGTGTGCAGAGAGAAGGGAGAAGCTGGCGGCGAGTCTGTAGTCTTTTTCTTCATTGACGTCGCTGCCACGGAAATAAAAGATCAAAATGCGCGGGGCGGGGGGGTGGGCTGCATCACAAGCGGAAGTACACGATTGGGCTGGGGAGGCTTAGAGGCATATTTTCAAAGCACTTAGCCTTCCAAAGTTCCATAGGTTTCTATGGAACTTTGGAAGGCTAAGTGCTTTGAAAATGAGCCCCTTAGCCTCCCCAGGCCTCTTATACGGGGCGCCTATGTCTCTAGCGTTTTAGTGCGCGCTAAAAATGCTACCATGCCTTTTTAAAAGACCTCCTTATTTAGGAGCTTAGTAATTATATCCGTTAGTTTTACATGGAAGGACAAATATAAATCTATTCCTCTATGTTTTACCCTGATGCTTTAAATTCATATACCATATGTCCTGCTAACACAGGCTAGTAAATCTTGCCCTAAGTTTTTGTTCCTGAGACAGTAGAAGTTGGCTTGCCAAAGGTCTCAAGAAACATAAGGGTGGATTTGAACCCTGGCTACCCTGCTGTTCTACCATTGGCTATTCCTCTACAGTTTGAGCACTAAAAACAGTTGTGTGTACACCTAAGGGCAATTCTATAATTGGGCACCCACATTTAAGTGCCAGTTGCACGCATGAATGTGTAGAATAAGTGCACTTTCACAGGTAAGTCAACTTTAACAGTCCAATAAGTTTAACGGTGGGTGTGACAATTCCATTTAATTTGAAATAACCCAGCGCCTAATATCATGAACAACGGTGTTCTAACCAGACCTCTGCAGTGACTCTTCATACCGAGGATCCTATAATGGTTCAGCAGGAAACTAAGTAGCTTTATATTTTTCTATTACGTTATGGTTAGAACACCGTAGTTCATGGTATTAGGCTTTCACGGGTAAGTGGCAGAAAAATACCTAAGCGCTTTGCTGTAAGGGCGCACATAAGTGATGTGGGGGGAATTCTGTAAATGACACTCAAAAATACTGGAAAAAAATTGGCAGGACTATTTTATAAAGAGTGCTCCGGGATTAGGTTTAAAAAAAAAAAAAATAGAACAGCATTTAGAGATGATTCCTGCGTTTAAAGTTGAGTGCTTGAATTTACACCAGCTGAAGTCTGGTGTAAATGTAGGCGTCCAACTCATGGCATTTTGGCATGTAATGGCCCTGTTCTAGAACACTGTGTGCATATATTTGGAATGCCCCTGGCCTGCCTATACTACTCCCCTGACCATGTTCCCTTTTGAGTTGCGCTCTATGGGATTTAGGTGTTCGGTGTTAACCGCGCAGGCAGATGTGTGCGCAAATCCAAATTAATGCCAATTAACAACTTTAATAATTGAATGTTAAAGCCAGTTAATTCATAGTTCAACGAAAAAATAGTACAATTACGACTTAAAATACCTGTCAGCACCACCGACTATGCTGAACTCCTTAATTGCCTAGACCCAGCCCCTGGCATTCACCCAACGGGGACAGGTCATGGGCCAACTTCGAGATACTATCGGAGAACATCATCTCCCAAACGCTCAAAAGATTTGCCAAATCGCACTGCAAACTAGACCTATGCCCAAACAACCTGATGACATCTGCCTCTCAACAATTCATAAACGACATAAGGAAACACCTGAATTACATGTTACAAAATGGATTCTTCCTGAAGGAAAAAGGAAACATCTTACTCACCCCCATACCCAAAGACACAAAGAAGAGTGCTAGTGAATTAACTACAGACCGGTAGCATCCATTCCCTTAATAACCAAATTAACCGAAGGGTTGGTGACTAAGCAACTTACAAATTATCTAGATAAATTTTCTATACTTCACGATTCCCAATCAGGATTTCGGTCTAACCACAGTACCGAAACAGTATTAGTAACCCTCATGACTAAATTCAAACAAACGATTACATCTGGTAAGAACATACTACTTCTACAATTTGACATGGTTGACCACAGAATCTTACTACACATCCTTGATTACTTCGGAATTGGAGGCAATGTCCTCAAGTGGTTCAAGGTCATCCAACTCGACTATTTCAGCCGCATGGGTACCTGAATGCGGAGTACCACAAGGATCCCCCCTCTCGCCGACTCTATTCAACTTAATGATGATACCCTTGGCAAAATTACTATCAAATCAAAACCTCAATCCATACATTTATGCGGATGACGTAACGGTCTACATCCCATTCAAACAAGACCTAAAAGAAATTTCCAGTGACATCAACCAAAGTCTAAAAATCATGTATTCATGGGCGGACGCGTTTCGGCTGAAACTCAATGCAGAAAAGACCCAATGCCTAATACTAACCTCCCAACACAACAAGAAAGAATACACCGCCATCAACACACCAACCCTAAACCTTCCTATTTCAAAAACCCTAAAAATTCTTGGAGTCACTATTGATCGACACCTTACACTAGAGAACCACGCGAGAAACACAACCAAGAAGATGTTCCACTCAATGTGGAAATTAAAAAGAATAAGACCTTTCTTCCCAAGGAGTGTTTTCCGTAACCTGGTACAATCATTAGTGCTCTGTCATCTAGACTATTGCAATGCACTATATGCCGGCTGCAAAGAACAAATAATCAAAAAACTCCAGACAGCCCAGAACACTGCAGCTAGACTCATATTTGGCAAACCAAAATTTGAAAGTGCAAAGCCCTTACGAGAAACATTACACTGGCTCCCACTTAAGGAACGCATCACATTCAGAATATGTTCACTAGTTCACAAAATTATCCATGGAGACGCACCAGCTTACATGTCTGACCTAATAGACCTACCACCTAGGAATGCCAAAAGATCATCCCGCACATTCCTTGATCTACACTTCCCAAGTTGCAAAGGAATGAAATACAAACTAAAGCATGCGTCAAACTTCACCTACTTGAGCACACAGTTATGGAACGCACTGCCGCGCAACTTGAAATCGATATACGAAATAACGAAGTTCCACATACTACTGAAGACCCACCTCTTTGAAAGAGCATACCAAAAAGATCAACCCAAGTGAATATGCACAACTCGCCTATTTAATTTCAGAACTGTTTCCTAAAATCTGCTTGTATACTACTACTTTGTATTATCATCATGCTGACCAAGATCATGCAATACTAAATGTTTATATTACTAACATTCTTCCACTATTCATGATATATTGTAAGCCACTTTGAGCCTGCAAAGAGGTGGGATAAGGTGGGATACAAATGCAACAAATAATAATAGTTATTGGCTCATTTTAGCAATTTAGTTGCACGCGCATCTTGGATCCGTGCCGAAATTTCAGCGCCATTTATAGACTCCAGGGGATAATGCGTGAATTCAAGGGGCGTTCACATGGGTGTAGCGTAGAATGGCATGGACAGGGCTGCCATTTATAGAATACTGCAAGTTATGTGTGCACTTTCTGTACAGTTATGCCATGGCTGGTGTAACTGGATGCCTAGGTTTTAGGCAGCCTGATACCGGGTTGCACTGGTACTCTACAATGGAATGTGGGCACCCTGGTGCAAGGGACTCGAGTACAAATCAATTTACGGATCCAGCTTCTCCTATATAAGCACTCAACTATGGAACGCATTACCGAAAGCCATAAAGACAACGCAGGATCACCTCAATTCCCGGAAATCACTAAAGACCGATCTATTCGAAAAGGCATACTACTGATCCAACTTAAGTAACTGAACTCAGCAACACAACGAAGCCATAACTTGCAATGAACAATATATCACTCTTCTTCTGTTGATTCTCTAATGTTCTGTAACATGATCACTCTGTATTTGTTCCATCACCGGAGGTGGCTAACACCTCACGGTATTATGTAAGCCACATTGAGCCTGCAAAGAGGTGGGAAAATGTGGGGTACAAATGCCACAAATAAATAAATATAGTCTTATACTGTGTGGTATTGGGATGCCTAAAAGGAGGCATCCACTTATAGAATTATGCCTACAGTGCTGATATTGCTGGGTTTGATTATTTTGATTATACTTTTTTTAATTATTACTTTTCTTTGTTGTTTAGGAACTCTGGCTGAATCTACATTGGACAGGACTGATGTTAATAAGGAGTTTTCACTGATGTTTAGTGTTGTAGATGAAAATGTTAGCTGGTACCTTGATGAGAATATAGACACCTACTGCTTAGAACCAGGCAGTGTTGACAAAGGTGATGCCGATTTCCAGGAGAGCAACAAAATGCATGGTGAGTGCAGCAGGTGGAGCAATTATATTGAAAGAAACTTGCATGCTGAGATCTGTACAGTCATTAGGTATTTCCTGTTTCCTTGTTGCACTTGGCATCAAACTTGTCTCAAGTTCACAGTGATTTCAACCAGGTTCAGGCTATTAAGATCTTGCAACATAGTAATGTAGAGATCAGGAAATAATGGTTCCAGCAGTTCTGGTCCAACCCCCAAAGATATTCTGTTTGGTGGAATGTCAACTCTGTCACCACCTACAGGCTCCAAATAGAGAACATTCTCCTGGCACTGCTGTTAAACAAGATTTTACTTCTCAAAATAAGCAAGTGTATCTCTCGGATTCACCAGTTAATTTATATTTTGGAGGAAAAAGACTTCAGATGTTCAACATTCTCTGTTAAATCAGCTAAACAGTGAATGATTGAATGCCTATATCCACTTTCCGATGTGGATAGTGCATGAGCTCCTCCTTAGTGTAAAAAAAAAACCTACAACTTTATTTGTATGTATTATGTAATTATTATACTTGTTTTTATTTATATACTGCATCGGCGGCACTTATCTGGGCTTTAGTAACAACTGCGGCTGGGGACGCGCTACAGAAAATTTCTGTTTCGCTGCAAGCTTCTTAAGGAGCAATATCCATGGCCATAGCGAAGCCTGATTTATATCCTGCCTTCCTTTTCCTCCAAAATATAAATTAACTGGTGAATCAGAGAGATACACTTGCTTATTTTGAGAAGTAAAACTTTAGTTTATTAGCAAGTACCTTACATAGTTTGAACAATATCTTAAGGAAATATGAAACTGATGAAACTCGTAAAGGTGAAAAAACATGGATTTCTCTGCTCTTTTTTTCTGTTAATTTTCTCCCGTTCTTGATGCAAGGTAGTTAAACAACTATTGAGTTTGTCAATCAAAAATAAATTATTTGCAGGACATAGAGATTGTATGTGTTCTGTAATTGTAGGTATGTGATCAGTCTGCTTTTTAAAAGATGTGTTCTTCAGTCCCTTGTGGCAAGAGCACTGCCCCTTTGAAGCAGTTAATGAATGGTAAAAGTAGCCTGTGTTGACAAGTCATTATGTTATAGTGTACAAAGAAGAGGGGTTGTCACAAGTTTCCTAGCATTTGAAAATGTCAAAATAACAGAACTGTGGAAGCATTCAGCCTTGGATTTAAGCAACCTTGGAGCAAGTCTAAAGCTCTCCAGGCGCTGGGAATCTAGTAGGTGGCTAGGTGTGGGATAAATAAGGGAGTGGGGATAGGTCTGTGGGCAAAGGGAATGGAGGCTTTCTGCAATTGCAAAAAATATTTCTTTATGTAACAAATGTCCTGTGAATATCCCTTTTTATGATAACATAGTAGATGACGGCAGAAAAAGACCTGCACGGTCCATCCAGTCTGCCCAACAAGATAACTCATATGTGCTACTTTTTGTGTATACCCTACTTTGATTTGTACCTGTGCTCTTCAGGGCACAGACCGTATAAGTCTGCCCAGCACTATCCCCGCCTCCCAACCACCAGCCCCGCCTCCCAACCACCGGCTCTGGCACAGACCGTATAAGTCTGCCCAGCACTATCCCCGCCTCCCAACCACCAGCCCCGCCTCCCAACCACCGGCTCTGGCACAGACCGTATAAGTCTGCCCAGCACTATCCCCGCCTCCCAACCACCAGCCCCGCCTCCCAACCACCGGCTCTGGCATAGACCGTATAAGTCTGCCCAGCACTATCCCTGCCTCCCAACCACCAGTCCCGCTTCCCACCACCGGCTCTGGCACAGACCGTATAAGTCTGCCCAGCACTATCCCCGCCTCCCGATCTTGACTAAGCTCCTGAGGATCCATTCCTTCTGCTTATCCCAGGCATGTTTGAATTCCATTACAGTTTTCATTTCCACCACCATTTGCCACCAGTGAGGTGGCAGCAAGTGCATCCACACACTATCTGCAGCTGTAACAGTACACAGTAACCTATCGTGTGCTAATTGAAAACTCTGTTCATTCCCATAACTAGTCCATTTTCCATCCTCTTCCCATCTTCTGCCATGGCAAGCAATTACCGTGCAGTAAGAGAGTAACCCCACCCCCTGTTTACTAAGCCACGCTAGCGACTGCCATGATAGTTGCTGTTGGGTGAATGAACCCCAAAGAATTTCAGCCAGAAAAGGACTACCAGTGAACCAATATTCTGAGTAAAGCAACATGTGAATGCTTTATGGGCTTTGCTACTGCTGGCCCAACGCGGGCACTGACAGTAGTTCCACCCCCAGCGTGTGGCATTTCTGGCATTAGCGTAAACATCCTATTTCCACAGGGAGTTACCTAGCGGTACTCGGGCAGCGCTGTTCGCTTCCTGGTTACCTCCGGGTTAGCGCGGGAGCTCTTGCCGCCACCCAAGTGCGTCTCCCCATAGCCACGCGGCAAGAGCAGTCTTACCGCAAGGCCATGTCATTTTTTTTGGCTCTTTTATCCACTGTGGTAAAAAGGGCCTCGGCGCACGGCAAAAACAGCCCCAGCCGCTAGCCCTTTTTACCGCAGCTTAGCAAAAGGGCCCCTTTGTTATTACGGCTGTCCATTAGCAGTAGCTGCTTTTCTTAGTGTAAATTTCAAAATGACTGTTGAATTTACACCATGTGCTTTTTAAAATTAATTTTGTAAACAATTCACTGTAATGTAAAAGGACATTTCACTTGAATCCTAAATTTGAGCGCCTAAAAAGTGAGTGACTACTGGGCACATTTAGGGAAAAGGAATACAGTTTATATGTTTAGCCCTGATGGGGTTGTTACTATGTATGTTACAAGCACCTCTAATTTGAAATGCATTACCTCAAGCTATAAGATTGATTATTGATTATATGATATGATATGTTTAGAAAAGCACTGAAGACTTATTTGTATTTAGACAAATTTTGACTGGATGTTAGGACTGCATTTATGCTCATGACAGTGAAGATAATTTTTAAAGTTTGCATTAAGTTTATTTAAGTTTTTGCTAGGGATATCTAGTGATTGATTGTGATCCACTGTGAACTGAGTAGGTAACTGCGGAATGTAATGTAACCTAGCCAGCTAGCACTGTAAATCCTTACTAGCCAGCTAGGTACTCTACAGTGCTGTCCTCCTGCACCAAGCTGGCAATTCATTCTCCTCTCTTCTGACAGTGAAAAAAAAAAAATGAAAGTGGATGTCAGCCTGATCATCTCTCCCTGCCTTTTGACACTCAATTTGTATAAAATAAATATGGTAACCAGTTAGATGCCCTTTCTTGATCCTCCCTCCCTCCCTCCTTCCTTACACCCAAAATGTAAAAAAAATAATTGGCTGCCAGACCTCTCTCCCTTTTCTTCATCGGAAAACTGCTGGCCCCCCATTTCTTCTCCTCCATCCCCCCCCCTCCTGGAACTTCTCCTCTTATTGACCATTATCAGAGCAGTGGAGAAGAGAGAGCAGAGGGGAGATATGATAGAGGTCTATAAAATACTGAGTTGAGTGGAACAGGTAGATGTGAATCACTTGTTTACCCTTTACAAAAATACTAGGACTAGGGGGCATATAATGAAGCTACTAAGTAGTAAATTTAAAACAAACCGGAGATAATATTTCTTCACTCAACGAGTAATTAAACTCTGAAATTTATTGCCAGAGAATGTGGTAAAAGCAGTTAGCTTAGCAGGGTTTTAAAAAAGGGGTTGGATACTTTCCAAAAAGAAAAATCCATAAGCCATTATTAAGATGGACTTGGGAAAATCCATTGCTTATTTCTAGGATAAGCAGCATAAAATCTGTTTTACACTCTCGGGATCTTGCCAGGCATTTGTGACCTGTATTAGCCACTTTTGGAAGCAGGGTACAGGGCTATATGGACTGTCAGTCTTTCCCAGTTTGGGAACGCTTATGTTCTTATGTTGATCTTGTGGAAGGAAAGGCCAAGTCCTCCGGAATGGCACGGTTTGGGAGAGGTTCTAGCGAATCTTAGCTGACTGGCTATCTTTTGAAAATTGACTCCTGAGTTCCAAAGGTGAATAGAAGATTACACACTAACATTTTTCAGCACTAGATTCCTACATTTAGGGTCCTTTTTACTAAAGTGCGCTAACAGATTTAGTGCATGCTAATGATGTACGCTACATGATAAGATGCCCATTGTATTCCTATGGGCATCTTATCATTTAGTGCATGCTAATTGTTAGTGTGCGCTGAATCTGTTAGCATACCTTAGGTTCCTAAATTTTCAAAATCTAAATTTAGGTGAATTTTTATCCAAAGATTAGGGGACCCTTTTATAAGCTGTGTAGGCGTGTACATGCATCCTATGCGCATCAGTTTTGAACTACTGCCCGCCTACCACATGGCCTGGGTGGTAATTTCATTTTTTTATGTTTATCTGCTACGTGCGCCAACCGGGCGGTAATTGGCATTGTACGCACGCTGACGATTGCTGCCCGATTAACGCTTAAGACCTTACCACTAAGTCAGTGGGTGGCAGTAAGGTCTCAGGCCCAAAATGGACGCGCGCCAGTTTTCATTTTGCCACACGTCCATTTTCAGCCCTCCCCCCCCCCCAAGGCCCTTTTTGCAGGCGTGCTGAAAAATGGACCTGCGTGCGTCCAGTACACCCGTCTACACCAGCGCAGGCCATTTTTTGGCGCACCTTAATAAAAGGACCCCTAAGAGTTGTAAGTCTGACCGAAAATTCTCCTAATTTATTAATGGAACATTCTTTGAAAAATTGCCCCTCTAGGAGGCCATTTTCAAAACTCTGTAGACTGGTACAAAGTTCACTGGTACTTTTCCCTACAGACTTCATACCAGTTTTCAAAGAGAAGACTTTCCCCTGATAATTTGTCAGGATAAAGTGCTCACAGAAAATGTTGTACCTGTCCCGATCTAATCTTACACAGAACTCATCTTTCTTCACAAGTAAAAATATTTGTATTGCTGATTCCTTTGTGTGCTTTTATCCAGGGAAAGGTGAGCAATTTCCAGCAGCATATTAACCTGGGTAAATGGCTTTGGGCATTTGAACTCATAGGTGCTCCATTCTATAGATGGTCAGTTGATATGAATCAGAGATGTAAGTGCAATCCACTTAGTTGTGTTTGTGTTATAAGGACCCAGATCCTTCCGGAATGTCTACTAGGTCCAAAGAAGAAGTAAAAAATAAGGGCCTAAAGCAGTGGACCTCATATCTTGTCAGGTTTTCAGGTTTCAGATTATACCTTTGTACGTTAGAAGCCCATAATGGACTAAATTCTGTAAATGGTACAGAAAAATAGGTGCCGAGAAAGTTAGAATAGAACTTAGCGCCTGGATCCGCAACTAACTTTAGCTGTGAGAATTTATACCCACTGTATCCTGATGTAAATCCTGGCACCTAAATAAGACACAGACCCCACTTAATCTATAACAACACGCATATATCGCAGGAAGACCCCTGATCTGCACATGACCCTCCCATGGCCACCCCCATTTTAATGCCGCACATAAAATTTATGTGAGGATCCTGGCATGTAAATATTTATTTAATTTATTTATTTTATTCATTCTTGTATCCCACTGTTATCCAAAAACAAGCTTCTGTTCAATGTGGCTTATAATTTACAGTTATGCGAAGTTACAGTGGTTTATTACAGTTACAAAGTAGTGTGAACATCATTGCCGTGTGAAGATACCTATAGAATTTCTTGAAAAGGTAGGTCTTCAGTTCTTTTTTGACTTGAAGATAATTAGTAATGCTTCTTGTTGCCTCGAGTATTGAGTTCCACCATTTGGAGCCCAGATAACTAAATCCACCCATGTAGATGGTTTTGCAAATTATAGTTCTGCAGTTTGGTAAATGAAGGAGTAACTAACCTCTGGTTTCCGGGCTTGCATTTCTTGGGGATAGTTCAATTAGATCTGCAACATACATGTGTAAATTTAAATTGATGCTAATTAGCATGATTAAGACCCAATTATCAGCGCTTGGCTCATTAAATTAATTGCACATGCAAATTGGTTGCACTATTCTAAGCACCATATATAGAATTAGTGGGAATATGTCAAAAGTATATCTTTCATGCCTGATGACGTTGTTTGGAAACCACTATAGCCTATAGATCTAGATACTATCCAGACTGGTTTTGCTGTCACTAATATCTTAAATATGTGTGTTTTTTTTAAAGCCATCAATGGTTATGTTTTCGGAAATCTACCAGGCCTAGAGCTATGTATGGGTGACTCTGTGTCCTGGCATTTATTTGGAATGGGTAATGAAGTAGATGTCCACTCTGCATATTTTCACGGCCACACCATCATAAACAGAGGGCACAGAACAGATATCATCAACCTCTTTCCAGCAACTTTTGTCACAGCTGAAATGATCGTGGAAAACTCTGGAAAATGGATGTTGAGTTGCCAAGTGAATGATCACATTCAAGGTAACAAAACAGAGATTTTACATAAAAATGAAAAAATAAAATGTATAAATCCAAGTAATAATTCTGGTTAAACAATTACATTTATAGTTTATTAAAACTTGCCATACTGAGTCGCAGAACAGAGTGGTTTACAGTCAATAAAATTATTTGTAAAAAAAGGGTCGAAAGGAACTACAAAACTTGTAGGAAAGATGGTAAAACAATCGTAATGAGACATTCACAGCAAGCTAACCCCCAGTTTACTAAGCTGCTCTAGTGTCGCGCGGCAGCCGCTAGTGAGTCTTAGTAAACGGGGGTAAGCTAGGAGAAAGCAAGGGAAGGGATCTAGAGAGAAAGGAGAAGGAAAAGGGTTGGGCAGCGGAGTGCAGGGAACGGGTGAGGAAAATGGGCAAGGGAAGCGGTGACAAATCTACATACTGAAAACAACAATTATTCCAAAGAAAAAGCCTATGTAAAAAGCCATGTTTTTAGAGCTGTCTTAAATTTTTTAAAGGATGACTTAGCCCAAAGGGAGAGAGGTAAAGAATTCTAGAAGAAAGGTGCATGGTGCCGGGTGAATTCTAATTGGGGCCATCTTTGGTTTAGAAAGAACTAGGGCAGAGCAGATGAGCGAGAGAATATGGAATGGTAAATGTGTTAAGATAATCTAGCAGACCTATTCTGTATGCTTTGAAAGTAAGAATGAGCAATTTGAAAATAATACTGGGTAGCCAATGGAATACTTGCAGTAGAGAAGAGAGAGGTTTGAATCTGTGTGCATGACAAATGAATTAGAAATCAAACTACATGCATATCCTCCTCACTTACACCCAGTGGCATAGCTACGGGGGCCTGGGCCCCGCAAATTTCATCCGGGCCCTTGGTTTGGCTGGCGGGGGTCCCCAACCCCCGGTAGCCGAAGCCATCTTCAGCGCCGGTCTCCAACGCAACCGCATTCGCTGCCCTGCTCTTCTTGCTCCTCCTATGCCTGCTGACGCTCCTTTATGTGAAACTGAGAAGGAACGTCTGTCAAGACTCTTGATGCTTCTTAACTTGAGGCCCCAATATCTTGGAGTATAACCTTGGCACACAGTCACACCTGGAGTCTCTATTATTTTATGAAGCTTCTTTTATTTGAATAAATCACAGATAATTTACTCACAGACAGATGTTCAGACGTGCTGTTCCAGGGCACAGAGACTCCTTAATCTGAGAGCTGTTGGAGGTGGAGATCTGGGGAGAGGTAGCTTTATTGCAGGAGAGAAAGATAGTTGAACAGGTAGAACTGGTCCAAAGCTGGGTGACTGGAATATGTGATATCTCATTAGGGAGGAGATATTTTCAAGGTAAAAAAACAGGTTCGTTACAAGGAGTTTCACCAGGACAGAGCTGTCTGGAATAAGATGGTGCATGCTCCATGTCTCTGGCAAGATGGTGGAATGCCTTATGGCTGAAGGGGCAAAGAGGTGTTGAGGCCTCACACAGGTTCAGGGAGGAGCAGATAGAGACCAATGGGGACAGAGCCTGCCATCGGGTATCAAGGGGTGGTCCTAGAGGATTGGAGGGAAAGGTCATACCTGGCTGACCTCTCAGGACATAGATATTAAGACTGAACAGGAAATGATAGCAAGTAGACACAGGAGCCAGGCTTGGCTGAGAGAGAAAATAGGTCTGGGCAGCCTCACCACCAGTGGTAACCGTCCTTACACAGATAAGCAAGTGTGGCTGCACTGCCTGTGAACTACATTACCCACAGTGCATTGCTCATGTATCTTTGCAGTGAGAAACTGCAGCAGTGAAAGTCCTTAGAAATGAGAATAACAGTACAGGCATTAAACACATTTTAGGATCACATTATAAACTAGTGCGAGGCTGTCAGAGGACAGAACAGCGTCAGCGTGCACAGGAGGAGCAAGAAGAGCAGGGCAGCGAACGTGGCTGTGCGGAGACCGACGCTGAAGAAGGCTTCGGCTGGCAGGGTTGGGGACCTCCGCCAACAAAGGTATTTGTTTGTGAGGGGAAGTGGCAAGGAGGCGAGGTGGTGGGGGTGGGCGGCCGAGGAGGTGAGGCGTGGCGGTGGGGGGAGGGCAGCGGGGCGGCACTCAAAATGTGCCCCCAACCTCGGGCTCTGGCCCCCTCCCACTGTGAGGTCTGGTTATGCCCCTGCTTACACCATCATTCACTAGCTCAGTGACTACTATTAGGTGCCGAGTGTGTGCATAGTTTATAGAATGGTAGCACTCATTCGTCAGAGGTTCTAATAATTGGCATTTAAGTGCATAACTGCTAGGCGCTACTCTATAAAACATGCGCTAAAGTCGCTTAGCACGTAACTGCAAGGGGGTGTACATGTGGGTGTGTCGCCAAGCGGTGTGAAATGTATAGAATAGTATCAGTTGCGCACATTGCATGGTGCACGAAGGCCATTGAGCTACTGTAAGCTTCTGCGTCTCCATTTTGGCATGCCAACATGATGTTGAGCTAGTATTCTGTAACAGCTTAAGCGCCGTTAAAGAATTAGCTTTAAGCGTGCCCTATTGTGGTGCCTACCTCTTAGTACCAAGTTGTTTAATTGCCACTTATTCTGCTGTCTGTTTACTGAAGCTTTTATTATGGTACATTAAAATAGTGTATTTATTTATTTATTTCATTCAGTGGTTACCAAACCTGGTCTTGGAGACACCCCAGCCAGCCAGGTATCCAGGATATCCACAATGAATATTCATGAGATAGATTTGCATCCAGTAGAGGCAGTGCATACAGATATCTCTCATAAATATTCATTGTGGATATCGTGAGAAAACCTGACTGGCTGGGGTGCCTCCAGGACCAGGTTTGGGAATAAACTGCACAATACTAAGTGTATATGATATCATGGAATGATAATGTCATAACAAACTCTGTAAGCCACATTGAGCCTGCAAATAGGTGGGAAAATGTGGGATACAAATGCAATAAATAAATAAAAAAATAAATCCATAGAAGCTAGCTGCTAGAAAACACAAGAAATGTTGAATAGAATGCTTCATTGATAGAAAAAAATGATAAAAAGATGATAAATGATAATAAAGATGGAAATTTTGCCAGTATCTCTGGAAAACAGATATTATTGGAAGGGCTGCTCAGTTTTGATTCTTCTCTTTCAGCTGGTATGCAAGGCCTTTATGAAGTAAAGTCCTGTAATAGCCAGGTTTCTGCACCACCCCTGGCTGGCCGAGAAAGAAAGTACTTTATTGCTGCTGAGATGGTGCTATGGGATTATGGTCCGCAAGGCTCTGACAAGTTCAGTGGCCAAGCTTTAAATGCAACGGGCAGGTGAGGTGATTTTCCAAAGAATAGAGAATTATTTTTCCCTTTCTTCCCTCTTGGTATGGGAGGGGGGGGGGGGGGGTGACAAAGCTGATTAAGATTGTGCATTTAAACCTTTGTCCCTGGTAAGAAGGGGCATTTTTTTCAAATTTGTGTCCTTGACTGAGGCATGCAGGTGGTGCTAAGGGTAGGAAATGAACAGAGGGGTCCTTTTTACTAAGCTGCGGGGAAAAAGGGCCCTTTGGTAGTGGTGGGGGCCATTTTTTCTGCATTCCAGGGCCCTTTTTACTGCGGCAGGTAAAATCTCCCCCCCCCCCCCCAAAAGAGCACTTACCACCACCCATTGAGGTGATAAGTGCTCTCACGGTAACCTGGCGATAACCAGTTGCTGCGCAGCGATGCCCAATTACTGCTGGTTTAGCGCTACGCTACAGAAAAAAATTTTCCGGAGTGCCGGAAATGGCGTCTGCTCCAGCTGGAACTGCCACCGGCAGTGGTAGTTCTGGATTAGCAAGCGGTAAGCTTCCTTTGGACTTACCGCTGCTTTATAAAAGGTCTGCTGAGTGTATTAATTGTCTTTCTGAAATAAGACGTTCACTGATGAGGTTATGGTAGCTAATGTTCTGTTAGGTTAGGAGTGGAGGAGAGGCTTAGTGGTTAGGGTGGTGGACTTTGGTCCTGGGGAACTGAGGAACTGAGTTTGATTCCCACTTCAGGCACAGGCAGCTCCTTGTGACCCTGGGCAAGTCACTTAACCCTCCATTGCCCCATGTAAGCCGCATTGAGCCTGCCATGAGTTGGAAAGCGTGGCGTACAAATGTAACAAAAAATAAAATAAAATATTGGTGTAGTAAGGAAAATGGTATAAGAGATGTAGTAATTTTGTGTGTCCAGTAGATAGCAGCAGAGTTATGTAAAAGCATTCGCCAGGCAGAGAAAGGAACGTAGAAGTAAAGGAAAAAGGATGTTATTGTTTCCAGAGTCTCAAGGCCTAACTTAGAATAGATCTGAGTTTACAGGTGAGGGAAGGCCAACAGAGGGAATTGATTCAAGTAAAATGGTCTTTGTGTTCCTTTGAAATTCAAGAGAAAAGAATAGAAAGAAAGGATTCTGAGGGGATTTTTCTCAGAAGGAAACAAACTCCCCCTGTTTACTAAGCTGCTCTAGTAAATGGGCTGTGTCGGCATTGCCCGCAGCTTAGTAAACAGGGGGGAAAGTATTTATTCATCTTTCTTTGCTTCTGACCATGTTAGAGCAGTCAGGGGGGGGGGGGGGGGAAGCATGCTAATTTAATTTACTATGCATGCAATATTGTAAACCATATAGGATGGATTTAACCAATTTAACGGTTTATGAAAAAGTCTAAATAGTCCCCAGTATGAGAATGAATGATGTACATTGCCTACTTTTGGATTGAGTGCTGGCATTCTGTTTCTGTACTGTAGTTACTGGCCTGTTTTGTGAAATGGCAAACATTTTGTTTGGAAACCACAAAACTGTTTACTAAGGTCTCTTTTTGGAGCTAAGAGGACATTGAATCACTGGAAGGTTTAATGGAAGATTCTGTCCCATCAAGGACAAAACCTGTGTTACTGTGAGGTGTGGATAGTTGGGGGGGGGGGGGGGGGTACATTTATTTATTTATTTGGATGTAGCTCACAGTAGTAGTTCACAGTGATTTACATGCAGGTACACAAAATATTCCCTTGTTCCTGGAAGGCTTACAATCTAAACCCATAGGAATTGAATAGGCTTTGTCACATTTGGTGCACCGCTAATCGCTAGCTTAGCTTTTTAAAAGGAACCCTAAGTTTGTACCTGAGGCAGTGCAAGGTTAAGGGGCTCTTTTACAAAGCCGCGCTGAAAAATGGCCTGCGGTAGTGTAGACACGTGTTTTGGGCGCACGCAGAATCATTTTTCAGCGCACCTGTAAAAAATGCCTTTTTAAACCTTTTGCCGAAAATAGACATGCGGCATAATGAAAATTGCTATGCGTCCATTTTGGGTCTGACGCTAACGGTGAAAATTAGATTGGCGTTTTTTTTCACCGTTAGCGTTTTTCTTGCCTACACAGATAGGCAATATACCCTGATTGTTTGGTTTTTTTCCTGATTTTCCATCACTATTTCCATATACTTTCTGATCCCTGAGGCAGGCGTTTGTACGCCCGTGTCGGGTCATCGTCAGAATAAAAGGACAACATTTATCTCCATCCTGAAGGCCCAGTGTTGCTTTTTTTTCTGTTTCACAGAACTACAAACATCTCCCCCCCCCCCCACCCCCACAAAAAAAATGCCAGGAACCTCAAACAGCTTAGTAGGTATAAAATAAACGTTATTGAAACTTAGCCATCAATGTTTTTAACTTGCTAAAATGAAAGTACTACAACTACTGGCAGTGTACACTTATGATATCCAGCAAAGTACACACAGAATAGTAGCTTAATCCTACTTCCTGGAGTGACTGTTACAGGCAACATTGTGATCATTTTCGACTGATCAGCATAAGAGATTTTTGAAATGCAGAATGCACACTATAAAGACAATTGTTATCATTTAGGCTTTAGCAAATGCACAGTGTATAGTGCCTGGAGAAGAGTATATCATACTGTTTACTGTGCAACCACATGCCTAATTTACATAAGCACTGCCACGCTGGGAAAAGACCAAAGGTCCATCAAGCCCAGCACTCTGTCTCCGACAGCGGCCAATCCAGGCCCCAAGTACCTGGCAAAAACCCCAAAATTTAGTAACGATCAATGGACTTTTCCTTCATAAATCTGTCCAGACCCCCTTTAAACTCAGCAAGGCCAGCTGCCGTCACTACCTTCTCCGGCAATGAGTTCCAGAGTCTAACTACGCACTGAGTAAAGAAAAACTTTCTCCGATTTGTTTTAAACCTACCACATTCTAATTTCATCTTGTGTCCCCTGGTTCTATTATTGTTAGAAAGATGTAAACAAACGCTTCACATCTGTCCGCTCTATCCCGCTCATTATTTTGTAAACCTCTATCATATCACCCCTCAGCCGCCTTCTCTCCAGGCTAAAGAGTCCTAGCCGTCTTAACCTCTCCTCATAGGGTAGCCGTCCCATCCCTTTTATCATTTTTGTCGCCCTTCTCTGCATAAGACCTTCCATCATTTAGAAATGGCTATGCATTTATTTTAACACTTACTGCTAGTGTCCCCCTGACCTCTGTCCGGAACAAAATTGTTCCTTAACTTTTAAGGCCTGCTATTTGCCTGAGCAGCGTTACCCAGATAACTTTGGCCAAACGGCACTTGATGATGTTGTTGACCAGTCAGACCTGAATTGTGCCCAGGCATGCTCCCATCACCATCTAGTGTTTTTTCGACCAAATTTTGTTTGGGCAATAATTTGCCCTGGATAAAGTTTAGCTAGTTAGTGGGAATAGCACATTTCAAACATCAGGTTTGGTCTGGTTAACTCCCGAAGATAGCTGGACAAACCCTTTAAATGTTGACACTTCAGTGCATAGTTCACTATTCCAGATGCATGCCCAACTTCATTTGTGTATATACTGATCTTTAATCTGTAAGGTCCAATATCAGTTAAAAGATTCAAATTACATATTCCTCACCATGTTAGGGAAATGGGACTTGATATACCGCCGTTCTGAGGTTTTTGCAACTACATTCAAAGCGGTTTACATATATTCAGGTACTTATTTTGTACCAGGGGCAATGGAGGGTTAAGTGACTTGCCCAGAGTCACAAGGAGCTGCAGTGGGAATCGAACTCAGTTCCCCAGGATCAAAGTCCACTGCTCTAACCACTAGGCTACTCCTCCTAGATTCAAAGACTCAGATCTGTACAGCCGAATGCTACCCAGCAAATCCCGATCACTCATTCTCATATTGGGGACTATTGTTTAATATATGAACCCCACATCTGCCATCAGGTGCTTTAAGTTGCTCCTCTCTGCTACTGAAAATGTGCTTTACAGCAGTATTGATGTGATCTGTAGTATCCCTGCAGCTCTGTAGATGGATTGTGTACTCTGTGTTTCACTTCATAACACGTTGATATGGCAAGAAACCATGGGATCAATTTGCAAAGGATTTAGGCTCCTAACTGAGAGTTAGGCTCCTAAATTGGTCTCTTTGAAATTGTACTAGGGCTGAGCAGGGGCGTATCTGAACGGCAGTAGGGGGGGCCAGGGCCAGAGTGAGGGGGCACATTATAGCCCCCCCCCCCCGCCGCCGATCCCCCTCCCCCCAGCCGCTGCCATTGCCAATCTCCCGCTGCCATTGCCAATCTGCCAGCTTTAGTGGAAGAAATGAAAGGACCTCGGCTTGGCTGGCGGGGGTTGGGGGTCCCCCACCAGCTGACGGAATTCTTTTAAAGGCAGCCGGCAGCGGCAAGAGGACGCGGACCTCGGCTGGCGGGGGTTGGGGTCCCCCGCCAGCGAAGGTAGGCGACAGCAACGGAGGGGGAGGGTTGGCAGCGGTAGGGGGGTCCAGGGCGAAATCTGCGGGGGCCCAGGCCCCTGAGGCCCCACGCAGATACGCCCCTGGGGCTGAGCACCCAAAGTTATGCTCAAAATGTCACTAAACTCTTAAATTTAGGAGTCTAAAAAAAATAGGTGGCAACAGAATGGGTTTAGGGTGTAGGAAAAGTTAGCACTGATTTTCAGCACTAGGCTTATAAATTTAAGCTACTAAATCTGGGTAAATGAATGACAGGCCTAAATTTAGAAACATATATTTTAAATTCCTACATTCAGGTGAATTCTCAGCTGAAAACGTAGGGGTCGATATTCAAAGTAATTTAACCTACCAGGAGGGGGCTCCTGGCTGCTATCTACTGATATTCAGTGGCACTTAGCCGGCTGTTAAATTGTCAAGTCTATCTACTGATAGCCGGTTAGTTCCACTGAATATCAGCACTAACTACTAAAGCTGTAGCTGGCTATTTTGTAGGTACTCCAGGAGTGGAGTTGGCACTTAATGTGGTCATGTGCTGATATTCAGCACTTAACCGCTTAATTAACTCAAGAAATTGGACCGCATGAAACTCAGTCCTGTCTTTATCGAGTTTCGCTTAGGAGGTTAACTTCTGAATGTTTCACTTTACAGGATAAGGAATAGTTTGCCACACAAATTCAGATATTCAGTGCCGGTGCCCGGGGCATGTCCCAGCATTGAATATCTGGGCAAAATGCCAGTAGCAGCTGACTTCTGCTGACTATTTATCCCTTAGAATTCTTAGTTGGACTGGAAACGGGGAATAAATTTAGGCACCTAACTTATTTGTACATATCTACTATAATAAAAAGCAACCTCAACGTTCTGAGGACACTGACGTCACTGAAGTCAGTCAGTCTCCCAGAACAGTTCGTGGATTCATGGTGGTGAAGCCACCCCACAGACCCGTGCCCCGCCCTCGCGTCAAACGTCATGACGTCGAGGGCAGGAAAAAAAAATCAACTAAACAAACGGTTGACCCCCCCCCTAAAGCTGCAGCTGAACACAAGGACCTCCAGCACCCCCCCCCCCCCCCGCAACAACCCCCTCCTGAGACACCCACCTTCGTGTTGCTTTGCCGGCGGGGGATCCGAAACCCCGGCAGCCCAAGCCCTGTCTGCTCGCTACGGCGTCATCTTCGGTGTTCCTAGCCTGTGGAGGCAGGGCTTCTGTGCGTCTGACGTCCTGCACGTGCAAGAAATCAGACACACAGAACTCCGCCCTGCACAGCTACCAACGCCAACGATGACGCCGTAGTCAGCACACAGGACTTGTGGTCGCGGGATTCCGGGTCCCCCGCCGCCAAACCAACGCGAAGGTGGGTGCGATGGGTTCGGTGGGTCAGATGGCTGCGGCCGGATGCATCGCCGTGGGTGGGATGGTGCCGGGAGGGGGGGCATCGCACCTCACAGGCAACTGCTAAATGAGGAAAACCTTGCTAGCGCTCGTTTCATTTGGGTCAGAAACGGGCCTTTTTTACTAGTAATAATAATATTACATTAGTCACACTGATTTTGCCACCTTGATATAATTCAACGTTATTATCCTCTCTCTATTAGTCACAGCACATCAGACTTTCCTGTCTCCACCCCCCCCCCCCCCCCCCCCCATATCACTTACAGCTCCTTTGGATATCCGTAGTATCCCAAGATATAGAGTATTTTATAAAACAGTCTTTTATGCGAGAATGTGGTCACATATGTGCAAAAAAGACTTTGTAAAATACACTGTACCTTGGGGTACTACGGATGTCCAAAGGAGCTGTATGTGATATTGGGGGGAGGGGGAGAGGAAAGTCTGATGTGCTGTGATTATTAGAGAGAGGATGATAATGTTGAATTCTATCAAGGTGGCAAAATCAGTGTGACTAATGTAATATTATTATTATATGTACATGTTAGGTGCCTAAATTTATTCCCTGTTTCCAGTCAAACTGGAAAGAGGCATTAACCTTGTCAAGAAGGGGCATACCTTGCCAGTAGACATAGCTGGGATTGCATTCTGGGTACATTGCAGGCAGAGATCGTAAGTACAGTACATGTGTGGATTATAAAATACTTCTGCATGTACTTGCAAACTTTCCATGTGAGCATCTACACCTGCAGTCAAGGAGGTGTACTGGTCCACGCTTGCATGCAAGACGAGATTTCTGACAGATATGCTAGTATTTAGTAAAGGCACATAGGCACCTGTGAGACTCTTTTACTAAAGTGCGGTAGGGTTTTATAGTTACTGCATATTAACAGAAAAAAATGAATGTGCAGTAAGTGCAAAACCTGTGCTGTAAATCCAAGAGTCTTACCCTGCATTTACTGCACAGGGCAACCAGTTAATGCACGGGCACCATGTTACAAGCTGGGGCTGATAGAATGGGCGCTCGGTCCAGGCATGTAACGCAGCCTGGGTGTTAGCTTCCAATGAGATAGCTACCTGTAGTGTCACCACCCATTCCCAGCAATCCATGACCCCGGATCACCCCTGAAACCTGCTAACTTTCCTCCACTCCAAGCCCCACCCACCCCTGGGACTTACCTTTAGGTAAATGGCAAGGAGCGGGCTTCTCGCTCTGCATCCTGTTCCGGGTTCAAAATGGTGTCGCTGACTCCTAGTGATAGTCTTAGGATTGCAAAAGTGGATTGAAGAGGGTGGGGAGGATTGGGAGAGGGAGTTGGGATTGGGAGAGCTGATCAGGAATGCTGATCGAGGAGGGATGCGGAGGTTAACGGTGCCTATTGGGGTGTTGCAGGGATCGGGATTGCTTTGTGGGAGAATGGGGAATTACAAAGGGGATATTGAAGCAGGAGCATTGTTCATTGTTAGGGGACTGTGACTGTGCTACTTAACTGCTGGTAGCGTGACTGCAGTCATGATAGTTGTGGCAGCTATCATGTGTTAATGACCCACATACTAGCTTTCATAGCAGGCCACTCCTGCGCTCCGCCCCAGTCACACCCACTCCCATATTAAGCAGGTAGCATAGGAATTTTACCACTGTGACTGGTTTAATATCGCGTACATTGGGCATAACATATCCAATTGATAAAAACAGTATTGGATTTTTGTGTACTCTCTCTCTTTCTCTTTCTCACTCTTCTCAAAGGGTTATTAAAAATAAGACAAACCTAATGCATACCAAATAGGCCCAAAGTGGTGACCCTAACTCGAGAGGCCTAAAACAGGATAATGCTGATCCAAAGGGCCTAGTGTGGTACCTATGGATGTTTGATATCGGGAGCTTAGTTGCTTAATTGCCAATACTTAAAGGGCTCAGAGCATTGGTGGGTCACATAATTCTAAGTGCTTATGACACATTTTGCACAGTATCTTCACGATGCATAAATTCTACAAGTCAGAAGACTATTGAAAAATAAAATAATTAAATAATGCAGCGACACACAGCCATTACTAGGGCTTTCCCTAATAATGACTGTGTGCTGCCGCGCTATATATTTATTTTATTTTTCAGTAGTTTGTGTTGCATAGAAGTGGCAAAGCTCTTTCTGAGTGGGGTCCTCCAACTGAAAGGGCTTCCTGTCTATAGTGGTAAGACACAAACTTAGATTGTAGTCCTCTGGGGGCAGGGAAATGTCTACAGTACCTTTTGAATGTAACTCACCTGGAACTACTACTGAAAAAGTGCAAGCCAAATCCAATTTTCAAAAAGGTAGACTCGACATTGTAGGTGAAGTCATTTCCAGGAGACATTTAGGGGGTAATTCTGTAAAGAAGATGCCCTCATTTAGGCACCACGAACGCATATAAATGATCAGAGTGTGCATGTATGCTACTACGTGCTATTCCATTAAATCACGCTAACATGCGATGGTGCGTAGTTTAAAGGTGGGCATACACATGGGCAGAGTGTGGGTAGGGCACACAGTTACATGCAGGGCCGCCGAGGGGGGGGCAAGATTCCAGGGGTCCAGCCTCCAAGGGGGGGGGGGCCCAGTGCCAGAAGGTTCTGCTCCCTTGGTCTGTTTCTCTCCTGCTCCTGTGTGTCGGGGCCTGGAGGGTCCCGGCACACAGGAGCGGGAGAGTGGCAGACCGAGGGAGGAGCAGATGCAGGAAGGTAAGGGGGGTGGGGGACAGCGGCGACCCAAGTGGAGGGGGGAGGGCGGTGGCCCTGCTCTGTCTCTCGGTAGCCCTGGTTATATAGAATGCTATCATTTTTTCATGTTTTTTTTAACCAATCTAGACGTGAGCATTTACACTAACTCTGTGGCTGGTGTAAGTTCTTGCACCTAAAATAGAGGCACGTATATAGCTGGTTACACTAGTATTCTACAAAGGAAAGTAGGTGGCTACTTTCTGTTTTAGAATAGCCTCCTGATAGGTGCCTAAATATAGGCGTCTTTTTATAGAATTACCTCCTCATGATTGTTGTATCCCTTTTTGCAGTGATTCTGAAACCTTCTTTGGGCAAGGTAATGATAGGATTGGAGGAAGATACTGGAAAGTTCATTTCACCGAATTCACCGATCAGACGTTCACTGAAAGAAAGCAGCGAACTGAAGCCGAAGCACATATGGGGATACTCGGTATTGCGAGACTTTCTCTGCGTCTTTAGATAACATTAAAATGCTTGCTGCTAAATAATCTTCCTAAACCTGTACTATATTCTGGTTTCAGGCCCAGCTATCAAAGCTGAAGTTGGTGATACTGTACTGGTTATTTTTAACAACAAAGCTGACCGGAATTATAGTATTCTGCCACATGGAGTATCTTATAGTAAACTTTTCGAAGGAGCGCAGTATGCAGATGGTAAATTGCACTGTCATTCAGTTTGGATTCATTTTGTCTATATAATCATACATTACAGTTATACATACTGTATTTTATGCACAGCATCATTCTGTGCCTATCTATACCAGAGGCGTATCTGCGTGGGGCCACAGGGGCCTGGGCCCCCGCAGATTTCGCCCTGGACCCCCGCAGATTTCGCCCTGGACCCCCCCACCGCGGTCAACCCTCCCCCGCCATAGCCTTCACCTACCCCCGCCGAGGTCTTGTTTAAGTTCTTCTTCCTCGTGCTGTTGAAAGCTGCAGCCTCGGACGGAGTCTGACGTCGCAGCACGTTGTACGTGCAGGATGTCAACGTGTTCGATGTCAGACTCCGTCCGAAACTGGAAGGGATGCAGGCTGCAGCTTTCAACAGCATGAGGAAGAACTTAAAACAAGACCTCGGCTGGGCTGGCGGGGGGTTGGGGTCCCCCGCCAGCTGAAGTAATATTTTTAAAGGCACCCGCAGGAGGAAGCGGACCTCAGTGGGGGTAGGTGACTGCGGTAGGCGGGGGAGGGTTGACGGTGGTAGGCGGGGGAGGGTTGACGGCGCTGGGGGGGGTGGCGGCGGCAGCCGGGGGGGCTATAATGTACCCCCTCACTCTAGCCCCTGCCCCCCCTACCGCCAAACCTCAGATACGCCCCTTTTAATAACATATAGGTATAATATGTATATATGTGTACCCTTACTTAATTACACTGCTGACATGGTTGAATGGACATATTCCAATTTAGACACTCTAGACCAAAAAACATCTGGTCAAGTTTGAACAGTCACTGACTTCATGGGACCCCCATGCAGCAGACACAGCACTCATGGGTATCCATTATTGAAATCTCTCTTCTCATAAATCAGGCAGTGCTTTAAAACCTGGCTTTACCTCTGGCATGTTGAAGCACAAGCTACAAAGTCAAATTCAATTAATTTTGAGGCCATTTTTAAATTGAAATGAATTCTGAGGCACTGACTTACAGATGGAAGATATCGGATGGCCAGTTGCAACCGCAGAGGAAAAGAACTGATGGCTACAGTTACAGTAGGCAGTGCGGGAACTCCTGCACAGCCTCAGAAAGCTTTTTCGGAGCTTTATGAACTTTAGAAAGCTATTCCATAAGAACATAAGAGTAGCCATATTGGGTCAGACCAATGGTCCAGCTAGCCCAGTATCCTGTTTACAGACAGTGGCCAAGTCAGGTCACAAGTACCTGGCAGAAACCCAGATTATGACAACACTCCATACTACAAATCCCAGGGCAAGCAGGTGCTTCCCATGTCTGTCTCAATAGCAGACTATAGACTTTTCCTCCAGGAATTCCAACCTGCTTGTGTTCCGATGATGTCACCCATTAGTGTGGTTCTAGCGGTCCTTACTGTCCATGTTGAAAAGTAGGCAGTCAAACACCATAGCACTTATTTTAATGTGATATACGTTTAGGTGTCCCAGGGTTGGATTATGGGCAGAACAGAGTGGAACTGGGACCTAGATATCTTGGGGTCATTAATAAAAACAATTTAACCAAACAAGAGACGCTCCAGCCTGGTTAAATCACACTGGCTGGCCCTAGAGCAGATGTTCAGTTACATTTAACCGGACAGTGCCACTGAATATCTGCTGTCACTGCCACATCAGTCTCCAGTTTGTATCGGTATGGTCTGGGGGCAGTCAGATGGAGCTGGCAGTTACCTAAGCACCACCGATATTCAGAATATAACTCCAAATGGCTGCCTTGTGCCCAGATATTCAGCGATGGTACCCAGATAGGGACAGGTATTTTATAAAACACACCATAAGCATTGATTTCCACCAGTATATACACACAAAGTTACTCCTGTCTCAGAGTAGGTGTATCTTTGTGTGGGAGTGTCACAAAATGCCTAGCCACCTGCCTGGGGTTACCCCACAGCCACTTAGAGGGTCTATCTCCAGCACAGCTCTGTCCACCTGCTGCTTGTGCTCTATACTAGCACCCTCCTCCCACCATCTGGGTCACAACCGCCTCGGGGCAAGTCTTCAGCTCCCAAGTTATCTCCAGTGATTTCTAGGTTACTGGGGCCACACTCCCAGTGGTCCCACAGTTCCCAGAAAGCACTCGCAGATCCAACACACAAACCACCAGGATTCTTTATCAGTCCAGACAAGCAGAGCAAACAAACAATTTTGTTTATTCTCATAAAAATTGAATACTGAACAAAAATGTGCAAATAGCAAACAGTAACAAGTAACTGAAAAATGGATCAATTAGAAAACTAAACATCTATATACTGTCTAAATAGTACCTGGGAAGGTCAGGACATATAATTCACCGAGCCTCCACAAAGAGATCTGTCTCTCTTTCCTCCCTGGCTGAAACTGAACTCAAAACCAGTAAAGTCCAAAACAAAACAGACTGGAGTAGTCTGCACTGCCCCAGCTAGTGCAGTAATCTATATAACACGTTTTCCAAATTTCCTGTTTGTCTTCTGGTCACATCTGCCTTGAGAAAAACCAGAAGCTAGTATTTACTTTTTACATTTTCTGTTAACTATAATTTATTCTGTGGTACTAATTTGTTTTATATTTTAAGAGGTTCAGAAGATGGGAGCACATGTGAAACCTGGTGAGATTTTCACATACACATGGACAGTGCCTGAAAGTGTAGGTCCAACTGCTAGTGACCCATCGTGTCTTACTTATTTGTACTACTCCTCAGTGGATCCAGTCATGGACACCAACTCTGGCCTAGTGGGGCCCCTCTTAGTCTGTAAAAAGAATACTTTGAATGATGATGAAACACAGGTGAGAAAGCATGATCCTCTCTTCCAATTGCTTTTTATGCTGCAGTAAATGCACTTTAAGAGAGATGAAAGTATGACTGAATATAAAAATCATAGAGAACTAGAAGGAACCTGTAGGGTGTCATTTACTCTGTATCCCTTCCTCCAAAATACCCAATGCAAGTACATGATTCTAGACAGATGTTTATCTTTAAAACTGCTAATGACTGATATATCACTGTCTCACTAGCATTTATCAGCCTGTTTATTTCTGCTCAATTCTCCATTTTATCCAGGTCAATTAGAAATTTTAATTCTGTCCTCCATGGAATTTGCAAGTACTTCTAAACTGATCTGATCTCTGTGTTTAATAAATCTATTTGCTAAGGACAATTTACTGAAATTTGTTTTGGCTTCTGGAGAACAGTGGGAAAAATATAATGGAGGCAACTCTATAACTTAATGCCTCACATTAGGTGCCTTGATGTCACGTGCTAAAGCGCAAATTCTATAACAGCATCTTGGTCCCATGCAGGCCATGATCAGTGAATTTGTGAAGACTTTGTGTTTCAATGCTGTTTTGAACGGTGTAGCAGTATTTTGTTGGATCAACCAATTATATGAGAGGCTAAGGTTTGTGAACAATTCCCCCCCCCCCCCCCACCCTGATATTCAATGCTATTTAACCAGTCAGGAATGGCTCCTGGGCGTTTAAATTGCACTTAACCAGCTATCCGCAAATATTCAGTGGGAGATAGCTTAATGGCTAAGCAGTTGCATCATGTGATGTAACTGGCTATCCGCTAGTATTCAGTGTATTGCTGGCTAAGCTTGGCTGCCAACTCGTGACACTGAAATAACAGGTTTATTTTTGGCTGGTTTAAACTTAAACTGGCCAGCGCTGAATATTGACTTGGCCAATTAAGTTTAAACCGGCCAAAAATAAACCAGATATTCAAACATGGTCGTATCGGGTTAACAATAAAATTAATAACCAGAGTGTGGCTCCAGTGACATCCTTATCCGCCTGGCCATGTCCACTTTTTGCTTTTCCGTTCTCTATAGAATGTTTGTTTGTTTTTTCTTTTCCTGTTTCTTTTCAGCCAAGGGAAGCCTTGCCGCACAAATTTGCTACATTTGTTTTGAAAGCGTGGATAAAGATGAGACAGTTGATGTAGTGTATCTAGATTTTCAGAAAGCTTTTGACAAAGTTCCTCATGAGAGACTTCTGATAAAAGTAAAAAGCCATGGGATAGGAGGCAATGTTTTGTTGTGGATTGGGAACTGGTTGATAGGTAGAAAACAGAGGGTAGGATTAAATGGGCCTGTCTCTCTCAACAGAAGAAGGTGAATAGTGGACTATATAACATAAGTGATCTGGAAATGGAATCAATGAGTGAGGTAATCAAATTTGCAGATGACTCGAAACTATTCAGTTATTAAACTGTATGCGGATTACGTGAAATTGCAGGAGGACCTTGGGAGGCTAGAAGAATGGGCATTCAGATGGCAGGTGAAATTTAATGTGCTCGAGTGCAAAGTGATGCACATTGGGAAGAATAATCCAAATCATAGAGTCCATATTAGGAATCACCACTGATGAAAAGGATATAGGGCCCATCGTGGACAATACGTTGAAATCTTCTGCTCAGATTATTAGGAAAGGAACAGTGAATAAAACAGAGACCATCATAATGCCTCTATATTACTCCATGGCGAAACCACACCTTGAGTATTGTGTGCCATTCTGGTCACTGTATCTCATTCTATTCCCTTTATCATTTTTGATTGCCCTTCTCCGTACCTATATGCATGAAATCCCTTTTCCACATATATTTACTCATTTTTTTCAAACACACAGCACAAATCCATGCAGCTATGTATTCTTAGCCTTGAAAAACACACACACATTGTTGTCTATTGTAATGAAGCTGATAAAATACATTGTGGGATCTCAAAGAGAGACTGTCCTATAAATGCACATGAAGGTAGTTAATAGTTTTTTGGTTTTTTTTTTAGATATATAGTCCCTGATATTCAAAGGCAATTATCTGGATAATGTCAGCCTCCTTCTGTGTGTTTTCAGTGGAAGTGTATGGATAGGGCCACTGAAATCTTTAAAGACTGCCTCAGCACTATATGCTCAGTGCCAGAGCACAGCAAAGGAGGAACATGGGCATTTTAGGATGTCTTACATTTATGCAGAAAACTATCTTCAAATCGGACCGGATATTGCCACAATCCATGTAGTGGCAGTGCTGACCACTCTGTACATATATTCACTCCTTTCCATAACATGCTGTCTGGCTTGTCAACCCTTCCTCCACACTCTCTATCTGCAAACCTTATGCAACCATCTACTATAATAAAAAGCAACCTCAACATTCTGAGGACACTGACGTCACTGAAGTCAGTCAGTCTCCCAGAACGGTTCGTGGATTCATGGTGGTGAAGCCACCCCACAGACCCGTGCCCCGCCCTCGCGTCAAACGTCGTGACGTCGAGGGCAGGAAAAAAAAAATCAACTAAACAAACGGTTGACCCCCCCCCCCCTAAACCTGCAGCTGAACACAAGGACCTCCAGCACCCCCCCCCCCCCCCGCAACAACCCCCTCCTGAGACACCCACCTTCGCGTTGCTTTGCCGGCGGGGGACCCGAAACCCCGCCAGCACAAGCCCTGTCTGCTCGCTACGGCGTCATCTTCAGCGTTCCTAGCCTGTGGAGGCAGGGCTTCTGTGCGTCTGACGTCCTGCACGTGCATGACGTCAGACGCACAAAACTCCGCCCTGCACAGGTACCAATGCCGACGATGATGCCGTAGTCAGCACACAGGACTTGTGGTGGCGGGGTTCCGGGTCCCCCGCCGCCAAACCAATGCGAAGGTGGGTGCGATGGGCACGGTGGGTCGGATGGCTGCGTCCGGATGCATCGCCGTGGGTGGGATGGGGCCGGGAGTGGGGGCATCGCACCTACTACTACTTAGCATTTCTATAGCGCTACAAGGCATACGCAGCGCTGCACAAACATAGAAGAAAGACAGTCCCTGCTCAAAGAGCTTACAATCTAATAGACAAAAAATAAATAAAGTAAGCAAATCAAATCAATTAATATGAACGGGAAGGAAGAGAGGAGGGTAGGTGGAGGCGAGTGGTTACAAGTGGTTACGAGTCAAAAGCAATGTTAAAGAGGTGGGCTTTCAGTCTAGATTTAAAGGTGGCCAAGGATGGGGCAAGATGTAGGGGCTCAGGAAGTTTATTCCAGGCATAGGGTGCAGCGAGACAGAAGGCGCGAAGTCTGGAGTTGGCAGTAGTGGAGAAGGGAACAGATAAGATGGATTTATCCATGGAGCGGAGTGCACGGGAAGGGGTGTAAGGAAGGACGAGTGTGGAGAGATACTGGGGAGCAGCAGAGTGAGTACATTTATAGGTTAGTAGAAGAAGTTTGAACAGGATGCGAAAACGGATAGGGAGCCAGTGAAGGGTCTTGAGGAGCGGGGTAGTATGAGTAAAGCGACCCTGGCGGAAGATGAGACGGGCAGCAGAGTTTTGAACCGACTGGAGAGGGGAGAGGTGACTAAGTGGGAGGGCTGCAAGAAGCAGATTGCAGTAGTCTAAACGAGAGGTGACAAGGGTGTGGATGAGGGTTTTGGTAGAGTGCTCGGAAAGAAAGGGGCGGATTTTACGGATGTTGTAAAGAAAGAAACGACAGGTCTTGGCAATCTGCTGGATATGAGCAGAGAAGGAGAGAGAAGAGTCAAAGATGACCCCAAGGTTTCGAGCTGAGGAGACAGGGAGAATGAGAGAGCCATCAACAGAAATAGAAACCGGGGGGAGCGGGGAGGTGCTAAATGACGAAATCCTTGCTAGCGCCCGTTTCATTTGTGTCAGAAACGGGCCTTTTTTTACTAGTTGCAAATATGACACTTGCATTGCTCTATGTACACTTTGGGCCCTGTTTACTAAGGTTAGCTAACATTTTTAGCATGTGCTAATGCTATCATTTCCACATAATAATTATACATACATTGTGAAATGGTGGGATAGAGTTATGGGTATGGTTGATCTGTATGTATTTTTTAAGCAGGAATAAATTTGATGTGATATATGGAATGTATGTATAATTGTTATGTGGAAATGATAGTAAAATTTAGAAATAGTCATATATATTTGGTTGTGTAGCACAATTTGACTAAGAGGAGGAGTGTGTAACCCTTGATTTGGTAGTAACGTTATGTGCTAATGCTAGAGACACCCATAGGAATATATGGGTGTCTCTAGAATTTAATGTGCACTAATTTTTAGCGCATGCTTAAAAAAGCTAGGGTGCCTACAGAGCAGCTTTGTAAACAGGGCTCTTTATTAGTGCTTGTTATTTGAAGCAAGCATAAATAAGTTTGAGATGGTAAACATATTCTCCCTGGGAGTGAGTGTAGTGCTATTTATTCTCGGGCAGTGAAATCACACTAAACCAGCCTTTTTCTGATGCATTTTGTTTCCTTCCCCCTACAGAAGGGAGTTGACAAGGAATTCTATTTACTCTTCACTGTCTGTGATGAGAATCTGAGCTGGTATCTTGAAAAAAATATCCAGATGATTACTGAAGACCCTTTGAAGATTGATACAGAGGACGAACATTTCCAGGAATCCAATAAAATGCACGGTATTTAGGCTTTTAGTCCCACACTGAATGCCAAATTATGTAAAAATAAATAAAAATAATTAAGGCCAAGACTTAGCACATTCTATCCCAAAGCGTCCAGAGGGGATCTCCAATATGGCTATGAACCTTCATTTTTCCATCTCTCATTCACAGAGAAGTTCTAGTTGGGGGTGGAGCCCCAGTTAGAATTGCAGTGTATGGGCCCTGTTTACTAAGCAGCGTTATATTAACCGTGTATGTGCGTTAACCACGTATGTGCCTACAATATCCCTATAGGCGCCTACATGGTTAGCGTGCACGCTAAAAACACTAATGCACCTTAGTAAACGGCCCTATTTGTGCCAATGAGCAGAAGTAAGATTTTATTTTTTGTTATTTTTGCCCATGCAGAGGGCAATTCTATAAAGGGGCACCTAGATTTAGTCACCTAGAGGGCATCTAATTCAGTAGTATGTGTGAGAAGCCTCGGGTACACCAGATGTATCCAACTGGCCAATTACAGTTCAGTGACAACACTTATGTACGCCTATCAGCGGCATAATCGAAAGAGAAGGACGCCCATCTTCTGACACAAATCAGGAGATGGGCGTCGTCCTCTCAGGGGCGCCCAAATTGGCATAATCGAAAGCTGATTTTGGGTGTCCTCAACTGCTTTCCGTCATGGGGATGACCAAAGTTCACGGGAAGGGGGGGGGGGGGGTGTCTGCAGTGTACCGAAGGCGGGACAGGGGTGTGGTTAAGAGATGGGCGTCCTCGGCCGATAATGGAAAAAAGAAGGGCGTCCCTGACGAACATTTAGCCGACTTGACTTGGTCCAATTTGTTTCATGACCAAGCCTCGAAAAGGTGCCCCAACTGACCAGATGACCACCGGAGGGAATCGGGGATGACCTCCCCTTACTCCTCCAGTGATCACCAACCCCCTCCCACCCAAAGAAAAAAATTTAAAAAACATTTTTGCCAGCCTCAAATGTCATACCCAGCTCCATCATATATATGAATTATAATTGTAACTTGTACACATACACTTGTATGTGCCAGTATATGAGGTTGGATGTCCAAGTAGGCGCTTATTTTGAGGTTATGTAATAACGTTACACAGGTGGCTATATGTCTTTATAAAATGTCCTCATAAAACCTAAATAGTCATGGCTAAAAAGCCCCTGTGTACATTTACACCTCCTTGGGAGCAGGCGTAAGTATATGCGGGAGAAGTGTGCATATAGATTTGTATATTATAAGTTACATATATACTTTGTGACTTAACCCAAACTACACCTCTAAACATGCGTGCCTCTGCATCAATATAAGTGCATACTTTTTTGTCATAGTATGCATAAAACAGGTATTATGTATGAAAAATCCTGTATAAAATTACTCACAGACTACTTTTTTCTCAAAATCAGTTTTTCAAGGCAGTTCACATCCTAAAATAAAAATACAACATAAGAAAATAAAATACATTACAAGAATCCCAAACCAATAGCACTGTGGTCTCGTTATTTTATTTTACTTACTTAAATTTGTCACTTGCCTCCTGTGAGAGAAACAAGAACTAAAAAAAATCTGAACTTTCAAAAATAATTTGGGAAATATACTTTAGGAGGAAGAGGAGAGAAAAATGTAAAGAGGAGCAGAAGGGATACTTGAGAGGCAGAATGCTTGGAGATACCCTAGTCAGGGCAGTACTTGGGGCTGTGCTGAAGACATTGTGGAGGTAATTCTATAGCTGGGAGTCAGTATTCAGTTGCCTCGAGGCCAGATGATAGGAGCCTGTTTTATAATGGAACCAAGGCACCTAGGGTCTGTTATGGAATACTAGTGTAGTCTGGTATTGATGTTTCTAACATGTAGGTACCCGCACTTACATTAGCCATAGAGCTGGTGCAAGTGGAGGCACCTAAATGTGGAAGAGGCGCTCATAAGTGACAGTACTCTGTAAGTTGCCTGTTTAAGTGAATGCTCTGCCTGTCTCTCAGCCATATTCCTTCCCTGCATATGCTCTCCTTGCAAATACCGGCTATATAAGTTAAGCGGATATTTGCAGAATAGAACTTAGGTATAACAAAAGAGAGGGAACAAAGTACAAACTAAAGTCCAAACAAAAAAACAGCACCACGGGCCTTTAAAATGGAACAAAGTTCTTTAATGAATGAGCCTTGACCCATAAAATGATTATTAAAAAATGAATTAAAATTAATTAAAAAATTAATGAAAAACATTTTTTGAAACCTTAAAAACTAGAATGAAACGTGAGTGGCATTACAAATCTGTAGTTTTATCATAATGTTACAGATTTGTAATGCCACTCACGTTTCATTCTAGTTTTAAGGTTTCAAAAAATGTTTTTCATTAATTTTTTAATTAATTTTAATTCATTTTTTAATAATCATTTTATGGGTCAAGGCTCATTCATTAAAGAACTTTGTTCCATTTTAAAGGCCCGTGGTGCTGTTTTTTTGTTCAGAATAGAACTTAGTCAGAATATTGGCATTTATGAATATGTGTACTCATATGACCGTATATGTTGTTCTAAACATTTACATGTGTGTCAATGTGACCACTTCATGTATAGAATTGCCCATTGTATATGGAACTGGGCCTTATGGAAGGAAGGTGGCATCATCATCACCCAGTGGCATACTCTTATTTAAAATCTACCTTTCTGCAGCATGCTTGGGAGCGAAAGGGATATCTGAAAGGCAGAGAGCTTGAAGATGCTGCTGATCTGTTTATATTCTGGTCAGGGCAGTACTGGGGGCTGTGGTGGAGACATGGTGTGTGTGGAGCTGGGCCTCCCCATAGCATATGGCTTTGGAATACAGGGGTATTGCTGAAACTTTTGGATAGGGAAAATGAAAACGAAAGGTACGTTTCCTTCTTCAAGTCCTATGGGACTTATGGATAAATAGGGGGTAGTTCTGTATCTGGGCACCCCCTTTTAGGCACCTTAATACTGCACAATGAGAGCTTCTTTATAATGGCATCTGAGCTAATACTGAAAAAGGCATGAGCTAAATTCAGAATTTCCCTTCTTGATATTTTTGTTCCTTCTTTTCTAATATGAGCTAAGGTTTTATGTTTTTTTCTTTTAATGGCTTGTTTTGTTACCATATTGATTGTCTAATTTCTTTATTGTGTTTACTTGTAAAATGAATACATTTAAAACTTGTATGCTGAATATTTTCTCTTCCGCCAGCTGTGAATGGTTTTATGTACGGTAACCTGCCTGGCCTGGAAATGTGCCAAAATGACAGAGTTTCCTGGCATATGATTGGACTTGGCACAGAGGTTGATCTGCATGGAATTTACTTTCAAGGAAACACCATTCAGTTGGGAGGCATGACAAGAGACACTCTTAATTTGTTTCCCCACTCCTCAAGCACTGTATCCATGCAGCCAGATGAAGTGGGTAAGTTTCTCAGTGCAGTCAGTCCAGGCCTCCTACACTGAAGCAGGCCAGTGCAGCCACCGAGCCATCAGTCCAAAATGCTAGTGTAAGAGGCTGAACAGTGCAGTAAGTATTATGGATTTGGATTATTATTGTTACAAAATGTGAAAATATTTTCTTATTAATAATAAGAAGTGGAGTGGAGGAGTGGCCTAGTTTTTAGGGTGGTGGACTTTGGTCCTGGGGAACTGAGGAACTGAGTTCGATTCCCGGCACAGGCAGCTCCTTGAGACTCTGGGCAAGTCACTTAACCCTCCATTGCCCGCCGCATTGAGCCTGCCATGAGTGGGAAAGCGCGGGGTACAAATTTAACAAAAATAAAATAAATACATCAATTCCATTCCAGCTCCTACAATAAGATGTAGAATAACTTTGTAATTTATGTTTACAAAGACCCACACAGACAAAAAATAATTAATAATCTGTCCCTGTCCCTCCCAAAATAAGAAATAAATGAAAGACGTTACCTAGGCTGACATTCGTAAACTGCCAATATAGTCTAAAGCTAACAAATGCATTGAGCAGTCATCAGAGTTGACATAAAATAATTTATAATATTTTATGCCAAAAGTCATGTCATCATATTATGGCTTTGATAGATACCTTCTTATTTATAAACGCTAGACTATTTCCAAAGGACTGAGGTGCTTTCTCACAGACTGCATTTCTTCTTTGTTGTGTCTGTAATGGGATATTGCTTCATTAATAATTTAGCTTCACATGAGGAATGACTGCTCTCACTTTATTGATTGAAGAATAACATGCTTTATTTTAGCAATTTCAGTTAAGGTAAATCGGTGACCTTAATGAAAAGTGAGATATTTAGTGATCCCCAAATAAGACAAAGACTGAAAATGTATTTGTATGCTCATTCTCTACTTGAGTCTTTGGACACAGCAAATTTAGGGCCCTTTTGACTAAACTGTATTAGGTATTTAATAAGACTTTTAATGCATTCCAACAGTACAGTGCCTTATTAAACACCAAGGTCAGGTGGAAGATATTTTGTGGTCAGCTCATCTGGATGTTGTGCAGTTTTTACAGGATGAGATTTGGGGTTCAAAATGGTGCATCAAACCCCTAGTCCACAGCTTCCCAAACTGTGGGTTGGTACCCAAATAGGGTCACAACCTGGATGGACTTTTTATAGGTGCATTATTATTCTGCACCTCTGGGAAGTGGGAGGGTCACACAGTTTATTTGGCCTCTATCATGGGGTCACAGCCACAAAAAAGATTGAGAAGTACTTCCCTAGTCTCGCTTCCATTTCCCTCTCCCGTGCTAAGCAAAATCTCCAATTCTGTTTCCCCTCTCCTTCTCCCCAAGCAAAGTTCCTAGCTTTTTCTTCCATTTACCCCCTCCCTCAGCAAGGTCCACAGTTCTCTTGCCTAGATTTCCCCCTGAGGCTACACCTGATTTGTCTGGTCTACAAATCAAAGCCCTCTGCAACAGCTTCGTCAATTCCAGGCCAAACTGACATTGCCTTTCTTTCAATCCATGTGGCTGACCCTGCTGATACATCCCCTCTTCTACCCGTGTGACTCACATTACTCCAGTCTCTGTTCCTGTTTGCACGTTTGACCCTGCTGCTGCCTCTCTTACAGCTGCCACCATCTCCTGGTCCCTATGCCAGAATCTGTGGTGCACCTACATATTTCTTCTTGGAAGGTGAATTGTGCACAAATTTTGCATTGCACAGTTGCGCAGAATTCTCCCAGGAGTAAGAGTAGGAAGAGATGTTCTTGATTGATTAGGCTGGTTGGGTGCATGGATTCTAAATGTGTCTGGCCAATAGCAGTATTGGTCCTCTTTTGAAGACAGACTATCATACAGGACATTTCTTTCCTTTCAGGCAGCTTTGAATTGGTATGCAGAACAACTGATCACTTCATTGGAGGCATGAAACAGATGTATACCGTGAACAACTGTTGCAATACGTCCACTTCTAGTCAGAAGTACAGCACAGTGAGAACTTATTACATTGCTGCAGAAGAAGTGGAATGGGATTATTCTCCTGATAGGCGCTGGGAACTGGAGAAGTACAATACCACAGAAGAGGACAGGTACTGTGTGGTAGTAAGAGAAGACCAGATAGGTTTCAGTGGGAAATGGTGCCTACATGGATTGTAGCACAGACCTGTGTACACATCCTGATCCTTGGGGAAACTGTTGAGTTCAATACAAGTGGTCTCACTGCTGACAGAGTCCTAGTAGGCACTAGATACTGGCTTAAAAGTAAGAACTGTACAATTTTACATACGTGCTTGTGGGTGGAGCTGGGGTTTCTAAAACTACAAAAAGTGTCATAGAAAAGAACAAAAAATAGCACGCAATATAAAAGAATATTAGGATAATCATTAGTTTAAAGCAAGGTATCTTTTCTTACCCTTCCACTCAGACCAACTCTCTTGGATCTAACCCTCGACTTCTCTTCACCACATTTAACTCTCTCCTCAAGGTGCCCCCTCCCCCAACTCCCCCTTCATTATCTCCTCAGACCCTTGCTGAATTCTTTCACGACAAGGTTCAAAAGATAAACCTTGAATTCTCTACCTCGCCACCTCTCCCTCCACTAGTCCGTTCCCCTCTCTCTCCTTCCCCTCATTCCTTTTCCTCCTTTCCTGAAGTTACTATAGAGGAAACTACACTTCTCCTTTCTTCCTCAAAATGTACCACCTGTTCCTTTGATCCATTCCCACCCACCTTCTTAATGCCATCTCACCTGCTCTTATTCCTTTTATCTGTCACATTCTCAACCTCTCACTTTCCACTGCAACTATCCCTACTGCCTTTAAACATGCTGTGGTCACACCTCTCCTTAAGAAGCCTTCACTCGACCCTACTTGTCCCTCTAATTACCGACCCATCTCCCTCCTCCCTTTTCTCTCCAAATTACTTGAGCGTGCTGTTCACCATCGCTGCCTTGATTTTCTCTCCTCACATTCTATTCTTGACCCACTACAATCTGGTTTTCGCCCTCTCCACTCAACTGAAACTGCGCTTACTAAAGTCTCCAATGACCTGTTACTGGCTAAATCCAGAGGTCTGTATTCCATCCTCATTCTTCTTGATCTTTCCGCTGCTTTTGACACTGTCGATCACAGCATACTCCTCGATACCCTGTCCTCACTTGGATTCCAGGGCTCTGTCCTTTCCTGGTTCTCTTCCTACCTCTCCCTCCGCACCTTCAGTGTTCACTCTGGTGGATCCTCTTCTACTTCTATCCCTCTGCCTGTCGGCGTACCTCAGGGTTCTGTTCTTGGTCCCCTCCTCTTTTCTATCTGCACTTCTTCCCTTGGTTCATTAATCTCATCCCATGGCTTTTCCTACCATCTCTATGCTGATGACTCCCAAATCTACCTTTCTACCCCTGATATCTCACCTTGCATCCAAACCAAAGTTTCAGCGTGCTTGTCTGACATTGCTGTCTGGATGTGTCAACGCCACCTGAAATTAAACATGACCAAAACCGAGCTTCTCATTTTTCCCTCCAAACCCACCTTCCCACTCCCCCCGTTTTCTATTTCTGTTGATGGCTCTCTCATTCTCCCTGTCTCCTCAGCTCGAAACCTTGGGGTCATCTTTGACTCTTCTCTCTCCTTCTCTGCTCATATCCAGCAGATCGCCAAGACCTGTCGTTTCTTTCTTTATAACATCCATAAAATCCGCCCCTTTCTTTCCGAGCACTCTACCAAAACCCTCATCCACACCCTTGTCACCTCTCGTTTAGACTACTGCAATCTGCTTCTTGCTGGCCTCCCACTTAGTCACCTCTCCCCTCTCCAATCGGTTCAAAACTCTGCTGCCTGTCTCGTCTTCCGCCAGGGTCGCTTTACTCATACTACCCCTCTCCTCAAATCGCTTCACTGGCTCCCTATCCGTTTTCGCATCCTGTTCAAACTTCTTCTACTAACCTATAAATGTACTCATTCTGCTGCTCCCCAGTATCTCTCCACACTCGTCCTTCCCTACACCCCCTTCCCGTGCACTCCGCTCCATGGATAAATCCTTCTTATCTGTTCCCTTCTCCACTACTGCCAACTCCAGACTTCGCGCCTTCTGTCTCGCTGCACCCTACGCCTGGAATAAACTTCCTGAGCCCCTACGTGTTGCCCCATCCTTGGCCACCTTTAAATCTAGACTGAAAGCCCACCTCTTTAACATTGCTTTTGACTCGTAACCACTTGCCTCCACCTACCCTCCTCTCCTCCTTCCTGTACACATTAATTGATTTGATTTGCTTACTTTATTTTTTGTCTATTAGATTGTAAGCTCTTTGAGCAGGGACTGTCTTTCTTCTATGTTTGTGCAGCACTGCGTACGCCTTGTAGCACTATAGAAATGCTAAATAGTAGTAGTAGTAGATGAACTGTTGGCAGTGGGTGAGAAACAAAAAAAATTCTGAGTTTTAGGGGAAGAAAAGAGAAGGCCGGAAGCCCATCCAGATAGATTTTCCCATCAAAATGCCATCATGAGGAGGAGCCCAAGTTTAGACCCCTAATGTAAGAGAGACATCATAAAAAATGGATTCTTTTTAGAGGTTTCCAGTTGGGTGATCAGCATCATAAATTGGCTTTATTTGCGGATGACATCTCACTACATGTGGGACAACCCAGGCTATCTCTTCCCATTATTTTGCAGGAGTTAAGGGAATTTGGAGAGGTGGCCAGGTTTAAGGTTAATCTAGATACAACTGAGATATTAGGAGTCACCATAGAGCCTCCAGAAGAGAAGTTTTTACAACAAAGCTTTCCTTTTAGATGAGCGGAAACACAGATTCAATATTTGGGGATTCAGATACTGAGAGATTTACAACAGCTTTATTCTCAGAATTATGATCCACTGATGCCAACACTCCCTGAACATGCTCAGTTCATGCATGAACTAAGCATGCTTGGGAAGTGCAAATGCTGGTGGCTGGAGGCACCCTGCTGACTTCCTTGCACCTGAGGTAGTACGAGGAGGAAGGGGGCGACTCAGGCAGCTGATTGTTTTTGGCTGGCGGGGCTTCAGCTACCCCACCAGCCATTGAACAGGTACTGCAGCTTTGGAGGGGGGCCTGAGCCCATTCTCTCCCTCTTTTATATGTGCTCTCCGAGCCTTCACCCATTCTTTCTCATATGTGCCCCCTTGCCTTCACCCATTCTTTCTCATATGTGCCCCCTTGCCTTCACCCATTTTCTCTCTCTCTCTCTCTTTCATTTGCCCCCCCCTGCCTTCACCCATTCTGTCTCTCGTTTACCCCCCTGTGTCTTCACCCATTCTCTCTCTCTCTCTCACTCTCTGTCTATGTGCTCCCTTGTGCCTTCACCCGTTTTCTCTCTCATGTGCCCCCCTGTGTCTTCACCCATTCTGTCTCTCTCTCTGTCTCACATGCCCCCCCCCTTGCCTTTGCCCATTATCGATGTCTCATATGCCTCCCTTTGTCTTCATTCATTCATTTATTCTCTCTCTCTAATGTTCTGTGCCTCCCCTCCCGTCATTCTCTCTCAATGCCCTCCCCCACCTGCGCGCATAGTTGGTCCAGCATCTCTCCCTTCCCATTTACCTTTTTTTTTTTCATTAAATCTTCGCCCTGCGGCGGTATTGAAACCCTGCCTCGACCTGCACTGGGCCTTTCCTTCTCTGACCCATCCAACCCCCTTCTGAAAACAGAAAGCTGCATCAGAAGGGGACGGGATGGGTCAAAGGGAAAGGCCCAGTGCAGGCTGAGGCAGCGTTTCAATACTGCCGCTGCTGCAGGGTGAAGATTTACCAAAAAAAAGATAAATGGGGAGGGGACAGAAGTGGAGAGAGAACTGCCAGCGTTCTGGGAGGGAGAGATGTTGGACCAACTGTGTGTGCATGCGTATGGGCAGGCAGGGGAAGGAGGGCAGTCCATCATTAATCGCAATAAAGTCTTTAAATTGCGGCCACTAATTGATGTGTTAATCAAAATTAACATGCAGCCCTACTTAAAATGAATGTTCTTCCCTGTCTTTTAGTTTTGTTTCAGACTCTTCCGGTGGCAGTGCTACTGGCGGTTCTGAAGGCAATTCAGTGTGACTTTTGTAATTTTATCTGGGATGATAAGTCTCCCCGGTTGGCAAGGAAAATTTTGTGGCAAAGGGTGGATTTAGGAGGGCGAGCTGTCCCTTATTTGTTATGGTATTATTGAGTGGCACAACTTAGGCAGTTATTGGAGTGTGAGTTATCCCCACAGAAGGTTGGAATTATGATAGAACAGAAGCATTTTTTGCTGTTTAAGACATTTATTATGGTTCTCTAGAATTCCAGAAAAATATTCACAGATAATTTCTAATCCCTTTATTCAACATCTCTTTGGGATTTGGGAGAAAGTGAAGGGTAAAAAGGGTTGTCAGGCCAAGAGTTCAACTTTGGCATCCCTTAGAAATGAATTCCTATTTTAGATGGGGAGGGAGAGCGAGGTTTTTTTTCGATTTGAAGGGGTTAGGGATAACTAATTTTTGCCAGTTTTTAGATATGGATGACTTTTTGTCCTTTGAAGAGTTGAACAATTTGTATAAATTTAAGTCCGGGGGGGGGGGGGGGGGGGGGGGAGGGGATATTTTTCCATATTTGCAAGTAAAGCATTACATGTTGGGTCAGGGTTGGCTAAAGACGGATCTGGATGAAACAGAACATTTTGAAAATCTTTGAATGGATCTGGGTAAGCTAAAGGGTCCGATTTCACTTTTATATAACGTGTTAGTGGGACGGAGTTTGAGAAATACGGGTTTATGCATCATTGGGAAACGGATATTTTATTTTATTTATTTTTGTTATATTTGTACCCCGCGCTTTCCCACTCATGGCAGGCTCAATGCGGCTTACATGGGGCAATGGAGGGTTAAGTGACTTGCCCAGAGTCACAAGGAGCTGCCTGTACCTGAAGTGGGAATCGAACTCAGTTCCCCAGGACCAAAGTCCACCACCCTAACCACTAGGCCACTCCTCCACGGAGTTAACACAGAATGAGTAGAAGAGGGTCTTTCATGTCTTCTGTGTATTGATAAAAGAAAATGCTTACAAAGTGGTTACCCGGTGGTATTATACTCTGGTTAAATTGCAAGCCATGTTTCCTAATGTCAATACTGATGTTTGTTGGAGATGTTTAGAAGACAAAGGAACTTTTTATCATATTTGGTGGGAATGTGGGAAAACACAGCATTATTAGTCCTTGGTGATTCGTTGTATGGAAAGGGGGATGGGTATCTCCTTTCCTATGGACTTCAAGTCATGTCTTTTGGGACTTAGTAATAAGAGGGGACTTCTCTGGCAAGTGCTTTTTAAACGTTCATATTTGGCTGCGGCTAAATATGAGATTGCTGCCAAGTAGAAACAAGTACATGAGCCAACTTTAAATGATTGGATTCGTCAACTGGCTGCCTTGAGAGAACTGGAACGTCTTACTGACCACTTATATGGTTGCTATGATCCTACCAAGGGGGAATGGACTCGCCTGGAAGCCATTATTGATGCAGGTGGATGGGAGGGGTTTTGATGTCTGGAGGGGGCACTGAAGAGCCACAGTTCAATCCTCTTTACTGTTGGTAATGGCTTTTTTGATGTTTATGCTTTTTGTTTTCTTCTCAGCCCGGGAAATATTTTTGTGAGTAGGAGTGAAGACCGAATAGGCTCAAAGTACAAAAAGGTGATTTACAGAGAATATGTGAATGGAGATTTTGAGGAGGCTAAAGCAAGAGCATTAGAAGAGGAGCACCTAGAAATATTAGGTAAATATTCACCCATGAGGTGTGTGGACAAAGTAATGTTAGTTTGCAAATAGTTCAATGTGTCATTTGTTGCAAGCTGTTTCATTTATTTCTCTGTGAGCCTATGTTAATCTGATAGGAACCAGGTTTAAAGGGTGTCTGGGGACGGCAGAGATTCTTGTTGGTAATATTGTGGAGGGGATCATCTCTGAGGAGTGTGTCCCTTCTGGTGTCAGGGGATGAGTGCACCGGGGCATTGGGGTTCTTTTGAGATAGGGGATTAGGGGTGTAATGATTGCTGTTAACTATTCCATCCTTACTGCCTCCTCAGACCTGGCAATAAGTTCCCACATTGTGCTCGCCTTAGAGTCTTCTGCAGCAGTTCTCTGCACCAGGGTAGAATAACCAGTGGTGTTCATAGGTCGGCTGCCACCCGGGGTGGATCACCGTTGTGCACGACACCCCCCCCCCCCCCTACGCAATGACACCCCTGGCGCATCAAACCGCCCCCCCCCCCCCCCCCCCCCCCCCGGAGCATTCCTAGCTGCTGGGAGCAGCCGCGCGTCTGTCAGCACTGCTGGCTCCCTCTGCCCCAGAACAGGAAGTAACCTGTTCCGGGGCAGAGGGAGCCAGCGGAGCCGACAGGTGCGTGGCTGCTCTCTGTACCCCCCTCAGCAGCGTGCACCCAGGGCGGATTGCCCCCACCACCCCGCACTTGCTACGCCACTGGGAATAACTAATAGCCTCCATTTTACTATGATGTGCTTTGGTGCTAACATGAGGTTTTGCTTCTGCGCAAAGCTTTTCTGCTTTGGGCACCCAGAAAGTTGAGTGTAAATGTTGCATTAACTGCTCGCTTCCATCTGCACTAACTTTCTGCATTGGCCCCTTAATGTTTCATGTTTATGAGCTGAAGAAGTTCTTTTTTTCATGCTCTCTGCCCTCTCCAGCCCAGTTTGGCCTGTATTTTTATCTTCTCAGTTTGCCCATCACTCCTTCTAGACTAGCTGAGCTGGGTTCCTTCCACTCAAGGAAATTTCTCCATCTCAGGTTCCAGCCTTTCCCTCTGGTTTCTTTTCAAAATCCATGACTTTTCTAACAAAAATAAGGCCTGCCTGCCAAAATTTACCTAACGTTTACCTGCACAGTGAGACTAAGATGACTGGATGAATGGATGGGCATGATGATCTTTGCTGTAGGGGTCTGAAAGTCTGTCATGTTGGTAGACAGCATGGACAAGGTCCATGTGAAATAAAGGTCTTAGTGCCATTTGGCAGACTTTATTCAGTGGCACACAACCTTAAGGTGTTGGTGTCTATGATGTTTTAAGCAGCTTCTGGAACAGTTCAGTCAAAATATTACTAAAGCTATGCTCTATCATTTGGGATTGAAAAGGCCCCTGCCCCTGTGCACGGTCATGAGGTCCTCCTTCCCCACCTCCTTAATCAGGTTAAGTCTTCTGAATAGCATTGAATGCTTACCCCTCTGTATCTCAGACTGTGGCAGTAAAAGCAAGAGTCAGTAAATAGTTCATCCATCCTCTTCTTCATGTAACCAGCTCTAAGAAAGCTGAGGTTTTGCACTTAACAAAGGCAGTTCCTTAGGTTACATAAGTCTTGCACACACATAAGTGCAAAGAAAAGCGGCACGTATGTTGTTCTATAAGAGAGTGCATAACTGAAAGAGGGGGACGTACATGTGAGCAGAGCATGGGAGGGGCATGAGCATGTCTCCAACTTAGATAATATCCTCCTGATATTCAAAGCCATTTAAGCGGGCAGGAGAGGCTCCTGCCCACATAAATTCCCTCGGACCACCTAACCCTCAATATTCCACAGCATAATCTCTGGCAGCCTGCCCACCCACATTTAGCCCCCAATATTCAGTGCTGGTGCCCAGACATGGCCCAGTATTGAATATTAATGGCTAATTCAGCCGACGACAGTGTTTAAAAAAATCTCTGACTGCTGCCGGCTGAATAACGGCCAGTATATAAATTGCAATCATTGCATGGTGCATTTAGACACACCCATTTATGCCTATCATTGACTGGCATAAATGACCGCATCTAAATTTAGGTGCACTGGTGTGGGTTTACACTAATATTCTATAACAAACTCTGCTTGCAATTAGTATGGATGCACTTAACGCTACCTAACTACACAAGTGGCAGCGTGTGGTGAGTACTGTGTTCTAACCTGCAGTATGCAGTTCATGCTTATTCTCTGCCCATAATTCACTCAGTTTCTGCCTCCAAACCCAGCCTGCAGTTAATACACAAATTAACACGCTGTTATTCCACTTGGAAACAGTGCAAGTTAATTCATGCATTAACTGTTTAACACACTTTTATAAGCAGGCCCCATGGTCTTTTTCCTATCAGCAAGTAAACCCTTCTCCTTCACAGGGTACAGGAATGGAACCAAAAAACTTCACCTTCCAGTTGGATCTTCTTCCTGCCTCACCCTCTCCCCTATCTTTTGGCTACAGGCTCCCACTTAACCAGAGTTCTACATTCAGGAAGTCTTGGCTGTGAAATTGGATAGAATTAAGCTCCCAGAGAGGATAATTTTATAACATTGTGCCTAAGCTGTCAAGGCACATAGCTTCACCTGTTTTATAAAGCCAATATATGCGACTTTATAAAATGTCCTACCCAAACGTTCCTGCACAGTTACACTTCCTTAAAGGCATGGGTAACTTTGCATGTGTTTGTACCCATAGGAATCGGTGTTTATTCATTTACTAGTAAAAAAGCCCCGTTTCTGATGCAAATGAAACGGGGGCTAGCAATGTTTTCTTCTGTGTGCATGTGGGAGTGTGTGTGTCCCTGCCCTCCCCCTCTCTCCCCTCCCCCCTCCCCCCTCTGAGTCCTTCAGTAAAAAAGCCCTGTTTCTGATGCAAATGAAACGGGGGGGGGGGGGGGCTAGCAAGGTTTTCTTCTGTGTGCATGTGGGAGTGTGTGTGTCCCTGCCCTCTGGCCTCTCTCCCCTCCCCCCTCTGAGTCCTTCACTGTTACAGAGCCAGCGATTTGATTTCGTGCTCTGCTGTTTTTCTTCACTGACTGTTTGTGTTACAGAGAGGGCGGGGCAGACACTCATGGGGAAACCGGATATCTCTCCCCCTTCACACTTCCGTCTGGAGGCTTCATAGAACGTTGGTGTTGCCTTTTATATAGAGAGATTTTATAAAATACAACCAAATCTAAAAAATACTGCTGCACAATTGTTTATTCACTTTATGATTTTCAAACAAGATGCCTGTTTTATTGTTTAATATTTCTGTTTTTAATTATGAGTGAAAAAGACCTCAGATCTTGCCCTTCCTAAATACACTAAAGGGAAAATTCTATAACAGGGTGCATAAAAGTAGGTGTTAGTTTTCTGAGTGCCTTCTTGATGCAATTTTATTAGCACTTATTTGAGGGTATAAAATGCTCTTCTACTTGATCAAGTCACGTGTAATATTACTCCCTTAATAGTTATGCTGAAATGGCACCAATTTGGGGTTGATATTCAGCCAGCAGCCTCAGCGTTTTGCTGACCACCGCTGGCATTATGCCTGGAAATTCAGTGCTGGGCCATGTCTAGGTTTTGGCAAAGAATTTCTGGGTTTACAGAGCCGGCTATACTATAGCCGGTTAAATGCAATATTCAGCACTTGGCTTGCTATGAAGCACCGCATAAAGATAATAAGTACATAAGTATTGCCACACTGGGACAGACCAAAGGTCCATCAAGCTCAGCATCCTGTTTCCAACAGTGGCCAATCCAGGTCACATATACCTGGCAAGATCCCAAAAAAGCTCAATGCATTTTATGTTGCTTATCCCAGAAATAAGCAGTGGATTTTCCCCAAGTCAATTTAATAATGGTCTATGGACTTTTCCTTTAGGAAGCTGTCTAGACCCTTTTTTAACTCCGCTAAGCTAACCGCCTTTACCATCTTCTTTGGCAACAAAATGGACTGACTTTTATGAGGTGCAATTTATGCAATGACCTTGGCCAGTCAAGTGCTGAATATCTGCACTTAACCGGCCAAGTATCAACTCCGCCCTCGAAATGCCCCCAAAATAGCCAGTTTTGCTTTAAGCACCAACTGGCCATTTTCAGCGGTAGTAACGGTTAAGTGCCACTGAAAATGCCCGGTTAACCCTGGTCAGCCAATTTAACTGGCCAGGAACCATCTCTGGCTGATTACATCACTTTGAATATTGACCCCATAGTTTTTGCAATATGTTTCCACCAAGGCTGTGAAGGCTTCTGCAATAATTGTTGTGTGGGTGTGTGAGGGAAACCTTTTTTTTTTCTTTGTCATCAGCAGCGGATGAATGCAGAGACTTGTAGGTTATGTCCATCTACCAGCAGGTGAAAATAGAGAACATTGAACTGAAGTGTGCCACATGTAGGATGGTATGCTCCTTGGTTAATCTGTATGCTCTCTATCTCCAGCAGGTAGAGGTCGGGCTCTCACAAGCTCCTGGTCTCACCCTCAGCTTTCACTCCTGTTCTAGGTTCTCCTGGTTCGTTAGATCATGGAGTTATTTGACTGCTTGGTGCCTTTGCTAGGGGTACACCTAGTGGTGCTAAGTCTGTCCAATCCCCTCCACCCCTCCTCCTCCTGCTTCCTCATGCCTCGCTTCTTCCTCACAGGGTAAAAAAAAGCGTAAGACTTACAACGTGAAAGGCCTGAACTCTCCTCTAAAGCGCCAAAAATTATTTAAGGAATTGTTGCATTTTAAACCACGTGGTGTTTCTTCAGGAAGCTCATTTGAGAAGGGACCATGAAAATTTTTTATCACATCCTCAATATCCCTCTGTTTTCTGCGCCTCGGCGATTGGTTCTAAGAAGAAATTGCAGAGCCATGGAATCGGAGGTAGGGTATTATTATGGATTAAGAACTGGTTGAAAGATAGGAAGCAGAGAGTAGGATTGCGTGGCCAGTATTCTCAGTGGAGGAGGGTAGTTAGTGGGGTCCCGCAGGGGTCTGTGCTGGGTCCGTTGCTTTTTAATGTATTTATAAATGACCTAGAGATGGGAATAACTAGTGAGGTAATTAAATTCGCCGATGACACAAAATTATTCAGGGTCGTCAAGTCGCAGGAGGAATGTGAACGATTACAGGAGGACCTTGCGAGACTGGGAGAATGGGCGTGCAAGTGGCAGATGAAGTTCAATGTTGACAAGTGCAAAGTGATGCATGTGGGTAAGAGGAACCCGAATTATAGCTACGTCTTGCAAGGTTCCGCGTTAGGAGTTACGGATCAAGAAAGGGATCTGGGTGTCGTCGTCGATGATACGCTGAAACCTTCTGCTCAGTGTGCTGCTGCGGCTAGGAAAGCGAATAGAATGTTGGGTGTTATTAGGAAGGGTATGGAGTCCAGGTGTGCGGATGTTATAATGCCGTTGTATCGCTCCATGGTGCGACCGCACCTGGAGTATTGTGTTCAGTACTGGTCTCCGTATCTCAAAAAAGATATAGTAGAATTGGAAAGGTACAGCGAAGGGCGACGAAAATGATAGTGGGGATGGGACGACTTTCCCATGAAGAGAGGCTGAGAAGGCTAGGGCTTTTCAGCTTGGAGAAGAGACGGCTGAGGGGAGATATGATAGAAGTGTATAAAATAATGAGTGGAATGGATCGGGTGGATGTGAAGCGACTGTTCACGCTATCCAAAAATACTAGGACTAGAGGGCATGAGTTGAAGCTACAGTGTGGTAAATTTAAAACGAATCGGAGAAAATTTTTCTTCACCCAACGTGTAATTAGACTCTGGAATTCGTTGCCGGAGAACGTGGTACGGGCGGTTAGCTTGACGGAGTTTAAAAAGGGGTTAGATAGATTCCTAAAGGACAAGTCCATAGACCGCTATTAAATGGACTTGGAAAAATTCCGCATTTTTAGGTATAACTTGTCTGGAATGTTTTTACGTTTGGGGAGTGTGCCAGGTGCCCTTGACCTGGATTGGCCACTGTCGGTGACAGGATGCTGGGCTAGATGGACCTTTGGTCTTTCCCAGTATGGCACTACTTATCTACTTATGTACTTATGTACTTAAGCGGGAGGTAGCAATTTTGCTCCACTCCTCCTTGCAGACACAGGTAGTTAAAATTCAGCGTGATAAAGATGGGCGATTCTTGCTTTTCAGTCTCAGGATAGATGACTTAGCCTTTACTTTAGCCTCAATACATGCTCCCAATGAAGCCTAGGGGGGTTTTCTGAATAAGCTGATAGGACACTTTACATTTTGTCCCAATGGTAAATTGCATCCTGCATTGGATAGGTCGGGCCCACCTTCCAGTCCAGATGTTCAACTTTCCCAAGCTTTAAATAGGTGTTCGAGATCTTGGCATCTCTGATGTTTGGCGTATATCTCACCCGGGGGTTCGTGATTATTTGTTTTATTCGCACTCTCATGATACTTATTTTCACATTGATTACCTTTTCATTGATATCTCTCTGACACATGCTGGATGGATTTCAGATATTGGAACTTTTACTTTATCGGACCATGTCCTGTTAGGGTCTGGCTTCCCTCTCTCCGTGAGGAGGATAAGGAGAGGAGGTGGACATTGAATACTACCTTGCTAAAAGAGGATGAGATTCTAGCTGGCTATAGAGAACTCTTGCAGGAGTATCTTGAACTTCATTTAAACTCTGGACCATCTATGGGGGTTGTTTGGGATGCGCTTAAGGCTGTCTCTAGGAGGTTTCTTTCTTCAAAAAGCTAGTTTCCATGCTAGGCAGCAAAGGGCTGAGGTAGCTAAGTGCCTATCTCAATTGACTCACTTCTCTGAAAGTCACAAATCTTCTCATTCGGTTGCTACCCTGCGGGAAATTCAAGCACTTCGTTTGAAATTAGACCAGATATATTCTGATCAGTTACAATTCTTTTATGCTCAACAGCGACACTATATGTGTATAGTAATAAACCAAGTAGGGCCTTGGTGGTTAAGTTGCATCAACGCCAGGTGGACTGCACTATTCTTAAGGTGGGGGATGGTAACGGAAAAGTTGTGATATCATCCTTGCAGATTTGTCAAAAATTTCAGTCATTTTATCAAACTCTTTACACATCTGACACTTCTACTACGCCAGAAGCAATGAATAATTTTCTATCGACATGTTCTTTCCCTACACTTACAGTCGATCAACAGGAAGCTCTGGATGGTCCGGTTTCAGTTGATGAGGTCTCTAAGGTTATTAAAGCACTTCCAATTGGAAAATCACCTGGTCTGGATGGGCCGCCCAATGACTTTTACAAAGCATTTCGCGGTGAATTGGCACCTATATTGACGGGGCTCCTTAATGAGATTTTAGCTGGAGATGAATTTCCTCCCTCTATGATGGAAGCCTGGATAGTGGTACCTGGTAAGGATAAGACTGATTGTGCTTCTTATCGTCCCAGTTCAGTATTGAACTCCGATGTTAAAATTTTGGCAAATGTTTTGGATAATCGCCTTGCTAAAGTTCTGCCTGACTTAATCCATCCGGATCAGACAGGCTTTATTCCTCATCGTCAGGCCGTGGTCAATGTCCGTCACATGATTAACTTGATTCATGTATCTAAGAAGTGTGATCTTCCAGTTTGTTTATTGGGGTTGGATGCCAAAAAGGCTTTTGACAGTCCATTGACCTTTCATGCTTCAAGTGTTGGAACGCTTTGGATTTGGTCTGGGTTTTCATAGATGGATTCAGGCTCTTTATACTTCTCCTCGGTCTTGTGTCCATATTAATGGTGGTAACTCTCCAATATTTCCTTTGTTTCGGGGCACTAGGCAGGGATGTCCTCTTTCGCCGCTGTTGTTCATGTTGGTTATGGAACCACTTGCGATGTTTTTACGTTCTGACCCTAACATTTCTGGAATCCTTGTTGGGAATAGGGATTACAAATTGGCAATGTTTGCTGATGATGTTCTTCTTTCACTGACAAAACTGTTAATTTCTTTACCTAATCTTATGAAGCGTTTGACTGCCTATTCCTCTGTGTCGGGTTTTAAATTAAATGTGAATAAATTGGAGGCCTTAGCGATTGGGATCTCTCGTCCGGTTGTGGAGTCCATTCGGCACTCTTTTTCTTTTAAATGGGTATTTGGGGTATAACCTACTTGGGGGTTACTCTTACCCCTATTCTTTCAGATTTGTTTGCTGCTAACTATCCTCTCTTGAAGGCTCTTTATAAGGAGCTAGAGAGGTGGGATGCCTCTGATTTGTCTTGGTTGGGTAGGATTGCTACGTTGAAGATGAATATACTACCTCGTTTGATGTATCTTTTCCAAGTCCTCCCTCTTAGAGTTTCTAGGGGCTTCTTAGCAAGTTTGCAGGACAAACTGGTTTGTTTTATCTGGTCTAACAAGTGTCCTAGACTGCCCAGGGCATTACTTTATCGGGACCGGAGGAAAGGTGGTCTAGGTGTTCCTAATGTTCTTTGGTATTATAAAGCAGCTCGAGTGGCCTTTGAGTGCTTTCAGGATAATCCACAGAAGTTATGGGTTCAATTGGAGCAGGTTGAGGTGGGTTCTTGTCCTCTTCGCTCATTGATGTGGCTTCCACGCAAATACAGGATTTTAAGCAAGGACTTGTACCCATCGATTTTTCCAACATTATTATTTTTACTGGGATGGGCTATTTACTAAGCCGGACTTAGCCTTTTCCAAATTGTTTCCAATAGCTAACAACCTACTTTTTCCTCCTGGTCTCTCTCCCGGGCCGTTTTCTAGATGGGTATCTCTGGGCTTGGTGACCTGGGGGTCAACTGTTTGACGAGGATCACCTGATTCCTTTCGACTTGTTGAAAGAACAATATCCTATTATACCCCAAGAGTTGTTTGCTTATTCTCAGCTAAGACACTTTCTTTCCTCTACATAAGTACATAAGTAATGCCATACTGGGAAAAGACCAAGGGTCCATCGAGCCCAGCATCTTGTCCGTGACAGCGGCCAATCCAGGCCAAGGGCACCTGGCAAGCTTCCCAAATGTACAAACATTCTATACATGTTATTCCTGGGATTTTGGATTTTTCCAAGTCCGTTTGGTAGCGGTTTATGGACTTGTCCTTTAGGAAACCGTCCAACCCCTTTTTAAACTCTGCTAAGCTAACCGCCTTCACCACATTTTCCGGCAATGAATTCCAGAGTTTAATTACACGTTGGGTGAAGAAAAATTTTCTCCGATTTGTTTTAAATTTACTACACTGTAGTTTAATCGCATGCCCCCTAGTCCTAGTATTTTTGGAAAGCGTGAACGGACGCTTCACATCCACCTGTTCCACTCCACTCATTATTTTATATACCTCTATCATGTCTCCCCTCAGCCGTCTCTTCTCCAAGCTGAATAGCCCTAGCCTCCTTAGTCTTTCTTCATAGGGAAGTCGTCCCATCCCCGCTATCATTTTAGTCGCCCTTCGCTGCACCTTTTCCAATTCTACTATATCTTTCTTGAGATGCGGCGACCAGAATTGAACACAATACTCAAGGTGCGGTCGCACCATGGAGCGATACAACGGCATTATAAAATCCTCACACCTGTTTTCCATACCTTTTCTAATAATACCCAACATTCTATTCGCTTTCCTAGCCGCAGCAGCACACTGAGCAGAAGGTTTCAGTGTGTTATCGACGACGACACCCAGATCCCTTTCTTGGTCCGTAACTCCTAACGTGGATCCTTGCATGACGTAGCTATAATTCGGGTTCTTTTTTCCCACATGCATCACCTTGCACTTGCTCACATTAAACGTCATCTGCCATTTAGCCGCCCAGTCTCTCAGTCTCGTAAGGTCCTCTTGTAAGGAGATCAAGGCTAAAATATTGCGAGAGGACTCCTTCATAGAGGATCTAAAACTACTAGGGGTCTTATCACTTGCTTGTATTCTTATCAGCGTAGGCCTGTCCTATAACTCTCTTCGGGTGTAGGTAGCTGCTTTGGCGATGTGGGCTTCTTTTCACACCTCTGCTGAGTATTATCACCTGGATGCTGTGGCATGGTCGGAGGCATCCTTTGGGGTGTCAGTGCTCTTCACAGGTGTCTCTGTTTCCCACCCTATTTGAGGACTGTGCAGACAAGGATGGGGATCTGGATTCATCCGCTGATGATGATGACAAGGAAGGAAAAATTATGTCTTACCTGCTCATTTTCTTTCCTTTATTCACAGCAGATTAATCCAGAGACCCACCCTTGTCTGCTTTCTGTGTTTGGGCTTCTTTGCAGTTTCCTAGGTTCTTGGGATTTTCCGGTTGTTATCTCATTACTGTTGAATGCTGTGAGGAAGGAGCAGTTTTAATCTGTTTGTTTCCTTTTTCTGCTGATGAGACACACTGATTAACCAAGGAGCATACCTATATGTGGCACACTTCATTTCAGTGTTCTCTATCTCCATCTACTGGAAGATGGACATAATCGTTTATCGTTGATTAATTTGATATACCACCTCTTTTGAGCATGAATTAAGGTGGTTTACATACAGTTTTACAAGTACTTACCACCTCTTTTGAGCATGAATTGAGGTGGTTTACATACAGTTTTACAAGTACTTGCACTATCTTTGATGGGCTCACTATCTAAGTAGTATATTGTACCTGGACAGGGTCACACGGAGCTGCAGAGGGAATTGAACTCGTTTCCCCAGAAACTCAACCCAATGCGAACCATTAGCAGTGGGAATTGAACCTGGTTCCCCAGGTCCGCAACCTGTTGCACAAGTCTCTTGAGTTTTCCGTGATGACTAAAAGAAAGAAAATTATCAAGTAAGGCATAATTTTTCCATTTTAAAATTTCAGGACCAATAATTCGAGCAGAGGTTGGAGATATCATCTTAGTAGCATTTAAAAACAAAGCTAATCGCCCATATTCGATTTATGCACATGGTGTCCAAGAAGAAAATGCTGGAAACAAAAAGAAGGTTCAAGCAACAAATCCAGGTTAGTAGAATTCCTGTTTCTGGTACAGATTCTAAAATGTGAGAGAAGATTTATTCATAAACAGTAGTGTATTTTTTTTCTTTATGAACCTTTAATTCTGATTACACATACGCCCGGATTCTATATATGGCAACAAAAGTTGGGCGCACATAGCTGATCTGCGCGTGCAACTTAATTGATTAATGAGTCAATCAGCGCCAGTAATTGGCTACTAACAACCAATTATTGGCATTAATTGGGAGTTACGCGCATATCATATTCTATAACACTTCCTCGAAACTCCTATAGTGCATAATTTCAAGGGTGTGAGGACAGGGGCGGTTCAGGGGGCATTCCCAGAATTTACGCGCAATATTAAAGAATAGATTCAATCAGTGCCTAACGTAGGTGCTGGCATTTACACCTGCTTTCAGCAAGGCATTGTTTATATGCTTAGCGCTATTCTGTAAAGGACGTAGATCCTTTATAGAACAGTGCTCAGCGCTTAAATTTTTCAGTGCTGATTTTTCGGCACCATTTATAGAATCTAGTCCATAGAGGGAAAATAGGCAAAATGATTATAATTAGATCTGTTGGAATAAAAAGCTTTCATCAAACAAAATAGCCCCATGACTGATGCTGTGACCCTTTCCCGTACAGTCTTCTCAGTTGGGAATGATGAGTGCAGGCACTAAAAACTTGTTTGATAATGTGTGGCATTGCATAGGCAACTTCAGTAAACTCAGAGTCCTTTATTAACTGCACAGGGTCAACTTCAGGGGAGTTTTAGGGTTCTTCAGGAAAACGGACCCCAGCTAAAAGCGATCTGTGCCTTATTGAATCAAGTAAACAGGAAAAGCCATGAGATTCGTCTTAGGTGAGAGAGTGCATATTTTCATCTTATCGGTTTTGTTCACAAGCCATCTGCTACCCAGTAATATAGGGATCAGAATTAGCCTGACAACATTACCCAGAGGAAACTGCTTCAGGGCACAACCTTCCCCGTCCTTGTGCGATTCTGCCATTTGTGGTTTCTGCATAAATTCAGGCCTGCTGTTCCTCAGTGTTCATGCTGCAGCCTACTTTGTATAGATGTTGAACTCAGTGCTATTTTCTGGGTACATTTCTTCCAGGCTGGGTTGTAAAACAGCTTGAAAGCAACTCTGCAGAAGTGAGACTTCCCACTTGATTTAAATAAAGCTACTTGGTGACTTACAGTTCATATTTTATGTAGGACTGCACATTTATTAAAAATTTTAATCACACAATCACATAAAGTGTCCCCCCTCAAATTTCCTCCTGTACAGTGCAAAATATAGACAGCAGAAGTAAATTCTCAGAACTTAACATGTTTCAATTACAAAACTGAAAATCATTTTTCTTACCTTTGTTGTCTGGTGATTTTATTCTTGTAATTATCTTGTTCCCTATCTCTGATTCTACTTCCCTCTGTTCTCTGAACTTTTTTTCCAGGGCCTTCTATCCATTTACTGTTTCTTTTCTCTCCTCCTTTCTTCTTCACACCCTGCCCTTTCAAGTCCAACTTTCTTCCTTTTTTTCTGCCTCCTTTTCAAACCTATCTAGTTTTCAGCACTTCCTTTTCCTTCCATCCACGGCAGCATCTCCTTCCTTCTCTCTTCTCTTCCGTTCCCTGTCATCTATGTACATTTCCCCTCTTTCCTTCTTCTACCCTCTATTCATGTCCACCATCTCCCTTCTTTCTTTTTTTTTCTTCCACCCCCCATTTCCAACATCTGTCCCTTTCTTCCTCTGCCATCCACCATCATCCCTTTCTCTTCCCCAACCATCCAGTATTCCCTTTCTTCCTCTGCCATCCACCATCATCCCTTTCTCTTCCCCAACCATCCAGTATTCCCTTTCTTCCTCTGCCATCCACCATCATCCCTTTCTCTTCCCCAACCATCCAGTATTTCTCCTCTTTCTATCATCCACCATTGACCCATCTCTCTCTCTTCTCACTCACCATCCAGCATTACCCCTCTCTCTTTCTCTCCCCCCACCATCCATTATCACTCTTCTCTTTCTCTCCCTCCACCATCCATTATCACTCTTCTCTTTCCTCTCACACACCATTACCATCCAGCATTGTCCCATCTCTCTCTCTTCCCCCTCACCATCCAGCATCACCTTTCTTTCCCTTCACCATCCAGTATCACCCATCTCTTCCCTCTCATACACCATCAGCACCCAGCATTGCCCCATCTCTGTCCTGCCCCTCAACATCTAGTATCACTCCGTCTCGCCTCCTCTCTCCACCACCACCACCACCACCAAGGAGGTTTAATTGACAGGAGACATCATGTGACAAGGCTGAAGCTGTAGCCACCATCTTGATACACTCAAACCAAAACAAACTATTGGTCCACACCAAGCCACACATGGGCAGTCCTTCTTTCTAAACAGTGTTTGCTATTGTTTTGGGTGTCTCAATATGGTGGCAAGCTCCGTCTACTGGCCTTAGGCTAGATAATGGACCAAGCATTCTTCCGCCTTCTCCTGTCAATTAAACCTTGACCACCATCACAAAAACAAAACCATCATCCCTCATTGCCCCATCTCCCTGACTCTCTCCCACCCTCAACCATGTACTATTGCCTTGTCTCCCCCTATATCCTGCAATGCCCCATCCCCCCCCCATTTTCTGTATTGCTCCATCTGGCCTTACCCCACATGTTCTGCATTGCAGCATCTCTTTCCCATCATATTATGCAGTGCTCTGTCTTTCCCCACCCCCAATGCCCCATAGTCTGCACTGCTCTGTCTCTCCTCACCCTCCATATTCTGCATTGCTCCATCTTTTCCTCTCCCCAGAGTCTGCACTGCACTGTCTCCCCACCCTCATGTCCTGCATTGCTCCATCTCTTCCTGCCTCCTCCATATTCTGCATTGCCCCATGTCTCCCTGTCCTCTCCCCCTCCTTCTGGCTCACTCATTTTATGTGGTCTCAAGCTCCTGCACCGGTCTGCTACTTCTCTTTTCATCGTGGCTGTGGTGGCAGCTGCAAGCAAATGGCAGGCGCAGGGATGTTCCCCATTGCATGCTGCCACTGGTTCTGCCAGACCCAGAAACAGGAAGTGAGCCAGCGAATAGGAAAGAAAATAGGGAGACAAGATGGGACAAAAACGGGATACAGAGGAGGGGAGAGACAAATGCTGGATGGTTGTAGGTGGGGGAGAGAGAATGACTGTTAATTGCGTTAAAATTTTTAACCCGAGTTAAACATTTAACACGTTAATTGCGTTGTTAATGTGTTAAATGTAAAGCCCTAATTTTATATTTTTTTCTGCTTACAAATCACAATCTGTTTTAACATATTCAGTTACATCATACCCCTGCTAGGAGGCTAGAAGGGAGTAGATTCAGGAACAGCATAAGGCATTTATCCATGGAGAGGGTTGGGGGATGCACAGAGGAACTTCTTAGCAAAGGCTGTGAGAAAATAGTAACAAAATGGATGGGTATTACACCTGCTCCCCATAATGGATTGCTTTGCCGATAGTTGTTGTAGCCACTGTGAACCATCTCAACATCTGGAATCTACCGAAGACTAGCCTATCTCTGAAAGCCAACTTCAGAAATTCCACATATTACCTACAGTCCTTCCTAATAAAATGTCCATAGACCTTTTTTTTTTTTTTAAATACTCTCTTACCCTTTCCCTATTTCTTCTTACACTGTACCTTCTATCCTATTTCATGTAATTGTATAACAACTGGTCTGGCTATAGCCTAATCAGTACATTGTAAGCCACTTTGAGTCTGCATACATGTGGAAAAAAAGTGGGGTATAAATGTGCATAAATAAATAAATAAATAAATAAAATGAAAATGTGCTCGGAGCACAGGCACAGAGAGAGTTATCTGAGTAAAGAGAGGGTGAAACCAGAGACAGCCGAATAGACGGACTGTTGCAGCTTCTCTTTGCCCTCTTGCTGTTAGTTTACAATCCCACCATATTTCTGGCAGATTGTTCATCCTGAATGAATCTGCCTGAGCCTTGCATTCTGCAACTGGGACACTTCTCTCCCCTCAACCCCTATTCCCAGCAACAACTTTCTTTCTTCGCTGCATCTAGGAGCTCAGCTGAAGATGGAAAGGAACTTGAAGTCCAATATAAATCTTTTTTTCATACATAATTGAATTGCTTCATAGAATGCTGTATACATAATGTTATCTTTCAAAGTTTTCTTAGCTTTTCCAATTGAAAAATAAATCAGTACAGTGCTTTACTATTCACTAGAGCAATATTGTCAATGAGATATTAAACTATCTTACCTCAGGCGATTCTGTGGTGAAGCGTTGGACTAAATACATCTTGTCAATTTTGTACTAGGTCATTGTCTATAAATTTTAGCATTAAATACTACCCTTTTGTCAATGTTTCAGGGGAAGTTAACCTGTACAGGTGGAATGTGCCAGAAAGATCCGGTCCAGGGAGTGATGACCCCAACTGCATCAGCTGGGTTTACTATTCCACCGTGGACTTTGTGAAGGTATAGTAGTTTGCATATTACAATCCAGTAGTCATAGTTGCAACTTATACAAAAAAGGACTAAATTCTATAAATGGTGTCTTAAAAAAAAAAAAATCTGTGCCGAAAGAACTAGCACTTAGTAGCAACAGTAAAGGAAGAAGTTCTAGTTTCCACATAGCATGTCTGCACCACTGGATCTAAGGACAGCTGCATTGCTTAATGTTAGGCATGGTTTATAGAATAGTGCTTAGCTCTGAAAGAAAGCTCTCTGAACCACTTTATTTACTTGAAGCTCCATCGAGCCCGTTGAGTCCAGAAAAATTCCCCAAATTCTCACCGATGAGGAGAAGGAGCAGACCTGATGATATATTACAAAATTGGACTCAGCGGGCCCCATGGTGTCCGTAATTAACAATAATTTGGGGGGTTTTTCCGTGTTAAGTTTCATCCTGTGAACCAACAATCAGTGTTCTGTAGCACTAAAGACCGTTTGCAAAACATGCATTTCAGCAGAAACCTCCTTCTGCACTTGAAGAAGAACTGTAATGTCATCTGCATAATAAAAAAAAAAACACCACACCTCAGTGGCGTTCCTAGGGGGGCTGAAACCCGGGGCAGATCGCCGATGCGCCCCGCCCCCCCGGGTGCAGCGCCCCCCCCGGAACAGTGCGGTGCCCCCCCCCCCCCCCCGGCGAAAGAACCCCCCCCCCCCCGGGTGCACGCCGCTGGGCGGGGGGGTGCGGTGTGCCTGCTGGCTCTTCGTTTTCATGCTCCCTCTGCCCCGGAACAGGAAGTAACCTGTTCCGGGGCAAAGGGAGCATGAAAACGAAGAGCCGACAGGCGCACGGCACCCCCCCAGCGGCGTGCACCCAGGGCGGACCGCCCCCCCCCCCCTTGGTACGCCACTGCCACACCTAATTCCTCCAGCACAAAACCTAATAAATGTACATACAGATTAAACAGCAGTGGAGATAGTGGGGAACCTTGCAGTAGCTCTCATACCAATTAAACTTTTTAACTAAAAAGTGAAGATAAGTATAGTGAGATTTGCAAAAAAGAAATCAAACAACTTACCAGGACCTCCAGTCTCCAGGAGGGTCTCTGTGTAGCAGCATACTGTGGTCTGTGAGACTGCTTGTAATAAGCACTGGCTGGGTCACATCACCTTAGGAGACAACATGGCTGCCATTCAAAAGAAACTAAAATTGAATATTTTTATTGCTGTAATCGTCTATTGTTTGACTTCTTTTTCTGTATAACGCCTTGAATGAAATTTTTTCAAAAAGGTTGTAAATAAATCCTAATAAATAAATAAAGTAGAATAAATTCTGAAACAAACTTGTTTTTGCAAAATAATCATATGAACATGAATGGCATGAGTTCCTCTATTGATTACAGTTGAAATTTTGCTAGCACAAGATGACTGCTGCAACTAAAAATGATTATAAAACTTGTAGAATTGCTGGTTTTTCCAAACTAAACATATGGGCATGAGTCCCTTTATTGATTAAAGTTTAAATTTTACAAACTTGAATGTATAAAAAAATCACTATAATAGCCTCCGTGACTAAACATGATTATAAAACCTATAAAATGCTCTTTTTTTTGCAAAATAAACATATACCCAAGCTACAATGCTTTCAACACACAAATTCACCAGGAAACTAAAAATAGATTACCATATATACTCATGTAAGTTGAGAAATGTTATCTTCCGAATCCTATCAGTATACCAGGGTTGTCTTATCTACGGATTATTCTCATCAGTCACACAGCCAAAGGGTGGCAACAAAATAATTATAACACAGCCACTCTAAAACTTGTTCCAAAGCTAGTCACAATGGGCTAAATTCAGTAAATGTCGCCAAAAGAAATGAGCACTCAATGCCATTCTATAATGGGCACTCAAAAATGAGTGCCCATTATAGAATAGCACTGTGTATCGATTTTGGCATCCACATTTAGGCACCAGGAGTTATGCATGCTGAAACTAGGTGTAATTTCTGGCACCCATTCTGGGCTGACATTCCCAGTATTCTATAATTCTGCACGTAAATTTTAGAAATGCCCATGGACCTCCCAAGGCCTCACCCATTATTGAGTTGCGCACTGTGGGATTTGGTTGCACACTGTTATAGAATAATGCCTAGCAAGATGTGCGCCTAAATCCAAATTGATGCCGATTAGTGCCAGTTAGCACCCAATTATTAGCACTGACTGGCTTGTTAGTCAATTAAGTCGGGCGCACATCTTGGATTAGCGCTCAAAAATCTGCGCCACATATAGAATCTGGGGGAATGTGTCCTGCTCACGACTACCACTGCAAAGACAAAAAAGGGTTGGAGAAAAAAGCTTCATACTTAAGTGACAGCAAATCAGAATAAAACTCTTAAAGCTGTCATCAGCACTGTCATCAGCATAAAAAATTCTAATCCCACATCAAACAGTGTAGATAGAACAGCAGGCAAAAACACATTGGACATGCACTTTAACGGTTGAAAAGAAACAGTCAGATGTCCATATATGAACTCCTCCAAGGGTACTTTCAACAACAGTTAAAACCAACTGCAGAACACATTTCGCTTCTTCTCGACAAAAGATCTTTTCTTCGCCAGCCATTCCAGCTGCTTCAGGGGAGTGTGCATTGGTTGATGTCTTGCTCTCATGAAGCAGCCAGAGAATCAAAATCTTTTTTTGGGAAGAAGCGGATGTGTTCTACAGTTGGTGATAACTATTGTTGAACTTGTAAATCCATTTAAAAGTATAACACCTCTTAGTAGTGTCTTTTCTGGAAACCAGCAGGATCCTGGAGACACCTCAGGCAGCTGCATAAATACAAACTCTATGCCCTCAACATCCAGGCCTTGAGGGCCAGGGACTGGAGGTTGGGGTGCAGGAGAGACCCCTTGTTCTGCATGATGAGTCAAAAAAACAGTCCAATCACCATGGTTTTGGACGACAACTGCAGAAGAAGAGGGAACCAGATCTGTGTTAGCCAGTAAGGTGCAGTTTGAATCATGGTCCGTCCTTCAGTTCTGCTTGAGTTTCAGTATCAGAGGGATAGAAGGATACACATACAGGAGACCCTCCCCTCCCCTCCCCCAGTGCAATTGGAAGGCACCCAATGCTATTTTGTCATGTGATCTGTGTTTGGAGAAGAACTGAGGGATTCTGTTGACATGAGTGGCAAAAAAGATCCACATAGGGGATGCCCCACTCTTGCAAGATCTTGTGGGCAATGCCCATGCTGAGATACCACTTATGCAGTTGCATCAGCCTGCTCAGCCTTTCTGCAAGGCTGTTGTCTTTCCCCACCAGGTATGTGACCTGGAGCACCATGGTGTGGCTGGTGGTTCATTGCCACATACTGACTGCTTCCTGACACAAGGGGTAGGATCCTGTACTCCTCTGCTTGCTGATGTAATACATGGCAACCTGATTGTGTATTTGAATAAGAATAATTTGGTTCATCAGCCAATCTCTAAATGTCTTTAAAGTGTTCCAAATCACCCTTAGTTTTAGGAAGTTGATCTGGACAGTTAGCTGTGCTCTGGGCTCGTCCTCCATTTCCAACTTAAAAGGAATGGCCTCTGCCATTTCCTTTAAAAAGTTGACAAAGGAGGGTTCCTCAGGGGAGGACCCCCTTCTCTCCTGTGGAGGGAAGAATCAGGCAGAAGGTCAGTGAATCTATCCTCTGAGAAGTCCCCTGGCTCTTCATCAGATGCCCAGGAACAGTCCTTACAGACTCAGCAAAGCACTCAACATGGGGCATCTGAGTCTGTGCCTGCCTCGGTCTGCTGGAAAATGGTCCAGGCCACGAGGAATTGTGCCGAGGTATGGATCCCCATCTGGACTCCATGCTAGCTTCCTCCCCTGAAGTAGAGAGGGTCACCACATCAGTCAGCCTGGCGAGGCACTTGTCGACAACCACTCAACAGGAAGGGCGCAGGTCTCCAAGATGGGCTAGAGCAGCTCCATAGATGGTGCAAGCACCTTGATGACTTGACATCAAGCCATTCCAAGAGGTGCCCCAGATTCTCCTGGAGCATAAACTGGAACCATTCCTCGAGGGCTGAAAATGTCGGTGCTGAATCAGAAGCAGGATTCCAGTTGTGGGGAGACTGCTACATCAGCACCACTACAACAGAGGATGAGTGTTCCTCTTGGTACCAATGCTTCTCAGGTGCTGGTAATGCCAAGGCCCCAGAACTCTTGGTGCCATGCTTCGAGGAGAACTGATGCTGATGCTTCTACGCCTTCGTTTGATGCACAGCATCAGGATCCCTCGGTTCCAAAGAGTTTGATGTTTAATCCAAGCATGTCCTCTGTGTCGGGTCCAATGCAGACTGGTCCCAGGACTCCCTAACAGCATCCATGTTGAGGCAGGAGGAGACCACCTCAATGTCAATGCACTCTGTGTCTGACACAGCTCTTACAGCCATAAGGGTCGATGCCTCCAATGTTAATGGATCAGACTTAGAAGTGCCAAAAAGTTTCTGCTGGTACAGCTTACTTTTCTAGGTCCCTTTCTGCATTTTGAAACAGATAAGACAGTCAGAAGCCACATGGTGAGGACCTAGGCACAAAAGACACCGGTGATAGGGGTCAGTTCCTGATATGACTTTGTAACATTGGGTGCACAGTTTGAAGCTACTGGGGAGCTTCTTAGACATGAAGGGAAAAACAGCCGAAGCAAAATCAAATGGCTTGTGAGGAAATCAAAAAACAGAGCCTCACAAAGAAGGAAGGAAAGACCCAAATGGAGCTCAGGCCTAAGCGGGCCTTGGGAGCTGCTGAAAACAAAGAAAACTTAAACTTGCTGGAAACTCTAAGGAAATAAAAGTGGGGACAAGGAAAAATGAGAAGAAAAAAATAAAAAAAAATAAAGGGGTACCACAGGGAGGGTACTGATGAAACGCTGCCAAAATAACAGATGCGTTGAGGAGAGCTCACAAATGCGAACTCTCTGTTCCATGGAAAACTAAATTCTGCCTGTCCCACATGCTCAGGCTGGGCGGGAAGGTACTCACACATGCGTGATGTGATTCTGCCAAAGGCTTCTTAAAGTAATAGAATGCTGGATAGCGTCCGCATCAGGGCTCCGTCAGATGATGTCACCAAATGTGAGAAACTAAGCCCTGCTTGTCCTTGGAGAATACACAAATCACTACAATAGACACATGGAAGACCCATAATTTCTACCATTGGTTCAATACTTGAACCACTTTCAGTATTTACAGATCATTTCCTAAGACAATTTGTCCCGCATATTCCTTCCTATATTAAGAGACTCCACTGAAATTATCAGCATTGTTATGAGAGTATTATTCTGGTTACCTTCAATGTCCAATCATTATACACTAATGTCCCACAACAAGAAGCTTTAAAAATTATTGCTGAGTCAATCTCCCAAAGGGATTTCACATTAAGGATCGCAACCCAGTTTATTGTAGAGTTAGCTACAGTTGCTTTGACACAAAACTTCTTTTGCTTCCAAAATATGTTTTACCAGCAGATTAAGGGTACAGCTATGGGTGTGACCATGGCACCCTCTATAACCAACCTTTACATAGCTTAGGGCCCTGTTTACTAAGCTATGCTAGCGTTTTTAGCGCGTGCTAAACGCTAAAATCGCCCATATATTCCTATGTGTTAGCGTTTAGCATGTGCTAATCATTAATGCACACTAAAAACGCAAACACACCCTTAGAACTGCTTAGTAAACAGGGCACCAAGTTTGAAAGATGGTTTCTGAGTGAACATGAGTTTGTTGAACATATACTATGGAGGCAGTGCATTGATGGTATTTTGATGATATGGCAAGGTATAGAGGTTGATTTGAAAACATTTCATACATGGTTAAATATTTTAGATACAAATGTGACTTTCAAAATGGAATTTAATACTGAATGGATTCCTGTGTAGAAGGGAAGTTTTTAACAGAAATTTTTAGAAAACCTACAGATATGAATAAACTTTTAGACTATGGAAACTGTCACAATAAATCTTTGAAGAACAATTTTCCCTGCAGCCAGTTCCTCAGGATCAAAAGACTTTGTTCCAATGTAGCTGTATTTGAGAACAGACCTCTTGAAATGCATGAATACTTTTGGGGGAAAAGGGTATCCTACAGACTGCATCAACAAATGCTACAAGAGAGCTAAAAGCATGCTTAACCCTGTTCCATAGGCGAAAGAGGATATCAGTTTGCACTCTATGATTCACCCACCTTTCTAAAGACATTACCAGAATATTGAGGAGTCATTAGTCCATAATAGAATATCTGGACCACTTCAGTGATAAGAGGCCGATTGTAGCCTATAAGAGAGGTAGAAACCTCTGAGACCTCCTGCGTGCTTATATAGGAAAAACTGGTAGCATATATTAGTTTGTATTTTAATCCTTTGCAGCTAGGGAAGTGTAGATTAAGAAATGTGCAGGCGGATCTTTTAGCATTTCTAGCAGGTAGGTCAACGAGGTCTAGCATGTAAGTCGGGGCGTCTCCGTAGATGATTTTATGAACAATCGTGCACATCTTGAATGTGGTCCGTTCTTTAAGTGGGAGCCAGTGTAGTTTCTCTCTTAAGGGTTTTGCTCTTTCATATTTTGTCTTTCCAAATATGAGTCTGGCTGCGGTATTCTGGGCTGTTTGAAGTTTCTTGATGTTCTGTTCTTTACAACCAGCGTAGAGTGCGTTGCAATAGTCCAAGTGGCTTAGTACCTATGACTGTATGATCTTCTACCAGCAAGTGGAGACAGAGGACAAGAAACTGAACTCTGTCATATAGGACGGTGAGCAACTAGGTCAGTCAATATTCCACTAACAAAGCAGAAATAAAAGATAACTATACCCAGTGCATTTTTTCTAGTGTAAAAGGTGCCGGTACTCAAATGCCAGGCTACCCTTCAGGGGTGGGGTGATCACTGAGGGACCCACCCTAGAATGGCCAGATCCTCTGCAACCAGTCACAGAATCTGTGACAAGCCAGAGTTGGTGTGTTGGCCTGAACTCTCTCTTTAAAACTTGGAACCATGGGTCAATTTTAGCAGACAATGAAAAAGGTGCCGGTACTCAGTACCCCCAAGTACCCCCTCAAAAGAAGCCCTGACTAAACCAAATGCTTCTTTCCTTATATAAAATATGAACATTTGAACCTACTAACAAGCAACATGAACAAACAAACCTAAAAAGAGAAACAAAGAAATGGAGGGATTTCTGGTCTCATCTGTTGTGATTAAAGGAAAGAAAATTATCAGGTAAGAAAATGTTTCCTTCCTTGTCATCAACAAGAGATGAGTTCATAAATTGTGGGATGTAGCAAAGCAGTCCTCAAGAAGGGGAACTGAAGCAGCAGCGGAAAGGACTGATGCTCCAATGGAAGCTTCCGTCCTGACTGAGATATCCAGATAGTAATGCTTGGAGGATGTATGCAAAGATGACCAGGTGACTGATCTACAAATCTCCTCAAGGGACAATGTATCTGCCCAAGATACGGAAAGTGCTCTCATGGAATGAGCCTTCAGGGAAGTTGTTGACTGTTTACTAGAAAGAATGTAAGCCGAAGAAATAGCTTTCTTAAGCCAATGACCAATGGTAGCCTTAGAAGCCGAGACGCTCTTATTAGGACCTGCAAACAAAACAAAAAGATGGTTGGAACGACGAAATTCATTGGTGATTTGCAGGTACTGAAGAATAAAACGGCGAACATCCAAGGAAGCACAAAGAGTCAAATTTCTTTTCATTGTCTTCCCTACAAAAAGAGGGTGAGAATTGGTTCAAATGGAAGGAAGATACCACTTTGGGAAGGGAGGAAGGCACAGTTCTAATAGTTACCGCAGCCTCTGAGAAAGTGAGCCTTTTGCAGAGACTTAAGCACTAAGTCGAGTTTCTGTTTCAGACGAAGAGGAGGCTTCAGGTGGTTAACACCTTTTTTAAAAAGTATGATATCCGGATGTGCTTCAGGGGAGTAATTAAGAAGATGTCCCTGAAAGCAAGCTAATGCAGCAACCTGAACTCACAAAAAGTTGTAAGCAAGTCTCTATTTAAAACTCTCCTGTACGAATACTAAAATTTGAGGCAAGGAAGAGTGAAAGGGAGAAATAGCTCTTTTTGAACACCAAGCCTCAAATACTCTCCGAACTCTAATGTATGCCATAGAGGTAGAATGCTTCCTAGCCTGGAGCAAAGTGGTGATCACTTCTTCTGAATAACCCTTCTTCCTCAGCTTCAAACACTCAAGAGCCAAGCCATAAGACCAAAATGGGACAGATCCTCCATCTGAGTGGCTCCTTGAAAGAGTAACACCTGGAGAAGAGGAAGGCAAAAGGACTGATCTATGAGGAGGTGAATCAGATCTGGACCATGAGGATCACCCTTCCTGGATGAAGAAGAATTCCGTGGAGTATCCTGCTGATAATTGGATAGGGCAGAAATACATAAAGCAGGCTGTCTCAGGCCATGGCTGAATCAGCGCCCTCTGAACCAAACATTTCTGCTGAAGAAACACTGATCTTTTGTGTTGTACATGGAGGCCATTAGATTCAGGACTGGAGTCTCCCATTTTTTTGTGATCATAGACTTGGTTGGATAGTTCTCACTCTTTCAGGCATAGGGAGTTCCTGCTCAGATAATCTGCTTGAACATTTAAGGTCCTCACAGTGTGAGGTGCCAAAATCAACAGTATGTGCTTCTCCACCCACTTGAAACAACAGGCAAGCCTCCAGAGCCAGCTGAACGCTTTGAGTGCCCCCTTGTCTGTTTATGTAAGTGACTTCTTTCATACTGTACGATAGGATTCAGACTGGACTGCCTCAAACTATCATTTGAAAAGCTGGCAAGGCCCAGCGAACTGCTCTGAATTCCAAACAATTGATTGGCCACTCTTGGTCCACTCTTCTAGTTGTAAATGTGTTGTCATTTACTGCCTTTCTGTGCTACAATCAAATTATATACAGGTTCTTTCTGTGTCCCTAGAGGGCTCACAATCTAAGTTTTTGTACCTGGGACAGTGGAGGGCTTTCACTTGCCCAGGGTCACAAAGAGAGCAGTGAGAATTGAACCCTGTTCCCCAGGTTCTCAGTCTACTGTACTAACCATTAGGCTACTCCTCCTATTGCCTCCTAAGAAGAGTGGTCCGGAATCCCATCATTGTTATGGGTGAGAGGCAGGGAAAGACCTGGTGGACTTAGAAGAGCTCTTTTTGTCAGCACAAAAGGACTGCTGGTACCTGGACTTCTGAAAGTCTGCCCCGGTCTATACTTCTTAACGTCTTTTGAGGAGAGAACGTGATTAATTTGATCTAAAGGAAGACTTGGGCTTATCTTCTGGCAAAAGAGAAACTTACACCCCCCCCCCCCCAAAAAAAAAAAAAAGGAAATTTAGTGAGTTGTTACTTGGAGGCAGCATCTGCTGCCCAGTGGTGAAGCCATAACAGTCACCTAGCCATAACTGCCAAAGCCATCTGCATGGTTGATATTTGCAGAAGATCATACAGTGAGCTCTGATCTCTCTAAGCTGTGCGGGAGTCCTCCCACTGCATTGCTGCCAGTGGGAGGTGGCACGTCAATATTGTGTTTTCAATCACTAGAGACAGGCAGGTTACCTGGAATCCAGCAGAGTGTGCCTTTCCTTCACTATTGAAAATATGTAGTGAAACAGGGAATAGTGACACTGTCAGGCTCATTTTCGAAAGAGAAGGACGCCCATCTTTCGACACAAATGGGAAGATTGGCGTCGTTCTCACAGGGTCGCCCAAATCGGCATAATTGAAAGCCGATTTTGGGCGTCTCAACTGCTTTCTGTCACGGGGACGACCAGAGTTCACGGGGCATGTTGGAGGCGTAGCGAAGGCGGGACTTGGGCGTCCTCGACCCATAATGGAAAAAAAAGGGCGTCCCTGACGAGCATTTGGACGACTTTACATGGTCCTGTTTTTCTTAGGACCAAGGCACAAAAAGGTGCCCGAACTGACCAGATGACCACCACAGAGAATCGGGGATGACCTCCCTTTACTCCCCAGTGGTCACTAACCCCCTCCCACCCTCAAAAAACGGCTTTAAAAATATTTTGTGCCAGCCTCTATGCCAGGCTCAAATGTCATACTCTGTTCCATCGCAGCAGTATGCAGGTCCCTAGAGCAGTTTTAGTGGCTGCAGTGCACTTCAGGCAGGCGGACCCAGGCCCACCCCCCTACCTGTTACACTTGTGGTGGTAAATGTGAGCCCTCCAAAACCCACCAGAAACCCACTGTACCCACATCTAGGTGCCCCCCTTCACCCGTAAGAGCTATGGTAGTGGTGTACAGTTGTAGGTAGTGGGTTTTGGGGGGCTTAGCACACAAGGTAAGGGAGCTATAGTGGGGGAAATAAGTATTTGATCCCTTGCTGATTTTGTAAGTTTGCCCACTGACAAAGACATGAGCAGCCCATAATTGAAGGGTAGGTTATTGGTAACAGTGAGAGATAGCACATCACAAATTAAATCCGGAAAATCACATTGTGGAAAGTATATGAATTTATTTGCATTCTGCAGAGGGAAATAAGTATTTGATCCCCCACCAACCAGTAAGAGATCTGGCCCCTACAGACCAGGTAGATGCTCCAAATCAACTCGTTACCTGCATGACAGACAGCTGTCGGCAATGGTCACCTGTATGAAAGACACCTGTCCACAGACTCAGTGAATCAGTCAGACTCTAACCTCTACAAAATAGCCAAGAGCAAGGAGCTGTCTAAGGATGTCAGGGACAAGATCATACACCTGCACAAGGCTGGAATGGGCTACAAAACCATCAGTAAGACGCTGGGCGAGAAGGAGACAACTGTTGGTGCCATAGTAAGAAAATGGAAGAAGTACAAAATGACTGTCAATCGACAAAGATCTGGGGCTCCACGCAAAATCTCACCTCGTGGGGTATCCTTGATCATGAGGAAGGTTAGAAATCAGCCTACAACTACAAGGGGGGAACTTGTCAATGATCTCAAGGCAGCTGGGACCACTGTCACCACGAAAACCATTGGTAACACATTACGACATAACGGATTGCAATCCTGCAGTGCCCGCAAGGTCCCCCTGCTCCGGAAGGCACATGTGACGGCCCGTCTGAAGTTTGCCAGTGAACACCTGGATGATGCCGAGAGTGATTGGGAGAAGGTGCTGTGGTCAGATGAGACAAAAATTGAGCTCTTTGGCATGAACTCAACTCGCCGTGTTTGGAGGAAGAGAAATGCTGCCTATGACCCAAAGAACACCGTCCCCACTGTCAAGCATGGAGGTGGAAATGTTATGTTTTGGGGGTGTTTCTCTGCTAAGGGCACAGGACTACTTCACCGCATCAATGGGAGAATGGATGGGGCCATGTACCGTACAATTCTGAGTGACAACCTCCTTCCCTCCGCCAGGGCCTTAAAAATGGGTCGTGGCTGGGTCTTCCAGCACGACAATGACCCAAAACATACAGCCAAGGCAACAAAGGAGTGGCTCAGGAAGAAGCACATTAGGGTCATGGAGTGGCCTAGCCAGTCACCAGACCTTAATCCCATTGAAAACTTATGGAGGGAGCTGAAGCTGCGAGTTGCCAAGCGACAGCCCAGAACTCTTAATGATTTAGAGATGATCTGCAAAGAGGAGTGGACCAAAATTCCTCCTGACATGTGTGCAAACCTCATCATCAACTACAGAAGACGTCTGACCGCTGTGCTTGCCAACAAGGGTTTTGCCACCAAGTATTAGGTCTTGTTTGCCAGAGGGATTAAATACTTATTTCCCTCTGCAGAATGCAAATAAATTCATATACTTTCCACAATGTGATTTTCCGGATTTAATTTGTGATGTGCTATCTCTCACTGTTACCAATAACCTACCCTTCAATTATGGGCTGCTCATGTCTTTGTCAGTGGGCAAACTTACAAAATCAGCAAGGGATCAAATACTTATTTCCCCCACTGTATGTACCTGGGAGCTTTTTCTGAAGTCCACTGCAATGCCCCCTAGGGTGCTCGGTTGGTGTCCTGGCATGTGAGGGGGACCAGTGTACTACGAATTCTGGCTTCTATGATCAAAGGGCTTGCATTTGGTCGTTTCTGAGATGGGTATCCTTGGTTTTCATTATCACCGAAAATCAGAAACGACCAAGTCTAAGGACGACCATCTCTAGGTACGACCTAAATGTCAAGATTTGGGCCTCCCCTACCGTATTATCGAAACGAAAGATGGACGCCCATCTTGTTTCGATAATATGGGTTTCCTCGCTCCTTCGCCGAGACGTTTTGCGAGGACGTCCTCAGCAAAACTTGGGCGTCCCTTTCGATTATGCCCCTCCACGTCTGCTAGATAAACTAAGCCATTCAAAAGAAGTGGGATTGTTTAATCAGCCAGGTAATCAGCAACCTGTTACTCCTAACTAAGTCACGGCTTACCCGCATAAGAAATACATACTTGTTGACTGAAAGGATAAGGCAGAAATTTCAAAGGAAAGCTTAAGAGTGGGTTCCAGTTTCCTACTACTACTACTACTACTTAACATTTCTAGAGCGCTACTAGGGTTACGCAGCGCTGTACAATTTAACAAAGAGAGACAGTCCCTGCTCAAAGAGCTTACAATCTAATAGACAAGTGAACGGTCGGTCCGATCGGGGCAGTCAAATTGGGGCAGTCTGGATTCACTGAACGGTAAGGGTTAGGTGCCGAACGCAGCATTGAAGAGGTGGGCTTTAAGCAAAGACTTGAAGATGGGCAGGGAGGGGGCTTGGCGTAAGGGTTCAGGAAGGTTGTTCCAAGCATAGGGTGAGGCGAGGCAGAATGAGCGGAGCCTGGAGTTGGCGGTGGTGGAGAAGGGTACTGAGAGGAGGGATTTATCCTGTGAACGGAGGTTACGGGCGGGAACGTAAGGGGAGATGAGGGTAGAGAGGTAGTGAGGGGCAGCAGACTGAGTGCATTTGTAGGTAAGAAGGAGAAGCTTGAATTGAATGCGGTATCTGATCGGAAGCCAGTGAAGTGACCTGAGGAGAGGGGTGATATGAGTATATCGGTTCTGGCGGAATATGAGACGTGCAGCAGAGTTCTGAACAGACTGAAGGGGGGATAGATGGCTAAGTGGGAGGCCGGTGAGGAGTAAGTTGCAGTAGTCCAGGCGAGAGGTAATGAGAGCGTGGACGAGAGTTCGGGTGGTGTGTTCAGAGAGGAAAGGGCGAATTTTGCTGATGTTAAAGAGGAAGAAGCGACAGGTCTTGGCTATCTGCTGGATATGCACAGAGAAGGAAAGAGAGGAGTCAAAGATGACTCCGAGGTTGCGGGCAGATGAGACGGGGAGGATGAGGGTGTTATCAACTGAGATAGAAAGTGGAGGAAGAGGAGAAGTGGGTTTTGGTGGAAAGACGATAAGCTCGGTCTTGGACATGTTCAGTTTCAGGTGGCGGTTGGACATCCAGGCAGCAATGTCGGATAAGCAGGCCGATACCTTTGCCTGGGTCTCCGCGGTGATGTCTGGTGTGGAGAGATACAGTTGGGTGTCATCAGCATAGAGATGATACTGGAAACCATGAGATGAGATCAGGGAGCCCAGGGAAGAGGTGTAGATTGAGAAGAGAAGGGGTCCAAGGACCGATCCCTGGGGAACACCAACAGATAAGGGGATGGGGGTGGAGGAAGATCCATGAGAGTGAACTTTGAAGGTGCGGTGGGAGAGATAGGAGGAGAACCAGGAGAGGACAGAGCCCTGGAACCCAAATGAGGACAGTGTGGCAAGAAGTAAGTCATGATTGACAGTGTCAAAAGCAGCGGATAGATCCAGGAGGATGAGGATGGAGTAGTGGCCTCTGGATTTGGCAAGGAACAGGTCATTACAGACTTTAGAAAGTGCTGTTTCTGTCGAGTGAAGAGGGCGAAAACCGGATTGAAGCGGATCAAGGATGGCATGAGAGGAGAGAAAATCAAGGCAGCGGCTGTGGACTGCGCGCTCAAGTGTCTTGGAGAGGAAGGGTAGGAGGGAGATGGGGCGGTAGTTGGAGGGACAGGTAGGGTCTAGTGATGGTTTTTTGAGGAGTGGCGTGACTACAGCATGCTTGAAGGTGTCGGGGACAGTTGCAGTGGAGAGAGAGAGGTTGAGGATATGACAGATGGAGGGGGTGATAGTAGGAGAGATGGTGTTAAGTAAGTTGGTGGGGATGGGATCAGAGGAACAAGTGGTGCATTTTGAGGAGGAAAGAAGGCGGGCGGTTTCCTCCTCGGAGATATCAGGAAAGGAGGAGAAAGAGGTCTGGGTTGGTTGGTTGAGGGAGAGGGTTGAAGGGTGAAGAGGAGGAGGTGGCTTGGTAGTGAACTCAAGGTTGATCTTTTGCACCTTGTCGCGGAAGTAGTCAGCCAGTGATTGAGGAGAGAGTGACGGGGGGGTGGGAGCGGAGGGCACTTTGAGGAGGGAGTTAAGGGTGGCGAAGAGACGACGAGGGTTAGAGCTGAGAGAATTAGTCAATTGGGTGTAATAGTCCTGTTTGGCAAGGAATAGTGAGGACTGGAAGGAGGATAGCATGAATTTGTAGTGAAGGAAATCTGAATGGGTGCGAGATTTCCTCCAGAGGCGTTCAGCAGATCGGGCGCAGGAGCGAAGGTAACGGATGCAAGGGGTCAGCCAGGGCTGGGGATTAGTACGCCTTGTGGGACGGGAGGTGGATGGTGCAAGGGTGTCCAGAGCAGAGGAGAGAGTGGCATTGTAAGCGGAGACAGCCTCGTCAACAGACTCGGAGGACATGATGGAGGGGAGGAGATTAGAAATACTAGATGATAAGGTGGGAGGGTCAATAATCTGGAGATTCCTGGAAGTAGTGGTTAATGTTGGGCGGGGCTGAGGGGGAGGGTGAAGAAGTGTGAAGGTGATCAGGTGATGATCAGAGACAGGAAGAGCTGAGGTGTGGAAATTGGAGGGTGAGCCGGAAGAGGAGAGGACGAGGTCAAGGCAATGGCCATCACGGTGAGTAGGGGTGGTGGAACAAAGCTGGAGGTTGAAGGATGATGTTAGAGTGAGGAACTGAGAAGCGTGAGAGTTGGACAGGTCATCAACGTGTATGTTGAAGTCTCCGAGAATGAGGGATGGAGATGAGGGTTCAAGAAAAACAGAAAGCCAGGCGTCGAAGTCGGTGAGGAAGGAAGGGAGGGATTTATCAGGGGGGCGGTAAATGACTGCCACTCTGAGTGGCAACGGGTAGAATAGACGGATGGAGTGGACTTCAAAGGATGAGAAGCAGTGAGACTGTGGTAGGAGGAGGGGTTGGAAGCTACAGGAGGGCGAGAGTAGTAACCCGACGCCTCCTCCACGGCCAACTAGGCGGGGAGTATGGGAGAAGAGATAGCCTCCATGGCATAGAGCCGCAACTGAGGCAGAGTCGTCAGGGGAGAGCCAGGTTTCAGTTAGGGCAAGCAGGTGAAGGGAATGAGAGATGAAGAGATCGTGGGTGAAGGGAAGTTTGTTGCAGACCGAGTGGGCATTCCACAGTGCACATGAGAAGGGGAGGGAAGAGGGGGGGAGGAGGGGAATAGATATGAGATTGGAGACATCCCGGAAACGTTTGCATGGATAGGACGAAGACAGGTGTGGGGGACCTGGATTGGGATTGATGTCTCCTGCGGATAGCAGGAGGAGGAGCAAGAGAGTGCGGAGGAGGGTGGGGGAGGTAGGGCGACGAAGGCGACGAAGACGGGATGCGCTTAGGAGGAATGGGGATGGGTTAATGGCAGGAAGGAAGTGTTGAAGGTTGAGAGCTAGGAAGGAGGAGGGGGACAGGAGAGATGGTGAGGTGGTGAGGGACGGGGGTGAGTAGGGTATTGCAGTAGTGAGCAAGATGGGAGAGGACATGGGTGGGCAGTGAGTTCCAGTGGTAGACAGCGGTAGGGGGAGGGGAAAAAGATTAGGAAGGGACAGGGCAAGGAAGAGAATGTGTAAAGGGGCCATAAGTAGTAACTGAGGTGTTATGGGTATATATGTAGTGACTGAGGTGTTAAGCGATAGATAGAACGGCAGAGCTGGATTAGAGGCTTAAAACTGGAATGGTAGGCAGCAGGCAGGTAGGCACTGCCCAGTAAGAACAAGTCACACCCACTATGTTTGAAAAATGTGGGAGGAAAGGAGGTGAAGAGCCTGAACACAGAGACAGAGCAGTTATCTGCAGGATAACAGTTTCCTGTCAGGAATATCCTTGAGAACAATTCCACCCTTGACCGGCAGAGTTGTCTTCTTAGTCACCAGAGCCACTAAGGCCTCTACCTTACGTAGCTGCAACTTTTCCAGTTCCTCTGGAGAAATAGGACATAAGCGAGACATAGCGCGAGCCACCCTGAGACTAGAATCAGGAGTGGACCATTTTGCAGAAATCAGCTCCTGCATGGCCTCATGAACTGAAAAAGATATTGGAGGTCTTAGTGCTAGCCATCATAGTGTTAGAGGAAGTAGCTGGCTGAAAAGCAGGGGATTAAATATTAAGGACCTCCAGGGCTGTAGTGATAAAGGCAGATGACTTCTCTGTATGGAAAATTGATAAAGGCAGGCAACTCCTCTGTATGGAAAATTCTGACAGCCGTGGGATCATCAGTGTCATGCACAGGAAGTTCTCCTTCTAAAACCTCTGGCACTACAGAATGATATGAAGCTGCAGAAAGACCCCTCTCCAACTGTGGTGGAGATGGAGGAGATTCAAAGTCTACCTCTGCTAGACTTTCAACATGTCTGTTTTTAGCTACCAAGTCTGCTGTAATAACAGGGTGAGCCTGTTTCAGCAGATGAGCCTGGTGCAGTAATAAAATGAATTCAGGTGAAAACAGTACCTGAGAGTCTAAAGCAGAATCTGATATTTTATGGGCAGCTGTAGGAAAAGAAGTCAAAGCTTGAAGGCAGGTTAAATGGCTGAGGAGCAGAGAAATGGGTGTCAGAATCAGAGAGCTGCACAGGAATTCAATATGGCCGCTGAACCTGCAATGTAAGAAGAAGCTGAAACCAGTGAATGATGCGACATCGAAGAATCTTCCTCTGTACGGGAATCCAACTGAGCCACCATCAAATCTTATGGCCCCGATGCCGCCTGACTCAAACAATTAGCACAGTGCCCCAAAGCTGCCCTCTGTGCTTCACAGCGGGAGCAGCATTTAACTGTTTTAGCCGTCATGGAAAATAAAAGTAGAGTGAAACCATACCAAAGCAGGCACTCAACAGTAAAGAAATTTAAAGTGGTAATTGCTGATTGCAGGAAATCTGACTTCTGAAATCTGACTGCAATGTACCAGGCAGTTTCTCTGGTACATTTTTTTCCCCTCACATTCACTGACAGAAATACATTGAATCAACCCCCTCAAGCAGCAGGCAGCTGAGGAACAGAAAGCTTCTGTTCGCTTTGCCTTTTTTTTTTCTTGCGAGGAATGAGAATGAATTGGCAGAAAGGGAGGGTCGACCTGGCGTCACTAGATGTACCCCAAAGTGGGCACCTCAGACACTCTAAACACTCTCAAGCTCAACTGAATCAGGAGACCTAGAACAGGGGCAGTTTCACAGAAGAGACCAGGAGCTGCTAGGAGATCGTCCACCACCTGCTGGAGATAGAGAAATGCTGACTGACCTAGCTGCTCACCATCTTATATGGAATAGTTCAGTTTCATGTACTCTATCTCCATCTGCTGGTAGATGGACATAACCCACAATTTATGGTCTCATCTGTTGTTGTCAAGCGCCTTGAGCAACTGCTGCACATGTCCAGCTCATAGCACAACATTGAGACAGCATGAGAAAGGGATCAATCAGCCTTTGGGGTGGGGGGTTGGGACGGTGGGCAGCAATAAAACTCCAAAAGAGGAAATGGCACGGTTAAACTGATTCATATTGGCTGTGTATAGTATGTGATTTTTTCCTACTAGTTGGGCTTGTCATTTAATGTTAACACTATGTTTTTTGTACTAGAAGCTTTTCGTATCTTTTTGCATTTTTCTTGGTCACAGATATATGTATTGTACTTGTACGTTTCTCTTGACAATAAAAAAAAAAAGAGGATAATGCCTACATTGTATTCCGTATTTGTATATGTCTCCTTAGAGCCCAAGTTTAGCTGTGTTGTTGATGTATCTTTCAAAGGTAGGCATTGTTGTAGGTTGTAACCAGGCGCCTCTCTTGTGCAGCCAAGGATAGAACAATCTCCTCCAGCCACAGGCTCCCGGTACAATGAAGAAATAGATGTCCACCAGTAACTTCAATCTTAAGGACTTTTATTCCATGCAAGTTTCTAGTACACAGTTCCAACAGCAGCATGGCACATACCAGGATTTCAATACAGGCTTTCAGGCTCCAGCCTGGGCTCTTTATCCAGTGCACAATAAACAGTAATTCAATTCCCAAGACAAACAGTTCTTTCAGTTCATCATCACAGTTCAGTCACCAAGCAGCATTTTCTACCTTCTATCCTCTTTACCTTCAGGAGAGTTCAATATTTTAGGGACTCCTTCTACCCAAGGGTTTTCCCTTGCCTCAGCTTCACAGTGAATTCAATACTTTTGGGACTTCCTCTCACCCAAGGAATTTCACCTGCTTCAGTACTTTAGGGACCTCCCTGCCCAAGGGTTTTCAGCCTGCAACTGCTTCTCTCCTGAACTGAACTGCTGGGACTCCTTCCCACCTGCCTAATCAATCCCTGGCTTCAGCTACCACCATCAATCATTCTCCTTCCCTTAGCTTCCTCACACCCAAACCAGCTGAGTTAAGCATTAGACTAATGAGACCAATGATGAGCTCCTGCACACAGGGTTTCCTAACTCTCTTTCCGCCTAGTGGCAGCCACTCTACACAGCCTGCCAGCTTACACCCATGCCTTCCCTGATTGCAGCTAGGAGTCCAGTCCGGGTTCTTAATCTCCCCCTCTGGCTCCTTGCCTGCAATGCCTTCTGGGACTTGTATTTCACACTGAAACTGCCTTAACCCAACTATCCTGGAGGTGACTTTATCACAAGGTGTATCTGATATATATTTTTGCTAGCATTAGCCATTTCTTTTAAATAAAATATTTTACATTAATATTTGCAATAACATTTAAAAATGTCTTATGTGACTGCAGGATATGTACAGTGGTCTTGTTGGTCCATTAATAACCTGTAGAAGAGGAATATTGAACAGCACTGGATCGAGGAATGATGTGGCTCGAGAATTTGCTTTACTCTTTCTGGTGTTTGATGAAAGTAAATCCTGGTATTTGAATGAAAATATTGCAAACTATCTTCATAAGGATCCTGAGGATTTTGAGGAAACTGAAGAATTTACAGAAAGCAACCTACTCCATGGTGTGTATGTTGCCAGGTGTTCTATATTGGGCAAGATGGGTTTCCATTTTAGGTTACAAAAAATTACCTGTTTTTTCAGATCTGCCATTCAAGAAAAACTCATCTAGTCCAATTTTTTTCAGTGAGAAATTAATGTGTCTCTTGGTTCCCTATAAAAGTGTCAGCTTTGAAATGGTAAAACCTTGGTTTACTATTCAGTTCCTTGTAAGAAGCAGTCCTTCTGGTGACGGAGACATGGGTTAATGCCGTGTCAAGCACTGACAAACAGATGGAGGGCCATCAGGCTCCCAAGTCAAAAAGAGTAGGTGGATTAGTTGTGGTTATTCAGTTCCTGATTTAAAGCATTCAAGCAGTTTCTCAAGCTGAGAGATTTTGACAAAGATCTTAAAATCCTTAATGTCTATTTCTTGTGCCCTAGAGTTTGGTGGAAATTTTCCAAGCAAGAATGTTGCATGATGGAATATTTTTGAGGGAATTGTCCTATAAACCTGTTCTCTTTAGGGTGTTTTTGCATGAGATGGCAACATCTGGAAGGCAGGGAATCTGTTACAACTCACATGATGGGAACTGAATGGGTTCACACTTAATTGGAACTAAATCACCCTAGAGCTCATTGAGGGGCTTAGTTCCTCCACTGTCACTCAAAGGTACACTTCCTTTTCATTCAGCTAGACCAGTCCCACATCAGTGAGTTATATCTCCTAACCAGATAGAGGTAGAGAAACGCAGACAGTTTCCAGTGACACTACTGGTATAACAGCAGGTGCAGCCTAGAGCTAGTTGGTATTTTTTCTCTCTCTTCCTTTGTTTGGGAATGGTACATTGGATGTGACTGCATTCTGTCCTATCAATAATTGGCATTCATTTCCTAATTAGTTTATTAATTTTATTGTAAACCGCTTTGACCTGTTTTGCAGAAACGTTGATGTAGCAAAACTTTTAATAAACATAGACATATTTCTGTATTTCTCTACCTCCAGCATATGGTGTAGGTTGGAGTGGTGCATCTGTTCTTTTTTTTTTTTTTTGGTTTGCGGCCTAACTTCCACAGACCTGGGCAATGGTCGGTGTCTCCCTGGTTGTGTCTGTCTGACCAGTGCTTCTCTCAGGTTTGGTCTAGGTGCCATCTCCTGGTTAAGTTGGGGGTGTTTTAGCCTCCCAGGCTTGGGTTCCTTCCTGAGGACAGAGCCCTTCAAACAGGCCTTTCAAAGCCCCTGTCTCCCCCAACCTCTATTGTATCCCTCTCCCCTCTCTGGAGCCACTGGAGAAGAAAAAAGCATTGGAGTTTAGCTTCCTTGTTGCAGCTGATAAAGTTGTTCAAAAAAGAAATAATTTTTTTTCTTTAAGCGAAAGTGAATTCTATTAGGGAAAGACTCCAGGGAGAGGACCAGGCAGGGCTGTGGTCTCGGGACTGCAGTTGGGGGGGGGCCTTTCCCTCTGTCCTTGCAGCTGGAGTGAGTATCAGGGGAGGGCCGCAGCATGCCTGCATAGATTCGGGTCCAGATGCTCTAACTGCGGTGCAGGGTCATCAGGAACTGCTGCAGTTGGTACCAGGAGCCTTCTGGAGCTGGCATCACGGAGTGCAGACTCTGCAGGGCTCCTCCAACATTTAGCTCAACAGCCACAGACCCATGGTTTTTGGCATGGACCGCAGCCATCTGATTCTGGCCATGTGACTCCTATGGAAGACATGCCAAGCTGTCCCCCCTCCCCATGGAGGGTACAGGGAATGGTGTTCAAGGACCTTTGTACCTGGATCAGCCCTTTGCAGTCCTGGGGGCCATTTTCAAAGGGCTTGGTAGAGTCCCAGTGGCCTTGTGGGGAACAAATCTTCAGGGTATGGGTCCCAGGCACAAGACTGGAGCATCTCAGGGTTTTTCCCAAATAGGGTTTCTTCTACCTCCGTCTCCTCCCATACCTACTGCCCCCCCCCCCCCCCCCCGATGGACATGGGCTACTAGCTTTTCTGCTGGCATCAGAAGCAGGGTAGGATTCACTGGGATCATTGTCCTCAGCTAGCTCCGACTCCCTGTAGTCGGGTGAACTCTCTCCAGGGGACAGCCTGGACTCCCCAGTGGTATTTTGTTTCAGTGATCAGGTTGCAGGGGCCCTGCAGGTTTTCTTTGGTGACTCCTGTTGACATTAGAGGGGGGTTACACCATCCTTGTGGGGTACCATAATCTTGAAAAAATGTTTCCCCTTCAATGAACCCTTTTCAGTGGCACCCTAAGAAATCCCCTTCAAGGTGTGCCACTGCCAAATGACAGCACATTTGATGGACAACAGAGCCCAGGGATGGTGAGGGGAGGTTCCTCTGGACCGGAACCACTGCACAGAAAGATTCTCATTGAGATTCAAGTAGTCCCTTCCGGACTGGTTCTGGTAGATCAGCTCAATTGATTTGTCTGGGTGTGGACTCTTATAATATTAGATCAGTGGGTCTTGGAGGTCTTTTGCAGTGGCTGTGCCTTAGAATTCACGTCCCTAGTTTCCAGGGCCTTCATGGTATCCACTTGCCTGAGCTCCCCCCTCAAGCAAAGAATGGTGGAGGACATTCTAGTGTGCTTCCTTCAGCTGGGGATGGTTGAAGAGGTGCCCACAGTGAAGTGGGCACATGGCCACTACTCTGTTTTTTTTATAGTCCCCTAAAAGGGGAGCTTCTTCCATCTCATCCTAGATCTCCAGGGTGTCTATGCTGCCTTATGGGTTCCCTACTTTCACATGGAAATCCTCTGCTTGGTGATGACTTCAGTTTGCCCAGGGAGTTCCTCCTCTCCTTGGACCTGGCAGAAGCCTGCTTTAACATCTCAGACACTTTCAGGTCCATGCCCTCCCATTTGGGCTTACCATGGCGCTGCAGACCTTTTCCAAGGTTATGATGGTGGTTGTCCATGGTGGCTACCTTTCTCTGCAAGGAGAGGGTGTGGGTATATACTTACCTAGACGATTGTCTGATCCAAGGCAATTTGGAGGAGGGCTCTCGAATGGCGATGTCCCATGTCATCCAGCTCTTGGAGAGTATTGGTTGGATGGTCAATTATGTGAAAAGTCACAGTGACCCAACACAGAATATGGAATACCTGGGGGTTCACTTCCTCACTATCCTAGAATATGTCTGCATCTGCTTCTTTCCAAGCTTCACACCTGGAAAAGGGAGTTTTGCACCCAGATGGCACCCAGAGCATGAGATTGCTTGCAGCTTCTGGGATTGATGGTAGACACCATGGGTGCAGGATCACATGTACTCCCTTTTAGAGAGCTGTCTTGGCCTGCTGGAGTCCCAGGATTTTGAGGTCTTCCTCTGTCACTCTGTTACTCTCTCTCGGTTGGTGGAATCACTCAACTCATCTCCTTATAGGGGTTCCACTGATGGTTCCAGAGTGCTCCCTTTAGAGAGCTGTCTTGTCCTGCTGGAGTCCCAGGATTTTGAAGTCTTCCTCTGTCACTTGGTTACTCTCTTCGGTTGGTGGAATCACTCAACTCATCTCCTTATAGGGGTTCCACTGATGGTTCCAGAGTGAATGGTAGTCACCACTGATACGAACCTCTGGGGCTGGAGAGCTCATTGTTTTTAAAAAGGAGCTGATTAGGGCAAGAAGGGGGTATATTTGTTGTCTGGAGTGTGTGTTTGTGTATTCTATTGTGTTCTTTTATTTGTTTATACATCTATCTATCTATCTGTCTTTATTTATTTATTTGCTTACACACACCATTATGACCTTACCCAAGCCTAGCGATACATCAAGTATATGGAAAGCATAAGCATTGCCAGGCCAGTGTGCTTCAGGGCACCTGGTTGGCAGAAAAGGTCTCTTGGTTCATTAATCTTCTGGAGGCCAGGACAATCCACCTGGCACTTCAAGGGTTCTGCCCATCATTCAGGGGTACATGAGTGCAACAGTAGCACTGAAAGATTTGATGGTTGTGCAGCTGGGTGGAGGAACATTACTTGATAATCAGAAATACACATTGCTGGGGTAGACAATGTCCAAGTTCACCTCCTCAGCTGCCATGACCTGGACTGGGAGAGCGGGCCCTGAGCCACTCTACATGTCTTCTGGTTGTGGATCACTGGGGAAGACTGGATTTTAACCTGATGGCTCAAGATAATGCGCCTTTCTTTTTTAGTCACAGGTCTGTGAGGGCTCAGTGGGGCTCAATGCACTGACTCAGGAGTTCAGTTGCTGTTGTACATGCTCCTCCCCAGTCCCTAGTGGGACAGGTATTGTGCAGGATAGTGCAACACCCTTTCCTGGTAATTCTCATGGCACCAGATTGGCCGAGGCTTCCTTTGGTATGTAGATCTGATTCATCTACAACTGGAGGATTCTGTCTCCCTTCTGAGGGGGCAGGGCCTCCTCCACCAGGTTCCAGATATCATGGAGAATCCAGATCCCTTGAGAGGTGGTGTTTGAAGCATAAGGGGTACCTAGTGCTGGTGACTGAAACGCTCTTGCAGAATAAGGTAGCTTCCACCTCTCTAGCCTATGTACGGATTTGGCGAAGCTTGTGTTGTCTTGTGGACGGAAGGCACTCTCCCCATGGAAGGCTGAGGTTCCCTCCATTCTTTCCTTTCTCTATGATGGGTTCGACTGGACCCTGACCTTGAGTTCTGTTAGAGTTAAGTGGTGGCTCTAGCCTGCTACTGGAATCATCTGAGAGTTAAGTCCTTGATGGCCCTCCCTGACATAGGCCCTTGTGAACGGTTAAGCAGCTTTGTCTCCCAATGCGGCCAGTTCTGCTCCAAGGGGATCTTTCTCTGATCCTGAAGGCCCTGGCTAGGGCTCTGTTTGAGCCCCTGCAATTGGCCTCCATAAAAGATCTTTTTTTGAAGACAGACTTATTGGCTGAGATCCTTACTTATTCTTTTCTGATGATGCTGTTTCCTTGCATATGTTGCCTTCCTTTCTCCCAAAGGTGGTTACACCTTTTCAGTTGAACCAGGTAGTTTCCTTGCCTGCCTTTCTGAGCAAGTCCAGGAGGAGAACGGATCGTATGGATATTTGCTGATGATATCACAGTCCTGATACCAACCCCAGATGATATTTTGTAGTAAAATCTTATATAGAGAATTGTATTTCTAAAATTGTCACTCAGATGGCTGCTAACCGCCTAAAGCCAACTAGCAATAAAACAAACTTTCTTTTGATTGGATAAAATATGACAGCAGCACAAAATTGGTCCTTCATAATGAATGGTTGCTTATATAAGTTAGAATCCTCTTTGAAAATATTGGGTGTCACATTGGATCAGAACTTGACATGGGAGCCACAGGTAAATAGAATTGTAATCCGCTCTAAACCTTTTTAGGTGTGAGTGGAATAATAGGTTCCCGGTAAAGTAAAGTAAAGTAAGTGTTGCCTTTTGTCCCTGTTTCAGGGGCTGAACATGGGTGGCTTCTAAAGCGTCCGTTGCTCGATGGATTAAGCTGGCCATTGAGTCAGCCTACAGTTTTGTGAATAAAATCTGCAGGCCCATGTGACTGGACTTGGACCACTTCTAGGATGGAGGCCTGGGCTGTCTCCTTGGAGGACATTTGTCGAGCAACAATATGGTCCTCTCTCCATTCCTTCATGAATCATTCTAAGCTGGATCTATGGGCCAGCTTAGTTCTAAATTAATGGTTGTGTTTTACTGATCACAGGGGTTATTTTGGTAACAATTGTGTAAATAGTCTTAATGGTATTTATATTACTGTTGTTAATTTATTTCAGTGTTTTTATTATAATTTGTCAATTGTATTCCTCGCTATGCATGTTGACACAAAGTTCTACATGTTGTTTAAGGACATGTTTAAGAAGTTTTTAATTTTAATTTGTTTTATTCCTGTAATATTTGACATTTTTTGTGTATATGTGTTTATCTGTTCAGTTTTTAAATGCTTATTATTTAGTGTTTGTTCTTAATTTAACTTACGTCTAATTAAACAGTCGCTGCCCCTGAAGCAGTCTGTCATAGGCGAAATGTGGCCATCTTCTGTGATCCACTCTCTTTTCTGCAATTACGAACTATGGGATCCATTTGACTGTATTGTACTGATATTGCGTTTCTCTACCTCTCTCTACTGGTCAAGAGGATGTAACCCACTAGTGTGGACTTGTCTAGCAAGACTCAAGGAAAGAAATTAAGAATAAATTTCACCTTTTCTCTACCTTTTACTGATACTAAATTCACTTTAAAAAAAAAAGCATGTTGCCGCCAATTCTATAAAAGAACACATAGATTTAGGCACCTAGAGGGCACTTATGTGGAGCCTGATCTATAAAGGAAGGTGTCTACTTTCCTTTATAGAATACTAATGTAACCAGGTATATATGTGCTTAGGCACAAGCACTTATGCCAGCCATAGAAAGCTGGTTTAAATGCTTATGCCTAGTTCATGAGATATGTGCGTAACTTGTATTCTATAAATTATTCACATATATGTGAGTCCTGTCCATGTGAACTCCCGCCTGTAAAATATGCTTATAGCTGGGTTTTTGGCCTTTACCGTGTAAATGTTAGCACCCTCTTTATAGAATTACCCTCTACAAACCATCAGTATATTCCGCAATCAATCCATCAGTCAACGTTCTAACCATATGAATTAATTCACTGAGATAATTTCCAATATTTTATTTTCATTACATTACATAGAGTTCTTATTGACTGCAACAACTCAAAGGGTTCAAATTCGGTTCACAAAAAAAGAAAGACCAGGCAAACCCCACAAGCTAACAAATAGAAGATACAATTCCTTATGGCAATATTATTACAAAAAAAAAATTCCATATTATATTCAAAATTTTAAAGCTTTCCTAAAAAAAAAGCAAAATTTGAATCTTCTTGATGGCTAAAGGGATAGAATTCCAAATGACTGGTGCTTGATAAGAGATTAGCTGAAAATATAGTCTTAGGGCGTCTTTTACTAAGGCGCGCTCATGTTAGAGACACCAATGCTTTCCTATGGGCGTCTGTAACGTTTAGAGCGCCCACAATTTTAGCGTGTGCTAAAAACGTGAGCATGCCTTAGTAAAAGACACCCTTATATTTTAGATCATGAGGACTCGGGAAGTGTAGCTGAAAATTATCACGTAAACCCCTATTCCTATTGGACATCAGTACACAATTGGACAAATAAGCCAGAGCAGACCCATGAAGGATTTTAAATACTAATATGCACACCTTGAAAGAAACTCGTCTCGTGCCTCCACTGGCAACCAATGAAGGTCTATCAGCAAGGGAGAAACTGACACTTCTATGAGCAGAGTAAATCATGTGTGCTGTGGTATTTTGTACAGTTTGAATTCTTTTCTTCAGTTTTCTTTGACATCCAGCATATATATAATTACTGTAGTGTAAAATAGATAAAATTAGACTCTGAACTACAAGTCTAAAAGTATAGATATCAAGCATATTTCAAATCATCCTGCATTTTTTCATTAGAAAAAAAAACTTCTTAACTACAGAATTCACATGAGACTCTAACATTGATGATTCAGATAAAGTAATGCCCAAGATCTTTGTATTATCCTCAAATACAAAGTGCCTGCCAGCTGGTGTTAACAAATTACTGTTCCATATATCGTTTAATGACCCAGGAAAAGAAATTTGGTTTTATCTTTAAGTTTCAGAGCATGTGCGTTAACCCATGTTTCCAGGAGCAAAATACATTCGTTTATTCTAACTATTGTAGCATCTGTTCTACCAGCAACTGGTAGAAAAACTGTTATGTCATCAGTATAACTAAAGATCTTAAATCCTACCGAGCACATAATTGAACCAAGAGACGATGTCAGGATATTAAACAAAGTCTGCGAGAGACTTCTGGCACTTCACAACTTGCACACCAAGACTCAGAATGACTACCTTTAAATTTCTCTGTATAATTTCTTGCAGTAAGAAAACCCTCTAGCCATGTTAATACATTACCACCGATGCCTAGACTACCCAAAATGTTCAACATCAGTTTATGTTCCACCAGATCGAAAGCACTAGATAAGTCAAACTGCAAGATAATTGCCCTTTGTCTTTTGCTCAAGAATGATCTTCCCTCCAATATCATTGCTCCTAATACTGTTTCTGTACTGTGAATCTTCGAAAACCTGATTGCGAATCATGAAGTAGATCAAAATTTCACAACAACTTACATTATATATTCATTAATGGATAACAATGCTAGGTTTCACATGTGGCTCAATAAGTTCTGAAAACAGTATTTGCATTTTTTCAAAGAAGGATAGTTCATATATGATCGAATACTTCTATCTGCAAATTGTAACTTGCATCTTGTCTTGTTAAATCAGTTTTACATACCTGTATTTTTACGTTTCCAAACTGAAAGGTTAGAAATTTGCGGATGATGGAAGACCTTTGAAGTAATGTTGAATGTGACTTAATCTGGTTTTCACCCATGCAGCAATTAATGGGAAACTCTATGGCAACCTTCATGGGCTGAGGATGACTGAAGGTGAAAAGACCAACTGGTACCTGCTTGGTTTGGGGAATGAAATAGATATGCACACAGTACACTTCCATGCACAGAGCTTTCTCTTCAAGGTTGGATAAACTTTTTGCAATAACAAAATAACTCCTGAAACAACAGATTTTGTATTTGTGTGTGTATGTGATAATGTTAGGCTTTCAGTGAAAATAATGGATGCATTTCATAGTATAGACATTGCAGTAATCACATTTCAATTGCACATTTCAATAATTAGTTACAATACTATAGGAAGGGGTAAGCATTTTATTTCCCAAGTACAGGTCCAGATATAGCTGTAGACAAGCAATGGCAGTTACCTATTGTGCCATGAGTGGGGCACCTGCCTTAGGTGTAATTTGCCAGGCGTCACAGGGTCTCACTCACCCAGAAGTGCCAGTTCTGTCAGTGTCAGCTGCCTTCAGAGCAAGGGAAGGGAACTGAGGCTATGCTCCATAAAGGAATTCTGCATTTTTCTGATTGCCACCGAAGGCGGAACACTGAGCACATTCTGTGCTGGAGCCTAGACCCACTGCTATTAAATTGGGGTGACAAAAGACAAGGGTTGATGCTGCCTGCTGGGCAAAGGATGGGAGAAGAAAATTTCCCTTCTAAGCTACTGAATCTAGGTACGATGTTGACCAGTATGCCTAGATTAGAGTGCCATCCAGAGACTCAAATCACTGTTTGCCCTTGCTAGGGGTCACAGCTGCTGTTTTGAACCTAGTGTTAGTAGGGGCAGGAACAAGTGGGGATCGTTCCTCCCCCGAGTAATCGCTAGAACACAAGGGATTCTAAGAGGTAGGCCTATAGGAAGGTGGGAATCTTTAGGGGGGGGGGGGGGGCGGGAGCACTCTTCCCCTTTTGAGAAGCTCTGGCCTCTCCAAGATGGTGCCTGGTAGTATTCAGCCATGGGTTAATGGTAAGATGTCCTGGGCAGGAAATAATGCCATCTTTGAGCTGGCATTATTTTTCATGGAATAATGCTGCGTGTGGAGCTCAAGCTGTGTTTGATTTCTATAATAATGAGGGTTTTGCACACTTTGCATCTCGTTATTATGTCTCTTAGAGTTACTTAAACTAACATGCATTACAGTAACATAGCACACGGTATTGCTGTTTAACACGCATTAAAGAGGCAAGTATCATGGATTATTGCCATAACACTTTAGTCACTATCCCCTAACACCCAAATTCTATATATGGCGCCTTAAGTTGTGTGCACTAATGGCCATGCGGCCAAATTGCACGCACAACTTAATTGATTAACAAGCCAATCGGTGCTGATAATTGGTATATAACCGATTAGTGCCACTAATTGGCTTTAATTAGAATTTACTTGCCCAACCTTATAGGCATATTCTATAACATGGTGTGTGTAAATTCTAACGTGCAAAGCCAAAAGGAGACATGGCAATGAGCATGGAATGGGCGGGTTGTGGACGTTCCAAAAAACTATGTACACTGTTACGGAATACACCTGATCTGTGCCTAAGTTAGGTGCAGGTATTTAGGCTTAATTTTAGGTGGCCTAAAGGGGTGCAACTAAATTGGAGGAGCAAGAACGACACATGCGCATATGCTATAAAATGTGCCTAATTTTAGGCGTTTATAGAATAGCGCTATGCGTGTGATTTTATGATGCCGATATTTCAGGCACCATATACAGAATTTGGCCCTAAGTGGATGTATTCTAGCTGTATATCAAAGTGTTTGTGCTGCAAGATAAGGCACGGAGAATAAATGCAAATTAGTCCACATTTTTTTGATAACTTGTGGTGTACGGTTTCCCTTTGACACATAGACACATGTAGGATAATGAAAATAACATGCCTTGAGATACTTAAGAATTACTATAAAAAAATATCCATTCTGTAAATATGCAAGAAATGACAAACAGATGTGAGCCTCCTATGCACAGAGCCAGTTATCATTCCCTACCCCACCCAAAACTGTCCAGAATATCTTACTGCAGCATGGGAGAAAGGTTCAGCAGGCTATATATCTCCAAATGTTCAGGCAATGACATGCAGCTCAGAAACTGTGAAGACCTGAGGCCAGGCTTTGAGGCTCTGGTTTAAGTTTTTGCCATTTTAGAACAGATGAGGAAGAGAACATTGTGGTTATGAGCAGAATGGCATGAATCACTTTGTCTGATTGTCAGTGTCAAATTTCAGAGAGCAGAAATTAATACTGAAGTTACTAGAGTGGAGGTTTTTTTTCCTGTCCTTAGTAATGTTTTGAGAATAATACTGCATGTGTTGCTCAGTGACAGGAAGCAGAATATTCTTAGTCAATGATGTTGCCAGATTTAAGACCTGGTCAAAAAGCAGGGCTAAAAAAAAGGACGAACTAGTTTGAAAGTCAACTCAATCAGTTTTCTGAATAGCCGCAAGAAATAGAGTTTAAAAAAAAGAAGGCTCATGCCCCTAGATAAATGCAAAATAAATCCTTCAATAGAGATCTAACAATTAGGATCCAGACAGATAGCATACAAGATTTTTAAAAAAATTAGTACTGCAGCTCATACCAAACATGTATATATATAAAAGGCAAGACCATCTTCTATATATATAAAAGGCAAGACCAACGTTCTATGAAGCCTCCAGCCGGAAGTGTGAAGCGCCAGAGATATCCGGTTTCCCCATGAGTGAAGGAAAACAGCACAGCACGAAATCTCTCTCTCTGTAACAGTGAAGGACTCAGAGGGGGAGGGGAGAGAGATGCCCTCACTCTCTCTGTAACACAAACACAGAACAGCAGGAAACTTAACACTGAAGGACTGGACTCCAAGGGGGAGGGGGAGGGAGAGAGGGCAGAGGGCAGGGACACACACTCCCACATGCACACTCTGAAGTAGAGAGCTGCACGGCTTCCGTCCCCACGGGAATCCCGCGGAACCCGCGGGATTCCCGCAGGGACGGAGGCAGTTCCTGCGGGGTTCCCGCGGGGATGGAAGCAGTTCTGCGGGGTTCCCGCGGGGACGGAGGCAGTTCCTGTGGGGTTCCCGCGGGGATGGAACCAGTTCTGTGGGCTTCCCGTGAAAGTGTAAGCTGCACCTGCACCAGCCTCTCATCTACCGAATAACAATTTATTTGAGTGCTGTCTCCTCCTCCTCCTCCTCTTCTTCCTTGCTTTAACAGCATAAATGTGGAAAGTCTTCCATTAAGGAGGTGGTAGAGTCACAAATGATGACAGAATTCAAAAAGGCATGCTAACCTTAAATGGCTGCATGTGTGTGGATATGTCAAGTGACACTTAGATGGCGACTCTGGCTGTGATGAACTAGAGCTGATACCTGGCAGACTTGTATGGTCTGTGTCTCATACATGGCAATCTGGTGTAGGATGGACTGGAAAGGGCTTAGACAGCAACTTCAGTGGCTGGAACATGAGGACAGTGCTGGACAGACTTTTATGGTCTGTGTCCCACAATTGAGAACATGAATAGGCTGGAGTGGGCTTCGATGGCAACTCCACAGTTGGAACATAAGGATGGGGCCAGATAGACTTCTGTGGTCTTTGTTCCAGAAACATGAAAGAAAGACCATAATCAAGTATATAATATCACACTTGATTTAATGATGAATTGGTCATGAGTGTGTCTATTGGGCAGAGTGGATGGACCGTTCAGGTCTATTTGCTGTCACTTACTATGTTACTATTAATCCTCTTTGCTCCCAGGCTGGTGCACAGACCTCAGCTCTGACACAGGCACGAGAATCAGATGTCACCTGACCTACTGGCGCGTGCATGTGGCGACCTCTCAGCACACACTGCCAGTGAATCAGAGACAAATCTTACATGTGCGCACCAGAGTGTTCCAAGTTCCAACTTCCGTTCCTTCCTTGCTTACAGTGCTGTGGCTCAAATCCAGAGAGAGACTGAGGGAGCTGACTGGAACTTTCTTTTATGTACTATTAAATTCTTAAGGGAATCCTTCCACCACAGGCACATCAGAGATACAGCATCAGAAATACAATATAATGTTATAGCCCAAGCATGGAATATGGACTTGGGTCTAACATTGCCTGAAGAAATATACAGAACACACATTTTAACCATGAGAAGGTTAATGTGGGCACAGTCACACTGGGAGTTACAATATAAAATGGTACTACGCTGGTATATCCCGCCCAGAAGAGCTTTTCATATGGGAATATCGCCAGATGGCGCCTGCCCTAAGTGCGGGGGGGGGGAAGGTGCAACTTTAGGACACATGTTTTGGAAATGCCCACATATCCAACGTTTTTGGACACAAGTTACACAGCAAGTGAGTAGATGGTGGGCGACAAGTTGGAAACTGGACGCCAAACTGTTGTTTGGCCGACCAGCTTTGGGAAAACCAACACCAAAAGGTTTGAGAGACTTTGCTGTGCGGACTACTGTTATGGCAAAAAAGGTTATCCTCATAAAGTGGCTGTCTGCAGATGAACAAAGTGTCCAACAATGGCGAACACAAATGATAACATTATTGCGCCTGGAGAGAGTTGGAGTGGGAGACATATCATCAGCAGCAGGAAAGAAATTTAAAACACGATGGGCTCCGTTTTGGATGACTTTGTCCCCGGCGGCAAGAAGCCGCCTGTTGAACATTTGAACATTTTATTGATCTTAACAATGATAATCAGGTCTGTGGCAACCTTGAACTGGAAACAATAGGGGGAGGGGAGGTAGAGGAGGGGGGAGGGTGGGGGGGAGGGGGGGAAAAGGGAGGGGAGGGGGAGAAAAAGGGGGAAAAAATAATATGATGTTCCAGTTGTGTGAGTTCTGTTTATGTATAACTCAGTGATAACTTAATGGAGGATAAAACAGAAATGTTATGATTGTTTGGAAAGTTGAACATCAATAAAAATGATTGAACATAAATTCTTACGGGGATGGGTGGTGACGGGTTAAATTCTTGCGGGGATGGGTGGGGACGGGTTGGGATGGTTTAAATTTTTGCGGGGATGGGTGGGGATGAGTAAGATTCCAGTGGGGATGGGTGGGGACGGGTAAGATTCCAGCAGGGACGGGCGGGGATGGGTAAGATTTCTGTCCCCGTGCAACTCTCTACTCTGAAGAAAACCTTGCTAGCCCCCGTTTCATTTGCATCAGAAACGGGGCTTTTTTACTAGTGGTAGATAAAAGGGTCATATTATTGAGTCTCTAAATTCATATAAAACCTTATTTTACATAGAACATAGAGGTCAGAAGTGAGACATGCTCAATTCTAGTGGTATTTTATGCAGGGATCTGCAATCACAGAGCACAATTTAGGTACACAATTTAATTGAATAATTAACCAATTAGCTACGATAATTGGGCGCTAATAATCAGTTCTCTGAGTACATGCAGGTCAGTTGTATTTTTACAGCTGGGTAACGTCGGTGTGGACGCTGACTAGCGAAGTTATTATAGAACTTTCTAGCAGCATCCCACTGTGCATTCTTTGGTGCATTCCCGACTGACGCGTGAGCATGAGTCCCGCAGCCCTTGTTTTTCTGTGGATCAGGGAGGACGTGTCATCATGTTCTCCTCTTAGTACTACATCTCTAGTGCCTTCCCATGTGGGTATTTTTGTCCCTGTCGGTTATATTTTCCTTACTTCTAATTTTATTCTATTTCCCTTTTTATTTTTTGTAGTATTTCCTTTCTTTTTTGCAAGTTGCTAGCCCGTTTAGGCCAGAGTAGCAACCTCAATTTGAACTCTGCCCCTTTTTACTGTTCACAGTTAAGGAGTTTAATTTGGCCACAATTCTTGATGTCCAAGAAGACCTCAATGAGTTCAAAAGGTGCGCCCAATGTAATTGGGTGGTTTCCTTGACGGACTCGCACAGTTGGGGCATCAGGTGCCTTGGGCCTGACCATGAGCCTAACTCTTCTTCTCTCTGTTTGCAAATGCAGTTGAGGACACAGAGGGCACGGTAGGTTCAACAGGAGAGACTTTTTGGCTCCTTGAAGGCCAGTACATCGTCATTGGCACTGGAATTTTCGATTTCGATGGCAGCTAAGACTTCAACCACCACTGGGAGTGCACCAGCATCGAGACGGTCTCCACCTCTTTCAACATTGGGCACTGATAGTAGGCCCCGGGACTAGACAGTATCGGACCACACACCAAGAAGCATAAGTCCTCATCAACGCATGATGCTGGGAGCTCTGGGGCATCGGCAGCGCCAGTATCTGAGAAGCGCCGGCACTGGGAGGAGTGCTCTCCCTGTTTGGAACAGAGGTGCCGGTGCACAAGTCTCTGGGCAACCATGTCCCCGCTTCTGGTTTAGCACCAATGCCTTCTCAGGCTGCCTCTCTCCCGGCTCCCCCGCCTTTGCCGATGTCAACCTTTGATGAGCAGTTCCAATCCCTGTTCAGGGAGGAGCTGGCACAGATGCTCCAATTGCAATCCACTCAGGCATCAAGGGCGCTTGCGCCAATTGCGGATCAGCCCCAGATTCTTCCTGAGGCTCCATCCATGCCTGTGGAGAGATCCTTGACACTGGCACCTCAAAGATTGTCGACATTGACAAATGCAGTACCACTCTCGACGTTGGGGGAGGAAACTTCCCTGGAGTCCGAGGGTAGGGCTTTACGTCAGCGCTCTTTGGGGCATGGACATAGATCCACTAAGCCGAGGAAGGCACAGACTCACTTAGTCTAAGAGTACGATGAGGAGTCTAAATGGGACTCAGAAGAAGACCCTCATTACTTCTTGGAGGAGGAGTCTTATGGGATACCTTCTGATCCCTTCCCACCTCAATAAAGACATAAATCTCCACCTAAAGGTCTCTCTTTCACTGGCTTCAGCCATCCCATTTAAGTTGGAGATGGAGGAAAAACCAAGGGCAGAGATGTTATCTACGCTGGACAATGGACCACCTAAGGAAGGGGTCATGGTACCATTGTACCCTATCCTTAAAGATGCACTGATGAAGAACTAGGAATCTCGCCTCAGTGTAGGTTGCATCTAAGGAGGTGGATACGCAGTATCGTATTCAGAAGGCTCCCGTATTTGAGAGGATTCAGCTGCCTCGCTACTCATTGGTTGTTGAATCAGCTGTCAAAAGAGCTAGGAGCTTCAAGACTAATGCCTCCGCTCCTCTGGGTAGAGAGGCTCGGACACTAGACTCTGGAAGGAAAGCTTTTCAGGCCTTGATGCTCATTGCCTGTATTCAATCCTACCAGCTCTACACAAGCATGCACGATTCTTTTGACATTGTGTCTAGACTCTCCACCATGGGTGCAGGGATGTGCAGACTCTTATGGCTGTGTGTCTTACCGAGGAGACAGTTTTGGGGGGATAAAGTGGAGGAGTTTGCTGACCTCATAAAGAAACATAAGAATAGCCTCACTGGGTCAGACCAATGGTCCATCTAGCCCAGTATCCTGTTTCCAACAGTGGCCAAGCAAGGTCACAAGTATCTGGTAGAAACCCAAATAGTAGCAACATTCCACGCTACCAATCCCAGGGCAAGCAGTGACTTCCCTATGTCCGTCTCAATAGCAGACTATGGATGTTTCCTCCAGGAACGTGTCCAAACCTTTTTAAAACTCAGATACACTAACCGCTGTCACTACATCCTCTGGCAAATAGTTCCAGAGCTTAACTGTTCGTTGAGTGAAAAAATATTTCCTCCTATTTGTTTTAAAAGTATTTCCATGTTACTTCATTGAGTGTCCTCTAGTCTTTGTACTTTTGGAACAAGTAAAAAAATCTATTTACTTCTACTCATTCTACACCACTCAGGATTTTGTAGACCTCAATCGTTTCTTCCCTCAGCTGTCTCTTTTCCAAGCTGAAGAACCCTAAAAGTTTTAGCCTTTCCTCATATGAGAGGAGTTCCATCCCCTTTATCATTTTGGTTGCTCTTCTTTGAACCTTTTCCAATTCCACTATATCTTTTTTGAGATACGGTGACCAGACTGAACACAGTACTCAAGGTGAGGTCACACCATGGAGCGATACAGAGGCATTATAGTATTCTTGGTCTTATTTACCATCCCTTTCTTAACAATTCCTAGAATCCTGTTTGCTTTTTTGGCCACCGCTGCACACTGGCAGAAGATTTCAGTGTATTGTCTACAACTACTCCTAGATCTTTTTCATGGATGCTGATCCCCAAGATGGACCCTAGCATCAGGTAACTATGATTTGGATTGTTCTTCCCAATGTGCATCACTTTGCATTTGTCCACATTAAATTTCATCTGCCATTTGGATGCCCAGTCTTCCAATTTCCTAAGGTCTTCCTGCAATTTTTCACAGTCTGCATGTGTTTTAACATCCTTGAATAGTTTTGTGCTATCTGCAAATTTAATCACCTCACTTGTTTCGATTTCCAGATCATTTATGAATGTTAAATAGCACTGATTCCAGTACAGGTCCCTGTGGCACTCCACTTATTCACCATCCTCCATTGAAAGAAACGGCCATTTAACCCTACCCTCCAATTTCTGTCCAACAACCAGTTCCTAATCCACAGCAGGACATTGCCTCCTATCCGATGACTCTTTAATTTTCTCAGGAGTCTCTCATGAGGAACTTTGTCAAAAGCTTTCTGAAAAATTAGATACACTCCCCCCAATATTCAGCACTGTTTAACTGGTCAGAACGACTGCTGACCAGTTAAATAGCACTTAACCAGCTATCCACTGATATCCAGTGGGGGATAAGTGATTATCTCCTGCTGAACATCCCCAGCTAGCAGCTAGCCGATTATATTGCCGATATAACCGGCTATCCAACTATTTATAAACTGGGTTTTGCAGCCATATTTATCTGCATGAAAACCTGGTGTATCTTTGGCCAGTTTAAAGATAAACAGCTAAGTCTAAATATTGACCTTGCCAGGCTTGGCTGCAGTTCAAGGGCTCACCATCCCTGAATCCATGATAAAATCGTTCTACCAACATTTTTCCTAAAACCGCGTGCCCATCCTGGCGAGAGTGTTGCATAGGGGGGGGGGGGAGGGCTCAGCACACAAGGGAAGGGAGCTATGGTCTTGGGAGCAATTTAGGATGTCCACTGCAGTGCCCCCTAGGGTGCCCAATTCGTGTCCTGGCATGTCAGGGGGACCAGTGCAGTACGAATGCTGGCTCCTTCCACGACTAAATGTATTGGATTTGGTTGTCTTTGAGATGGGCGTCCTCGGTGTCCATTATCGGTGAAAACCGAGGTCACCCATCTCTAAGGTTGACCATCTCTAAGGTTGACCTAAATGTTGAGATTTGGGCGTCCCTGGCCATATTATCGAAACGAAAGATGGACGCCCATCTTGTTTCGATAATACAGGTTTCCCCGCCCCTTCGTGGCACCGTCCTTAGAGATGGGCACCCTTAGAGATGGTCGTCCCCGTTCGATTAAGCCCCTCCACATGATATACATGATTAAATCTGGTGTTATGGCATACTTTAAAGTGTATAGCATTGCAGAGCATGTATACCCGACACCTCTTTTTGACACTTGTTTGTGTTGTTTTTTCTGCTGTTTGAGTCATAATTCAATGGGCTAGTTGAAAAAGCAGGCAAAGACCCCACCAGTGCAGATTTCAAAAGCCATTTACCCAGGTAAATAGGCAGTCTGAAAATTGCCCACTCTTTCCTCAGATGCATAGGAATCAACAATACGTGTACTTTTATGCATGAGAAAAAGATGTTAGGCTGCATAAAAATACAGGTGAGGGTACTTTTTTTTTTCTGAGCAGTTTTCAAAGCAGAAGCCTCTTTATTGAACAGATGCAAAGTCCACGGAGTAAAGTGTTTACAGACTTTGCACCTGCCTGCACAATTTTGAATATAACCCCCTAACCCATATGGACCAAAAGGACCACAAACTTCCTACTATCAGAATTCAATTTTTTTCCCTTCCAGTATGACTTAACTATTTCAAAATTAAGGGGCCCTTTTACTAAGCCACGTAGGCGTCTACGTGCACCCAACGTGCATCAATTTTGAGTTACCGCCCAGCTACTGCGTGGCCCTTGCAGTAATTTCATTTTTGACGCATGTCCGCTACGCAAACATAGTAACATAGTAGATGACGGCAGAAAAAGACCTGCACGGTCCATCCAGTCTGCCCAACAAGATAAACTCATATGTGCTAGTTTTTGTGTATACCTTACCTTGATTTGTACCTGTCTTTTTCAGGGCACATACCGTATAAGTCTGCCCAGCACTATCCCCGCCTCCCAACCACCAGCCCCGCCTCCCACCACCGGCTCTGGCACAGACCGTATAAGTCTGCCCAGCACTATCCCGCCTCCCACCCAAGCCGGAAAATATTTTCTGGGTTCACGGGCAGTAATCGTCATTCTATGTGCGTAGACCATTACCGCGTGAGACCTTACCGCTAGGTCAGTGGCTGGCGGTAAGATCTCAGACCCAAAATGGATGCGCGACAATTTTCATTTTGCCGCACGTCCATTTTCGGCAAAAATTTTAAAAAGTCATTTTTTTCAGGTGCGCTGAAAAATGATTCTGCGTGCACCCAGAACATGCACTTATACTACCGCAGGCCATTTTATCAGCGCGCCTTTGTAAAAGGGCCCCTAAGCTAACTAGTGAAATTGCAGGACTTTTGTAAGTTTCATGCCTAGCTATTTCCAGAATGGAAAGAACATAATTCTTTCTCTGAAACTGGCGCTTACATTCAACTGGTTTGTCTGGGTAACTGTGGTAGATAAAAATTTAAATTGGCTGCCCTGCAGAACAATTAATTTGTGTTTGGATAACTTGCCGAGGGCCTGGCATAAAATGTGTGTGTGTATGGTGTTTATTTTTTTGTTTGTTTTTTTAACTATATCTTTATTCTTTGGTCTCGTTCTCCTTGCCATAGACACAGAAGGAACACAGAGCAGATGTCTATGACCTGTTTCCTGGAACATTTCAGACAGTAGAGCTCATAGCAGGCAACCCTGGAACATGGCTGCTGCACTGCCATGTGGCTGATCATATCCATGCTGGCATGGAAACAACTTTTACTGTCCACAGCAAACCAGGTATGTCATACTGACTTTTAAGACAAAATATGATGACATTCCAGCAAAGCCAGCCCTAGGCAAGTGACACGATGCACAGAGGGTATATATCACCCTTTGAAGATGCAAGGATTAGGAAAAAGAGTCCTAAGAGGGAAATTTTGTAACAGGGCACCTAGGTTAATAGTGCAGAAAAACGCTTATTTTTAGCTTATTTTATCAAGACAGGTGGAGGAGCATTTTTGATATGACATCTAAATTCGACTTTGGATGTTTTGCAGAAAATGTCCAAAAATCCATTAGCGAACATACCTCACCATTACCCCCTTATATTGTATGGGGAGCCCTCCAAAACCCAGCAAACACCTACTGTACCCCACTACAATAGCCCTTATGGCTGCATATATGGGTACAGAAGGGGGGGTTCACACTTTCCACCACAAGTGTAAGAGTCCGATATGGGCCTGGGTCCCCTTCTTCACGGTGCACTGTGCCGACCACTAGGTTACTCCAGGGACCTGCTTGCTGCTCTTGATGCTGTCATAGAGCCTAGTATGTACTGTTTCTTTCACATGTTTGTGGGAGGAGAGTCAGTGACCACTGGAGGAGTAAGGGTCGGTCATGCCTTAATCCCTCCAGTTGTCATCTGGTCATTTAGGGCACCTTTTTCTGACTCAGTCATGATAGAAACAGGTGTAGACCAAAACGTCTAAATAGTAGCCCTGGACGGTTTTGTTTTGTTCCATTATGGCAGAAAAACGTCCAGTGTTTGGGAACACCCAGATCCTGCCCCCTACATTCTACAGACACACCCCCTTGTCATTTGGATGCACTACAGATGAATTGTATAGAAAAATGTCTTAAAAATATGTTTCAAAAATAGTGATTTGGATGTTTTGGCAAATAAAATGCCTGCTCAAGAACTAGTATAAACATGCACACATATGATATATGCAGTTGAGCATTGCATGCCCTCTAGTCCATGTTGAACATGGCATTGAGGCGAGGGAAAGAAAGGATGGAGAGATGCTGCTTGGTGGTGGTGGTGGGTGGGTGTGTGGGGGGGGGGGATAGAGAGAGATGTTAAACCAGAGGCTCAAGGCAGGGAGAGGGAGAAAAGTTGGACATGAAGGTGGAGAAGAGGAGAGGAAAGGAGAGATGCACAAGCTGGGGAGGGGAGAAAGAGGGAAGATGGATCCAGGGAGAGAAGATGGACAATGGATGGTAGGGAGGAGAAAGGGAAAAATGCTGGACAATGGGGGAGGGGAGAGAGATGGGACAGGAAGATGCTGGTGGTGGGAGGTAAAAGGGATAGGGAAATATCATGCTACGAGGGTGAGGAGGGTAGAAAGAGGGAACAGATGCTGGGCTGGAAGGGTGGAGGGAGGGAGACACTGGGAATGGTGGAAAGCATGGGGGAGAGGCCCAGGAAGTGGAGATGGCAAGGAAAAAATGAGAGAATAGTGATTACAGGGGGTAGAAATATGGTAATGGTGCGTAGATCAAAGATGGAAGGGAATGGAAGGCTGGGAAAGAGAGAGATAGGGAATGGGAGAGCTAGTGGGTGAAAGGAGATGGAAATGTGATAGATAATCTGAAAGAAGGAAAAGATTTAGAAAGAGGATGACATTTGAGTGTACAGAGGCAGAAAAGAAAAAAAAAAAGAAAGGAAAGAGCTAAAATGGAAGGATCAATATTTCAGAGGTAGGTGTAGTGAGGAAATGAAACGACAGGAGAAAAAAGACAAATGGACAACCGCTTGAAGAATTAGCAGAAGACAGACAGGAAAGCGGGAAAGAGAAATTAGAACCAACATGATGGAAAAATAAAATGTCCAGACAATAAAGGTAGGAAAATCATTTTACTTTGAATGTTTTAAATGGAATATGTTAACTTTGGGAAATGTGCATAGCGGATGTCTTTTTATTGTGTTAAGCAGAAAAGGAAATGCGCTTTTGTTTTGGGGTTTTTTTCCTCCAGTGTTGCAGTACATGCTGAGGTTCCCAGTTCAATTTTGTCTATATATTTTTATTTCTAATTTGTGATCCCTTGTTCTGTAATTTGTGAGGGTCTGTCGGTGTGACTTTAACGGCAGATGAGGAGATTGGAGAAGAGAGGGAATTGGGGGAGGGGCTTTATTTTCTGCCCTGGTCACCAGCATGGCTAACGGCAGCCCTGACCCTTGCTATAGCTAGTGGGGATTCCCAAGCCCTACTAGCTGGGGGTCTCTTCTGAAGCTGGCCAGAGATGCCTTCTACTCTGTACGTATTTCCTAGTAAAAAAGGTGCCGGACTCAAATGCTAGGCCACTCTTCAGGGGTGGGGTAATCACTGAGGGACCCATCTCACAATAGCGAAGCCCCCTGCAACCGGTCACAGAATGTATGACAAGGCAGAATTGGTGTGTAGAGCCTCAGCTCTTTCATTAAAACTTGGGGTCCATGGGTCAATTTTAGCAGGCAACGGAAAAGGTGCTGGTACTCAGTACCCCCAAGTACCCCCTCAAAAAAAGCCCTGCTTCTACTGAGCTTGGCAGATGGGGGCAGCATCCTGGAGCCACTGACAACTAAGCATGTATGGGGTGCTGGCATCAGTGGCTCAAGGAGTTGCTGCTGCCTGCTAGGCTTGGTGGAGAGGAGTTCTGGCCATCATTACTGGAGGCCTTCAGCTGACAGAGATTGGGGATCCTCATCTGCTAAAGTATTTTATATTTTGAATTGGGAAGTGCTGGGGGAGAGGGGGGAGAGAGAAAAATTTTTGCCCACCCACTTTGTGCTCAGGCCCACCCAAAATTGGCTGTCTGGCTATGCCACTGGTTGGTGGTCTGTAGACAACACCCACGTGGACAGAGGTTTTATCATCTCTTTTTAAGGTGATCCATATCACTTCTTCCTTTCCCCAGGTCCCTGTTATTTCAGTTGCCTCAATGTCATTTCTCACATACAGAGCTACTCCTCCACCTTTACGACCATCTCTATCCTTCCTAAATAGATTATAGCCTGGTATATTTGCATCCCATTCATGGGAACCATTTAGCCATGTCTCTGTGATTGCAACAACGTCTAAGTCTGCCTCCAACATCAGGGCTTGAAGGTCATGAACTTTATTGCTTAGTCTGCGAGCATTTGTGGTCATCGCTTTCCATCTACATTTTCTGGTGTTTGTTTCAACATTATTGATTTGGGGGTGTCTTTTCTCTTTGGGTACCTTCATATCTTTTTGTTCCACCTTCATTGCTTTTTCTTCCGCCTCAGTTCTATTTTGAGAAACATCACAGTGCTGTAATGGAGCAAAAGAATTCTGTAGGGGCAACACTTGTGAGGGCGGATGCTTCTGTGTCACATAATGAAGTCTGCCTGAGCCTACTGTGAACCATCTATTTTTAGGTGGTTTTATCCTTTGAGGCAGTGGTGTGAATTTGGTTTGATTCTGTGCAGTATGATTTTGTGCAGTGTTAGAAGTTGCTTTAAGTGCATCTAATTCCTGCTTTACTTTACTGAGCTCCTGTTTTAAACTAGTGAGCTGATGACAGATAGGACAAGCCTTAAGTCTCCAGATGATTGGCCTTGAAACCAAAGCACCACAATTATTACAGAGAATAAGAGTCATCCTGTTTTGTGCCATAACTATAATGAATGCAACTGTCGTCAATGCTTTTATCTCAACAACTTTATTGCTCTACAATTCAATCCACTTTGCTTTTAGTAAAACTATATTTTGAATATGATTGTTGCTCATTTGTGTGTATCATTAATGCAGCACTGCTAAAAAGGTATTCAGCAACTGTACTAGCAAGAAGTGAATTGTTCAGTCTGATAACAGTTCCTTCAGATTAGGCAAGGCTGCAGTATTGCTGATGTCTTTTGACTGGATCTGCAGGTGTTGGTCAAGGGAATCTCTCTCTCTCTGAAACACATGACTTCCTTATAGCAAAGAATGCTTTATCATTGTGTAAGATAATATATTTTTATTCTCCACCAATTACCTATAAGGTAATATGATAAGCATAAGAATATATAAGAAAAAGGGGGAATTAAATATTATATTTGTTGAATTACATTAACCTGCACTGCAAGGTTTAAAGACGTGCTCGGAACATAAAGACCATATATATAACTTTAAAAGGTTTATTTACAATACAGGTAATGTAATGATGTTACAAGAGAGAGAGGCAGTTTTTTAAGAATCTTATCACAAGTGTAAATGTGTTTTTCAAGATATCAAGTCTGAATTATAAATTATGCAGGATATGGTAACTCACTTTGGCAGAGGAGTGATGGAGATCCTTGCTGAAATAGAAGTCTTTCTTGCAGAGTTGTGGGAGCCTGAAGCTTGGAGAAAGTCTTGGCAGAGTGTGTTTGCAATCCAGCAGAAAGGCAGGAGGCAGGTCCAAAGAGAGAGACCGGTCAGGAATCCATGAGCTACATGTCCAGAGGAAGAGACCAGCAGCAAGATAATTCAAGCCTCTTTTGTAGTAGCCAGTCCCATCCACCTCTAGCAACTGGTTTCACCTATTTGTAGTCATCTATTTTTAGCAACTGGTCACATGTTTAATGACATCATCTGGACATCTGCTGGTCCATTGTCTGAGAGTAATTGGACTTAGATGGGCTTTTCAGATGCCGGGTGATCTTAGCTCTGAGATGGTATCATTGAGTCCGCCTCAACAATCGGCCCCACAGAGACCCGGAGGGGATTTGATGCCGGCTCGAGAGTCACAAACGGAATTGGTAGTGACTAGAGGAGGCCCTGCTGGCTTTTCAACTCCAGATGAGTCAACAACAATTGTGAGGGGAGTTGGCCCCTCACCCTCCCCCATCATGGTAACCCCTTCGGAGAGAACAGGTGAGCATTTATGTCCTGCCATTATAACTTTAGAGACTCTGTGGGACGCAATCCAGGCTCTAAATTTATCACTACTACAATCTACGGATTTATTCAAGACGGAAGTAACCGAAGTTAAACAACATCAGCAAGCTTTAACCTCAAGGGTAAAAACGCAAGAGGATAAATGTGAGTTAAATGAACTAGAGATTAAAAAACTGCAAAGTGTTATGGGACCTGTTGTCGTTGAAAAAGATAATATACAGAAAAAGGTGGAATACCTAGATAACCAACTGAGACGTAACAAATTAAGATTTTTAAATTTTCCAAAGACGCCTTTGATATCAGCAACGGAAATGTTGCGGAAATATTTTACTGAAATACTAGGTATTCCTAAAGAAGCTCTTCCTCCTGTTGTAAAAGCATACTACATCACAGGAATAAAACCATTGCCTGCAGAACCTATGCCAGATTAAAATTTAACAGAACTTCTTGAAACTTCTTTAGAGATAATTACCGAGTGCACGACTCTTCTTGCTACCTTTGCCTTTGAGACTGATAGGAACAATATATTTAGGCTTTACTTCAGATATATTTCCATGCAATTTCTGGGATCAAGGATACAAGTTTTACCCGATTTAAGTAAATCTACGCAGAGAAGGAGGAAAGAATTCTTGGGGTTAAAGCCACGGATTCTTGCTCTGGGAGGAACTTTTATTTTAAAATTTTCATGTAGATGCTTAATTTCTTTGAATATGATTAATTATGTATTCTTTGACCCGGTTAAACTGCGACAATTTATTATTGCCAAAGAAAATGGTGGTGGTGAATTAACCTCGATTGCTCCAACAGGAAGCTGAAACCGCTGGTTTGGATCTGTGCTCTCCCCTCTCTTTTGAGTGAATTTATGTTATACTAGTAAAAAAGCCCCGTTTCTGATGCAAATGAAACGGGGGCTAGCAATGTTTTCTTCTGTGTGCATGTGGGAGTGTGTGTGTCCCTGCCCTCTGGCCTCTCTCCCCTCCCCCCTCTGAGTCCTTCACTGTTACAGAGCCAGCGATTTGATTTCGTGTTCTGCTGTTTTCCTTCACTGACTGTGTTACAGAGAGGGCGGGGCAGACACTCATAGGGAAACCGGATATCTCACCCCCTTCACACTTCCAGCTGGAGGCTTCATAGAACGTTGGTGTTGCTTTTTATATATAGAGATTTCCTCTTTATTTCCATATTGTTTTATTTCCTTATGTCTTGATCAATAATGTGTGGACTAACTTAAGACAATTTTTCAAGTTTTCTATCTGTAGGAAAAGAATATTTTCCTTAATTATATATTTTTTCTTATATTTCCACATTTATAGTATGTAAATGTATAATTGAAAACCAATAAAGTTATTAAAAAAAGATGGGCTTTTTAGTCTGAGTCTTTGTCTGAGAATAGGTGGCGTCTCACTGTCTTTTGTTAGGTGTAGTAGATGTGTTGATGAGCTTAGGTAACCACCCAGCTAGTTTTTGTTGTCAGTAGTTTTCCAGAGGGAAGGAGGGGAGATGAAAACCAGACCAGTTTATCTGATTCTGTCCCAATAAGTCTTATATATATATATATATATATTTTTTTTTTAATATACACATTGGTATCTGATCCAGCAAAATCAATAACTCTGACAATTAAACTCATATCATGCTACATATTTCCCTCTCTTGATTCTTAGTGACAATATTTACACAATATTGGAATGGAGAATCACAAATAACTATAAAAAGTTACAATCTTAACACAGAAGCAGAATTCAAATAAAACAATAGCACAGATATTGGACTATTCACATGGGTATATTGGGAGAAGTGAGTCTTTGATTAGTGGATATTGAACCTTGGAACATGTCACCTAGTAGGAATTGTGACTATTATAAGCAAATAACTCATTATTATTTATTTTGTTTGCTTGTGCTCATGTCTTACATTTAGGTTGCTAGGTATTCACCATTGATCAAGTTTTCTATGGTCATCTGGCATCAGTTCCATTCGGCTTCTAATCAGTTATGCGGTTTTGGGCAGAGTCTGGCTTTGCTCTAGTTTTAGTAGGCTTGCAATGTCACTCCCGGGCCTCATATGCACCACCCCTAGAGACCAGCTCGTTTTTGCAACCACTCAGGGACATAGGTTGCTCCCAAGTTGATGTCACATGGTATCTTCATGGTATGGCACTTTAGATCTGGTTGTAAGAGGTCATCTTCTGGATCTGGTGAAACTTTCTCTTAACCCAGCATGCAAGCAAATCATGAGCATGAAAGTGAGCAACTGACCAATCAATACCACCACAATGGGACTTTCCAAGGAAAATATCCCACCATGAATGTTTCCCTATGTTCTCTATTTTAGAGGCTAACTGATGTATTAATGTAGTATCCTTGGTGATTTTCTCAGTCACTATCTTGTTTTCTGTTTTGAGTCGCTGTAAGGATCTCTGTATAATAGGGTGCTTCCATACGGACTGTAAGTGGGTTACATTAAAACCTAAGGGAATAGGTAATAGTTCAGGAGTGGGTATGGATAGGTCATTGGAAACATACTGCATCATTGGTCTGGAATAACTAAAATCACATCCTGTAATTTTAGTGACATCACATAGACATAGATTTAAACCTTCAATTACTATGAACACAATACCATTAGCAATAATAAAAGGATGGATAGTTCTAATACATAAACAAGAATGGGAATATGGAACTATACTACTGTTATCATTAGAAAGATGAAAGGCACAGGTACCATTAAGCATGCAATTATCATTATAACTTCCTAGGTTACTATCACATACAAAATAATTATTCCTATCAATCATCATATACAATAATATCTAATTGATCATTGACCAAATAAGCAAAAACAGGATCATGGTATGGTACTATGAGCTATCTTTCAGAGAGAAACTATGTATCAGTACTGAGTGTAGTAAAAGGTTACAATATTCATATACTTAATATAGTAAATTGATAGAGACAATACTAACGTGTTTAGTGTACCTAATATAGACTTCATATGAGATATATTACCTGTGCTTTGCACACAACTAATATTTCATTCAAGAGAGAGACCATCTGTATGTAGTGATTGTCGTACAGAATAAACTAGCAAGTATATATGCATGACATTAAATAGAAATTTGTAGAACTTAATAAATAAACCATAGCTTGAATAGTAGTGAACATGTGTGTGTGTATATGTATGTATGTGTGTGTGTATATATGTATGTATAATGTGTGTGTGTGTGTGTATGTGTATATATATAATCTTGCCTGCCAGTGAGAATGTTTTGGAAAAGGACATGGTACAATTTGGACTAATGAAAGGGCTGATTGGGACGGTCTAGGAATGTCTGTTTATAGTTCTTGGGTATCCCATAAGATAAAACAAACAGATAAAAATGGAGACCACGTGACAGACAAAACACAGAGTTCTAATAGGCCTTGTGTATATCACATCGATTGATTCAGGACTTGGCTTAACCTGCAAATAAACCCACTATTATATTTTTAAAAAACAGCATATGTGGTATCCAATTGGATTACCCAAGTAGTTCCATTAAGCGAGGAGTACTTCTTATGTGCACAAATAAGCAAAAATTGTACATGGCATAACTATCCCATAAATAGAAAAGGATTTGCTTATATTAAAAACTAGTAAAAAAGCCCCGTTTCTGATGCAAATGAAACGGGGGCTAGCAAAGTTTTCTTCTGTGTGCCTGTGGGAGTGTGTGTGTCCCTGCCCTCTTTCCCTTCCCCTGTGCAGTATGTCCTCTCTGTCCCCTCCCCCCTCAGAGTCGAGTCCTTCAGTGTTAAGTTTCCTGCTGTGCTGTGTTTGTGTTACAGAGATAGTGAGGGCTTCTGCCCTCTCTACCCTCCCCCCTCTGAGTCCTTTGCTGTGTTTTCCTTCACTGTTTGTGTTACAGAGAGAGCGAGGGCGGGGCAGACACTCATGGGGAAACCGGATATCTCTCCCCCTTCACACTTCCGGCTGGAGGCTTCATTTAGAACGTTGGTGGTGCCTTTTATATATAGAGATGTTTCCGGGATAGCCATGTATGTATCAAATCCTGGCTCCATAAAAATCCTAACTTTAAAGCTTGAACTCTGAAGGAGAAAGAAAAAAGACACTTTCACATTAATTTACAAGGTCACATGGCTCCACTGTTCTTGCTTTTTTATTAGGATACTCCCTCATTCACAGTTCCTTCACAAGATCTCACACCATGGTATGCAACCAGGGTGCAGACAGGCTTTAGTGCACTCTACAAAAATAAGCACATCTTGTTAATTCAATCAAGATACAATAGTTTTAGTTTCAGCTCAAGTGGGAGTTACTTATTACTAAGAGACATTTTAAATCCTGAACAATGTTACAAAGGTACTTCAGTGCAAAAACTTTTTCTCTATATTCCTGTCCAACCTATACCAAAAATCAGCCACCTGGATCCCACTGCCATCTGCAGAGTTGGTCATGCTGTGGAGAAGTCCAGTCCAGGCTGGACGCGTCTCCTCATGTTCCATAGAAATACATTGCAGGAAGGGCTGAGAGAATGTCAGTTTCTGGTCCAGTAGGACATGCAGTTATAGGCTCCTGCTTATCTGGTGGCAGATTTCTCTTTTTATGAGGTTTCTGGGTAGCTATCTGCAAGGCTGTTGCTGTAAGGACACTGGTGGGTTTGTTTTCCCAATAGGACATATTCTCACCTTGATTTTTTAAAATGTTACATGCTTGCCTGCGGGTTTCAGTATCTACATATTGAGGAGCTGGATTTTTAATTGAAGGCTCACTTTTATGTGAACTTAGGTCAGAATGAAAAACAGGTTGTGGATCTATGTACTGAGGAGCTGAATATTTAATTGAAGGCTCACTTTTATAAATGCTTAAATCAGAATACAGAACAGGTTGCGTTCCTATGTACTGGGGTTTTGGATGCTGTGTTGGGGCCTGTTCCTGGTATGGTGTTAAATCAGGGTATAAAACGGGTCCAGCTGCTGCCACTGGGTGTGAAGCATAAGGCTGATACTTTTGGACATTCATTGCCTTCACACACACATTCATTGCCTTCACACACAAATCTCTAGCAGAAGCAGGCTCACCTGGTGCCCAAGAGCATAAAGCTCTTGCAATAGCAGGATGCATGCCCTGACAAATTTCCCTGAGATCCTCAGTATCTATGTGTACATCTAAAAGATCTTTTGGTGGCTGCCCTCTCGCATCTCTCCCATCATCTAGTCCAGTCATCACCAGTAATAGTATAGCTTTTCTAACATAATCTTCAGTACTTTTTCTTATTCTGTTGGATAACTGCACTTTGAGCCTTGAACCTTCTCATGCCAAAAGAGACACAAGCAGCTGTTGCCAAATTGAGTAAGGAAAAGCCTATCTGCTTAGCCAAACTAATAGCTTTTTCCATCTGCTCTGCATATTCAGGTTTAATACAGAGGCGAACAATTTTAATCAATTCCTCTGTATTAAGCTTCTCTTCCTGCTCTAATTTCCATAGCACAAGACAAGCATGGGGAAAATTATTGGGGTCTATCTTGCCTACCTGCTTAGCTATCACTTCCATATCTGTGATAAGGGTTGGGAGCTAATAGTTTGAGTGAAACCTCCTTCTGTAGGTTGAGACTGTGATACATTTATTACAGCTGACACAGGCTTAGCTGTGGCTGTCTTTGGGTCCGGAGGGGTATATTGGAAGCCTGTAATTGCTGAGACCTGCAAGCGAGAATCCTGCAGCTTTTGTTTTAAGGTTTGTATTTCCCTGTGACAATGTGCATGATCAGCATCTTCACCTAGAGTGGGAGTCTGCAGTGTTAATTCTCTAAGTGTTTCAAGCCTGGACCCTGGCTTGCTTGTATTTCCAAAGCTGAAATTTGGGTCTGCATTCGAATTTCTTGATAACTTAAGCAAGTAGTCATTGTGATTAAAAACTAATTTTCTTTATCTGTCTCCATACATTCTTTCTCTTTAGTTTGTAATTTCTCTTTCAATTCTGCACGCTCTTTTAAAATTTTCTTACATGTGGCCCACAGTAACCAAAGACAAGCAACATTTCTTTTACGCTCTGACTTAACTAAATATAAGGAACAATACTTTTCAAATTTGGTTTCAATATCAAAGGTGGTGATGATATCATCAGTTACACTAAGAGTCCAAGGGTTAGGGCCAGAGGATACTACACATTGCTTAAACAAAGTGGGGTTATCTACACCTAGAATAGTGTGTGTATGTGTGGCACCCTCAGAATAAGCTGAAAAATCAGTTTTCGTTTTACGCCAAAACATGGTTATGCAGTAAAATTGAAGAATATATTTACCTTTCCACAAGTTGGTATGGGGAGAAGCCGGGGTAGGCTTTGTGTGTCAGAAAATGCTCTCTTTTATGGAAAAGAGAGGCTTAGAAAAATAACTGGAAACACATATATTTCATGGGAGTTCAGTGAGGTTTTATTGGCATGAAGACTGCCCTTGAAAATATGCCTGAACAACAAGTGGTTACCAACCTCAAAAGGATGGAAGTTTAGGAGTGGATGTATATAATAGAGGTTAGAAGATTAAAGATTTCCTAGGCACCAGTTCCAACACATTAGTGTCTTCACCAAGGTACATGCTAGCAGAAAATGAAAATAAAGCCACAGGGACAGTAAACTAGATTTAGTTACCAAGGAAACACATGTGGGGAGTGTTTTCACTTTTACCAACAGGAAGTTTATTAATGAAACACAATACTAATTCTCTATAAAGCATCAAAATACAATTTCATTAACAATTTAACTTTTAGGAGGACCCTGTTATCTTGTGCACAATTTCCCTTGGCCACATTCTTCCACCATTTAATAAATGTAAGATACTATATTTTTATTCTCCACAAATTACCTATAAGGTAATATGATAAACTTAAGAATATGTAAGAAAAAGGGGGAATTAAATATTATATTTGTTGAATTACATTAACCTGCACTGCAAGGTTTAAAGACATGTGCTCAGAACATAAAGACCATATATTTAACTTTAAAAGGTTTATTTACAATACAGGTAATGTAATGATGTTACAAGAGAGAGAGGCAGTTTTTTAAGAATCTTATCACAAGTGGAAATGTGCTTTTCAAGCTATCAAGTCTAAATTATAAATTATGCAGGATATGGTAACTCACTTTGGCAGAGGAGTGATGGAGATCCTTGCTGAAACAGAAGTCTTTCTTGCAGAGTTGTGGGAGCTTGAAGCTTGGAGAAAGTCTTGGCAGAGTGTGTTTGAAATCCAGCAGAGAGGCAGGAGGCAGATTCAAAGAGAGAGACCGGTCAGCAATCCATGAGCCACATGTCCAGAGGAAGAGACCAGCAGCAGGATAATTCAAGCCTCTTTTGTAGTAGCCAGTCCCATCCACCTCTAGCAACTGGTTTCACCTATTTGTAGTCATCTATTTTTAGCAACTGGTCACATGTTTAATGACATCATCTGGACCTCTGGTGGTCCATTGTCTGAGAGTAATTGGACTTAGATGGGCTTTTCAGTCTGAGTCTTTGTCTGAGAATAGGTGGCGTCTCACTGTCTTTTGTTAGGTGTATTAGATGTGTTGATGGGCTTAGGTAACCACCCAGCTAGTTTTTGTTGTCAGTAGTTTTCCAGAGGGAAGGTGGGGAAGATGAAAACCAGACTAGTTTATCTGAGTCAGTCCCAATAAGTCTTATATATATATATTTTTATATATACACATTGGTATCTGATCCAGCAAAATCAATAACTCTGACAATTAAACTCATATCATGCTACAATTGTTATTTATTTATTGGGATTTATTAACCACCTTTATGAAGAGATTCACTCAAGGCAGTGTACAGCAGGTACAGTTTAACATAGAACTTACAATTTTGTTAACAGCATAACAATAGTAAAATAACCAAGAATAGACATAAATACAAAAAAATGAGGTAAACTTGAAAACAGTAAATTGAAATCTAATAATAGAACTACCGTGAAACAGTATCAAAAATATACACATTTAACATCATTGAAATTCAAATACCAGAGATATAATACAATGTTAGCATAATACTAATGTTACACCTAATAAGCATGCATTAGAACATTCAGCTAACATAGATATGATGCTAAAGAATTTCTACAATACAGATTACCAGATAGCTGAGGGACCTAGAGCAGATATATAATGGGAACAAGATGCGTGGTACAGAGTCAGTTGGGATAATTTGATGGTTAGCTAAACTCAAGGCAAGTTTGTTGTATAGTTAACTAAGAAATAAGGAACTGATCTAAGTTACAATGTGTGTGTAACATTAGAAGTAGTGCTTTCTAATTCAGCACTTGCATCTTCATATTTGTTATCACTGTCATTCTGTCCAGTTAGAGAAGGCTTTCACAAAGTTGGAATCATTGTCTATTGTTCTAACAATTTTTCATCTGATGGCAAACTCTTTGAGTATCTTCAAGAACTGATGCAAGAATGTCAAATGTGTGAGAACCTTCAGTCTTAAGGCCAGACAAGTAGACTTCTTCTCTAAAGACTTCATCAATCCAGTGGTTAGTCACCCCAAAGTAAAATTTTCCATGGGATAATCCAGCAGTGTGTTTTGGTAGAGACATATGTCTGTTCACAAAAAATGGAAACCAGCTTCAATGTCATTTCCACTTCAAAGGGACCAAATTCACCACTTCTCTGTTTGACTGGAGACCAGTAACCAATTCAAGAAACACAGGCAACTCCACTGTTCTCATAGGCTGTGTTCCCTGAACAGCAAAATTTAAGATGAGATTATCCATTATTTGGATTACGAAGTTTGCAATAGCAAAATCCTGTTCCAGATTTTGCTGTTTCAGTTTACTGAGGAATCATCATTTAGGTCTCTTTTCCACTTTTAACTGCAAACATCAGAGGTAATTAAGTGAAAGTAGTAAAATTTGGTGAAACTATTACTTTGGTAAAAGTAACAAATGTTTCCTTTACTTCTTTACAAGTAAAAGTGACAAAACTTTTACTTAAGTTCAGTAACTAAATACATTTCCTTAGTTACTATAGAACACTAGGAGAATGGGTGTTTCTGTGCTAATTAGCACATCTACATTACCGCACACTAACTGATTAGTAGAGGGTTAGCGCACGAGGCCTTATTGGCTACAAAATAGGTGACAGTAAGTTCACACGCGCTAAGTTTTGTTAATGCCGTTCTAAAGATTGTACAGACAATCAGCATATTCTTGGGAAATTTATCCCGACTGCTTGATTGACTTCATAAAATATACTTCTCAGGTTCTCAAGGGTAGTCTGGAATCGTGAGCCCTTGGGCTGCTGATGAGGAGCGGTAGCAGCACAAAACCCTCCAACCAGGACCGGACCAACAGGACTGGAGTAGAAGCTGTAGGCAAGCGAGGAAGGAATAAGCAGAACCAGAATGGACTTGGTTTGCAGGGACCAGAATCAGGAAACACAAGCAGGAATCAGGAACTAACGTGACTGGAACAATACTTCACCTGCGCTTGACTGCCGTTCCCTAGGGGTTGAGCCCCTAGGCGCAGGCAGCCAGCAGGACTTACTGGACGGAGTGATCAAGACAAACTTGACTAGACAGGGTACATGATAAAGGGTCTCAAACAGGCAGGAAACAAACACAAGCTTGGCTAGAACAAGGTACAGGGTCTCACACAGGCAGGAAGCAAACAAGCTTGGCTAGAACAGGGTACAAGGTACAGGGTCTCAAACAGGCAGGAAACAAGCACAAGCAGAAGGGAAAGGAAGCCAAAAGCAGACAGGGAAGGAGCAATCAGCACTGGATTCAAGACAGGATACAGGAGTCTCAAACAGGCAAGGAATACAGACTAGGGACACTAACTGAGAAACATGGCTAACAAGACAAGGCAGAAGTGCACTGAGCACAAACACCAACCTGGACCTTTGGCGTTGCAGAGGCAAAGCAGAAAGTTTCCAGGTGGCTAATAAGCCCATCAGCAGCAGAGGCTCAGCTGCAGCAATCTCAAGGCAGCTAAGGGTGAGGCTAGCTGCCAAACTTCAACCCAAGTCTGGAGGGCTGGAATATCTTGACCGGACAGCAATCTCAAGGCAGCTAAGGGTGAGGCTAGCAGCCAAACTTCAACCCAAGTCTGGAGGGCTGGAATATCTGGACCGGACCGGAAAGAAAGTCTGGAATGAGTAGGGAGACAGCAAGACAGTCTATGGCAGCCACCAGATCTGGCCACCAGAGGGCGAGGAGAGCACAGCCAGGGAAAACAGTCACAATCATGACAATACTTATAGGATATATTTGACCCCTGAGGCAGGCGCTTGTGCGCCGAAACATGGCCTATGTCGGGTCATCTTCTGAATTAAAGTATTACATTTCTCTCTATCCTGAAGGCTCAGTATTTGCTTTTCTCATTTCTGTGTTGTACTTTTGTATGCTGTTACCCTGTCTTTTGTGACTTCATAAACATTAGCGCTTGGCCATTAATTAGGAAAATGGAAAATCCATTTCTAGCTGTGGAAAAGTGGCCTTAGCGTGTGGGAAAGATTCGTATAAGAGATGCTAAGACCACTTTTTGCTGCAACTTAGTAAAAGGACCCCTTAGTCACTGTGCTTGCAGAAGTTACATGGAAATACTTTTAAAACAAATAGGAGGAAATATTTTTTCATTCAACGAATAGTTAAGCTCTGGAACTCTTCGCTGGAGGATGCGGTAACAGCAGTTAGCGTATCTGGGTTTAAAAAAGGTTTGGAAAAGTTCCTGGAGGAAAAGTCCATAGTTTGCTATTGAGACAGACATGGGAATGCAACTGCTTGCCCCTTGGCCACTGTTTAGAAACTGAATACTGGGCTAGATGACCCACTGGTCTGACCCAATATGGCTACTCTTATTTTCATTTTGAAATTACGCCTATTTGACCTAAGGCTTTAATTTACTGAAGCTTCTAGAAGGGCAAAATTTCCACAGAAAACGATTTTGCAAGCAAAAGTTTGTATGAAAAGTGTTATGGAATTTTTACCCTTAAGTAGGTGTGTTTATATAGCTAAAGTTCTTCAAAACTATTTAACCAGCTGGTTAAATAGGGTTTAAGTGCCAAACTGTGGATATTCAGTGGGAGACAACCAGTTAGCGCTGAATATCTGCATAGCCAGTTAACTTTTTAGTGGCTAAAATAAACCCAGATATTCAATGCTGGTCACCAGATATGGTGCAGCATTGAATATCCAGGTTTAATGCCAGTGGCGGACAGCAAGCGTGCTGCCCTTCGCTGGCTGAGTATCAAGCCCACAGTTTTTACCTATGGAATTTTTTTCCTTCCAGAATTGCCAGGAAAAGATGCACCATTTCTAATTTTTAAACAGGTTATTGAACACGAGACAAAAGAAACCACAACAACATAATATAATGCACAGTGATAGTTTCAAAATAAGAAACGCAACCCACCAACAAGCCCAAACCCTCATCCACCAAAATAATGCAATGAAAACCTCCTCTCCCCCCCCCCCACCTTCCCAATTCTTATGCGCAAGAATCTGTCGCAAGAAAAATAGACAGTGGAGTAAGTCTGGTTTCTTATGACCACTCACCACTTACAGATTGAATAAAAGAGATGCGTTATTTCTAAATCGTATGAGCAAGCTGACCTTATAGGCTCACGGCACTGTTTTTTTTACCCAGTCTTAACATCTGGCCCTAAGTATGACTAACTAGGAAATGTGTGCTTCAGGGTGATGTGTACTAAAAGCATGCACACATCAGAAGAGAAACTTTGCAGTCATAGAATGCTGGAAGTACATTTTACAGGGCAAATCATGAGGAACGTATTCAAATAAATTAAATGATAACATTTAAAATAAAATTCAATTCAAAACTCAATAAGTTATCAGAAGTAGTTGAATTTATAAAAACAGTTCAGAATGGGTTGAAATATCTAGTTTTAAATATCCAGCACACCAGTGGCTCCTTCTGAACAAGTGGAGCAGTGGTTCTCAACCCATTTCTACAAATATACCCAGCCAGTCATGTTTTCAGGATAACCACAATGAATATGCATGAGATTGATTTGCATGTACTTCTTCCATTGTATGCATGTCTATCTCATGCATATTCATCTGATGTGGATATTCTACAAACCAGACTGACTGGGTATGACTCAAGAACTGCGCTGAGATTCCCTGCCTAGTGGTTAATACAGCAGCCTAAGAACCTGGGGAACTGTGTTTTGATTCCTACTACAGCTCCTTATGACTCTGGGCAAGTCACTTAACCCTCCATTGCCCCAGGTATAAAATAAGTTCCTGCATATACATGTAAACCACTTTGGTTACCGGCGACGCCGGTAATTGGAAACAAAACGGGAGCTGGGCAGACTTCTACGGTCTACGCCCTGATCGTGACTGAATAGATAGGGATGGGCTGGAGTGTAAATATTAAGGGGCTTCGATGTTAGCTTCAGAACTTAGTACAAGAACAGTACTGGGCAGACATCTACGGTCTGTGCCCTGAGAAAGGCAAGGACAAATCAAACTCGGGTATACATATAAAGTATCACATACCATGTAAAATGAGTTTATCTTGTTGGGCAGACTGGATGGACCTTACAGGTCTTTATCTACCTTCATTTACTATGTTACTATGAGTGTATCCACAGAAATGCAGTATATCGAGTCTCAACCCTTTCCCTTTGCTTTTACTGAGTAGGGTGGAATGGATAGATGTGAATCACTTGTTTACTGTTTCCAAAAATACAAGGACTAGGGAGCACGCAGTGAAGCTACTAAGTAGCAAATTTAAAACAAATTGGAGAAAAGATTTCTTCACTCAATGTATAATTTCATTTTGGAATGTTTTGCTAGAGGATGTGGCAAAAGCAGTTAGCTTCGCAGGGTTTAAAACAGGTTTGGACAATTTCCTAAAATAAGTCTATAAGCCATTATTAAGATGGACTTGTGAAAATCCACTACTTATTTCTGAGATAACAAGCATAAACCTGAATTGGCTACTGTTGGAAACAAGATACTGGTCATGATGGACCTTCGGTCTGTCCCAGTATGGCAAATCTTATGTTCTTAACTTTAAATATTATTGCTTCTTCTTGTGTCTTTATCTTTTTGCAGCTCTTCCTCCTTTGGCTAGCAGTGAACAACCAAATACTAGGAATGGTAAGACTCTTGTTTAAAACACAGTTGTATACATTGAGGGCTCTGTACTCAAAACAACCAAAGATATCATAATGTTTAAAAATTGTCCAGACTAACCTCCGAATTTTCACTAAGTTGTTAAATTTAGGTGGTCAGGGGCTTGGTTAGAGTTGAAGAGGAGAACATCAAGCAGCTAGCGTCCCCTCTCTTCTGGATCTTGCAAGGAGAGAGGGGTATCCCCAACTGGTGCTCTCTATTTTTTCGGGGAGCAATGATGTAAAGGGAGGGGAGCAGCTAGGGTACTTTGTGTAATGATAGCAGGAAAAAGAATCCCATGGAGAAAGTATCTTGTTTTATCTTTGACAGAGTTGGGAGAAAGAAGACACCAGTTGTTGGCCAAATCAGAAGGACAAAATGGGTCCCACTATGGTGGGATCATTATCTTGCATGCAAGAGTTGGGGGGGGGGGGGGGGAGAGGATCCTACCACTGCAGAGCCATTTTCTTCAAGGATTTAGAGGGAGGGGTAGCTGGGTTGTCTTTTTTTTTTTAAGAGGACTTAGCATGCTAGTGACTGATTTTCAGCACTAATGAGCAAAGTTTTGATTAGCTAGATTTAGGAGCATATTCAGCTGAAAACCTAGCTGATTAGGGTCAGCTGAAAATTCTCTTATAGATAACCAGTCACAATTAGTCAGCCCTCATGCCCATTCAGCAGGTCTTTATAGTAGTAGTAGTAGTAGTATTTACCTCATTGAGTCAATTTTCTGAAAAGGTATTTTTGGCTTTCAACAGATGGCAACCAAAAAATAGAATTGCTTGGCAGGAACCTGGATACAAAGGAAGTCAATATCGCTCTTCTCTCCCTTTTCACCATTGGAGTTCTCCTGCTGGTCACAGTGCTACTGCTCTTCATGGCCCTTGTGTTCTTGAGAAGAAAGATGTCTTACAAGAGTGTTCAATCACCTTTATACATGGAAGATAATTTGTAGCTATCACATAGTCAAAGTTTATTTCTTGAAATGTATTGAACTTTGTGATGCACTGTTACCAGATGGGTGTGAATTATAGCATTTCAAGTTTACAAGTAATAATTGCGAAACACAGGGTAAGGGCAGAAATATGTGCAATAATGTTTTTAGATGGAATGTTTCATTGGTAAATTACACTGGTAGATTGTATTGTCATTCTGAAAATGGTTGAGAAGACTCTGGTCTTGTTTTGGTTGGACGATAGAGATGATCTGAACTTAAAGATTTGGTTAGACAGCCCCATAATAGGCAGCATTTACAGGTTCTTGATGACATCACAATTTGTTGTAATTTTCAATTAATACCTCTAAAGAACTAGTATGGTACCACAAAGAGAATTACTTGTATTATGTTTGTTTAAATACTGTAGCAACCCCCCCTTTGGTGAATTTCAAACAGGGTGGTTAGATGTGCTTTTCACGGTATCAGGGTTCCCCACCTTTACACTCACCAAATAAGGAGTTGTACAGAAAAAGTATTTGAGGAAATTCTATGATATGTATGTCTTTAGGTGCAGTGAAAAATAAATAAGGAATGTCCCCAAAAGTCCACCGGCCCCCGGAGCAGCCCAGGAGCAGGTAAACCCCTGTAAAGGGGCACCCACGTATTTTTATTTATTTTAAACCCCATTTACAATACTGTTTCTTACTTTTCTCAACGTTTTTGATAGTTGAACATAAAAACCAGGAGGAAAAGACCTCATTTAGACCTTAACCACACTCTTGGAAATTATTGTTTCCTGCATATGGGGTTGGTCAAACAAGTCATTATTGGTCTGAACAACAAAAATCAGTCTACATTATTCACAATAACTTAAGTTCAACAAGCGTATATATTAAAAAAATGTTACTTAGCTAGAGCAGCCTTGCTTTTAAGCAACTCCAAGTGATCGTCCAATGGTTTTTATTATGAGACCATGTATGACACTGTTAATAGTTTGGGGAGATTTCACTGTGGCTTCTTCTGGAGACCCCACCTTACTAGATGCTGTAAAAACATTTTAAGAATCCAAACACAAGAGATTGTCTAGTAAGGTGAGGTTTCCGGAAGAAGCCACAGCGAAACGGCTCCCTCCCCAAACTATTAACAGTGTCATACATGGTCTCATAATAAAAACCATTGGACGATCACTTGGAGTTGCTTAAGAGCAAGGCTGCTCAAGCTAAGTAACATTTTTTATATATACACGCTTGTTGAACTTAAGTTATTGTGACTAAACTAGACTGATTTTTGTTGTTTAACAACGATTAACAGGAGGTTTTTCAGACCAATGATGACTTGTTTGACCAACCCCATATGCAGGAAACAATAAGTTCCAAGAGTGTGGTTAAGGTCTAAATGAGGTATTTTCCTCCTGATTTTTATTTTTATTTTCAACTATCAAAAACGTTGAGAAAAGTAAGAAACAGTATTTAAACAAACATAATACAAGTAATTCTCTTTGTGGTACCATACTAGTTCTTTAGAGGTATTAATTGAAAATAGGGTGTATGTGGTATAGGGAGGGTAACCTAGGACATTGGCAATCTGTATATAATTTTGGTAATTTATGTTGCACTTAAAATGCAAGTCATGTTGGATAGCCAAAAATCACTTGAAAATAAAGTGTAAAATAATCACTACGGGGGGTCTTTTATAAAGGTGCGCTAGCATTTTTAGCATGTGCTAAAAATTCAAGAGAGCTGAACGCTAAGATGCCCGTTGGAATATAATGGGTATCTTAAAAAGTGGCACATTTCTTGGGCAGACTGGATGGACCGTGCAGGTCTTTTTCTGCCGTCATCTACTATATTACTATGTTAGTGTTTAGTGCACGCACTAAGGGGTCCTTTTACTAAGGCACGCTGAAAAATGGCCTGGGCTAGTGTAGGCGCGCGTTCTGGATGTGCGCAGGTCCATTTTTCAGCGTGCCTTCAAAAAAAGGCCTTTTTTTGGGGGCCAAAAATGGACGTGCACCAAAATAAAAATTGACTTGGCGGTAAGGTCTCAGCGTTAACCGGGCGGTAATTGTCAGCCTGTGTACACTACTGATTACCACCTGGTTAATGCCGCGCATTAGAAAATAACATCTATTTTTTTGGCGCGCATATCAGACGCGCGTAAAAAATTGGAATTGCCATCCAGGGCACGTGGTAGCCAGGTGGTAGTTCCAAATTGACTTGTGTTGGATGTAGGTGCCTACGTGCCTTAGTAAAAAAAAAGTGCCCCTAAAAACACTAGTGTGCCTTTGTAAAAGGGACCCTAATATCCTTTTTGTTTTCAAAAAGAACAACATACACTGCCTGGACACACAATACATACCAGAAAATGACTTCGTTTTTATAAAGTAAAATACAAATGCGTGCTATTCAGTATGCAAGTCTATCCAAACGTGCCACAGAATTTCTCACCCTAACCACTCAATCTGCTCATGAGGTGTCCCAGGAAACTAGGGGCTTTGGTAATAAGATATTGAATGGTTTGGCTATGCTATTTTGCACATAAGTACTACTGCAGAATTAATTTTTATTTCTACTACTGAAAGTTTTGTTGATTTTATTGTTATTGTGTTATATAAATGTACTATAAATAAGTTAAACAATTATGACATTTTAAAATCCCGTTTGACAATGTGATACCACAAAGATACTGCTTATTAGATTCTGACTACAAAAGGGTTTTGAATCAAGAGCTTTCTTCTCTAGAATGTTAGAAGTCTTTTATTCCATGTGCCTCCATTTCAGTGTTCCACATGTTAACAATAAGCCACAACTGCATATATAAGAAGGCAGATATGACCACGTGCCCGAGTATGTATGAGGCATACAACAAAACATACTCATTTTTCACCAAGTTAGTGTGGTAGGTATCTGTCTTACTACTATTCAGGCCTGGAATAGTTTGATAGTAAAACATGGAAAGAACCATTAGCCACTTTACAAGAGATTGGTAAGAGAGGTCCTGGGTGACGATGCAGTAAGTGGAATTTTACTGAAGTCATGCGGTCTCTTTTGCTCAATCATGACACTGTTGTATTAATTCTAATCAACATACGTTTTGTTTTGGGGGGTTTTGACATCATAAAATGTGTAATTATATAGGAAAGTTCATCCACATGAAAAGATTCAGAGAGAGAGAGAGAGAGTGAGAGAGAAATCAGTGTAGAGGTTGTTTCTTGGCAATATGTATATTCTCTCAATAAATGTTTACAATGCTACTACTACTACTTATCATTTCTATAGCGCTACAAGGCATACGCAGCGCTGTACACCATACACAAACCTATTTATTAAATCTAATAGATGAGATTTTTTGGATTACAGAGGCCATTCAATCATCTACATTCAATATGCATCTACCTAGGACAGTACAATTTGGGGGTGGCATCAGTGCGGCAGTTCATGGTTTCTACAAAAGAGTCATCGTGGTCGGTGTGGGACCTTGAGCAGGAAGGTCAGAGGGGACAGAATTTGACAGGCCTTAAGCATGCACAGATACTCAAGGCTCTGCACCAGCCATGATGAATCTTCTATAGACATCATGACTGCCGCGTTGGAACTGGTGCCATCCCAAAGGTGCTAGGGTAATTTGGGGGGGGGGGGGGGGGGGAGGTATGCAGGCAAAAGGAGAGGTGCACACACACCAGGGGGCGGGGGAGACACACTGATGTTGAACAGCAGAAGGAAGGAGACGGGGTGATGCTGTACATAGGGGGGAAGGCCTTGAGCAGCCTCTCGATGGGGAGGGGGGTGCACAGCTGAAGGTTCATTTAGGATGTCAGATAACCTTTGGGATGGCCCTGATAAGAGCTTCACATTCTGCAATGTGTGAGAAAACAGAGATTAGTAAACACTTTTTAGCTGTAGAACCTGGGTATGTAGCTTGGAGTTCTGCAACTCTATTGGATGGGTCAGTGCATTGCATATATGCTGGATGCAAGTTCTCCAAATACTTATGGAATAGTGTGTAGCAGTGACGGTAGGTCAATAGGTAGAAAACATTCTCCTTTCATTTGCCCTCTTCCCCACATCACTCCTCAGTCCCCCATTTATTCCTTCTTTGCTATCTCCTCAATCATCTGAATCTTCTTACTGTTTTGGTTCCCAGTTTAAGTTATTTTTGGTGGTACATTCATACCGCTTCACTAGATGGGAGCCAACACTGGTGATCACAAAGAGAAACTTGTGAGTGAAGGTGGGCCCAGAGCCCTGATAAATGGAGCCACACAATGGGTTAAAGATGAACACAAAATAATTTGCTAATGTACCAGGTAAGGGTATGCTGTTTCTTTCAAAGGTGGAGAAGATGAACACAAAATCTCATCCTTTAGATTCACAAACTTCCTCCTGTGCTCTGTTCCTGCAGGGACACGGCATGCACTATTGTCTCTCAGAAAACAGTATTCGCAGCTTGACTCTGGCTTGAGTCCAGAGATACAGTTTGGTCTCACACAAGATGGCATTCCCTAGCCAACCTCTGGCCAGGTTTTCCTACAAAGTTCTGCAAGGTTCCAAGATGAATTAGGCCTACCAGAAGGTAGCGTCTGGGAGTCACACATGTGGTGGAGGCTTTAGGCAGTAAGGCTTTGCTTCTTCCTTTTGGGCCTCCAACTTAGCTGTGCCATGAGCTTTTATACTTCCTGGGCCACACCCTTCCAGCTCTGCCTCTCCTGTGTCATCTCCCTCCTGGGCAGGAGTGTGAGAGTTAATCTGTGCAATTGTGAGGGAGCAGTAACTTGCTATATACTCCCTCACACAGGAATTAAATAAATGTCTGGCAAAATGCTGTTCAACAGTACCTAATGGTAAAATGCAAGTCAGTAAGGTTATATCATGGTGACTAGTGTGATGGAGTTCAAAATTCATCAACAGAGTGGAACAGAAATAGAGGAAGAAGAGAGACCAGCCAAACACAATGGATCTGGAGGGAAGACTTGTTGGGGAAAACCCCAGGGAGAACTCCATTTTTCAAGAGTACTGTAGGGGTGTACCTTATGGCTCACATTTTGTAGGCTGAGGCCTGTTCCAGCTAGGAACTGTATTTCATCTGCTGGACAGATAGGTATGTGGGACCTGATTGCTCTAGAAAAGTCACCTAAGGACCATTGGGACAAAGCCAATATCGGGCTTTGTAAAGAAGTTGTTTTGGGCAGGAGAGAGGAGGACAAAGTGATAGCTCTCTAATGACAGGGATTGTTTAATCAGTATCTCCTATGAACTGTACCTCTCTATACACCAAGTCTGTATAGAAAAGCCTTAACTAATATTTATGGCTTCTGACACTGTGAGAGCCCTCAACATGTGCCAGACTGAAACGTGACAGATATATCTCTGATACTATCCAGCTGCTAGCTGGTCAACTTACTGAGATGCAGTTGAGCCTAGAAGGAAAGATTCTGTCTATCACCGAGCAACTTGGCTACTAAGGATGTTGCTAGCGTCTAAGGTGAGGAAAGGGTTCACTCCTATGGTCTTGGGGAAAGTTAGTTGCTATTTTTAGTATGCAAAGTATAGGGTATCTGCTCATGTGCATGGTCTATGAGCTTAATATATTTGCAGCTTTTATAATATCTTCTCAGGAATAATCATTCATGGTACTGTAACAGAATAAATGCAGATATCTATTTCGTGTAATACTCAGCCAGATCTTTGGTATAACCCTTATACCTGATATTCAAAAGCATTTAACCGGCCAGGATCGGCACCTGGCCAGTTAAATACACCATAACCAGTTATACTTGAATTTTCAGCGGGATTCGGCCATCCATATCTCATTGAAAATTCACACTTAGCGGATAGCCAGTAGTATCACATGAGATAAGTAGCTATCTACCAATTTTCTGCGCACGTTTGGTGGCCATATTTGACTGCATGAATACCAGGCCTATCTTTGGCTGGTTTAAACTTAACCAGTCAGCGCTGAATAGTGGCATGGCCGGTTAAGTTTGAATCAGCCAAAAATAAATTCAACGCCGGTCACCAGAAATGGCCCAGCATTGAATATCCGGGCTGAGCGCCGACTGCAGGAGTTAGTTGAGCTAACTCCCGTAGTCTGAATATCGGGTCCTTAGTATTTATTTTTGTTTGCTTGTTTGCCAAATTTGCAAATTATCATTATCCTATATTATCCATCCCACCATAAGTAATTCCTTAATCCCTTATTTGTCCTGTTTGTCTTAATTAGATTGTATGCTCTGTCGAGCAGGAATTGTCTCTTACATGTTTCGTGTGCAGCGCTTTGTACATCTAGTAGCGCTATAGAAATTATAAGTAGTAGTGATTAATAAATAACCATAGTGATCCAAAATAGTGCATTCATACCCCTAGGTAAACATGTCCAGAGTGATTTTTTTTGTTTGGTTCTTGCTCTATTACTACAGTAACCTCTGAACATAGGGTAGAAAATGATTAACAATTGGGAAAGATAGGACTTTCCTGTTAAGCAATGAGGCTTTGGGGTTCAGGGTTGTAAGAGCAGACTGGGCAGAGTCCTGCACTCACAAGTGTATTGGCTAAGTATCTTCAGCAGTCAGGAAACTGGGAGATAAATGTGTAGTAGGAAAGCCCTGCTGAAGGAACTTGAAATCCTACAAAAGGAGGTTACATCCCAGTCAGAGGAAATGGAGACTGAAGAAAAAGCAGAAGAAATGGAGTACACTGAAGGGCAAAACTGTCCAAAACACTCAGGCCAATCATAATAGTTTTGGCTGGGAGCAGGTGTCGATCTGTGAAGCTATAGCACAGGTGATGGTAAAACTAACAGCATTCTTCAATGCTTGTACTGCATTTTGTACACAGTGCTTATGTGAGAGTTGCGTGGACTATGAATGATGGACAGCAACATTTGTTGTGCACACAGGAATTGATTCAGAGCTTCTGGGCTGTGCTTGAGAAAAACACTTCCTTTTTGAGATTAGGGATTGAATCTGTGCTTCTGGGACTGTGTTTAAAAAGCAGCAGCATTTTGAAGAGAGTTTGAACTAGAGTTGCTGAGACTGTGATAAGAACATAGCAGCGTTCATTGTTACAGAGGTCTTTGTTGGTAGTGATTTAGGACTACAGCATTCATCTGCTCAGAGTGCCTTAATTTGTATTGCATTCTGGGAAGTAAGCTACATACAAGCAAGAAAAGGACTAGGTACAAGATGGATAACCCCCACACAAAAACCTGTGAAAAAAAAATAGTATCCACTAAATACCAACTATCAGGATGTGGAAAAATCACTTAAATAATTAATACCACTATACTACCTTTTCCACTGAATAATACTGAAAATGGTGCAAAAGGTCAGTGATTAAGTAAATTATTCAATTTTTTAAAAATTTTTTAAAGGAGGATACAGAGGATAGATGTATATCCGTTTCAGCTCCAATAGACAGTTGTAGAGTCTAGGAGCTCTGTGAGGCCCTTTTTTCCTCCTTTAAAAATAAAAATTGAATAATTTACATAATCACTGATCTTTTGCACCATTTTCGGTATTATTCAGTGGAAAAGGTAGTATAATGGTAAACAAAAAAAAGACAGCAGTAGAAAATGGTTCTAATGTAGAGCCTGGTGAAAAGGAGAATAGAGTGTAAACGTTATGGCCATGATGGCTTGACTTGTAAGTAAAGAAAAGGTGACAGGCCTCGGCAGAGGTTGGTGAATAACTTGTGTTTCGGCAACATTACCTACTTCAGGGGTCTGTATCGGCCAGTTCCACAATATAGACAAAGCAGTACACGTATGTTATTAATTCTTCAGGAAACAAATGTACCAGCAGCTGGGATCTCACATATTCAGCAGAGTTTAGCAGTATTCTTCCTCCTTTCTGTCTGTATTGTGGAATTGGCTGATACTGACCCTTGATGAAAGCACTCTCATCAACACACTGGCCGTGTCTGGTCCCATCCTAATAAAGTGGTTCACCAACCGCTGCTTGGGTCTGTCGTCTTTGCATAAGAACATAAGCATGGCCTTACTGGGTTCATCTAGCCCAGGCTCCTGCTTCTAACAGTGACCAATCCAGGTCCCAAGTACTGGCAGAATCCCAGGTACTTTGCTTCTTGCTGATTCTTGGGTGGATTTTTACCCTTTTTCTGCTACAATTGTATTACAATATTAGCAAAATTCGCCCCTTCCTTTCTGAATACGCTGCCAGAACCCTTATCCACCACACCCTTGTCACCTCTCGCTTGGACTATTGCAATTTACTTCTCACTGGTCTTCCACTCAGCCATCTCTCTCCAAAATTCTGCGGCACGGCTTGTTTTCCGCCAGAATCGTTATACCCACACTAGCCCGCTCCTCAAGTCACTTCACTGACTCCCTGTCCACTTCCGCATTCAGTTTAAACTTCTCGTACTGACCTTTAAATGCATCCACTCTGCAGCCCCCCCATTACCTCTCCGCTCTCATCTCTCCCTACGTTCCTCCTCGTGAATTCCGCTCACTGGACAAATCTCTCTTGTTGTCCTCCTTCTCCTCCACTGCTAACTCCAGGCTTCGCTCCTTTTCTCTCGCGGCACCTTATGCCTGGAATAGACTTCCTGGACCTATACGTCTAGCACCATCTCTACCTGTTTTCAAATCTATGCTGAAAACCCACCTTTTTACTGCTGCTTTTAGCTCCTAGCCACAATTGCCCTCCCCTTGTCCCTTCCTCCCTTCTCACCCATTACTTCCCTCACCCGTAACTGTCTTGTCTGTCTGTATTATTTAGATTGTAAGCTCTTTTGAGCAGGGACTGTCTCTTTGTATCAGGTGTTCAGCGCTGCGTGCGTCTGGTAGTGCTATACAAATGCTAATAATAATAACAATATTACTCAGGAGCATCCTTTCTATTTAAAATGATTAATGTGATTGGAAAGTAGTGAATATGTGAGGCTATAGAGGATCTTTAGACAGACTGAAATATTTAATACACACTCACATGCATTCTTAGTAATTTTACCAGGGTAACCCTTCATGGAACCTGATAAACAGGTCCTTGGATGTTTTTAACTTAATCGTTTCACCCTATACACTGCCTTGAGGGAATCAAAAAAAGCGGTAAATAAATCCTAATAAAATAACAAAAATGATTGTGAGCCCTCCAGGGCCAGGGAAAGTACCCAGTGTACCTGAATGTAACTCACCTTGAGCTACTACTGAAAACAGTGTGAGCAAATCCTTGTCAGAGTGCTATGGAAACAGTAAGTAACTCTTTCTTACTGATCTGTTTTACACCACTCATGATCTCGAAAATCTCTATCATGTCTCATCTTCAGGCTCAAGAGGCCTAACCTGTTTACTCTTTCTCTGTAGGAAGCCAACCCATCCCACGGATCATTCTTGTCCCAAGGACTGGATTCAAATACAAACTAGACAAGTTACAGCTTAGGGCCTTATATTACAAGGGGCCTCGCGCTTCACTAGCATGGAAAACTATTAAACCTACTTAATTGAGGGGTCCTCTTTAAATCTTAGGGGCCACAATATGCATAAATCTGGCTCTCTCTCTTTTCAGCATCTTTTCTAGCAGTTCTATAGCAGAACTCCAGGTGGAGTTACCCCAACCCCTTATTCTTGTTTTGTCCTCTATAATGTTCTGATTAATTCCTAGCATTGTACTTGCTTTTAAAGTTTCTGTTGCACTTTGGGATTTATAAGTACATAAGTATTGCCATGCTGGGAAAGACCAAAGGTCCATCGAGCCCAGCATCCTGTTTCCAACAGTGCCCAATCCAGGTCACAAATACCCGGCAAGATCCCAAAAATGTACAAAACATTTTATACTGCTTATCCCAGAAATAGTGGATTTTCCCCACGTCCATTTAATAACGGTCTATGGACTTTTCCTTTAGGAAGCCGTCCAAACCTTCTTTAAACTCCGCTAAGCTAACCGCCTTTACCACATCTGGCAACAATAGTATGTATGTATAGTGCTTAGGGAAGTGAGCTAGGCACCAGAGAAATTAGTGTTCAAATCCCACTGTTGGCTCTTGTGATCTTGGCAAGTCACCCTCTATTGCACCAGGTACAAAACTTAGGGCACCTTTTATGAAGCTGTGCTACCAATTAGCAGTGTGCTGAATGTGAAGAAGCCCATTCTGTTCCCATAGGCTTCCTCACACTCAGCACACCCTAATTGGTAGCACATCTTTGTAAAAAAAGCCCTTAGTATGTAGCGGGAAATGCCTACTATACGTAAATGTAACTCATCTTGTACTACTACTGAAATTGTGAGGTTAAATGTTATAAATAATATGTTCCTGCCCCATGGAGCTTACAATCTAAGCGAGTACCTGAGGCAATGGTCACAAATAGTATCTGGCAGAAGCAATAATTGAACTTTACTTTCCCAGCCTATTGCTCTAACCATTAGGCAGTACGTCCATCACAGACGGTACATTATAATTTGAATATATATTTTTCATTTATCAAAAAATGTATATTGTCTTATTTGGAGTACTAGCCAACATTACAGTTTTAAAACAGGAAAAAAAAAAAAAGAGGAACTCAGCCAAGCTCTGAGAAAATAAAGGCTAAAGAGTTGGCGTTCCAGAAATACAGAAAAACTCAAGAAAAGGAACACATGGAAGAATACCGGATGGAACTGAAAGAAGCCAAGAGAGAGATACGACTGGCAAAAGCGCAAGCGGAAGAACAAATGGCTAGAAATGTAAGGAGGGGTGACAAAAATTTCTTCAGGTATATTAGTGAAAGGAGAATGACTAAAAAGGGAATTGTGAGACTAAAAGATTCTGCAAACCGCTATGTGGAAAATGATGAAGAAAAAGCAAATTTGCTAAATAGATACTTTTGTTCTGTTTTCACAGAAGAAAATCCTGGAGAAGGACCGCGATGGCCTGGAAATAGTACAAATGAGAATGAAGTGGATAGAGCACTGTTCACGGAAGAAAGTGTGTATCAACAACTTGAAAAGCTAAAGGTGGACAAAGCCATGGGACCGGACGGGATCCACCCTAGGATATTGAGGGAGCTCAGAGAGGTTTTGGCGGGTCCTCTTAAAGATTTGTTTAATATATCCTTGCAGACGGGAAAGGTTCCGAGGGATTGGAGAATGGCAGAGGTGGTCCCTCTTCACAAAAGTGGTGATAGGGAAGAAGCTGGAAACTACAGGCCGGTAAGCCTCACTTCGATTATTGGAAAAGTAATGGAAGTGATGCTGAAGGAAAGGATAGTGAATTTCCTGGAAGCCAATAAGTTGCAAGATCCAAGACAACATGGTTTTACCAAAGGGAAATCGTGCCAAACGAATCTCATTGAGTTCTTTGATTGGGTGACAAGAGAATTGAATCAGGGACGAGCTATGGACATAATCTACTTAGATTTCAGCAAAGCTTTTGACACGGTTCCCCACAGGAGACTCTTAAATAAACTGGATGGGCTGAAGATAGGACCTGAAGTGGTGAACTGGATTAGGAACTGGTTGACGGACAGACGCCAAAGGGTGGTGGTGAATGGAATTCGCTCGGAGGAGGGAAAGGTGAGTAGTGGAGTGCCTCAGGGATTGGTGCTGGGGCCGATTCTGTTCAATATATTTGTGAGTGACATTGCCGAAGGGTTAGAAGGTAAAGTTTGCCTATTTGCGGATGATACTAAGATCTGTAACAGAGTGGACACCCGGGAGGGAGTGGAAAACATGAAAAAGGATCTGAGGAAGCTAGAAGAATGGTCTAAGGTTTGGCAATTAAAATTCAATGCGAAGAAATGCAAAGTGATGCACTTAGGGAATAGAAATCCACGGGAGACGTATGTGTTAGGCGGGGAGAGTCTGATAGGTACGGGCGGAGAGAGGGATCTTGGGGTGATAGTATCTGAGGATTTGAAGGCGACGAAACAGTGTGGCAAGGCGGTGGCCGTAGCTAGAAGGTTGTTAGGCTGTATAGAGAGAGGTGTGACCAGCAGAAGAAAGGGGGTGTTGATGCCCCTGTATAAGTCGTTGGTGAGGCCCCACCTGGAGTATTGTGTTCAGTTTTGGAGGCCGTATCTTGTTAAGGATGTAAAAAGAATTGAAGCGGTGCAAAGAAAAGCTATGAGAATGGTATGGGATTTGCGTTGCAAGATGTATGAGCAAAGACTTGCTGTACTAAACATGTACTGTATACTCTGGAGGAAAGGAGAAACGGGGGTGATATGATACAGACGTTCAAATATTTGAAAGGTATTAATCCGCAAACGAACCTTTTCCGGAGATGGGAAGACGGTAGAACGAGAGGACATGAAATGAGATTGAAGGGGGGCAGACTCAAGAAAAATGTCAGGAAGTATTTTTTCACGGAGAGAGTAGTGGATGCTTGGAATGCTCTCCCGCGGGAGGTGGTGGAAATGGAAACGGTAACGGAATTCAAACATGCGTGGGATAAGCATAAGGGAATCCTGTGCCGAAGGAATGGATCCTCGGGAGCTTAGTCAAGATCGGGAGGTGGGGCTGGTGGTAGGGAGGCGGGGATAGTGCTGGACAGACTTATACGGTCTGTGCCAGAGCCGGTGGTTGGGAGGCAGGGATAGTGATGGGCAGACTTATACGGTCTGTGCCCTGAAGAGCACAGGTACAAATCAAGTAGGGTATACACAAAAAGTAGCACATGTGAGTTATCTTGTTGGGCAGACTGGATGGACCGTGCAGGTCTTTTTCTGCCGTCATCTACTATGTAAGAATAGTCATATTCAGTACTGAATCAAATTATAATTGCCTCAAAGATGTAATGTGTAGATTTATACAGAACTAAAAAGAAAGAAAAAGATATGTAGCATCTGGTGAATTGAAAAGGATGCTCTGAACCAATGAGGTGGTTGATTAAAAAAAAAAAAAAGTTCCTTTTTTAAAGTATATGCCAGTAATAACAGGTGAACCTAACTCATGGGTGACCATGCTACTAAGAAAAGGAAAGATCAGTGTACTATTACTGCAAGACATTTACATGGTACGGTACTACAAGGTGTATGCAGTAGTGCAAAGAAACACTGAGCCAGGGGTGTAGCCAAACCTCGTAGTGGGGGGAGCACATTTTAGTCTGCCGCCTCACCGCCATCCGCCCCAGCCACCGCCTTGCCGGTCCCCCCACCGCCCTACCACACCCCACAGCAGCAAATACCTTGGCTAGCGGGGGTCCCCAACCCCTGCCAGTTGAAGCCTTCTTCAGCGCCACTGCATTCCCTGCCCTGCTCTCTCTTCCTCCTCACATCCTGCATGCTCCTTTCAGTGAAACTCTCAATTTCACTGAAAGGAGCATGCAGGATGTGAGGAGGAAGACAGGGCAGGGAACATGACGGGCACCAGAGATCGGCGCTGGACAAAGCTTCAGCTGGTGGGGGTTGAGGACCCCCACCAGCAAAACCAGGGGCCCAGATTAAATTTGGGTGGGGGCCCAGGCCCCTGTGGCCCCACCTAGCTATGCCACTGAGACTAGGCTTATAGTCTAGTGAATACAAACAGAAAAAAAATTTTTAAAAATCGGATGGAGTTTAATTAAAAACAGGGACCACCCAAGCATATTTAGGTGCATTTGCAGAACTTGAACCAGTAACCAGAGCAGGCCCACAATTAGGCAAGACCAGTGGCGTAGCAAGGGCGGGGTGGTGGGGGCGGTCCGCCCCGGGTGCACGCTGCTGGAGGGTGCAGAGAGCAGCCGCGCGCCTTTCGGCTCTGCTGGTTCCCTTCTCCCTCTGCCCCGGAACAGGTTACTTTCTGTTCCGGGGCAGAGGGAGCAGGGAGCCAGTAGAGCTGACAGGGGCGCGGCTGCTCTCTGCACCCTCCAGAAGCCAAGAATGCATCCGGGGGGGCTTGATATGCGGGGGAAGGGGGTGTCATTGTGCCAGGGGGTGTCATGCTGCACCCTGGGGGGACGGATGCCGCTGCACCCAGGGGGGGGGTACACAGCAGCGATCCGCCCCAGGTGGCAGCCGACCTAGGAATGCCACTGGGCAAGACTAGGCAATTGCCCAGGGCAGCAGTTTCTGGGGAGGGGGCAGCAAAGAGCTGCTGGAGTCAAAACAAAATATATCTTGAAAGCTACACAAACCAAAGGAAATAACAGGAAATACTTTTACCAGCAGGGCGAGTGGGCAGTTTTCAAATAGCCCATTTACCCAGCTTATTCTAGGAGCTACGTTGTTGAGGTGATTGTGACTGCTGGGGTTTTAAAGGCCCAAAAGTTAATTGGAGGGGGCATGGCTGAAGGTTTGCCTAGGGTGACTAATACCCTAGTATGGGACCTGTCAGAAACCATTCATATAGAAAAAGCAGGAAATGGTGTAGATGGAAACTTAAAGTCAGAGAAAGTAGCACTTCACCCCTTAATTCTCTAACACACCTGCAAGAAGTTTAGGGAAAACAAGCTGGTAAATCCATAAGGTAATTTCTCTTAGCTAAGAGGAGGCGTACAGAAAATGAGACAGGCTGATTCTGTCAATGACATTGCCTAATCGGGAAGTCCCCTAATGTATGTGAGGAGGAGGCATTCCTAGATAATTAATTGCAGAAGTTGTAAGAAGCCAGCCTTCAAATTCAGATTGACGAATCTTTACTGACGTAACGATTTGTAGGTGTGTTACCGAAGTAATAAAGTGACAGGGAGCTCCTTAGACACACTGTAGCAAGGTGTGTATCGCATTTGTAAGCAAGGCATTCTCCACTGAACTCAATGTGCTTTTTTTTTTTTTTTTTAAATCTCCAATTCCGAGAAAGGCACCACTGCTTTTCTTTTAGACCGCGCGTGCAAGAGCAAGGCACGCCCTCTCGCGCTCACACAGCTACAAGCAAGAGCAAGTGGCGCCCCTCTCCAGCTCGTGCACTGGCAGACTACAGCACGAGCTTTGCACCGGGCGGGCGCCCATAATACGGCTGCACAGTGGTAGACTAGACAAAGGGCGCTCGCGTCGCCCGTCACTGCAGCAGGTGACGCTTGGGATGCTACAGACTCTTTCTCCCGATTCTGCTACTGTGTGAAGAAGACATCGCCGGCGCCCCGGAAGAGGCGGCTTGTGCTGCTTTCTCCGTTCACTTGTTAGCTACCGGTTAGTACAGCAGCCATGGCCATAGCGCACTTGGCCACCGAGTACGTTTTCTCTGACTTTCTGCTGAAGGAGCCGTCCGAGAGCAAGTACAAGGGGCTGCGATTGGAGTTGGCCGTGGACAAACTCGTCACCTTTATCGGCGTAGGGCTGCCGCTGCTGCTCATCTCGCTCGCCTTCGCCCAGGAGATCTCTATGGGTGAGTGTGCGTGCGGGGCTGCAGAAGTGGAGACACCGCTCCAAGCTTTTCTGCAATTAAGCTCATTTCTCTGATTTATGTTTTAAGGGTAATGCTATAGAAAACAAATCTGATAACAGTTTGACCTGCGGACTAATGAATTCCCTTGCGCATGCAAATCTGAGCCTGTTTTTGAAAGTCAAAACAAGCGGGGTGAGGAGTTTGATGCAAGTAATTGACTTTGATTATTAAAAACAGGGAAATCGATAAAAGTCTCTCGGATATTTTGTAAGTGCAGAGTTGGAACCTTTTTATGGCCGGTAGATAATAATTTTTTATTAGCCCAGCACGTGAACAGTATATATACGGTTGTGTTTTGTTGTGGATCTTTCGCACTTGTAGAGGGAATACCGCACCAGTGGTAGCGTTGGAGTCAAAGTTGCAAACTTGCACATAATGACAGTTCATACCACAAGGTGTAGCCAAAAATAACATCCTGATGTGATGTGGTTTTAACAACTTTCTTGGTATCTACTGTACTTTAAAAGCAAGACTACTACTACTACTTAACATTTCTAGAGCGCTACTAGGGTTACGCAGCGCTGTACAAATTAATAACTAAGGACGGTCCCTGCTCAGAAGAGCTTACAATCTAAAGGATGAAATGTCAAGTTGGGTAGTCTAGATTTCCTGAGTAGAGGTGTTGTGATTAGGTGCCGAAAGCGATATTGAAGAGGTGGGCTTTGAGCAATGATTTGAAGATGGGTAGGGAGGGGGCCTGGTGTATGGGCTCAGGGAGTTTGTTCCAAGCATGGGGTGAGGCGAGGCAGAAAGGGCGGAGCCTAGAGTTGGCGGTGGTGGAGAAGGGTACTGAAAGGAGGGATTTGTCTTGAGAGTGGAGGTTACGGGTAGGGTAGGGACGTAAGGGGAGATGAGGGTAGAGAGGTAAGGAGGGGCTGCAGATCGAGTGCATTTGTAGGTTAGTAGGAGAAGCTTGAACTGTATGCGGTATCTGATCGGAAGCCAGTGAAGTGACTTGAGGAGAGGGGTGATATGAGTATATCAGTTAAGGCGGAAGATGAGACGTGTGGCAGAGTTCTGGATGGACTGAAGGGGGTATAGGTGGCTAAGTGGGAGGCCGGTGAGGAGTAGGTTGCAGTAGTCAAGGCGAGAGGTAATGAGCGAGTGGATGAGAGTTCGGGTGGTGTGCTCAGGGAGGAAGGGGCGAATTTTGCTAATGTTGTAGAGGAAGAAGCGACAGGTCATGGCTATCTGCTGGATATGCGCAGAGAAGGAGAGGGAGGAGTCGAAGATGATGCCGAGGTTGCAGGCAGATGAGACGGGGATGATGAGGGTGTTATCAACTGAGATAGAGAGTAAAGGGAGAGGAGAAGTGGGTTTGGGTGGGAAAACAATAAGTTCAGTCTTGGCCATGTTCAGTTTCAGGTGGCGGTTGGACATCCAGGCAGCAATGTCGGATAAGCAGGCCGATACTTTGGCCTGGGTTTCCGCAGTGATGTCTGGTGTGGAGAGATACAGCTGGGTGTCGTCAGCATAAAGATGATAGTGGAAACCATGAGATGAGATCAGGGAGCCTAAGGAAAAGGTGTAGATTGAGAAAAGGAGGGGCCCAAGCAAGAGGGTTAAACCTATTGTCACTGAAAACACTAAGCAATAAGAGAGTAGTTTACAATCGTATTAAGTGAGGACTAGTACTTTATATCAATCAGACCAAATGTAATGCTGGCATAGTTTATTTTTGACACTCTGGGAAGAATCTGACCAGGGCCAGTGTTGGACATGCTGGGTCCCAGGGCAGAAATTGAAGGGGCCCCCAATCTCCCCAGCCACCATTACTACCGCACATATTTCAACTTTAAATGACTTCTTCATACCCAAAGCACAGACAGACTTTAACCTAATACAGAACAAAGGATAACAAATTAAAAATAGAAATATGAACACCAAAACGGAACTGGGAACCCCAAGAAGTTAAACTCGGCAGGCTTGTTTTTATTAATTTTAATAAACTCAAACTAAACAGTACAAAGAGGTTTACATAATAAAACAAATTCTGGTCGCTGCATCTCAAAAAAGATATAATGGAATTAGAAAAGGTGCAGAGAAGAGGGAAAATGATAAAGGGGATGGGACGACTTCCCTTTGAGGAAAGGCTAAAGCGGCTGGGGCTCTTCAGCTTGCAGAAAAGACGGCTGAGGGGAGATATGATAGAGGTCTATAAAATAATGAGTGGACTGGAACGGCTACATGTGAAACATCTGTTGACGCTTTCCAAATATACTAGGACTAGGGGGCATACGATGAAGCTACAAAGTAATAAATTTAAAATGAAACGGAGAAAATCTTTCTTCACTCAACATGTAATTCAACTCTGGAATTCATTGCCAGAAAATGTGGTAAAGGCAGTTAGCTTAGAAGAGTGTAAAAAAGGTTTGGACGTCTTCCTAAAGGAAAAGTCCATAGACCATTATTAAATTGGACTTGTGGAAAATATTTCTGGGATAAGCAGTATAAAATGTTTAGTACTTTTTTAGATCTTGCCAGGTATTTGTGACCTGGATTGGCCACTGTTGGAAACAGGATGCATGGGTTTGATAGACCTTTGGTCTGTCCCAGTATGGCAATACTTATGTAAATAGTACATTAAGGAACGCCAATGCATAATAGGTAAGCCTATCACACAAGATCACATTCATCATATCATCCACACTAGCTTAAAACAATAAAACCACAATAGCACACATTAAAATATATAAATGTCAGTGCAGTACTACTGGAGGAGGAGGTCTTCAGTTGGCAGGGCTTAGGGATCCCTGCCAGCTTAGGTATTTTATATTCTGCATTCAGGTGGGAAGCTTGGTGCCCACCCATTTTGGGCTCTTTGGAAATTTTGTTTTCTATCATCTTGGTCCCAGTTTCTCTTTTCTGCTTTCTTGTCTGTGTGATGCTAATTCTCTTTCCAGTATCTGCTGTCCATTTTTCTTTTCTCCTCTCTTCTCTCTTGTTCCATTCCCACACTATGCATGTCTCTAATATATTAATTTTTCCCTTTCAGCTCTTTCCTCCCTTTTTTTCTTTTCTGCTTCTGTTCACTCACTCTCACCCTTGTTCTTTTTAATTTTCAGTTACCTATCAATTTCCCATCTCAATCCTTTCCCAGCCTCCTATTTCCTTCCATCTACTCCTCATTACCACATTTCTACCTCTGTACTCGCTGTTCTCCTCACTCAGCTTCTTGCCGCCCCCTTTAAGACCTCTCCCACATGGTTCCTCCATGTCCAGAATCCCCTCTTCTTCTCTCCACTATTGTAACCCATCCCACTCATTTCCTGACATCTCCCTGGCCCTTTCCCTCCACCCCCCAGCATCTTCTTGTTCCACCACTCTTCCTTCCTGCGCCTTTCCATGGGTCCATCTCTCCTCCTCTCTCTCTTCCCAGCCCCCGTGGTCCAGCATTACTCCCTCTGTTCTTCTTCTCCACCCCTTTCCCTTTGATGCAGCATAAGGACATAAGAGTAGCCATACTGGGCCAGACCAGTGGTCCATCTAGCCCAGTAGTGGAAAATGAGCAAGCAGATCAGTATATTATCCAAAATATTTTATTGAAGATACCATATCTAAGACAGTCGCTCTGCTTTGAACCTTTTCTAATTCCGCTATATCATTTTTGAGATACGGTGACCAGAACTGAACGTAATACGTAATACTCAAGGTGTGGACGCACCATGGAGCAATACAAGGCATTATAGTATTTTCAGACTTATTCACCATCCTTTTCCTAATAATTCCTAGCATCTCGAGCAGAAGATTTCAGCGTATTATCTACAACACCACCCAGATCTTTTTCTTGAGCACTAACCCTCAAGGTGGACCCTAGCATCAGATAACTATAATTCAGTTTATTCTTTCCAATGTGCATCCCCTTGCATTTGTCCACATTAAATTTAATTTGCATCTCTCCCTTCCTTCCACCTTCAGACCCAACATTTCTCCCTCTTTCTTCTCTCTCTTCCATCCCTAGGTCCAATGTCTCTCTTTCTTCCAGACGGCCCTTCCATCCAGCATCTCTCCCTCCCTCCCTCCCTCCATCCCTTCCCACCCCCTCTGGGCCCCCAATCTCTCCCTTTCTCTTCCCAGCTACCCTCCCATGCAGTATCTCTCTCTCCCTCCCTCTACACCATCCCCCCACCCACTTTTTCTTCCATTCCTCCATCCCATTGCCAACCATCTCTCTCTCTCCCTCTCCTCTGCTTCTGGACCCATCATTTCTGCCCCCTCCCCACCCTGGTCTACTTTAAAACAGCTGCTCCAGGCATGTCTTCCCCTTCTCTTCACCCCCGTCCAATGTCTCCACCTTCCCAGTCTTTTGCAAGGGGTCACCAGTGCAGCAGCGATTTTGATGTGCTGCCTGCAGCCCGTTCGGCACTTTCCATCTGCTGCAGTTTCCCCCACCCTTGCTGCAACTTCCTGTTACTGCTTGGGCAGACCACGGCAGAGGGAAAGCACAGAGGAGGCTGCAGGTAGCACATCGGAATCATTGCCACACCAGTGCTGCCTTCAAAGAAAAATGCATTTTAAAAGTAGACTGGAAAAGTGAGGGAGACGTCAGAAGGAGGTGGAGAGAAAGAGATGACATGGAATGCTCTAAAAAAAGTTTTGCATTAAATTTGGGCTTAGTGTGGGGGAATGCCCTGCATTACTACTACTACTACTATTTAGCATTTCTATAGTGCTACAAAGCGTACGCAGCGCTGCACAAACATAGAAAAAAGACAGTCCCTGCTCAAAGAGCTTACAATCTAATAGACAAAAATAAAGTAAACAAATCAATTAATGTGTAGAGGAAAGAGGAGGGTAGGTGGAGGCGAGTGGTTACGAGTCAAAAGCAATGTTAAAGAGGGGGGCTTTCAATCTAGATTTAAAGATGGTCAAGGATGGGGCAAGATGTAGGGGCTCAGGAAGTCTATTCCAGGCATAGGGCGCAGCAAGACAGAAGGAGTGAAGTCTGGAGTTGGCAGTAGCGGAGAAGGGAACAGATAAGAAGGATTTATCCAGGGAACGGAGTGCACGGGAAGGGGTGTAGGGAAGGACGAGTGTGGAGAGATACTGGGGAGCAGCAGAGTGAGTACATTTATAGGTTAGTAGAAGAAGTTTGAACAGGATGCGAAAATGGATAGGGAGCCAGTGAAACGACTTGAGGAGAGGGGTAGTATGAGTAAAGCGACCCTGGCGGAAGACGAGACAGGCAGCAGAGTTTTGAACTGACTGGAGAGGGGAGAGGTGACTAAGTGGGAGGCCAGCAAGAAGCAGATTGCAGTAGTCCAAACGAGAGGTGACAAGGATGTGGATGAGGGTTTTGGTAGAGTGCTCAGAAAGAAAGGGGCGGATTTTATGGATGTTGTAAAGAAAGAAACAGGTCTTGGCGATCTGCTGGATATGAGCAGAGAAGGAGAGAGAAGAGTCAAAGTGGTTAGGGTGGTGGACTTTGGTCCTGGGGAACTGAAGAACTGAGTTTGATTCCCGGCAGAGGCAGCTCCTTGTGACTCTGGGCAAGTTACTTAACCCTCCATTGCCCTATGTAAGCTGCATTGAGCCTGCCATGAGTGGGAAAACGCGGGGTACAAATGTAACAAAAAAAAAAAGATAACCCCAAGGTTTCGAGCTGAGGAGACAGGGAGAATGAGAGAGCCATCAACAGAATTAGAAAATGGGGGGAGCGGGGAGGTGGGTTTGGGGGGGAAAATGAGAAGCTCGGTTTTGGTCATATTTAATTTCAGGTGGTGTTGAGACATCCAGACAGCAATGTCAGACAAGCACGCTGAAACTTTGGTTTGGATGCAAGGTGAGATATCAGGGGTAGAAAGGTAGATTTGGGAGTCATCAGCATAGAGATGGTAGGAAAAGCCATGGGATGAGATTAATGAACCAAGGGAAGAAGTGTAGATAAAAAAGAGGAGGGAACCAAGAACAGAACCCTGAGGTACGCTGACAGGCAGAGGGATAGAAGTAGAAAAGGATCCACCAGAGTGAACACTGAAGGTGCGGAGGGAGAGGTAGGAAGAGAACCAGGAAAGGACAGAGCCCTGGAATCCAAGTGAGGACAGGGTATCGAGAAGTATGCTGTGATCGACAGTGTCAAAAGCAGTGGAAAGATCAAGAAGAATGAGGTTGGAATATTGACTTCTGGATTTAGCCAGTAATAGGTCATTGGAGACTTTAGTAAGCGCAGTTTCGGTTGAGTGGAGAGGGTGAAAACCAGATTGTAATGGGTCAAGAATAGCATGTGAGGAGAGAAAATCAAGGCAGCGGCGGTGAACAGCACGCTCAAGTAATTTGGAGAGAAAGGGAAGGAGAGAAATGGGTCGGTAATTAGAGGGACAAGTAGGGTCGAGTGAAGGCTTCTTAAGGAGAGGTGTGACCACAGCATGTTTAAAGGCAGTAGGGACAGTTGCAGTGGAAAGTGAGAGGTTGAGAATGTGACAGCTAAAAGGAATAAGAGCAGGAGAGATGGCATTAAGAAGGTGGGTGGGAATGGGATCAGAGGAACAGGTGGTACATTTTGAGGAAGAAAGGAGAAGTGTAGTTTCCTCAATAGTAACTTCAGGAAAGGAGGAAAGGGAATGAGGGGAAGGAGAGAGAGGGGAAAGGACGAGTGGCGGGAGAGGTGGCGAGGTAGAGAATGCAAGGTTTATCTTTTGAACCTTGTCGTGAAAGAATTCAGCAAGGGTCTGAGGAGATAATGAAGGGGGAGTTGGGGGAGGGGGCACCTTGAGGAGAGAGTTCAATGTGGTGAAGAGAAGTCGAGGGTTAGAGCCAAGAGAGTTAGTCAGTTTGATATAATAATCCTGTTTGGCGCGTAAAAGAGCAGGTTGGAAGGAGGTCAGCATGAACTTAAAGTGTAAGAAATCAGCAAGGGCCCGAGATTTCTGCCAGAGGCATTCGGCGGAGTGGGTACAGGAATGTAGGTAGCGGATATTAGAAGTCAGCCAAGGTTGGGGTTTTGTACACCTTATAGGGCGGGTCATCAAAGGTGCAAGTGTGTCTAAGGCAGATGATAGAATATTGTTGTAAGAAGAAACAGCCTCGTTGACAGACATGGATGGTGCCACAGTCGAGAGGAGGTTTGAAACATGGGAGGGTCAATACCATGAAGATTCCTAGATAAATTAGATTCGATAGGACGGGACTGGGAGGGAGGAGATTTAAGTGTGAAAGTTATAAGATGGTGATCAGAGAGGGGAAGATCAGAGGCAAGGAAACTAGAGGGTGAACAGTTGGAGGAGAAGATAAGATCAAGACAGTGACCATTTTGATGAGTGGGGGAGGTGGAGCATAGTTAGAGATTAAAGGAGGATGTTAAAGCGAGTAACTTGGAAATATAAGAGTTAGAAGAATCATTAGCAGGAATATTAAAGTCACCAAGGATGAGAGAGGGGGAGGAAGGATCATGGAAGAAGGCAAGCCAGGCATCAAAGTCACTGAGAAAGGATGAAAGGGACTTATCAGGGGGACGATAAATGACTGCTATTCGAAGAGGCAGAGCAGAGAAAAGGCGGATAGAGTGGACTTCAAAGGAGGCAAAACAGTGAGATTGAGGTGGAAGAAGGGGTTGAAATCTGGAGGAGGGAGAGAGACTGAAGCAGAGTCATCAGGGCAGAGCCAGGTTTCTGTTATGGCGAGCAGATGGAGGTGAGGTGAGATAAAGAGGTCATGAACATATGGGAGTTTGTTGCAGATAAAGTGGGCATTCCAAAGGGCGCAAGAGAAGGGCAGAGAAGAGGAGGGGAGTAGAGGAATAGTGATGAGGTTAGAGAGGTCACGGTGAGATCTGTAGAGTTGGAATAATAGTTGGTGAGGAGGGCCAGGATTGGGATTGATGTCACCGGCTGAGAGTAAGAGAAGGAGTAAAAGAGAGGGGAGGAGAGTAGGAGAGGTGTGACCAAGAAGGTGTCGAAGGCAAGAGGTATTTAGGTGGAATGGGGAAGGCAAAATGGAAGGAAGAAAGAGATGAAGATTAAAAGTTAAGAGGGAGGAAGAGGGTAGGAGAAAAGGTGAGGTGATGAAGTCGATGGATGGGCAGTGAGTTCCTGTAGTGGAGAGAAGTAGGGGGTGAGGGAAAAGATTAGAAAGGGACAGGGCAAGGAAGAGAATGTGTATAGGGACCATAGCGTGATTCAGAATTAGGTATAATTCGGTGAGGTCAGTAGTGACTGGGAGAAAATAGATGAAAAGAGAAAAATGCTAAAGGCGCGCGGCAGCAAGAGCGGAGGCCCTGAGTGGATCGTAGTGGACCTGGGAGTCACCCCGGGGAAGGCTGTAAAGGATATGCAGATGAGCTGCAAGTCCTCCACAGCACCTGAAAGGCAGCCGGTGGTAGAGCTGGGCACCTCTCAGCTGAGGAAGGCTTACCAGGGGTAGGCCGAAGCCAGCATTCCTCCCCCTGAGGGTCGCATGATCCATTAGAACATGTTAAGCCCAGATTTAAGCGCACTTTAGTAAACTGCTCCTAAATTAGTTTTCAGCTATGTTGAGAGGAAAAAGGTGGGTGAGAGCTACATATTCTTAATTAAGCCTCATTGGTTGCCAGTGGATTTAAGAATTAATTTTAAAGTTCTATATGAAATTGAACCAAATGTTCCCACCAGGGCAACTAGGTCTCAGATTCCAGGCTTAAAATTCTGTCTCAAAAGGACCTGAAGTTGATGCTAGCAAGAGAGCATACCATTTTAGGAGTCACTCCTCAATTTTGGAATAACATTCAATAGCGTGCATGTCATTGGTTCATCAAAGAATTTATGGAGAACCTCCAGTTTATGTCTCCATGGTTTTGCAAATGTATAAACGACAATGAGAATTGCGATCCGAAACATCTAGACAGCTAAATATACCATCTGTTTCAGATTACCCTTATGTGGAAACTCATGCTCGTACCTTTTCATTTGCGGGACCATTATTATGGAATAAACTTCCTGGTTATCTCAGGTCGGGTGTGAAAATGCCAGCACAGTCCACTCAAAATGAATGGACTATATCACAATGCCGCACTAGCGGCTGCCAGGCTGTAGTGCAGGAGGGGGGTTCAGTTTGAAAAATATTTGAAGACGTTTTAGTTTGTGAAAATCTACTTGGGCTGAAGTAATAGCACAGTAATTTATATTTTAATCAGTTAATTATTTTCAGTCATATCTTGTCTGAGGCAAAGTATAATTGTTTTGTATATGTGTATGTCTTGAAGGCCATTGTTTGGCTTTCTGATTTTATATATATTTTTATTGTAATCCGCTTTAGGAATTGGTTATTGGACAGAAAACAGAGCGTAGGGTTAAATGGATATTTTTTCAATGGAGGAGGGTGAACAGTGGAGTGCCTCAGGTATCTCTATTGGGACCGGTGCTATTTAGCGTTTATAAATGATCTGGAAAACGGAACAATGAGTGAAAGTTGTCAAGGAAGATGTTAGGAAACTGGAAGACTGGGTATCCAAATGGCAGATGAAATTTAATGTGGACAAATGCAAAGTTATGCACATTGGGAAGAATAATCCGAATTGTAGTTACCTGATGCTGGGGTCCACATTATGAGTCGGCACCTAAGAAAAAGATCTAGGCGTCATTCTTGACAATACGCTGAAATCGTCTGCCCAGTGTGCGGCAGCAAACAATTTTAGAAATTATTAGGAAAGGAATGCAAAATAAGACCGAGAATATTATAATGCCTCTGTATTGCTCCATGGTCTGACCCCACCTTGAGTATTGTGTTCAGTTCTGGTTGCCGTATCTCAAAAAAGACATAGCGGAATTAGAAAAGGATCAAAGAAGAGCAACCAAAATGATAAAGGGGATGGAACTCCTCCCATGTGAGGAAAGGTTAAAGAGATTAGAGCTCTTCAGCTTGGATAAGAGATGGCTGAAGGGAGATAATGATTAAGGTCTATAAAATCCTGAGTGGTGTAGAACAGGTAGAAGTGAATTGAATTTTTACTTTTTCAAAAAATATAAAGACCAGGGAACACTCAATGAAATTATATGGAAATACTTTTAAAACAAGATTGGCCAATGTTGGTAGCAGGACCATTGGTTTTACCCAGTATAGCTAATCTGATATTTTTAGGATTAGAGCAGAATATAAATGTATAAAATACATAAATCTACTGGTAGTTCTAAAGCAGGAGACTTCTTAATTTTCTGAACCCCCCCCCCCCCCCCGAAAATCTATTTATTTGAGAGTTGGATAGACTGTGACCTCTTCTATATGTTCTTGGGAGTTGGGTTCTGTGGATTAAATGGGCCTGATTTGTATTAGATTAAGTTTTTCTGTAATTTTTATTATATATTTTTGTTATGTAAACCATCTGGTTAGAGTTTGTAGCTTTTCTTATGTGTGTGGAGTATGATTTTTGCCCTAAAGTTGTCTCAAGACAAAGCAAGGGTTCTCAATAAGGTTTTGCTGGTAATAGAAGAGAAGAACGTCACGCTTAGAAATATATAGAGTGAGACAACCAAAAAAAAAAACTCACTCCCTATAGTTTTTAGCAGTTTTGTCAGCATCCGCTTTGAATTTCAATGAGAAATTATCCAGCTTATAATCGAACGAGAATAACGCCCAAGTTCCGACCTAAATCGGGAGATGGGCGTTCTTCTCACAAAAACAAATAAAGCGGCATAATCGAAAGCCGAACTTTGGACGCTTTCAACTGCACTCCGTCGCGGATGCGGACAAAGTTGACGGGGGAGTGTCGGAGGCGTGGTGAAGGCGGAACTGGGGCGTGGTTATCACCCGAACAGAGATGGGCGCCCTTCGCCGATAATGGATGCGTTTGTAGCTAGAATTTAGGGCACTTTTCCTGGACCCTGTTTTTTGACGAATAAGGCCCCAAAAAGTGCCCTAAATGACCAGATGACCCCCAGAGGGAGTCGGGGATGACCTCCCCTGACTCCCCCAGTGGTCACTAACCCCCTCCCACCACAACAAATGATGTTTCACAACTTTTTACTTTCACCCTCAAATGTCATACCCTCCTCCCAAGCAGCAGTATGCAGGTCCCTGGAACAGTTGTTAGGGGGTGCAGTGGACGTCAGGCAGGTGGACCCAGGCCCATCCCCCCCCTACCTGTTACAATTGTGCTGCTTAATGCTACTAGTCGTCCAACCCCCCCAAACCCCCTGTACCCACATGTAGGTGCCCCCCTTCACCGCTTAGGGCTATAGTACTGGTGTAGACTTGTGGGCAGTGGGTTTTGAGGGGGATTTGGGGGGCTCAACACCCAAGGGAAGGGTGCTATGCACCTGGGAGCTCTTTTACCTTTTTTTTTGTTTTTGTAAAAGTGCCCCCTAGGGTGCCCGGTTGGTGTCCTGGCATGTGAGGGGGACCAGTGCACTATGAATCCTGGCCCCTCCCACGAACAAATGCCTTGCATTTATTCGTTTTTGAGCTGGGCGATTTCATTTTCCATTATCGGTGAAAAGCAAAAACGCCCAGCTCACACCTTGGCGAATAAAGCATGGGCGTCTATTTTTTTTAAAAAATACGGTTCACTCCGCCCCTTCACGGACCCGTTCTCGGAGATTAACGCCCATGGAGATAGGCGTTTCTGGTCGATTATGCCCCTCTTTATGTACTTATTTAGTCATCATATTACTATTTAAACAGCATTTAATTATCTTAAGCTATGTTGATGTAACTGAAGTTTTAGTGTTACTACCTAGCGATTTTTGCCTGTTAAAAATGTTCGAGCTAAAACACAGTAAAATAACATCATTCAAACGATACAAACCTGTCAGAATTTTGCAGTCACTGTGACATGCTAACAAAGAGCCCTGTTTACTAAGCTATGCTATAGCGTTTCTTGCGTGCACTGATGCTAGAGACACCCATAGGAATATATGGGTGTCTAGCATTAGTGCGTGCTAAGAATGCTAGCTCACCTTAATAAACAGAGCCCTAAGTTTCTTCAGTGCTGAGCTTCCAGTTCTTCAGATGATACAGTTCTTGGGATGATATGCAGTCATTATCGCCTTTATTCCGAAACCTTGTTCACACAGTGTATGGATTTTAATTTTGTCCCCTACAGACACCTTGCCCATGAATGCCATTCTGATCCAAAGTGCTTTTAAAGACATTATTTGTAAATTATCATATTATCAAATAAAAATTATTGAAATCATTGTTTATATAAGTTTACATCACTGACATCATTAACAGTAAACCAGTACCCCTGCTTTTTTTTTTTTCTTCAGATAATGGTAGTTTTACAGTGCAAATATTTTTGAATGTGCAAAAAGTTTCTAACTCCACTGTGTTTATAGATAACCTCAGTCCACTTGGCACACAAACATAGGGCTGGGTTTACTAAGCGGCGCTATGGGCGCATTAGCGTTTTTAACGCGCGTAAATGGTGTACATGCATTAAACGCTTACACGTCCATAGAAATGTATAGTCATGTTGGCGTTTAACGTGCCTTAAATTTACAGCCGCGTTAAAAACGCTAATGCACCTTAGTAAACATACCACATAGATAGTAATCTATATAATAATTGGTCACTCTGCTTCCCTGGATGGCTGGCTTTGTAACAGCATGCTGACGTCAGTTCGCCTCCAGCATTCCCTTTCCTCTGTGTCCTGCCCTCATGGAAAGATGAAATGACATCAGAGGAGGGCGGGACACTGAGAGGGAAGGCTGGAGGCGACACGAGCCCAGCCTGCTGCCGCTGCGACCTGAGGTAAGATGAATGGCTTTATAGGCAGGGCAGCAGGAAGGACAGAGTCACTGGCCATGGAGGGGAGGGTAGAACAGAATCACTGGACATGGATGGGAGGGCAGAGCAGAGGAGAATCACTGGACATCGATGGGATGGGAGGCGAGGGGAGAATCGCGGGACATGGATGGGAGGGCAGGACAGAGGAGAATCGCTGGATATCGATCGGATGGGAGGCGAGGGGAGAATCGCGGGACATGGATGGGAGGGCAGGGCAGAGGAGAATCACTGGACACGGAGGGGAGGGCAGGGTAGAGGAGAATTGCTGGACATGGATGGGAGGAGAGGGAAGAATCGCTGGACATGGAGGGGAGGGCAGGGGAGAGAGGAGAAATCGCTTAGACGAGAGCCTTCCTAGGGCGGGCTTTGTTGCTTGTAACAAATAAAGCTGCATTATTTCATGCTGAAATTCCAAGCAGTTGCTGAGAAAAATGGCAAAAATCTTCAGGGGATTAAAGGTCCTGACTCACTTATAGCATTGCCAAGTTCCATCTCGTCCTGGACCATAGGGAAGATAACTGACCTCACCCTGTAGGATTCCTGGAAAAGTCTTTTGGCTCCCTCTGTGGGGCAGGTCTCTCCTTTCACTCTCTCGAACTCCAAGCTGATGTTTCACAGCTGGCTTCTGGACAAGGCTGTGTAGATAGGCTACCTGCTCGTCTGTGCTTGTTGTGGAAGGCTATCGGCAGTGAAACTGGAATGCACACAGCTCTTCTCTGGAACTATCGTAGTTGAAGGGTTCCTTTATAAGCACTGAGGACATTGCTTGCACAGCAAAGAAACAGCCATCAGAGAGAGTTGTTTGCCTCTCTATCTCTGTCTAATTCCCAACTGCTTCTCTTGTCCAGCAAGAGTGCATGATATAGAGGACATTGTATCACAACGTAGAACAGTTCTCTGCTTGGATGAGCTGGGTCAACAAAGACTACTGGCATGAAGGGTGCACGTGAACAGTAGATGGTAAAGCTTTGGTCCGCTAGGATCACTGAGCTAACTAGATGGTAATTGTCACTAGCATGGCACAGGAATGCCCTTGGCCTTGATGATGACCCTCCTTATCAGAGCTGGTGCTGCTGGCGCCTTACAAGAGATGGTCAGGAAAGATTATCACATGTCAGTATTAGTGTAAATCGTATTCTCTATGTTTCACACCAAAGAGAGACCACGCATATGTTCCTTGGAATGTTAGGGCCCTGTTTACTAAGGTGCACTGGCGTTTTTTCAGCACATGCTAAACGCTAGAGACACCCATATATTCCTATGTTTGTCTCTAGCATTAGCGCACACTAATTTTTAATGCGGCTTAGTAAGCAGGGCCCCTAGTGTCTAGTGCTGCAGGAAGCCTTGTAAAAGCCATGATAGTATTGTCCGAAAGAGATGGTTCCTGGCCTAGACAGTTTGGTTCATAGGCCTCAGTTAGGCCATGCAGGCGTTATGCATATAAAGACGTATGGGTAGCATAGTTTACTACAGATTTCTGGCTCTGTGATGATGCTCCAGATATGAGTTTATCAGCCATAGACAGAGAACCCAAAGATGCTGTCTCAGGAGCCTGACTCAGGCCCAGATGCACTAAACGTTTTTCATCGTTAAATGAGCCCTTAAGGAAGAATTTCCGATCCTTTCCATGCACTAAAGCCTATTTTTCGACGGTAGTAGCAGCTAACGAAAACGGAATGGAGATGAGCAATTAGTGTGAAAACCCCATTGAAACGACATGCACTAACCTTTTCCGATTGCCTTTACGCAGGAAAAAGGCAGGAAAACTAACGAGAGGTCTGGACCTCTCGTTAGGACAGCTCTGTGCCAGGAAAAAGTGTTAAGTGAAAAAATAAACAAACTTTGAGCCAATCCCAGCGCATTAGCAGAGCTAAAAGCGCTGTGATTGGTCCAAAGGACCTCAGAAAACACATAAAAAAATAAAAATAAAAAAAGGATCGGGAGGGGGCAAGGGCGCTCATCAGGAGCGTCCTGTACGGACGGCCTTGCTCCCCCCACCCCGAAAAAGCAAACTTCTAGAAGCCCCTGCCCCCCTCCCTTCCTCACTACTCTCTCACCTCAGCTCGGGCCCCCCTTCCTCTTACCGGGCCCGTGCAGCGCCTCTCTCCTCTGTCCGAAGGTGCTGCACGGGCAAGAAGAAAGCTGAATCAGCTGATGCCTGCCTTCGCGATGGCGCGTCTTTCTCCTGCTGCGCCCGCCCCTGTCTGACGTCAGTAACCTACGTAGGTTACTGACGTCAGACAGGGGCGGGCCCAGGAGGAGAAAGACGCTCTATCGAAGCTAGGCGAAGGCAGGCATCAGCTGATTCAGCTTTCTTCTTGCCCGTGCAGCGCCTTCGGACAGAGGAGAGAGGCGCTGCACGGGCCCGGTAAGAGGAAGGGGGGCCCGATGGAGGAGGGGAATGGCGGCGACGACCCCAAAAGGGGGCGGGGCAGGGACGGAGGATGTCGGGAGGCGGAGCTTAGGTGAGAGAGTAGTGAGGAAGGGAGGGGGGCAGGGGCTTCTAGAAGTTTGCTTTTTCGGGGTGGGGGGAGCGGCGGAAAGTGGGGAGCAGCGGGGGGGGGGGGGGCAAGGCCGTCCGTACAGGACGCTCCTGATGAGCGCCCTTGCCCCCTCCCGATCCTTTTTTTATTTTTATTTTGATTTGGGAGCCATGTGCTTGCGATTTGACTGTGTTTTGAACGTTTCTGGCATGCGCAGAGCAGCCAGCATAACGCTTGGCTGCTTTGCGCATGCTTTACGAGCCGATTACCGACGGGGATTGGTGCATCGTTCTTTCCAATACCGCACCAAACTTTTTGGGGCTGTGTTTTTGGAGCATGCTTCGTTATTTGAAATTCGGTAAAGGTTTTAACGTTTCTGATTTTTTTACGTTTGCTTGATGCATCTACCCCTCACTCCAGCTGCAAAAACAAAAAAACCACAATCAGATCACTTGCTCCAGGAGCTACAACTTCTTTGGACTGTCTGTTATTATGTGTTCTAAGTCCCCAGTTTCTTTAACCCCATAAAGTAGAAAGGAGCAATCTAAAGTAAAAGACCTAAGGAGGTGGAAAACCTTTGTATAATACCATGACAAAGAAAAGTTGAGGTCCAGATGTTTGATATTTTTTATTTTATTTTGTATCTATTTGTATAGAGATGTGATTCTATAATATTGCCTTTTTTTTTTTACTGATGGTTCTAATAAAGAGAATTAAAAAAAAAATATAAAGTAAACACACTATTTTCTCCCCCCTATAAATATATTCATTTGTTTTCTCGAATTGCTGTGCCAAATTAAATAAAAGCATTAACTATGCAAAGAAAACTGTTGCTTACCAGTGTTACTGAAAGTATAATAAACCTTGTAGAAATAGAGTAATTGGTTGCACAATACTGGTTCAACTTGATATTGGTTGGTTCATCTTGGTTACATAGGGCCAAATTCTATGAATGACGCCCAAATTTGGGTGCCAAAAAAGACATAGTAACATAGCAGATGACGGCAGAAAAAGACCTGCATGGTCCATCCAGTCTGCCCAAGACAAACTCATATGTGTATACCTTACCTTGAATTTGTACCTGTCCTTTTCAGGGCACAGACCATATAAGTCTGCCCAGCAGTATTTCCCGCCTCCCATCAGCGACTCTGGTACAGACCGTATAAGTCTGCCCTCCCCTATCCTCGCCTCCCAACCACCACCCCCTCTTCCCCCTCAACTGCTCCGCCACCCAATTTCAGCTAAACTTCTGAGGATCCATTCCTTCTGCACAGGATTCCTCTATGCATATCCCACGCATGTTTGAACTCCGTTACCGTTTTCATCTCCACCACCTCCCGTGGTGCTCTGAGTTGGGCACTGTTTATAGAATAACGTGTAGCGCCGGAATCCACACCCAACTTTGGGCATGAGGATTTGCACCAACTGAAACCTCTTGTAAATCCTCTCATGTAAATTATCGTGGATCCCCCGAATTCTATAATACTGGGCACATCTTTAGTGAATGCTCCTCCCGTAGGTCAGACAAAAAGTGGAATCGGTCAATAACAATTGGAACCAGGTGATTCTTTATTCAGCAACTGTAAATGATGGAGAACCCGATACAGCTGTGTTTCGGCATCAATAAATGGCTGTGTCGGGGTAAAATCTCTGATATATAACAATTGCAGGTTTAAAAAAAATGAAGAACTGGTTTAATGTTACCCTTAGAAGTAACTTCAGTGAAGCTCAGCGAGTAAGAGTTCAACGTAAGCCGTGAGGCATGAAACGTCTCGCTGGAAAATCAATATGATAAACTTTTTTGATTTTCCAGCAAGGCGTTTCATGCCTCACGGCTTCCATTGAGCTCTTACTCGCTGAGCTTCATTGAAGTTACTTCTAAGGGTAACATTAAACCAGTTCTTCATTTTTTTTAAACCTGCAGTTATTATATCAGAGATTTTACTCCTGACGCAGGCATATACTGATACCAAAACACAGCTGTGTTGGGTTCCCCATTTACGGTTGCTGAATAAAGAATCACCTGGTTCCAATTGTTATTGACCGACTCCACTTTTTGTCTGACCTACGGGAGGAGCATTCACTAAAGATGTGCCCAGTATTATAGAATTCGGGGGATCCACGATAATTTACATGAGAGGATTTACAAGAAAAACTGACTCCAATTTTTGTTTGACCTTTGGTTTGTTCCATTCGTGGAGATTTCTTCCTTCTTTTCTGTTGCTCCTCCCATAGCCACACCCCCTTATCAGTTGGGCACTAAGGGGGGTCTTTTACTAAAGCACGCTAGCGTTTTTAGCACGCACTAAAAATAGATGTGCGATAAAACGCTAGCGAGGCCCATAGGATTACATTGGAGTCTCTAATATTTAGCGCGCCTATTTTTAGCACATGCTAAAAACGCTAGCACGCCTTAGTATAAGACCCCCCTAAAAGAATTACATGCACATCTTTATAGAAGTACACATAAATCCAAATTGTTAATGCCAATAATTGTTAGCACCCAATTATTGGCACTAATTGGCCTATTACTCAAATTGCTCGTGCGAAATTTATGTGCACAATTTTGAGTGCCATGTATAGTTTCAGTAATGCTCTCTGGGGATTTTGTATGAGCTTTCCAAAGAGTTTATGCATGTCTGGAAAAATGCCTTTAAGGCCTGATGTACTAAAAGCATTTTTATCATGTAGAGAATAACTTTGTGTAAGTTGGCTCTTACTGATCTTTCTGTGGCACAGCACCACTCTCATTGGCTACAGAAAGCATGCAACCCAAATGCAGCCACGGTTTGTGAAACCCTGATTATATGACATCTAAGTGAGAAAGCAGATGTTTTAGGTATAAATGTTTGAAACTATGCAAAATTTTCCCTTCTCTCTCTGTACTAATTATTTTCGCTACATCGTATAGAAACTATTCCTTTAGCCCTTGTGGTGTATCAAGTGCTTGTACTAAATATAGCATCACAAATGAAGCATGCATATTTGGTGTCAAAACAGGAGAAACTATTTTATTTTAAAAATGTATTTAAAAAAAAAAAAGAGCATCACTAGGAAGTTTATACAATGTAAGTATTGTTATATGTACACAATTTTGCTATTTGTATGTGGCGGTTTTGTAAATCTTCACACCTGTGGGGAGCTGATTAAGGAATCATTTCTCTGCAAACATTTTGAGTTTTGGAAGAAATAGCTTATTTTCAACATATAGATTCAAAAAAATGAAGAACTGGGAAATTCACTGACATAATCGTACTAGTTAGAAACAAAAAGCAGGCAAATTATGAGTTTTTTTTAACCCTTAAGCTCACATTGGTTGGGGGTGGGGGAGGGTTGATGGGATCCTGATATAATTTTTGCTATCCTTTACATCCTGGAATCTAAAGCCAAATTAGCTAACCTCAAGGTTAGCTAATTTGGCTTTAGACTTACAAAGTTTGATAGCTTTCTGTGTGACTGTGTAACTACTACTATTACAAATCATTTCTATAACGCCACCAGTCGTATGCAGCGCTTCACAATTGAACATGAAGAAAAGACAGTCCCTGCATAAAAGAGCTTACAATCTAAATCAGGACAGACAGGACAAATAAGGGAAGGGTAGGACAGACAGGACACATAGGAAAAGGGGACTAGTGAATAGAGGATAAGGTTATGAGCAGGTGACGAGTTAGGAATCAAAAGCAGCATCAAACAGGTAGGCCTTTAGCCCGGATTTGAAGGCGGTCAGGGATGGAGCTTGACGTAATGACTGAGGAAGTCTATTTCAGGCATAAGGTGCGGCAAGATAGAAGGAACGGAGTCTGGAGTTAGCGATGGAGGAGAAGGGTGCAATTAGGAGAGATTTGCCTAGTGAACGGAGTTCCTGGGAAGGAGTGTAGGGAGAGATGAGGGTGGAGAGGTAGTGAGGGGCAGCAGAGTGAATGCACTTAAAGGTCAATAAGAGGAGCTTGAACTGTATACGGAACCGGATAGGGAGCCAGTGAAGTGACTTCAGAAGAGGGCTGATATGGGCATAGCGACTTTGGCAAAATATTAATCGTGCAGCAGAATTTTGAACAGATTGAAGAGGTGAGAGATGGTTGAGTGGAAGACCTGTGAGAAGCAAGTTGCAGTTACAGTTGCTAAGTTGTAAGTCTAAGGGCCGTGTTTACTAAGACGCACTAAATGCTCGAGACACCCATATATTCTTATGGGTGTCTCTAGCCTTAGTGTGTGGTTAAAACGCTAGTGCAGCTTACTAAACAGGTCCCTAAGTGCTTTGAAAATGGGCCCCATTACCACTTCAATATAACTTGATCCTTCTATCACAGAATCAGTGGTACATAAAGGAAATTTTTTTAAAAAAATTATCTGCAAGAAACAATTGTAAATGAAGTGGATCAGAAAATGAATATTGATTTACCTGAAACCTAGTAAGACTTCAGTCACAACTTTGGTCCTGGGTAACTACTTTGGCCATATCAGGGGAAAACTTACTGTTTTCACAAAAAGAAAGATCATTACATTTTTGAAGTAATTCCTAAAATTAACTGATTTATCCATCTCAGAACATACTGCTTCCACCAAAGTGGTCCTAGTAGGAATAATCTCCTTAAATCTCTAGAACAGTACATAAGTATTGCCATACTGGGACAGACCAAAGGTCCATCAAGCCAAGCATACTGTTTCCAACAGTGGCCAATCCAGGTCACAAATACCTGGCAAGATCCCCAAATAGTACAAAACATTTTATACTGCTTATCCCAGAAATAGTGGATTTTCCCCAAGTCCAATTTAATAATGGTATATGGACTTTTCCTTTAGGAAGCCATCCAAACCTTTTTTAAATTCTACTAAGCTAATCACCTTTACCACATTCTCTGGCAACGAATTCTACAGTTTAATTACATGTTTAGTGAAGAAAGATTTTCTCAGATTCGTTTTAAATTTACTACTTTGTAGCTTCATCGCATGCCCCATATTCCTAGTATTTTTGGAAAGCATAAGCAGATGCTTCACGTCTACCCGTTCAACTCTACTCATTATTTTATAGACCTCTATCGTATCTCCCCCTCAGTCACCTTTTCTCCAAGCTGAAGAGCCCTAGCCGCTTTAGCCTTTCCTCATAGGGAAGTTGTCCCATCCCCTTTATCATTTTCGTCTAAGCTGTCTAGACACCAAAGTGTCCATAGCACCTTCATTTTCTTTCTTCTTCCCTGATGGCAAAATAAAATATTTTTGAAATCCTGATGCTTCAGGTTTAGTGATCTTCAAAACATTCCTTAAAACATTGTGCATAACTCAACAGGCGTTAACGGCCTTCTCATAGGGAAATTCAATCTGATTGTTAATTCATTTCATATTTTCCAGGTCATCCAATTTTGTTCTTGATGACGTTAATATTAGAAGTCTGTAGGATAGATAGTTGATGATTCAAATTCCCACATAGCGCTTCCGTTCTCATGATCTCCAGCTTAGCTACAGTTTGCTTTGTGTGTTGACGTGTTCGCAGTTGTTCCAGCAAACCATGGTTGGAGCAGAGAGCACGGATGCTGTATCTTTGGCAGGTCAGATCATTCAGTGGTAGTTCTTCTGTTAATGTCTTGGCCCTCCTTTTTGAGGTAGTCCTAGGGCCCACAGATTTTGACAGAAGGGCTACCTGTGAAAAAGAAGGTAGCTCTTGAAGACATTTGGATATGTTGTTGACAGATGCTGCTCTGTAAATCTCTGATTTCAAACTCAGTTTACAAAGCAAACAAAGTAATTATACAATACAAAATACATGTATCCTTTTGAAGGACTGCCCAAATCCATTCTCATATTGTTGGGGGTAGAGAGGTTTGGATTTTTAAATAAAATGTTTTTGGATGTTGGATTTCTTTGCTTTTTCTTTGTTTGTTTTTACCCCCTTTATTCTGCCACCTCCTCCTCCTCCTCCATTTGGTTCCTATGACCTAGTGGCAAGGGACTGAACCAGACCACATTGTTGGTGATGATTGTTTCAGTTGTCCAGACCTTGCTGAGTGATGAGAACTGATGTTTGGATTTGAGGTGGGTGTTTACTAAAGAAGCAAGGGGATTTTGGTGGGAAATTGAGGCAGGAAAGTCCCTTTCCATCCTGAGGAAATGCCCTCCTCAGTGCATCATGTCTGAACCACATGGACGCACTGGTGCAGGGTGCCAAAGCTCAGGAGCACCAGAAGCCTGCCTCATCGGCTTATCCTTCAGATGTTGCATTCATGGCTGTGCTCTTTTCTGTATGTCTGCTGGCACTGCTGTAGATTTAAACATATGAACAGGTATCTCCCATTCTTATTATTTATTATTTAGGATTTATTTACCGCCTTTTTGAAGGAATTCACTCAAGGTGGTGTACAGTAAGAATAGATCAAACATGAGCAGTAAAACTATTTGAACAACAATACAAAGTATGGCATGGTATACTACTTGCAATGACAACACAATATGTATTAGAACATTATAATTGGTAGTGAGGGGTAAGGCAAAGTTGTAACATATACAGTAGATGAAGAATTAGAAAGTAAGGTGATTGATTTGAAGAAAGTTGCACGTGAGGTCAGAGAAATGGTTAAATATTATCTCAGCTAGGGTAGGAGTGGATAAACATGTCCCGCTGCAGTATGTGCAGCCCGAGTCAATCCTTGTGTGTGTGAGTGAGACTAGCAAGTTAGTTACTTTTTCCATTAAAGGCTTGGTTGAAGAGCCAAGCTTTCACCTGCTTCCTGAAGTAGAGGTAGTCTTGTGTTAAGTGGAGCCTTTCAGGCAGTGCATTCCAGAGTGTGGGGGCTACTCCGGAGAGGGCTCGCTTGCAGGTATCACATCTTGTTATGTATTTTAAACCTGTGGTGGTGCTGGCCATTTTGCAGGGAGGAGAAAAAATGTCATAGCTGTTTAAAGGCTGATCAGGCAAGCAGGGGAAGGGCACTGCAAAACAAAAGTTGGCTGTTGGAGTGGGGTGGGGAGAGACTGGGCCCTACAAAGCAAAAGTTGGCTCATGGCGCCACAACCTGTTCAGTCTGCAGTGCTGCAGGAGGTCAATCTAGGGAACAGAGCTGGGGACTGGGTAGGATTTTAAACCAGTCATCACTCCAAATACGTATTTTTAATTTTCCTTTTTTAATTTTTATTTTTTTGCGTAGGGCTCCTACAGGAGTAACGTATGTTGTGGTAAATTGAAGTACTGATATGAAATTTTCAACTGAAATATGATAATTCTTGTGTTTTAACAGCAGCTAGTACGATGCTACTTGCCCGAATCCAATTCCCATGTTACTTTCCTAATATGAAACGTGTGTGTTGCTTTTTATTGTTTGGATTTAACTCGCACCTTTTTTTTCAGTAATAGCTTGAGATGCTTCATGTACACTAGGTATTTCCCTGTCCCCAGAGGGCTTACAGTTCTTAAGTTTGTATTTGAGGCAATGGAGGATTAAGTGGCTTGCTGAAAATTACAAGGAGCAACGGTGGGGTTTGATAGAACTAGAATTCTCCAGTTAATATTCAGCCACGGGCTTGTATGTGTGTGTGTGTTTTTTTTTTGTTTTTTTTTCTTAAATATTGACTTTCGCCAGGTAAATTAGTGACGGGCTATTTCCGAGCACCGGACTGCAGGTCCTGGCTAATATTCGATCAGGTCCTGCAGTTATGTGTGCCTCACTGAATATCAGCCATTTTCTGCATATCTATATATATAAAAGGCAACCCGAACGTTCTGAAGCCTCCACGGAAGTTGAGGCGCCCGAGATATCCGGTGTGCCCTGGAGTGTCTGCACCGCCCTCGCGTCAAAACGTCATGACGCGTCAAAACGTCATGACGTTGAGGGCGGAGCTATTGACACTCGCGGGCCGAAACACAAGGCAAGTAGTTTCGAGGGACGGAGGGAGGGGGCCCCTTGCTAGCGCCCGTTTCATTCCGCTCAGAAACGGGCATTTTTTCCTAGCTTTTATATATTGTTCAGCCCTAAACATGCCAAACATGGAGGAGTTGAAAACTCCAGGATAAAGAGATTCAAGGAATTTCAGTGTGTTTGAATATCCGTTGAGGTACTAGGTCCATTGTTGAAAAGTGGAAACAGTTTGGTACCACTGACTTAAATCGGTCCATCCCTCCAGGTTAGTAACCATAGGTCAAAGAACCTGTTGAGAAAGGTCATTGTGAGGCCTAATTGATTTAAGTTAAAGAACTTCAGAGGTCTCTGGCTGAGACTGTGGAAAATGCTGACTAAAATATTTCAAGATTACTTAAACATGGCCTGTATCGGGAGGGTGGCAAAGAGGAAGCCACAGCTGAAGGGAAAGCTATATGAATGTTGGATTTCATTTGCAGAAAAACATTTAGTGAACACTGTATGTATATGGGAGAAAGTTTGAGGTCTGAAACCAAAGCGGAACATTAGAGTTTCTCTTGAGGATATGGCCGTTACCAGTGTTGTGCTACAGGGATCAGTCCTTGGTCCTGTTCTTTTTAATATTTTTCTAATTGATATTGCAGATGGGCTGTCAGGAAAGTTTTGCCTGTTTGCGGATGATACCAAGATCTGCAACAGGGTAGACTTCCCAGAAGGTGTGGATTGCACAAGGAGTGATCTAGTGAATCTTGAATAATGGTCTAGAATTTGGCAGCTGAGATATTAATGCTAAAAAAATATAAAAATAAAAATGTAGTGTTGTGTATCTAGGCTGCAAAAGCCCAAGAGAGCAATATGGTATGGGGGCAGGTGATTGAATCTGATCTGAATTTGGCTAAACGGGTAGAAAAAATGATGGCAAAAAGCCAGAAGAATGCTTGTGCGCATAGGGAAAGGAATGGGCCTGTAGGAAAGAGGTGCTAATGCTTCTGGAGAGCATACCTAAAATGTTCGATGGTCTTCATCACAAAGCCTATGGGGTCAAACTTAAAGATACTACTACTATTATAAATCACTTCTATAGCGCTACCAGTCGTACGCAGCACTTTACAGTTGAACATGAAGAAGACAGTCCCTGCTCAAAAGAGCTTACAATCTAAATCAGGACAAACAGGACCAAAAAGGAGAAGGGAAGGACAGACAGAAGGAGACATAAGGATAAGATAAAAGTTGCAAATCAGGAGTCGAAAGCAGCATCAAACAGGTAGGCCTTTAGCCTGGATTTGAAGGCAGCCAGGGATGGAGCTAGACATAATGGCTCAGGAAGCCTATTCCAGGCATAAGGTGCGGCGAGATAGAAGAAGCGGAGTCTGGAGTTAGCGATGGAGGAGAAGGGTGCAATTAGGAGAGATTTGCCTAGTGAACGGAGTTCTAGGGAAGGAGTGTAGGGAGAGATAAGGGTGGAGATCACAAATGTGGTGATTTGGTAAATGGTGCCCAAAGATAGGTGCCGGGAAGGTGTACGGTAAGCTAGTATTTTGAATATTAGGCTTGCTGTGATTTATTGTGTGCAAGAATGAATGGTTCTTTCCCCATCTCTTGATGTACTTCCTTTCATCTTGTGTTATTTTTAGCCTGTACACCAATTTGCCCTGCATGTCAATTAAAGTGGTATAGCAAGTTGTGAATAAATTAAAATAAATCAAGGCCGTTCTGTGCACTGCGCCCTTTGCAGAATACAAGCTTAGCGGAGATCTTGTGCCTAACTAATGGGGAGTCAGGCGCAGATCTAGAGCTGTTCTAGAACACCACGCCTAAATTCTGGGAATGTCCCTGACCTGCCCATGCCCTTCCCATGACCACACCTCCTTTGGAGTTGCATGCCATAGAATTTAAGTGTGCATGTTACAGCGCACAGGGCGGAGCCGTGCATGACTCTTAATGACTGCCATTTAAGTGCCTGTTATTGCCAATTATTGATTATCACCAATTAGTTTGGGTGCAGGTTTTTGATCCACACCCAAAATTACGCACCCAATTTTGGGTTATCTACATAGAATCTGGGGGAAAATGTATACTTTGGAAGAAAGGTAGGAGAGAGAAGAATATTTAAATAATCTCTATGATGTAAATGCATAGGATGCCTCTCTCTTTTTTTTTGTTAACATTTGTACCCCGCACTTTCCCACTCATAGCAGGTTCAGTGCGGCTTACATATTATATACAGGTACTGATTTGTACCTAGAGCAAAGGAGGGTTAAGTGACTTACCCAAAGTCACAAGGAGCTGCCTGTGCTTGCAGTGGGAATCGAACCCAGTTCCCCAGGACCAAAGTCCACCACTCTAACTACTAGGCCACTCCTCCATCTCCCAGCTTTCAGTTAAAAGGTAGCTTTACAGTAAGGGGTCTTAGGATGAAGGTGAAAGGGGATAGACTTGGATGTAATCTATGGAAATATTTTGTACAGGAAGAGAGGTGGTGGAGGCAAGAACTCTATCTGAAGTCAAAGTATGGGACAAACAGAGCAGGGCTGCCGAGAGGGGGGGCATCAGGGGGAACAGCACCAGGGTCTGTCTTTCTCCTGCTCCTGGGGGTTGGGACCCGGGTGATTGCGTTAACACAGCACACAGGAGCAGGAGAGTGACAGATCGAGGGAGGAGCAAATGCAGGAAAGGGGGTGGGGGGTAGTGGCGGCGGCCCGAGTGGGGTTGGTGGGGGGCTGCAGCTGTGGCCTGAGTGGGAGGGGGGCGGTGGCGGCTGCGGTGGTCCTGCCCTGGGCCCGGCCTTGTCTCTAGATGGCCCTGACACACAGGATCTCTAAGGGAGAGGACGGGATTGTAGAGTTTATCAGTTCCTATGGATGAGCACACTGGATGGGCCGTTTTACCTGCTGCCATTTTTTTGTATGTCACTAAGTAATATGTGATATAAAACATAGCACATTGTGTTACTGTACAAAGCTGTCTCTAAACCTTGAACTGTCTGCCTACGGGTTTAGAATGTTAAGCAGAGAGAAACCTCATCTGCCATGCTCTTGCTTCCTTTTGCTCTCCGACAGACTAGTTGACCTCTGACCTTACTTTCACTTCCTCACAACTAATATTTTTTTGAGCTGAGATGCAGAACTTTCCATGTGTGGATGACAAGTGAGCTTGAACGAATCGTCAAGACTAGCAGAATCAGAATTTGGAGGTACTGAAAGAGCTGGTGCTTTGTCTCTGAAACGGCAGCTACCTGACAGTCACACTGTCTAGCTCAGTTATCCTTGAGGTTATCCCCCCCCCTCCCCAATTTTCCACATATCTTTATTCAAGTGTACATTTTAGTTACGCTCAATCTAGCCACACAGTTTTATTTATCCCAGGACCTTAGTTTTACCCATTTTGCGTATGTACCAATTGCACTTCATTATAATGTATTGACGTTTCTATCATATCTGTATGAATATTCTACTGTGCTGTTAATGTATACATTACTCACTATATCATATTATTACTATTAGGATTCAATTTGACTTTCTCTGAGTTTACTTCACTGTGTATTATGCTGATATTTGGTCAGTTTGCAATGCTGCAAAAGTTGTACACTAGCAGTGGTAAGTTGTACACCACCAAGATGTAAGCATGTTGGTGAAATATATGGGGAATTGAGTTCCCTTTTATCCTTTGCTTGTATTGGAAGACTATTGAAGCCTGAACCAGCTGTGGCTTCTGTTTTATTTGTTTTGCAGGGGAGGGGGGGGGGGTTGGGGGGGAGGGGGTTTGTTAAAGGGTACCAAGCCCCCTGGACTGACATCAGACAAAGGCAGGCCACAGCAATGCCTGCAACTGGCTCCAAGAGTCGGGCATGATGTTGGCAGCCTTACAACACCAGGATTTCTCCTCTCTCCCTGTGGCTTCTGTTTTGATTTTTTGGGGGGCCGTGCTGTGATTGGCCACCAGTGGGACACTGAATTTGTCGGTTCTGTTCTGGTGGTTGATATGTTTAGCTGTAGTGGATAATGTTTCCAGCTGTTGTAGCATGTGTTCCTTTTATTTATTCCTGCGTTCTTGGACTGTTGGCATTGAGAACCTTCTAATCCTTTTTTTAAAACATTTTTTTATTTATAACCATTTAAATTTTTACAAGCGATAAAACAACTTGCTGGAAATACAGAGAAAGTAATGTGTAGGAATTATTTCAATCAGGTAATTCTATTCTCTTCCTTAGACCACTAAATAGGGAGAGTGAAACACGATAAGGGGATCAATTAAACAGTAAACAGAAAAAAAAACCCTGAGGTATTAACCTGATTATCCCCAGATATTACTCGTCTAATTCATTATTCCACATTGATCATCTGGTTGGCTTCTTCAAGACCAATACGGTGTATAGTCAAATCATTTCATTGAAAACATACTTATTGTCCAATATTTAGTTTCTCTTTTAAAAACCAGAAGTTATTTAACAATACATATACTTAAGTCTCTAATTCAAATCCCACTGATTAAAGTAATCCCAGTTTTCACAGGCTTCACTCCTTTTAAAGTAATAATTAAGGAAATATTTCTGAGGAAAACTTTAGAAGTCATACCCGGAACTCTGGGAAAAACAATAATCTCGATATTAATCATCTATAATAATATTCATTTTATTATTCAAAAGTTCTGGTCTATTATCATTTTCAAAATCATAACCACTTTCTTGCTCATGTAGAATCATTTGTCATATCAATTTTTCACTCTCAAAGGGTTCAGTTTAATTGTCCATGTAACTCTCTAATAAAATTATATCTGAAAGTTCTAATCCTTTTTAATAGTGGCAGACAGAAGACTGTGTTCATAACAAGTGTTGGCAGATAAAGATCTGCACAGTTTAGGAAGAAATGTCTCCTTATTGAACATCACTCCTATCAAGGGTCTCCATAATCTTATATAAATAAAAAAACAAAACTGGTCTATGAAAAGGAAAGGAAAACAAAGTTTTTAAAATGTATTTGCATATTTTCTACTTTCACATAGTTTTCTGCCCCCTTTTTTTTTTTAAGGTAACGAAATGCTTAATCTTTTCAAATGAATTACATGAAGTAATGGCTGAATTAATAATTCATGTAACTCCCTGATGCAGTAATAGCCAAATGTGCCTTCTGAGCTGTTATTTGGCAATTATCTGATGTAGTAATGGAATGAGTGGGGTGAGTCACTCACTGCAAAAGCGTGACCAGGTCTTTCTGTGGACAGTAATGACTTCTTTCTTGGCAGACACACAAATGTTTCCCAGAGAACCACCTAAGTCCTCTCTATGTGGTAAGACAGATTTCAGATCACAAAACTTGCAACATGCATTTATGGTTCCAAAGGTCTGTGTAGGTACAAGAAAGTAATATATCGGAACAGTCTGGTAACATTGTGGGGCTGAAGTCCCTGATTCCATGAGCTTATGGATTGTCTCCATAGAAGTCCAAGAAGCCAAACGTTCAAGCTTTATGGTTTGAATCCCACTCAGTCCCCACAGCAGAAATATTACTCACATTTCTCATATGAGATCTTTTTATTAGTGAAGTTTAGGGCATTTCACCAGTTGTACAGCATAACCCTTCCATTGACCATAAGAAATGGGGCCCAACCTAGATGCTGTATATTGGTGTTTGGCAGTTCAGGGTCCAAAAATGAGATAAAAACTTACAGGCCTTTAGCCGTAACCTGAACTCTGAAGTTCCAGCAAGCTCCTGAGCTATTGGGACACACCATGCAGCAAAGTGAGGGAGGAGCTGGGGTGTAAAAACCTCAAAAACAGGACACAGATGGCTCCTCAGGAAGATGTAGCAATATTTGGGTAACAGTTGTTTTGGGAAAGGCCAGGTGCAAGGGAATTGCAAAGGTTTGTGGTTAAAGCTAAGATTTGAAGCTACTCATTAGCATAGCCAATCAGAGTTAACCATGACATTAACATAGATCTAATCAGATGTGCCTACTGTCATATTACCTGTATCCTGAATGAGCATATAAAAGTTAGTGTACTTCCTGCTTCAAGGGAGAGAGGGGCGGTTACTACTCTCTCTCTCTCTCTCTCTCGAGGGGAAACCAATGTAGCGCAATAGAATTGGCAAATTACCCAATTGCTTTCCCATGTATACTCTTGAGTGATAAGATATGTCACATAAGCTAAGACCCAGATAGCACCTGTTTGCGGCTGGGATATTATATTCCTATAACCAATTGAATGGTACTTCTCATGACAAATAGTGTTCTGTAAATTGTATCTGCAGACGAATGGCTAATTGTAATCATACGTGATCCTTAAGAAATAAAAGATACCTTCTTATACTCTTAATTATATCTATTATGTGTTCTTGGCTACTTATGAGCTAGTACACAGTTCTGGTAAGTAAGGAGTTCAGATATACAAGGTGAATATATTAAAAGCAGCCTTAGGGAGTTTCCTGTGCTCGAGATACCTCCATTTGGTCTGGGGGTGTCTCGGGGACTGGAAATAACCAAGAGAAATATTCATTGCTAGTAGGTAACTCGGATGTTATCTTTCCGGCTTCATCCTGCACATTTTCATAGGAAGTTGAGAGGTGTGGTAGCCGTGTTAGTCCACTCTTAAAGGTTATCAATAGAAATCAAACAAAATAAAACATGGAAAAGAAAATAAGATGATACCTTTTTTTTATTGGACATAACTTAATACATTTCTTGATTAGCTTTCGAAGGTTGCCCTTCTTCGTCAGATCGGAAATAAGCAAATGTGGTAGCTGATAGTATATATACCGTATTTTTCGGACTATAAGACGCACCGGACCATAAGATGCACCTAGGTTTTAGAGGAGGGAAATAGGAAAAAAAAATTTGCTTTTTCCCTCCTCTAAGACCTAGATGCTCCAGTGCGTCTTGTCCGAATCCCTCCCTCCGAGTTCGGGATCACCCTCCTCCCGGCCCTGTCACCACTTCTCCCTACTCACGCGATCTTCCCTGGTGGTCTAGTGACGTCGGGGCAGGAAAGAGCCCCCTCTTTCCTGCCCAGCGCGCTGCTCTCCAGCCTCCTATATGCATTGCTGCCTGACGGTCTCGGCGAGATTCAAAATGGCCGCCGAGAATTGAAGTCTCGGCGACCATTTTGAATCTCGCCGAGACCGTCAGGCTGCATACAGGAGGATGGAGAGCAGCGCGCTGGGCAGGAAAGAGGGGTCTCTTTCCTGCCCCGACGTCACTAGACCACCAGGGAAGATCGCGTGAGTAGGGAGAAGTGGTGACAGGGCCGGGGGGGAGGGCGATCCCGAACTCGGAGGGAAGGAGGGAGGGAAATCTCTACCTTTGGACTATAAGACGCACACCCCATTTTCCTCCCAAATTTGGGGGGAAAAAATTGCGTCTTATAGTCCGAAAAATACGGTAAGTGAAACATCTAAGCATTTAATTGACAGTCTAACAGGGTGGGGGTGGGTAGGAGGTATGCATGGGGACATCAATGCATTTCATTAATAGTCTTAACAGGATGGGTGTGGGTAGGTGAGAGGAGGGTGATAGAGAAATACAGGGTCCGTGAAACTCGGGCCGAAGTCGGGCTTTTTCCTCGTTTAACTACAACATAATATACACACACAGTAATTGGATATCTTGGTATGCTTTATCATGGATAGACTTTGAGGATAATCCAAGCCTTGATTTGATATTTAGAGTTATCTTGATTTGTATCTGCCATTTTCAGGGCACAGACTGTAGAAGTCTGCCCGGCACTAGCCCTGCCTCCTAACCACCGGTGCTGCCACACAATCTCTGCTGAGCTTCTGAGGGTCCAACATTTAGTAAAAACACTAAATGATCCAGATCCGCTGTGGCAACTATGCTGGTTCTTCAGATCCTTTTTCCTTCAGCAGGAGCCATGCTGATAGCATATTATTCAAGAACCGAAAGCAATTTCAAGCCAGATTAAATTCAAATAGCAGACAAGCCCTACAAGCCAGTGGCAATCCAAAGGCAAAGCTTCTGAAGCTATTATTTGCAAAGTTTGGTTTGTTTAACGTCTAATGAAGGCAGAGGTACATAACCTCTGGGCCAAGGAGGCAGTCTCTTTATTTTATTTTTTAAGTTCCTTCTGAGCTGCTGACATGTCATCTGCCCATAAGGTTTCCCAAGGGCAGACCAATTAAATGGTTAACTTTCTAATGTTTAAATTCTTCCAGGCTATGGTAAATCTGAAAAGCACATTGCTGCTTTAATAAGCTAGTCTTGTGATTATTTGGCCACGTGTCGTCGTCATGCTTTCGTTGAAATAATTACAGCATTCATAATGATGCTTTGTTTGGATTACAGATTGGATTAGTGGTCTGTCATATACAGTTGTGCTTTAGCAGACACAAGCAACTTGATTCTTTGATTGTTCTAAAAGCATGAAGAAAATTTATTCTAAATTCATGCAACCCCCCCCCCCCCCCACACACACACACACACAAGAACTACCCCCACTCCTCAAAACTATCAGATACTTGTTTCACTCATTCTGCTGAATTGTAGCTGCTTAATGTGCTGTCCCAGCCCCCCACCCCTTGATCTCTGGTGGTCTTCCCTCTGTCACTAAGGCTTCTTTGTGTCTGTTCTTTGCATGCTTACTGTCTGACAGTTGTAGCTCCTGTCATTTGCTGGAAGTCAGTTCCAGGTGTGTTTTGCCATTCTCTCAGCTTCTTCACTTTCAATATCATATGATGGCCAGGGGGAGGGGGAAGTGGAGAGGTTTTGCAGAAAAAATACTGCATGCATTGTACTATACCTCACCAAGATTTAAGTTTCCTTAGATTGATTTTGTTTGTTACTCAAGGCATTTATCTGGGTAGCAGCACCTGCTACCTGGGTGAATGTTGCTGGTTAGGGTATTCTGAGGCACTATGCGGATAATAACGCAGAATCTCCATGGCACTGTCCGTGGTGGTCCGTGGGCATAGGTAAGATGATTCCCTCTCCCCCCCCCCTCAAAGTTATCCAGGGGCCCTTTTACTAAGCCGCAGTAAAAAGTGGCCTGCAGCAGTGCAGTCGCATGTATTATGCTCTGGCCAAGCCAGTTTTTACCCCGTCTACAAAAAAAGTTGTTGTTTTTTTTTTTTTTTTTACTGTTAATGGAAAAGGGTATGCGGTAAAACTGAAACCAGCGCAAGCCTGAAACCGGCCTGAGCCCTTAACGCCACCCATTGATTTAGCGATAGGGGCTCATGAGCGGTGACCGGTTGTCACGCGCCAACTGCCAGTTACCGCTGGAAATGGCACACGTGGGAGGAAATAATCCAAGCGTTACGGGCGTGTGCCGAATTTGAAATTACCGCCAGTGGGTGCACTAGCCTGGTGGTCTCATCCGGGCGCCGCTGCACTCGCTCAGAGCCTACCGTGGCTTAGTAAAAGTACCCCTCGGTTAACAGCATTAAGCCATTGCGTTGCCGTTAAGTGCTCAGGTTCTCTTCCTGTTTTCCAGCTTCACACGCTGCTGGTTAGTGTTAATAAACAAATGCTATATTTTAAATACAGTACCCTATGCCAGTTTATGCATAAAGTATGTTTTTCGTGCCTTTTTTTAAAGGGGTTACCATTGTTTTCCTTATTATTAGACAACAGGTCAGTCCCTTTTACGCTGGAAAATCGAGACTATACTGTGCTAGAAAGGCATGAATTAAATAATAAATATCTGGATTTTTTTGTAACTATGGTAGTTGGTATTTAAAAACACAGTGGATGTCAAAACTGAACATTGACCCAGCAGTGTGCATGTTAAAGATACTTTGAAGCCTCTTCATGAATGTGTCTTTAGAAAAGCATGTATCTTCTTGACATACAATAAGCATGCTCTTTTTTGTAGCGTTATATGGGCTTGTTTGGGTGTGTTCGTATTTGCTAAAATTAGGCATCTAGAAAAGGTAATTCAGAGGGTTCTGTCAGTCGGGATGCTGTCACCTCATGCAGCTGCTGCCGCCTTGCATTTCAGTATGTTAGTGATGTTAAACAGCAGGTGTTGAGAGGGCAAACCACATTCTCTGTGTCGTGGCTGCCTCTTCTACTTTATTTTGCTTGTGTATGTACAGCACCTAGTAAAGGCTGCACCACTTGATATGTTAATGAAATATTATTTTGAAAAAAATCTTGCAAATAAAATTTGACAACTTCATTCAACAGGAGTCAGTGTGATTGATTCCGTTGTTCATTTACATAATACTGTCTTAGATTTCATGGATATTATTATAAAAAAAATACATACTCCTAACAGGAATCCTCTGTCTCGCTGCACCCTACGCCTGGAATAAACTTCCTGAGCCCCTACGTCTTGCCCCATCCTTGGCCACCTTTAAATCTGGACTGAAAGCCCACCTCTTTAACATTGCTTTTTGACTTGTAACCACTCGCCTCCACCTACCCTCCTCCTTCCTGTACACATTAATTGATTTGATTTACTTACTTTATTTTTTGTCTATTAGATTGTAAGCTCTTTGAGCAGGGACTGTCTTTCTTCTATGTTTGTGCAGCGCTGCGTATGCCTTGTAGCGCTATAGAAATGCTAAATAGTAGTAGTAGTAGTACTCTGAGGAATAGATACCTGTGGTTTCATACACACAGGGCCCTGTTTACTAAGCCACGCTATGGGCGCGCTAATTAGTGCACGCTAAAAATTAATGGGCACTGAAAAGTTAGCGCACCTACAGTGCGGCTTAGTAAACAGGGCCCTCAGATTGTAAGCTCTTTGGGGAAGGGAATTTTTAAACTAGTTGCAAACCACCTTGAACTAGAAAGGCAGTCTCAAAATACAAACAGATATACTAGTTGCAGGATCTACTGTGTAATTCCTCTCACATCCCTCTCCTCTGTTCTTGCCTCTCTTCCTTATTGGCTCATTCCCTGCTCCAGGCCCAGATAATGGGCAACGGCTGAGTTTTGATGCCACCATAACTTGGGCTAAACTGGGAGCTTGATTCCACTTTCTTTAGGACCATTCCTGTGATATTTGGGAAAGAAACCCACTCTGACCCTACCTATGGGCACCAGTATCCTAAATCTAGCCCTGCCACACCAAACTAGCCCTCCACAGTCCAATCCCAGCACACCTTCTCACTCCAAATGGGCCTTAAAACCATTCTTCTTTCCATCATACTACTTAGTTTTTCCTGAGGCACATGTGAGCTGCTTTACCCACTCCATGTGCCACCTCTAGTCTATCCAGGCCTGAGCTTGGGTGTCCTTCCCTTCCAGAGGGCTATGTGGCTCTCGCGTGGCCAGCTGTAGCCGTGCCATTGCCTTACATGTGTGATGGAACCAACCATATGGACATTTTTATATATGGCATATATGTATAATGTGCAGCATGATCTTGCAGTCAGTAATTTTAAAGATGATCCGCTGAATGCAGACAGTCTATAAAGCAGTAGCATAGCCTTCCTGGGCTTCCCCCACTTTGGGCTAAGGCCCCCTTCAAAATTGTGGCACCGGATGCATGGCTGGCAGGAATACGCAAGCCCTGCCAGTGGAAGACATTCTCTGCCGGAGCCGGCAGGGTGCTCCAGGTGCTGGATGCCGGTGCTTCCGCACATGCTCAGTTTATGTATTTAACCAAGTATGTGCAGAAGTGCCGGCGTCAGAAGCTAGAGCACCCTGCCGGCTTCCTTGCTGCTTCAGCAGACTGGCGTGGCTCCGGCAGAGAATCTCTCCAGCTGGTGGGGCTTGAGCATCCCAATATGAGGGGGGGGGGGAGAACTAACAGGAAATACTTGCCCCCCCCCAAAAAAAAAAAAAATTTTTTTTGAGTTCTGGTTATACCCCTGCAAAAGAATCCAATTTTCCCTCCAGATTCCAGTCCAATACTGAGTGGAGAAGTGGCCTAGTGGTTAGGGTGGTGGACTTTGGTCCTGGGGAACTGAGGAACTGAGTTCGATTCCCACTTCGGGCACAGGCAGCTCCTTGTGACTCTGGGCAAGTCACTTAACCCTCCATTGCCCCATGTAAGCCGCATTGAGCCTGCCATGAGTGGGAAAGCGCGGGGTACAAATGTAACAAAAATAAAATAGATACTATTGGAGATTCTACATGGAATGTTGCTACTATTGGAGATTCTACATGGAATGTTGCTATTCCACTAGCAACATTCCATGTAGAAGGCTGCGCAGGCTTCTGTTTCTTTGAGTCTGACGTCCTGCACGTACGTGCAGGACGTCAGACTCACAGAAGCAGAAGCCTGCGCGGCCATATTGGTGATCTGCAAGGGCCGACTTCTAGTGGAATAGCAACATTCCATGTAGAATCTCCAATAGTAGCAACAGTGGAGGAGTGGCCTAGTGGTTAGGGTGGTGGACTTTGGTCCTGGGGAACTGAGGAACTGAGTTCAATTCCCACTTCAGGCACAGGCAGCTCCTTGTGACTCTGGGCAAGTCACTTAACCCTCCATTGCCCCATGTAAGCCACATTGAGCCTGCCATGAGTGGGAAAATGCAGGGTACAAATGTAACAAAAAAAAAAATACAGTTACTAAACCCCAGCTTTAAATTTGATAATGTGATAGTTTTCCTGTTTATTTTTACAGGTACCCAGATCAGTTGTTTTGCCCCATCCTCCTTTTCCTGGCGCCAGGCTGCTTACGTGGACTCCTTCTGTTGGGCTGCTGTACAGCAAAAGCACTTATCATCCAGCGAAGCCGGGAATATTCCACTCTGGCTACATAAAGTGAGTGCTCTGGGAAGTCGGCACACAAGATACTGAACAAATGCTGCTAGCTATGCCTTTTTGTTTTCCCTTTGACAACGTAGAAAATGTTTCTTTTCTCAAATCCCACATATTTATTTAATGCAGCGTAGTAAGTGAGGTTTTGCAGTAACTGTGCAATAAAGGGTAACACAGGAGGTTGCCTAAGTAGGACGTCCAAGTATGCGCCTATATTGGAACTATTTTATAAATGCAATATAGGCGCCTGTGTAGGGGCCCTCTCACTAACGCTAATAAGCCCATAGGTACAAAATGGACTGCTTGGCATTTAGCGTTCGCTAATTCTGTTAGCAGAGGTTCCAAGTTACCCAGTTCCAGGCTGGAGATTGGACCAGTCCTGGATTTCTAACCACCCCATCCTGGATCATTATGGAACTTGCAGCACTGATTTCAGTGGGGAGGATCAGGCACCACAAATCCCACACTGCTTTGGAATGGAAATTTCAAAAGCTAGGACTGGCCCAAAATCTCCAGCCTGGAACTGGGTAACTTGGCATCTCTGTGTTAGTGCGCACTAAGCTCTAGTAAAAGGACCCCGAAACGTTCAGCAATTGTGGACAAAATGCACCTGCAGATCTGCTTAGAAGTTGGTGTAAATGTACATGTGTCTTTTACAGACTAGATGAAGGCGGACAATGCCGCATTCAGACTCCTCCTCCCGAATGTGCCTTACATACATGTACATACATAACCCCTGAGGTAACTTTTATAAAAGCTCGTTTTCATAGATAAAAACGAGATTTATTGCAAAAAAAAAGATTATAAAATTGCCTATAGTGTGCATTGACTGTAATACCTCAGTTCTTACTGTAAATGGTATTCTCTGCATAAGAACATAAGAATAGCCACACTGGGTCAGACCAGTGGTCTATCCAGGTCATAAGTACCTGGCAGAAACCCAAATAGTAGCAATATTCCATGCTGCCTTGTAGTTGATATTACTGTGCATTAAGAGGGCAATTCTATAAGAGGGTGTCTAGAATTAGGCTTCCTGAGGGTGTGTGGTAGGAGCCTATCTGCTACTGGAAATTTATTTCACACAATATTTATGTATCAAGCAGCAACATTTTTGGTCACGCCTTCCAAATGGGGATTAAAGCTTTGCCCAGTTTTGTTAGCTTTTAAGAAGATGCTTAAAACGTATCTTTTTAGGAAACATGTTTTGAAAACACTGAATTATTTATAATTCAGTTGATGATAATTCAATGTATTTTCCTAGATGTTGTCATCCGCTTTGAACTACATTTAGTAATAGCAGACTTTAAGCTCTGTAACTGTAACAGTGATTATAGAATATTTAGCGTAACCAGATAGTACGCACCTAACACATGGGCGCAGGCACTTATGCCAACCTTAGCGCCATTGTAAGTGCGAGCAATGGTAGTACCGAATGTACTTGCCTATAAGTTGCTTCCAACTTCCCCCTTAGTTTAAGTCTCTCTGGGATGACTTGCATATGTTGCCCCTTCCCCATCCACAACTCAACCCTTCCTCCTTATTCCCTGATGTGTTTATCCTACACGAACCTTCTACGTTGTCACTCTGTATCTGCTATACCGGAACTGGCGCTCACCATCACGGTTACTATGTAAGCCACATTGAGCCTGCAAATAGGTGGGAAAATGTGGGATACATATGCAATAAATAAATAAAAATAAATCTCTTCACCCAATGGTCTACCGCTCTTCTGCTGCAGCTTGTAGAATAGCTCCCCCCTCCTTATTCATGGTGGAGCTTTAAAAGATACCTTTTCTTATACCCGCACACCTGTTTCAGCCCATGATATGCTTCATGTCATGAAGGCCCTGTGCCAGCACTGAAACTGGAGCCTTGCTTTGGGGAAGGAAACCTTGAAAGCGCTGGCGTGGGGAAGGGAGGGAGAACACTATACTTAACGCTGCCGTGGGGGGAGAGGAAGGTGAAAGAGACTTACTACTACTGCTTATCATTTCTGTAGCGCTACTGGACGTACACAGCGCTTTACACTTGAACATGGAGATACAGTCCCTGCTCGACAGAGCTTACAATCTAATTACCGCTTTTTCTGTGGTTACAATCAAAGCGAAACGTTTATATATTATATACAGATACTTACTTTGTACCTGGGGTAATGGAGGGCTAAGTGACTTCCCCAGAGTCACAAGGAGCTGCAATGGGAATAGATCCCAGTTCCCCAGGATCGAAGTCCGCTCCAGTAGCCATTAGGCTACTCCACCCTAGCAGATTCACATGTATGTCACCCCCCTCTCTTCCCCCCTCCCCCGACTTCTGATTTATGAAAGGTTGACAATTTTGCAAAGGGAGGCTCTTTGGATCCGCACCAAAAAAAAAAGACAGCAAGCAGCAGGTCCAGAGAAAACAGGAAGTCCAGAACTGATGAAGATGCAAAACTCTTTATTGAAAAGATCGCCCCTAATTTGCTGATAAAAAAATTAAAAAAACAAAACAGTGTCAAAGCTGAAATAATTATCTTTGAATACTATCTCAGCTAAAGAGGTTAGAAAGTCAACGGGTTTTTACTATTTTCCTGAAAAGAGAGTGCTTCAGTAAGTTGTCCTTAATAACTTTCAAGGCTTCATCTGGCGGAATGTTCGTATACAATGCTTCAACATCAGTGGTGGCAAAAATGCATCTGTCACCCAATCTGATTCCTTCCAAAAAAAAAATTGATGATGTCGGAAGAATCTTTGATATAAGAGGGTATGGATAGTATCATCAGACATAAAAATTTGTCTGTTAAAATAGAGATGGATTCCAAAATGGATTGATTATAGGACAGTATCAGTCTGCCAGGAGGTTTATCTAAAGAGTAATGTATCTGTGGTAAAATATAGAATACGGGAATGCATGGAGTAGTTGAAACTGCTAGACTTCACAACTTCTGCACTGTTAAGTATATGCAGAGCCCGTGCAGGGCCAAGAGAAGCAGCTTGAGTCAGTGCTGTGAATAACAAGGCAAGAGCCAGAGTGAAATGGGTGAAGGCTGTGGAAAAGGGGGTATGATGAGACAGAAACTGATGGGGATCCAGATTGTAATGATAGGTGAAGCAAAGAGGCAATTGCCTCTTTACTTTACCTATCTAGAGGGTGCTGTCACACAGCTGACAACATGCTTTGGGAAAGGAAACTATGCAGAGGCACCTTAAGGTACTGGTTTACTAAAGTTTTTTGCTGACAGGCACAAAAGAAGAAAAAAAACCCACCTTAAGTCAGTTTCTAAAAGAGCTAATGCTAATCTGGGAAGGGATATCCAGCCCCCCTCCAATTTAAAAAAAACTTCACTGGGCACAATGTTGGAAGGGTTAGAAAGGAGAAGTGAGAAAGGTCTTAGACGCTGGCTCCTAGACTTAATAAAAAATGTGTCAATTCCTTTTATAAGCATACACAATCTGAGGAGCATTACATAACTTTTAAATACTGTTTTTTTGTTGTTGTTTTTTTAACTATCCACTTTTATTTACGCTTTCCAAAAATACTAGGACTAGGGGGCATGCGATGAAGCTACAATGTAGTAAATTTAAAACGAATCGGAGAAACTTTTTCTTCACTCAAAACGTGTAATTAAACTCTGGAATTCGTTGCCAGAGAATGTGGTAAAGGCAGTTAGCTTAGCGGAGTTTTAAAAAGGTTTGGACGGCTTCCTAAAGGAAACGTCCATAGACCGTTATTGAATGGACTTGGGGAAAATCTACTATTTCTGGGATAAGCAGTATAAAATGTTTTGTACTTTTTTGGGGGATCTTGTCAGGTATATTGTGACCGGGATTGGCCACTGTTGGAAACAGGATGCTAGGCTTGATGGACCTTTGGTCTTTCCCAGTATGGCAATACTTATGTAACTTCCTTTAAGAGTGAGTTCCAGTAACAGTGTGGATTGAGGAAAGGTAGTTCAAAGCCTGCTTCTGATGCTTCATTGGGATATAATTATTTCACTATTTGTGGGTGGAAGAGGAGTTGTGCATATTTAGAAGTGATCTACCCAGAAAACGCCCAGTTTTGGGGTGGTGGCGAGAGAGGTTACACAACAGGGCTGTCACAGTGATTCATTGGTTAATGCTATTAATACCTGGATAGGTTTTCCTGGTCAGTCTTTTTTTCTTGCATTTTGGGTTTATAACTACCAGTTTCACTGCAGCTAATCTGTTGCTTTTGAAATATAGGGAAAAAGACCTAGGCAGAATTAGCTCTGGCCCTCAAACTCCACAAGTAGATCTGGTTTTCAGGCTAAATTTATAACAATCACGGTGCCTCTTAAATAAAATGTATGCAAATGTATCTCGTATTATAAACTCACACAATTATAGGTTCATTAATATTCCAATATAGTTATGTATTTGTTGCATTTGTATCCCACATTTTCCCACCTATTTGCAGGCTCAATGTGGCTTACATTATGCCGTAGTGGCGATCGCCATTATCGGACTGAGAAATACAGAGTGGTATTGCATTAAAGTTCATAAGTGACAGAGTACTTTAAGCAGTCAGGTATAGAGAGTTCATTTCCGGAATCACATATACATATCCCAGACACTTTACATAACTATAACAAACATCATCTCTTTGTTTTTGTTTTTTTTTAAATTCATTTTTATTGTCACCAATGCGATACATAGGCACATCTACAATGTTGCAAGTAGTATCAAAAGCAGTTCCGTACAGTATATAGCCTGAACGGCATCCAATAATAAACAGAGATTTAACAACTTAGGTTTTGTAATCCCATAGACGTATCGGCTTTTTAGAATACCCCCTATCCATTCATCTCAAACATCCCATTCCCTCCCATTCCTTCTCACACCAGTCACTACGGAAACACACCCTACCTCCTTCCCTCCTATCCCATCCCCTCCCCCTTCCCTCTTTACCCTAGCTGCTGTAAACAATCTGTCCACACCTTCGAATATTGCATGGATTAAAACTTTATTATATCACTAATGTGTATTATACAACATTTTGTTTCTCTCTAACCAATTAAACTGTAATCGATCCTATGTGTTCTCTTCCTTATAGTTCTCAGTCAGTCCTTAATCAGTCTTATCGCTGCTTATCTGCACAGTGTTCTTAAAATAACGTTATGGAAAAGATCTTGTAAATCTTGACTGATCTTTTATCGTAACAGTGTGCGCGTACTGCTGCAATCCAAAATTCTTAAACAATCATTTTGAAAAGAATAAGTTCCTGGGTACTTATCTGCAGATGTAGTTATTTTTAAAGATTTTTGATATCTTGACTGATCAGGGCCCATGACAATATCCACACTACTGCAGTCCAAACTGATTTGGATTCAGAGTATAGTTCTCCTTTTCGCTTGATATCACCAAACGTAAGGGGTCCTTTTACTAAGGCATGCTGAAAATTTTCTTGCGGTAGTGTAGGCGTGGGTTTTGGGCGCACCTGTTAAAAAAAAAAAAAAAAAGGCCTTTTTTAAAAAAAATTTTTGCCAAAAGTGGACGTGCGGCAAAATCAAAATTGCCGCACGTTAATTTTGGGTCTGGGACCTTACCGCCAGCCATTGACCTAGCGGTAAAGAATCCGGGTGGTAATGACCTACCCGCGACCTAAAATAAAAACTATTTTTCAGACGTGCGTATTGGACGCGTGCCAAAAATGAAATTACCGCAAGAGCCACGCGGTAGTCTGGCAGTAACTCCATTTGCGCACACGTTGGACCTGCATAGACGCTTAACGCGGCTTAGTAAAAGGGCCCTTAAGTGTATGGGATATGAATTTTATAAGAGGAATTCCCTGAAAGCCAAACTTGCCCATGGCACATAACAGCTAGATTTCACTACTGTGATCTAGGATCAACAGGACCGATGTTCAAAAAGGTTTAACTGGCAGAGAGGCTTTTGCCCAGTTAAGCCAGCGGTAAAAGTGGCCCTGGGTACTGTTAAGTGTAAGGTGCAGTCCTGCCAATTCCTTGCCCCATTCTAATTTTTTAAGTTAATGCAGAAATTAGTATGGTAGGTGTCAAGCTACTGCATTTACTATTAACGTGGGAATCAAGCATGCTTGTGCTAACTTTCACACTTTTTAGTAAAATGGCCCTGTGTGTGTGAAGCAGCTGCTTTTAAAACAGAATCTGTTTTCAGATATACCTATAAGTTATTGGGTGATCTCTTCAAAATTCTTTTCATTCTCTCCTGCTCTACCCAGCTGATGAAACTGCATTTCTAGGTGGCAGAAAGGAGGAAGGAATGGCAACACAATTATATAGGTGCCAACTGTGGAAATAGATGCAGGAACAGTGTTCGTGGAGGGGCATTTTCGATATGACATCATGACATCTAAGTCCAACTTTGGACGTTTTGCTAAAAACATCCAAAATTCAAGTGGGGAATATAGACATCTTCAAAACAGAAAAACGTCTATCTTTTTTTTTTTTTTTTTTTAAATGGCTATTTATTAGATGTTTTTGTGCTCTGTGTGTTATCTTTTTGGTCCATTTTCAGGGGAAAAAAAAGTCCCAAGTGAAAAACGCACAAAATTAAGCCATTGGGATGTAGGAGGAGCCAGCATTCTTAGTAGACTGGCCACACAGACCCCAGAAAAGCAATGGGACACCCTAGGGGGCACTGCATTTGACTTCAAATAAATGCTCCCAGCTACACATCTCACCATGCTCCCTTATCCAGGGCCGCCGAGAGGGGGGGCAGGGGGGACAAAATTCCCCTGGCCCGGGCCTCCAAGGGGGGCCTGGCACCGGGGTCAGGCCACTGGCGCTGCAGTCCCCAGTCTCACCTGCTTGCCTCCTCGGCTCCGGGCCCCCTGCATTTGGAGCGGCAGCCACAGATCGCCTCCCTTCCGGCCTTCCCTCTCTGTGTCCCGCCCTCGCGGAAACCGGAAGTTACATCAGACAAGGGTGGGACACAGGGAGGGAAGGCCAGAAAAGAGGTGATTTGCGACTGCCACCTTGAATGCAGGGGGCCCGGAACCATGGAGGCAGGCAGCTGAGACCGCGGACTGCAGCGACGGGGTGGCAGCGGCAGGGAGCAGCAGCGGTAGGGGGAGCGACGGGGGGCCGCGGAGGTGGGGCAGCCGGGCCCGGGGCCCTGCCCTTATCTTGTCTTCTGAGCCCACCCCAAAACCCACTACCCCCAACTGTACACCACTACAATAGCCCTTATGGGTGAAGGGGCATCTGTATGTGGATACAGTGGGTTTCTGGTGAGTTTTGGAGGGCTCACAGTTTTCACTTCAAGTGAAATGAGTAGGAGGAGGTATTGGGCCTGAGTTCACCTGTCTGCAATGCACTGCACCCACTGCTAGACTAATCCAGGGACCTACATGCTGTTTTAATGGACCTGAGTATAACATCTGAGGCTGGCATAGAGGATGGCAAGTAATGTTTTTAATCACATTATTTTTTTTTGGGGGGGGGAGGGGGTTAGTGACCACTTGGGGAGTAAGGGGAGGTCATGTCTGATTCCCTCCAGTGGTCATTTAGGTCAACGTTTTGTGCCTTATTCATTATAAAAACATGTCTAACTCAAAACGACTTAGTTTTAATACTGGACAGTTTTGTTTTGTTCCAGGTCTTAGAAACGCCCAGATCCCGCTCTTAACATGCCCATGACATGCTCTCTTGTGATTTGAATGCACTTCCGATGGACTTCATAGAGAAATGTCTAAAAATTGGTTTTGAAAATGTCAATTTGGATGTTTTTGTGAGAAAAACGTCCATATGCAGATTTATACCACTTTTTGGACGTTTTTCTCTTTTGAAAATGAGCCCCAAAGTAAAATAAATTTGTAATTAGCTATTGAAGTAATTTAATAGGTTGGTTAGCTAACTATAATCTAAAGGCAAGAGGTCTCTTCAAATTTAGGTTACATGACATTACTGTGTCAGTTGAAATGTAAGCTCTTGAACAACCTGAAAAACAAGAAACAGACCTAAGTCATATTTATTGACATCATCAAACATTGCTAAAGCAGTAAATAGTACATAATATTAAAACCTTAGAGATGGGAAGGGTGAGATACATTCAGACCCTGAGTCTATTCGGTCTGCATTCAGGGACTACTACGAAATACTCTATTCCCCAGATATTGAACCCTCTGCAGGTTCTATTGCTGAGTATCTTGATAAAATCGATCTACCAAGGCTACCGGATAGCGCTGGACAGATATTATCTCAGGCTATTGAGCTGGAGGAAATAGATCAAGCAATCGGGGGGTTGGCCGCTAATAAAGCTCCAGGACCCGATGGGTTCACTAATAAGTTCACTGTCCCCCCTTGCTTTTTGCACTTGTTATGGAGCCCCTTGCCATCACTATTTGGTCACATCCAGAGATTATGGGGACATCGAGACCCGGATTCTCCTTTTTGCTGACGATGCACTTCTTACCCTAGTGAAACTGATGGTTTCCTTTCCAGTAGTTTCTGACGTGTTGCAAGACTATGGAGCAGTTTCAGGCTTTAAGATCAACCTTGATAAATCAGAGGCCCTAGATGTGAACATGACTAGTTAACATATAGCTGTATTGCAATCTCAGTTCCCATTTCGGTGGGCAACCCGATATATATGATATCTGAGTATTTTAATATAACCCGTCGGGTTGATGAGTTCTATGAGGTCAAATTCCCCCCTAAGGTGCGGGATCTTTTCCTAGAACTAGATCATTGACAGGGGCTGACACTCCTGGGTAGGGCAGATCAGCGCAGTTAACATGATCATACTCCTCAAATTACTTTATCTATTCATGGCGTTGCCTATCTCTCTACCAGACAAATTCCTGTGGGGTTTACAATGTAGAGTTTTCTCCTTCATATGGAAGAAAAGACCTCTGAGGGTGCGTAAAGAGGTGATGTACCAGCTGAGAGCATTGGGGGGGGGGGGGTCCTATCTTTTTTATTATACTACCAAGCACATCTTTTCTATTATACTACCAAGCAGCCCATCTTAGAATATTGGCAGATTGGTTACAGGGTACAGGGAAGATTTGGAAACGACTTGAGCAGGGGTGGTTAGACCCTCACCCACTGAGAGCAATACCATGGCTGCCTAGACAGGTTCTTGGAGAGATAATTAGAGGTTGCCTGCCTCTGCTCCAGTGGCCTTTGACAACCTGGAGTAGGATACAAGAAAAATTTTTCCCAGGCCGTACATATTTTCTGCACATGTTTATCCGCTTTGCCCCCCACTTTACCCAAGGTACCCAGGATTCCTGTTACCGCTTGTGGGAGGGCCTGGGTCTTTGTGAGTTGGGTCAAATATAGGAGGAGAGTGTAGTTTTGTCCTTTGAAGAGCTATGTAAAGAGTATGGGTTTTCTCTCTTGCATGCCTTTCAATATTACCAGCTGCGAGATCTTATCTTACGTAGGGCAAGAGGTGACTTAAGTTTGTCCGAGACCCTAATTGAACAAGGGCTTATGTGTGGGGGAGGGAGAGGGGGCATTTCGAGAATATATAGGGCTCTCCTCTCATTCCGTAACCCTATTGAGTACTATCTATCTAAGTGGGAGAAAGCTTTGGGTGTAGCATACGAGTTCTCACAATGGGAACAAGCATTTAAATCTTAGCTTCAGGTTTCTATTTCAAGTGCAGTGGTGGAAAATGGGCACAAAATACTTTACTGTTGGTACTATACTCCCCAGCGTTTGGCCAAGATGTTCCACTCTGGTTCAGCACTCTGTTGGCGCCAGTGTGATTCAGAAGGAGATATGTTTCACGTTTGGTGGTCCTACCCGCATGCTCAGACGTTCTGGGCAGATGTTTTGAAATTTATCTTTAATGTAACTGCAGTTAGTTGGCCTATGAAAATGGATTCTTGTCTCTGTCACTTTAAACCTCGTGGAGTTAAAAAGCCTGTTCATCAATTTGCCACACAGGTGTTTGTGGCAAGTAAGATGGTCTTAGCGACGACTTGGAAGAGCCCCACTCTCCCTGGCCTTCAAACAATTTTACGTAAGCTGGACAATATTCATTTGATGTCAAGACTCACAGCTATGCGCACAGGACATCTAACTAAATACCATAAAATTTGGGACTTGTATGTTAAGTGGACCTCACGTCCGGATGCCTCCTGCTCATCTGATACCTAGACCAGAGAGTTCCATCTTGGGAGGGGGAGGGAATTGGGGCTAAACTGTTGTTAGCATTTATTTCTAAGCTCTATTCAATGGGACTGGCTTATGGTTGTATTATTCATTGACAATTCACAGGAGAGACTGAGAGACACTTACCTTATTATCGGACTGTCCCTACGGGAGCACGTTTCACCACTGCTTCTTCAGGGGAAGTCCTCAATCTCATTCTAAGTAGCACAGCTATCCCTTCGTCTTGCTCAGCATACTCTGTGTTCCAAAATAGATTATGCTCGTAATTTAGGAATGTAAATTTAGGAGCATATCCTTTATAGAATAAGGCCCTAAGCAGCTAGTATGTTCACATTGGTGTGTTAACTGGTTAATGCGGGAGCATTTACCACCTCCTAAATAGGCGATGAGTGTATTATCTGCAAAACAATGAAACAAATGGTCAAAAGAAGACATAAGTGCACTAGTGTCATAATCTTGGTGATGTAATAATCCTATTGATGGGACAGTAATTAGGTTTGTCACGTCTTATGGTAAAAAGCCAAGGACGTTTCTAGCTGACATTTAGACTATCATTAATGTTGGTGAAGAAAAAGAATCTTTAAAAATGAGTCACACATCAGTTTGCTATTTTAATTTTACACAAGCTTATTTGATTTTTTTTTTCACATTTTTGCCACTTTTTATCAAGTTTTAGGGCCCTGTTTAGTACTACTACTACTATTTAGCATTTCTATAGCGCTACAAGGCATACGCAGCGCTGCACAAACATAGAAGAAAGACAGTCCCTGCTCAAAGAGCTTACAATCTAATAGACAAAAAAAATAAATAAAGTAAGCAAATCAATTAATGTGAACGGGAAGGAAGAGAGGAGGGTAGGTGGAGGCGAGTGGTTACATGCTATTCTTGACCACTAACTGTGTTATAGGCGCATTAATGTATTTTAACACGCGTTAACCATGTACATGCCTACAATATCCCTATAGGCGCCTACACGGTTAGTGCGTGTGCTAATTGTGGGCGCATTAAAAATGCTAACGCACCTTAGTAAACCAGGGCCCTTAAGGGTCTAATTACCAATCTGAGCCCCATGTTAATGTTATTTAGTAATTAGATACCGATTCAGATATTGGGCAAACAACTCATGTTTTATTTATCAGCCAGTATCATGCATTAACATCGTTAACATTTTCAGTAATTTTATATAACGGTTTTCAGGCTTTCAATGACAACAGAAATAGATTGTTTCCAAAATCTAACGACTTCGGCAACCATAAAACCGTAACCTTGCAAAATTGTTATATGACTAATAAATGTTAATTTATATTGTTCTGTGGTGCTTAGAGCTGAAAGCGACCCTTGAGATTTAATTTTGTAGCATTTCATTTAACTCATTTCATGAAACAGTGATGTTAAAAGAAAAAAATATCCAGATTAAACAGTGCTGAAAAAAAATTACGTGCACAAGAGTACAAAATGAAATAGTTCAATAAAAACAAATATTTGAGTTAAAATTATTTATTAAACTCTCTTATGTGCCATTTTCAATAAAAATCCAACTTTATCCTTGTGGGATTCTAGAAAATGATAAAGCACATGCACTTTAACCTGCCTTGTGATTACCATCTATAGACTTTGGTGATTATTAGAAACATTCATCCAGGAATTGTGGGGGGGAGGGGGGGGGGGTTAGAATAAATTACTGGCAGCCACCTTCTAACATTAAACATTACAAGGCAACATTATCGACATCCGTGAAGGGGAAATCGTTTATAGACCACCATTGAAGCGTCATAATACCATAACTGAGGGGGGGGGGGGCGTTCCAGCATTAACATTGGATACACTATCCCCCGGATTCTATATGTGGTACTGATTAGCGCGCGTTAAATTGTAGGCTGCCAGTTTACACACACTACTCAATTAACAAGCGTATTGGTGTTGATAATTGGCCGATAAAGAGATGTGCGTAAATTCCAGCGTGTGTAGCCAAAATGGGAGTACAGCAGTGGGAGGAGTTTGAGCATGTCAGGGCCATCGATCAAATCTACACACGTGGTTACAGAATAGATTTAGGCACAGGCATTTATAGCAGCTTTTCACTGGCGTAAATGTCTGCTCCTAAATCTAGGCAAGTCCACCCAGCCTAAGTGCTATTCTGTAAACCACGTCTGAATGTAGATGCGGTTTATAGAATACCACTAGGCGCATAAACTGGACACGCCTAGATTTTAGTCGTCATAAGTAGAATTCGGCCCTGTGTCTATGTGCTGGACTTTTTCAAACTCCTCTATTCAGGACATGTTTTGTTTTTGTTTGTTTTTTTTAATTGGTGACTCACATCCTATAACAGAAGAATATTCTGTTTTTGAGAGAATTAGCCACCATCTAATAGTGCCATAATATCTTGTACTTGTTGTTTCCTGTAACTCTGAAACTGATCTATCATGCTTTAGGCAAGATGTCATAACTAAAAATTGTTGCCTAGTGAACAAGAAGGGAAGACGTTGTTTTGCCTGGTTCATGTTTTCAGTCATAGAAAAAAATTTGTACACATTGGCTTTGAGGCTTTTATAATTACTGCAAATAGATGATGACTAAGGATTTTGCATAGAGAAAAAAAAATGTGTGTGTATGTATGTTTGCCACACAGTCAGTTTGACGCACATTAGTGTAAGTTAATGTGCGTTAAATCAATTTTAGCATACATTAAAATTTTTAATGCGCACTAACCGGGGGGTACATTCTTGATTATTATTTTATTTCTTATTTTCTGCCTGCACTCAGAAGCTGTTGAAGCAATGTATTTTTCTGTCCCTGGAGGGCTCACAGTCTGTACCTGAGGCAATGGTGGCTTAAGGGACCCTTTTACTGAGGTGCATAGGCACCTACACGCATCTAATGCACATCAAATTGGCACTACTGCCCGGCTACCGCACAGCCTGGGTGGTAATTCCATTTTTGGTGCGCGCCAAAAACACACGATAGAAAATATTTTCTACTGTAGGGCGCCTACCCGGCGGTAATTGGCAGTTGGCGTACGTTGGACACTTACTGCCTGGTTAGCATGTAAGACCTTACCGCTAAGTCAATGGGTGCCGTTAAGGTCTCAGGCCGAAAATGGACGAGCGCTGGTTTTCATTTTGCCGCACGTCCATTTTCTGGCACAATTAAAAAAAATCCCTTTTTTTAAAGGCGCGCTCAGGAAATGGACCAGCACACATGCAAAACACACGCCTACACCAGTGCAGGCCACTTTTGGGCAGGCCTTAGTAAAAGGGCCTCTAAGGGGCTCGCCCAAGATAAGGAGCTGTAGTGGGATTTAGACCAGGCTCTCCTAGTTCTTAACCCACTGCTCTGGCCCTTAGGCTACTCCTCCTCCACCCATTACATTGGCTGGCTATCCTTAATTTGAATTAGGGAAAAGCAATTATATACTTTCTGCGCTGACAGTTGTATAATTACGATACTAAAACATATGCCAAAGTTTTCTGTAAATTATCCGAGTGACCATTGAGTGAGGCTTTGGATAAGATATTAAGACCACTTAAATTGATCAGGTTTATTTTTTTTTCCACTTTAAATATTTTTATTAATGAAGCAACTTACAACATTCAAGACAATACAGATAATGCCAAGTTGTCCTAAAATATTGGACATCCATATAATATAACAGAAAAGAACAAAACAACAACCCAGTCACCCTTATGGTGAAAATTGAACTATCAACTCCCAATCACTATAAACAACGGTCTACACCCTCAGCTCTGTCCTACCCCCTTAAATTTGTTCAAGCATATAATTGCCTCACTTCCCCCTCTAGCCCTCCTCTTCCATTCCTCCCTTCCCTACCACCCGTTCCTATCAAAGTTTGATTGTCCTCACCCATTCTTGCAGTCGAGACCATCCTCTCTTGCGCCGTAGCTTCCCATCTCTACGGTATGCCGTTAAGCGCTCCATAGCTATGAGTTGTTCTAATTTTGCTTTCCAATCCCCCAAGGAAGGAGGGCCAGTAACTCGCCACTTCCGAGCTATCAGGCATTTTGCTGCCGCCAGACCCCAACGTAACATTTTGCTCCGTTCCCATGAGTCACTGTCATTATACATCCCCAGCAAGCACACCTGTGGACTACACACCATGGAATCTCCAAACATTCTTACCAATGCTTTCATCACCGCCTCCCAAAATGGTATCAACCGGGGGCAGGACCACCAAATGTGCAGAAATGAGCACTTTTGATCAGGTTTATTTAATTTGATTAACCGCTTATGGGTAGCCATCAAAGTGGAATACAAAAAGTAATGAAAATCTAACTTTAAAAACAGAAAAGAACGCCAACTTTTAATAGAAGAGAATAACAGGGATAACAGATAATCAGACAGGTTTCGTGCTAGGCCATTCAGCTAATCACTAGGAGAAAGCTTTGTAATTTTCTGTTTGGAATAAATTCTAGGAATGAGACTGGCCCGGAGATGCCAGATTCTGAGAAGGCAGTATTTGAGTTAGGTTTCTACTAATACCGACTGATAGACTTTTTATCCATTGATCGGAAGCAGAATTTTCAATATTCCATGGCAAGAGTTTACAAATTCTGTGGCAATTAAATGGCACATTTTCATAAAAAATTATTTTTTTAAAATAAAGTTTATAACCTGTCCTTTTTCTGGTGTTTGTGTGCTCCTAGCCTCTGCTCAATTGCCCTCCCCTTGTTCCTTCTCACCCAGTACTTCCCTCACCCTTAATTGTCTTGTCTGTCTGTATTTTTAGATTGTAAGCTCTATTGAGCAGGGATTGTCTCTCTGTGTCAGATGTTAAGCGCTGCGTGCGTCTGGTAGCGCTATACAAATGCTAATAATAATAATAAATGGATTGTTATGATTGGTTCTGATAAAGGAGGAAAGGAACAGTGAATAGTGGAAGGGATCTGGGAGATGGAATAGGAAGAGGTGTAGGGGGGGGGGGGGGCAAAGAGAAAAGTACACTCGCTGATCAAAGTTGTCAGATACACAACCACCTTGAGCTTCTCTTGGCGTATTTCATATTGTTACAGCCCACAATAAATAGCAGGCGTACTGCAGTGGAAGTTACTTTCAGTTTCTAATAGAACAGTTTATACAAGAGATTTATGTGGGGAAAGAGTTGTATGACCTTACATCGCTTTAAAACCAACATGTCTCAAATACATTGCTCAATCTAACTAACCTAGCACACAACTTTCAAAAGAAACCACAGGCCTTGCATCACTTAAGAGCTCTAATGCCAATGAGACATATCTCCGAGTCCTTCGGGGACAGAAGAATACTTCCTCTTCTGAAAAGGAGGATATGCTCGGGGAAAACTGGACATATGGTAATCCTAAATGGAATGGTATAAGAACATTAATCTTTTTAATTAAAAAAAAAAAAAAAAGAAAAGCTTATGTGGATCTTCAGCTTTCTAGCTTTTTATTTGCTAACCCTTTTTAACCTACCTTTGCAGTGGACTGCAGGCTTTTAGGGGCATTTTTACCAAGCTGCGTAGGCACCTACGCACGCCCAATGCGCGTCAATTTGGAGTTACCACACGGCTACCGCGTGGCCCTTGCGGTAATTTCATTTTTGATGTGCATCCGTTGTGCGCGCTGGAAAATAATTTTTATTTTGTGGCGCGGCAGCAACCAGGCGGTAATTGTCATTCTGCGTGCGTAGACGGTTACCGCACGGTTAATGCGTGAGATCTCACCGCTAAGTCAATGGCTGACAGTAAGATCTCAGACTCAAAATGGACGCGGGCCAATTTTTTAATTTTGCCGCATGTCCATTTTCAGCAAAAATTATTTAAAAGGCCTTTTTTTTAAACGTGCGCTGATAAATGGATCTGTGTGTGCCCAAAACACGTGCCTACACTAGCGCAGCCCATTTTTCGGCGCACCTTAGTAAAAGGGCCCCTTAATTAGTTGTTAGGACTGTGAATAGTATTGTCCTGTTTTGTCCTTCGTTTCTGAAACATTCAGTATTTTGAGGTTATTTTTGAAGTTATACCTCAGGGTACTCTTTGCATATGGGTAAATATAGCACATACTATGATAGAAAAACTCTGATGCCAAAGCAGATATTATTTCAGTCTGTCGGGTTTATTCCTAATTCTCATCTCAATACTTTAGTTCAAAGTTTCTGAAGCTCCTAGATTCAATGTGCACAGGCAACATGTTAAGATACGTGTGGAAATTCATTTTAATCAGGCCAATGGCACCCAATACAACAGGGACAATTTATGTATCTTTTCATCACATTTTATTGGTTTCCAGTTGTGTTGGCTAGTATATGAAGATCTTCTTTCTCCATACACAGTTCTCATACTTCTATTAATAATGCTGTTCTGCTTTTCTCCCTTACCCTTGCATCTGTGGGAGTAGAAATGCCCCAGGTGATCACAATGTCTTCATTCTCCATAATTCTGTCAGGGTTGCGATCCCAATATTTTTCTGTTATAGCAACGTTAGCGGGGGGGGGGGGGGCTGGGTGAGAGAGAGAGTAAGAAATGCTGGCTCCTGGGGCAAGTGGTGGGAGAGGCTGAGGCAGTGGGGGGGGGGGGGGGGGGGAGTAGAAGGAGAAATGCTGACTCCAGGGTGGAGGAAAAAGGGAAGAGGAACAGGGACACACAAGAGAGATTGAATGGGAGGGAGTGTAGGAATAGGGTCACAGGAGATAGAAGCACAGAGGAGCGATGCTGAATATGGGGGGAAGGTAGGGATATTGAGAGGGCGGATGCTGAACAGGGATACAGAGGGGAGATGGATGGTAGACCTAGAGAGAGAAGAAATGTCAAAAGGACAGGAGACCCTGGTAAGGGAGTTAAGAGAAGACGCAGGAAAGCAGAAATCAGCCCTTGGGACTGAGCAATGCTCAGACAACAAAGGTACAAAACAGTATTTTTATTCTGAATTTATTAATTGTAATATGTCAGCTTTGGGAAATATGCATCTCCCATAATTTCTGTATTTATTTATTTTACTACCAGAAACTTTCTATACAGGTTTGGAATGTGTTTACTTTTAGCAGGGATTATTTATTGGAGACTTGAAGAGGTTTCTCTCCCCCCCCCCCCCCCCCCCTCCTTCATTCCCACTATTGTAGGAGAGATTGTATTATAGAGGGCTCATCTTAATTTTTCTGCTAGTGTTTACACAGCATCCAGTGGATAACATACTACCTTGCTGGGTCTGTTGTCTACAATTTTTTCTGACACTTTGGCATGTCACACCCAGTGATGAGATGTGTGACTGTTTTCCTGTTCAGTGGTATAAAATTTGCATTTGTCTTGTTCTTAACTAATTTTTCTGTGCTGGTTCTGAACCATCTTTTATATATTTATTTTTATTTAGATTTTGCTCACACCTTTTTCAGTAGTAGCTCAAGGTGAGTTACATTCAGGTACACTGGATATTTCTGTGTTCCAGGAGGGCTCACAATCTAAGTTCGTACCTGAGGCAATGGAGGGTTAAGTGACTTGCCCAAGATCACAAGGAGCAGCAGCGGGATTTGAACCGGCCACCTCTGGATTGCAAGACCGGTGCTCTAACCACTAGGCCACTCCTCCACTCTTGTCTGTAGTTCACTATCCTGTGCTGCAATTCAGTCTCATAATTTTTAAAGTTTGAATTCATCCCCTCCTTAACCATTCATTTTCAGGGATTCAGGTTTTGATCTGCTTGTAGTTTTCTGAAATAGCTCTCTCTATATATTTCCAGTCCTACTGTGCCGTTAGCCAGTTGCTTTTCTTCAGTGACGGCAGATGGCACTGTAGTACTGTTTCTTGGTTATTAGGAGCACCTAGTGATAATTTTCAGGAGCAAATGCTGTATTAGGCTGGAGTGTGGGGGGGAAAAATGCACCTTGCTGAGCCTGGTAAGAGCCTTTGTTTCTTTGTATTTGCAATACTGACAAACAGACCAGGGCGGATTTGGACTGGAAGAACTCCAAGACCATATAGAAAACAGGCTGCAGAGAGGAGAGGAACATTTAATTTTCTTAACCTAAAACAAACAAAAGCAAAGAGAAAAGATCTACAGCACTGCATACCTCTAGTAACACTATAGAAATTTATCAGTAATAGTAGTAGAGCAGGGACTGTTCCTTACAAGTTCAGTGTATAGCGCTGACCTCGTGTGCAACTTTCTTTAAATCAGTCACCTTACTTTCTAACTCCTCTTACTCTCTTACCTATCTATATGTTACATCTTTGCTTTACCCTTCACTATCAATTAAAATGTTCTATTACGTATTGTGGTGACAGTTCAAGTAGTATACCATACCATACTTTGTACTGTTGTTTGAATATTTTTACTGTTGTAATTGCCTATTGCTCATGTTTGATCTATTCTTACTGTACTTGAGTGAATTCCTTCAAAAAGGCGGTAAATAAATCCAAATAAATTAATTAATGCAACTTAAAGCCCTAACACTACTACTACTACTATTTAGTAGTAGGGGTCCTAACATAGTTTGACTGACCTCTTTTACTGCAAAAATATTTAAATAGCGGGTTAAATAGTAATGAGATGCAAAACATGCAACTCATGTATGTAAAACAGCTCATTGCTGTATAAAAACCAGAAAGTGACTTGCGGTGGGTGTCCATGAGGGCCATAATCGAACGGGGCACCCAAGTTTTCCTGAGAGCGTCCTCGCAGGTCGTCCCTGCGAAGGGGTGAGAGAACCCATATTATCGAAACAAGATGGGCGTCCATCTTTTGTTTCGATAATACGGTCGTGGACGCCCAAATCTCAACATTTAGGTCGACCTTAGAGATGGTCGTCCTCGGTTTTCAGCGATAATGGTCGTGGGAGGAGCCAGCATTCGTAGTGCACTGGTCCCCCTGACATGCCAGGACAGCAACCGGGCACCCTAGGGAGCACTGCAGTGGACTAACTGATGCACTAACTGAACAGAAAAAGGCATGCAGTGGTCACTAACCACCTCCCACCCCGAAAAAAAACTTTAAAAACTTTTGTCTTTTTTTTTTTAGAGTATGGGTGAAGGACGTCCTTCGCTATGCCTCCGTCCGTGCGACGGCAGTTGAGGATGTCCAAAATGTGGATGTTTCTGTGAGAAGGACGTCCATGCCTTTGCTATGCCTGTGACACCCCCTTTATTTATTTGGATTTTGGATCACAAGTAGCAGTGAAATTTGGCCATCCCTGTGGGGGAGGCAGTTGAGGATGTCCAAAATGTTTGAAAGAAGGACGTCCACGCTTTTGTTATGCCTCTGCTGACACACACATACCTCCCCCCCCCCCCAGGGACCTGCATACTGGTCCCCCCCCCACAGGGACGGCCAGATTTCAAGGGAGTGGAGGAGTGGCCTAGTGGTTAGAGCACTGGTCTTGTAATCCAGAGGTGGCCGGTTCAAATCCCACTGCTGCTACCTGTGATCGAAAATCCAAATAAATAAAGGGGGTGTCACCGGCATAGCAAAGGCATGGACGTCCTTCTCACAGAAACATCCTCATTTTGGACGTCCTCAACTGCCGTCGCACGGACGGAGGCATAGCGAAGGACGTCCTTCACCCATACTCTTTAAAAAAAAAAAAAAAAAGTTTTTGAAGTTTTTTTCGGGGTGGTAGGTGGTTAGTGACCACTGGGGGAGTCAGGGGAGGTCATCCCCGATTCCCTCCGGTGGTCATTTAGGGCACATTTTTGTGGCTTGGTCGTAAAAAAAAAAAAGACCAAGTAAAGTCGGCCAAGTGTTCGTCAGGGATGCACTTTTTTCCATTATCGCTTGAGGATGCCCATCTGTTAGGCACGCCCCAGTCCCGCCTTTGCTACGGGAAGCAGTTGGGGACGCCCAAAATCGGCTTTCGATTATGCTGATTTGGGCGACCCTGAGAGAAGGACGCCCATCTCCTGATTTGTGTTGAAAGATGGGCGCCCTTCTCTTTCGAAAATAAGCCTGCATATGACCTAGCCAGTCTGTTCATCCACATCTCATTCAGATAGTGAGGTTTTGGGGCAAGTATCTTTTCCTTACCGACAAGGACCCATCTAAACAAACAACAAAATAAAATAACCCTTGACCTAACATCCCACCCACAGGACCAGAATTACAATTGTAATTAGGATTGATTGTCAATTTATTTAAAACTTTAAATAAGAGTTATTTTGCTTTATATAGTTGATTGTTAATTGAATGTGTTCACTTCTAATTTCCTTTTTTCTTCTCTACAGTTTTTCCCATATATTCTTCTACTAGTTGCTGTCCTGTTATACCTCCCTTCCTTATTTTGGCGTTTCACTGCTGCACCTCATCTTTTCTCGGACTTGAAATTTGTCCTGGAAGAGCTAGACAAGGCCTACAACAGGGCAATCAAAGCTGCAAATAGCTATTCAACTGGAGACAAAAAGGAGGCCACCAGCTCATCTCCTACAGTAGATAACCTGGCACAGAGGTAAACTAGTGCTTTTTTGAAATTTGTTTTATCAGGTACAGTGGTTTCTTTATAATAAGTACAAAAAGTAACAGTGAAACCAGAAAGAACAGATACCCCAGAAAAATAAAGTGCTATATTCAATTTTAACTGCCAGACCTTCAACAATTCTTCTAACACTTGTTTCTACTCCCTCCATGGTACCCCACTCTATTGGCTATTTTTGTGTCATCCGCAGGTTATCAATAGAAATCAAACAAAATAAAACATGGAAAAGAAAATAAGATGATACCTTTTTTATTGGACATAACTTAATACATTTCTTGATTAGCTTTCAAAGGTTGCCCTTCTTCGTCAGATTGGAAATAAGAAAATGTGTTAGCTGACAGTGTATATAAGTGAAAACATTCAAGCATTACTATGACAGTCTGACAGGGTGGGAGGATGGGAGTGGGTAGGAGGTATGCATGGGGACATCAAAGCATATCATTGATATTCTAACAGGATGGGTGTGGATAGGTGAGGGGTGGGGTGATCAACAGAGACATACAGCTTTATGGTTTATAATGAGCTAGGAACCCCAGATCCTTGTTAAGTCCTTTCTGTTGGGTGTTAAAATATTCAATCATTCTGACTTCAAAGGTCTTACGTTCTTGTATGGTTTTAAAGTTACCTTTCAGGATTCTCACTGTGAAATCACTAACCCTAACCCTGTGTCATCCGCAAAAAAGCCAAACCTTTCCTTCCAAACCTTCAGCTATGTCTCCCACAAATACATTAAACAGAATAGGCCTCAGCACCGACCCCTGAAGAACTCCAATATTCACCTTCCTTTCCTCTGAGCAGATTCCATTTACCACCACCCTCTGCCACCTATCAGTCAACCAGTTTCCAATCCACTTCACCACTTTCGGTCCTAAGTTCAACCCTTTCAGCTTATTCACTTCTGTGGGGGACCGTATCAAAGGCTTTGCTGAAATCCAAGTAGATTGCATTCGACTCCTTTCCTCTTTGATCACGGTCAGCTCATGTTATCTTTATTTCATATAAATTAAACCTCATTGCACACTAAAAATGGATTAAAGCTAAGTAACTGAAAGACAATTTTCCTTTTTCCCCTTTTATGGCTCCTCTTACATTTCCCTGCCTACCAGTCATACATAATGTTTAGTTGCCTTGAAAAGTTTTTGTCAAAATTCTGGGGGTTACCGTAGGTAATCATCTCACATACTCTGCCTATATCTCAAAGATTGTACAGAAGTGATTCTACATGCTCTTGTCAGATACGCACAGCTCATATTCTCTGATCTGTTTGATTATTGGCTTGTACTTTGATTTCTAGGCTTGATTACTGCAACTCCTTGCTCCAGGGATTGCCTCAATTGCAAATAATTTAAAATACGATCGTCAAGCTGGTTTAGGGTGCTAGGAAATACCCAAAATACTGATGCAGCATCATAAAAGAGCACTGGCTCCTGATTTCTTACCTAATAATGTTTAAAACCCTTATTCTTTCTCATCAGATACTGCATTTTAGGATTCCATCTTTTTAAATATAGTCTCCTTGTACCATATAACGTTTCTTGAGCCCTTTGCTTTGCGCATGAACATCCTTTGGTTGTCCCAACTCAAAATACACCCTCATCTGGCTAAGACTACATGTTTCAGTGTAATTGCTCCTATATCGTGAAACTCCATGCCTTGGGATCTTTGTGTTGAGCCCTCAATCAAGACATTTAAAACATTTCTTAAAGCCTTTATTTTACTCAGGCTGTTCTATCAATAAGATGTACAAATTAATATCACATTGGAGGAGTGGCCTAGTGGTTAGGGTGTTGGACTCTGGTCCTGGGGAACTGAGTTCGATTCCCACTTCAGGCACAGGCATCTCCTTGTGACCCTGGGCAAGTCACTTAACCCTCCATTGCCCCAGGTACAAATAAGTGGTGGACTTTGGTCCTGGGGAACTGGGTTCAATTCCCACTGCAGGCACAGGCAGCTCCTTGTGACCCTGGGCAAGTCACTTAACCCTCCATTGCCCCAGGTACAAATAAGTACCTGTATATGTAAGCCGCATTGAGCCTGCCATGAGTGGGAAAGCGCGGGGTACAAATGTAACAAGAAAAAAAAGAAAATTGTGCACTTGGGTGCCCCATTATGACTCCCTCACATTAGTTAATTCCTCTACTCATTTCCTTGTAACAATCAGTTGTAACATAAGCCCCCTTTTGTTTGGCACTCTCTCTATACCCAAACCTTCTACTTTAAATTGTGGTATAACAAAGGTGAAATGTGAAAATACTAGAAATAAACTGTTAGACATTACAGCTAGATTGAAGCCACAAACATTTACAGTAGCTGTTGTAAATGTACATATGTACAATCTACATACACAGTGGTGTGCTGGTAAATTTTTAATAACGTGTTGTCTCTCTGGGCATAGCCAGCCCTGCAATTTGGGGGGAGGGTTCAACACATTCGGGGGTGCAACACATTCTTCTCTTCCCCCCCCACCTTGGTGTGGGCATGCTAGGCATACCTTTGTTGGAATGGATGCTGAGTCCCTAAATGGATTGCCATCGCTCCCAGCTGCTTGTGTCCTGCTTTGAGCAGCATGCCAGGACTTCTCACGCATGCTCTGAGCGTGTGCGAGAAGTCCTGGCATGCTGCTCAGAGCCAGAAACAAGCAGCGGGATGTGGCAGCAGTGTATTTATTTGGGTGGCGGGGCTCGGCATCCCCACCAGCAAAGTAAAAGGGAGTTCAGGAGGGAGCCCGAGCCCAAATTTTGGGAGCTGGTTGTTAAAGTAGCCGTGGGTGGCCTACTTTTTAACAACCAGCTCCCAAAATTGTTAAAAACTTAACAAACGGCTCTCGTGAACTGGCTCCAGTAACACTTTTCCCCTGCCCAAAACTATCACATTCTCCTGCAAAGTTCATTTCTATAATATTTAAATTCCCTACAGCACCCTGTTGCCTAGTCTTTATTTGTCTTGTTTTGTAACACCATTGGATGTTTGGGAGGTTTTTTTTCTGCAGCTTGATACGATAATAGTTGAAAAAGATGATTTATACTTAATAAAAAGTTTTTATTTTTATCAATGCAAGGCATCAGGTGAATGTGTGGGTGGTTTTTATTGTTGTTTTGTAGCCAGGGTTGAATTCGTAACATATGGCACCATTGTTTAAATGTTCAAACTCATTCACATTCAACACCTGTGTGTAGCTAAATCATTAAAGCAAGGACTTAGGAGAGGTGTTGAAATATGGTCTTTGCACAAAGATAGGCTGCTTATAACCCAGTCCTACAATAAGAAGGGGCTCGGGAACAGGCACAGCATTCTACATGGTGCTATACTAACACAGTGGTCATGACCACACCAACTTCCAGCAGTAGCACATGTGATGGGTCATGAGAAATGGACCGTTTTTATTTTATGTTCTGGCGCTGCATCACCACAAGACACTGAAATCATCTGTTTTCTATTCCACATGTCGGATGTTCTGCATTTGATATTTTTTTTCTTCCTTTTCAGTGTTTGGGAGATATCTGAAAACCAACACTTTAAATATCCTTTTGTAGAGCAGTATCTAAAGTCAAAGAGAAGCTCACAGAATTTAATAGTCAAGTACCTCATCTGCAGATGCCTGACCTTCGTCATCATGTTGTTAGCTTGCATCTATTTGGGCTACTACATCAGTCTGTTCTCTTTGACCGATGAATTTACATGCAACATCAGAACTGGAATTCTAAAGAATGACACGGCACTTCCTGCCCTGATTCAATGCAAACTTATTGCAGTGGGCGTGTTTCAGCTTCTTAGTTACATTAACCTCATTGTGTATGTTTTGGTCATGCCTTTTGTGCTCTATACCATGCTTATTCCATTCAGGAAGAAGTCGGATGTTCTCAGAGTGTATGATATTTTACCAACATTCAGCGTTTTCCAGTTGTCGTCTGGATATTATAATGACCTAAGCCTCTTTCTGCTTTTCATTGAAGAAAATATTAGTGAGCTTAAGTCATACAAATGTCTAAAAGTGTTAGAGAATGTTGCAAGCCATTCAGAGAACATTAACCCAATGCAGCTGCTGCTGAATCTTGGGACAGTAAAGACAGATACAGTAGATGGAAAGCATGCAGTCATCCAACTTGATAACAAAGTTGAAGCACAAAATGGAAAAAATGCAGCAGAACTTAAAGGTAAGGCTTAAATTGCTTTGGAGCTCATTTTCAAAATAGAAAAACACAAAGCGGTATTTGAACATCTTATGTTATGGCCAGTCCTATTAGAGAAGCAAGCAGGTCCCTGGAATAGCCTAGTGGTCGGTGCAATGCACTGTAGAGAAGGGGGACCCAGGCCCATAACCCACTCTATTACACTTGTGGTGGAAAATGTGAGCCCTCCAAACCCCACCAAAAACATACTGTACCCACAGGTAGGTTACACTTGCAGGCATAAGGGCAATTCTAGTGGTATACAGTAGGCGTTTGGTGGGTTTTGGAGGGCTCACCATACAATATAAGGGGGTAACTGTGAGATACGTACCTGGGACCTTTTATTTGAAGTCCACTGCCGTGTCCCCTAGGGTGCCCCACTGCTCTGCTGGGATGTCTGTGTGGCCAGTCTGTTGAGAGATGCTAGCTTCTCCTACATCCCAAAGTCTTGATTTTGTGTTTTTCACATGGAGTTTTTTTTTCTTCAGAAAATGGTCCAAAAAGATTGCTAGACATTGGCCATTTTTTTTGGGGGGGGGGGGGGGGGGGGGAATTAGACGTTTTTCAAGTTAGTAAAAATCCATGTTTGCTACTGGATTTTTGGACGTTTTCTGCAAAAACTCCAAAGTCTGATTTAGATGTCATATTGAAAATGCCCTTTTATGTGTGTTATACTGTGGAACTTTAAAAAAGGCATAAAATTAAATTTACCTGTTCCAGCTATATTTATTGGTGATGGTTTAAACTATTGCTTAGTCAGTGATCTCACATATGAGTAAACTCTAATTACTCCCTGCATATTAACTTTGAGTAAAATAATCCTTATAGCACAGTGTTTAAATTGTATTGCAAGAAAAAAAGCATTTAAACAATTGACAATTCTAAATTATTGAATATTGTCCATGCTTGGTGAATACTTAGATTATTAAGGGCCCTGTTTACAAAGACGCGCTAGCATTTTTTAGCACGCACTAACTGTGTAGACGCCCATAGGAATATTATGGGCATCTACACGGTTAGCACGCATGCTAATTTTTAGCATGCGCTAAAAACAATAACACGCCTTTGTAAACAGGCTTCCAAGTTTGTACCCTACAAATAAGGAAAGGAAACACAAATTTATGAAAATCAGAGTTCGTATCCAATACGAAATACAAAGTTAGCACTTAAGATCTCATATGTGTCATTTTAATATTTTCTTTATTCCTGATCAGGTTCATTTTTTCCCTATTGTACATGATTAAAATTATTTCTCTGTGCCTTTTTAAGGTGAAAAGATGGATAGCTCAAGGAGTTCATTTCAGGGTGCCCCATATTTTGGCAAACACAAGGAGTTTCATTTCAGGAATCTCCTTATTTCGCGGCTTGACCCCTAGCAGTAATACTGCAAGAACCCAACCAGGGGTCAAGAGGCATCATTTTGAAGCCAGTAGCCTATAGGGAAGGAGCAACAGAGGATACTCCTGTTACCTCCCCCCCCCCCCCCCCCCACAAGGTACTAGGGAGACTCCTGACTGGTGTTGAGGTGAATAGAGGGGGAGTGTTTGGGCAGTATTTTTATTATCCTACTGCCCCTTTTAAAGAGGTTTCTGGGAGCATCGAGCCATGCATTGGTGGCCCCAATATTCCTGGGCAGGAAAGATAACACTAGCTGAAAGTGTGCATTATCCCTGGGATTCTGTAAATCCATATTTAACCGTAAAAAAAATTAAGGGTTTACGGTATACATAATTAAAACAAATAAACCTTATATAATCAACAATAAGGTAAGGTAAAGTAACATAACATAAAACCCTCTTATGTTAACATCAAATCCAAATTATGGTAACTACTGCAAAATACATCATCGCTGACAATAGATAACAATCTTATATTAATAACGCTATTTGAACAAATGTGCTCAGTGCCTTCTTTATCATTCTAAATGTGATATAGAGGTACACAATCTCTGTATTACTAGTCTGAACTGGAGACAAGATGCCTGCCCTACATCGGAGATAGAAAAGTGTAAACAGTTTGTAAATTATTATTTAAAAAAAGTTAACAATTGAAATAATTTTCAGCAGCGAAGACGAAATAGGCTACTAATGAAATACATTTCTCTTGCTAAAAAGAATAATTGAAATTGCATCAAAGCCAATGGAGGGCTGTGGAAAGCGATGGTTACTTTATTAATATGGATGAGTCTGCTGTATGCAGAGATGAAAATAACTTCTGATTTGCAGCACCTTTTACAGCATTCAGTTGTCTTGAACTTCTCTTGTGTAATAGCATATGGAGAATAGGTTACATTTTATACTGCTGTCTTGGCATATGCCTATTGAATACAAAAAAAAATATCTTTTGTATCCGAGCAGTACAGTGTCATGAACAGAACACTGCAAATCCTATTAATGTTTATCAAATAACCACTTTCAATGATGGGAATTAGCATTCTTTGAACAGTTATGTCAGCCCATGAGTAACACCAAGGTTTTAAGTTTTAGGGTTAGTTCTGATGTTAGGACTGTAACTTTGTCAAAAGATAAAGTGATGTTGTGGGTTTTTTTTAGCTTTCAACTGAGCATTCGTAAGACCCATACTGGGTCAGACCAATGGTCCATCCAGCCTAGTATCCTGCTTTCAGCAATGGCCAATCCAGGTCACAAGTACCTGGCAGAAACACAGTTAGTAGCACAATTCCACGTTACCAATCCCAGGCTTCCCACATGTCCATCTCAATAACAGGCTATGGACTTTTCCTCCAGGAACTTGCCCAAACCTTTTTTTTTAAACTCAGATACATTAACTGGTTGTTACCACATCCTCTGGCAACAAGTTCCAGAGCTTAACTACTTGTTGAGGTGAAAAAATATTTCCTCCTATTTGTTTTAAAAGTAATTCCATGTAACTTCATTGAGTGTCCCCTAGGCTTTGTACTTTTTGAAAGAGTAAAAAAATCAATTTGCTTCTACTCATTCTACACCACTCAGGATTTTGTAGACCTCAATCATATCTCCCCTCAGATGTCTGTTTTCCAAGCTGAAGAGCCCTAACCTCTTTAGCCTTTCCTCATATGAGAGGAGTTTCATCCCCTTTATCATTTTCTAATTCCACTATGAGGGGCATAATTGAAAGGGATGCCCAAGTTTTGCCGAGGACGTCCTCGCAAAACATCCTGATGGAGGGGTGGGGAAACCCGTATTATCAAAACAAGATGGACGTCCATATTTCGTTTAGATAATACGGTCGGGGACGCCCAAATCCTGAAATTTAGGTCGTCCTTAGAGATGGTTGTCCCTAGAATGGTCATTTCTGATTTTCGGCGATAATGGAAACAAAGGGCGCCCATTTCGGAAATGACCAAATTCTAGCCCTTCGGTCATGGGATGAGCCAGCATTCGTAGTGCACTGGTCCCCCTGACATGCCAGGACACCAGCCGGGCACCCTAGGGGCACTGCAGTGGACTTCACAAATTGCTCCCAGGTACATACCTTGTGTGCTGAGTCCCCCAAAACCCACTACCCACAACTATACACCACTACCATAGCCCTTATGGGTGAAGGGGGCACCTAGATGTGGGTACAGTGGGTTTTGAAGGGCTCACATTTACCACCAGAAATGTAGCAGGTGGGGGGGATGGGTCTGGGTCCGCCTGCCTGAAGTGCACTGCACCCACTAAAACTGCTCCAGGGACCTGCATACTGCTGTGATGGACCTGAGTATGACATTAGAGGCTGGCACAAAATATTTTTAAAGATGTTTTTTTTAGGGTGGGAGGGGGTTAGTGACCATTGGGGGAGTAAGGGGAGGTCATCCCCAATTCTCTCCGGTGGTCACCTGGTCAATTCGGGCACCTTTTTGTGCCTTGGTCGTAAAAAAAAAAAGGACCAGGTAAAGTCGTGCAAGTGCTCGTCAGGGGCGCCTTTTTTTTCCATTATGGGTCGAGGACGTCCATGTGTTAGGCACGCCCAAGTCCCGCCTTCGCTACGCCTCTGACACCCCCCAGTGAACTTTGGTCGTCCCCGTGATGGAAAGCAGTTGGGGATGCTCAAAATCGGCTTTCGATTATACCAATTTGGACGACCCTGTGAGAAGGACGCCCATCTTCCGATTTGTGTCGAAAAATGGGCGTCCTTCTCTTCCGAAAATGAGCCTGTATGTCTTTTTTTTTTTTCTTTAAGTACGGCAAAGAACTGAACACAATATTCTACTAGGTGAGGTCACACCATGGAGCAATACAGAGGCATTATATTTATTCTTGGTCTTAGTTACCATCCCTTTCCATTAGTTTTGAGACACACCGAAACATTTAGAAGTTTTTAGCCAGTACAATTGATTCTACTTAGCAAGATCTCTGGAAAAGATGAAACTTTTTTTTTCATAAGCTCCAGAATGTACCTTCCATTTCTGATCTGTTTACCAGTATATTTTTATCTACTCTTCAGGGTGTTTTCACAGATCAACATGTACTGTTATACACTTGGCCAGGTTTGTTTTATTCTACTTGGGTTCAACCCAGTGCTGTTCATCAACCTCCATTTCAAAACTCAGGGGTCCTTTTACAAAGGGAGTGTGTTGGGCCACTTTTTACTATGGCTGGGAAAAAAGACCATTTTTTTTAAATGTTCTGGAAAATGAGCGTGCGCAAAAGTTAAAACTAGTGCGTGGCTATTTATGGCCTGAGCCCTTACTGTCAGCCATTGACTTAGTGGTAAGGGCTCACATGCTACCCACACAGTAACCATGCAACACCCGCCAAAATGGCCGCGCTGCCGATTACCACTGGTAACACCCCCACGGTAGAAAATACTGCGGGATTCAGCACGCATCAAAGTTGGAATTACCACCAGGTACGTGCGCTACCCCAGCGGTAGTGCCGATTTGGTGCGTGCTGCCTGCACATTAGCCCTTCTGTAGCTTTGTAAAATGGCCACTTTGACTGCTAAAATAGAGATAAGTGAAACTAGGAAAGCAATAGAGCAGAGATGACACCTTTCTCCAAGGTTAGAGAATATTTAAGGAAGTAAGGGGGGAGGCTTAGTAGTGCTAAATCAAACATATAAACGGCAAGTGACCAACTCACCTGCAAATGCGCAGTAGAGACTTCCCCCTCTGTCCTGCCCTTGTGTGAAGACGTGATGACATCAGAGGGCGGAACAGAGAGGGAAACTGAGTCGGACTGCCGCTGGAGCCTGGAAAAGAACATTGCGCGCACCAACCTCCACCCTCTCCCCCATCCCAGCCGCCGCTCCCTCCCCCCTCTGTGCCGGGCCCCCTGCACTGACCTGACAGCGCCTCTCACCTCCGTGTGGAAGCGCTGCAGGCAGCAGCAGAGTGATCTGCTGCCTACAGTGCTTTCACACGGAGGTGAGAGGCGCTGTCAGGTCTGTGCAGTGGGCCCGGCATGGAGGGGGGAAGGAGTGGCGGCGAGGACGGTAGCTGGAAATCTCGCCCGTTTTTATGGCCTTAACGGCTAGTCATTACATATTTAACCTTTTGTTAGCCTTTGTAAAGTTATTACCTCTGCTTTTTCACTTTTTGTTTCATTTAATTACAAAAAAAAATAGCTGCATGTTACTTTAAATTTTCTAAACTTTGGGGGGGGGAGGTTCTAAGCGGCAGTAAGCCCAACGTGGGCTTACCACTTGCTAAACCAGAAGTACCGCTGGGCTACTGCAGCATCCCGGCAGTAGTTTTTTTTTAATTATTTGTTACATTTGTACCCCACATTTTCCCACCTATTTGCAGGCTCAATGTGGTGTATGCTATTTCCAATGCTATAAAATATTTTAATTTTTATAGTGCCAGTGTTTACCTGGCGGTAATCGGGCAGTGCTGCAAGCTGCCCAGTTACGTCCAGGTTACTGCCGGAGCCTTTACTGCCACCTCAATGCTTCACTTGTCGCACTGCCATTTCTTTTTTTTCTTTTTTTTTTTTTTTTTAGCTCCAATATTTTTTATTTGATTTTATCAATGAAACAAAACACAAATGGCTAAAATGTTAGCCAGTATACAAATATGAACAATAAACTGAGCATCAAACAATATACACATCTGATACAAGATAAAAATATCAATTATTATGATTACGGATTAGTAACGATGGGTAGGTAGTCATATCGTGAAAACAGTTAAGAGTACATATCTACACAAGAGTACTAAATATTTGATCTTGAAGGGGAGTCCATATTTTCCTGTATTTAGTCATTGAATTATACTTCTCAGCCTCTGCATATTCATATTTGGCAAGTATGCATACTAAGTTCCACCATGTTAAGTAGGTTGCCTTGGATAAGTCTTTCCAGCAGAAGAAAAGTATTCTTAAGGCCGTATGGAGAAGTATATCCAAAAGTTGTGATTGATATTTATCTAGTGGGCAAAGTACAGCTAATGATCCTAATATGGCTATTTCATATGAAAAGGACCCCGGGATCTTCAATGTAGATGATATGGAGGGGCATAATCGGACGAAAGCGTCTATCTCCATGGGCGTTTATCTCCGAGAACGGGTCCGTGAAGGGGCAGACCGAACCGTATTTTCGAAAAAAATAGACGTCCATGTTTTATTCGACAATTTGTGAGCTGGGCGTTTTTGCTTTTCAGTGACAATGGAAAATGAAAGCGCCCAGCTCAAAAACGAATAAATCCAAGGCATTTGTTTGTGAGCGGGGCCAGGAGTCGTAGTGCACTGGTCCCCCTCACATGCCAGGACACCAACCGGGCACCCTAGGGGGCACTTTTACAAAAACAAAAAAAAAAGGTAAAAGAGCTCCCAGGTGCATAGCACCCTTCCCTTGTGTGTTGAGCCCCCCAAATCCCCCTCAAAACCCACTGCCCACAAGTCTACACCATTATTATAGCCCTAAGGGGTGGAGGGGGGCACCTACATGTGGGTACAGTGGGTTTGGGGGGGGTTGGACGTCCAATAAGCATTAAACAGCACAATTGTAACAGGTAGGGGGGGATGGGCCTGGGTCCACCTGCCTGAAGTCCACTGAGGTATGAAACATCATTTTTTTGTGGTGGGAGGGGGTTAGTGACCACTGGGGGAGTCAGGGGAGGTCATCCCCGATTCCCTCCGATGGTCATCTGGTCATTTAGAGCACTTTTTGGGGCCTTATTCGTGAAAAAACAGGGTCCAGGAAAAGTGCCCTAAATTCTAGCTACAAACGCATACTTTTTTTCCATTATCGGCGAAAGGCGCCCATCTCTGTTCGGGTGATAACCATGCCCCAGTCCCACCTTCACCATGCCTTCGACACACCCCCGTCAACTTTGTACGGTTCCGCGATGAAGTGCAGTTGAAAACGTCCAAGTTCGGCTTTCGATTATACCGTGTTATTCGTTTTTGTGAGATAAACGTCCATCTCCCGCTTTAGGTCGGAACTTGGGCATTTTTCTCGTTCGATTATAAGCAGGATGGTGTTCCATATTGATCTCCAATATTCCTGTATGAAAGTACAGGAGTAGATAATATGTTTAAGAGTTCCTTTATCTTTATTACATGACCAACATTTTTCCGTGTTGTTTTTGGGAACTGATGCTTTTAGTTTAGCGAGTCCAGAGAGCTCTATGTGCCAGCCTTTTACCCACTGCAGTAAAAGGGGGCCTCAGTGCGTGTCTAAAACACGCGTTGACGCCTGCACAGGCCCCCTTTTGCGCAGCTTAGTAAAAGGATCCCTTAGGTAGTAATTCTATTGTGACATTTCAGAACAAAATTAAAGCCAGGCACTGCAAAAGTAATGCTGGCAAATAGTATATTTTGGAAGTAATTTTATACTAGGGTGACTGTTACAAAGGCAACTCAGAAAACATATATCAAAAAATTCAGTTGTTGTTCAGGTGACCATAGGCACTTGCTAGCATCACTGACATGATCATGTTTCGAATGATCATTGGCTCTGTATCAGGGAGCATGGAGAGGCATAATCAAACGGGGCGCCCAAGTTTTCCTGAGGGCGTCCTCGCAGGACGTCCCGGCGAAGGGGCGGGGAAACCCGTATTATCGAAACAAGATGGGCATCCATCTTTCGTTTCGATAATACAGTCGGGGACACCCAAATCTCAACATTTAGGTCGACCTTAGAGATGGTCGTCCCCGATTTTCGGCGATAATGGAAACCGAGGACGCCCATCTCAGAAATGACCAAATGCAAGCCCTTTGGTCGAGGGAGGAGCCAGCATTCATAAATTGCTTCCAGGTGCATAGCTCCCTTACCTTGTGTGTTGAGCCCCCCCCAACCCCCCCCAAAAACCCACTCCCCACAATTGTAGATCACTACCATAGCCCTTAGGGATGAAGGGGGGCACCTAGATGTGGGTACAGTGGGTTTTGGAGGGCTCACATTTACCACCCCAAGTTTAACAGGTGGGGGGGATGGGCCTGGGTCCGCCTGCCTGAAGTGCACTGCAGTACCCACTAAAACTGCTCCAGGGACCTGCATACTGCTGTCATGGAGCTGGGTATGACATTTGAGGCTGGCATAGAGGCTGGAAAAAATATTTTAAAAAAATTTTTTTTAGGTGGGAGGAGGTTAGTGACCACTGGGGAGTAAGGGGAGTTGATCATCTGGTCAGTTCGGGCACCTTTTTGAGGCTTGGTCATAAGAAAAAATGGACCAAGTAAAGTCGGCCAAGTGCTTGTCAGGGGCGCCCTTCTTTTTTCCATTATGGGCCGAGGACACCCATGTGTTAAGCACACCCCAGTCCCGCCTTCACTACGCTTCCGACCCCCCCTCCCCCTCCGGGAACTTTGGTCGTCCCCGCGATGGAAAGCAGTTGAGGGCACCCAAAATCGGCTTTCGATTATGCCGATTTGGGCGACCCCGGGAGAAGGATGCCCATCTCCCGATTTGTGTCGAAAGATGAGCGCCCTTCTCTTTCGAAAATGAGCCCAATAATGATCCAAATCAATTTTGAGTTGTTAGGTGCACATTCATGAATTATTAATGAACCGATGATTATATCTAGAAGCACATTTTCGACTTTTCCTGAAACAGCTTTGAGTATGATGGTCCAAAAAATATATAGTTCTCTGCTAAGGATTTATATGTTCAGGTTTTTCTTGAATTCATTGTTTGCATTTTGCCTGGACTTTTAATTTAAGACCATTTTGTAAAGCAACATAATTGTCTACATACCTTTAGGCTTCCGGATTAAACCCCAATTGTACAGAAATGCTGACACAATTATTACACTTTCTTCACAAAAATTATAAATTTGTGCATGTCCTTTGTGTGAACATGCATGCTTTATATAAATTCAGCCGGATTCTATATAGGGTTCCTAGAGATCCATGCCAACATTCAGGCGTATTCTATAACAATATGCGTAAATTAATTGGCTTAACAAGTTAATCAGCGTTGATAATGGCACTTAAGCAATAATGAGCACTAATTGGCAATAATTAGAATTTACACACACAACTCGCTTATGTATATTCTGTAATGAACTGCGCCTAAATTCTAATGTGCGCAGTTGAAAAGGGACGTGGCTTTGGAAGGGAAATGGGTGCTTTGTGGGCATTCTAAAATTTATGCACATGGTTATAGAATATGGCCCGGTGTGTGCAAATGTACGTGCAGGGATTTACACCATATTTTCATTGTAAATGGCAACGCGTAATTTTAAGCACTGGGATATATCAACTAAGCGTATTCTGTATACCACGCCTAAATCTATGTGCCGCTTATAGAATACACTTAGGTGGAAATATTTACTGCATAAAATTTTTAGGCACCTTATATCTGTTGTGTGTACGTCTGTAGGATGAAAATAAGTAATTAGGGCAATAATTATTCCCTGATAATACTTATTACAAGGTTCCCGCTCAGTCTAGGGGATATTATAAAGGAACCTTGTTGCTGGCACCCTGCCAGTGTTTTGTTCTTCGCCAAAGAACCAAAGTCACGTCACAGGTGATAATTATTATATTTTATTACAGGTAGAAAAATAGACTGCAATAGCTTATATGCAATATAATATCTCTTACTGATATGAACACTAACAAAATATATTGTCTAACTACACTCTGATTATCCTGAGACTACGTACAGTAATGATTAGAACAGTACAAATGATATCCTAATGATCCTTATGAAACCTTATCACATCTTATGCAAAATACACATTAGCAGTTTTCCCTGACCAAGAGCTGACATAAACCAGTCGTACTTAGATAAAACCACTGCCTAACCCCAGACCAGGAAATATATCACTGTGATCTTACCACGCTGTCCTGATGACGGCTTCAGATAAGACCAGAGCAGAATCTCCCCAGACGCTATCTTAGCTGTCTGTGTCTTATGTAGTGCAGGTCTTTCTCAGCAAACAAGCAGGTTCCCATCTCTCCGTTGGTTATCAGAGCCCAAATCTCTGCTACAGGTATTTGCACCAGTTATGCAGGTCACAAGGTTGGTATCATACAGTCTCTAGCTCACCCCAAGCCTTGCTGGATTTCTTAGGTCCTTCACAGGTACTCCTCCTCCGAGGGTCCCTGACTAACTCCTTCTCCCCCTCTCCCTGCGTTTTTCCAGACCTCTCTGTCGGGTGATAGCCTGGACCAATTAGCCTCTCGTGCAGTCCAGTGCATGGGCAAGAAGAGTTCTTTGTATTGTGACCTTGGAGATGGTAACTTCTGGTGCCATGAGTATGACAACCTTCCCAGCGTCTCAGAGATAGAAGGGGGATGGTTGGAACACAGAATGTCCTTGGCTTCAGCAAGCCTGTCAGTGATTTTCCACAAGCTGAAGCTGGATCTTGCTGACACAGAAATGTGCAGGTCAGAGGGTTGCAGCAGCCATCTTATTGTACCAAAATGTCATAGGCTTGTATAGGCCAAGACCAGCTCAGGCTAGATCACAGGGAAATACCCCTACACAGCTTCACCTGTGTCCAGACTGTCTCAGGGAATGCGCACGCAGCATAAAAATAAGCATTCATTTTCCGTGTGCATACTTCTTGCATGCATGTGCAGCTGTACAATTTTATAAAAGCCTTTCTGCATGCAACACAGGCTTTTACCCACAGAAAAAGCTTTATAGTATTACAGCCTCCCCCACCCAATCATATGCATGTGGTAAAGGTTCCATTTCAAAGGACTTCTGTACTGTTTTGTTGCTAGCAGACCCTCCATTTTTTCTTTCATTTTTTTTTTATATATTGGGAATGCCAAGACCTGTTTCAATTTCTGCTATCATTGCATTCCTGATGCAGTGGTTTCTTAAGATGATGATGACAAAAAGAGAGTTGGGGGGGATTGACTTACATTAAAGGTCGGCACTTTCTGTTAACAAACTTTTTACAAATGTCCTAGTAGAAAAAATGATTTCTGAGAGTAGTGTTGACATTTCCTTTAAGGTATTGCCTGCACTGGAATAACAAACTATCCAAAAAGAGAGAGCCTCACAGCTGAACAAGAGTCCTTCGTATATTTCCTCAACATTTAAGAATGAATTAAATAATGTTTTTAAAGTAGTGGTCATATCAAATGTGGAAGGCTTCCACAGTCTGAATAGGTCATTGGCATTAATCTCCACATAATATAATTATTGCACTCAGACTATATACTTGTGGTATACTTCAACATAGAGTCTTTAAAAAAATATATTTATCATGAAGAATTTTAAAGAAGTCAAAGTCCATAGCAACAGGGTTCCGATATGGGTAATATTTCACGCACTGCTTTCTCATGTAGGGTATTAAATCTTACTGTAAACCATTTTGAACATACATAAAAGCGGTATAGAAGAATTGGAATAGAATAGAATGTCTTCAAAAATTAATAGAACGCTGAAGTCTATACATAACCAAAGGTTAGAAAATGAGTTGGAATAATGAAGGCAAACGTGATGGTCACTCTCAAAAGAACAGCAAGTCACCAAAACATCTTCAGCAATAAAAGGAATTCTTATGATATGAAAATGATTTATCAGAAGCAATACGAAATGTCAGGGGATGATCGGACAGCACCCACTCCCTTTCTGGTTGCAAGCTTACAAAATTTAATTAAGAGATGGCTTTTATGCTGCTTCTGGCTAGGGATTTGCAGACCAAAAATCTTCATTTTGCTTAGTTTCCCATATCTTGTGTGGGATTTTGTTTCATTTGGGTTTTAAAAATGTTTCATTTCGGGATCAGTATTGTCAGTAGCTTTCCCTTTCCCTTAAGTCTTAATCTCAGGCATGTTTCTTCCTTTTTCTCCATCGTTCCTGTTGGTTGACATGTAATCTTCCCATTACCCTCTTGTGTTCTATGTTGTTTTATGACTTTTCTGTTCTTATTTCCCCTTCCCCATTTAGTTTACTTATTGTAAACATCTAGATTTCTCCTTGAAAATTTGCAGTATATCAAATAAATTGAACTTGAAGTGCAAAAAGTGCACCCTATTGGCAATCGTAAAAAAATTAATTTGGGGGGTGGGGAGGTTGTGTTATTTTATGTTAAAAACAACATGGGAGATATTCCTTTTCATTGCTACTAAGCCTGCTGCTTTGATTTCCTGTTGAGAAAATGTTCTAAATGACTGGACTCATGGAAGACTCAACTGTTACTGACTTTAATTTGAGTCTTTTTGATGTATGATTGAATGTCAGCCTACATGTTTTCAGCTGTGGGTTGTTTTTTTGTGAGACGTTCTTTTGATATCTGAGGTCTATTTTCTCCAGTGTTTTGAATCTAGTCGGTGCTTGCCCCAAAGTAGAAGAGAAGTGATTTCTGTGGATTTTGATTACCAATCTCTCTATCCCTTAATTTGTTCTTTATTAGATGTTGGCATATCCCATGTCATTTCGGACAAATGCACATCCTTACTTCTGGAATGGTCCTTATTTCTTTTTAAGTACAGAGGGCCCGTGCTGGCATTGGCACGTGTTTTTATCGTTCGCCAAGGTCACCTCTTAGCGCAGTGGGTAAAAGGGAAATCGCTTTCCTGCATTTCAGGGGTGCCCTTACCTCCACCCATTGAGGTGGCAATAAGGGCTCCAGTGCTAACCCAGCAGTAGCCCATTACCGCTGGGTACACTCCGGTGCTAAAACTAAGTATATTTTTGTAGTGCTGGATATGACGGCACGCTAGGGGTGGGAAGTACCGCCGGGCTGTTGCAGTAGCCCCGTGGTACTTTCTGTTTACTACTACTACTACTTGACATTTCTAAAGCGCTACTAGGGTTACGCAGCGATGTACAATTTAACATAGGACAGTCCCTGCTCAAAGGAGCTTACAATCTAAAGGACAAATGTACAGTCAGTCAAATAGGGGCAGTCTAGATTTCCTGAAAGGTATAAAGGTTAGGTGCTGAAAGCAACATTGAAGAGGTGGGCTTTGAGCAAGGATTTGAAGATGGGTAGGGAGGGGGCTTGGCGTAAGGGCTCAGGAAGTTGATTCCAAGCATAGAGTGAGGCGAGGCAGAATGAGCGGAGCCTGGAGTTGGCGGTGGTGGAGAAAGGTACTGAGAGGAGGGATTTGTCCTGTGAGCGGAGGTTATGGGCGGGAACGTAAGGGGAAATGAGGGTAAAGAGGTAATGAGGGGCTGCAGACTGAGTGCATTTGTAGGTAAGAAGGAGAAGCTTGAACTGTATGCGGTATCTGATTGGAAGCCAGTGAAGTGACCTGAGAAGAGGGGTGATATGAGTATATCGGTTCAGGCGGAATATAAGACGTGCAGCAGAGTTCTGAACAGATTGAAGGGGGGATAGATGGCTAAGTGGGAGGCCAGTAAGGAGTAGGTTGCAGTAGTCAAGGCGAGAGGTAATGAGAGCATGGACGAGAGTACGGGTGGTGTGCTCAGAGAGGAAAGGGTGAATTTTGCTGATGTTAAAGAGAGAGCCAAGACCTGTCGCTTCTATCTGCTGGATATGCGCAGAGCTCGCGTTGGGCTTACTGACGCTTAGTAAAAGGGTCCCAGAGTTAAGATGATTTACCAAATTGGTATTTTTTTGAGGGGAGGAGAGGGCAGTGTATTTCAAAGGTTCATATACTTCATTAGTAGCTTTCATAGTAACAAATTGCCTTGAACATTTTCTGCTTATTGTTCCTTCTGCTACTTGTGTAATGGAGAAAATTTCTGTAGTGCAGTTTGCTATAATTTATCTTCCTTTCTGTTTCTTTGACAGACCTGTCTTCTGGTGATGACAAAAAAACAAGCCAAGAAGATAAAAAAGTTCGCCAGAGACTGTTAGATTCTTCTTGCTAATGGACCACAGTTTTTGTGAGTGTTAAACTCACATTCACCAGAAGGTGCGGGATGCACTCCTTTCAGTTGTGGTCACTGAACATATGGTCCTATAAACTAGACTAACTGAATAAGTCGGAGTGACTTCAAAAGTGGAGATGTCTGAATGGTTTAAAGATCCATGAATATTTGGAACTGCAGTTGACTTGATTTTTATTTATTTGTATCCTGAAAGTGGTGAAAACTAAGCTGTTTTTAAAAAAATTATTCTTTTTTTTTTTTCTTTCCCTTTTACATCTCAGTTAACTGTGAAGCTGAACAGCTCAGTCATCACAAAACTTAATGCACTGAATCCTTTCATAGAAGGTACTTCTGCATGTACTTTTTTAAGTTGTTTTGTTTAATGTGGAGGTTTTGTGTTTTTGTTTTTAAGGTTTTCAAATACCTTTGTTTTTGCTGGAGATGAGCCACTCCAAGGTTTCTGGTATGCAGCTAACTAGATTGTAAGCTCTGTCGAGCAGGGACTGTCTCTTCATGTTCAAGAGTACAGCGCTGCGTACGTCTAGTAGCGCTATAGAAATGATAAATAGTAGTAGACCCTGCTCTACTCCACTCCTAACACAAACGATCCCAATAGTGAGCCAATGCTTTTGACTTCCCCTTTGGTTGACATAAGTATTGCCTTACTGGGACAGACCAAGGGTCCATCAAGCCCAGCATGCTGCTTATTGTAGAAATAAGCAGTGGATTTTCCCCAAAGTCCATTTTAATAATGGTCTATGGACTTCGTAAACCATCCAAACCTTTTTGATTAAAAAGGAATTTTCAAGCATGCCTGGATAGGTTGACTTTTATGTGTTTCATCTTAGGAACTCCAGAAGGATTCTGTCTTTTGACACAATAAAAGTACTACAGCAAGTTCTAGATGTAAATTTTTAGAAACTGAGGTCACGTTCCGCATAATGTGGCTTAAGAGTACGGTTTATTAATGTCATAGTGTGTGCAAAATGAACCCATTTGGAGACACTGTCCCTGGAGATATTACCCCTTGAAAATAGTCTTAAGTTTCTCTGGGAACACACTTTTCAGTACAGTTGTTGATGTGGCACTAGCATACTGGTATCTCTTGGTACTTATGTCCGTGCTCACTAGTTTGCTTACTGTTCAGTAGGGATGTGTACAGGCAAAAAAATAGTTTGACCTTTTGTACTGATTTTTCAGGCTTTTTTTTTTTCTGGCTCAATCCAGCCATTCATTTTAATTAAAAAAAAAAATCTAATGCACAACATTATTATTTATACATGCAGATCAACTATATGCTCATTTTAGTTTAATGCATGTTAAATCTATTTTGCACACAGAAATTTGAGGCATAACAAACCAAATGTACTCTGAATGCACATCTCTACTGCTCAAATGAACGTCAACAATTTCACTGAATAAACTGTTCCTGCTTTTCTCCTCTGCTCTTCAACTTATTTGTCTGTGAGAGACCAAGTGGCTTCTCCCTTCTTGTCCCTAGGATAGAACCCCCAGGCCTTCACTCCCTTTCTTCTTTTCTGGCACTATGATTTGATTGGTTTTTAACCTTTCTCTTGTCTGACCAATGTCCATTTGCCTTCCAGTCTGTGTACTCGTTACATTTGTGGCAGTATATTTTGACCGATATGTTTAATGCATGCCCTGCCTGAATTGGATGCACTTGGGTTTTTTTTTAATTTTCAGGGAGGATGAGAGCAGTTGAAGATCTAGCAATTGCCTTTGGCTTCAGGTTTTTGTAATATTTGTAATTATTTTTAATGATTCTGAAAAATGCAGTATAAGAAATCAAATAGCATGTGAAAGATAAACTGCATTGGTTTTCTACATTTTTACCTCAGGTTTAAAAAAAAAAAAAAAAACATCCTTTTGTATACTTTGTAAGCTAGAGGGCTTATGAGAACTTTCTAAGGCACATGGAGGTGAAGCCATGAAATGGCTGACTGTGACGAGGGCCGGATTAACAATATATTGGGCCCTAGGAAAGCATATTTATGGGCCCCCTACTGAGATTTCCGCATCCCCCCACCCCTGGATTTATCTCTTTTCTCACCCTCACCCCCTCCCCTCAAACAGTTCATTTCTCCAGAAGTAGCAGGGAAAGCACAGATCCTATCTATCGGCATGGTGGCAGTGATACTTTGTGAGTGAGCAGAAGGACCCTGCAAGCACATGCTTCAAAAGCAACAAACAGTAACAGGTAACTAGATTAATCATGCAAAATTAGAAAGGTGGAACAACAACAAAAAAAAACAGCAAACAGTAGCAGATAACTGGATTAATCAAGCAAAGTTAGAACAGTGGAACAACAAAAAAACAGCAAACAGATAACTGGATTAATCATGTGAAATTAGAACAGTAGAACAACAACAACAAAAAAAGCAGCAAACAGTAACAGGTAACTGGATTAATAATGCAAACTAGACCAGTGGAACAACAAAAAAACAGTAACAGGTAACTGAATTATGCAAAATTAGCACAGTAGAACAAAAAAAATAAAGCAAACAGGTAACTGGATTAATCATGCAAAATTAGAACAGTGGAACAACAACAAAACAGTAACAGGTAACTGAATTATGCAAAATTAGCACAGTAGAACAAAAAAAAATAAAGCAAACAGGTAACTGGATTAATCATGCAAAATTAGAACAGTGGAACAACAAAAAAACAGTAACAGGTAACTGAATTATGCAAAATTAGAGCAGTAGAAGAAAAAAAAAGCGAACAGGTAACTGGATTAATCGTGCAAAATTAGAACAGTGGAACAACAAGAAAAAGCAGCGAACAGGTAACTGGATTAATCATGCAAACTAGACCAGTGGAACACAACAAAAACAACGAACAGTAACAGGTAATTGGATTAATCATGCAAAATTAGAACAGTGGAACAAAAAAAACAGTAACAGGTAAATGGATTGATCATGCAAAATTAGAACAGTGGAACAGCAAACAGGTAACTGGATTGATCATGTGAAATTAGAGCAGTGGAACAGCAAATAGGTAACTGGATTGATCATGTGAAATTAGAACAGTAGAACAACAACAACAAAAAAGCAGCAAACAGTAACAGGTAACTGGATTAATAATGCAAACTAGACCAGTGGAACAAGAAAAAAACAGTAACAGGTAACTGAATTATGCAAAATTAGCACAGTAGAACAAAAAAAATAAAGCAAACAGGTAACTAGATTAATCATGCAAAATTAGAACAGTGGAACAACAAGAAAAAGCAGCAAACAGGAACAGGTAACTGGATTAATCCTGCAAACTAGACCAGTGGAACACAACAAAAACAACGAACAGTAACAGGTAATTGGATTAATCATGCAAAATTAGAACAGTGGAACAGCAAACAGGTAACTGGATTGATCATGCAAAATTAGAACAGTGGAACAGCAAAAAAAAAAGCAGCAAACAGGAACAGGTAACTGGATTAATCATGCAAAATTAGAGCAGTAGAACAAAAAAAACAGGAACATGTAACTGGATTAATCATGCAAAATTAGAACAGTGGAACAGCAAACAGGAACAGGTAACTGGATTAATCATGCAAAATTAGAGCAGTAGAACAAAAAAAACAGGAACATGTAACTGGATTAATCATGCAAAATTAGAACAGTAGAACAAAAAAAAAAAAACAGCAAACAAGGTAACTGGATTAATCATGTGAAATTAGAACAGTAGAACAACAACAAAAAAAAGCAACAAACAGTAACAGGTAACTGGATTAATCATGCAAACTAGACCAGTGGAACAACAAAAAAACAGTAACAGGTAACTGAATTATGCAAAATTAGAGCAGTAGAACAAAAAAAAATAAAGCAAACAGGTAACTGGGTTAATCATGCAAAATTAGAACAATGGAACAACAAAAAAACAGTAACAGGTAACTGGATTAATCATGCAAAATTAGAACAGTGGAACAACAAAAAAAAGCAGCGAACAGGTAACTGGATTAATCATGCAAAATTAGAACAGTGGAACAGCAAACAGGTAACTGGATTAGTCATGCAAAATTAGAACAGTGGAACAAAAAAAACCACAGTAACAGGTAACTGGATTAATCTTGCAAAATTAGAACAGTGGAACAACAAAAAAAAACAGTAACAGGTAACTGAATTATGCAAAATTAGAACAGTAGAACAAAAAAAATAAAGCAAACAGGTAAATGGATTAATCATGCAAAATTAGAACAGTGGAACAAAAAAAGCCACAGTAACAGGTAACTGGATTAATCTTGCAAAATTAGAACAGTGGAACAACAACAAAAAAACAGTAACAGGTAACTGAATTATGCAAAATTAGAACAGTAGAACAAAAAAAATAAAGCAAACAGGTAACTGGATTAATCATGCAAAGTTAGAACAGTGGAACAACAAAAAAACAGTAACAGGTAACTGAATTATGCAAAATTAGAGCAGTAGAACAAAAAAAAAATAAAGCAAACAGGTAAATGGATTAATCATGCAAAATTAGAACAATGGAACAACAAAAAAACAGTAAAAGGTAACTGGATTAATCATGCAAAATTAGAACAGTGGAACAACAAAAAAAAGCAGCAAACAGGAACAGGTAACTGGATTAATCATGCAAAATTAGAACAGTGGAACAACAAAAAAAAGCAGCAAACAGGAACAGGTAACTGGATTAATCTTGCAAAATTAGAACAGTGGAACAACAAAAAAAAAAAAAAAACAGTAACAGGTAACTGAATTAATCATGCAAAATTAGAACAGTAGAACAAAAAAAATAAAGCAAACAGGTAACTGGATTAATCATGTGGAAATAGAACAGTAGAACAACAACAAAAAAAAAAGCAGCAAACACGAACAGGTAACTGGATTAATCATGCAAACTAGACCAGTGGAACACAACAAAAAACAGTAACAGGTAACTATTATAAAAGAAATGTATACATTTTTTCGCTATCACTATCTCTCCCTTCTACGCTTTTCTCCCCTCGGAAGATGTGAGAAAGTGTTGCGCTGGCGAAGGAGGTGAGTAGTAGCATTAAGGGGGAGGGGGTGCACTGGCACCACTGTTGAAAATCTGCTGTCTTTGACATGTACGGTTTTACAGTGGAAGATCCTGATTTTGAGAAGTCATCCACCTCCAGATTGTCATCCTTGACAAGATCCAGTGAATTCCTTAATGAACCTGTGATGCCCTGGCAAGGACACAGGAAGGATGTCCTGCCATGTGCCATGCCAGTGGTATGTCTATAACTATGTTTCCGCTCTTTCACTTTCTCCCATTCTTCTTAAATTCCTACTCCCTTTCAACAATCCCATTCCCCACAATACTCACTGGCTCCAAAACCCCATGCAGTGCTGAGTCTCCACCTACTCCAGCCCTTGCAGCCCAGCCCCTCCTCCTGTGACTAGAAGCCTCTTCATTGGCTGGATCCTACCATAGTCTCTGCACTGGAAGAGGGGAGGATTGAAGAGTTAGTGCTAAGCTATGAAAAAATATCTAGACACATTAGAATTCTAAAATAAATCCAGACAGTTGGCAATCTGACAGCCCCCCCCCCCCCCCCCCACTAAACGTTTGGGCCCAAGGTATGTGCCTAGTTGGCCTATGCATTAATCCGGCTCTGGCTGTGACAGGAGGAAGAGATGCGCTTAGGTTTATGGTTCTCATACCATTGGTTCACACCTGCCTTCATTATACATAGATAATTTATATTTTCAAGTTTTACTGATTGTAGGAAATGAGAGAGACATTTCAGAGCACTGGCCACTCCCAAGTGACATGTGTCTCTAATTTTTGTGTGTGTGTGAAATACCAGGATAGAGCACTGAGGAAAATGTTACTAGATCTGTTAAACTGGGCAGGTTGCCAGCCAAGGTGCTGTTTCAAAATAATGAGAAATGTTTTACCTATACCTGGACACAGATTCTATTATTGGACTACATTCTTTTAAGATTATGCTCAAACCTAAGTGTTCACTATTTAATAATGTTGCTGCTTTATTTTGCTTTTTTTTTTTTCATGTGATGTAGTAAAATATAAGGGAATTAATGAAACCAGATAGTGTTTGAGCAAAACCCTGTTCTGTAGTTCATGTTTGTATTTAGTTTGATACTGTGACATCAAGACAAGATATTGCAGTGGTGTACATATGCAAAATAAAATTTAAACAGAAAAAAGTTTTGTTTTGTATTAATGGTAATGAAGGGGTCACTATCAGCGGCATAATCGAAAGAGAAGGACGCCCATCTTCTGACACAAATCGGGAGATGGGTGTCCTTCTCTCAGGGTTGCCCAAATCGGCATAATGGAAAGCTGATTTGGGGCGTCCTCAACTGCTTTCCGTCGCGGGGACGACCAAAGTTCACGGGGGTGTCGGCAGTGTACCGAAGGCGGGATGGGGGCGTGGTTAAAAGATGGGTGTCCTCAGCCGATAATGGAAAAAAGAAGGACGTCCCTGACAAGCATTTGGCCAACTTTACTTGGTCCAATTGTTTTCACGACCAAGCCTCAAAAAGGTGCCTGAACTCACCAGATGACCACCGGAGGGAATCGGGGATGACCTCCCTTTACTCCCCAAGTGGTCACCAACCCCCTCCCACCCCCAAAAAAATTAAAAAACATTTTTTCCAGCCTCTATGCCAGCCTCAAATGTCATACCCAGCTCCATCGCAGCAGTATGCAGGTCCCTGGAGCAGTTTTTAGTGAGTGCAGTGCACTTCAGGCAGGCTGGCCCAGGCCCACCCACCCCCTACCTGTTACACTTGTGGTAAATGTGAGCCCTCCAAAACCCACCCGAAACCCAGTGTACCCACATGTAGGTGCCCCCCTTCACCCCTTAGGGCTACGGTAGTGGTGTACAGTTGTGGGGAGTGGGTTTTGGAGGGGGGGTTGGGGGGCTCAGCACCAAAGGTAAGGGAGCTATGCCCCTGGGAGCAATTTGTGAAGACCACTGCAGTGCCCCTAGGGTGCCCGGTTGGTGTCCTGGCATGTGAGGGGGACCAGTGGACTACGAATGCTGGCTCTTCCCACGACCAAAGGGCTTGCATTTGGGCATTTTTGAGATGGGCGTCCTCGTTTTCCATTATCGGCGAAAACCGACCATTTCTCAGGTCGACCTAAATGTTGAGATTTGGGCGTCCTCGACCGTATTATCGAAACAAAAGATGGACGCCCATCTTGTTTCGATAATATGGGATGCCCCGCCCCTTCGCGGGGACGTCCTCAGAGATGGTCGCCCTTAGAGATGTGCATCCCTGTTCGAAAATGCCTCTCCAAGTAAAAGCCTTTACACAAACATGTTTACTCACATTAAAAACAGATTATTGTCCCCACACTCCTGTGAATCTGGATAAAAGTGTATCTGTTAGATGATAGCGCGTGTAGGGGCCCTTTTATTAAGGTGTGCTAACGGATTTTGCATGTGCTAAATTTTAAGAAGGCCATTTTGTACCTGTGGGCTTCATAGCACGTAGCGTACGCTAGATCTGTTAGCGCACCTTAGCTTCACATTGCTGTCCTCGCCAGAGAGACTCACTCTTGCTCTTTGCATATACAGGGTGAGGCAAAATAAATAAATAAAGTAACCCCCTAGAGTTATTGTTGTTTTTTTAATTTATTTTTTGCTGTTTTCTTACCAATTGCTTGGAATTTCAACGTGAAATTTTACAGCTTTATTGAATCCTTTTACTAAGGTGCACTTGTGTAGATGCGTGTATTGGACGCGCGCAGGTCCATTTTTCAGCGCACCTGCAAAAAAGACCTCTTTTTATTTTTTTGTCCGAAAATGGACGTGCAGCAAAATTAAATCGCATCCATTTTTGGCCTGAGACCTTACCACCACCCATTAACCTAGCGGTAAGGTTTCATGTGTTAATTGGGTGATAATGGTCTACGCACATACAATGCAGATTACTGCCTGGTTAGCTTCACGCGCTGGAAAATTTCCAGCATGCTTAGTGGACGCGCATAAAAAATGAAATCACCTGGGTCACACGGTAGCTGGGCAATAGTTCAAAATTGATGCACGTAGCTGCTTACGTGGCTTAGTAAAAGCGAAGGGAGACTTTTTAGTGTGACCACCCAGTGATTTTTGCACACTCAAAAATGTTTGCACTATAAAACTACCATTATTTGAAAAAAGGGGTATCAGCTTTCTATTAATGATTCCACAGTGATGCATACTTTTGTAAACAATAATTTAAATTTGAATTACTTGTATTTGATAATATGATCATTTACAGATAATTTCTTTTAAAAAGCAATTTGGATCAGAACGGCAATCATGAGCAAGGTGTCGGTAGCAGACAAAATAAGAAACCAGACACTGCATGAACAAGGTTTCAGAGCAAAGGTGATAGCGGCTGCAATTTTGTTCAAAATAATAAGGGGTATGCTTACTAAGGTGCGCTTTATACGCGTTAGCGTTCTTAACACGCGTTAATGGTTGATGCACGTTAAATGCTAATGCACCCATAGGAATGTATTGGCGCGTTAGCGTTTAACATGCCTTAACTTTAAAAACATGTTAAAAACAGTAACACGCCTTAGTAAACATACCCTTAGGTGAAAGCGCTTCAGTAAAAGTAAATGTATATTTTTAATACTTAAGTAAAAAAGTACAGTGAAGAACACATTAAAATTCACTTAAGTGAAAGTAAAAACGTTATTGCCTAATATAATACTTTTTGAGTAAAAAGTAAAAGTAACGCAACTACAATGAATGCAACTATTAACGTTTTTATCCCAACAACTTTATTGCTGTACAATTCAATCCACTTTGCTTTTAGTAAAACTACATTTTTGAAAATGACTGTTACTCATGCAAATGTGCTTGTGAGTCATGAATCCAGCACAGCTAAAAAGGTACATCAACTGCACTAGCAGAAAGTGGATTGTTCAGTGTGCTAAAATGTTCCTTCAGATCGGGCCAGGTTGCAATATTACTGATGGCTTCTGCCTGGGTCTGCGGGTTATGATCAAGGGAATCTCTGAAACACTTGACTTCCATATAGCAAAGAGTATTTTATCACCATTATTGTTATCATCTGCATTTGAAGTAGTGCTGTCTAATTCATCACTTGCATCTTTATCTTTATTTCATTGTCATGCTGTCCAATTACAAAGAAGACTTTCACAAAGTTGGAATCATTGTCTTGTTCTAACAATTTTTCCTCTAATGGCAAACTCTGTTTGAATATCTTCGAGAATTGATGCAAGAATGTCAGCTGTGTTGGAACCCTTCAGTGTAAAGGCCAGACAAGCAGACTTCCTCCCTAAGACTCTTACCAATCCAGTGGACAGTTACCCCAATGTAAAATTTTCCATGAGATGATGAACAGTCTGTTGTGGTAGAGACATATGTCTTTCACCAAGAATTGCTACCAGCTTTAGCTTCATCTCCACTTTAAAGTGACTCAACTAATCGCTGTTCTGTTTGGCTGGAGGCCAGTAACCAGTTCAACAAACAGGCAACTCTACTGTTATTACAAGTTAAATTCACTGACTTGCAAAATTTAAGATGAGATGATTTACTGGTGAGGTTTGCAATAGCAAAATCCTGTTCCCAGTTTTGGGATACCCACAATAAATATGCTTGACAAGTGTACCTCATTTGGTTTACTAAGGGATCGTCACTTGCATCTGTGTTCCGCTTTTACTTTTTACTTTTAACTGCAAACATCAGATGTAACTGAGTAAAAGTAGTAAAAATTGGCTTAATTATTACATCAGTAAAAGGAACAAATGTTATCCTGTACTTCTTTACAAGTAAAAGTAACTAGTTACTGTACTTTAGTTACTATACAACACAGGGTGACTGTGTATCATCTCAAAAACTGGAAGCTCCAAATTTGCCAGACCTAAACTCCTTGGACTACCACGTCTGGGGAACAATTTTGGAGGCCTATCACAAGCTGCACCTCAGGCTGCAAACTATTGTTGAACTCAAGGAGGCGCTGCAGATGATCTGGGACAGGCTGCCACAGGGACCAATTGACAAAGCTGTAAAGAACTTCCCAAAGTGACTGAAAGCCTGTGTTAAAGCTGGGGGTGGACACTTTGAGTATTCACAGTGACTGCAAAATTGTGACAATTGTTTCATTTGAATGATGTTATTTTACTGTGTTTTAACTAATTTTAGCACATGCAAAAAACACTACTGTACCTTAATAAACAGGGCCCTCAGTGTCCAAAACGGAGAACAATTTCCTTCCAGATTTTCATGAAATTTGTCTCCTCCCCCCCTCCCCTTTCACTGAAGGAAAGGAGAAAAGAGAATACTTTTCTTATTCATATTGGAAAACAAAATGCGAAAATATATATCCTGGACAGTTACCATCTAAAAGTCTATATAAAATACAAGCAAATTTAAATATAATTCTCACTTCAATAGGCAGCCAATGGAGCCAATTTCCCTTGCTCTTGAGACTAGTGCCTTGATGCTGGAGAAACTTTGCATATGCTGATGATCCTGTAAACTGTATTGGCAGAGCGTAAGCTTCTGGTAGGGACACCCTTCTAGATATGTCTCAAGAGCTATGTAATGGACAAAACAAACTGTAGGTTGCCCAAGGGGGGGGGGGGGGTGTTTCAGGCTGCCAGCCTGTGTGTACATAATTAACTTTCTCAAAAACATAACAATAGAAACCTGAAGATTCTGACAGCGCTGGTATAATAGGTGCTGAAGACATCATCCTGTCATTATTTCCCTACCTCCAGCACATGGTGTATATGGATTGGTGCAGCAGGATAAATTGTTTCTATAGGGTAGCCTTTGGGAAAAGGGCCCATGGGTCAGGTAAAAACACACACACAAAAAAAAACTGCAGATCTCTAATCAATTTTTTTTCAGGAATCTCATAGGATTAGGCTTAGGTGACTCTGCCAATCTGTGTCACTGCACATCAGTAGACAGCATAGCCACAGGGGGGACGTGGGGGTTTAGACACCCCCACACATTTGGTTCAGACCCCCTCCAAAACTGGAGTAGATATTGAATGGCTGGCAGGAAGTTTTCTATTTTCTACTGCCGGGGGTGTTCCCGGCGGTAAATGGCAGCGCAGCCACATTGACACATGCTGCATGATTACCGTGTGAGTAGCGCATGAGCCCTTACGGCTAGGTCAATGGCTGGAGGTAAGGGCACAGGCAGTAAATAGCCATGTGCTACGTTTAATTGTAGCACATGGCCATTTACTGTTCCCGTTGAAAAAAGCCTTTTTTCCAAGCCACGGTAAAAAATGGGCCAGAGCGCTTCCACACTACCGCAGGACACTTTTTACCGTGGCTTAGCAAAAGGACCCCATAGATAGGTAAGAGGAGTTAGAAAATAAGTTGACTAATTTTAATAAAGTTGCACTTGAGGTCAGAGAGGTGATTAAATATTATCTCAGCTGGGGTAGGAGTGGATGAACATGTCCTGCTACAATATGTGCAGCCCGTGCCACTCCTTGTGTATGTGTGTGTGAGACTAACAAGTTAGTTACTTCTTCCATTAAAGGTCTGGGAATGAAGCCAAAGCTAAAATAGCACAAGTTAGTGGTAAAATAATGTCTTTTAACGTTAGCTCACTTTAGTAACTCTGTCAATATTAGGTTTTCATGTGTGCTTTAGAAATATATAGCAAACAAATGTGTCAAATGTTGAAAGTTTTGTAAAGATGTCAGCCACCCACTATTGAAATTCACCTGATTCCTTGTGTCATCTGTAGCTATGGAGAAAGTTAACAGAAAATTGCATATTTAAGTCTCTTTCCTTTCAAAAAGGGATAGTTAATACTTATCTTTTTTTTTTTTAACAGAACAGAATATGAGCCATTGTCACAAAGGATTGTTAGATGCCAAGTATAGAGTTCCAAAGGCTTGAAAAGATAAATGCCAGCTTGTTTTGATCACTTTCTAGGTGCCATCTCCTCAGACTCAGTTTGGTACAGTTTCTGTGCAGCACATTGCTTTCTTTCTTATTTTATTCCTTCAGCAAAAATTGCTTGCCCACTTGAAACACTTCTACAACATCTACAAAAGCTGGTCCTTTTATTTCTTTTTGAAGCCAGGGCTGTTCTTTTTCACACTATCCTCTCCTCTCGCCAAGGGCCCCTTATACTAAGCTGCGTAGGCGCCTACGTGCACCGAACACGCACCACATTGGAGTTACCACCTGGTTACCGTGTGGCCCTTGCGGTAATTTCAGTTTTGGTGTGCATCTGCAACGAGCATCTGAAAAATTTTTTTTTTTTTTCGGGCGTGCGTAATGGACGCGCGCCAAGTGGCATTTGACATTCGTAGGTCATTACCACCCAGATTCTTTACCGCTAGGTCTATGGCTGGCGGTAAGGTCTCAGCCCCAAAATGGACACGCAGCAATTTTGATTTTGCCACACGTCCCTTTTGGCCCCCCCCAAAAAAGAGGCCTTTTTTACAGGCACACTAAAAAAATGGATTGGCGCACCCAAAACCCACGCCTACACTACCGCAAGCCATTTTCAGCGCGCCTTTCTAAAAGGACCCCCAAGGCTCTTGTAATCTCGCCAGACTAATCTTCCTGCCTCCTCTCTTTCTTCTAAACATTCCACTAGCTCCATTTTAGGCAATAAGCTTCTCTTCCCTTTGACATGCATACATGGTCTCATTCCACATTCTCTTTCTACTCTTTTCTATTACTACGTTCTATCTTGCACTCTTTCTGTTCTGAGTGACACACTGCTTCCTTAACTTATGGGGCATGCCTATGTTCTTATGGGCACACAATGAAGCTGTAATTGTCTATTGCTTATGTTTGCTTTATACTTGCTGTACACCGCCTTGAGTGAATTCCTTCAAAAAGGCGGTAAATAAATCCTAATAAATAAATTAAAAATAAACAACTTACTGTTCCCAGAAACCAGCTTCTCTGGTTTATTCTATGCAATCAACTTGACTTCTAACCTCTTGAGAGACACTGTTGCCATTATGAAGGGCCACAGGACTTCCCTGTGTAATGTCATCACACAACTGATCATGGGTTATGCCTTAACCCTTTCATCACCATTGCTTGCTTGGAAATACCTCTATTTTCCATTATTTTTCTACAAAAATACAGTCCATTCCATAGAGCTATTGGTTCCATTGTTTTAAGTCCATTAATCCAACTTACCTAGTGCAAATGTAAAATATTGACTTGACAAATAAAAGGAAACCGTAAACCTCACCATTTTATATAAATGATAGCATTGCTTTATTATCTGTAAACAATTTACTCTGAACTCCCATAATCCACACTGATATCATTGTTCGCTTAACCAATAAACAATTTATCCAGAACTCCTGTAAGCCACATTGAACCTACCAACAGGCGGGAAAATGTGGGACACAAATGCGCAAACAAATAAATAAAAATAAACTTACCTCTCTTTGCTGTAGCTTTTTAGTTTAATTTCTTTTATTGATTTTTGATACAGATACAATCAAGAGCTCACAACATAACAACAAGTAACATTTTACAAAGTAAGGCAATACCGTAGCTCACATGTAAGAAGCAACAATCTACATTCAGAATCAAATTAAGTGAAAACAAGAGAGAGGGAGGAAAGAGGAAAAGAAGAGGGAAAGGGGAGGGGGGGGCTAGAGGATACAAATCAAAATATAAAGCATGCATATGCCAAAAATACATAAAATTTAGTACTGATCTTTGTACCATATCAAAATAAGAGACAAGTGGTAGCCATTTTTCCCTATATGAAGCAAAACAAGAAGATTTCTTTGCAAGGTGTGATTCAAATTTGTAAATTTGGAGCACTAAGTTCCACCATTCCTGGTAGGTAGCCTAATGCAAAGACTTCCAATGGGAGAAGATTACCTTCAATGCTAAAGAAACCATGGTGTTAACAAGAGCCCCTTCACTGGGAGTCAGCAGACTTGTAATACTGATCCCTGAGAATCATAAATTGATAAGTGAGTGAGCCAGGAAGGTGAAAAATGTCTACCAGCTGTAGCTTTTTAATACAATCTCCACCTCGCATTTTTTTAAGTTCCATATCCAAAACAAAGCATCACAATCAACCTGCACAGTCAAATAAATCCTTAGTGACTCACAGTCAAGACATGCATAATATAATTTCACAAAAACTCATTGAAACATAGGGAGGAGTCAAGATGGCGCCGACACGCTGAACGCTGCAAACTTGCTCAGAGTAAATTCGCGGCTAAACTTGATTTTCCTCAAAAAAATGCCCCATAAGCGAAAAGGAACGGTGAGAGCCTTACCTTCTCAGGCTCTTACGTCCTCTCCGATGCAGCGAACTCTGGACGGTTTTGCAATTCGGCGTCCACCAGGTGATTCAGGAAGAGGAAACCCGCTTGACGCCAGTGCAGGGGCTCAGACATCGCTGGAAGTTGAGATCTCTTTGTCTCCCCCGACTGTTGGTACTCCACTCTGCCCAGCTGCGATTCGGGAAGGGGTTGCTGAACTACAAGCTCCGGAAGTCGGAGGCGGTGTGGCCAGCGGAGAGGGCCCCCTCCCGGAGTTGGAGTCGGCTGTTGAAGGTAATTCGACGTGGGAGACCCCGCCAAGAGTGGTAACGCTTGACATGCTTTGGCAGTCAATGCAAAAAATGCAAGACTTAATAATAAATTCTACTCAAGAGACCAAAAAACTTGCAAATACTGTAGGCCAGCTATCTCAATCTATGGATAAGCTGAAGCAAGACTTAAAAGATCAGGAAAAACACTCTCAGGAAGAAGCTGTGAAAATTAATGAAAAATTCACTGCAGTGATGAAAGATATGTCTATGCGTCAAAGGATTGAACAAATAGAAAACTATAATAGGCGATTGAACATGCAAATTCTTAATTTCCCCAAACCAATAGGAATGTTACCATGTGATTTGTTCAAAAAGTTTCTTGTGGAGAATTTAAAATTTTCAACTCAAAATATTCCGCCGATAAATAAGATTTATTTTTTACCTACAAAGAAAGATCGAGAAGGTGTTTTGGAGGAAGCTGAGGAATTGAATGATATTTCACAGATATTGGAGGACTCTTTGTCCGAGGTGACAACTAGAGCTACCCTTCTTGTATCCTTCATATTTGAGCAAGACTTTGACGCTATATTAAACCTTTATTTTAAAAATACACAGCAACAATTTTGTGGACAGAAGTTGTGGATATTTCCCGACGTGACTAAAATCACTCAAGAAAGAAGAAAACAGTTTCTGGAAATGAAAGAGGAAACCAGGTCTTTAGGGGCAACTTTCTTACTTGCTTATCCTTGCAAGTGCGTTATAAAATATCTAAATATAAAGTATGTATTTTTGTACCGACACAATTGAGAGAATTTATAAATATGAAAAAGCTTGTCAAATGATAAAACCAACATAAAGTATTGTGAATGGTGGTATTTAGGGCTAGGCCTTTCCTTACGTTTTTCTTTTTTTTTATGTTCCCTTGAACTATTTGGACTCCTTCCTCCTTTAATAGTGGTCAAAGGAAGATATGGTGAAATAATAATGTTTTTCTTTAGTTAATTATGTTTCCACTTGAATGGTATGTATCACTTATATCTGTATTTCTTGTAGCAAGTATAATGCTTGTAAAGTTATGAAAATTTTCAGTAAATAAATTAAAAAAAAACCTCATTGAAACATAAACTTAAAATGAAAGCATCTCCATGTCCTTTTCAGAGGCGTAGCTAGGTGGGGCGCCAGGGGAGCAACCGCTCCCCCAAACAGACTTCCAGTGGTGCTGGCACCTATTTTCAGGTGGTCCGTTGCGCCTACATATGTAATCCGCTGTCCGCACCCCTTGGCGTCACAACCTGGCTACGCTTTGTAGTCAAGTATGCACAGCTTCTCAAAAGATTTTCAAAGCACTTAGACTTACAAAGTTCCATAGGTTATTATGGAACTTTGTAAGTCTAGAGTTTTGAAAATACGCTTCATTAATGTAATTTTTAAGTCTAAGTGCTTTGAAAATATGTTATTCGCAGTAAATAAGTGCATTCAGGATTCTTCTCTCTTGTGCCTTGTAATACTGGATTTATCTTCACACATTCTCAGTCTAAAAAATCTTGATGTCTGTCAAATATAGATCCTTTTACAAAGACAAATAATGCAGTATACTGCATAATCACTTTTGCAATTAGTGAAATATTGCAGCCTATAAACATTATAAAGTACTAGCAAGTAACATCCAATTTGCTAAAGATAAAAGTAAGAGGAGGAAAAAGGACTTCAGTGGCTTAGGTCACATCTGAAATAAGGCTTGGACTAATGAACCACCCTACTTCTTCATCAGTCCTATAAATCTCCTACACAGTTCCATATTTATTTAATATTTTGACAAATTTTTTTCTTTTTTTCAATATTAAAGTCTACATTCAATCATGTTCACTCGGATCTTATCTGAAACAAAAGCTGCTTTGCTCTACAGTGCCAGATAGCTAGAAGTGCCATTTAACTGGCCAGGAGTTAAGACCGTTTTTCAGTAAATCCAACCTGATAAAGATTGTGCATGCTTTAGTCACTAGTAGGTTGGATTATTGCAATTCGCTTTTCTGGGGATTAACTACATTTAGTCTGAAGAGACAGCAACTTGCTTGTACATAACACGGCACAGCACATTTGGTAGCCAGGGGAAAGAAATATGATCATGTTTCACCCGTGTTGGCTGAACTTCTTTGCCCATTTCTGCAAGGATTAATTTTAAGCTAATATGCCAAGTTTACAAGGACTATTGAAAATAATCCTGTTTAGAAGGAATGGATCCATGGAATCTTAGTGGAGATTGGGTGGGCAACACCAGTAATTGGGCAGCAAAACGAGTGCTGGGCAGATTTCTATGGTCTATGCCCTTATCATGACTGAATAGATAGGGATGGGCTTGAGTGCAAATTTTAAGGGGCTTCAACATTAGCTTCAGAACTTTTAGTAAAAGAAGAGTGCTCGGCAGACTTCTAGGGTCTGTGCCCTGAGAATGGCAAGGATAAATCAAACTCAGGTATACATATAAAGTATCGCATACCGTGTAAAATGAGTTTACCTTGTTGGGCAGACTGGATGGACCGTACAGGTCTTTATCTGACATCATTTACTATGGGGCCTTTTTACTAAATGTGTAAGCGTCTACGTGCGCCCAATGTGCGCCAAAAGGGAGTTACCACCAGGCTACCGCATGGCTCTTGTGGTAATTTCATTTTTGACGTGTGTCCAATACGCATATCTGAAAAATAATTTTTATTTTTGGATGCGCATATCGGACACGCACCAAGTGGCATTTGACGCATGTAGGTCATTACCGCCTGGTTACAGCGTGAGACTTTACCAGTAGGTCAATGGCTGGTGGTAAGGTTTCAGATCCAAAATGGACGCGCGGCAATTTTGATTTTGCTGCACGTCCATTTTTGGCAAAAAAGTTAAAAAAGGCTTTTTTTTTTTACAGGTGCACTGAAAAATGATTCTGTGCATGCCCAAAACACGCATCTACACTACCACAGGCCATTTTTCAGTGTGCCTTTGTGAAAGGGCCCCTAGGTTACTATATATGGGCACCCATACATATCTCTCTGAAGAGCTGCAAGTGTCTCAGTGCTCATTGCACCCTTCTCTGAGTTGTCTGCTTCAGCTTCCTTAACTGAGTTCAGCCAAACTGAACTTTTTAATACCAAGTCAATGACTGCTACTAGGGACAGAGCTGTTTGTTATAATGGACCTTTATTGGGGAACATTTTAGCAATAGAAATTAACAGTATTACCAGCTATATTGGCCTTAAAGACTTGGGTTTTTGTGAGCATTTTTGGCAGCTCTTTATCAATTTTTTTGTTGTGTGTACTGTTTTATTATGGCTTTTATTATATTGTATTATTGTATTGTTATATAATAATTTGTTCAGTTTTTGAAAACTTCTTTTGACTGTAAACCACTTTAAAACTTTCTTGTGTTAAGCAGTATATCAAATTAATAAATCAAATAATGAAAATGACTAGTACTCCTAATTCAATTATTGGTACTTAAGTCCTTTATTTAATTGTATGATCTTCTGTTTTATCTGTTATCTCTGTTTTTACAATTCTATATCTATTTAAATTCACATGAACATTTCACTAACTTGGATTTTTTCCAGCTCCCTTAACAATTGACTATTTTTCATTCTCTGACGAGTACATGCATTATTTAATACACACAGGTATTATTGTGTCAAATCTGCTCATCCAAAGCAGTTCTACTTTAAATAAGTTTCCACTGATTTCCACTTCTAGGGTTTCTCAGTATCTGTTCAACTCGCAGATGAATTGTTGACATCACTGATCTTCACTGTGGCCTGTCCAGTAACTCAAGAGGATTTTTCGGAGATGCACTTTGCTGTCATCTCACATGTGGGAAAAGATTGTCTATGATATTCCACTCTTCAAGTTGAGTTTTCCATTAAGTCATACAGGGAACAATATGCAAAGCAATTTATGCAGCTAACTTTGGGAATTAATCAGCTACATTGCCATTTTTTACATTTCCAGTCCATTGAACGGTTAAAGAAATGATAAGTTAGAATCATGACAGGGGTGAGGTAAAACTTTAAGGGGTCCTTTTACCAAGGTGTGCTAATGGATTTAGCACATGCTAGCAAATTAGTGTGCATTAACTGCCATGCAGCCCAATGGGCTGCAAGGCATTCACCATGCACTAAGGGGTACGTTTACTAAGGTGCATTAGCGTTTTTAACGTGCCTGTAAATTTAAGGCATGTTAAAACTTTAAACGTGCCTATACATTTCTATGGACACATTAGCGTTTAACGCACGTAAACCATTTATGTGCGTTAAAAACACTAACGCACCCATAGTACCACTTAGTAAACCTAGCCCTAAATCTGTTAGCACACCTTAGTAAAAGGACCTCTAAGTGTGTAGTGACCAGGTTGATATTATCTCCTTGCCCTTCCACCTCCCTCTGTTACTCAATTATCCTGCACCCTTGACTCAACTTTCAGCTACTTGGGTCCCAAACGTTTGAATGGCCTACCTTTACACATCAGAAATCAGACATTTCCCCTCTAAATTCAAAAAAACCACACCTCTTCTCCATTTTCAGCTCCAGCTCCATTCTCTCACCTGTCCCCTGGATCAGCTCCCACCTCCAGCTCTGCCTCTAGTCAAACAGGTCTGGAGCGCTGGCAATGCATGCTCCTCTGAACCACAGATTAACCACTTCTGGTTTCACAAAACTGGAAGTAGTTAATTTTGTGACTCAGAGGAGTATACAGTGCCGGTGCATCAGACCATACAAGTTCAATTTTGGTCGCCGCATCTCAAAAAAGATATAGTGGAATTAGAAAAGGTGCAGAGAAGGGTGACGAAAATGATGAAGGGGATGGGACGACTTCCCTATGAGGAAAGGCTAAAGCGGCTAGGGTTCTTCAGGTTAGAGAAAAGGCGGCTGAGGGGAAATATGATAGAGGTATATAAAATAATGAGTGGAGTTGAACGGGTAGATATGAAGCGTCTGTTCACGCTTTCCAAAAATACTAGGACTAGGGAGCATGCAATGAAGCTACAATGTAGTAAATTTAAAACGAATCGGAGAAAATATTTCTTCACTCAACGTGTAATTAAACTCTGGAATTCGTTGCCGGAGAATGTGGTAAAGGTGGTTAGCTTAGCGGAGTTTAAAAAAAGGTTTGGACAGCTTCCTAAAGGAAAAGTCCATAGACCGTTATGCTGGGCTCGATGGACTTTTGGTCTTTCCCAGTATGGCAATACTTATGTACTTATGTATTTGACTAGAGGCAGAGTGGCGGCATTGAAAAAGAGCAGGGCAGCTGGGGAGGGCTAAAGTCAGGCGCCCCTGAATGTTGGTGCCCCCCTGCCCTGCATACCCTGCTTACCGCATTCCACTGGCCCTGCTGAAACAATTGCACTGGTTACCGGTGTTTTACTTAATTCAATACAATGATAGACCTCATCAACCTGCCAACCAGAAACACCACAAAATCTGCACAATCATACCTAAACCTCCACTACCCAAGCAGCAAAGGAGTCTTTTTGATACATCAAACTTTGTATTTGTTAGTGCCATTCTATTTTACTCAAACTGTGTGTGCTTATCCTAAACGGACACTGAGATCAGAACACACTATCCCCTGGATTCTATATACGGCATGCTGAGTAGTGTAAGTTAAATTGTGCATGTGGGGAATTTATGCATGCTACTCAATTTGTTAATGAGCCTACTAGTGTTGATAATTGGCTGATAATGACCAATTATCAACATTAATTGGAATTTAAACGTACATATTCTAAAAAGAGGCGCATGTAAATTCCAGTGTTATTCTATCAAACCAATGCAAAGAGGGTCCAGAGTACATAAATAAAGTACAGAAAACAAAAAGAAGCACTGAGAGCCTTCAAAATCGGAACACAATTCCTTTAATAGTGTAACTTGAAAATCAGTCTTCTATTAGTGACCGTGTTTCAGCACACAGCGCCTGCATCAGAGGTCTGCCTCAAACATAAACAACAATGTAAATATAGCATGAAAAATAAAGATGTATATATCAAAAAAATAATAATGGAACCCAAAACAAATAATGAGATAGGTAAAGTGGGCATACTGATGCCCGCCCGAAAGACCTTTTCTCACCTGCTGTCCCTCTTTTATGCCTTCCTTCCCCCTTTCGCCCCCCTCCCTCCCTCCCCTGTTTTCTTTAACCCTTTCCTTCCCGCTGGCCTACAGCCCAGTTGTGTCCGGCCTCCCTATTTGGTTTGGCCTTCTCCTAAATTATATTAAATGTGCCATGTGCACATACAGCACATGAGGAGTATTTTATAACTAAGAAAGAAAACATGTTGAAGTTTTTTCTAAACTGAATACATTTGTCTTTGAAGCAGTACGAATAAATCATCCTTAAATATGTCACCAGAATTGCTCATTAATCTAGCTACTGTATTCTGAAGCTTTTTGGAGTTTAATATGCTGTTTGAGAACAGCCCATATATGAACTGTTGCAAAAATCTAGCTGTATCGGTATGTAGGCTTGCATAATTAGTTTAAATTGTCTATATTGTAGTGCTGCAGTGCTATGACGAAGAGAGAAAACATCTTCATAGCTAGACACTGCGTATATAAACAATATTACTTTTCCTTCAGATTGGAAACCCTGTGGTTATCATTTACTGAATAATAAAAGCTGCCTGTCCTACTGCAGCTGGAGGAATCAATTAAACTTTGATCATCAAATTAACCTTAAATTAAATAGACTTGCTTAAAATGTAATATATTAGATGTTAATTCAGTTCAAATTTACTTTTAATTTGTGGAGGTTGACTCAGGTTTTCTCTCACCAGGGTTTTGTTATGCTGCATCTGTTTAATTTTCTACATGGTAGAAAATATTAAGTTATAATTATATTCCTGGTGGGGTTGCTATTTATTTCATTCTTGTTTATTACAATGACATTTTTTATGCACTACCAGCCCTGTTATTAAACTATTAATATTATTTATTCTTGAAGAATTATAGATAAGGGGTCAAGAATGTTTGTCTGCATCTATCTTTCTGTCTGAGGTCAAAAACTTCACAGAACAAGACCAAATTTGACATAAGCAAAATAATGGTGATGAGAAACATCAGTTTTGAAAATGCTCCAGATTGGACCAGGAGTTCTAGAGAAATAAGTTCCCTGAAAAATGCATTTCTATGGGAAAAACAGTTACAGCTTCTGTGGCAAAGAAACTTAGATACAGTTAAAACATTTCTCCTTTCAAACTGGCTCTCCCATTTTTTCTACTCTCCCAGTCCAAAACAAACCCAGACACAGACACTCATGCAACACATCACAAATACAAAAACATGTGCCAACACACACACCCACACCACTACACAAAAACACATGTATACACGCCTATATTTCTACTAGTAGGGTAGGAAGAAACCTTTAATAGCTCTACTAAATTATTGCATTGTGATCTTTGGTGCAGCAAATGAGAGGAAGCCCATAGGAATTAAATGGGCTTCCTCTCATTTCCAGTGCAGGAATCACTAACGTGGTTTTGTAAAAGAAGCCATAAATGTTGTTTAATAGTAATATTATTATTATTATTTGTTACATTTGTATCCCACATTTTCCCACCTTTTTGCAGGCTCAATGTGGCTTACCTATTACTGTTAACTGCGTTAGCCGATTCCGGTCTGAACAAATACATGGTATGAATGAGTACAAGGTGATATTGTGGTAGAATGAGGTACATGTATGGTAGGTACAATTGGGGGGAACTTAGAGAGGGAGAGGGGGAAGAAGAGTCAGGTCATGTCTGTTACGGTCTTTCGTTACATTGTGTCGCAAGTGTCCAGGTATTTTTATGTTGGGTCAGTGGGGTATGCTCTTCTGAACAGGTCTGTCTTTAGTGCTTTCCAAAAATTTAGGTGGTTGAGCATAGTTTTTACTGCTTTTGGCAATTTGTTCCATAGTTGTGTGCTTAGGTAGGAAAAGCTGGATGCATAGATGGATTTGTATTTGAGTCCTTTGCTGCTTGGGTAGTGGAAGTTTAGGTATGATGGTGCAGATTTTGTGGTGTTTCTGGTTGGCAGGTTGATGAGGTCTGTCATGTATCCCGGTGCCTCGCCGTAAATAATTTTATGAACAGTCGTGCAGATTTTGAAAGTGATACGTTCTTTGGTAGCCAATGCAATTTTTCTCGGAGTGGTTTGGCGCTGTCAAAATGCGTTTTTCCAAATATAAGCCTGGCTGCTGTCTTTTGGGTGGTCTGAAGTTTCTTTATGATTTGATCCTTGCATCCCGCATAGATTCCATTACAGTCATTTGCGTGGCTTAGTACCGTTGACTGTATCAGGTTACGAAATATTTCCCTTGGGAAGAATGGTTTCACGTGTTTGAGTTTCCACATTGAGAAAAACATTTTCTTTATGGTGGATTTCTCTTGGGTGTCTAGTGATAGGTTACGGTCGATTGTTACTCCGAGAATTTTCAGGCTGTCTGAGACAGGGAGGGTGTATCCTGGGGTGTTAATGTTTGTGGGTTTGTATGTATTGTATTGGGATGAGATGATGAGACAGTGTGTTTTTTCTGTATTGAGTTTTAGTTGGAATGCATTTGTCCATGAGTTCATGATGTTTAAGCTTAGCTTGATTTTGTTGGTGATTTCTGCCAGATCATGTTTGTAAGGGATGTATAAGGTAATGTCATCAGTGTAGATAAATGGGTTAAGGCCTTGGGTGGATAAGGTCTTGGCTAGTGAAGTCATCATGAGGTTGAAAAGGATCGGTGATAGTGGTGATCCTTGCAGTACTCTGCAGCCTGGTTTCCACTAGGCCACTCCTCCATTTGTTGAGAAAATAGCAAAAAATCCTAGTAGGTTCCCTTTTTTTTTTTGCCTCACCCTGTATATTCAGTGCCACCAGCTATCTGGATTGAAGCACTGTATTTTTAAATGCTGCAGCCAGCATTTTAAACCACTGCTTAACATGATGTTTTCAGATATCAACTAGGGCATTTTTAATGCTTTAGAGCATGTCTTGCGCTGTTGTCCTGTTCTCCAGCCATGATGCAGAACCCCAGGACTGATTTATGAAACATTTCGGTCTACTTTGTTTCTATGGGAAAAAGTTTTAGAAATCAGGGCCTAGTGCACCTGTAGTTTTTACTTTATAATGCTCTCTGCAGTCCTTTTAAACCAACTGACTGAAGAGTCCTGAAAAACAATAGAGTGAGTGGACATAGGCGTGATGACTAATGAAGTGCTCTTCAGCGCTGTTAAGCAGGCTGAGTATGATGGATTAATGCTTTCCATTAGTCTGAAGAGTTATGGAGTTCTTGCACTACATGCAACTCAGTTGTCTCATTTTAGATTGTTGTTAGCCATTTTAAAGTGAGCAGCAATATGGAAGGCATGAAATAAAAATGAAAGCTTCTGTTCAGGTTTTCCTTCCTACAAAGGATCCCCCAGCCCCACTCCCCAATTCTCTAATCCACCATGCACTGAAAAACAGAACTGTAAGTGTTACAGTTCTGTTCTGTTTCTTGATGGGCTTTCTCTACTCAGGCGATTAGTGTTCAGTCAACCAGCGTAACCACTGTGAAGACTCAGAAGTCTTGAACCCAAATCTTCTTTAATGCAAATTCAAACAAAAGGAAATAATTTAGAGTTCTGGAGTGTTGAACAAGAGTCTCTGTCCTGCGATTTGAGTCTGTCTCTGCCAGCTCTCTCTCTCTCTCACTGCAGAGATAAGCTGGGCGCTTTCAGCACTGGTTGAAAAATGGATGCTGTAAATACTTTTAAACTGGTAAAAACTTGGTTATTTTACAGGATCTTGAAGGAGAGTATGCAACAATGTACAGCAAGTCAGCTTACAGATCTTAGAAAAGCATGCTGCAGACACACTCTCAACCCCAATGGAAAGAGAAGACGTGGGCTACTATAGCCCAGCACACACAGGTACAAGGGCCAGCCAATAGGAAAAGTCCCATAAGGCATAGGGAACTGGGACATGTGCTCAGGAAAAGTTTATTACAGAGCACTGCAGGAAGACTAAGATTTGTAGTCCAAGGGCACTTCCTGCCTTTAAGGGCACAACCACTTTAAGCTGGTACAGGCAATGCAATCTGATATAAACAATGTCCAAATATACATATAAACAATAGGCAACCTGCCTCCATGCAAATAGGGGCAGAACAATAAGGATGAACACATAATCGGAAAGAATTTAGAAAATACTCCACTTGTTTGCATAGAGCTTTTGTCCAGTGGTCTATAGATTAAAATGCATACAATGGAATGAACAGATTTGTTTCTCTTCCTTATTTACAGGGCTAGATTTAATTACAGGTGCTTCATTACTGCATGCTAACATGCAATAATGCACATTATTTATCTCTCATCCTATTTTATACAGAGATTTGATGGCCAGAATTGCACACAGTATTTGAGGTGAGGTTGCACCATGGAACAATACAAAGGCATTATAACATTCTCATTTTTGTGTTTTCCATTCCTTTCCTAATAATTCCTAACATTCTATTTGCTTTCTTAGCCGCTGCTGGCACACAGAGCAGAGGGTTTCAACACATCATCAACGATGACACCTAGATCCTTTTCCTGGGCAGTGACTCCTAATGTGGAACCTTGCTTCACATAGCTATGGTTTGGCTTTCTTTTTCCCACATGCATCACTTTGCACTTGCTTACATTAAACATCATCTGCCATTTGGATCTCCAGTCTCCCAGTCTTTTAAGGTCTTCTTTCAATTTTTCACAATCCTCTTGCGCTATAACAGCTTTGAATAACTTTGTGTCATCAGCAAAGTTAATTACCTCACTAGTCACTCCCATCTCCAGATCATTTATAAATATGTTAAAAAGCATCGGTCCCAGCACAGACCCCTGGGGAACCCTACTATCTACCCTTCTCCATTGAGAATACTGACTATTTAACCCTATTCTCTGTTTTCTATCTTTTAACCAGTTTTTAATCCACAATTTCCCCCCCCCAAACCCACCTCCCCGCTTCCCCCGTTTTCTATTTCTGTTGATTGCTCTCTCATTCTCCCTGTCTCCTCAGCTCGAAACCTTGGGGTCATCTTTGACTCTTCTCTCTCCTTCTCTGCTCATATCCAGCAGATTGCCAAGACCTGTCGTTTCTTTCTTTCTTCTACCGGTGTCAGAGAAGTTGGAGACGCCATATTCTAAGATATCGTGAATTATGATCTGCCATTTGTTACTTGGCCCCCTGAAGAAGCATATAATATAACATATAGCGAAACGGAGAGCCCCGTAGGGCAGAGCAAAAAAAGCTAAGTAACATGAGTATATAACTTGATATTGAAAATAATCACGAGTATAATATGGAGATGGAACAATGAAAGAACAATTTTGTTATTAAAATAAAGAGAGGTGGAGTTTTTTTAAGACCAAGGATTATAACGGAGTCCTTGAACAAGCAGACGATTTAATTGATTGAAAGATCGAATAAAAATATCGTCGAGCTGGGACTGATGAGGTCTTTTTTCTCCATTTCTTTTGGGATTAGAATTAAAATTTATTCAAAATTTATTAAAAATAGAAAAAATAAACAAGAGAAAAAGATATCACACCATATATAGATTTTAGTCTATATTTAGCATATGAAGATTCAGCTCGTTATTTGGTTTCTTTCTTTACAACATCTGTAAAATCCACCCCTTTCTTTCCGAGCACTCTACCAAAACCCTCATCCACACCCTTGTCACCTCTCGTTTAGACTACTGCAATCTGCTTCTTGCTGGCCTCCCACTTAGTCACCTCTCCCCTCTCCAGTCGGTTCAAAACTCTGCTGCCCATCTCATCTTCCGCCAGGGTCGCTTTACTCATACTACCCCTCTCCTCAAGACCCTTCACTGGCTCCCTATCCGTTTTCGCATCCTGTTCAAACTTCTTCTACTAACCTATAAATGTTCTCACTCTGCTGCTCCCCAGTATCTCTCCACACTCGTCCATCCCTACACCCCTTCCCGTGCACTCCGCTCCATGGATAAATCCTTCTTATCTGTTCCCTTCTCCACTACTGCCAACTCCAGACTTCGCGCCTTCTGTCTCGCTGCACCCTACGCCTGGAATAAACTTCCTGAGTCCCTACGTCTTGCCCCATCCTTGGCCACCTTTATATCTAGACTGAAAGCCCACCTCTTTAACATTGCTTTTGACTCGTAACCACTTGTAACCACTCGCCTCCACCTACCCTCCTCTCTTCCTTCCCGTTCACATTAATTGATTTGATTTGCTTACTTTATTTATTTTTTGTCTATTAGATTGTAAGCTCTTTGAGCAGGGACTGTCTTCTATGTTTGTGCAGCGCTGCGTATGCCTTGTAGCGCTATAGAAATGCTAAATAGTAGTAGTAGTAGTAGGACGTTACCTCCTATCCCATAATGTTCCAATTTCCTCAGGAGTCGTTCATGAGGTACTTTGTCAAACGTCTTCTGAAAATCCAGATACACAATCTAGTTACCCCTTCAAAGAAAATATGTTCTGCCACATGTATCGGACGCGCGTAAAAAATGGAATTAACTGCCCGGAACTCTTGGTAGCCGGGCTGTAGCTCCAAATTGATGCACATTGGACGCGCACAGACACCTACGCGCCTTAGTAAGAGGGGCCCCTTAACCCTCCATTGCCCCAGGTACAAAATAAATACCTGTATATAATACATAAACCACTTTTGTAACCACAGGAAAGGCAGCATATCAGATCCCATCCCCCCTTCTAAGCAGCTACTGTGGACCGATCATAATCTGATATATATTGAAGGTATCTTACTATCTATTTCTGCAACAAGAGTTACACCCAGTAGATCTTTATGTTTTTTTGCCAAAACTGTTGCTAGTTTAATACAAGATTGTTCCTTTCTAATTTTAGCTTTTTATCTTTATCAGACCAAGCATATATCTATGACATAAAACCTTAAGTCAGGCATTAGATATCTATGCCCTTTTGAAATATGAACAGAAGAATTAAACCTTGGTACAATCAGGATTTAGCTTTATTGAAGGGGCAGGTCTAGGAGCGTAGAAAGAATGTGGAAAGCCTCTAGATCTGGGTCCAAGATGGCATCTGGAATGGAAGTGCGTTGAACAAGCTCCTGACCTCCAGCAAAATCTGACTAATGGTAAACCTTGGAACTGAGAATGGGGAAAAGGAAAGGGGAAGCCTAATGCTTACCTCCACAAGCCGGGTGAATCCCCCTACCATGAGCCAGATGACGCTTGAGGAGCTCGGGCTGCAAACTCCGGGAGTTTGAGGAGACATTTCGAGAGGACCAATGGAAGAGCAGGACCTTAGCATGGAAGGAGTGACGCTTAGCCCTCCCTCGTTTACAGCACCTCCGAGACCCGGGAGAGAATTAGCTGCGATGGAAGTTCAGCAGACCGGAACACCCGGGAGTGGGAAAGTACTGGCAGCTGAAGGTGGAGGACCCGCCGCACCTTCGACTCCTGTGGAAACAGCCTTGCAGGGGAGAAAGGTGTGTTCACCCTTAACTCCTGGAAGTACACAGAGCAGTCCCCCCAGTGGAAATGGAGAGATTACAACTCCTGCTGTAATTACCCTACAAACATTATGGGGAGCAATTCAGGGTATGAATAAGACTCTCCAAAAGATATTAAATTCCCTTCGGGGAGACGTGACGGATATCAAACAAGCACAGATTCAATTGACTGGTAAGGTAGAGGAACAAATCACCAAAGTTGAAGTTCTGGAGAAAGAGATAAAATCTTCTAAAGACTAGCCATTGAGCCCGTGAAAACGGGCTACTTTTGGAATGGGGGGGTTCCGAGCCCCCCCAAGGTTGGTGCCGCCCCGCCCCACCTCCCCCGGAGTCGCCGCCACCGCCCCTCCACCCGGCCTGAGCAGCACTGTAAACTTACATCATTCAGCACGCAGCAGCAAGCACATCAGCAAAGCTGCCGTCAGGGTGGGCTTCCTTCTCTGCCTGTGTACCGCCCTCGTGTGACGTAACGTCGGCAAGGGCGGGACAAAGGCAGAGAAGGAAGCCCGACGGCAGCCTTGCCGATGTGCCTGCTGCTGCGTGGTGATATAAGTTCACAGTGCTCGGGTCAGATGGAGGGGCGGCGGCGACTCCGGGGGAGGGAGAGCGGTTCTGACGTCTGCAGCATGCCAGTAGAGACTTCCCTCTCTGTCCTGCCCCCGTCATCACGTATTGACGCGGGGCGGGGCAGAGAGGGAAGTCTCTACTGCACATTTGCGAGTGAGTACAGTCACTCGCCATTTATATTTGATTCTATAACTGCAATTATGAAAGATAACTTCCAAAAACGTAAAATTGAATATTTAGAAAACCAGATTAGAAGAAATAATTTACGATTCTTGAACTTTCCTAAATCTCCTTTAATCCCCGCTCTAGAAATGTTAAAGAAATATTTTAGAGAAATTATGGGAATAATGCCTGTTGAATAAAAGCATAAAAAAATGGAAGTGGAATGCTTCAAAGAACAGTTTCAACACTAAAATCTCCTGGGACATGATGGGGCCCACATTAGCCAGAGGCACGGCTCCAGAAAGTCTGGAAAGAAGGGGGAGCAGTAAGTGAAAGCAGATGTTCTGCACATGATTAACAGTTTGTGGTATTCAGAGACTTGCACAGGAATGTTGTATGAGAGAATTAGTCAGAGGCCCGGTATAAAACTAGAGGGAAACAAAGACGTAGCAAGCATTTTGAATTTCTCTTTGTCTGTGTATAGCATTTTGATTTGCCTTAAGCTTGCTGTATATTGCTTGTGTGTAGATATGCTTTGAGTACAGAAATGCTTCCTGACTACCCCTATTGATGGTAATCAGTTTGTACACTAAACAAATGAGTAAACTTTTTATATTAAATATTCGTTTAGCCTTTTCTTCATAGTGGCGAGCCAGCCAGGAGTAGGAGTAGGAGTAGGCCGCACACGGAAAAGAGAAGGCGAGACGAATAACAAATTAAGTGTTTGTTGTTAACGAAGTTTTTTACAGGATTTTGAGAGAGCAAGCGTTGTTTAAGCCTAATTTCTGTGCTCCACTGATGTGGGATTGATCAAACTGCTGAACTGGACATATAGGCTACGACTCCTGGGCTTGCTAAAGAGAAATAAGAAGACGCGTGAGTAAGCTTACATTGTGGACTTAGGTATATTTGTTTAGTTTTATAGTTTTCTGTTTTGTATATTTTCTTGGTTTAGGTGCAGTAGTATATTTTTGTAGGTTGTGGCTCTATAGGAGAAATTGTAATAGTCAGAATAAAATGAAAGGGAAAGGGGCAGATAAGAAAGAAAAGCCTCCTGTATATGCTATGTATTTAGATTTAGATAGTTCAAAAAAATGCTCCCCTTTGCAGCATGTCATAGAATTATTCCCATTAGAAAAAAAACAGATTGAAAAGATACATGAGAAATGGATCAAATATGATGCAAACTGGTCTCAGTATGGATCATTTGATCGTCCAAAATTATTATCTCTCCTGGAATACTTACAACAAAATAAAAAGAAGAAGAAAAGCTTAGAGAAGCATCTTACAATTTGGAATTTATTTTCTTTAGCAGCAGATCTGTTTCATGCTGATGTAGATAGGATACAAAAAGAGGCAGAAAGAAATAATCCCCCGTCATATGAATCTAGCAGGGACACGTTGTGCCCCCTAAGGGCGACTGATAAAATGAAGGAATCAAAGGCAAAGCGCCCTGTGCCATGCGCTGGGTATTCGGCTCTTGATGACCCCCCCAGTGAGTCAGAAAGTGAAAAGGGAGGGGATAATGAGGACAGTGATGTGGGGACTAGGGAACAGAAAAAGGAGAAAAAATGGGTGAGACAGAAAGAAAAAGGAAAATCTAGTGCAGAATCAGGCACTTACCCTGATTTGAAAACCCTAATTACATCAGAACAATATGACCTGGCAACACAATTTGAAATTGAGGGACGGCTTCGGCTATGTACCGAGTCACCCCCTGAACCTTCCCTTAGAGTGGATCCTCAGACACCCACGTTTAAAATCAGGGAAACACCGCCCAAATTGACACCCAGACCGTCAAAGGCAATTTTTAAGGAAACCTATGTAGCTGCAGAACTTGTGAGATTGGATAAAACTAAATATGGGGCAGAATGGTGGGGAGTTACTAAGAACCTGTTGGAAGTTAAAAACCTCCTTTTCCCCTGTGATAAGGGAGGACCTACCTCACATGAGGACGTACAGAGTTTGACAAACGTAATAAATAAATATTGCCCCAAGGCGGGAAGCCTGGACTTTATTAAAGCAGGGCTGGAGTACTGGGACGATTGGTTTTACAAAATGAAACAGGCTGAAGAAGAGGTGGAAGAGGAAGGTAAACAGGAGATTTGCAGTGCTTTAGATAGTAGTGCTTTACACATGCCAGTTATGACGCGCTTGGACGCAGCTGGCAATCGAATACAACATTACAAGCCATACACCCCCGTAGATGTTACAACTTTAGTTGCAAAAATTCCCAGTATAGTGAAAGGAGCTCGTATGTGGTTAGATGGGATAGAACAGGCAACTGCAGGGACTCAATTGACTATTGGAGATTTTAAAGCTTTATGTGCAGCATCAGGTATTAGTATTTCTCAACTGGCAGTGCAGTGTGGATATCGGCGTCTGCCGTCACATACTGCAGATGGGGATGTATATGCAGGGAATGTTAAGGCTGCTCTTTCTGCAGCTCTGCATGTGATGTATCCAACCCCGATTGATTTTTCAGCCATAACAGCAAATAAATGGGACCCTAAAACTGATTTTTCGGCACATTTAACAAAATGTATAAATTTGTATAAGGCTCAAACAGGGCAAGATGCAGATGTGGACCATAATGTAGCAGTATTTTTACACCTATTCATGTCCACACTGCCTGATAATATGCGTAAAAATTTAGACGCTGTCATTGCCCTGTCCTCAAAGCCATGGCCAGAAATAAGAGAGACATTGATGCATTTTAGTAATGTGCATCGTAAACTGATAGAGACCCCACAGAAAGAACAGGCAAAATTAACCTCTAAGTTAATGACTATGCAGTTAAAGGATTTGGAAAGCAAGGAACAGGATAGAAATAAAAAACAGGAAACAATGGTAACACCCTCTGCCTCACCTCCACAGGTCATTTACTATGTACAACCGGGATATAGCCGGCCGTACCAACCAAGGGGACGAGGCATGGTTAGAGGCAGGGGTAGAGGTCGAGGGATGCAAGGATCAGGACTATCACCTAACAGGAGGGCACATGTACAATGTTGGGGATGTCAGCAATTTGGTCACTATGCTTCAGAATGTTATCAGAATGCAGGAATGCCCCAAGTACAAATGCAGACGCAGCAAGGATTGATGCCACAAGTAATAGGGATGCCTGTGAGTGCCCCGCAGACTGCAATACAGCAGCCAGCGACGCAATCACAGGGACCAGGGGCTGCAGTACAGAGACAGGGTACTGTAAATGCTTTTCCAACTTGGCAGAATACTCCAGACCAATGCTATTGACTGGAAGCAGACCAGTGTCAGGAGGAGGGAATGATTTTCAGATTAGACACAAGGGAACCCTTTATTACATTGACAATTGGCAAATATGGAACTCCTGTGAGATTTTTGATAGATACAGGGGCGAGTACCTCTGTGTTGTGTGCAAAACCACTGGGAGTTAAGCTTTCAAATCAGTATAGAACAACAGTGGGATTTACGGGGATAGAACAAAGAAAAAGGCTAACGGAACCGACTCTGGTGCGCTTGGAATGCCAACCGCACGGTTCAAGGGAGGCTGTGGTACCCTTTTTAGTGGCACCTGATTGCCCAGTAAATTTGTGTGGTAGAGACTTATTGTCTCAATTAGGATTGTGTTTAGATTTTGGAAATAAAGAAATACCAAGTTTGCTCACCATGGTTCAACAGTTGAATAATGAAAATAAAGTAAGGGTTATGGAAGAATTACCACAACATATTTGGAGTACAAGTGATTCACCATATGGACTAGCCATAAATGCAAAACCCCATAAGATAGAATTAATAGAAGGGGCAAAGGGGCCGAAGCAAGACCCTTACCCCATACGACCTAAATTAGTATCCAAAACCCTGGAACACATTGGTAAATTATTGAAATGTGGTATTATTGAACCTTCAGTATCCCCGTATAATACCCCATTGTTTCCAGTCCCGAAAGGGGAAAACAATGTAAGGATAGTACATGATTTAAGAGAGCTAAATGAGGTTACAAAAAATCAATTTCCGATTTGTGCAAATCCTGCTACACTTTTGCATACCCAGAATATATATGCATATAACACTGTTATTGACTTGTCTAATGCATTCTTTTCAATACCTCTTCATCCAGAGTCTAGGGATTTGACGTCATTTATAGTACAGAATGAGGCATACAGGTGGACTAGGATGCCTCAAGGCTTTACTGATAGTCCATCGGTATTCTCAAAACAACTAATGATGGATTTAAAGGATTTCAGGAGTCAATTGCCTGACACGGTGTCATTGTTTGTCTATGTAGATGATATTCTACTGTCTGCTGAGACTGAAGCAGAATGCCTAGATTGGACTACAAAATTATTTTTGTTATTAGGAGAGTTAGGATATAAATGTAACAGGGAAAAATGTGTTATAGCTCAGTCTACTGTCACCTTTTTAGGACAAAATGTTTCAGCAGAACATAAGGTCATTATACCGGAAGTTATATCTATTTTAAATGAAACTCCGGTACCGCAAACAGTTACCCAGTTACGTGCTGTTTTGGGAATGTTAAATTACTGCAGACAATGGATACCAAATTATACACAAAAAGTAATGAGACTTTATAAACATTTGAAACTGCCCGCAGCTACACCAAAGAATACATTAATTGTATTGGAAGAGCAGGATAAGATAATATTGGCTAAGATTGTGAGGGATTTATTATCTCCAGGACCCTTAGCAGTAATAAATATCCAATCACCTGTGCATTTGTGGGTAAAAGACATGGGAAATAGTTGGGCAGCTATGATTAATCAAAACAATGAAGTAAATGCACCAGTAGCTTTTTTGTCAGGCTCTTTTAATCATGTGGAAAAGGGAATGAAAGAAATACCAAAGTTACTGACAGCTATAGTGGCTGCAGTAGGTAAATGGAGAGCACAAATGCCTTTTGTTCCTATTGTAATACATACCAACCACACGATTAAAACGCTGTTGAGCCCTAGCCAAACAGCATTGACAGCCACTAGATTTGGAAAATATCAAGCAGTACTTTTAGGACAAGATATAAGAATAATACCATTAACTAAAGAACAGAGAAATAAGATAGATCTGCTTTTTCCTGTCAATCTAGAGGGTGAGATCGATACTATAGAAATCCCTACATTTCACTGTCTTACTTTTGAACCCTTATCTGATGGGTTAATATGGTTTACAGATGGAGCTTGTGAAAGGACTGTTGCAGGCTTTGCCTGCGTGCAGGTAGATGAGAATCTAAGAAAGATAATGCAAGTACAATATAAAACCCCTCCTAACCAGACTGCACAGCATGCTGAACTTTTAGCCGTTATTACGGCCTTACAACACACTGATATGACTCAAAATGTCACTATATATACTGATAGTGGTTACGTTGCAAGTTCACTACAGTATCATATATTAAAATGGCAACGTAGGGGGATGATAACCAGTGCAGGTAAAAATCTACAACATTACACATATTGGAAATTGCTGTTTGAAATTTTGGCAAAAAGGGAACGTGAAGGTAGAAAAACTGCAGTTGTGTGGACCCCGGCCCACACTGAAAGGCCAACCTTTGAGGCACTAGGTAATGCAATGGCTGATGCAGCAGCAACGGAGGTGGTTAAGCAAAGTGAAAAGATTTTGTATAATACTAGACAGACACAGGAAGGGCCACTTACGAATGTAGATAAGATTGAAATGTGGCAGCCAGAGGGACAGGAAAGTGAAAAATGGTTGAAGAGAGGATGTATGAAATTGGGAAGTGAATGGTTTAATGCAGAAGAAGGATTACCTTGTATGCCAATGAGCCAGGCGATTAAGGTATTGGCTGGTTGGCATGCAACCATGCATTGGAATAAGGAAACAATGAGACAACAGTTTGAACAAAGGTTTTGGACCTTGAAAATTGATAACTTGATTCAACAGGTTGTGCAAAATTGCATGGTATGCAATATTAACATACCTAAACGAGGTCCTAAAATATCACCTGGGACACTTCCAATACCAGAAGGCCCAGCAAAAGAATGGTATATCGATTTCACTGATATGATTGTTCCAGTGCAGGGAAAAAGGTATTTGTTAGTTTGGGTGGATGCTTTTTCAAGGTGGGTAGAAGCATTTCCATGTAAAAGGGAGACAGCACATGAAGTGGTACAATGCCTGGTAACTCATATTATGCCAAGACATGGGTGTCCATCTAGAATAATTTCTGATAACGGGACACATTTTAATAACAGTGTTTTGAAAGAAATGGCAACGATTATGGGTTTAACACACAGAAAAGTATCAGTGTATCGCCCCACCTCCAATGGTTTGGTGGAACGCTACAATGGTATTTTAAAAACTAAATTGAGAGTATTACTGAAGGCTTTAAACAAGGAAACAGCAGGTAAACCATATACCTGGCTTGATTTGTTACCATTAGCTTTGATGGTTATAAGGGCCCAACCTAATGGGCGTACTAAATTGACCCCATTCCAAATTCAGACAGGACGTCATTTCTTCCCGATGCAGACAGCAAGTACTGATAGCACAGCTCAGTACTGGCAAAAGCTACAACCTATGTTAAACCTGACAAGTGATATGATCCGAACAAATGTAGTATCACAGGCAGGAACTACTAATGATGTTTGTGCTTTTAAAGTAGGTGACCTAGTGCTACGAAAGAACTTTACACATAAAACATGGAAGGATCCTGTGTATGTAGGGCCTTTTGCTATCACGGCCCTTACTCAGACCGCTGCCTGTCTGGAAGGTCATACTTCTTGGATACACTTATCAGATATTCGACGAACTAATAATATTGAAATGGACAAAGAATAAACAAACATGTCCCGAAACATGATGGTATTGGACTGTTGTTGTTTGTTAATGGACAATGAACACATATGAGAATAGACTTGTTACAGTGGCCAAGATGTTGAATTTGACTGATTGTATCATATGTGCCCACTGATTGACATCATCCTTGTCCTTGCCAGCTATGATGTATGGGACTACAATGATAAAATTGAGTGGGCACCATGACTGTGATCCCAATAATACCTGTGTAAGAGATGATGAAAACCTTCATTGGACAAATGAGACTATTTATAAGCAAGCCTTGCTTATGGACAAGTATCCACAGACATCATGTTGGTGTCTGATGAATAGTATGACAACTGAACACATTCCCCCGATAAAGTGCACTTACATGCAGAATGTTGTAACAACTGATTCAATGAATGTTATGCTTTTAATTTGTGTAATTTTTAATGCCACATCAGCTAATGAAAAGTAAGAATGAATGACAGTGCACTTCCCTTTAATGAAGCTCACTGTCCTATAAATTATATACCTCAAGAGATATAAATTTTGTACCCTAGTACAATTGAATCTGTTTAATGCAACATGTATTAGCAAGTTTGCAAAGATGTGCCAGGATGTTTTTAAAATAACAATGATAACTGAAATTCAGAATAAATAGAACTTTAATATGTCAGCCAAAAATATTGAAAAAGCGTGCAGAAACTGAATGCCACAAACAAGGGGGGAGGAGATCTAGAAGGGAGGTAAGAAAACAGACTGGAGCTGAAACAGATGTTTGAGGCCTGAAACAATCAGTCCTCAAAAGGGAGGATTTGTTGAATAAAAGCATAAAAAAATGGAAGTGGAATGCTTCAAAGAACAGTTTCAACACTAAAATCTCCTGGGACATGATGGGGCCCACATTAGCCAGAGGCACGGCTCCAGAAAGTCTGGAAAGAAGGGGGAGCAGTAAGTGAAAGCAGATGTTCTGCACATGATTAACAGTTTGTGGTATTCAGAGACTTGCACAGGAATGTTGTATGAGAGAATTAGTCAGAGGCCCGGTATAAAACTAGAGGGAAACAAAGACGTAGCAAGCATTTTGAATTTCTCTTTGTCTGTGTATAGCATTTTGATTTGCCTTAAGCTTGCTGTATATTGCTTGTGTGTAGATATGCTTTGAGTACAGAAATGCTTCCTGACTACCCCTATTGATGGTAATCAGTTTGTACACTAAACAAATGAGTAAACTTTTTATATTAAATATTCGTTTAGCCTTTTCTTCATGCCAGATGGATTTCCACCAATTGTAAAGGCAAAATATATTACAGGAATAAAGAAATCAGTGGATAATCCCCAAGTACCAGACAGAACCTGGGGGTCTCTGAACCCCTAAACAAAACACTTTAAATCTATCAGAATTTCTAGAAAGCTCCTTGGAAGTTATATCATAAAGAACATCGATGCTGGTGACATTTGCTCTGGAACCAGACCGGAATAATATATTTAGACTATATTTCCGCCAAGCCAATGCCTTATTCCTGGGATCTAAAATTCAGATCTTTCCAGATTTAACAAGAGACACTCAAAAAAGAAGAAAAGAATTCTTGGTTTTAAAGCCAAGACTTCTTAGTTTAGGAGGAACTTTTCTCTTTAAGTTTCCTTGTAGATGTATTGTCTCTTTAAACTCATTGATATATGTTTTTCTTGAACCTGGGAGTCTATTAGAATTTATTGTTAGTAAAGAATGATGTTCGGATACTCTTAATTGCAACACGCTACTCGGCTATGTTCTCTTAAACTTCTTTCACTCTAAAGATTATAACAATTTCAAATGTATTCTTGTTGTTTACAAAATATTTCCTAGTACTTGGACCATTAATGTGGACAAAAATTTAATATTCTTTTTTTCCCTATATCTTATTAAGATTTGAATATTTCTTAAATTCTTATATATTTGTGTTAATGCATGAATGTAAGTGAAAAATTCATAAAAAAAAAAAAAAGAAAACCTCTAGATCTGATCAGGTAAAACTTAGAATGTAACAAACACCATCTGAAAGAATTGGAAATAGCTTTACAAAATGTTTGCCCAGCAGATCCTAACCAGTAATTGTCATTCTCCATCAAAACTATTCCAGATGCTCAAACAGTTCTCAGGGCAAAAGGATCCCCATTGTTCTACCATTTATTCACAACAAATGGTATTGTGCATGGTTGGACAAGTGAAATCTCTTCAAGCCTCATTTCATAATATGATGCCAAGATCCCTTTCTTGGTCGGTGACTCCTAACGTGAAACCTTGCATTACATAGCTATAATTTGGGTTCCTCTTTCCCACATGCATCATGTTGCACTTGCTCACATTAAACGTCATCTACCATTTAGATGCCCAGTCTCATAAGGTCCTCTTGTAATTTTTCACAATCCTCTTGCGATTTAACAACTTTGAATAACTTTGTGTCATCAGCAAATTTAATTACCTCACTAGTTACTCCCACCTCTAGATCATTTATAAATATATTAAAAAGCAGCGGTCCCAGCACAGAGCCCTGGGGAGCCCCACTATCTACCCTTCTCCATTGAGAATACGTCCCAGTTTAATGTTACTGGCTTCTTATATTGTAATCCACTTCGAACCTTTCGAGGTGTGAGCGGAATATAAGCCCCAGAGAAAGTAAAAAGTAAAGTAAATGTAGGTATACAGTGCTTGCACTTGCTCCAGTAGCCAATTTACAGTTCTATACTTTACACAACATTTCTTGGGCACTGGTACCACAAGGGTGGAAAACAGTGGTTCACACACTCCGGAACATCCCACGAGGCAGAAGTATTGTACCACATCTATTTGCAAATAATGAAATGTGACCCTGAATATTCATAGACAACAAACACCATATGGCACAGCTTATCCTTCCAACTTAACTCAATATCTGTGAATTTTGCCATGGAATGAATACGCCAGAATCTAACATTAGTGCGGTCTGAAAGGCTAATTATTCTGTTATCTCTGCTGTGAAGCCAACAGCAGAACCCCATGTGCTTATTACCCATGCTGTGCATCACACAAGTCAACTGCATGGCAGCTGTTTACGTCCTAAAATTTTCTTTTTTGATGGTTTTTCTTCATCCCTAATATTATTCCATGTAGTTTGCTTAATCTAAAATAATAGCAATAAAGACTTACAAAGTCCCCACACAGCAGCCTAACAGATGGCATTTTGTTATGCAGGCAGTTCTAATCAGTGCCATTTCTCCAGTTTCCATTAATGCACTATGGCTTCTGAGAAGCATATCAAAAAAACATCATGATATGCAATATGAATTGTCTTTTTTGCTGCCCTGTCCTAAGTGTTTATCCAGTAAAACCCATTCACAGATAAAAAGAAAAATGCATTGAAACACTGTTACAGCAGGGCTCTTCTTACTGTGGGAGCGGGATGACTCAAGGTGATTGCCAAGCACCCCGTCAGGGTCGGCCCTAGGGTTTCTAGCGCCCTCCTGCAGTCTATTAGTCGGCGCCCCTACCCATCCAGAGGCGGGATCACTATGGCTCCACCCCCACAGTAGACACACCCCTTTTACCAGCCATGGCATCAACGAAAATATTACGCCTGTATAGAAGAAAAATAACTTAGCACACAGACCAGGAATTAGGAGAACAGACGGTCTTGCCAACTCTGAAAAACAATGTGTTATCAAAATTTCAGAATCTAACAAACAGATCCCTATTCAGACACTTGGCCTTGCAGTCACACATGTAGAACAGAGATAGCCCCTCTTCAAATGCTTCAAAAATTAACCTGAAATCCTAAGAAGTTAGACTCTGCATGCAGCACAATAACCTTCCCATCGAGCACAGTTTAGGATCTAGCTAGGACAGACTTAATCAGCATAAACTAACATATTCTACAATCTGAGTTGGACAGACTAACAGGAGTTACTGAAGTGGGAATGAGAGATAGGTGATGGTTAGGAATTGAAAGCAGGCATCTAGCCCTCCTGTCCTGTGAGTTGCTGTGTTGGGGGTGGGGGTGGAAAATGGTGGGTCAGGTGCAGCACTAAACAGCAGTCTCTGACAAAACAAGGGTCCAGGCTCTGCTGTGCTGTCTCTGTCTGAGCCCTCTCTGGGCAGAGGACAGAGGTTAGCTGAGCGCCCACAAGTTATTTCAGAGCCAGATTCAGTTGGAGCAGTGATGTCCTCTGACAAACACAAGGAGGATATTTCTCTGCTTGGGAGGGGGGAGGGGATGGGACAGAGAGCTGACAGCTTTAGAGCCAGACTGAGATGAGCAGCAGAGATTAGATACTCAGCAGAGGTTGATGCTTGCAAAGTGACGCCCTTGAAGGCATGCGCCCTCCTGCAGTGCATACCTTGCTTACCGGGTTTGACCGGCCCTGCACCCCCCCCCCCCAACTCCAGTGCAGCCCAAGCCCAAATAACAGCAGAGCTGCCAAGCTACCCTGTTCCAGGGCGAAGATGTTTTGACCAGTTCTGGTTTTGAACTTACCTCCTAAAAGCAGTATATTATTTGCAGAACTTAATTCTACTTGTTGAAATCAGTGTTGCAGATCTCGTGAAGGGCAATTCTATAAGTGGAGGCCCACACTGTCCCCCAAACTCTATATTTTATGCCTTAATTTCTATGTGGAAATCGAAGGGTATTCTACAACTATGCGCGTAACTTAATTGGTTAACTAGATAATCAGCGCTGTCAATTGGATGTTAACAAGCGATTATCAGCACTAATTGGTATTAATTAAAATTTACACCCACGACTCGCTAAAGGGCCCTTTTACTAAGCCGCGTAGGCGCTTAGGCACGCCCAAGGTGCATCAATTTGGAGTTACCGCATGGCTAACGTGCGGCCTGTGCAGTAATTTTATTTTTGATGCGTGTCCACTACCTGCAGCAAAGAGAGGGAGCAAAGTATAAAAAAAATTCCAAAGACCAAAACAAAAAAGTACTGGGAGCCTTCAAAAAAAGGAGAATAAAACCTTTAATCATGTATTTTGAGGAACAAATCTTTGAATGGACCCGACACGGTCCGTGTTTCGGCGCTGAGCGCCTGCATCAGGGGTCGTGAAGTACATACGGCTGTATTATACAATTCAGTGCGTTTGATGGAAGCAATACACTGCACCGCCGTGCTATCCCTTCGCGTAGAATCAAGTAGAGAAATACTCTCATTAACATACTCCTTTAGTCTCAAAATTTTGATTCCATCAAACGTACTGAATTGTATAATATAGCCGTACGTACTTCATGACCCCTGACGCAGGCGCTCAGTGCCGAAACACGGACCGTGTCAGGTCCATTCAAAGATTTGTTCCTCAAAATACATGATTAAAGGTTTTATCCACCTTTTTTTTCGAAGACTCCTGGTCCTTTTTTGTTTTGTCCGCCACGTGCACCAGAAAATATATTTTGTGTGGTTTCCTGCCACCAGCACAAAATATTCCAGTTGTGGCACTTTTGAGCCCTCACAGGTTGTAGCTGGGTTGCCAAATAAGGCAGGTTTTCTACGGTAAAAGTTCAGTTCAGAGGAAACTGTAACCACTATGGGGCCCTTTTACTAAGCTGCATGGAGGGGCATAATCGAACAGCGCCGGCCATCTTCAGGGCCGGCTCCGCAGAAACAGAAGCCTGTGTGGCTGCGTTGCTGATCTGCAAGGGCAGGCTTCTACATGGAATGTTGCTAGTGGAATAGCAACATTAACATTCCATGTAGAATCTCAAATAGTAGCAACAGAATCTCAATAGTAGCAACATTCCATCTAGAATCTCCAATAGTAGCAACATTCCATGTAGAATCTCAAATAGGGAAAGGGAAATGGGACTTGATACACCGCCATCCTGAAGGTTTTTGCAACTACATTCAAAGTGGTTTACATATATTCAGGTACTTATTTTTGTTCCTGGGGCAATGGAGGGTTAAGTGACTTGCCCAGAGTCGCAAGGAGCTGCAGTGGGAATTGAACCTAGTTCCCCAAAATCAGAGTCCACTGCACTAACCACTAGGCTACTCCTCCACTAGCAATGTTCTGTGTAGAAGCCTGCCCATGCAGATCACCAATGCGGCCGCGCAGGCTTCTGTTTCTGTGAGTCTGACGTTCTGCACGTCAGACTCACAGAAACAGAAGCCTGCGCGGCTGCATTGCTGATCTGCAAGGGCAGGCTTCTACATGGAATGTTGCTAGTGGAATAGCAATATTTACATTCCATGTAGAATCTCAAATAGTAGCAACAGAATCTCCAATAGTAGCAACATTCCATGTAGAATCTTAAATAGGGAAAGGGAAATGGGACTTGATACACCGCCTTTCTGAGGTTTTTGCAACTACATTCAAAGTGGTTTACATATATTCAGGTACTTATTTTGTACCAGGGGCAATGGAGGGTTAAGTGACTTGCCTAGAGTCACAAGGAGCTGCAGTGGGAATTGAACTCAGTTCCCTAGGATTAAAGTCCACTGCACTAACCACTAGGCTACTCCTCCACTCCTCCATTTATGAGATAGGATTCTAGGGGAATCCTATCTCATAAATGTTCTCAGGGTCTTCACTTGTGTATATAAATGTTCAGAATATCAGCTCTTTTGCTGGTAAATGTACACATATGCATAAGTAGCCAGCAAAGCACCTAAGCACTATTCTGTAATGACATAGCATGTAAATGCAAGAGGGAAGGGTGGTCACATGGGCAGGACATTGGCAAATCTCCCACTTAGGCTTATAGAATACTGTAAGTTACACACGTACTGACATATTAATTAATTTATTTAAAATATTTATAAACCGCACTATCTAAATTGTCGTAGGCAGAATACAATACAGGAATGCACACAATCTGGCCTAGGGGTTAGGGTGGTTGACTTTGGTCCTGGGGAACTGAGGAACTGAGTTCGATTCCCACTTCAGGCAGAGGCAGCTCCTTGTGACTCTGGGCAAGTCACTTAACCCTCCATTGCCCCATGTAAGCCACATTGAGCCTGCCATGAGTGGGAAAGCGCGGGGTACAAATGTAATAAAAAAAAATCATTGACACAGAAACAATACACACTCAAATGCAAACATAAACATCTAGTAAATTGACAGTGAACAGCCTCCTACAACGCAACTCCAAAAGCCAGAACAAAAAAGAGTGATTTTAGCTGTTTCCTAAATGCAGGACTACACTCGCATTACCACCAGCAAAGTGTTCCAAATCGAGGCACCAACAATTTGAAACATAGCAGACCAATTAGCCTCAGTCTGACATGTTTAAATGATGGAATATCCAGTAAGCACTTTGCTCTTTGGCTGGTGTAACTGCAGGTGTCTAAATGCAAGATGCATTGATGACGGGTTCTGGTATTATTTTATAATGGAATCTGGGTGCCCAGATGATGTTATAGAAAAGACTCTCACTGTATGGCATTGGGCACTATTCCATCTAAGCTGAGTGGGAGTCCTCCATCTACAGTCCTGCCAGTGGGTGGTGCTATTTCATTATCACATTTTCAATAGTGATATACAGGCAAGCTCTGCAGGACTCCAGGGAACCTGCTTGTCTGTAGTGATTGAAAACACAATATTAACCCCCCCCCCCCCTCCAGCAGCAATGCAGTTAGAGGACTCCCACTTAGCTTAGAGGGAACAGTGGCATTGGGGTACCTAAAGGAGGGACCCCATTAAAGAATTACCTCCTTAGATGGGGATCTCACAAACTTAGTTTAGAGAGGATGAGGGTCCAGTTTTCTGTGTGCTGGCTCTGCAGAAGTTAAGATCTTGAAGTGAACTTACTGCTATGAGGTTGTGGGAAGCCACGGATGAACAACAGACTTTGTTACTGCAGATGGCCTGGTGACGAATTAGTTACTAAAATGGGATCAAATAATGCATACAGCAGCAGAATCGAATTCCCTAGGGAAAAAAAAAACACAAGAACAGTTAGAATTCATAAGGAAGACCTTTGGTTCTCTGAGCATTTAAGGTAAATTTGAATTTGTCTGGTGACAAACAGGAGACCTGCAGGATAAGATTGTATACAAGAATCATTTGCAGAAATACAGGGCCCCTTTTACCAACTGCGGCAAAAGGGGGCCGGTGCTGGCATTGGTGCGTGTGTAAAACACGCGCCGAGGCCTCCTTTTACCCACAGCTGGTAAAAGAGAAGGTCTCGCTTTCCTGCAGGAAATGGCCGGGTGGCATGTAAAAAGCATTTGTCGTGCAGCCATTTCGGGGTGCGGAGGGAGAGTTGGCAGTAAGGGATCCTGCGCTAACCCGACAGTAACCGGGCAGCATGTGGCACTGCCCGATTACCGCCGGGTACAGTCTGGCGCTACAAAAATAAATACTTTTTGTAACACCGGAAATGATGGCGCAGTAGGGGTGGGAAGTACTGCTGGGCTGCTGCGGTAGCCTGGCTGTACTTACATTATAGCGAGCGGTAAGCCGCTTACCACTGCTTAGTAAAAGGAGCCCACAGAGTTGCTAAATTGCCCAGTTCTAGGAGGTAGAATTTTGGGCTAGTCCTGATTCTGAATCGACATCTCAATACAGTATGGACACAATAAAACCAAAATACAGTATGGACACAACACAATTCTTCCGTGTACGATGCCCCTATGTGGCTATCCAGCTTATAATTGAAAAAGAAAAACGCCTATATTGCGACCCAAATCGGGAGATAGACGTTTATCTCACAAAAACGAATAAAGCGGTATAATCAAAAGCCGAATTTGGACGTTTTCAACTGCACTCCGTCGCGGATGCGGAGAAAGTTGATGGGGGCATGTCAAAGGTGTGGTGAAGGCGGAACTGGGGCGTGGTTATCGGCCAATCAGAGATAGGCGCCTTTTGCCGATAATGGAAAAAAAATATGCGTTTTTAGCGAGAATTTAGGGCACTTTTCCTGGACCCTGTTTTTCCATGAATAGGGCCCCAAAAAGTGCCCTAAATGACCAGATGACCACTGGAGGGAGTCGGGGATGACCTCCCCTGACTCCCCCAGTGGTCACAAACCCCCTCCCACCACAAAAATATGCCGTTTCACAACTTTTTATGTTCACCCTCAAATGTCATACCCACCTCCCTGGCAGCAGTATGCAGGTCACTGGAGCAGTTATTAGGGGGTGCAGTGGACGTCAGGCAGGTAGACCCAGGCCCACCCCCCCCCCACCTGTTACACTTGTGCTGGTAAATGGGAGCCCTCCAAACCTCCCCCCAAACCCACTGTACCCACATGTAGGTGCCCCCCTTCACCCCTTAGGGCTATAGTAATGGTGTAGACTTGTGGGCGGTGGGTTTTGAGGGGGATTTGGGGGGCTCAACACCCAAGGGAAGGGTGCTATGCACCCGGGAGCTCTTTTACCTTTTTTTTTTTTTTTTTTTGTAAAAGTGCCCCCTAGGGTGCCCGGTTGGTGTCCTGGCATGTGAGGGGGACCAGTGCACTACGACTCCTGGCCCCTCCCACGAACAAATGCCTTGGATTTATTCGTTTTTGAGCTGGGCGCTTTCATTTTCCATTATCACTGAAAAACAAAAACGCCCAGCTCACAAATTGTCGAATAAAACATGGACGTCTATTTTTTTCAAAAATACGGTTCGGTCCGCCCCTTCACGGACCCGTTCTCGGAGATAAACGCGCATGGAGATAGACGTTTTTGTTCAATTATGACCCTCCATGCCACATGAACCTTATCTTATCTCAACATCACTCTGTATTTGTTTACACTGGAGTCTGCAATTGCATCTCTGGCACTATGTAAGCCACATTGAGCCTGCAAATAGGTGGGAAAATGTGGGATACAAATGTAACAAATAAATAAATAAAACAGAATGGTGTTTGTAGTTGCTCATTGTATGTATTGAAATCAGTCTTTCAGGTCCCGAAACGCAATAGAACGGGACTGTAAAAAAGCCAGAACTGACCCAAAATCACCCTCTCGGAAATCGGTAACATTCTAGCTCTGCAAATATAGGGGAAATTCAATAAATGGTGCCAAAAGGTACCATCCAATTGCTGATTCCAAGGGGATATTTTCAGTGGCGCAGTCAGGTTAAGTTGTCGACCGTTCACTTGTCTATTAGATTGTAAGCTCTTTGAGCAGGGACTGTCTCTCTTTGTTAAATTGTACAGCGCTGCGTAACCCTAGTAGCGCTCTAGAAATGTTAAGTAGTAGTAGTAGTATTACATATAGCAGTGATTTAACCAGAGCTGAGATTGTGATGTCATAATGCCTCATTCCACCAATGCCTAAGAGCCAACCTCGTGATGTCACAATGGCTTGATTGTCCTATATTTGTCTCACTCTTATCTATTAGATTGTAAGCTCTTTGAGCAGGGACTGTCTCTCTTTGTTAAACTGTGCAGCGCTGCGTAACCCTAGTAGCGCTCTAGAAATGTTAAGTAGTAGTAGTAGTAATATGTCTGGTTAGACTGGATAGGCGATTTAAACAGCCAGGAGCCTCTCCTGGCCATTTAAATAATTTTCAATATCAGGCCCTTAATGAGCTGCTGTCGTAATGCTGTCAGGCATGAGGAGAAAAGGGAAAACCAGATAGGAACCCTGAAAGAGAAAACAAACCTAGAGAACACTGCCAGACTACAATTACAGTGAGATTCATGACTCAAGGGCCGGAACAGAGACTGTAGTGCAGTGTTTTACAAATGCTTAATGTGGGTGTCAGAAAAGATCTGAACTAGCAGCATCATAATTAATTCCAAGCACTGCCTATGTGCACATCCTGAATGCAAAAACAAACACCAATATTTAATAGATCTGAAGGACTAGGCATGAACGCAATCTAATTTCGATGACTGAAGAAAGGCTCATAAATGTTTTGTGCTGGATACTGAGAAATGTACTATTTGGTTAAACCTGATAGAAGTAGATTAAGTAAGTGTAGCAGAAGGAGATGCATTAAGAGCTGGGCTTGCTACCTAGAGAAGAACCCATAACAGTCTGTGTGCCATGAATTAAAGTTTGGAAGAAAAGGGGTTCACAAAATTATCTACAGTGAAGCTCCGGGATACATGACAGACTTGATCGACCTACCAACTAGAAACACATCCGAATCAACACGAACGTACCTAAATCTGCACTACCCAAGCTGCAAAGGACTCAAATATAAATCAACTTACGTGTCCAGTTTTTCCTACATAAGCACACAACTGTGGAACGCATTACCAAAAGCTTTGAAAACTACAAACGACCACCTAAACTTCCGGAAAACACTAAAAACTAACCTGTTTAAAAAGGCATACCCTACTGATCCAACATAAATGCCTGGTCTTTGCAACACAACAAAACTAAAGAACGTAATGGACATAACACAACTCTTCCATTGTACGATTCCCTAGTGTGGCTGTGCCACATGAACTTTATCTTACCACATCACTTTGTATTTGTTTATATCGGAGTCTGTAATGCCTCTCCGGTACTATGTAAGCCACATTGAGCCTACAAATAGGTGGGGAAAATGTGGGATATAAATGTAACAAATAAATAAATAAATAAAAATAAATTTGACCACAGACACTAGAAATTGATTATATACCTGCCATCCATTGATTTTCACTGGTACAGACCAACCCAGTGTTATCTGGATAGTTCTGAAATGGTACAGGGGTGCAGGCATAGGTGGAGGCAAAAGTTATCTGGTTAGAGGCGATATTTAAACTTATCTGGATAACTCTCCAAAGAAAGTGAGGATAGAAATGTTGCTGTCCTAACTTCATCAGGATACCGGTTTGATAACACCAACACTGCCTGCTCTATCCGGATATTCAATGCCGATATTCGGATTTTATTTTAATGCTGCAGCAAGCATTTTAAAACATCGCTGACTGTGGAGTTTAATTATTGACCTGCAGATGCATACATTCTGTTCCAAGAAATGAACTTACAATATATATTTAAAATCCAGAATAATGCTTCAAATTCAGATCCAGTACAAAGTGGGGAATATCAGGCTGTTTGATGATTCTGATCTGGTTCCCTCAGTAGTCTAATTGCTTATATTGAAAACTTGAATTTGGTAGGGAGAAGAGAGGAGAGGAAAACAGTGCCTTTACTAAATACATACAACTTAAATGCTTGTATTTAGGCTGAGGCTATTAAGAAAGATCTATTTCTCTCTGTTAAAAACATGCCTCATTGCATCAGTGGTCCTGTCACAGGTTGGAGTAATACTTCCCCTGCTTAAAATGATAGGAAAAGACCAGGTTTTGTAACAGCTGCGACAAGGAGAGCTCTTGCCTGGACTGACTCCAAAGCATTGAACATATTAGAAATTTGATGCTGTTAGATATGCCATGCTCAGTCTCTGTGCAGGATTCTGTAGTGGAAATTTCAAAAATATATTTTATTCCAGTCGTGACTGCAGTTTGGTGATGCAAACTGAATTCAGAATACTAACATGGTAATCTATCCATTTAAAACACAGTGATCTCTTCATCAAGCAAAAGCCATATTATACATTAGCACTGACATAACACAGAACATTAACTTTATCTACCGCTGAGTTGACTATACTGGGGTCTGAATCTATGAGCCACAGATTGACATAGAGTTGGCAAATTGATGACCAAGCCAGCTGCAGACTGAACTCTCCGGTCTAATGTTTCATTTATTAAATTTCTAACCCTCTTGTTCACAAATAAACGCTCCAAGAGCCTTGGAGAGGGCGGGAGTCGGCATGCTTTCAGCATATGCAGGTGCTCAAGGCCCTGTACCAGCCCAACGTGAAACTTTGTCAGCATCTGCTGAAGAAGCAAGTATGAATGAAAAGCCCAGTTATCGTGTGTGTGGGGGGGGGGGGGGAGGAGGGGCAGGAAATGTTGGTTGCTGCAGAGGGAGGGTTGAGAAAGAAATGCCAGTCATGGGTGGGTGGGGGTGGGGGGTGCAGTGGAGGCGGAAAACAGAAGCAAAGTCCCTTTATATTAGAGTGGAGAATATACCTAAGAAGCAGGAGCTCAGGTACAAATTTTGACCATTTTTTCCCTTTCTCGGCTACCACCAGCAGTTAATATTGACTGTGTGAGGCGGCAGCAGCACCCGGAAGTGCTCCAGAGTAGAACTGCATTACATGTGATATTAGATCTGGTACGGGAAAGAAAGCCAGCAGATCAATATCACAACAAAAAGATTTTATTGAAGATACCGTATATGAACAAATCGCCCGACACAGGCCATGTTTCACCCACCTAGGGCTGCGTCAGGGGCCAATTTGAAACCTTCGTAAAGGGGCAAATATGGTGCATAAAAGTCAAGAAAAAAACCAGCTCAAAAGGGAATCCTGTAGTCTCTAGCGTACACAAATGGACACACCATTATTTCCAGTTTCAATAATGGTGTGTCCATTTGTGCACACTAGAGACTACAGGATTCCCGTTTGAGCTGTTTTTTTTCTTGACTTTTATGCTCCATATTTGCCCCTTTATGAAGGTTTCAAATTAGCCCCTGATGCAGCCCTAGGTGGGCAAAACACGGCCTGTGTCATACACGGTATCTTTCTTGTGATATTGATCTGCTGGCTTTCTTTCCCATATTGGATTTTGCAGATCGTTTGTCTTGTTGTTATTAGATCTGGTACTTCAGGTGAACCTGAAAGTGAGCTGGACACTTGAATATAACCCCCCCCCCCCCCATTTATACTCGAGTTAACAGTTTCCCCCCTTTTATAGGGGAAAACTACTACTATTACTACTACAAATCATTTCTATAGCGCTACCAGTCGTACGCAGCGCTTCACAATTGAACATGAAGAAAAGACAGTCCCTGCTCAAAAGAGCTTACAATCTAAATCAGGACAGACAGACAGACAGGACCAATAAGGGATAAGGGTAGGACAGACAGAAGGACACATAGGGAAAGAGACTATTGAAGAGAGTAAGACAAGATAAAGGTTACGAGCAAGTGACAAGTTAGGAGTCAAAAGCAGCATCAAACAGGTAGGCCTTTAGCCCGGATTTGAAGGCGGCCAGGGATGGAGCTAGACGTAACGGCTCAGGAAGCCCATTCCAGGCATAAGGTTCGGCGAGACAAAAGGAACAGAGTCTGGAGTTAGCGATGGGTGAGAAGGGTGCAATTAGGAGAGATTTGCCTAGTGAACGGAGTTCCTGGGAAGGAGTGTAGGGAGAGATGAGGGTGGAGAGGTAGTGAGGGGTTGCAGAGTGAATGCACTTGTAAGTCAATAAGAGGAGCTTGAATTTTATACAGAAATGGATAGGGAGCCAGTGAAGTGACTTCAGGAGAGGGCTGATATGGGCAAAACGACTTTGGCGAAATATTAGTCGTGCAGCAGAATTTTGAACAGATTGAAGAGGAGAGAGGTGGCTGAGTGGAAGACCTGTGAGAAGCAAATTGCAGTAATCTAAGCGAGAGGTGATGAGAGTGTGGATGAGGGTTCTGATAGCGTGTTCAGAAAGGAAAGGGCAAAAACTCTCGATTTATACTTGGAAAGGTTTATATTCAACTATATACACGGTATACGTATTGTGGTCTTTATCCCCCTAGGCTTTATGATGAAGACCACTGATCATTTTAGTAGCCACCTTCTGGACCAACTCTATCCTGTTCATATCTTTTTGAAGGTGCAGTCTTCAGAATTGTTCACACTACTCTAAATGGGGCCTCATCAGAAGCATACAAGGGCCCTTTCACCTCCTTTTCTTGCTGGCCATTCCTACTACTACTATTACTACTATTAAGCATTTCTATAGCGCTACTAGACTTACGCAGCGCTGTACAAATTAACATGAAAAGACAGTCCCTGCTCAACAGAGCTTACAATCTAAATTGGACAGACGAACAGACAGCTAGGGGTGGGGAAATTGCAGTGGTAGGGGTGATAAGTGAGGGTGTTGAGTAGTCATGGTTAGGAGTCGAAAGCAGTAGCAGTAGTAGTAGTAGTAGTAGTAGAAAGCAGTAGTATTCCTCTCCTTATGCACCCAGGCATCTTTGTGGCTTTTGCTGTAGCCCTTTCTACCTGTTTCGCCATCTTGGGTGCCCACATGAGCAGCAGTGATAATCAAACAGTTTGGTTTGATATAACAGCAAAAGTGGAGGGTAGCCACTCAAAAATCAAAGTCCTACATTTCAAACATGCTGACTTTAGCAAAATGGGGGAATACCTGAAGAAAGGGCTGATGGGCTGGGAGGACATATGAGAAAAGGAAAGGCAGTGGTCCAGGCTGAAAAGAGCTATAAATATGGCTACTAACCTTTATGTAAGGAGAGTAAATAAAAACAAGAGAAAAAGGAAACTGATATGGTTCTCCCAGCAAGTTGCTGAGAAAATAAAGGCTAAAGAGTTGGTGTTCATGAAACTCAAGAAGAGGAACACAGTGAGGAATACTGGATGAAACTGAAAGAAGCCAAGAGAGCGATACATCTGGCAAAAGCGCAAACAGAAGAACAAATGGCTAGAAATGTAAGAAGGGGCGACAAGAATTTTTCAGGTATATTAGTGAAAGGAGGAAGGCTAAAAATGGAATTGTGAGACTAAAAGATGCTGTGAACCGCTATGTGGAGAATGATGAGGAAAAAGCAAACATGCTAACAAATGGTTCTGTTCTATGTTCATGGAAGAAAATCCCAGAGAAGGACCTCAATTGACTGGGAAAGCTACATATGAGAATGAAGTGGATATAGCACCGTTCATGAAAGAAAGTGTTTATGAACAACTTGAAAATTTGAAGGTGGACAAAGCCATGGGACAGGACGGACCCATCCCAGGATACTGAGGGAGATCAGAGAGGTTCTGGTGGGTCCTCTTAAATATTTGTTTAATAAATCCTTGAAGATGGGAGAGGTTCCTTGGGATTGGAGAAAAGCGGATGTGGTCCCTTTTCACAAAAGTGGTGACAGAGAAGAAGCTGAAAACTACAGGCCGGTAAGCCTCACTTTGGTTATTGGAAAGGTAGTGGAAGCGATGCTGAAGGAAAGGATAGAATTTCCTGGAATCCAATAGGTTACAAGATCCGAGACAACATGGTTTTACCAAAGGTAAATCATGCCAAATGAATCTGCTTGAATTCTTTGACTGGGTGACCAGAGAATTGGATCAAGGACATACGCTAGATGTAATCTACTTACATTTCAGCAAAACCTTTGACATGGTTCCTCATAGAAGGCTCTTGAATAAACTTGACAGCCTGAAGTTAGGACCCAAAGTGGTGAACTGGATTAGGAACTGGTTGACAGACGGATGCCAGAGGGTAGTGGTTAATGGAATTCACTTGGAGGAAGGAAAGGTGAGTAGTGGAGTGCCTCAAGGATCAGTGCTAGGGCCGATTCTTTTCAATATATTTGTGAGCGATATTGCTGAAGGGTTAGAAGGTAAGGTCTACCTTTTTGCAGATGATACCAAGATTTGTAACAGAGTGGACACTCCGGAGGGAGTGAAAAACATGAAAAAGGATCTGTAGAAGTTAGAAGAATGGTTTAATGTTTTTCAATTAAAATTAAAGAAAAAGAGGTGCAAAGTGATGCACTTAGGGAGTAGAAATCCAATGTAAACATATGTGCTAGGCGGTGAGCAGTGGCGTTCCTAACTTGGATTGCACCCGGGGTGGATCGCAGATGCGCCCCTCCGCCTGCGAAATTACACCTCCCCCCCCCCAGCGAAATGACACCCCCCCGAGTGCACACCGCTGGGGGGGGGGGGGTGCCACGGCGTGCGCCTGTGGGCTCCAACTTTGCTAAGTTCGCTCGTTCGCTGCAGCTCCCTCTGCCCCGGAACAGGAAGTAACCTGTTCCGGGGCAGAGGGAGCTGCAGCGAACGAGCGAAGTTAGCGAAGTCAGAGCCCACAGGTGCGCGCCGCAGCACCCCCCAGCGGCGTGCACCCGGGGCGGACCTCCCCCACCGCCCCCCCTTGGTACGCCACTGGCGGTGAGATGCTGATATGCACAGACAAGGAGAGGGATCTTGGGGTGATAGTATATGAGGATCTGAAGGTAATAAAACACTGTGATAAGGCGGTGGCAGTAGCTAGAAGGATGCTAGGCTGAAAAGAGACAGGTGCAACCAGCAGAAGAAAGGAGGTGTTGATGCCCCTGTACAAATTGTTGGTGAGGCCTCACCTGGAAAATAGTGTTCAGTTTTGGAGGCTGTATCTTGCTAAAGATGTAAGAAGATTTGAATTGATCCAGAGGAAGGCAACAAGAATGATATGGGGCTTGCACCAAAGGACATATGAGAAGAGACTGGAAGACCTGAATATGTATACCCTAGAGGAGAGGAGGGACAGAGGAGATATGATACAGACATTTAAATACTTGAAAGGTATTAATATAGAAATATTTTACAGAGAAGGGAAAGTGGTTAAACTAGAAGACATGAATTAGGTTGCAGGATGGTAGACTTAGGAATAATGTCAGGAAATTACTTTTCACGGAGAGGGTGGTTGATGCCCACCGCGCCCACACTACCATAGTCCATTTTTTACTGCAGCTTTGTAAAAGGACTCCTTGGTTGGTTAAAACTCCTTAAAATATGTTGGGGCCAATTCTATAACTGGGTGCCATAATTTAGGTGCCTAGATGCTGCCCGTTGAGTGCTAATTCTATAATGGAATCTGGAATGCCCTCCAGAGGGAGGTGGTGGGAAAAATACTGTGGCGGAATTCAAAAAGGCGTGGGATGAACACAGAGGATCTGTAATTAGAAAATGAATGATATAAAAAACAAAACTTAAAGGGTTGCATATTTGTTTGTATGTCAAGTGGTGGTGCTTGGATGGTGACTCTGGCTGCATCAACTAAGGCCAGTGCTGGACTGGTTTGTACAGTCTGAGTCCCGCATATAGCAATCCAGTTTAGGATGAGCTGGAGAACGCTTTGACGGAAACTCAAGTAATCTAGAACATGAGGACACTGCCAGGCACACTTTTATGGTCTTTGTCCTACAAATGACAAGATGGATTTGGATAGGCTGGAGTGGGCTTTGACGGCAACTCCAGAAGATGGAGCACAAGGACAGAGCCGGGCAGACTTCTATGGTCTATGTCCTAGAAACACCAAAGAAAGACCATGATCAAGTATATGATATCATGTTCACTGTTGATTCAAATCTTGAATTGAAAATGAATGTGACTATTGGAGAGACTGGATGGACCATTGGGGTCTTTATCTGCCGTCACTTACTATGTTACTATCTTAAGGTCATTAGTACAATCACCCCTAAGTCCCATTCTTCTTTCATGCACAGAAATAGTTCTCCCTGCTATCCTGTACCACTTCCTTGAGTTTTTGCAGCTGAAATGCATGACTGCAATTTATAGCATTACATTTTGCTGCCAAATTATAGGTCTTTTTTCCTGTTTGACAGTTCCCAGTTCTTATCCTAATTATTAAGTGACTACTGTATATTTTTGTGAATGAATGAATGAATGACCTTTGGCATATCATTAAAGAAAAATAGAGTAGAAAGAAGCAGAAAAAAATAATTATTAGATCCCTGTCCCTTAAAGTGATCTAACTACTATAGTCACTCATGGTGTAGAACAAATTCATGTCAAAGTCAAGGCTGAGCATAAATGTATGGCAAAATAGCTTAATCTAGTACTAAGACGTCAGGTTGGTGTATAGCTAAGAATATCATCCTATGGAATGCATCTGGTGATCAAACTGTTGGATCAAGGGAGAGCACTAGATGTGGTATACTTAGATTTTAGAAAATCCTTTGACAGGGTTTTGTATAGGAGACATAAATAAATTGAGTGCCCTTGGTATGGACTCAAGTGACTGACAGGATTAGAAACTGGTTGAGTGGAAAGCAACAGGGGGTAGCGTTAATGGAACTCATAGCAAGGAAAGGGATATTACTAGTGGTGTGTCGCAAGGACTGGTAATTCAACCAGCTGTTTCTAACATTTTTGTAAGCAATATTGAGGAAGGGCTGCCTGATAAGGTTTCCTTCTTTATAGGTGATACCAAAGTCTGTGATACGTAGACACCCCTGATGGTGTGGATAGCATGAGGAAGATCCATGTAAATTAGCATGTAAGACCTAATTTCTCTTTCCTTGTTAGTCCTCCAAAACGATCCAAATGCTGATGCTTGGGAAGTACCAAAGCAGTAAGAATTTATGAATGGGACCCCGGAGCCAGGAAGTCAACACTCCCACATGGTAGCTGCATCCTGTCTGGCTTGGCACATCTATCTGATAATGTCTTGTGAAGGCATACTGTACAGCAAAGACTAGACCATGGATTTTCAGGTATCTTGTGGCTTTGTGCGATTTTTTTGTGTTAATAGCAATGCACTAATGTTCTAGTATTCAACAAACGCAAGGTATGCTTTCTGTCACTAAGTCCAAATATATCAACCAATAAGCTTTAAAAAAAAAAAAAAGGGAGGAAAAAGACTTCAGAAGCTCAGCGAACTGCCCTATTATGAATATCAGACTTTCAGGTGAGCAAGGCCTCCTCACCAATCTCAAAAAACCTCCTCATAATTTTATTTTCATTGTGCAAAACATTAATTTGTTTGGATTGTTCTCATATTTTCTTTCTTAAAAACGTTTTTTTATGACAAATATATCAGTTCATTTGAACTTAAGCAATGAGGTTAGGACACATCTGAAAAATGAAGATTTTCACTGGTTCGTTCAACAGAGCACCACTGTTTCACTTAAAGCTTCCTCCTCAGGAGCGTAACTATGACAAGTACCACAAACGTGTCCTTCTCAATGCAGCCGTTTAAGAGTCTTTAATGAATCTTTCCACTTCTCCCATCCTTGTCGCATTTCTGTTGGTAGTGGAACATCCCACTCATCAATATTTTGGGAAAGTTCTCTCATTAGGGATTTCCTAGAATGGTGACTGGAGCCATAAAACCCCAGCGGGTTGTATAGACTATTGACAAGACACATGTGTATGTATATGGTTTCTCATGGGTGAAGACTTGAAAGGTGAAAATATCTATTTAGAATCAATGTAATTCAAGGCTTCTCTGAAGCAGAAGGGTGTCTACTCTTAGATCTAGATCTTGAAACCTTTGGCACGATCCTGTGCAGGAAATGCCTCATTAAGAGACAATTTTATGAAGGCTCAGATTGATCTCTGCCAGCATTGCTTGTGTTCACTTTACCAAGTCAATGGCTTCTCCTTCAGTAGGTAAGGACTTCAATCCATTGTTTACATAAAAGTCTCTCTCAATTAAACTTCTGGCATCCGTGCCTTATTCTCTTTCTCTCTCTTGGGTTGTCCTTCTAAGCCCATAGGTTGCTACTGCAGCTGATGGACTATTACCAAAGACATGAAGGGCATGCATATCTATCTCATGCATATTCATAGCGGGTATCCTAAAAACCTGACTGGCCACGTGTGTCCCATGGCCTGGGTTGAGAACCCCTGCTCTAGAGAGCAGTGGTAACAGCACTGAAAGGTATTGTAGGCAGGCACAACTGGGTAGAATGAGTTCATCAAATAGTCCTTACCTACCAAGCTAGTCAATGAATAAAGGAAGCCAATGTTCAAATCCCTTTTCTTCCATTGCCATTTCTTGTGACCTTAGACAAGTCCCTTCTCCTATCATTGGGTGCTTGTAAGCCAATGTGAACTCAGATTTTGAAAGGTAAGTCATGCAAATTTAAAATGCAAAGAAGCAACGCAGAGAGAGAGAGATGTTCATTCTCTGTGAAACAGACCATGACTGTTGAAAAACGCATAAGAGGAGAGGCCTGCTAGGGCAGTGCTTCTCAGCCTCCTCCTCCTGGAGGCACACATAGCCAGTCAGGTTTTCAGGATTATCACAGTGAATATGCATGAGATAAAGGTACATATATTGGAGAGTAATTGTATTCAGATCTACCTCATGCTTGTTCGTTGTGGGAATGCTGAAATTCTGAAAGGGTAGGTGTTGTCTCCAGAAAAGGGTTGAGAAACACTGCACTAGGGTGGAAAGCCTTATTCCGATACCAAGCCTGGGCAAGAAGTTCTTAGTAAGGAGATAAAATTACTGCTGCAAGATAGAGCACCAATGTATCTGAAATTAAAGTAAGCAGCTCTCCATCTTTTCTTGTTAGTATAAATTCAGCTGGTGGTGTTTTGTCAGCTCTTCCTACCAGGGATGAGCCTTTATTAGTATGCATTTGAGGGCCCTTATACAAAGGTGCGCGAGGGCTAATGCGCAGGTAGTGTGTGCCCGATCAGCACTACCGCCAGGGTAGTGTGGGCACCTGGCAGTAATTCCGAGTTTGGTGTTTGCTGAATCCCACGGTAGAAAATAATTTTCTATTTTCTACTGCAGAGGTATTCCTGACAGTAACTAGCAGCTTGTCCACACTGGCGCTCACTGCTGGGTTACCACGTGGGTAGTGCGTGAGCCCTTACCGCTAGGTCAGTGAGTGGCAGTAAGGGTTCAGTCCATAAATAGGCACATGCTAGTTTTAATATTAGCGCAGGCCCTTTAAAAAAAATAGCTTTTTCCCAGCCTCAGTAAAAAAATGACCCAGCGCGCCCACACTACCACAGACCATTTTTTACTGCAGCTTTGTACAAGGACTCCTTGGTTTGTTAAAACTCCTTAAAATATGTTGGGGGCAATTCTATAACTGGGTGCCACAATTTAGGTGCCTAGATGCTGCCCGTTGAGTGCTAATTCTATAATTGAATCTGGGTTCCAAGATTCCAGTATAGAATACTACTAAGTAGTAAATTTAAAACAAATGGAGAAAATTTAATTACTCAATGTGTAATTAAACTTTGGAAATCATTGCCAAAGAATGTGGTAAAAGAAGTTAGCTTAGCAGGGTTTTAAAAAGGTTTGGCTAAATTCCTAAAAGAAAAGTCCATAAGCCATTATTAAGATGGACATGGGGAAAATCCACTGCTTATTTCCAGGATAAGCAGCATAAAATCTGTTTTACTGTTCTGGGATCTTGCCAGGTACTTGTGACCTGGATTGGCCACTGTTGCAAACAGGATACTGGGCTTGATGGATCTTTGGTCCGTCCCAGTATGGCAACGCTTATGTTCTTATGTGTAACCTTCCTATTCCCTAAGCCTGTTTTATAACATTTAATACGATGCTGGTCTCTCCTTATCTCTCATCTAACTTTCCTATAAGATTCTTTGATTTTATGTATCCATTCTAACAGTCTCAGCTTTGCTACACTTACTATAAACCCTAGTGAGAGGATTTTAGCGGTATACAAGACCTGATTTGATTTCATTTAAATATGCATCAACACACTTGCATTTAGGTGTGCCCACTTATGCCATGTCACTAGCAGGCCTAAGTGGGAGTGACTAATTGTGACAACTTAATGCGTAACTTACAGTATCCTGTAAGTTACACACATAAATATTGATATTGCCCTTCTGAACACTCTTCATACATTTACTCACTAAGGGATCCTTTTACTAAACGGTGTTAAGCTTTTAAGGCATGGTTAGCGCACGCAAACAGGCTACTGTCCAGAGAAGCTGCAGACAAAGGAAAACGAGAGCCACAAAGAACGATCAGCATGTGCTTTTATTTAATTGATTTTAAATGTTACTGTTCATATGACATACATTGATGTCATCTGTTTCTTTATTTGTACAATCAGTGCAGAAAAATATGCAAAAATATAAAGACAAAAATTAAGAAACAGTGCCAGTAGCACCCATTACACACACTTTGATAAATTTTTATAGGATTTTTGTTGAAGCTTTGGAAGGCTTGCCTGTAGATTAACTGAGTTGGGGATAGGGGGGTAGCATAATACTGAAGATCTCTTTAGGGTTCCCAACACCAAAACCTAAGGGTGAGTCTGATATGTACGGACGGGGAAAGGGATCTTTGGGTGATAGTATCTGAGGATCTGAAGACGACGAAACAGTGTGACAAGGCGGTGGCCTTAAGTAGAAGGTTGCTAGGCTGTATAGAGAGGGGAGTGACCAGCAGAAGAAAACAGGTTTTAATGCCCCTGTATAAGTCGTTGGTGAGGCCCCACCTGGAGTATTGTGTTCAGTTCTGGAGGCCGTATCTTGCTAAGGATGTAAAAAGAATTGAAGCGGTGCAAAGAAAAGTTACGAGAATGGTACAGCCTAGGATTTGCATTACAAGACATATGAGGAGAGACTTGCTGACCTGAACATGTATACCCTGGAGGAAAGGAGAAACAGGGGTCATATGATACAGACGTTCAAATATCTGAAAGGTATTAATCTGCAAATGAACCTTTTCCGGAGATGGGAAGGCGGTAGAACTAGAGGGCACGATATGAGATTGAAGGGGGGCAGACTCAAGAAAAATGTCAGGAAGTATTTTTTCACGGAGAGAGTGGTGGATGCTTGGAATGCTCTCCCACGGGAGGTGGTGGAGAGGAAAACAGTAACTGAATTCAAACATGCGTGGGATAAACATAAAGGAATCCTGTTCCAAGGGAATGGATCCTCAGAAGCTTAGCTGAGATCAGGTGGCAGAACCGGTGGTGGGAGTCGGGGCTGGTGGTTGGGAGGCGGGGATAGTGCTGGGCAGACTTATACGGTCTGTGCCCTGAAAAGGACAGGTACAAATCAAGGTAAGGTATACACAAAAAGTAGCACATATGAGTTTATCTTGTTGGGCAGACTGGATGGACCGTGCAGGTCTTTTTCTGCCGTCATCTACTATGTTACTATGTTACTGCAGAAACATGTTAATGCCTGCTTGCGTGCACTATCCTTCATGTTACTGATTTTAAAAAATATATTTTTCTAGGGGATGTGGCATGGGCAGAGAGGAGGCGTTCCTGTGTTATCCAGCTAACGTGTTATGATTAGCGCACACTGACTAGATAACTCAATTAACACAGGAACACTTAGCACCTCTTAACATAATTATTTGCAGGTGCCACTCAATCATATCTCCCCTCATCTGTCTCTTTTTCAATCTCTTTAGCCTTTCCTCATACGAGAGGAGTTCCATCCCCTTTATCATTTTGGTCACTCTTCTTTGAACCTTTTCTAATTCTGCTATATCTTTTTTTAGATACAGCGACCAAAACTGAACATAACATTATATGGTCTGTGCCAGAGCCGGTGGTTGGGAGGCGGGGCTAGTGCTGGGCAGACTTATACAGTCTGTGCCCTGAAGTAGCACATATGAGTTTATCTTGTTGGGCAGACTGGATGGACCGTGCAGGTCTTTTTCTGCCATCATCTACTATGTTACTATGTAATGGGGATATTACATATGACCTGTTAAAAAAAAAAGCCCTAAAAAGTGCCATGTTAAATGTGGGCTTAGGGTGCGGGAAAGTCCCACATTAGAGAGTGCTAAGCCCAGATTTTACTGCACATTAGTAAAAAGGCTCTTAAGCAAGTTACTTGCATAATTTATAGAATGGCGCTGACCCTGTAATTCTAGAACAAGCACTAAAAATTGCTCACACAAATTTGGGCACGTACCCAAACTGTGCATGCAATTTAATTTAATAATGTGCCAATTTGTGCCAATAATTGGCTTTTTAACAAGCTATTACTGGCTCTAATTGAAATCAATTAACATGTGCGTGCGTAAATTTAGGCATGTAATCCATGCCTGTGTGTCCCAGAAAAAGGGGTGCAGAATGGGAGGGTTATAGGCAGGGGTGTGCTGGTAAATTGTTAACAGGGGGCTCTCTATCACCAGCAAAGTAAAAGAGAATTCAGGAGGGGCCCAAGCCAACATTTTGGGATCCATTTAAGTAGCCATGGAGAACCGGCTCCCAAAATTCTTAAAAACTTAACAAACGGCTCTCGAGAGCCTGCTCCAGCCAACCACTGGTTATAGGCATTTCAGTTATTTCACAATTATAGAATAAGGGGGTTCTATGTGTAAATTATGTGCGGGCATTTGCACCACATTTTCATTGGTGTAAATGGATGCAACTAAATTTACGTGTGACCCCTGCACTTAGGCGCTGTTCTGTAATTTTGGGCATGGCCTATAGAATAGCGCTTAAGTGTAGGTTTTTTCAGCATCAATTTTTTTAGGCACAATTTATAGAATTCACCCCTGAGTTCTCAGCTAGCACCTACTCACATTACAGGTATTCTATAAGTTTATTAATGCAATTGACATGTAAATTTAGACTCCATGTTATCGAATGAGAGGCTCAGTGCATGCAAAACTAATTTAATACCATTAACCTATGAATTAACATGTATATAAGTGGTTGGTGTGCACTAAAACATTCTAATTCATGTTAAAATATTGTTTTTTTTTTAAACTGAATGTGTGAAATGAACCCAAAATGCCCAAAAATCAATTAAATTCCCCAAAATTCTAAAAATGAACTGAAAATAATTTGGCTGTGCATAACCCTAGATTTTTTCCCTTCTGCCTTACACAGCTGCTATGCTCTACGAAGAAAATGGGGATTCTGAATCTGGATTATTGGTTTGAGGGATGCAAGTTTAATTAAAATTTTGTTCAGGAAATTTAATTTGTATAAAATCAATATATCAAAGCTTCTCTCCTCCTTGTAGTTTAGACTTTAAATCACAGCTCATTGAACTGTAGTCAACCTTAATTAGATCAAAAGCACCCAACCCTATTTAATTAAAGAAATATGAGTTTGAAAGCAAGAGTATATGCATGGTCCTGTTTCTTGCTCCCATCTCTACTCATATGCATATCCCCCATAAGTCTATAAACTTGTGCACACAATTTTATGCATAGGGCCCCTTTTACCAGGCTGCGGCAAAAGGGAGCTGGCGCTGGCATTGGTGCATGTTTTACATGCGTGCCGAGGCCCCTTTTACCGCAGCTGGTAAAAGGGAAGTCTTGCTTTCCGACAGGAAAATGGCTGGGTGGCAAGTAAAGCACTTGCCATGCAGCCATTTGGGGGGGGGGGGGAGCCCACTGCAGCTCCTTGTGACTCTGGGCAAGTCACTTAACCCTCCATTGCCCCTGGTACAAAATAAGTACCTGAATATATGTAAACCACTTTGAATGTAGTTGCAAAAACCTCAGAAAGGCGGTATATCAGGTCCCATTTCCCTTTCCCTATTTGAGATTCTAGATGGAATGTTGCTACTGTTGAGATTCTATTTCTACTATTTGAGATTTTACACGGAATGTTAATGTTGCTATTCCTCTAGCAACATTCCATGTAGAAGCCTGCCCATGCAGATCAGCAACGCGGCCGCACAGGCTTCTGTTTCTGCGAGTCTGACGTCCTGCTACGTGCAGGACATCAGACTCACAGAAGCCTGTGCGGCCGCATTGGTGATCTGCATGGGCAGGCTTCTACATGGAATGTTGCTAGTGGAGGAGTAGCCTAGTGGTCACTGCAGCGGACTCTGATCCTGGGGAACTGGGTTCAATTCCTACTGCAGCTCCTTGTGACTCTGGGCAAGTCACTTAACCCTCCATTGCCCCTGGTACAAAATAAGTACCTGAATATATGTAAACCGCTTTGAATGTAGTTGGAAAAAAAAAACCTCAGAAAGGCAGTATATCAAGTCCCAGTTCCCTTTCCCTTACAACCACCCATTGAGGTGGCAGTAAGTGCTCCTGTGTTAACCCGGTGGTAACCGAGCAGCGCGTGGCACTGCCCAATTACCACTGGTACACTTCGGTGCTACAAAAATAAATACATTTTTGTAGTGCCGGAAATGCTCAGAGTGGGAAGTACTGCTGGGCTGCTGTGGTAGCCTGGCAGTACTTTCTGTCAGTGGTGTAGCTATGTGGGGCCACGAGGGCCTGGGCCCCCGTAGATTTGGCCCTGGACCCCCCTGCTGATGACCCTCTCGACCACCCCTCCCGCCGCCAACCCTCCCCCGCCACCGTCCGCTACCTTTGCTGGCGGGGGACCCCAACCCCCGCCAGCCGAGGTCCTCTTCTTCCGGCGCAAGGCTTCGTTCTGTTTCTGTGAGCCTGATGTCCTGCACGTACACATACACGTACAACGTGCAGGACGTCAGACTCACAGAAACAGAACAAAGCGGCAGGGGGGTCAGCAATGGTAGGCGGGGATGTCAGCAATGGCGGGGGGATTGGCGGCCCCAGGGGGGGGGCTAAAATGTGCCCCCTCACCTCGGGCTTTGGACCCCCCTCCCACCAAAGTCTGGTTACACCCCTGATATCAACTAAGTGTATTCTAGATATTGCGCCTAAATCTAGGTGCCACTTATAGAATACGCTTAGATGAAAATGTTTTCTGTGCGGATTTTTAGGTGCCATATAAGGAATCTCCCCCCTTAGCGCACATTGTCCTGGCCCCTAACTATAGGTACAAACTTAGATTGTGAGCCCTCCTGGGACAGAGAAATATCCAGAGTACCTGAATGTAACTCACCTTGAGCTACTACTGAAAAAGGTGTGAGCAAAATCTAAATAAATAAATAAAATAAATATAGACAGCCTGTAGAGAATTATCCCCCCCAAACCCACCTCCCCGCTCCCCCCGTTTTCTATTTCTGTTGATGGCTCTCTCATTCTCCCTGTCTCCTCAGCTCGAAACCTTGGGGTCATCTTTGACTCTTCTCTCTCCTTCTCTGCTCATATCCAGCAGATTGCCAAGACCTGTCGTTTCTTTCTTTACAACATCCGTAAAATCCGCCCCTTTCTTTCCGAGCACTCTACCAAAACCCTCATCCACACCCTTGTCACCTCTCGTTTAGACTACTGCAATCTGCTTCTTGCTGGCCTCCCACTTAGTCACCTCTCCCCTCTCCAGTCGGTTCAAAACTCTGCTGCCCGTCTCGTCTTCCGCCAGGGTCGCTTTTCTCATACTACCCCCTCCTCAAGTTGCTTCACTGGCTCCCTATCCGTTTTCGTATCCTGTTCAAACTTCTTCTACTAACCTATAAATGTACTCACTCTGCTGCTCCCCAGTATCTCTCCACACTCGTCCTTCCCTACACCCCTTCCCGTGCACTCCGCTCCATGGATAAATCCTTCTTATCTGTTCCCTTCTCCACTACTGCCAACTCCAGACTTCGCGCCTTCTGTCTCGCTGCACCCTACGCCTGGAATAAACTTCCTGAGCCCCTATGTCTTGCCCCATCCTTGGCCACCTTTAAATCTAGTCTGAAAGCCCACCTCTTTAACATTGCTTTTGACTCGTAACCACTTGTAACCACTCACCTCCACCTACCCTCCTCTCTTCCTTCCCGTTCACATTAATTGATTTGATTTGCTTACTTTATTTATTTTTGTCTATTAGATTGTAAGCTCTTTGAGCAGGGACTGTCTTTCTTCTATGTTTGTGCAGCGCTGAGTATGCCTTGTAGCGCTATAGAAATGCTAAATAGTAGTAGTAGTAGTAGTAGAGAGATAATTCTATAAAGCAAATGCTAACATTTATGTGCCTTGTATGCATGCAAGTGTTTAGAATATTAACATATATGTGCCCAGTTGATTTTTTTTGCATCCATGTAGCTAATTAAAGAAAAAAACTCCCCCCCACCAAATTACATTGTAAGGCTCAGAAATAACTTTAGCTAGAACAGAAATAATACCTACTACTACTACTACTTACTACTACTTAACATTTCTAGAGCGCTACTAGGATTACACAGCGCTGTACAATTTAGCAAAGAAGGACAGTCCCTGCTCAAAGGAGCTTACAATCTAAAGGACGAAATGTCAAGTTGGGGCAGTCTAGATTTCCTGAATAGAGGTAGGTGGTTAGGTGCTGAAGGCGACATTGAAGAGGTGGGCTTTGAGCAAGGATTTGAAGATGGGCAGGGAGGGGGCCTGGCGTATGGGCTCAGGGAGTTTATTCCAAGCATGGGGTGAGGCGAGGCAGAAAGGGCGGAGCCTGGAGTTAGCGGTGGTGGAGAAGGGTACTGAGAGGAGGGATTTGTCTTGAGAGCGGAGGTTACAGGTAGGAGCGTAGGGGGAGATGAGGGTAGAGAGGTAGGGAGGGGCTGCAGATCGAGTGCATTTGTAGGTTAGTAGGAGAAGCTTGAACTGTATGCGGTACCTAATTGGAAGCCAGTGAAGTGACTTGAGGAGAGGGGTGATATGAGTATATCGGTCCAGGCGGAAGATAAGACGTGCAGCAGAGTTCTGAATGGACTGAAGGGGGGATAGATGGTTAAGTGGGAGGCCAGTGAGGAGTAGGTTGCAGTAGTCAAGGCGAGAGAAATAATACCTGACTTTTTATGAGCAATATTGGTTATTCAGAAGTGATGGAAAGTTTTAGCTAAGCAAGTGAAATGAAGAGGGGGGGACTATGTTGCTAAGTAAGTCACAAAAAGGGAAAAAATAGCAACAAGAACTCTTAAACTGTAAGAACAAATGAGTTGGTATGAGAGGCTGACGCTCATTACTTGTTAGAAGTGTCACGCACCAGTTGGAAGGTAATCAATACTAACTGACTGAAACAGTCTCCAGAGAGATTTGGGTTTTCATGAGGAAAAAAACAAAACATTTTGCCATTAATGTTTAATGGGGAAAAGTTTGGGAGAGCAAACGTCCATTTGGTTCTTTTTTTGAATTCCAAATAATTTGTTCCATTCATTTCACTACAATCAATGGAATAATCGCTTTTACATTCCAACAGTGGAGTTTTCCATCCATTTTCAATGAAACTTGATTACAACATATCCCACAGAGGCAACAGTACTACAAGACATAATGAGTGGCATGAAGACCCCACGGCATCAAAAGAGGGGCAAAAGGACTTAGTAAAGTTAGAGGAATGGTCTAGAATTTGGCAGCTTAGATTTAATTCTAAAAAAAGCAGGTTCATGCATTTGGGCTGCAAAAACCAAAGGGAATGGTAGAGTTGAGGAGGTGAAGAACTTTTGTCCATGAAAGAGGAACAGGATTTAGGTGTGATTGCATGTGATGATCTTAAGGTGGCTAAACAGGTAGAAAAGGTGACAGCAAAAGCTAGAAGGATTCTTGGGTGCATAGGGAGAGGAATGGCCAGTAGGAAAAAGGAGGTGACGATGCCCCTTATTTAGGACAGTTCTAGAGCTGTCCTAATTGAAGCTGCTTAGCTATGCAGGTGCCGGCACTGAATATTGCTGTCACCCACATAACCTGGGGTTCCTCCCCAGTGCCTTCCCCAGCGCCACCACTCACCAGCTCACTTCTTGTTTGGGTGGTCTCAGGGGATATTCAGCTGCATTGTCTGGTTAAATGCCGCTGAATATCCCCGGTTAGGTGCCAGGAAGCTATTTAAGCAAGCAGGAGAATATCGGTCAGTACCTGGACCTTCTATGGGGCTGACGCACAAAGCTACCTCTGGTTGCAGCATTCAGTTAGTGAGCAGTTTGTCGACTTGTCAATGGCCACTGTATGTAAAAAGTGTTTCTGTGTTGAAGTTAACTCCTGCATAATAAAGAAGCTATTAATCACCCCACAGCAATGCAGAGCTGTGCATTGATGTCTACTGTGATGGGCATTGATGTCTACTGTGACGGCCCAATGTCAGAAACCTACAGCCAGGTCTGAGGTGGTATTGAGACCTCCCCACAGTTTGCTTTGGACCTGATCTCCTTTCCTTCCCTCACCCCCCCCCCCCCTCCTGCCTAACATAAAAAAACTTTCCCTAGTGTCTAGTGCACCCCACCTTCTGCCCAATCTTCACTGTCTTTCCCTGGTGTCTTTTACACCTACCACTCCTCCCTGCCCACCTGCCATTGACTGTAAAAAGAAAAAATCTTTCTCTGGTGTCTAGTACACACCCCTCACCCTACCCCTCCCCTAGGTCCCCAGACTCCTGTATCTTAATGAGGCAGGAGCAATGCCCACTTGCTCCAGCCTTACTGCCATCCTCTTTGAAAATGACAGCAATTGACCCTACCAGTGCATCCTGGGATGCACAAGTGGGGTCTACCATATAAGAAAAATTTTCCCTTATTTGGTAGGCTCCACCCAAACTACCAATTAAGAGAAAACTTCCCTTATATGGCAGACCAACCCTGCTTGGTGCATCCCAGGATGCACAGGGTAGGGTCAATCCCTGCCATATTCAAAGAGGGCAGAGCCAAGGCAGCAGGAAATGGGCATTATTGTTAACTCATTAAAGTACAGTGGTCTGGGAGACCTAGGGGAGGGGTAGGGGGTGCACTAGACACCAGAGAAAGATTTTGTACAGGTTTTGTTTATTAAGGAAATATGGAGCTTTCTTGACTGATGATTGAGGTAAGCCTTGCCCATAGTTTTCTATAAGGCAGTGGCACTCGTTTCTGAGGTCTCTTTTCTCCGTATTTGGTTGTTTAAGCATCATTTGTAGAAGTTTTTTCAGCTTTATTTTTTCACATTACATATCTAAGGATCCATTTTACGAAGTTGTGCTAAAAGGTGTCCTGCCTTATGACTAGTGTGTGGGTCTCCCCCCCCCCCCCCACACCAAGGACACTTTTTAGCACAGCTCTGAAATGGCCAACTTTTCTTTTCCTCAATTAGTGGCCGCATTCCAATTTCCCAATTAGCACCTGGTCATTAGTGCTTGAGCCCTTACCAACATCAATTGAAATTCCTTTCCTTTCTTTTGTTACTTACCTCTTTCGGTAAGCTTGATGCAAACCACTATTTATTTTTTTGTTGCATTTGTAGCCCACATTTTCCCACCTATTTGCAGGCTCAATGTGGCTTACAATGTTCCGGTATGGCAGTCGCCATTCCAGAGTAAAAGATAACAATTGGTGTTACGTAGAGAGCATGGATGACATAATAGAATTAAGCAAACAGATATAGGAAGAAAACAATTCAGAATATAAGGTAAAGTGGTGATGTGTTACATTTACGGAGCAGGTGGGGGAAAAGAGGTTGGTGGTTGGGAGGCGAGGATAGTGGAGGGCAGACTTATACGGTCTGGGCCAGAGCCGGTGATGGGAGGCGGGACTGGTGGTTGGGAGGTGGGAAATACTGCTGGGCAGACTTGTACGGTCTGTGCCCTGAAAAAGGCAGGTACAAATCAAGGTAAGGTATACACATATGAGTTTATCTTGTTGGGCAGACTGGATGGACCATGCAGGTCTTTTTCTGCCGTCATCTACTATGTTACTATGATTTACGGTTATTGATTGTTGTGATATGATCTGTGAGTTAGTTAATAGCCATATAGCAAGTGGAAATTAATAAAGTACAGAATACTGCTGCTGGTCACTTGCATCCCTGAAATGCTGCAAAGTATAGTCTTGCTTTCTTTTTAACAACCCACATCTAAACTGGGGTTAGGGATGCACCACATTTCCTGAAGATATTTATTATTCTAAGGTTCTTTTCTAGTAGCTTGAATTTTCTTATCTTTAGATAGAAAGGTGAGTAATAATCAGTTTTTCTGAAGCAAACTGTAGGAGCCTCCCATATCCTTCATGGGAGTGCGTAAATGACTTTTATAATAGACAGATCAAAGCTGGGCTCTTTTCTTCTCAAGATATCCTATTGCCCTGCTATGGAACTTATCACTGTCACTTACGGATTCTGTAAGATTATTTATGAAGCAGTGGAATCAGATTACCAGAGCCATATAGTTCCACTGCAGAGTTCAGTTAATGAAAGTGTCACAGAAAGCAATGAATGTATGTCCTAGAAAAGAAAACTCTCTTTAACAGCAAGACACAAAAATGTACAAGAAATAGAGGATCCACGAACCAAAGATAATGCTTAAAAACGTTTATTGAATCCAACTAGCTGAGAACTTGATATGGCCAAGTTTCAAGATACGGCAATTAGAAACAACAAAAACAAAACAAAAGCAAAACAAAAATGAAAATGAAAATATCAATTCATAATCAGACTGTTAATAGCAACATCAATGATTAACATATATATCAACATAAACACAGACTACTATACTTAACAGCATGTGAAGTTACAATGTGCTTAAATTGAACAATTTAATGCACCAATAATTTGCACCCAAAAAGTCAATAAATTATAGTACAATAATAAGCATTCTCAATCAAGAAGTACCCAGTAATTATGATAATGTTGCAGGATTGTGTTAGGACTTTGCTTTGTGCTTTTTTCTCCCCATTATTAATATTCCCTAGATTTTCAGATCTCTGCCTTCCTCATTTTTTTGTTTTGTTTTTCAGGTTTAATTTGGAAGTCATAACTAGTTTTTATGTGTAGAGATTATCAATAGAAATGAAACAAAATAAAACATGGAAAAGAAAATAAGATGATACCTTTTTTATTGGACATAACTTAATACATTTCTTGATTAGCTTTCGAAGGTTGCCCTTCTTCGTCAGATCGGAAATAAGCAAATGTGTTAGCAGATAGTATATATAAGAGAAACATCAAAGCATTAATTTGACAGTCTGACAGAGTGGGAGGGTGGGGGTATGCATGGGGACATCAAAGCATTTCATTGATATTCTAACAGGATGGGTGTTGGTAGGTGAGAGGAGGGTAATAAACAGAGAAATAAACAGAGAAATACAGCTTTATGGTTTATAATGGGTTAGAAAACCCAGATCCTTATTAAGTCCTGTTTGTTGGGTGTCAAAATATTCAATCATTCTTATTTCAAAGGTCTTACGTTCCTGTATTGTTTTAAAATTACCTTTCAGTATTCTTACTGTGAAATCACTGGTGCAGTGTTCTGGTCTTGTGAAGTGTTGGCCCACAGGGGTGGGGGCTTGACTGGCACCGGCTATTTTCATGTGATGTCTGTGCAGATTGAATCTTGTCTTAAGCATCTGGCCTGTTTCTCCAATATAGCATCCTTCGTTACATATTTTACACTGAATGATATATACCACATTGGAAGATGAGCATGTAAAATAGTCCTTTATGTTGAATATTTTTCCTTTGTGAATGACTGTGGGGTCTTGTGAAATGTTTTGGCATAGTAGCTGAAGTGAACTAACACGGCTACCACACCTCTCTACTTATGTGTAGAGAATTATTGTTCATTTTATTGATCACTGTATGAAGTATGTCATCCATCTTTCTTTGTAGTGATTTATGTGATACTGAAAAGTCCACTTCAATACTTCCACAGTTGGACTGTCTCAGTCCTAATCATAAAAATAAAAGAGAGGTCCAAATCCACCAAAAGAAAGAGGAAGAAAAGAGAGCTGGCCATGTTTCAGAATTCGCCTGCATCAGGGGCAGACAATCATGTCCTAAAGTGATAATCCTCGTAGATGGACATTAGCTGGGGTGGTTATAACCAAGCCTCTTCCCCTTGCAGTAAAGGTGCAATGGCTGGGGAATCTGGATTAAAGACAAGCCGCCCGATATTCAAAGCAATTTAAATAGCTCCTGGTCGTTTAAATCCCTTGTCCGTGGCTAATTGCTAATATTCAGTGGCATCTTAACCAGTTAGTCTCACTGAATATTTGTGGTTTGTGCCTGAGCTGAAACCAGTTAACTTGTGGGCGTTCCAGGGGGGCAGAGCTTGCAGTTATGCAGGTAAATGCTGATATTCAGCCCTTAACCGCATAAATTGGGCCGCATAAAAAACAGCCTATGTTAGGTGGTTAATTTTATGCAGTTAAGGGCTGACTATTGAACTTAACCGCATAGGTTTTAGCAGCCAACATATAACCAGATATTCAATGTCGATGCCCTGACGTGGCCCAGCATTTAACATCTGGGAATACAGCCGGTGGCAGATATTACATTATTACATTACATTATACTAGACTTATATCCCACTAATACCATGACTAGTTCCAAACAGGTTACATGTTAAACAAGAGTGAACCACATGTTCAAATGTTACATATCACTCAGTTAATAAGTACAGTAAAGGACTCAAATACAAATCAACTTATGCATCCAGTTTCTCCTACAAAAGCACACAAATGTGGAACGTACTACCAAAAGCCGTGAAAACAATGTACGACCACCTAAACTTCCGGAAATCACTAAAACCCAACCTATTCAAAAAGGCATACCCCATCGACCCAACTTAGGTGCCTAAACCCTGCAACACAACAAAACCAAAGCTTGTAATAGACTATACATAACTCTTCCTCTCTATGATTCCCAGTGTGTCTCTAACACATGAACCTTATCCGACTACATCAACTCCTTGTATTTGTTTCTCTACCGGAGATGGAGTACACCTCTACGGTACAATGTAAACCAAATTGAGCCTGCAAAAAGGTGGGAAAATGTGGGATACAAATGTAACAAGTACATAAAATAAATAAATAAATAAAATGTCAGCTAAAGACCGGTTTCTATATATTGAAATACTTCTGAAATAACAAAAAGTGTTAACTGACTTCCTAAAATATGGAAGTTCTAATGGTAGGGTGTTCCAAAATTACATTGCCTTATAAGAAATAGAAGCAAACAATAATCCAGTGGCATAGCCACAGGTGGGCCTGGGTGGGCCCTGAGCTCAGGCCCACCCAACAGTAGCACACATTTAGTGGTAGCTGGTGGGGATCCCAAGCTCCACCAGCTGAAGACTTCCCCCTGATGGTAATGAAAACGCTACTCTCCACGATACCTGCTGCAGACTGCCAAGGTGGAAAGAAGCATTTTCCCACCAGCTCAGATATATTTTTGGTGGTGGTGAGGGATGGGGAGAACAGTTGGTGCCCACCCATTTCTTGCCTAGGCCCACCCAAAATCTGTCGTCTGGCTACGCTCCTGCAATAATCGCTGAATTCTAATGCTATGCACCGATAGGAAATACAACATTGTCCTCATAAATGATCAGATTTAAAAACCAGTTGAAATATTAACCATTTTTACAAGATAGTAAAGGGCCTCAAATATCCTAAAAACAAGAATCCCAAATTTAGGGGCCCTTTCACTAAACTGTGTAGGCGCATATACGCATCCTATACACATCACTTTAGAACTACCACCCGGCTACCTTGAGGCCTCGGCGGTAATTTCATTTTTGACGCGTGTCTGCTATTCGTGCCAAAAAATAATTTTTATTTTCCGGCGCGCAGCGCTAACTAGGTGGTAATTGGCATTGTACACGCTTGACGATTACTGCCTGGTTAACATGTGAGACCTTACCGCTAATTCATTTTGCTGCACGTCCACTTTGGGACAAAAAAAAAAGAGGCCTTTTTTGCAGATGCGCTGAGAAATGTACCTACATGCGTCTACACCAGCGCAGGCCATTTTTCGGCGCACTTTAGTGAAAGGACCCTTTAAACTGCACCCTGAGCTCCACCGGTAGCCAGTGTATGTTAAACAAATATGGTATAACTGAGTCAAAACACTGACTGGGCTTGGTATTTATACCAGCATAGTTTCCTTCCAAGGGGGTATCTCCTCCTATCAGCGGCATATCCACCACAAACTTTCCCGTGTCACAAATAGCGTGCACTCTTCAGGAACAGTGTCTACTCCTACCCTAGCTGAGATAATATTTAACCATCTCTCTGACCTCATGTGTAACTTTCTTTAAATCAGTCACCTTACTTTCTAACTCTTCCTACTTTCTTACCTATCTATATGTTTGGGGTTTTTTTTGTTACATTTGTTCCCCGGGCTTTCCCACTCATGGCAGGCTCAATGCGACTTACATATACAGGTACTTATTTGTACCTGGGGCAATGGAGGGTTAAGTGACTTGCCCAGAGTCACAAGGAGCTGCCTGTGCCTGAAGTGGGAATCAAACTCAGTTCCCCAGTTCTCCAGGACCAGAGTCCACCACCCTAACCACTAGGCCACTCCTCCACTTTTGCTTTACCATTCACTATCAGTTATAATGTTCTATTACGTATGGTGTTGACATTGTAAGTAGTATACTGTCAGGCTTATTTTCGAAAGAGAAGGACGCCCATCTTTTGACACAAATCTCAAGATGGGCGTTCTTCACATAGGGTCACCCAAATCGGCATAATTGAAAGCCAATTTTGGGCGTCCTCAACTGCTTTCCGTCGTGGGGATGACCAAAGTTCATGGGGGAGTGTCGGAGGCGTAGCAAAGGCAGGACCGGGGCGTGCCTAACACACGGGCGTCCTCGACCGATAATGGAAAAAAGAAGGGTGTCCCTGACGAACACTTGGATGACTTTACCTGGTCCTTTTTTTCTTATGACCAAGCCACAAAAATGTGCCCTAAATGACCAGATGATCACCAGAGGGAATCGGATGACCTCCCCTTACTTCCCCAGTGGTCACTAACCTCCTCCCACCCTCAAAAAAATAGTTTAAAAATATTTTTCCAGCCTCTATGCCAGCCTCAAATATCATACCCAGCTCCATCACAGCAGTATGCAGGTCCCTGGAGCAGTTTTAGTGGGTGCAGTGCACTTCAGGCAGGCGAACCCAGGCCCATCCCCCCTACCTGTTACACTTGTGGTGGTAAATGTGAGCCCTTCAAAACTCCCCAGAAACCCACTGTACCCACATGTAGGTGCCCCCCTTCACCTCTTAAAGCTATGGTAGTGGTGTACAGTTGTGGGGAGTGGGTTTGGGGGGGAGTTGGGGGGGCTCAGCACACAAGGTAAGGGAGCTATGCACCTGGGAGCAATTTGTGAAGTCCACTGCAGTGCCCCCTAGGGTGCCTGATTGGTGTCTTGGCATGTCAGGGGACCAGTGCACTATGAATGCTGGCTCCTCCCATGACCAAATGGCTTGGATTTGGTCGTTTCTGAGATGGGTGTCCTCAGTTTCCATTATCGCCGAAAATCGGGGACGACCATCTCTAAGGACAACCATCTCTAAGGTCAACCTAAATTTCATGATTTGGGCGTCCCGACCGTATTATCGAAACGAAAGATGGACGCCCATCTTGTTTCAATAATACGGGTTTCCCCGCCCCTTCACCGGGACGTCCTGCGAGGACGTCCTCAGGAAAACTTGGGCGCCCCTTTCGATTATGCCCCTCCACACCATACTTTGTAGTGTTATTTGAATATTTTACTGCTGTAATTGCCTATTGCTCATGTTTGATCTACTCTTACTGTACACCGCCTTGAGGTGAATCCCTTCAAAAAGGCAGTAAATAAATGCTAATAAATAAATAAATATCTAGGACTCAATCTGATAGCTACACCCCTTCCTCCCACCATTGTTAATTACAGGTAGGGAAGCCACCCCTCTGTTCTAGAAGCTGTGAGAGTATTCTGAGCCAAAAGGTCCCGCATCCCATTCTGGTAGAGTCATTACTGGTCTCTGTTATGCATTTAAGAGAGCAGAACCATTTGCTTTAGGACTCTGCTCTATGTTGTCTGTGGGAGGAACGTCTGCTCCCCGTCACTCTCTGGTTCTGCTTATGGGCACCAACATCTTACTTTTTTGAAAGTTTGATGTAAAAAAAGATACGACGTTAACCTGTTTTGAATTATTGTAGTTCATGATTCTTGGAATTTTAATACCTCAGATTCTTAGCAATCAATCAAACCAAGACTTGCCTGTTAACTGGAAGCTTCTTAGTCTCCAAGAAACTGAAATATCACAAGGGGAAGGAAGTTTGCAAGAGATTATAAATATAAAATACAAGAAAATGATGATGATTAAAATACCCTTCTAGGCTATTCATTTTCCCTCTTGATATTTCACTTCCCTCAATAGAGCCTTAAAAGAACTCTGAGCAAGTGTATTCTGCTCGTCTTATTGATCCAACCATGAGAAAAACGAATGACATATGTACTTTTATTTTTGATAGGTTTTTGCTTGTGTAAACCAGTGGTTCTCAACCCAGTCCTCGGGGCATACCCTTCCAGTTGAGTTTTCAGGATATCCACAATAAATATGCACAAGATAGAGTCAGAGGCATAGCCAGACCTCGACAGGGAGGGGGGCCAGAGCCCACAGTGGGGGGGGAGGGGGCACATTTTGGCCCACTCCCTGCGCCACCACCACCTCATGAAAGTACCTTGGCTGACGGGGGTCCCCAACCCTGCTAGTTAAATCATTTCTCCCTCGCTGGTCTCGCATTGCCTGTCCTGCTCTATTCTCAGATGGTCCAAGAAAACAAGAAGGCAGATGATTCGCAAAATCCAACGTGGAAGCAAACAAAAGAGCAGATCACTAGGTGGTATTAATAAGACTTTATTGGAGAAAAAAATCGCCCGACACAGACTATGTTTCGCCCACAATGGCTGCGTCAGGGGCTTTCAGTTGCTGTAATACCAAATAAAGCAAAAGCATATAAACATTAGTACTAATATAATGGAAGTCATTACTCACTTCCGGTTTTTTACTATAGAAGATCTTTTTGATCATATGATGTCCCGATTTTGAGCGCAATATTGCTTGGGAAGAAGCTGACCTGCTGTTTATATGCTTTTGCTTTATTTGATATTACATTAACTGAAAGCCTCTGACGCAGCCCTTGTGGGCGAAACCCAGTCTGTGTCGGGCGATTTTTTTCTCCAATAAAGCCTTATTAATACCACCTAGTGATCTGCTCTTTTGCCTGCTCTATTCTCAGTCATGCCGTGCACACTCACTTTAACGAAACTGAGCATGCGCAATGCGGAGCACATGCTCAGTTTCACTACAATGAATGTGCGCGGTGTGACTGAGAACAGCAGGGTAGGCAATGCGGTGAGACCAGTGCAGGACAAATGCTTCAGCTAGTTGGGGTTGAGGACCCCCCACCAGCCAAACCAGGGGCCCAGAGCCAATTGGGGGGGGGCCAGGCCCCCATGGCCCCCTGTAGCTACGCCGCTGGATAGAGTTACATATCAAGAAGCAGTTCATGCAAATCTATGTCATACGTATTCATTGTGGATATCCTGAAAAACCTACTTGAAGTAGAGCGAATCGCAATGTTGCTTAAACGATACGAGCACGCAAATTCCCCTAAAGAAGCCTTATGGTGAAACAGGAACCCCCCCCCCCCCCCCCCCCCCCCCCCGTTGGGAATTGTGAAGATAAGTGCTGCATAATATATTATTTCTACAGAATTGGTTGTTTCATAAATGTTTCACGAAATATAAAGAAAAATTATAAAAATTCTAATGGAGGTTTATGGCCAAGAAAGTCTGTTGTGACTATTATGTTCTGAAATAGACAAAAGTCTGTCGATTATTTCTGAGGTGTCTTTTCCTCCTTTTTTGTATTTTCAAGAGTGATGTATTATTAATGCGCACGATATATCCATTCATTTTTTTTTGTTTGAGTTTATCCTGAAAACCGATCTGGCTGGGTGTGCCCCGAGGACTGGGTTGAAAACCACTGATGTAAATAGTTTTAAAATACCTTAGGGATTAATACTGAAAATTATTTAACTAGGAAGAATAGCTTCTGCCCAGTTAAAATGCACTGGCCAACCCTAGAGCAGGTATAATTCAGCAGCCTTTAACTAGATTGTGCTGCTGATTATCTGCTCTGACAGCCTGGAAAAATCTAGAGTAACTGGAAGAGTCCCTGGGAAATGACACAAGTAGGGTTGCCAACCAGGGGTGTAGCCAGACACCCAATTTTGGGTGGGCCTGGGCCCAAGATGGGTGGGCAGAAGAACTCCACCCTGTCCCACAAGTGATTTGGTCTCTCCCTCTCTCACCTGCATGCCATATGATCTTTTAAACACCCCCCTCCCCTGAATACCTTTTAAATAGATTTTCACTGGCAGTGAGCAGCAACTAATACACAGTGCTCATGTTGGCCCCACAGTCTTCCCTCTGATGCAACTTCCTGTTTCCACATAGGTGGGAATACATCACAGAGAAGGCTGTGGGGCCAGTGCGAATAGTATGTATCAGTCACTGCAGGCGAAGATCTGCTATTTACAAGGTATGCAGGAGGGACAGTTGTTGGGAGTTTTTGGCTGGTAGGGCTTGGGAATCCCTGCCAGCCACATCATAGGTGTGCTGCTACTGGGTGGGCCTGAGCCCAAAGTGGGTGGGCCTGGGCCCACCCAGGTTCACCCTTGGTTATGCCACTGTTGCCAACTGGATCCAGATTCGACTGACAGGATAGATCCAGTCCTGGGTTTAACCCATTGCAATGCATGGGCTTGAGTTATCTGCAGCAGGTCCCCATTTTATTCCTATGGGCCCTGCTGCAGATAACTTGAGCTAATCTTTAGTAAAAGACCCCCAAACTATAAATCCCTGCATGCAATGAAGTAAACCCAGAACTGGATCAACCCTGTTGAGTGAATCTGGATTCAATTGGCCACTTAAGCCAGCATAGAGTTACAGGAGTATAGAAGCCAGCCTGAGAGGTACTCAGAACCTGCCAGGAGTCCCAGGGCTGCAAAGAGTGGAAGTTGTGCTACTCCTCACTTCCCAGGGATCCTACCTCCCCCCTCCCCCTCTCCCCTTTTATGCTTGCAAACTTTAGAAAACTGAGTTTTCAGCTTCGGTGTCTCTAAAAGCTAATTTAGGTACATAATGTACATACAATATTAAACTTAATTTATTTCTACAGAAGTCATTAGAGAGTCAGAAAAGAAAATGCGGAGTAAATTATGAGCAAAAGTACTTACATCCTAATCTGACAAACAATAAATTAATTAAGGCTCATTTATCTGGATTATGAAAAGTTAAGTGCTTCCATCCTGTTGATTAACATCGGAAAGGTTTTCGCTCTCTCAGATCAAGTTAAATCATTAGCATCTTGCGAAGAAAAAGTAAAAAGAAAAACATTTTTATAGAGATGTGAATTTCATTTGAAAGAACACGGAAAATGCTAACAACATTTTGCATGTTATTTCATGTTATTTTTTGCCTGAAAAGACAGGAAACCCCCACAAACTTTCCTGTGTCACAAATAGTGTGCTCTCTTCACGAACAAGTTGCATTCTTGGAAAACTGCACACTATTCCCCCACTAGTGCACCCTTTTCAGACAAGTAGGGTGCCCTGAAGAATATTCATTAGTTACAATATCGCCACCAAAATGCAAAAAAAAAATAATAACAAGGCACAAATTGCCATAAATAATACGAGAAACTAAACAAAATATAGGGGTCCTTTTACTAAGGTACGCTGAAAATGGCTTGCGGTAGTGTAGGCGTGGGTTTTGGGTGTGTGCTGATCCATTTTTCAGCGCGCCTATAAAAAAGGCCTTTTAAAAAGTTTTGCCAAAAATGGACGTGCGGCATTTTCAAAATAGCCATGCGTCCATTTTGGGTCTGAGACCTTACCGCCAGCAATTGACCTAGCGGTAAAGACTCACTGCGGTAACCGGGCAGTAATGACCTACATGCATCAAGTGCCACTTGGCGTGCGTCTGATATGTTTGTCCGAAAACTTAGGACGCACGCCTTGGACGCACGGCAAAAATGAAATTACCACAAGAGCCACACGGTAGCCATGCGGTAACTTCATTTTGGCACACATTGGGCGTACATAGACGCTTACGCGACTTAGTAAAAGGGCTCCAAAATTATCTTAGCTGCACACCCTAGGGTCTTTACATTTGATTTTGAGCAAATATAAATGTCATTACAAAATATAGCTTATGTATATTTGTAAGTACCACCAGAATGTGCTTTATTGCTATGCACTGACACTCTACATATGAGGGGATACACGGATATTTTGAAGTCCTTTATACAATTGGTACAGTTGTTCATGTTTATCCCATTTGCCCACATTAAGATTTATACAATTACTCTCTGTGTATTTATGTACATGAAGACATGCTGGATACTGATTTGTCAATAGAAACCCAACTATATTTAAAAGTCTTTGATGAGTCAGGACTTCAGTGGGCATTGTAACCATCAAATAACTCTTCCATCCTGCTGTGTCATTTATTGCCATTGATCTGCAGTGCTTTTTTGGGGCTTGTTTTCTCAAGTGTTTTCATTCATTGACATCCTGGAGTGCACTTGATCCAGGGGCATAGCCACGGGTGGGCCTGGGTGGGCCCAGGCCCACCCAGTTTTGGTTCAGGCCCACCCAGCAGTGGAGGCAGCGGAGCGGAGGGAGCAGGCTGAGCTCCGATCCCGCCCCGCCCCTCGCCGCACCTTTAAATATTACAGTTTTGCTGGAGTCGCCGGCAGCCGGCATTGAAGACATCGGTAGGCTTACGCCGGTTCCAGCAGCCTTCCCTTCCCTCGTTGCAAGTCGGATGATGGCTCCGCCCTCTTCTGACGTATTTCCTGTTTCTACGAGGGCGGAGCCATCATCCGACTTGCAACGAGGGAAGGGAAGGCTGCTGGAACCGGCGTAAGCCTGCCGATGTCTTCAATGCCGGCTGCCCGCGACTCCAGCAAAACTATAATATTTAAAGGTACGGGGGGGGGGGGAAGGAAGGAAACAGGGCAGACGGGAGAGGAGAGGAGGGTTGCTGCACATGGTGGAAAAAGGGGAGAGGAGGGTTGCTGGACATGGTGGAAGAAGGGGAGAGGAGAGGGCAGGGGAGAGGAGGGTTGCTGGATGGAGGGAAGGGGAGAGGAGGGTTGCTGGACATGGTGGAAGAAGGGGAGAGGAGGGTTGCTGGATGGAGGGAAGGGGAGAGGAGGGTTGCTGGACATGGTGGAAGAAGGGGACAGGAGGGTTGCTGGATGGAGGGAAGGGGAGAGGAGGGTTGCTGGACATGGTGGAAGAAGGGAAGAGGAGGGCAGGGGAGAGGAGGGTTGCTGGATGAAGGGAAGGGGAGAGGAGGGTTGCTGGACATGGTGGAAGAAGGGGAGAGGAGGGTTGCTGGATGGAGGGAAGGGGAGAGGAGGGTTGCTGGATGGAGGGAAGGGGAGAGGAGGGTTGCTGGACATGGTGGAAGAAGGGGACAGGAGGGTTGCTGGATGGAGGGAAGGGGAGAGGAGGGTTGCTGGACATGGTGGAAGAAGGGAAGAGGAGGGCAGGGGAGAGGAGAGGAGGGTTGCTGGATGAAGGGAAGGGGAGAGGAGGGTTGCTGGACATGGTGGAAGAAGGGGAGAGGAGGGTTGCTGGATGGAGGGAAGGGGAGAGGAGGGTTGCTGGACATGGTGGAAGAAGGGGAGAGGAGAGGGCGGGGAGAGGAGGGTTGCTGGATGGAGAGAAGGGGAGAGGAGGGTTGCTGGACATGGCGGAAGAAGGGGAGAGGAGAGGGCGGGGAGAGGAGGGTTGCTGGATGGAGGGAAGGGGAGAGGAGGGTTGCTGCACATGGTGGAAGAAGGGGAGAGGAGGGTTGCTGGATGGAGGGAAGGGGAAAGGAGGGTTGCTGGACATGGTGGAAGAAGGGGAGAGGAGGGTTGCTGGATGGAGGGAAGGGGAAAGGAGGGTTGCTGGACATGGTGGAAGAAGGGGAGAGGAGGGTTGCTGGATGGAGGGAAGGGGAGAGGAGGGTTGCTGGACATGGATGGAAGAGAGGGAAGGGAGACTACTACTACTATTTAGCATTTCTATAGCGCTACAAGGCATACGCAGCGCTGCACAAACATTCTACGTCTGGATGCCTAGGTTCATAACATCCATTCCCACTCATTGCCCCACCCTCCCGTCAAAACATAATGACGTCAGAGGGCGGAACAATGAGAGGGACAATTTATACAGTAGATAGATTTATATAGTAGAAACTTTTTAAAAAAACGCAACTGGAACCCCGGGAAATAGTCGATGGGATGAGCTCCGGGAGAGGGGGGTCGCACGCCGCACGGTGTCGGGTTACCTTGCTCACCCACCGCCAGCTCGCCCAGGATGCGATCAGCCTCGCTGTACACATTAATGAGCGCCGTGTCAAACTCAGAATGGCTGCAAGGCAGGAACTCGCGCCACAACTGGCCGTTGACGTCCAGACTCCTGTGCCGCTCAAACTCCATTGTAACCAGCAGGGTGGCGGGAAGCGGGCGAGCGCGGAACTCGTACCACAACTCGCTGCTGATGTACCAACTCCTGCACAGCACAGACTCCATCGTACCCACTCTGTCTCTCTCTTTCTCTCTCTCACACACTGAAGGCAGTGTCTGGGATGGCCAGCACACCAATTGCTTAGTTAGAACCAGATCATGCGCTTCACTAAGGACTAGGTCTAGAATTTTTCCTTCTCTTGTCGGCTCCTGTACCAGCTGCTCCATGAAGCAGTCCTTGATTTCGTCAAGGAATTTTACCTCCCTAGCACACCTCGATGTTACATTCAGTAGCCTTCCTAGGGGGGCTGACACCTGGGGCGGATCGCCAATGCACCCCGCCCCCTGGGTGCAGCGCCCCCCCGGGTGCAGCGCGGACCCCCCCGGCAAAAGGACACCCCCCACGAAGGAACCCCCCCTGTTCCGGGGCAGAGAACAAGCATGGAACAACGGAGGACAGGCGCGCGCGGCACCCCCCCCCCCCCCCAGCGGCATGCACCCGGGGCGGAACGCACCTACCGCCCCCCCCTAGCAATGCCACTGGTTACATTTACCTAGTCAATATCGGGGTAATTGAAATCACCCATTATTATCGTATTGCCCAGTTTGTTAGCCCCCCTAATTTCCGATAACATTTCTACATCCGTCTGTTCATCCTGGCCTGATGGATGGTAGTACACTCCTATCACTACCCTTTTTCCCTTTATAGCTACGTCTTGCAAGGTTCCGCGTTAGGAGTTACGGATCAAGAAAGGGATCTGGGTGTCGTCGTCGATGATACGCTGAAACCTTCTGCTCAGTGTGCTGCTGCGGCTAGGAAAGCAAATAGAATGTTGGGTGTTATTAGGAAGGGTATGGAGTCCAGGTGTGCGGATGTTATAATGCCGTTGTATCGCTCCATGGTGCGACCGCACCTGGAGTATTGTGTTCAGTACTGGTCTCCGTATCTCAAAAAAGATATAGTAGAATTGGAAAAGGTACAGCGAAGGGCGACGAAAATGATAGTGGGGATGGGACGACTTTCCTATGAAGAGAGGCTGAGAAGGCTAGGGCTTTTCAGCTTGGAGAAGAGACGGCTGAGGGGAGATATGATAGAAGTGTATAAAATAATGAGTGGAATGGATCGGGTGGATGTGAAGCGACTGTTCACGCTATCCAAAATACTAGGACTAGAGGGCATGAGTTGAAGCTACAGTGTGGTAAATTTAAAACGAATCGGAGAAAATTTTTCTTCACCCAACGTGTAATTAGACTCTGGAATTCATTGCCGGAGAACGTGGTACGGGCGGTTAGCTTGACGGAGTTTAAAAAGGGGTTAGATAGATTCCTAAAGGACAAGTCCATAGACCGCTATTAAATGGACTTGGAAAATTCCGCATTTTTAGGTATAACTTGTCTGGAATGTTTTTACGTTTGGGGAGCGTGCCAGGTGCCCTTGACCTGGATTGGCCACTGTCGGTGACAGGATGCTGGGCTAGATGGACCTTTGGTCTTTCCCAGTATGGCACTACTTATGTACTTATGTACTTATGTACTTATGTACACATGGAATTTCGAGATGTGTTTTGTTTCCTGCATAATTTTCAATCTATTTGATTCAAGGCTCTCCTTAACATACAATGCTACCCCTCCACTAATTCGATCCACCCTATCACTATGATATAATTTGTACCCCGGTATGACAGTGTCCCACTGGTTATCCTTATTCCACCAGGTCTCAGAGATGCCTATTATATCTAATTTTTCATTTAGTGCAATATATTCAAACTCTTCCATCTTATTTCTTAGGCTCCTGGCATTCGCATATAGACATTTCAAGCTATGTTTGTTGTTCCTATTTACAACAAGCTCAGTACTTGTTGGAGGTTCTGCTGCTTTTGAAACAAATATGCTCAAGGGAAGAGTCTGGATTCAAAACAATCATTTGCCTTGAAGAGCAAAGGCAAGAGCATTACACAGAAGGATTTCTCTTGCATGTATAAAATGTAAGAAAAATACAGCATTCAGTCAGACTTGCAGTCACCGTGTGCAAATGATCTTCACCTTTATATCCCCTTTTGTGATATATTTATTTAACTGAATGGGCCTTTTGTTCTTTATTTGCTGGTATATTCTATGATTCTAAGCACAAGGCATAAAGGACAGAAATGCCATTGACAGGAGAAGCCATGTGGAACAGGAGACGAAGGTGGGCCTTATGACCTTTACTGTTTCTGTGTGTTATATACAGTGCATGTAATAAACTCATTACCTGTCTAACATCAATTCAAGAATGGGATAAGCACAACAAACTTTGCCTGAACCCAAGGTTCTCTGAGTCCCTAACACAAGTGGAAACATACCTGACATCAAAATCTCTTTTGGGAAGTACGAACTCCCCCTCAAATCACAAGTCAGGAACCTTGGAATCAGTGGCGTAGGAAGGGGGGGGGGGCGGTGGGGCGGTCCGCCCCGGGTGCACGCCGCTGGGGGGGTGTCGGCTCCGTTGGTTCCTTGCTCCCTCTGCCCCGGAACAGGTTACTTCCTGTTCCGGGGCAGAGAGATCAAGGAATCAACGGAGCCGATGCAGCCCTCCCGCTCGCCCCTCGCTTCCGACTCAGTTAAGAATGCGCTCCGGGGGGGAGGTTGCGCTCCAGAGGGGGGTGCGCGCCGAGGGGGGGCGCCGCGCTGCACTCGGGGGGGGGGGGTGGCGCAGCGGCGACCCGCCCCGGGTGTCAGCCGCCCTCGCTACGGCACTGCTTGGAATACAGTTGAGTGGGAATGGATGTTACGAACCCAGGCATCCAGACGTAGAATGTTGGCCACCTTTAAATCTAGACTGAAAGCCCACCTCTTTAACATTGCTTTTGACTCGTAACCACTTGTAACCACTCGCCTCCACCTACCCTCCTCTCTTCCTTCCCGTTCACATTAATTGATTTGATTTGCTTACTTTATTTATTTATTTTTGTCTATTAGATTGTAAGCTCTTTGAGCAGGGACTGTCTTTCTTCTATGTTTGTGCAGTGCTGCGTATGCCTTGTAGCGCTATAGAAATGCTAAATAGTAGTAGCAGTAGTAGGTGCAAATTATTATATAGGATATTTACTGCCTTTTTGAAGGAATTCACTCAAGGCGGTGTACAGTAAGAATCGATCAAACATAAGCAACAGCAGTAAAAATATTCAAAAACAGTACAAAGTGTGGCATGGTATAGTACTTGCAATGACAACACAATATGTAATAGAGCATTATAATTGATAGCGAAGGGTACAGCAAAGTAACAAATAAGTAGGTAAGAAAGTAGGAAGAGTTAGAAAGTAAGGTGATTGATTTAAAGAAAGTTGCACATGAGGTCAGAGAGATGGTTAGATATTATCTCAGCTAGGGTAAGAGTGGATAAACATGTCCCGCTGCAGTATGTGCAGCCCGAGTCACTCCTTGTGTGTGTGAGTGAGACTAACAAGTTAGTTACTTCTTCCATTAAAGGCCTGGTTGAAGAGCCAAGCTTTCACCTGCTTCCTGAAATATTAAACTCTATGAAACAGATCTTATAGAATTCTCTCCTATAAAATATCAATTAACCATTACGAGAAATTCCGGAAGCTATCACAGAACAACATTACCAAATAAATATGAACAGGGGTATCACACACCTGTATCTCATTGCTAGTCGTCCTCCCCGGTCTCCTTCCCCACTGTTTCCCAAGCCAATTGGACTGGTGACTGCTGGAAGTCTTGAAGATCTGTGGTGTCTGTCTGGCCTTACCTGCCTCTACTGCTTTGCGGTTTGGTCAAAGCTCCGCCTCTCCTGGTCTGTTTCTGAGCCACAGGACCTCCCTTCCACCCGGGGTGGGGATGGGGACTGCTCCATTACCTCCCTGCTGCCAGGCCTCCCTCCTGTCTGGAGCAGCTGCTGATTCTGCTGCCACATCTCCTTGCCCACCGTCTCTGCCACTTGACCCCCCAGTTCCACCTGAGCTGTCTGGGGCTGTCCACCACTGTACTGCTGCCTCTGGGCTTTTTCAACCACCTCTACTACTGGACCACCTGAGCTACCTGGAGTTGTCCACTGCTACTGCCCTGCCTACAGGTGTCCTCTAGGTGCCACTTCTCTGCTGCACCCCACCTCCAGGATGGGTCCTACAGGAAGCACCTCTCCTTCTTAAAATGACAGGCTCCTCCTCTTCCCTGCTGGATCCAAGGTTCAGTTCCTCTTGTACTTTTGAGAGATTGAGGCTCACAGAGCCTATGGACTGCAATCCAGCTTCCCCAACCTGAAGAAAACCCTCCATTCTCAGTCAAAAGGCCAAGAGCCAAACAGAGACAATAGTGCAAAGTCACTGCTGGTTTTTATTTTCTTCTATCTATTAATTCAAACACCTAAGTACCTCTGAAGCCAGGAGCTGGGGAAATAAATCCTAGCTTTTGTGTTAGTGATGCAGAATTATTCTAGCCATCTCTTACAATATGTATATTTCACAATCTACAATCTTACCCTTCAGCCGTGAATGATATTATTATTATTTATGTGTTTAAATAATATTGGTATGTGGGTTTTCTTACGGCACTGACTGTCACTGACTGCCCCCATGCAGTTCCCTATAGGGTGGGTCCAGCAATTGCCTACCGATGGATCATATTGTATCTTCCGCTCTCCTGTGCAGGCTGTCTATTCCAGCTCTCAGCAACCCTCCTGTTGTTCCTCAAACAGTTAACCCCAGCGAAAATAATTCTTCATCTCCCTGAAATCCTGGGGGTGGGCGTTGGAGGTTCATGCACAAATGTATACCATCCTAGGAAATAATACAAGGGAGAGGTAGCATTTAGATCAGCTCTGAGAGATGGAGGAAAAGCAGCCAATCTCACTGAAGTGCTAAACAAATATGCTAGTAATCAAATCAAATACAGAAAGAAAACATTTGCAAAGAGCATGTGGCTTTTATATATGTAGCAATTGAGCAGAGCAAGGACAAGCTGAGCTAGTCCTCATTACAGCCCTTTCCTAGAGAAGTTACATAGTAATATAGTAGATGACGGCAGAAAAAGACCTGCATGGTCCATCCAGTCTGCCCAACAAGATAACTCCTATGTGCTACTTTTTGTGTATACCCTACTTTGATTTGTACCTGTGTTCTTCAGGGCACAGACCGTACAAGTCTGCCCAGCACTATCCCCGCCTCCCTACCACCAGCCCAGCCTCCAGATCTTGACTAAGCTCCTGAGGATCCATTCCTTCGGCACAGGATTCCTTTATGCTTATCCCACGCATAAGTTAAAATTACAAGTCCAGTGACCTGTTCTGCTACGCTGTTTATCTTACTGTAAAGGACAGCAAAGGAAACATTGACACATCATGAGCCTCAACTTCCCTGCTGGATTATGCCAGCTGGGGGACTGATTCCCATCCCCTGCCCCGGCCCCTTCTCACTGTGGTCTCTACTTATCTCCAATACTCTGTGCCAACACTGCAACAGCAACTTGAAAATCTTGAGTGCAGGGTCGACCAGTCCTGGAGCACTAATAGGTCCTGCTGTATCCTCCCCATGCATAGGGCTCCCGTTACCAAGGAAACCCAGGTAAGAGGCAGCCCTCTCAGCGCATAAGGGCTGGCAGGCTCAACGCTGAATTTTTTTTTTGCTTTCTTTTGGGTTTTTTTTTAAGTTCAGATATATTTATTTGCTACCAAATGAACAAATAAAAGAACAACTTAACCAAAGCAAAATCAAGCAAACATGAATCCAGCTATACACATAAAGCAGATATCAATTACACAGCTACATTTGAGAATATGAGACATACTGAGCTAAGCGTTTCCATCTCTGCAAACATTTAACTACACGAAAACACTTCTCAGCTGTCAATCATTTGTATTTTGCACTAGACATGCTCCCCTAGATTCTATAAACCGCGACTAAAGTTGCGTGCGGAAATCTGCACACATAGCTGATTTGTGTAAGAAACTTGATTGTTTAACAAATTAATCAGCGCTGATAATTGGCCACTAACAAGAAATTATCAGCACTAATTGGCAGTAATTAGAATTTATGCACACAACTTTCTAAGCATATTCTGTAAAGTGGTGAGCGTAAATTTGAATGTGTGGATCACAAAAGGGGGTGTGGCTGTGGGAGGGGCATGGGCAGGTCATGGGCGTTCTGAAAATTTACTCACACTGGTACAGAATATGCCCGATCTGTGCCTAAATAAGACGTGCGCTTTTACACCAGGTTTAAGTTGGCGTATATGACTGCGACTAAATTTTAGTTGCAGGATGGCTGCTACATGTGTTCTGTAAATGGCACCTAACTTTAGGTGAGGTTAGCACTAAGCATGGTATTTTTTGGCTCCAATTTTTTTTTGTACCATATATAGAATCTGGCCCACTGAGGGTAATTCTAAAGCAGGTTTCCCACTATAGACACTAGAGACCCTGTTCACTATGCCGCACTGTAGGTGCGCTAGCGTTTTTAGCGTGCGCTAAAAATTAACATGTGCTAATGCTCGAGAGACCCATATATTCCTATAGGTGTCTCTAGTGCCAGTGTATGCTAATTTTTAGCATGTCCTAAAAATGCTAATGGATGCACTGTTATAGACGTGTGTATCGGACCGCGCAGGCCCATTTTTCAGCACACCTGCAAAAAAGGCGGCAAAATGAAAATTGGCACGTGTCCATTTTGGGCCTTAGACCTTACCGCCACCCATTGACTTAGCGGTAAGGTCTCACGTGTTAACTGGGTCATAATCATCAGCACACGTACAATGCTGATTAATGCCCGGTTAACGCCGCATGCTGGAAATTTTCAGGGGCACATAGATGATGCACGTAAAAAATGAAATTACCACCCGGGCCACGCGGTAGCCGGGCAGTAGTTCTGAATTGGCGCATGTTGGGCGCGTGTAGATGCCTACGCAGCTCAGTAAAAGGGCCCCTAAAAGTTTTAACATGTGCTAAAGAACCAAATGCACGCTAGCAAATGCATATCCCTAGTTGTAATGTATGTGTGCACTTTATAAAATACACATGGGGGGAGGGGATTCAGTAAATGGTGCCCAAAGTTAGGTACCAGACAGATCCACACTAAGCCAGTAATTTACAAAGAGTGTTCTGCACTGAATGCCCTTTATAGAATACTAGTTTAGTGCGGATTTCACACCTAACTTTGGATGCCAGCATTTAGGACTGTCAAACCCTGATGTAAAGCTGACACCTAATTTTTGGCAGTTGGGCACGCAAATGACAGTATTCTTTAACATCACACCTAACTTCTAGGAGCTGCCCATGGCTTTCCCATGGCCATGCCCCTTTGAGTTGTGCCCTATGAAATTTAGGCATGCTTTTTATAGAATAGCGCCAAGGACAGATGTGCAATTAACTCCAAATTGTTGCCAATTAACATCAATTATTGATTGCAAATGGCTCATTAATTAGTTTGTGCAACCTGTATAGAATCCAGGGGACAGAGTCTATGTACACATTTACACCTTGTTTGGGGCAGATGTAAATTTGTGAGTAAATATTTGAAGGCTACTGGGGGTCATTATGAGAGACTATTTTATAAAACGCACATAAAGCCTTTGACACAGTTCCTCATAGAAGGCTCTTAAATAAACTTGACAGGCTGAAGTTAGGACCCAAAGTGGTGAACTGGATTAGAAACTGGTTGACAGACGCAAGAGGGTGGTGGTTAATGGAATTCACTCAGAGGAAGGAAAGGTGAGTAGTGGAGTGCCTCAATGATCAGTGCTGGGGCTGATTCTGTTCAATATATTTGTGAGCAACATTGCCGAAGGGTTAAAAGGTAGGATTTGCCTTTTTGTGGATGATACCAAGATTTGCAATAGAGTGGGCACCCCGGAAGGAGTGGAAAACATGAAAGGGATCTGCAAAAGTTAGAATGGTCTCATGTTTGGTAATTAAACTTTAATGCAAAGAAATGCAAAGTGATGCATTTGGGGAGTAGGAATCCAAGGGAGCCGTATGTCCTAGGAGGTGAGAGGCTGATATGCACAGACAGGGAGAGGGACCTTAGGGTGATGGTGTCCAAGGATCTTAAAGCAACAAATCAATGTGACAAGGCGGTGACCATAACCAGAAGGATGCTAGGCTGCATCGAGAAAGGCGTAACCAGCAGAAGAAAGGAAATGTTGATGCCCCTGTACAAGTCGATGGTGAGGCCCCACCTGGATTATTGTGTTCAGTTTTGGAAGCTGTATCTTGCTAAGGATGTAAAAAGACTAGAAGTGGTCCAGAGGAAGGAGACAAAAATGATATGGGACTTGCACCATAAGATGTATGAGAAGAGACTGGAAGTCCTAAGGGAAAGAAGGGACAAGGGAGATATGGTAAAGATACTTGAAAGGTATTAATATAGAAATTAATCTTTTCCAGAGAAGGGGAAAATGGTAAAACTAGAGGACATGAGCTGAAGGTAGTCGATGCCTGGAATGCCCTCCTGAGGGAGGTGGTACAGACAAAAACAGTGACACAATTCAAAAAGGCATGAACACAGAGTATCTTTGTTTAGAAAACGGGATGGTATAAAAAAAAACCTTAAGTGGCTGCATGTCTATGGATGTATAAGTGACACTTGGATGATGACTCCGGCTGTGAAGAACTAAGGCCGGTGCTGGGCAGACTTCGTATGTCTTTGTTCAGTATATGGTAATCCAGTTTAGCATGGGCTGGAAAGGGCTTCAACGGCAACGTCAGTAGCTGGAACCGAAGATAGTGTTGGGCAGATTTTTACGGTCTGGGTCCCGCAAGTGACAAGGCAGATTTGGATAGACTGGAGTGGGCTTTGATGGCAACTCCAGTAGTCGGCAGTTATACTGTCATACACTTACGGAGAACTCACTAGCATCATTGGCATAAAAACCTCCAGTGTGTTTATTTTAATTAATTCTATCATGTGTCTGGATTAAGTAAAATAAACATACTGGAGGTTTTTATGCCAACGATGCTAGTGAGCAGTGGCGTAGGAAGGGGGGGCGGGAGGGGCAGTCCGCCCCGGGTGCATGCGCTCGGGGGGGTGCCGGCCCCGCTGGTTCCCTGCTCCCTCTGCACTTCCGGGGCAGAGAGAGCAGGGAACCAGCGGGGCCGACGCAGCTCCGAGTGATGTGCACTCGGGGCGGATCGGCCCTCCCGCAGGTAAGAATGCGGTCCGGGGGGGGGGGTTGCGCTCCGGGGGGGGGTGCGCCACAGAGGGGGGGTCACGCCGTGCTGCACCCGGGGGGGTTGCGCAGCTGCAACCCGCCCCGGGTGCCATTAGCCCTCGCTATGGCACTGCTAGTGAGTTCTCCGTAAGTGTATTAGAGTATAACTGCAAATCTCAGAGTCACATCACAATATGTGAGGCTTTTCCTCCAAGTAAAAAAGACAACACGCTGTAGAATATACTTAGGATTAGATTTGATTGGCGTATAGAGTATAAGTATCCTTAAGTTTGCTCATTTTGAGATTTAGAATAACTCCAGTAGTCGGAACATAAGGACAGAGCTGGGCAGACTTTACAGTCTATGTCCCAGAAACAAAGACCATGATCAAGTATATAGTTTCATGTTCATTACTGATTTAATCATGAATTGATAATGAGTTTGACTGTTGGGCAAACTGGATGGATCGTTCAGGTCTTTATCTGCTGTCACTTAGTATGTTACTATGTAAAGGCCTTCATAAACATCTACTTTTATTGAAATGTTTTCAGGGCCTCTGTTTTGAAATTATCTTCACCTGTACCGAGCTGTAGAACCATAACAGGAAGGATATGGTCTCCTCTGCCCATTTTTTCTTTATTTTGCTCAAGGCGCTTTATGTCTTAATGGAAAAGCACTTCCAGCAAATGAAAGGATAACTACTATAATGAGGATGAAAGCATTTATGGATAGCTTGATTTTCCTTTTTCCTTTTTTTTTTACATCTTGTTAGCCTAAGATGTTTTTTCAGGTCTTTGAGTAGAACTAAAGGTTCCATCCTGGCCATTTACAACAGGGTTGAAATGAGGCTCATTACCATGTAAAACAAACAGCATGGCATCTGAAAATTAAAATCCTTCAAGGGTTCAAATTACAATTAGGTGAAATTTTCAATATTCAGTAAATCACTTCCTCCCCTGGAAATGTGAGTCAAGCAATAGTCTGAGCAATTAGCCTCAAAAAGGTTTCTTCAATTAGTCCCCAATGGCAGGTTAGTGGGAAAGACGGCAATGCATTTTCCCTGCTTTTCTATGTTCCTTGGCAGAGCTACAAAATACTGGTGCCAAATGGGGAGGACAAAGATGCCACGCATGCTTTCTGTTGATCTTGCTCCTTGCAGGATGGAGGGAGTGTATGAACTGCGTTCAAAGCATCATTACTAATAGAGCAGAAGTAGAAGCCATGTTGCTTCCTCTATATATAATGGGCTTGATTCCACAAACCACGATACGTGTCCCTCCTAATGGAAGGAGCAGCTTTCTACAGCCCAGCTTGGTGTCTCTTTGTCTCTAACTCCCTGATTGGAGCAATGCTGATAAATGAACTTGAGATACTCTGTGAAGCAGGGGCGTAGCCAGACACCCAATTTTGGGTGGGCTTGGGCCCAAGATAGGTGGGCAGAACTCCACCCTGTCCCACGAGTGATTTGGTCTCTCCCTCTCTCGCCTGCATGCGATATGGTATCTCAAACATCCCCCTTCCCCCCCGCATACCTCTTAAATAGCAGATTTTCACCAGCAGTGAACAGCAACTAATACGCACTTCTCATGTTGGCTCTACAGCCTTCTCTCTGATGCAACTTCCTGTTTCCACATAGGCAGGAATACATCAAAGGGGAGGCTGTGGGGCAGGTGTGAACAGTATGTGTCAGTCGCTGCTCGCTGCAGGCCAAGATCTTCTATTTACAAAGTATTCAGGAGGGACAGTTGTTGGCAGTTTTTGGCTGGTGGGGCTTGGGGATCCCTGCCAGCCACATCATAGGTGTGCTGCTACTGGGTGGGCCTGAGCTCAAATTGGATGGGCCTGGGCCCACCCAGCTACGCCACTGCTGTGAAGACCCTCTGGTGTGACTCAATTAATCACTCTGGGGTCCTTTCACTAAGGTGCGCTGAAAAATGGCCTGTGTTGTTGTAGGCACGTGTATTGGACGCGCACAAGTCCGTTTTTCAGCGCGCCTGCAAAAAAAGGCCTTTTGGGGGGGGGGCAAAAATGAACGTGCAGCAAAATAAAAATTGTCATGTGTCCATTTAAGCCTGAGACCTTACTGCCACCCATTGACTTAGCGGTAAGGTCTCATACATTAACCGTGCAGTAATCGTGAGTGATACACTGCCGATTACCACCCGGTTAGCGCCATGCGGTAGAAAATAAAAAATATTTTTGCCACATGTATCAAACACGCAAAAAAATGGAATTACCACTCAGGGCAAGTGGTAGCTGGGCAGTAGTCACAAATTGACACTCATTGGACGTGCATAGGCGTCTACGCGCCTTAGTAAAAGGGCCCCTTTACTCTCATTTACAGTGAAACCTCGTTTTTCGTTGGTTGCTTCGGATTTCGTCAGCGTGCCCACACTGCTAATTTTTCATTCTCCTCTTCTAGGGCATTCTCCTGCACCTCGCTCTCCCTCTTCCAAACGCCAAGAAGAGTCTTCAGAAAGGTAAATGCCATGTTAAATGTTCATTTATTCTATACATTTGTCTTTTTGATTCATGTAAAAGAAAACATTTCTTATTGCCTTGGTTTTCGTCGGTTTCGGTTTTCGCCGTTTATTTTTGGACGGATTATCGACAAAAACCGAGGTTTCACTGTATTGTGAAGATGAAGTTAAGTTACAATATTCAGTTAGTGGAGCAGGACATTCAATGATGCAGCTTTTCAGAGGTTTCTAATAATAAGGTGCTTCTGCTGGTGTTATACTATGGAGATACCATTAGCTGAGAACTATTACTTATTACTATAGAAATAAGTGTGTGAGTGTATGTTGGGGGGGGGGGGGGAGGAATAGGAAAGTGGGGATGAGGGGAAGGAACAAGGTACAGGTAAAGGAAAGCCTTGACCGAATCCCTCAAACAAAAAGCTATAACCTCCAAATCAACCGCAGGAAGATTGCGTCTTCACTTAAAGCACCCAGTGAAAACCTATTACAGTACAAAGAAGAGAAAACTCATAAACAAAACACACATATGTTGATTCGCCTGCTACAGTAACAGAAAAAAAAACGATAAAAATTTACTTCATCAAATCACCAAAAGCTTGCTGAAAAAGATAAGCTTTAAAATGGGGTCTTTTTTACTAAACTGTGGCAAGAGCTACAGCATGAATACCACAGCTTAAATTTGCGTACCGTGGGATGTGCTCAGGTGTCCTGCAGTAATTTCCAAATCTGCATGCGCTAAAAACATTTGGGGTGCAGAGAGTGGGGTAATCTACATTACCCTGCACCGGGGGTGTATCTAGACCTGACATTTTGAGGGGGCCAGAGTTAAAATGGGGGGGGGGGGGGCACTAACCCCACATCACCCAACATCGAGTTAACTCTGCAGTTCCCACAGTTCCACAACCCACACAACACCAGCCCAACCCAGCATCACTTCACCAGTGTCCCCAAAGTTTTTTGTTTTTTTTTGTTTTTTTTTACCTGGAGAGTCTGGATTCTCAGTCTGGACTCTGGAGTGGACAGCAGGCAGGGCAGTGTGGAGCCTGGAGGTCTACTGGTGCTGCTGCTGCAGTGGTAGGCAGGCAAGGCAGCGGATGGTGGCTCTGGCCGGTAGTGGGCTCTTCAGTGCTCCAGTCCTCCTCCTCTGGTGAGTGGTAACTGGTTGATGCGAAGTTCGCAAACCCGAAGTTGTGAAACACGAGGTGGGTCATGGTGAGCAGCCAGCCAGGGCGGCAGTGAGGCACGACGAGGCAGTGAGCAACAGGGCGGCAGCGGGAAGAATTGTGGAGTTGGACGGCCACTGACTTAGACATAGTAACATATAGTAACATAGTAGATGACAGCAGAAAAAGACCTGCATGGTCCATCCAGTCTGCCCAACAAGGTAAACTCATATGTGCTACTTTTTGTGTATACCTTACCTTGATTTGTATCTGTCATTTTCAGGGCACAGACCGTATAAGTCTGCCCAGCACTATCCCTGCCTCCCAACCACCGGCTCTGGCACAGACCGTATATTTCTGCCCAGCAATATCCTCGCCTCCCAACCACCAGCCCCGCCTCCCACCACCGGCTCTGCCACCTAATCTCAGCTAAGCTTCTGAGGATCCATTTCCTCAGAACAGGATTCCTTTATGTCAGCGGGAAGGACCGTGTGGACATCACGTCATCACAGAAACAGAAGCGCAAGGCCGCGTTGCTGATCTGCAAGGGCGGGCTTCTGTTTCTGTGAGTCTGACAACGTGCAGGACGTCAGACTCACAGAAGCGAAGCCTGGCCTTGCAGATCCACGCCGGAGAACAGGACTTGTTCGGCTGACAGCGCCAGCAAAGGTACCAGCGGCGGCGGGGGAGGGTTGGCGGCGGGAGGGAGGTCAAAGACATTAGCGGTAGGGGGATCCAGGGCCAAATCTAGGGGGGCCCAGGCCCCTGTGGCCCCACGCAGATACGCCCCTACCATGCACTAACTGATTACTGCAGAATTATAGCATAAGCCCTTACAGCCTACAAAATAAGTTATGGTAAATGGCTCACATGGTAATATTTTTTAATGGCCAGGTGCTAATGGCAATGTTGGCACATGGCCATTAATTAAAAAAATGGAAAATCAGCCAAATGGTCTTACCACACTACCTTTTACTGCAACTTAGTAAAAGAACCCCTTAAACTTTTAAGTGCTCGCAACTGCGCAGGTAAATTATTCCACAACTTTGGTCCAGTGATATAAAATATAGCTGCTCTGTAAACATCAGGCTAACTCTGTGACATGATGGAACTTCAAGTAAATCTTTCTGAGCTGATCTTAATTGACTCCCAACAGAACTTGAAAAAGAAGAAAATATACAAGACCCTACAACATACCAATCTGCAAGCTACTGTATGCTAGTTTTTGGTGGACTCGCTTTGTAAATGATCTCAAGTTTAACTGTAGGGTGTGTTAGGGCTAGATCTACCACTGAGTAGAAGAGTAGCCTAGTGGTTAGTGCAGCGGACTTTAATCCTGGGGAACTGGGTTTGATTTCCACTGCAGCTCCTTGTGACTCTGTGCAAGTCACTTAACCCTCCATTGCCCCTGGTACAAAATAAGTACCTGAATATATGTAAACCGCTTTGAATGTAGTACCTCAGAGAGGTGGTATATCAAGTCCCATTTCCATTTCCCTATTTGAGATTCAACATGGAATGTTGCTGTTGCTACTATTTGAGATTCTGGAATGTTGCTACTATTTGAGATTCTACATGGAATGTTTCTATTCCACTAGCAACATTCCATGTAGAAGCCTGCCCTTGCAGATCAGCAACGCGGCTATGCAGGCTTCTGTTTCTGTGAGTCTGACTCATAGAAACAGAAGCCTGCACAGCAGCGTTGCTGATCTGCAAGGGCAGGCTTCTACATTGACTGTTGCTAGTGGAGGAGTAGCCTAGTGGTTAGTGCAGCAGACTCTAATTCTGGGGAACTGGGTTCCATTCCCACTACAGCTCCTTGTGACTCTGTGCAAGTCACTTAACCCTCCATTGCCCCTGGTACAAAATAAGTACATGAATACATGTAAACCGCTTTGAATGTAGTTGCAGTATATCAAGTCCCAGTTCCCTTTCCCTAATTGAGATTCTACATGGAATGTTGCTACTATTGAGATTCTACATGGAATGTTGCTACTATTGGAGATTCTAGATAAAATGTTGCTACTATTGAGATTCTGTTGCTACTATTTGAGATTCTACATGGAATGTTGCTATTCCACTAGCAACATTCCATGTAGAAGCCTGCCCGTGCAGATCAGCAACGCAGCTGCACAGGCTTCTGTTTCTGTGAGTCCTGCACGTATGTGCAGGATGTCAGACTCACAGAAACAGAAGCCTGCGCGGCCGCATTGCTGATCTGCAAGGGCAGACTTCTACATGGAATGTTGCTAGTGGAGGAGTAGCCTAGCGGTTAGTGCAGCGGACCTTGATCCTGGGGAACTGGGTTCGATTTCCACCGCAGCTCCTTGTGACTCTGTGCAAGTCACTTAACCCTCCACTGCCCCAGGTACAAATAAGAACCTGTATATACTATGTAAACTGCTTTGAAAGTAGTTGCAAAACAAAAATCTCAGAAAGGCAGTATATCAAGTCCCTTTCCCTTACTATAAGTGGCTAGATGTCCACCTGAGCAAACAGAATTCGGGGGACAGCAGTGCAGTGCTGGTGGCATGGCTGGCAAGAGACTGACAAAGCAGCATTTGAAAACTACTTTCAGTACAGGGAAGGGGCTTTAATTACCTGTGCATTCTAACTGAAGAACTCCCAGGCCTTACCCCCTCCAACAGGACATTTTTGTTAGAGAGGGAGGGACCAGGCAGACCATTAATGTATGTAGTGCTCAAAGGCTCACCACCATGTTTGGATTCATTTTGCAGCAGTAGTTTCTGGTGGAGGGTGGCAATAGAGTGACAATATCAGAGGTGGTGGCTAAGGAAGAAAGGGAGATGCTAGGTATCATGGGCAACAGGAGATGCTGGACACTTAGGGGACAGGGAAAGGGAAGAGAAGATGCTGAACATGGGGGTGTAATCGCGATTACAAATTTTATTTGAAATGCAGCCCTAAAAAAATTAAAGAATAAAAGTAATGAAAAGATAAAAAACACAAAAATACAAATTAGAAAATTACAAATTAAAGAATCTAAAACAGCATACAGAATAGCTTTAAACCTCCTTACAGTTTTCACAGCCTGCTTCAAAAAAAGCAAGCCTATTAGGAACTCTCTAGCATTGAGGGGAAGGGGAACCTATTCTGAAATTTATTTATTTTTGTTACATTTGTACCCCACGTTTTCCCCACTCATGGCAGGCTCAATGCGGCTTACATATTGTATACAGGTACTTATTTGTACCTGGGGCAATGGAGGGTGAAGTGACTTGCCCAGAGTCACAAGGAGCTGCCTGTGCCTGAAGTGGGAATTGAACTCAGTTCCTCAAGACCAAATTCCACCACCCTAACCACTAGGCCACTCCTCCACAAATGTGTGAAGCCAAGTTGCTGGCACTAACATTTAAAAAGGAGACAGAGCAACTAGATCATGGTACAAAACTACCCCACTATCCCCTGAATACTAAGATAAGCAGGTACCGATGAGGCATTGCAAGTAAATATATAAATAAATAAATAATATTTTCCCCCTCATACTGCTTCTCACTAGATTATCACCCCCATCCACACTTCCTCTCATCTTCTTTCTCACAGCTCTTCTTTCGTCCTCTACTCTCACTGCAGTGTCACATTCTCAATCCCTCTTTCATCCCACCCCAGTGCTATACCACTTTTCCTAGTGGTGGGGCAAGACCATGATTGCAAAGTTCTAGAAGGAACTCTGGTGTATGGCCCCATCCAAGGAAAGTTCAGGCAATACATGGGCTAAGTGAGTCGGGAAGGAAAATTTTCTGGTAGTTACCAATACAGACTTAGGGTGCCATAGCTAGCAGTGACTGGTTTTAATTGCGCTAGAAGTGAAAGGAGCAGATGAAAACAGCTGGACCAAAATGGTTACTCCTGCTTATTTTTTAAAGGGGGGTCCACACGTAGAAAAGATAAATGTACAAGAAGGTGAAGTTCATGAGGAATCCTTGAGGAGGCAGCAGTCATCACAGAGCAGGTAAGTGATGACTGATAATGTAAATTCCTACAAAATCTTCCTCACTGCATTTTTACTATTGATTGAAAGTGTTGGGGAAAAAAAAGGTTAGCTTCACACAGGAAAAGTGAAGGTTTCACGTTTGCAAGCTGACATTTATCTCTGCCTGAATGCTTTAATCTATTCCATCTCTGAAAACCATGACAGTTCCATTTCATGTGCACTGCAGTATTTTATTTAAAACAATCTATCTGAATAAAATTGGAAAAAAGTACTATTTATTCCTTCTAGTACTTTTTCATCTGCAAAGTATATGATTCCAATAAGAAATGCACACCTATAACGTGAAATCATTGCAAACTGGCCTAGGTTTACTAAAGGTACTACCACATTAGCAGACGCTGACCAGCAGCGTAGCCAGAGTTTAATTTTTAGATGGGCCTGGAGGTGGACTGGGTGGGCACAGGCCTCACATTTCCTCTCCACCCGCTACTACCCCTGCCTGCCTGCCCACCCGCCGCCGCCGCATTTCCTCTCCATCTGCTACCCCCCCTCCCCGCGACAGTCCCCCGCACATGGTCAGTTCTGGTCATTTTTACTGACCTGAAGTGCCGTTCTCCCTCCAGCACTGGCGATTCCCATAGCCAGCCTTCTGCCAGCGCGTGTCGTGGGATCCTCTTCTCAGGCGCGTCCCGCCTACTCTGCAACTTCCTGTTTTCCTCAAAGTTGCAGAGTAGGCGGGACGTGCCTGAGAAGAGGCCCCGATGACGCACGCTGGCAGAAGGCTAGCTATGGGAATCGCCGGTGCTGGAGGGAGAACGGCGCTTCAGGGTAGTAAAAGTGAGCAGACCACGCGGACGGGGAGAGCGGGCAGAAGAGGCTGGGCGGGCCTGGAGCAAAAGTGGCTGGGCCTGGGCCCGTCCAGGCCCACCCATGGCTACGCCCCTGACGCTGACATGCTTAATTAGTTATTATTAGATGGGTTTTATTTAACAAAATGGAGCCTGCAGTAAATAAAGGGGTCCTTTTACCAAACTGCAATTAGAAGGGCCCTGTGCTAGCAGCGGAGCTTGTTTTATCCGCTTGCTGTGGCCCTTTTTACTGCAGCGGGTAAAAAAGGCTGAAAATAGCCATGGCCATGTGGTAAGATTGCTCTTACCGTGTGGCCATGTAGGGGGGAGCAATTACCACCATCCATTGAGGTGGCGGTAAGGGCTCCCATGCTAACCCGGTGGTAACCAGGTAGCGTGAGACGCTGCCCGATTACTGCCAGGTTAGCTCTGCACTAAAAACTATGGAACAATTTTCCCTTGTGTGGAAAATGGTGCACACTGGGGCTGGAACTATTGCTGGTGCCCGTGTTGGGCCAGCGGTAGCTCCAGATTAGTGGCCGGTAAAAGGTGGTAAGCCTGTATTGGGCTTACCGCCACTTTGTAAAAGGTCCTCAGAATGCTTTAATGTGTGTATTTATTTATTTATTTACTTACTTACTCAGGGGTCCTTTTACAAAGGCGCATGCCAATAAGTACATAAGTATTGCCATACTCGGAAAGACCAAAGGTCCATCGAGCCCAGCATCCTGTTTCCAACAGTGGCCAATCCAGGTCACAAATACCTGGCAAGATCCCAAAAATGTACAAAACATTTTATACTGCTTATCCCAGAAATAGTGGTTTTTCCCAAGTCCATTTACTAATGGTCTATGGACTTTTCCTTTAGGAAGCCGTCCAAACCTTTTTTAAACTACACTAAGCTAACCGCCTTTACCACATTCTCTGGCAACGAATTCCAGAGTTTAATTACACGTTGAGTGAAGAAAACTTTTCTCCAATTCGTTTTAAATTTACTACATTGTAGCTTCATCGCATGCCCCCTAGTCCTAGTATTTTTGGAAAGTGTGAACAGACGCTTCACATCTACATGTTCAACTCCACTCATTATTTTATAGACCATTTTTAAGCGCGCCTGTAAAAAAAAAGGCCCTATTTGAAATTTTTGCTGAAAATGGACATGCTGCAAAATGAAAATTGCTGTGTGTCCATTTTGGGTCTGAGACCTTACCGCCAGCCATTGATGTACTGGTAAAGACTCACGCGGTAACCGGACAGTAATGACCTACGTGCGTCAAATGCCACTTGGCGTGCATCCTTTAAGCGCAACTGAAAATAAAAAAATATTTTTCAGACTAGCATATCGGACACACGCCAAAAATGAAATTACCACAAGATCCACATGGTAATCGGGTGATAACTCCATTTTGGCGCACATTGGGCGTTTATAGATGCTTGCATGGCTTAGTAATAGAACCCCTTATTACACAGGCTAAATATACCACTATTCACACATTGGGTGCAGCAAAGCAGTTTTCAATATATAGGGATCCTTTTACTAAGCTGTGGTAATCACTAACGCTTGCTTACAGCAGCAAAAAAGGTCTTACTACAGTGCGTGCTTAGGTGTGATCAGGGCTGCCAAGTGGGTGTGGGGGCAAGATTCCCACAGGCCCGGCCTCCAAGAGGGGCCCAGCAACAGGGTCTCTCTCTCTTTCTCTCTCTCCTGCTCCTGACAGGACCCGGCTGATTGCGTCCCGACAGGAGCAGGAGATAGAAAACTCCAGCACCGGGCCCCTCTCTTAGAAGCTGGGGAAGAGTGGACACAGGGCTTCATGGACTCTGGTTTGGTTGGCAGGGGTCCCCAGGCCCCGCCAGATGTAGAAGACTTCCTCCAGTGCTGTTGTTCACCACATTGCCTGCCCTGTGGCTGCTTTTCCCCTCACGTCGAGCATGCTCGGTTTTGATGAAATTGAGCATGCACGACGTGAGGGGGAAAACGGCTGCAGGGGCAGGGCAGGCAATACAGCAGAATGAAGAACAGTGCTGGAGGAAGGCTACTGCTGGTGCGGCTTGGGGAACCCTGCCAGCCAAGGTATGTGGAATTGCGGTGGGGGGTGGCAGCCAGTGGCGTTCTGTGGTTCACTGCCACCCAGGGTGGATCGCTGCTGCACGCACACACCCCCAGCTGCAAGGCAACACGGCACCCCCCCCCCCCAGCGTAACATGGCACCCCAACCCAGTCCCCACCTGTCTACCAGCTCCGTCCACCTGGCGCCTCGCGCGACTCTGCACTGCTGTAAAACAAGAAAATTGCCTCGTCGGCCCTTTCCTCACTGTGTCCCGCCCTCTGATGTAATGTCCTATTTCCTCGAGGGCGGGACAGAGTGAGGGAAGGGCCGACGAGGCGATTTTCTTCTTTTATAGCAGTGCAGAGTCGCACGAGGCACCTCATCACACAGCTGCCGGGGATGGAGCTGGTAAAGACTCGCCAGCAGAGCACCCCCCCCCCACCCGTTGACACCCTGGGCGGACCGCCCCCACTGCCCCGCCCTTGGTATGCCACTGGTGGCAGTGGCGATCCTGAGGGGGGCAGCAGTGGCAATCCTGAGGGGCCGGCAGCGGGCTCCAGGCCCGGTTCAGTCTCTCAGCAGCCCTGGGTATGATCAGGACACGATTCCCACGCGCTAAAACATAGATTTTATTTTTAAGTGCTGGGGTGGGTCAGGGCAGAGAGTAGGTGTGTTTGCGCTAATTGGTTAGCGCAGTTGCATTGCTGCACGTTAATCAGCACGTGAGCCTTCATTGCCTACAAAATAGGTAGCGGTAGGGGCTCACACACTAATGGCTATGTGCTAATGGGAAAATTAGCGCATGGCCGTTAATTTGGAAAATAGAAAAAGCGGTCATTTTAGCCATGTGGTAAAAGTGGCCTTAGCTTGTGGGAATGGCCTGCATAAGGATGCACTAAGGACACTTTTCACCACAGTTTGGTAAAAGGACCCCAGAATCTTAAAAAAAGCAAAAGAGAGAGAAAGAGAAAGACAAACAAGAAAACATTAAAAAAAAAAAAAAAAGAGTTGAAAATGCAGAAAAAGAGAGAGATCCAGAAAAGAAAGGGAAAGAGAACAATACTGGATATACCACCTTTCTCTGGTTTTTGCAGCTATATTCAAAGTGGTTTACATAGTATATACATAAGTATATAAGTAATGCCATACTGGGAAAAGACCAAGGGTCCATCGAGTCCAGCATCCTGTCCACGACAGCGGCCAATCCAGGCCAAGGGCACCTGGCAAGCTTCCCAAACGCACAAACATTCTATACATGTTATTCCTGGAATTGTGGATTTTTCCAAGTCCGTTTAGTAGCGGTTTATGGACTTGTCCTTTAGGAAACCGTCCAACCCCTTTTTAAACTCTGCCAAGCTAACCGCCTTCACCACTTTCTCCGGCAACGAATTCCAGAGTTTAATTACATGTTGGGTGAAGAAAAATTTTCTCCGATTTGTTTTAAATTTACTACACTGTAGTTTAATCGCATGCCCCCTAGTCCTAGTATTTTTGGAAAGCGTGAACAGACGCTTCATATCCACCTGTTCCACTCCACTCATTATTTTATATACCTCTATCATGTCTCCCCTCAGCCGTCTCTTCTCCAAGCTGTATAGCCCTAGCCTCCTTAGTCTTTCTTCATAGGGAAGTCGTCCCATCCCCGCTATCATTTTTGTCGCCCTTCGCTGCACCTTTTCCAATTCTACTATATCTTTCTTGAGATGCGGCGACCAGAATTGAACACAATACTCAAGGTGCGGTCGCACCATGGAGCGATACAACGGCATTATAACATCCTCACACCTGTTTTCCATACCTTTCCTAATAATACCCAACATTCTATTCGCTTTCCTAGCCGCAGCAGCACACTGAGCAGAAGGTTTCAGTGTGTTATCGACGACGACACCCAGATCCCTTTCTTGGTCCGTAACTCCTAACGTGGAACCTTGCATGACGTAGCTATAATTCGAGTTCTTTTTTCCCACATGCATCACCTTGCACTTGCTCACATTAAACGTCATCTGCCATTTAGTATATACAGGTATTTATTTGTACCTGGGGCAATGGAGGGGTGACTTACCAAGAGTCACAAGGAGCTGCAGGGGGTTATTGAACCCAGTTCCCCAGGATCAAAGTCCGCTACACTAACCACTAGGCTACTCCTCCTGGCACACCTTAGGGCAGAGGTTGGAATTAAGAGCTGTGGGGATGGCTGGGCACGTCATAGGCATGCTGGAAGAGCCAGGCTTTGAACAGCTGTTTAAATTTTGAATATGGGGATGCAGTCCCGATTTCAAAGGGTAAAATGTTCAATAAGTAGGGTCCTCAATAGCAGAAGATGGTTTTCTGGGACCCAACAAGGTGAAGGTGGGAAGTAGGCGGGAGCAAAAGAAAAGCCTGTTGGGAGGAGCAAAGAGAGTGTGAAGGGATTGAAGGGACCAGAAGGCTTGATAGGTAGTTAGATGCAAAAAGGAATAGGCCTTTGTGGACCAATAATTGTATGTAAACCACTTCAATTTGTGCTCGAAAGAGACGGTGTATCAAATTAATAAAAAAACAAAAATGATAAATGATATTTTAAGCTGAATGTTTGCTGAGACCGGCAGCCAATGTTTGGTTATTAAGAGTGGAGATACGTGATCAGTGATGTGTATTATGAAGGAGCTTGACCGCAGTAGATTGATTTCGTTGAAGTGCGTAATATGCAGTAATATTGTGTGGTGCCTTTTAGTACAGGTTGCTAGTCTAGTAAACATTAGAGACATGATGGAATAACATAAAAATTAAAAGTTAACTCAACAGATCTTTTTTGCCACATAATAATAATATCCTGTTTTTAATGGCAATTAAATACAACTAATGAGTACGTTCTTTCAATAGGTTTAGATTTGAATACCTATTTATGGCTATATTTCATGTATAACTCAAATCAATAAAGGACCTCACAGATTCACTCAAACCTTACAGAGGGAAAAAAGAACCTCAGATGCCACAAGATACTTAACACCAAACTGTGTGGGTCCCCTTTCTTATTTTTTCCATCTTTCTTATTTTCATTCTTCAAGATTACATATTTTCTGCTTTATGAGGGTTAAACAGCGCGGCACTTATCTTAAAAGAAAAGTCCCAACAGGCAGCCATTTCACCTAATGCTTTCTTCAGACTGGATCTTCTGTGATCATTGCTCAAGGTCCACCGTTCTAAGCATTACACTCTCCTCATAGCTGCCTGTTGGGTTTCTTCTTTTAAGATAAGTGCCACACCGTTTAACTCTCATAAGGCAGAAAATATGTATCTATGAAGAATGAAAATAAGAAAGATGAAAAAATGAAAGTTGCCCAAGTTTCACATTTATTTTGACTGGACATTGTTATCACTATAAATTTTCACACTGGGGATTTTTGGACCAATGATTGAATTGTCACTAAAGATATGATTTGTTATCAATGGTACAGTTTGGTGTTAAATATCTTGCGAAGTCTGAGGCTCTTTCTTCCCCCCTCTCCTCAAGTCACTTCATTGGCTCCCTATCCATTTCCACATACAGTTCAAACTCCTCTTATTGACGTACAAGTGCATTCGCTCTGCAGCTCCTCACTACCTCTCCACTTATCTCTCCCTACACTCCTCCCTGGGAAATCCTTTCATTGGGTAAATCTCTCTTGTCTGTACCCTTCTCTTCCACTGCCAACTCCAGACTGTTCCTTTTATCTTGCTGCACCATATGCCTGCAATAGACGTCCTGAGCCATTAGGTCAAGCTCCATCTCTGGCTGTCTTCAAATCTAGGCAAAAATTCCACCTTTTTGAAGCTGCTTTTAACTCCTAACCCCTATTCACTTGTACAGTACCCTTGAATGTTTTATTTTTCCCACCTTATTAAGGGCTCTGTTTACTAAGGTGCGCTAGTGTTTTTAGTGTGTGCTGTGTAGTGTCACCCTGGGTCTCCCTTCCAGCTGGGGCCCAGGTGACTCCTGCTTGGCTTGCTTCCCTGGGGAATAGTAGAAGTCCTATGGGCCTTCCTAGCCTGCTTATTCCATAAAAGTAGAGGAAACTGGTGAGGTTACAGTTCCTTTCCTCTCTTCGTGCCCTCTGTCTTTTATCAGGGGTTCTGTAACAAAATCAGAAGGCACTGACAGATTCTCCAAGTCAAATTTTCTTTAATCAGTTTATTTCCGGAAAACCACTTGACACAGCCCTGCTCCACATTGGTAGTGCTAACACAGCTTCATTCCTTCTTTCCTGGTTTATGTTTAAAAATCATTTTTATTAGCAATAACAGATATAACATATGTTCTTTCAGAATGTACATAAATTGGCAGTCATTATACCACTGGATCCACATATTTTCCATTATACATTTCCCATGTGACCATATTATAACCCCTTAACCCCTATGTAACCATCTGTCTTCCCTACCCTTCCTTAACTACCCACCCATCCCTCCCTATCCTTCCCCTATCCCTCAAGTTCTGGGATATACTCAGTTGGTTAATCTAAAGGCTGCTAGTATTAGAAGTTCAACAGGTGACTCCTAGAAGCAGAGGGTAATGTCTCTAAGAATGGACTCCATCTCTTTAAGAATTGTTGCAAATCGGGCTCAGGTTTACCCTGACACATCTGTCTTTCCAAACGCATCAAAGTCACCATTTGCATTCTCCACTTCTGTGCTGAGGGACCATCAGGAGAGAGCCAATCTGTAAGAATAGTTGCCTTTGCTATAACAGTAGCTCGTTTCACAAAGGCTACACATCCCCCTGGGACTGGGGGGCTCAGTACAGGCTTACCAAACAACAGCAACGGAGAGTAACGCCAGACTGTGGCCCACATTTTAGAGATCTGTTCCAAAATACTCTTCCAGAATTTCTCCACCTGTGCACAGCGCCAGAACATATGTCCCAAAGTCGCTCCCTCTCTCCCACATTTGGGGCATGCCCCGTCAGGGGAAGCTCCCATATGGAATGCTCGCCGTGGGGGGATATGAAGTCTAAGAGCAAAGCGATACTGCATCTCCCAATGTGCCGACAGCGGAGAGGTTCGGTGGATGGTCAGGACATGAGTTTTGAACATTTCAAACGTAACAGCTACATTCAGATCTTTCTCCCATTCCCCGGCATATTTTGCGTATTCCAGTTCCAATTTATGATCTTTAATATGTCTGTGGTGGTATTTCAAAGGCACTTTCTGTTGGGAGTTAAGTGAAAATGCCTCCGCTACCTCCACTTGAACATCTTCTGCCAGGTCTTCCCATTCCAGGCTAGACACATAGCATATTTTCAAAGCACTTTGGGAGGCTAAGTTCCATAGGTTTCTATGGAACTTTGGGAGGCTAAGTGCTTTGAAAATGAGCTTGTGTGTTGTAGCTGCCAATAGTGGAAGTAGTTCCGCGGAGTTAACAGTTTTAACCTTTGAAGTTCTGCGAAGGTTTTTAGTCTCCCTTCCTCAGTAAGTATCTGTTGCATATCTTTCCTGGTTTAAAGTAACAGTTAACGCCCCATACTGCTGCACACAGAGTTTTCAGGCATCACAGTAATCTTGACATTCAAACCCCGGTAGCCTGCCCTTTGGCTCCCTTATTGCAGTCCAATCTCTTAGCAGTGCTCCTTACAGTCTGCCTAGATAGCTTGATGGTCAAGCTCTTCCACAGCTTCCTTCCAAACTTTATTATCCCTTCTTCCCCCTTTTTACACAGGTCCGGTAATAACCTCACCCATAAAGCTTTTACCTTTCTTTTGGAGGCTCGAGCTACAGCGGAGACGTCCATCAGCTCTACTTCCCCCTCATTCTGTCTATCCCCCTCATTCTTACCCCACTCCATAGCTTCTACCGCCCCTGCCTGTTGCAGCTGTTGCTCATCGCTTTGATTGGAACTAATTTCCCAATCATTCCCTTCCCCCTCTGCTTCCTGTGAGTCATGGGTTTTACCTTGCCCTGGTGGTTTCTGGGGACTGCAGTTCTCTCTCCTATTTTGATCTCTTACTGAGCTTTTTCCCACCAGAGGGCGACCTTTTCTTCCAGGGGGAATCTGGGACTTGTGGTCCCTTTCCCTAGGAGGAAAGTTCTCCTCCTGCGTCCTCCTCCACTTGTCTAATGTAGTACTTCGGCTACCCTGCTCACAGTAGGTACCCATAAGAATATTGTGGGCACCTACACAGTTAGCGTGCGCTAATGTTTAGCATGCGCTAAAAGCACTAACACACCTCTAGAGTAGCTTAGTAAACGGGGCCCTAATTCCCTTATCCCTTATTTTGTCCTGTTTGTCTGTCCTGATTTGATTGTAAGCTCTTTCGAGCAGGGACTGTCTCTTCATGTTCAAGTGTATAGTGCTGCGTACATCCAGTAGTGCTATAAAAATGATAAGTAGTAGTAGTAGTAAGGTTAGAATGAATTTGTGAGGTCCTCTATTGATTTGAGTTTCACACAATTTTTATTAGGGGACTGTTTTTGCCATTTGTTTATATTAAGTGTTCTTACATTTCATGTATATTCATATTGTATTAATCAAATTAGGCACTGTAGTATTAATAAAGATGTGTTTATCTCCTAATATACCCCCGTTTACTAAGCCGCTCCATCGGCTGGCAGTGTGCTAATGCCGACACAGCCCATTCACTTTGAATGGGTTGTGTCGGCATTGCTGTGCGGCTTAGTAAACGGGGGGGGGGGGGGGGGAATAGTTCATTAACATTTGAAGTCATTCAGCTGGTAAGATTCACAGATTCCTGGTGCCACACTGTCTGGAAAACAACCTGTGAATCATGAACCTCCACTGATGAATGGTGTAAAAGAGGAGAGGGACACCGAGATCCTTATGAATGACAGATCATCTGTCAGGATGATCATGGATCATGATGCGAAAAATCACAAGTTTTAGATTAGCTCATTGTAGCCAAATCTCATTGCCATGTGTGGAAGGGCTTGACAGCTCGTGCATAGTATTGTCTTTGGGAAATGTTTGTTGGTTCAGTAAAAGGTATGAGAACCTACAAAGAATTCCAAACGCAGCAGAGCTTCTAGAACGCTACATCTTCAAAAAGCTTAGAAAAAAAATTAAACAAGGAGTAGCAAACTGGATAGGCCACACAGTCTTCATCTGCCTTCATTTTTTCTATATTTCCACATTTTCTCTGTTTCTATGTGTGTACTGAGACTAAAATATGTGAAATTAGGAGGCATTTGACTACAAATCAAGGCTTCAGTTACTAAGGAAAGAAATCCATTAGCTTAGCAGAGATAAAAAGGTCCCTGTTAATTAAGCCTGGTTGTGCATTTCCTTGTGTTTGTTATTTCACCCTTCTCTTGACATCAAAATGTTAATATATCTACCCAAGGTCATCACTAATGCATGATCCTGAGCTCATATCCTGAGCCCATAATCACTATATATTTTGTTAATATTAGAAGATAACATTCCATCACATATTTCGCCTTCTTATAAAAGAAATGGGTCGAGATCAATGATAACATTCCACAGAATCTAGCATTTCTTAATCTTTATGGAAAGGTTTTAGAACACCCTGTTTTTCCTCTTGGGTAGTGTAAATTTATAGCAAGTTGCCCAAGTAGGAAGTCCAAGGTGGACGGTGGTACCTGTGTTGGGGCTATTTTCTAACAACTACATAGGCACCTGTGTATCTTTTTTTTTTTATTATTATTTTTTATTTATAATTTTCAAAAATAATATAAAGCATGTTATACATATGCATGACGTGAGAATTAAATTATTCAGAATATAGGATTTCTCCAAAACAATATCAAGATTATAATTCTTATTACTTTGACCACAATATTTGGACAAGACACTAGGAATAAATTATAAGAAGTTGTCAGGAATTATTTACAAATAAATTGAGAGGAAAAAGCACATAAGTCAACTAGCTGATATTACAAGCATAAACTGTGTGAATATTCAGGTAGCTCCATCACCACCACTCCCTTCTTTGGCAATTAACCATTTCAGCATTTTCTCAGGATCCAGGAATACAAAATTAACATCATTAAGAGACACGAAACATCTACAAAGATATTTCAGCACAAAAGAACCACCTAGTGCGAGAATTTGTGGTTTAAGCGCCAGGAACTCTCGCCTTCTTTTCTGTGTTTCCTTATTCAAATCTGGAAAAACTTGTATCCTGGCGCCTAAGAATAGTGCCTTCATATGTTTAAAATACAAGCGAAAGATATTATTTCTATCCAGTTCCAATGCGAAAGTCACTAGGAGGGTAGTACGTTGAGTAACCACATCTAAAGAACTTTCCAGAAATTCAGTGAGGTTAAGTCCAGGTTGAGAACCTTGAGATTGAGATCTAATTCCAGAAATATATTGGGCTCTGGTAATTGGTGGATAACCCTCTACCGGAACTCCAAGAATTTCTCCAAAATACTTCTTCAACATATCTATAGCTGGTATCAATGGAGACTTGGGAAAATTAAGAAATCTTAAATTATTTCTCCGTCCTCGGTTATCTAGAAATTCCAGCTTCCTCGCTAGAATTTCCCTGTCCTTAACCATAACTCCTGTCAAGTTCTGAAGTTTCTGTGTCTCTTCTCCCAGAGTTTCAATTTTCCTGTCATTCTCTTGTATTTTCCCAGATAATACTATTTGTTCTTGTCTTAATTCTATGAGTTCAGTTTTAATAGACTTTAAGTTACCTGGGTGAGGGTGGTATTGATGCCCTGGATAGCATCCCACAGCGTCTCCAATGTTATAACAGCGGGTCTTAAATTCACTCGACTTCCCTCAGGAGCTGCCTCCAGAACCAGGGGAGATATCGGGCTATCTGCCCTTAATCTGCCAGTTATATTCTGTTCTGGGGTCGAAGTAGCTGCGGGGCCTCCTCCAGTCGTTTGGGGTCTCACCACATCGGATGGCTCCTCGTTCGTCTTCCCCGCAGCTAACAAGCTGCTTCCGGGTCGTGGGGGCACTGTTAACGGAGGCGGACTTAACGAAGCCGTCTCCATGCTTTGGTCCAATTGACCAGCAACGGATCCCATCAGCGTTGGCGTCTGCACCTTTAACGCCTGGATTCCAAATTGTTCCAGCGTCTTTTGCTGGTTAGCCGGTTTCTCGGGGTCGGAGGGGGTTGAAACCCCAGTCTTTCCCTTCCTCTTCCCCCATGGTTAACCCGGGGAAGAGTGCCGCTTCCCAGGTATGTCAGCTGAAAATCAGGAGCTCACAGACGTACGTCCTCTCACGCCGCCATCTTGTCCCGCAACACCCTGATCTGGCACCTGTGTATCTTTATAAAAAAAATATATAAATAAATATAAATAAATAAATAATAATAATAATAAATTTAAAACCTTGAGATCAATAAATATTTAGGTGATAATTTTGTAAACTGAACAGAGAGGGTAAACAGCATACATAGAAAGTATACAGACAAAAAAAAGCAACACTGGGCCTTCAAGACTGAGACAAAAGGAGTAGTTTATTGATAAGTGACCCGACACGGGTCAGGGTTATGATGTAAATGAATAAAATAACAAACATTTAGGTGATAATTTTATAAAATACAAAATATCTTTCCCCATATACACAAAGAGTCATTAATCTTAATCACTCTATATCTCTTGTGGAGAAAAAGACAACAGTGATTATATTAATAAACTTATGGCTTCAGTTGCTGCTACAGCTGGAAATTGACTCTGGGATTTTTAAGGTTTTTGGATATGAATCTCTGCAACACTGAAGAGCCACAGAGCTGAGGACAGAATCACTTTTTTCAGATAAGTGGACCATTTAGAGAAAATGTTTAATGTGGTTGAGACAGTTTGATTCTAAAAAGATGAATTAAAAGGGAAATATATGGGCTAAGAAGTTCCTGAACTGCGCAATATTTTTTTTTTATTTTTATTTTTATTGAATTTAAACATTTACAAGCTATACACTTGAATCAAACAATATCGAGCTAGTGTTTTCCGAACAAAATATTTAACCAAGTAAAGAAATAAAATATAAAGAAATTTCAACAATACTACAAGTATTACATAAAGTAAATATAGCTCAGCCTCAGACCACAATTAGAATAGAGGGCTCAAAAGGTAATAGGAGAACAAAAAGAAGCATTTATTACAGGAAATATGGCCTGGTCGATTAGCACATCATTTCTCTTAATTCAACTTGCGATGGAATTCATTTGGTTAAACTTTTCTGATCTAAAAAAACTTTGAGCTGATCAGGCTCGAGGAAGACATATTTGTTATTCATGTAGTAAACAATACATTTGCAGGGATATATCAACATAAACTTTGCTCCTATAGCTTTAGTCTCTTCCCTTAAAGCCAGAAATAATTTTCGTCTGTCCTGAGTCGTCTTAGTCACGTCAGGATATATCCATATCCTGGCCCCACAGAAAAAAGTCAAAGCATTTTTAAAGTACAGTTTCATCAAAGAGTTCAAGTCTTGTTCAAAAACAAATGAGACTAAGACTGAACTTCAGGTCTTTATATCCGATAGTGACTGTTCTAGGATTGCTGAGATATTCAAGGATTCTTTCTCTTGTTCTTGTACTGGAGGAACTGCATTTTTCTTATCTTCCACAGATTTTATCGAATTTGGTAGATAATAAATCTTATTAATTGGAGGCAACAAGGAAGATGAGTAATGAAGTATTTCTATGAGGTATTTCTTAAAAAGTTCAAGAACAGAAATTCCTGAAACAACCGGGAAATTCAGTATTCTCAGATTCAGTCTCCTATTATAATTTTCAATCTGATCAATTTTGCGATTTATTATCATATTATCTTTCATCACTGCTGTTGTCATTGATTTCAAATTTGTAAGGTCCGTCTGAACCTGAGAAATTTGAGATGTCGAGTCACTTTTCAATTGTTCAAACGCTGTGGATAAGGAATCAAGTTTACTCACTATTGAAGCAGTTTCTAAAGCTGTCCTCCTCGAAGCCGTCGTCAGTTCTTGAATCGCTTCCCAAATTAATTCTAGCGTCACCACCTGGGGAACCTTCCATTCCAAGCTGGTTGTCTCAGCTTCTCGAGGCGAGCTACCGCCGAACGAGGAGTTGTGATTGCCGCATTCCGGTTTTCGTGGCTCCTTCAGCTTACCTTTCTCAAAAGCTGGTCGCGGTGGAGGGTTGATTTCTGGCGGAGACAAAGATGTTTCAAACCCTTGGGGCATCAATGCTCCTCCATCGGCTTCCCCTGCAGGGATTACCACGTCAGCTTCCGGTGCTCGACTCACTGTGAAACGGTCTATCGTTAGCTGTACCGGTGAAGACGTAAGACTCATCGACGGTTGATTTCTTACCAAGCCTTTTCTCTTAGTATGTGGCATTATTTCTTGTGAATAATTTCAAAAGACACAGAGACCAGCTAAACGCGACCAGATCACTCATGAGTCGCGACCACCATTTTGACACGCCCCGCTACCCCTCTCCTGAACTGCGCAATATTGAATTTGAACATTTTATTCTGATTTTGGATACAATACGAAGTTCTTTAAAGACCAGTGATGTGATGTAAGGGATATTCCAAATTATAGGGGAAGCCATAATTTTATTGATATGGACACTGAGATCTTTTTCTCCACAAGAGATATAGAGTGATTAAGATTAGTGACTCTTTGTGTATGTAGAGAAAGCTATTTTGTAATTTCATTGATTTGAGTTTCTCCACTCATAATCTGCGTAGTCATTTTCTTTATTATTATTATTTATTGCATTTGTATCCCATATTTTCCCACCTATTTGCAGGTTCAATGTGGCTTACAAAGACCTGTTATCGCCATTCCAGGGTAAAAGATACAATTGGTGTTACAAAGAGATCAAGGATGACGAAAAAGAACTAAGCAGACAGTTATAGAAAGAAGACATTCAGAATAAGGGTGGAGTGGTGATGTGTTATAGTTAAGCTATGGATTCTCGTGGTAGGCCTTGTTGAAGAGAGAGGTTTTCAGAGATTTGCGAAAGTTAGTTATTTCGTTAATTGTTTTCAATTTGGTTTGTAGTGCATTCCACAGCTGCATGCTCATGTAGGAAAAGCTGGTCACATGTGTTAGTCTGTATTTTAATCCTTTGCAGCTGGGGAAGTGTAGATTAAGAAATGTGCTGTGGCAACATATGTGTGTAAAGAACCTATCAAGTCAATGGAGTAACGTGGTTAACAGGACATATCCAAACACAATGGTTGCACCCGAGTCATAGCAGAAAGCTACTTTATTAGATTTTTGGATTTATAGTCTTTGTGAAGCCTTTTTGCTACCTTTGGGCTTTTCATCTATATACAGACTCCTGAGGCAGGCATCTGGCCGAAACATGGTGCCATGTCGAGTCAATATTTGTAATGGAATAAACTGTTTGCAACTATTACCGTCTTCCTGGGGTGTTTGGACGTGTCCTGTTGACCACATTACTCCATTGCTTCACTTGTTTGTATGTGTAGTGGTCCCAGTTCCTCCACTTCGGTGGTTGTTTCTCATGTAAATAACCTATAAAATGCTAACCAGCAGAAAAGTATCCACCATGATATGATGGTGTATACTACAGGGTTGGAGCATGGGCAAAGTTCACAAGCATGCCCATAGATCATAAAATTCAGGGATATTTTTACTAAGGTGGCTGAAAAATGGCTTACGGTAGTGTAGGCGTGGGTTTTGGGTGCGTGCAGAATCATTTTTCAGCGCACCTGTAAAAAAGGCCTTTTTAAATTTTTGCCGAAAATGGACGTGTGGCAAAATGAAAACTGCCACGTGTCCATTTTGGGTCTGAGACCTTACCGCCAGCCATTGACCTAGCAGTAAAGCCTCACAGGTAACTGGACGGTAATGACCTATGTGCACCAAATGCCACTTGGCGCACGTCCGATACACTCGGCAGAAAAGAAAAATTATTTTTTGGCCGTGCGTATTGGACGTGCAGAAAAAATAAAATTACTGCAAGAGCCACGTGGTAGCTGTGTGGTAACTCCATTTTGGCATGCATTGGGCACACGTAAACGCTACGCGGCTTAGTAAAAGGTCCCCTCAGTCATCTATGCAAATATATGAATAATCTAGGTACAATTTGAAAAACATTTGTTGTAGCTCAGTTCAGTGAATCCCATCAAACAAATATAAATAAATGAAACCTCAGATATTTCAGGGAAAGGTACAAAGACCTAATTGAGCTAACAAGCCTATTCCCTGTACAGAGTCCAATTCAAATCATGTGTTTCAAGTGTCGGCAATGAAAAAAAGAGGAGTCACAAAAAACTCCCAATAGGTTTACATGAACTGCGAGAAAAAGGTACCAAAGAGTTCAAAAAATCACAATAGCACATAAGAAGTCACAAAGGTGCACTTATCTTCCATAATGCGTCTAACAAGCTCCTGAGGGTTCGAAATTCATCTCTCAAGACCCATCCCAAAGCTTGTACATTTCAAATCCCTTACAAAGGGAATTCAAGACTAGAATGATAGAGCACAAACACTGCATCCATTCAAGTGAAGTTGAAGCCTCAATGGCACACCACTGTATGGAAAACAAGCACACATTTGCAGATTTAAGATGCATGGTTATTGAACATATTCCTATATCTGTTCATCAAGGAGATATTAAAAAGAAGTTATATTAGAAAGAGCAGAAATGGATTTACAAATTGAAGACTGTAATTCCAGAAGACAATGGTTTGGTAGTGTGACGCTAGTACTGTATGAGATACACTATCAAGCCTAGGCCACAAATGTCTTTGTGAGTGCTCTCTCAGACAGGAATCTACAAAAATTAAATGGACTCCTGAGACAGGCCTCTTTGGCCGAAACACGATTTGTGTTGAGTCCATTGCATACTTCTGATGTGAACTCCAAAGTCCATTGCATACTTTGAATAAAACTTCTGATGTTAACTCCCTGAGTCCGTTGGACGTTTTGTTTTGCCATCATCTTTGGTGTCACCTTCGCTATGTTTGCCTGCTTGCTTTGACCTGTGCGAGGGTCTTTTGTTCTTCATGGTGCGACCGCACCTTGAGTATGGTGTTCAATTCTGGTGGCAGCATCTCAAGAAAGATATAGTAGAATTGGAAAAGGTGCAGCGAAGAGCGCCTAAAATGATAGCAGGGATGGGACGACTTCCCTATGAAGAAAGACTAAGGAGGCTAGGGCTTTTCAGCTTGGAGAAGAGACGGCTGAGGGGAGACATGATAGAGGTATATAAAATAATGAGTGGAGTGGAACAGGTGGTTGTGAAGCGTCTGTTCACGCTTTCCAAAAATACTAGGACTAGGGGGCATGCAATGAAACTACAGTGTAGTAAATTTAAAACAAATCGGAGAAACATTTTCTTCACCCAACGCATAATTAAACTCTGGAATTCGTTGCCGGAGTACGTGGTGAAGGCAGTTAGCTTAGCAGAGTTTAAAAAGGGGTTAGACAGTTTCCTAAAGGACAAGTCCATAAACCACTACTAAATGGACTTGGGGAAAAATCCACAATTCCAGGAATTGTTATGACATTTTTCCACTCATCACCACTCAAAAAAACTCCAAGTTCATCTATTAATCATGAATTTGTGCAAACAGTAAAAATATAAAAAATATTTTGCTTCACAGTATCACACCAACCAGAAACTGCCCACCCAATCTCTACCAGATTGCCATAGAGAACTTCCAATATAGACGTTTTCCCAAAATGGGCTACTTCAGGGCAAACTTAGAGTAGAAACTATCATTTCACACAGTACTTCCACCGTACAGTGAAACTTAAAGTACATCATGTTACATAAATTCAATGTCAAATGCCATCACTGTACAGTAGACAGTTCTTGCCAGACCATATCACACTGACGTAACAAAAGGATTTTAATGGCTTCAGTTATGCTATGATCAACTCCAGTGGCTCTGCGCTAGTGGTGGTGGCCGTTTTTGCCGCACAAGGGAACCTTTTACCGTCGCAGGTAAAAAGGCTGAAAAAAGAAATGGCTGTGCGGTAAGTTTGTAGTTGCCATGTGGCCATTTGGGGAGGAGCTTTTACCGCCACTCGTTGGGGTAGTTGTAAGGGCTCCCACGCTAACCCAGCGGTAACTGGGTAGTGCATGACACTGCCCAATTACTGCTGGATAAACCCCCTGAGAAAATATTTTTTAAAATATTTCTGCTAGCTCCGGAAATGGAGCGCGCTGGGGAGGCGGAGGTATCTTTCCCTCGCAGCTACCCTTTAGTAAAAGGGCCCCATACTGAGGTAGGAATGCTGACTCACATTTTAACACTATCTTTGGATGGAGTGGCCTAGTGGTTAGAGCACCGGTCCTGCAATCCAGAGGCGGCCGGTTCAAATCCCACTGCTGCTCCTTGTGATCTTGGGCAAGTCACTTAACCCTCCATTACCTCAGGTACCAACTTCAATTGTGAGTCCTCCTGGGACAGAGAAATATCCAGTGTACCTTGAGCTACTACTGAAAAAGGTGTGAGCAAAATCTAAATAAATAAATTTATAAAATAGACTCACAGAAGCGCCAACAATCCTGGGTAAATGCACTCATGTAGATTTATACCTGTTCAGGAGTTGGCATAAATGTATTGGTCATCTGAGAGTTTGGAAAGACCATTATAATAATTATATGGACATATGTGTGGTAAGATTTATCAAGTCCAGAGTCATTTTATTTTATCGCTGTACTGTGCATTTAGCCATACTTTGTTTGATTAACATATTGACCTGTAGGGATACTATGACTTAAGTGATTGGTGAAAGGGGCGTGTGAGTCTCCGGAGTGGGTACAATTGAGTGACAGTTGATGTGAGTTCCGAGGAAATTTGGATGTAAAGGCTTAGGATGAATAATAAATGTTAAGATTATTGTGTGTGTATATATATATATACATCTGCCATTTGGATGCCCAGTCTCCCAAGGTCCTCTTGCAGTTTTTCACAGTTCTCTTGCTATTTAACAACTTTGATTGACTTTGTGTTGTCAGCAAAACTAGTTATTCCCATATCTAGATCTAGATGGGAAGGCGGTAGAACTAGAGGACATGAAATGAGATTGAAGGGGGGCAGACTCAAGAAAAATGTCAGGAAGTATTTTTTCACGGAGAGAGTGGTGAATGCCCTCCCGCGGGAGGTGGTGGAGATGAAAACGGCAACGGAATTCAAACATGCGTGGGATAAACATAAAGGAATCCTGTTCAGAAGGAAGGGATCCTCAGGAGCTTAGCCGAGATTGGGTGGGAGGCGGGGCTGGTGGTTGGGAGGCGGGGCTAGTGCTGGGCAAGACTTCTACGGTCTGTGCCCTGAAAATGGCAGATACAAATCAAGGTAAGGTATACACAAAAAGTAGCACATATGAGTTTATCTTGTTGAGCAGACTGGATGGACCGTGCAGGTCTTTTTCTGTCGTCATCTACTATGTTACTTTGAATGAAGGGTTTTGCTTAGTTTGTACTCTGATTATAGATTCTTTACTCCTGTGTGAATATAAATGTACATGCATCAAATATACTTGTATGTATGTATTTTATGTAATACACGTGCACATTGCAGCTCCACATGCACTGTATCCATAGTAACATAGTAGATGACGGCAGAAAAAGACCTGCATGGTCCATCCAGTCTGCCCAAGACAAACTCATATGTGTATACCTTACCTTGAATTTGTACCTGTCCTTTTCAGGGCACAGACCATATAAGTCTGCCCAGCAGTATTTCCCGCCTCCCAACCACCAGTCCCGCCTCCCATCAGCGGCTCTGGTACAGACCGTATAAGTCTGCCCTCCCCTATCCTCGCCTCTCAACCACCACCCCCTCTCCCATCAGCGGCTCTGGTACAGACCGTATAAGTCTGCCCTCCCCTATCCTCGCCTCTCAACCACCACCCCCTCTCCCATCAGCGGCTCTGGTACAGACCGTATAAGTCTGCCCTCCCCTATCCTCGCCTCCCAACCACCACCCCCTCTTCCCCCCCAACTGCTCCAAATTCCTCCTCCAAACATTCTAGCACTCAAATCGTGAAAAAGTAGGTGGGAACTTCATAGGCCTGTATCTCCCCTGGGGTAATTTCATAAAAACCTTTTTCCACATGTAAAACAGGATTTGCATGCAGGAAAAAAAAAAAAGACAAAATTACCCCCAAAACGTATATGGTCAATTCATGGTTTTATGTTTCAGGAGCCAATGTAATTGGTTTTCTTACTAATAGATCTCAAATGGATAAACACTGATTTCTGCAATTGATTGAAATAAAAATGTTAAAAGAAATGCAGCAAACATTTGCTTCTGATGGAAGGGTTTTTAAGCAATCTGTTTTATGCAGTTTCTTTGAGTGAGAAACAAGACACTGAGTGGCATATCAAAAGCAGTTTGAAAAGATTTACAAGCTATTTGCTGTCAAAATTACTGCTGAAAAACCTAAGGACACAATGTAATAGTACAAAGGATATTTGTGCTAGATGGAATGCTGGTAAAGATTTTCAATGCATTAGACATTACTTCTAACATTTTATATCGATTGTCTTTCAGCCCTTGGCTGGTATTACTTGTGATCAATTGAATGTAGTTTTCTATGAGATACTAATTTACTTCTTCGGCATTCTGTAACTAATGTGAAAAAGCATCAGCTTCCATTCTGTGTGTTCCACTGTGAATTATAATAATAATAATATTTATTTTATGCTTTACCACACTAAGGAGTAATTTTAAAGGCATCCCCACAAGTAAAATGGTGTTTTATGAGCAAAAATAGTATTTTATAAATTTTCTTCGAAGTACAGGAGTCTAAACGTTTCCTCATGCAGCCTGTGTAGACAGAAGTTTATCTAACCTGAATGGAAATTTCCTGGATTCACAGTTGAGGAGGGGTTAGCATTTAGGCAGATAGCACTAGATTCTATAAATGGTACCTTAAAAATCGTCGCAAAAAATATACAGCTAGGCATATTCTAGAAACTATCGGTTTATAGAATATGCCTAGGGCCCGTCCGTACGACTATGTAGTTGCAGGAATTTACACCAAATAAAACTTGGTGTAAATGCCAGGAACTAAGTTAGGCACGGAGCGGGTGCATTCTATAACAGCGTGCATAATTTATAGAAACACCCACAATCTGCCCATTCCATACCCATGGCCACACCCCCTTTTCAGCAGTATGCATTAGAATTTATGCATATCACTTTATAGAATATGCTTAGCAAGTTGTGCGTGTAAATTCTAATTAAAGTCAATTAGTGTCCATAATTGCTTATTGACAATTATCGGTGCTGATTGCTTGTTAAGATAATTAAGTTGTGCACGCAATAGAGAATATGACCTGAATTCTGCATGAAACTCAAGTCACACTCTACAGAATCTGGGGGTATGAGGTAATGCTCTATGGGGCCCTTTTACTAAGTCGCATAAGCATCTATGCGCGCCCAATGTGCGCTAAAACGTAGTTACTGCCTGGCTACCACATAGCTCTTGCGGTAATTTCATTTTTAGCACGCGTCCGATACGCGCATCCAAAAAAATAATTTTTATTTTCAGATGCACGTATTGGGTGATGCTCGTAGGTCATTACCGCCCAGTTACCATGTGAGACTTTACCACTAGGTCAATGGCTGGCGGTAAGGTCTCCAGACTCAAAATTGCCGCACGTCCATTTTCGGCAAAAATCTTAAAAGGCATTTTTATGCAGGCGTGCTGAAAAATGATTTGGCACGCGCCCAAAACACGCATCTACACTACCACAGGCCTTAGTAAAAGGACCCCTATATGTTGGTTATAACAGCAACTGTGCATGTAAATTTATTCTAAAATACTAGTCAGTGAAAATCCGCCTGGGCTGAGGAATGCTGAAATTCAAACCAAACAAACAGTGGGAAGTAGACCTCGCACTCCAGAGATGGACAAAAAGACTTAGGAAGCTTGAATAAAGTTTATTGATGGAAGACTCGACAGAGTACTGTGTTTTGGTCTTGGGAGTCTTAAGTTAATCGTACATGCAAAAGTTTCTGCTTAAAACAGATGTTGCAAACATCAGGTTGATCTTAAAAAAGACCTTTGGATGAAAGCTCTATGAAGTCTTGTTGGTGTTACTCAGAAAAAATGATGAAAACACCATTATACAAGCCTACGTTTTCAGTTATAATGCTTTTGTATCACTCCATGGTGCGACTGCACCTCAAATATTGTGTGCAATTCTGGTCACCGCATCTCAAAAAAGGAGAAATGGAATTAGAAAAGGTACAGAAAAGGATGACAAAAATGATAAAGAGGATGGGATGGCTTCCCTATGAGGAAAGGTTAAAGCAGCTAGGGCTCTTCACCTTGGAGAAAAGATGGCTGAGGGGAGATATGATAAAGGTCTATAAAATAATGAGCGGAGTGGAACAGGTAGATGTGAATCGCTTATTTACTCTTTCCAAAAATGCTAGGACTAGGGGGCACGCAATGAAGTTAAAAAGTAGTAAATTTAAAATGAATCTGAGAAAATATTTCTTCATTCAATGTTTAATTGAACTCTGGAATTTGTTGCCAGAGAATGTAATAAAAGCAGTTAGCTTAGCGGGGTTTAATAAAGGTTTGGATAGCTTCCTAAAAGAAAGGATTCATAAGTCATTATTAAAATGGACTTGGGGAAAATCCACTGCTTATTTCTAGGATAAGCAGCATAAAATGTATTGTACTGTTTTGGGATCTTGCCAGGTACTTGTAACCTGGATGGCCACTGTTGTAAGCAGGATTCTGGGCTTGATGGATCTTCGGTCTGTCCAGGATGGCAACACTTATGTAAGTTATGCATCTAACTTTAAATACAAGCACTTATGCAAGCCAAATGGCTGGTATAAATGCTTACAGCGAACTGTAGGTAGACACATAATTGCACATATTCTATAACCTGCGCACAAGTTCGCAAATCTATACTATGAAAACTCACAAGCACCAATCAATTACTCATGCTTCACAGTCATGAGATCTAAATCTTTGACAATTTTTTGATAATTTTTATACTGCTGTTTCATTGGGTGTTATTTAAGGCGCTTTAAATCACCATAAGACTGGTTTTTAAAGTTAATTTAAAAGTTAAATGAAGAAGCTGATGCACATTTAAGGGTTGCACATGTTTAAAAGAAAAAAAGGGAGTTTTTTTGAGACCGATGAAATACATCGGGAACTAGCACAGCACATAACAAGGCTAGTCGTATCCTAGGGTTTTCCCTAAGGATCTTTGAGGTCTCTTTTTCTCCTTAAAAAATTTTTTATCAAAAAATGGTCAAAGATTTAAATCTCATGACTATGGAACATGAGTAATTGATTGGTGTTTGTGAGTTTTCATAGTGTAGATTTACTGAAGTTTAACACCATCTAACACTACAGTTTTCCTGTTGTATACAGGTACATAGGATCTCTAGGGGAGAGGAAGGTACAATAGATGATGTGGATGGACAGACGGAAGAGGCCATATGGCCTTTGTCTATGTTTCTATGTAACTAATGGCACATCATAGTAATTTATTATTATTATTATTATTATTATTATTTTCAACTGTTTACAAATCAAAGATTATTTATTTATTAGGATTTATTTACCGCCTTTTTGAAGGAATTCACTCAAGGCGCTGTACAGTAAGAATAGATCAAACATGAGCAGGAGGCAATTAGAGCAGTAAAAATATTCGAACAACGATATAAAATACGGCATGGTATACTACTTGCAATGACAACACAATATGTACTAGAACATTATAATTGGTAGTGAGGGGTAAGGCAAAGTTGTAACATATAGATGAGTAAGAAAGTAGGAAGAATTAGAGAGTAAGGTGATTGATTTGAAGAAAGTTGCACGTGAGGTCAGAGAGATGGTTAAATATTATCTCAGCTAGGGTAGGAGTGGATAAACATGTCCCGCTGCAGTATGTGCAGCCCGAGTCAATCCTTGTGTGTGTGAGTGAGACTAACAAGTTAGTTACTTCTTCCATTAAAGGCTTGGTTGAAGAGCGAAGCTTTCACCTGCTTCCTGAAGTAGAGGTAGTCTTCGACAAGAAAAGTATATGAATCGCACATTGAAAAAAACAACATAATACAAATAAGAAATATATATTTTTAATATACTATATTAGCCCACATTAACAGAAACCAAGTGGCATAATCTAGAAGTTAGAATTAAAAAAAAAATCAAAATAGTGAGAGAATGTGTCCATCTACTTAAACCCCTGTAATTTTGGATTAACTAATCTAGGCTTCATCTGCAATAACTCCTTCCCCTTCTAGAACAAAATGCAGTTCGGAGGGTCCAAAGAAGACATATGTAATATCATTCAAGGAAATCAAACATTGACATGGATAAAATAATTGAAATGTCATTAATAGAGCTACCACTTGCTGCCGATAAGAAAAAACTTGTTCCTTCTCGTCTGTCTCAGTTTAGAGACATCTGGAAATATAGAAATTTTACCAACCAAAAGTTACACTTAGATAATCTAAATAATAAACATGAAAGTATGTCCTTGTATGTCATAGCAATTTGTGACCTATAGAAAATAAACAGATGTGTCTAAGCAGCAGACATAGATTGCCCACGTTCCAAGTCAGCTGGAGCAAGCAACTGAAGTGAAAATGCTCCAAAAACACAAAATCAGTACAAATCATGTCCTTACTTTGTTGATACTTAACAGAGGCTTGCAAGAAACAATTAAGCAGCAGAATTTATTTGAACCAGTAGAACAGTCTGAGATCCCTTCATCCTATAATAGATTCACTACTTGTCGGTTAACCTTTTGATCTAGTGCTCAACAGATACCAAAAGCTTCAGCTATTTTTATTTTTTATCTGTTTTAAAATATATAATTGCCTCTTATTTCCTACCAGAACTGATTTTTTATGACAGTAACTCGAAACCCATATCTTCAAATAAAACTAAGCTTTTCTCTCCAATGGACAGAAAATGGGAACAAAAACTTAACAAAGCAGGTTCATAGGGGCCCTTTTACTAAGCCATGTAGGCACCTATGTGTATCCTAAGCACATCAGTTTTGAACTACCAAGGGAGATAATTTCATTTTTTACATGCATCCACTAAGTGCACCGGAAATTTTCCGGCGCGTAGCACTAACTGGGCAGTAATCGGCATTGTACGCACATAGACCATTACCACCCAGTTAATGTGTAGGACTTTACCCCTAGGTCAATGGGTGGTGTGATAAGGTCTCAGGTCCAAAATGGATTTGCGCCAATTTTTACTTTGCCGCACGTCCATTTTCGGTCTAAAAAAAGGGCCTTCTTTGCAGGTGCACTGAAAAATGGACCTGCAAACGTCTAATACATGGGTCTACACCAGAGCAGAAAAAGAGCACAACTGGGCCTTCAAGACTGAGACGACAGGGGTCCTTTATTGAGATAAGACCTGACAGGGGCCGTGTTTCGGCTTTAACAACGCCTGCCTCAGGGGCAGTGGCGATCCTAGCCAGCATGACACCCGGGGCGGAGCGCCGATGCGCCCCCCCCGGGTGCAGCGCGGCCCCCCCCCCCCCGCGAAATGACACCCCCCCCCTGGGTGCACACCGCTGGAGGGGGGGTGCCGCGGCACGCGCCTGTCAGCTGAGTTCGCTGACTTCGCTAACTTCGCTGCAGCTCCCTCTGCCCCGGCCGGAACAGGAAGTAACCTGTTCCGGGGCAGAGGGAGCTGCAGTGAAGTTAGCAAAGTCAGTGCACTCACCTGACAGGCGCGCGCCACGGCACCCCCCCCAGCGGCATACACCCGGGGCGGACCGTCCCCAACGCGCCCCCCCCCCTTGGTACGCCACTGCTCAGGGGTCTAGGTGTAATTGCGAATTATGCAAGTAGGAAATTCGATTCCTCAACAGAGGAATGTATTAGTTTACGTAAAGACGCCGTCAGTCAGCAAAGACAACCATGGTCAATAGTAAACACTCCTGAAAAGCGCCGTCGGTTAGTTAACTATTTGCATATTTTTGTTTCTCCAGTTCCTTATATTTTTCAGCCAGTATTTGTGCTCATTGTGTTTGCAAAGGATTCTAGCTTACCTACTTTAATCATGCCTGCCTAAATTACAGTGTCTTGTCCTTGGTCAGGATGAGTCTTGCACTTACCACAAACAACTCTAATCAGAGCTGTCTAATCTTCTTTAAATGTATGCTTCTTGCAGATTTTCCCATGACCTCCAGTGGCTTGCTGAATCTGTAAGACCGTAACATTTTGTTGATTTTCTAAGACATGTTCAATGCCGTTGTGAGAGCATGAGTGGGCATAGGGTGAGGATCCTTCACAAGCACAGTCAGGCCATGATTTAAAAGCAAACAAAACTCTTAAAATTGTGTGGTTCAAAAAGGAAAAACACAGGAACCTGTTTCCTCACAGGCTGTTAGTTCAGGAGTATACATCAAGTAGTTTGGAGCTCAATTGCAAACAAAAGAGAGGTTCTGATTTCTACCAGACCACAGAAGAATCATAATATGTACAGTGTTTGCAAGGTAAGAGCATTTCCTAACTCATGGCTACCCCTCTGGTCCTTCAAAAGTACATCTTTTAGGGCTATTCTGGATAGCTGCTTCTTCCTGCTCTGGGTGTATCTTTACCCAGCCCTGGGCTTTTATTTTCCCTGGCTGAAAAACCCAGGGCTTTTTTTGAGGGGGTACTGAGTACTGGCACCTTTTCCATTGTCTGCTAAAATTGACCCATGGACCCCCAAGTTTTAATGAAAGAGCTCAGGCTCTACACACCAATTCTGCCTTGTCATAGGTTCTGTGACTGGTTGCAGGGGGCCTGGCTATTGTGGGGAGGGTCCCTCAGTGATTACCCCAACCCCTGAAGGGTGGCCTAGCATTTGAGTACCGGCACCTTTTTCACTAGAAAAAGTGCACTGGAAAAACCAGTCCTCCTGGCTGAGCTTCCCAGGCTTAAGCCTCTTAATGTAACCCTGTGAGGGAGTGTGCTTAAGGGGGACCAATATCTTCCCTATACACTTTCTCACAGCCTTCTTTTAAATTTAGACTATAACTTTGCTGATTAATTTTGGAACCCACTCCTCAGTTAATCACTGTCTTTACTGCAATGTCCCCATTGTGAATTAGAAGTTCTTTCTTGTAACCATAAAGAGGCAGATAAACTCTCGGCAGGAATAGCCCAATATTGCAAGATGGTTTTCTCATTGCGCTGATGTGTTTGCATAAAGTGCAAAAAATTGCTATAGTGATTTTCTTTCAAGAATGTGGGTGAGAAATTGACAACTTTTCACCAACAAAGCTTAACTGCACCTCTTCATTTCAACCAGAAATGGCGCAATAATGCATTTTTGCGTACATAAATTACCTCATGAAAATCACTAAGGGGTCTGTTTATTAAGTAGTGCTAGCTATTTGTTGCATGAATGAATTCAAATCAGCCATAAAAACACATCTCCTCACTCTTTTCTATCCTCCTCACTCTTGACTTTTTTTTTATCTCTTAGTTTTTTTTTTTACTGGCAGCCTAATTGTTTTTGTTTAAACAGCTTAGAGGCCAGTCCCTGGCACACACATTTTATCAAGCATTTAGAAACACCTAGTGGTTAGGGTGGTGGACTTTGGTCCTGTGGAACTGAGGAACTGAGTTCGATTCCCACTTCAGGCACAGGCAGCTCCTTGTGACTCTGGGCAAGTCACTTAACTTGAGCCTGCCATGAGTGGGAAAGCACGGGGTACAAACGTAACAAAAATAAAATAGATAATATTGGAGATTCTACATGGAATGTTGCTACTATTGGAGATTCTACATGGAATGTTGCTATTCCACTAGCAAGGCTGCGCAGGCTTCTGTTTCTGTGAGTCTGACGTGCAGGACGTCAGACTCACAGAAGCAGAGGCCTGCGCGGCCACATTGGTGATCTGCAAGGGCCGACTTCTACATGGAATGTTGCTAGTGGAATAGCAACATTCCATGTAGAATCTCAAATAGTAGCAACAGTGGAGGAGTGGCCTAGTGGTTAGGGTGGTGGACTTTGGTCCTGGGGAACTGAGGAACTGAGTTCGATTTCCACTTCAGGCACAGGCAGCTCCTTGTGACTCTGGGCAAGTCACTTAACCCTCCATTGCCCCAGGTACAAATAAGTACCTGTATACAATATGTAAGCCGCATTGAGCCTGCCATGAGTGGGAAAGCGCAGGGTACAAATTTAACAAAAATAAAATAGATAATATTGGAGATTCTACATGGAATGTTGCTACTATTGGAGATTCTACATGGAATGTTGCTATTCCACTAGCAAGGCTGCGCAGGCTTCTGTTTCTGTGAGTCTGACGTGCAGGACGTCAGACTCACAGAAGCAGAGGCCTGCGCGGCCACATTGGTGATCTGCAAGGGCCGACTTCTACATGGAATGTTGCTAGTGGAATAGCAACATTCCATGTAGAATCTCAAATAGTAGCAACAGTGGAGGAGTGGCCTAGTGGTTAGGGTGGTGGACTTTGGTCCTGGGGAACTGAGTTCGATTCCCACTTCAGGCACAGGCAGCTCCTTGTGACTCTGGGCAAGTCACTTAACCCTCCATTGCCCCATGTAAGCTGCATTGAGCCTGCCATGAGTGGGAAAGCGCGGGGTACAAATGTAACAATAAATAAATAAGATGTAAAAGATCTACCTGTACCAGAGATGGTTTTCAAGGGTGACAATGAAGAGGAACTGAAAGAAATCTCAGTGAACCTGGAAGATGTACAGACCCAAATGGCATGCGCTAGTTACGGTATTTCACAACAAAGGAGAGAGGGTCCAAAGTACAAAACAAAGTCCAAAATACAACAAAAAGCACCAAGAGCCTTCAAAAGAGGGACACAGTTCATTTAATTATAAAAGTCAATCTTCCAAGATAGACCCGACACGGGCCGTGTTTCGGCACATAGCGGTTGCATCAGGAGTGAAATGTGTTCTGATATAAAATGAGTGCTGTGTAAAGCAACCAAACTTCTTCCTTCTGAAATAAAAAAAAGAGTTCCATCCACTCTATAGAGTGGTCACGTGATACATCAAGAGCAAAAAGGTCCCCGACTCAGTAGCTGCAAACGATGAGAAACCGTGGGTCCATAGCCCTCTGCACTAGTAGCTCTGCAGATCACATCCCCTATGATGTAACTTCCTGTTTTGGAGGGTGGGATCAACAGAGCCGCTAATGGCGCACAGAGGGCTAAGGTCCTGAAGTTCCTCACTGTTTGCAGCTACCAAGTCAGGGAGTCGACGGCCCAGCAGGCAAAGTAAGCAAGTGAGGGAGCGGGTGGGATGCTCAGAGGGGAAGGTTGTGGATTCTATTTCTTGTTGAGTAGCAGCCCAGCAGAAGTGCCAGTGAAGAAGTGAATGATGGGCGAGGAGGAGGGGGAGTGAGAGAGAAGATGGCCAATAATGCTGCTGGTGGTGATTGATGTTGGGGGGTTGAGAAGATGGGCAATGGTGCTGGTGCTGCTTGATGATAGGGGACACACAAAGAAAGAGATGAGATGATGCTGGATGGTGGGGTGAGGGGAAAAGAAATAAGGCAATATTACATAGTAGAGGATTTGAGGAAAGAGACTGGATGATGGTGGGAGGGGAGAGAGACAGGGGCGATGCTGGGTGTTGGTGGGAGATGGGGTAATATTTTTTTGGCAAATAATTCTCTTGAGTGTTTTTAGCTTGTATGTTACAATTATTAACAGAAGTATGGGGGGGGGGGAGAAGGGCAGAGGGACATCATGATGGTGTCCTTCCTTGCTATGTTCAGGAGTGCTGACACAGGTGTTGCCACCCCAAGGATTGAAACTTGCTGTGCCACACTCTATCCCACGCTGCCCTAGCTCCTTCCCAGCCCTGCCCCATTTTAGCCTCCCCAAACATCAGCTTCACTGACCACCTATAAGGAGCAGCACATTTTCTGTAAATCAAAGCATGATACATTGGTTTGTTCTTCGTGCAGCAACATGACCAAAGCAATTTTAACAGCTCTGAATTCTACCAAGGTGATATAATATATGTAACAACCAAGCACACGGTATGAGTATGTTAGACTCCAGCAAGAGATTCAGAAGAAAAGTTCATCTCTGATCCGGTACCTCGGACACATGAAATTCATGATGAGACATCCTCAACACAAGATTCTGAGTTGTTCAGCCATAGCAAATTAATGATTCCACATGATCTATCACAGAGGAAGGATGGGCCATTCTTAAAACCTCCTCAAAGATGTTTTTAATTTATAATTTTATTTTTGTTTTCAGACCTGGAATTTAGCAACTGGGAGATAGCTTTTGGTTAAATTTTTCTTGTAAATGTATTCAGGGCAGGATTAAACCTTTGGGGGGCTATAGACAAGCAAGCACACTGCCCCCACCCTCCACTGGTCATAATATTAAATGCGTTTTCCAACTCCCCGCATGCTCTGACTACAGAGGAAAAGCAACAGTGGAGGAAGCAGAAGGTATGAAGCGCTGATCACCACTGGAGAAGGACCCTCCTAATGTTAAGGCCTAGGCACATTCCTGCTTTGCCTATGCCTAAAACCTGCCTTGAATGTATTGTCAAATATAAAAATATGATGTATTGGGTCAATATTCAGCCACTGTAGCACTTTTTTTTAAATGCTGGCCGAGGCGATCAAAATATCTGGATAAGACTGTCAGCAGTTTATAATATATAGTTGAATAAAAAACTACTATACCGCTCATACTGACTCGCAGAACCGAGCAGTGTACAATCTAACAAAAGCATTGAAATGAACTCCATACTATAAAATAGGTCAGAAAACCATACATGCTAAAAAAAAAAAAAGTTTTTTTTTTTTTTTTTAAAGAGTAGAGTTTAAGAAAAAGAAGTAGAATAGAGTACAGTTGTCATAGGAGAGGAGCCGCCGGTCATAATGATTGTTATATGCTTGATGGAATAGCCAAGCCTTAATTTCAGATTTAACATTTTTGAAAGGTTTTTGAATGTTTTTCCAAGTAAAGGGAAATAAAAAAAAATAAAAAGCACTGCATCTAGTTATTTTGAAATTGTGCAATGTTTAGGACCTGGGAGTACCAAGCACTGGTCATTAAGAGAACGCAAGGTTCTCTCCAGCTAATGCTTCTGAATATCCCAGTCAGCAGCACTTATCCAGATAAACGCTTTTGAATATTGACCACAGTATTTTTAAGCTGGCCTCCCATGTTTTCATAAAATAGTGTAGAGCCTCTCCCTAGCTTTCTCTCCCCTTACTGTGCAAGCAACACCTGAACAAATGAGCTTCATGATAGGATCACTTTGGCTGCCTGTTGGTTCACTCCTGTTTCATTATTATAATAATTGTGGTCTGTAAAAGCCCACAGGGTGTTTCAGTTTTCCCTGTTTTTTTTTCTCTCTCTATTTAATCTCTTGTCAAGGCATTTTGTGTGATGCTAGAATTGCCCTTTAAATGCTCCACCTAAGACATTTGCAAGTAGGATCATGTTTAGGGGAGATATCCATAAACCACTGTATCTTTGTTCCTTTCTGGCTCAATATTCATTTGTGATCGTTGCTAAGGTCTACTTCTTCCCAAGTACCATGTTTAATTCACAGCCACAATAGGTTCAACTGAGGAGATGTCTGTTTTGCCTGAGTGTAGATTAGAGGTTGATGGAAGGATTTGGGAAACCTGAAACCTCTTGAAATTGCTGCCTTCGGGCCAGGCTACCCTATAAGAAGGAACAGTGGAAGGAAGCCTGTGTTCCCTTGTCCCTGGCTGCTTTCTGCACATACCAAGTAAAGCCTTTAGTTCTGCTCGAAAGCTCTCATTCAGCCAGCAATAGATGAATGGGTTGTAGCAGGTGCTACTCATCGCAAACCAGTGGAAAGCAAAATAGAGGGCATTGTTAGTGCGAATGGTTTGACTGGAAAGGAGGATAACGTAGCAGTTCAAGGGGAACCAGCATACAGCGAACAGCACTACCACCAGCATCAGCATCTTAATAGTCTTCTTCTTCTTCTTGCGAAGGGTGAAATACTGCTCTGTCGTCACGTCTCCGATGGCGTTGCGCAGCCACAACTTCTTGGCCACTGTGGTGTAAGTGATGGAAATGATCAGAAGAGGCAAAGCATAGAGCAAAACAAATGTTGCTAAGTCCAGATATTTCCAGAAGAGGTCGGCAGGTTCAGGGAAGTCTGGGAGACACAGACTGCGGATATTCTCTTCACTGCAAAAGGAAGGGTTGAACAGATTTATACAGAATGCAGGAGACAGCTCAGTTAGTAAGTTTTGTTTCACTCCATCTATGAAGATCCACCAAAGGTGGTTCAGACAGCAGTATTTTGGGACCCAAGAAAAATCCAGGAAACGAATAATAGTAAATTTTAAGCAGAAGACTTACTGGTATTAGGAAGTCTAGAGCAGGGCTTCCCAAACCATGTTCTCCACAACAGTTGGACTGTTCAGGATGTCTGCAAGGAATGTACGTGAGGTAGATCTACATGCAGTACCTCCACTGTGCGCAAATTCATTAATTTGTTGCATTTGTATCCCACATTTTCCCATCTCTTTGCCGGCTCAATGTGGCTTACAATACATCATGAATGGTGGAAATATATTAGAAATTAGACATTTAGTGTTATCTTATGCATATTCATTGAAGATATCTTGAAAACCCGACTGGCTGTTGGTCCCAAGGACAGGTTTGGGAACCCCTGGCATACAGTATCCAATGTACCATCCATTAAGAGTAAATGGCAAGGACAAATCAAACTCGGGTATACATATAAGGTATCACATACCATGTAAAATGAATTTATCTTCTTGGGCAGACTGCATGGACCGTAAAGGTCTTTTTCTGCCGTCACGTACTATGTTACTGTGTTATGTTCTATGCAGGTGAAATCTCTAATTTTAATAATATATTAATAATAACAAGTACAATAGGTAAAACAGAAGGAAAATAAATGTTAATGATACTGGATTTAATGGTTCATATGATAATACTTGGTAGTTTTCTGTATCTTTACCTGTATTCAAAGGTGAATAATTTTTGATAAATTGCATGTGGGAGAGAAAAACAGGCTGCCATGATCCAGATGATGGTAATATACACCACACCTTTAGCAGTTGATATTCGAGGCTTCAAAGGATGTATTATAACCTATCAAAAATAAAATGAAATTTGTGATCTGTGAAACTTTTCTATTCAAATTAACCAGCTCTCAGCCTTCTGACCTACAATCTAAAGCAAAGTCTTCAGCTATTTTCTTAACAGGGAATGTGATAAAGTTTTTCCCATTTGGGGGTAATTTTATAAAGGAATTTTCACATATAAAAAATGCCTCTTATAAAATGACCTTACACAATCCCCCTAATTCTATAACCGACACTTTAACTTGTGTGCACAATTTAATTGGAGCCAATTAATGCCGATAATTGGGAGCTAACAATCACGCTAATTGGTGTGTGTGGGGGGGAGGGCTCCTCAGTAGTTTCCAGCTCCACTTCAGGCTCACTGTCATACTGCTGCTGCTTCTTTCAAGCATGTTTCTCTCCTTCTTCTCCACCCCCAAATTGAGATTCCTTTTCTCTCAACACCCCCTTCCTGTGTCTTCTTGCAAACGCGTCTCCCACCAGAGGTCCCCAGCAGTGGCAGAATTTTACACAACGTTGCCGGCAACAGTCCTGAAACCTTCCATCTGCCATGTTCAGTTCCCTGTGATGTAACTTCCGGTTGCCGCAGGGGATGAATGCAGCAGAAGGAAGGCTTCGGGACTGGTGCCAGTAGCAGTGTGAGAAATGCTACTGCTGCAGGGGACCTCTCGAGGGAGATACATTTGCAAGCAAACATGGGGGGATGTTCAGAGATGGGGGTTTTCTGGACCTGGGGCAAAGGGAGGGAGACACGTAGGGGATGAGAGACACTAGCTAGAGGAGCACGTGAGACATGTTTCCAGCAAAGAGGAGGTGGTTCAGGTGTAGTTGGGAGGGAGGTCAGAATTTTCTGCAGCACCCCTGACAGTTCACTGCGGCGCACCAGGGAGCCACAGTGCAGTTTGGGAACCCACGGCTTTAAGCATTCAATGCTGGTGCCAGATCACAATGGTTAAAAAGGTTGGAAGTTATAGCAGGTACTAGTGTTCACATCCTTTTCCTGCCTGGAGGGGAGGGACTTGGGGAGCAGAGTGACTGTGCTGTTCCTGCTCTGGCCTCACTCCACTAACTATTCCATATATACTTCTTGGGGGGGGGGAGGGTCACTCTGGAGCAGGAAACAGAGGGCTGTTGTCTTCTAGTGATATTCAAGGCACTGACCAACATAGGCAGGGATTAAGATCATCTGCCTAAACCTAACTGGCCCTCACTGGCTGGGGACTGGGGGGGGGGAGGAGGAAGGAAAATATTGGCAAGGGTCGTGGTGAGAAAGGAGCAAGGAAAGAGGGGCGTATACACTGGGGTCCTGAAGAAAACTGCAAAATGCCATATAGGGTCTGCAGGGAATCACTCTGGGGTGTGTGTGTGTGTGGGGGGGGGGGGGGGGGGGTGCTGACTGATTCACCCTGGGCACCACCTCAGGGTCAGTCCAAGTTATGGGTCCTAAGAGAACATGAGGTAGAGCTGTGTGATTAAAGGAGGTATTATGCTTTTACTCTCTTTACACATTAACTAAAATTAAATATACAAATAAGTTCTCTTGGTTTAAAGTGATATTTGCAAAACACAAAAAATATATATGATCAGGGGGAAAGAACTTACAAAACTGGTCACCTGATATTTATACAACAACAACAACAACAAAGCAGAGGACCTATATATAAAATATTTATAAAATATCTCTAAAGTTTAATAAAGCAAACATTAAAAACAAATATACAAAAAATGTGACTAGGTGAATGTTGCTCAGAAATGTGACAATGAATACCTCCACTTATACCTCATACGATCACCATACAACTTTGTATTTGTTATCCACCGGCTGGGCAAACGCCTTTGATGGTACTATGTAAGCCACATTGAGCCTGCAAATAGGTGGGAAAATGTGGGGTACAAATGCAACAAATAAATAATATCTGGCATTCACTAATTTCAATCATTGCACATAACACCTAAATGTGTAGCCAATAATAGCAAGTAGAGAATCCACAAACGTGGAGAACTCAACGAAATCCCACGGATAGTCACAATAGAACAAAGCAGTGGGTAAAAAACCAGGAGTTCCAGAGTGAAGATGAACCAAACTTTATTAATCAGTATATTGACTTGACACAATGTTGTGTTTCGGCCAAAGGGCCTACATCAGGAGTCTAAATACTTGAGTTGAGATCGATAATGATGATCCAGAATTAGCAATGTTGTAAAATACAGTCTGTATTGTAGTGTTAAGACCTTTGTTCTGAAGCATGAGCCAGATCACTCGCATGAGCGTCTGGGCTGTGCAGTCTAAGAAACAGCTGTTTCTTAGACTGCACAGCCCTTTGGCCGAAACACAACATTGTGTCGAGTCAATATACTGATTAATAAAGTTTGGTTCATCTTCACTCTGGAACTCCTGGTTTTTTACCCACTGCTTTGTTGTATAGCCAATAATAGCTTCATGCCTATAACTTTTTCATTTCCTCTTGAGGAAGCCCTGGCGAAACAAGACTTCGTGTAGAGGATATGAACTGAAGAGGAGTCGACTTGAACAGTTTGTTTTCTGGCATCACAGTGGACACCACCCTTCTTGTGTAGCTGTGCTAGAGAAGAACTATCTGCAACAAGATAAGTTCCAGTAGATCTTCAACCCAGCTGTTCTATAAAATTGTTTATTTGTTGCTCTTTAAATTCTAAAATAAGTTTAATTCCATTCCAAACACCTTGATAAATTTTAGTAGAAAATCTCAATTATTTATTGTTATAACTTTCAATATGTATTTTTCAACTTATACATTCAGTGCATAAAGATGTTTTAAAATCCTTCAGATAATATTACTGCACGTAGCAATACGAATTCCAATAGCAGCAATGTCATGTATGTGATACAGTGTCCGTGTCAGTTATATTATACTAGTAAAAAAGGCCCGTTTCTGACACAAATGAAACGGGCACTAGCAAGGTTTTCCTCAGAGTGTGTATGTTTGAGAGTGTATGTGTGAGAGTGACTGTGTGAGAGAGAGAGAGTGACTGTGCGAACCCTGAAATCAGCTGATTTCTTACACTTTAAGTTCATGCTGACCTCCTTCCAATCTGCTCTTTCACGTGCCAAACAGGATTATTATATCCAACTGACCAACTCTCTTGGCTCTAACCCTCGACTTCTCTTCACCACATTGAACTCTCTCCTCAAGGTGCCCCCTCCCCAACTCCCCCTTCATTATCTCCTCAGACCTTTGCTGAATTCTTTCACGACAAGGTTCAAAAGATAAACCTTGCATTCTCTACCTCGCCACCTCTCCCTCCACTAGTCCATTCCCCTCTCTCTCCTTCCCCTCATTCCCTTTCCTCCTTTCCTGAAGTTACTATTGAAGAAACTACACTTCTCCTTTCTTCCTCAAAATGTACCACCTGTTCCTCTGATCCCATTCCCACCCACCTTCTTAATGCCATCTCTCCTGCTCTTATTCCTTTTATCTGTCACATTCTCAACCTCTCACTTTCCACTGCGACTGTCCCTGCTGCCTTTAAACATGCTGTGGTCACACCTCTCCTTAAGAAGCCTTCACTCGACCCTACTTGTCCCTCTAATTACCGACCCATCTCTCTCCTTCCCTTTCTCTCCAAATTACTTGAGCGTGCAGTTCACCGCCGCTGCCTTGATTTTCTGTCCTCACATGCTATTCTTGACCCACTACAATCTGGTTTTCGCCCTCTCCACTCAACCGAAACTGCGCTTACTAAAGTCTCCAATGACCTATTACTGGCTAAATCCAGATGTCTCTATTCCATCCTCATTCTTCTTGATCTTTCTGCTGCTTTTGACACTATCGATCACAGCATACTCCTCGATACCCTGTCCTCACTTGGATTCCAGGGCTCTGTCCTTTCCTGGTTCTCTTCCTACCTCTCCCTCCGCACCTTCAGTGTTCACTCTGGTGGATCCTCTTCTACTTCTATCCCTCTGCCTGTCGGCGTACCTCAGGGTTCTGTTCTTGGTCCCCTCCTCTTTTCTATCTACACTTCTTCCCTTGGTTCATTAATCTCATCCCATGGTTTTTCCTACCATCTCTATGCTGATGACTCCCAAATCTACCTTTCTACCCCTGAAATCTCACCTTGCATCCAAACCAAAGTTTCAGCGTGCTTGTCTGACATTGCTGCCTGGATGTCTCAACGCCACCTGAAATTAAACATGACCAAAACCGAGCTTCTCATTTTTCCCCCCAAACCCACCTCCCCACACCCCCCGTTTTCTATTTCTGTTGATGGCTCTCTCATTCTCCCTGTCTCCTCAGCTCGAAACCTAGGGGTCATCTTTGACTCTTCTCTCTCCTTCTCTGATCATATCCAGCAGATCGCCAAGACCTGTCGTTTCTTTCTTTACAACATCCGTAAAATCTGCCCCTTTCTTTCCGAGCACTCTACCAAAACCCTCATCCACACCCTTGTCACCTCTCGTTTAGACTACTGCAATCTGCTTCTTGCTGGCCTCCCACTTAGTCACCTCTCCCCTCTCCAATCGGTTCAAAAGTCTGCTGCCCGTCTCGTCTTCCACCAGGGTCGCTTTACTCATACTACCCCCTCCTCAAGTTGCTTCACTGGCTCCCTATCCGTTTTCGTATCCTGTTCAAACTTCTTCTACTAACCTATAAATGTACTCACTCTGCTGCTCCCCAGTATCTCTCCACACTCGTCCTTCCCTACACCCCTTCCCGTGCACTCCGCTCCATGGATAAATCCTTCTTATCTGTTCTCTTCTCCACTACTGCCAACTCCAGACTTCGCGCCTTCTGTCTTGCTGCACCCTATGCCTGGAATAAACTTTCTGAGCCCCTACGTCTTGCCCCATCCTTGGCCACCTTTAAATCTAGACTGAAAGCCCACCTCTTTAACATTGCTTTTGACTCATAACCACTTGTAACCACTCACCTCCACCTACCCTCCTCTCTTCCTTCCTGTATACATTAATTGATTTGATTTGCTTACTTTATTTTTTGTCTATTAGATTGTAAGCTCTTTGAGCAGGGACTGTCTTTCTTCTATGTTTGTGCAGCGCTGCGTACGCCTTGTAGCGCTATAGAAATTCTAAATAGTAGTAGTAGTACTGCCTTTCATTTGCCAATGGATTCCCTCAATAGTCAATGCACGCCATTGGCAATTACCACATTGAACATGGCCAATTAAATCCTCATGATTCTGTATGTAATCCAAACATTTATATGAAAGCATTTCACCAATAGTTCTACCTCTCCGGTAGGCAATTAGAGGGCGTTCTTGCAAAATAGGGTGAACTTGTAAAATCGCCTGATATTTATGAATCAAAGCTGTAACTTTGGAACTGGCTATCATATAAGGCAGCACCGCTACAGTCCTATTTTCAGGGTCTCTATTAGAATATTTTTTAAAATTTTTTGTTACATTTGTACCCCGCGCTTTCCCACTCATGGCAGGCTCAATGCGGCTTACATATTGTATACAGGTACTTATTTGTACCTGGGGCAATGGAGGGTTAAGTGACTTGCCCAGAGTCACAAGGAGCTACCTGTGCCTGAAGTGGGAATCAAACTCAGTTCCTCAGGACCAACGTCCACCACCCTAACCACTAGGCCACTCCTCCAAAGATCTCTGTGTGCACACTTTGCTCCAAGATAAGCGTTTCTACTGAAATGATCAAGTTGGTTGGAATGGAATTAACATTATTTTAGAATTTAAAGAGCAACAAAGAACACACAATTTTATAGAACAGCTGGGTTGAAGATCTACTATTATTTTGCTACCCTTGCTGACGTTTTGGACCACTTAACATGATAAGTTCTGGAATATATGCTTGGTTATGGACATATTCTCTGACTATTGCTATTATTGGACACACATTTAGGTATTGGGTGCAACGACTGAAATTAGTGAATGACAGAGATTATGGTATTCATTGTCACTTATACAAAAAAATGTGAATAGGTGAATGGTGCTAAGAAATATTTGTTTTTAGTGTTTGCTTTATTGAACCTTAGAGATATTTTATACATGTTTTATAGATTATAGAGATATTGCCTGAAAGTAGCTATCACTATGGATCCCTTGGTGCTGTTACAGATACAGTAATTCTGATGTCTCATTTGTTTCCAAACCTTTGCAAAGTTGTTCATTAATAAGGATTTTTCTGGAGCTCTCGAAAGTGAAATAACAGGGAAGAGACTTCACCTGTGAAAAAACCCCCCATCAAACCCCAAATAGGGTGGTTGTTCTCAATTCACTGAAATCCCTAATTAAATAAAATGTATTATAAGAATTTTGTAGAGTAAATGAGGAAGCAATAGATATAGAAATATACTTCAGAGAATAGACAGCTAATGGAATCAACCTAAAATGGATTTAGCACCGTGCAGTACATAGCTGTGCCCAGTGCCTATCATCATGGAACTGTGCGGATGCAACGTGTAGAGAGATATCTTGCAAAAGGTTTTGTATGCTTAAGGTGAGTCTCACCTGGTGTCTGTCCACTGCGATTGCAGTAAGGGTCAGGGCGGACACGTGTAAGGAGCAGTACTGAGCAAACCTGCTGACGTGGCACATCCCCTTGCCGAAAACCCACGTACTGTTCACGAAACGAGCCTGCAGACGGTCCACAAACAAACATGATTATCTGTTGCACATAAAACTGCAAGTTTTCAGCACATAATTACAAATCTGCCTGTGTTATGTGAATCAGCTTTTAGATGGGAAGGGGAAGGGTGATGGGATTTGACATACCACCTTTCTGTGGGTATAATCAAAGTGGTTTACCTATTATATACAAGTACTTATGTTATACCTAGGACATTGGACTTGTCCATAGTCACAAGGAGTTGTAGTGGGAATCAAACTCCATTTCCCAGGTTCGCAGCCCACTGCACTAACCGTTAGGCTACTCTTCCAGATCTGTCATGGTTTTTAAAATGTGTAAGTCAAAGCTCATTTACAATTCCTGTTCTATTTTTCCTTATTTCCTACCCATCCTTGTTCTTTCAACCAAATGCTACATACTTCACACAGAGCCTGCTTTTAGCATCAGTAAAAAGGTTCTTGAAGTGAACCATATAAAGTCATCCCCTGCTCTGAAGCTCAAACTAATTTAAACACACATATATTTGCTTTCTTACAACCCTTCCCAGTATCCTACAGCTTCCCAAAGCTACCCTAGTCCGTCGAGTTTTCTGGATAGCCTAATAAATATGCATGGGATAAATTTGCTTACATTGAATATCTGGCATATGCAAATTTATCTCACCTATGTTATTCTGAAAACTATAATGGCTATTGCAGTGTTATTCTCTGACAGTCCTTCAAGACCACATTCAGGTTGAGTTTTCAAGATATGGCTAATGAATATACCTGAAATAAATTTGCAAAATCCAATTGATATGGTAGGAGGACAATCTCATAGGTGGGGGTGATATCTACACCACTAAAGTATAATCCCTGCATCTATATGAAAAAAAGTCAAAAAGTATAAAAAAAGTTAAGAAATATAAATTTTGGAACTGATGACGAGTGCAAGTGAGTCATGCGTGTACGGCTCATGTGAAAAAAGTCACCTCTGATGGTTCCTATGCAAATGAAATAAATCTGCATGAATGCTAGCTCCATTATATGCAAATCTATCTCACCTATATTCAGTAAGGATATCTTAAAAACCTGAACCATTTCTGGCCCTCAAGGACTAGAAGCAAATACCACTGGGTTGTAGGAATACCAGGCTAAGTCTGGGAAGTTCTGCAAATTTCCCTGGGAGCCAGTTTCACTATATATTTTAAGTAGAGAGGTGTGGTAGCCGTGTTAGTCCACTCTTAAAGGTTATCAATAGAAATCAAACAAAATAAAACATGGAAAAGAAAATAAGATGATACCTTTTTTATTGGACCGTCAATGAAATCCTTGGATGTTTCACTTATAAATATACTACATTTGCTTATTTCCGATCTGACGAAGAAGGGCAACCTTCGAAAGCTAATCAAGAAATGTATTACGTTATGTCCAATAAAAAAGGTATCATCTTATTTTCTTTTCCATGTTTTATTTTGTTTGATTTCTATAGATTCTACATGGAATGTTGCTATTCCACTAGCAACATTCCATGTAGAAGTCAGCCCTTGCAGATCACCAATGTGACCGCACAGGCTTCTGCTTCTGTGAGTCTGACGTCCTGCACGTATGTGCAGGACGTCAGACTCACAGAAACAGAAGCCTGCGCAGCCTTCTACATGGAATGTTGCTAGTGGAATAGCAACATTCCATGTAGAATCTCCAATAGTAGCAACATTCCATGTAGAATCTCCAATGGTATCTATTTTACTGTCATAGTAATGCTTGAATGTTTTCACTTATATACACTGTCAGCTAGCACATTTGCTTATTTCCGATCTGAGGAAGAAGGGCAACCTTCGAAAGCTAATCAAGAAATGTATTAAGTTATGTCCAATAAAAAAGGTATCATCTTATTTTCTTTTCCATGTTTTATTTTGTTTGATTTCTATTGATAAACTATATATTTTGACTTCACTTTAAACGCTGTCCCAAATAGAGCTGGTGCAAGGGCAGTGGGAAAATCTTCAGCCTTACACCTTCCTTAATTAATTTTGTCCCACCCAAGATTCTGATAATTAAACTCCAACTACTATGATAATTGCACAACATCCTCTAAAAATGCAGGTTCAAGTATGTGCTGGTGATGATTTCAGACTGTAGCTATCAGAACCTATTGTTTTGTTTGACTGCAGCTGCTCGTTGCTGCCCCCTAGGTGGCTGGCTGATCTTGTCTGATGGTTGGGCCACCCTGGTCCGAATTGCTAATCTCAGCAAAGTAAACAAGACCTTATCCGTTTTAGAAAGGATATAACAGTTCAGTGAGAGTACTGAAAACATATGAATTGTGCTGAAAGATTAAGATCTTAGGACCCCTTTTACTAAGCCGCCTAAGCGTCTACGTGAGGCCAACGCATGCCAAAATGAACTTACCCACCCGACTACTGCATGCCTCTTGCGGTAATTTTATTTTTGGCGCGCGTCTGCTACGCGCATCTGAAAAATATTTTATTTTCAGATGCGTGCCAAGTGGCATCTGACGCATTGTTACCGTGCAGATTCTTTACCACTATGGTTGGCGGTAAGGTCAGACACCCAAAACGGATGCACAGCAATTTTGATTTTGCTGCACGTCCATTTTCGGGAAAATTTTTTTTTAAAGGCATTTCTGGTATGTGCGCTGAAAAATATTTCTGCGCTCGCCCAAAACCCACGCCTACACTACCGCAAGCCACTTTTTACTGCGGCTTAGTAAAAAGGACCCCTTAATTTGCTCTGTCAGGAAATTTAAGAGAGGACAGCCACTCAGTCATGGAATGGCAAAGAAAAGTAAAATACCGAAGTCAGGCTGGGTGTAGTTGACATGAGTCCAGTGCATTTTTTTTCTAACATAAAGGTGCCCGTACTCAAATGCTAGGCCACCCTTCAGGGATGGGGTGATCACTGAGGGACCCACCCCACAATAGCCAGGCCCCCTGCAACCAGTCACAGAATCTATGAGAACACAGAATTGGTGTGTAAAGCTTGAGCTCTTTCATTAAAACATGGTGGGGGTCCATGGGTCAGTTTTAGCAGACAATGGAAAAGGTGCCGGTACTCAGTACCCCCAAGTACCCCCTCAAAAAAAAAAGCCCTGCATGTTTCAGCCTGAAATGGGCAAATTTACAAGGAGCTTCTTTTAGGACATTCTTACCAAAGTGAAAGGAGTGTTGAGCAGGGTTATAAGAATGTCTGCTACCGCCAGGTTCACAATGAACAGACTGGTCGCCGAGTGCATTCGCTTGTTCTTAATCACCACATGACAAACCAGGACATTTCCAAAAAGCGAGAAGACGATGATGAAGGAGTACGCCACAATCAGCAGAGCTTTCAGCAGAGGGTTTTGGGATTCTGCCCCGTAGGGTTTTTTGCCCACAAAGTTCTGCCAGTCAGCCAGTGTGTAGTTATCCCACGAGAAGAATTTGGAAATGTTTGGGATTGCAAAGGGCTCTGGCGAGCTCGTGGTGTTGTTGTGAGCTCCACGTCCCGATCTGTCATAGGCAGCAGTGGCTAAGCAGGGCAGAGACAGCCACCAGAAACGAGCCAACATCTCTGAAGAGCCTGCTTCTCCCTTCACCTGCCGGAGATTTTTCACCCGTGGAGCGACCCAGTGGATTGAGAGCACTGCCCCTCCTCCTGGAAAGCGATCTTCATGATTTCAAAGAAAGATAAGAATCCAAAGACACAGAGCATAGCTTCAAAGACAGCCACGGGGGACTGAAAAACTCATTTGGCTCACTCCCCCTTCGGCACTTTTTTATATATGGTGAGCTCACTCACACCTCTTAGCAAAACTCTCCGCCCATTGGGCTGCGTAACATTCCCCCCCAGGCTGACGTGCCTCTGCTTTGCAAACCAAAATTCCCACTTTCCCTTTTTATTGTTCAATTTTCAGAAACACTATTTCTCTCCACCCCCACCCTGTACTGGAAAAACAAACTGAAATGAAAACAACCTCTCCCCACCCACCTTGACACACTTAAGTTCGCTTCTTGGAATCTGCTGTTTTTTTTTTTTGCATAATGTCAAGATACCTCCTCTGTTTTCCTCTTCTCTCTCTCCTTTCCGATCCTATTAAGATCGGCGTTCTTTTCATTTCTGCACAGTATCTTGTGCAAATTTGCACGCTCAATTTTTAGCAACTTTTATAGAATTTGGGGATTTGTGCACATATGAGTTTATCTTGTTGGGCAGACTGGATGGACCGTGCAGGTCTTTTTTCTGCCGTCATCTACTATGTTACTATGTTATTGCTGTAAACCGCCTAGATTGTTGATTAGGCGTCTAGGTCAAATAAACTTGGAAAAATCCTCGCATCCCAGCTGATACAGACGCGCTACTGCTGCCAGTTTAATGAACTGCAAGGAATGAAAAGGCTGATCGCCTGGGCTCAGAATCAGGACCATCACTGGGCTGTCGCTTTAGGAGGCTACCATTCTGTATCCAGCACAGGTGCCAGGTCTGTGGATGCAGCAGGTACTTCAGCACCCCCACTTTTGAACAAAATCCAGCGTGTTCGGGGAAGGGTTGAGTTTCAACATCTCCGGTCGTTTTGAAAAGCTGGCTCTTAGGTCCGGAGCGCTCCTGAAATTAAAATTCATAACCAGGTATTACTGTAGAAGAAGGTCATGTAATTCTTAGCATCAGCAGCTTCATATTTACTAATATAAAACAATGCGTTGTAAAAAAAAAAAAAATAAGGAGATTCAGGGCAGAAAAGCACAACCTACAAAAAACTGTAAACAGAAAACAAGAACAAAACCTGCAGCCAAGCTCTCTCAGATAAGGAAATTGCACTTCACCGGTTATAACCCCAACGCATCCAGTCATGTAGGTGAAAATGTTGACTGTGAAATCAATGTATGGATTCACATCAGTTCTGTTTGCATTTGGATTAGCAACAGCTGGAAAACTTTACCGGTAAGCAACGAAACATATGCACCACTGCTGTTCCTAATAAACTCTGCAAAATTGTCCGTGTTTTGCCTGCTCAGAGAATTGTGTATTCAGACCAAATGTAAAGCCTGGGCATAAACTCATGCTATTTTTGGCTCTGAGAAAGTAAAAAGACTGTATGCAATTTTCTGACAGACTTATATTTAGTGTCAAGCAAAAAATTGCACAAAACATTACATAACAATTCAGCGTGTAGAAAATGGAACCCATCTGGTGAAGACAGTGAGGTGCCTCAGAGCTCAGTACTGTTCATCGTCTTTAATAGTGACACTGCAGAAAGACTGGAACATTTTTCCTATTTAAAGGTGACACGAAAATCTGTAATAGGATATCCAATGCAAGATGAGGCAGAAAATTAAAGATGACCTGATAAAAAGTACAGAACCTGCTCTTGTGACCTCACAGTCAGGTGGGTGTTTTTGAAGCTGCTCATTAACCCTCCACTGCCCCAGGTACAAATAAGTACCTGTATACAATATGTAAGCCGCATTGAGCCTGCCATGAGTGGGAAAGCACGGGGTACAAATGTAACAAAAAATAAAATAAAAAATAATGAAAATACATAAGACACACTTGCATATATTAGACACCGGGTCACTGTTCCTGCTAAGCTGAGCAAGGAATCCTCCTCCATCTACAGTCCTGACAGTGGGGAGTGACGTTTCACTCTCATATTTTCAATAGTGAGGGACGGGCAAGTTTATTTATTTATTTGCAGCATTTGTATCCCACATTTTCCCACCTATTTGCAGGCTCAATGTGGCTTACATTTGCCTAATGGTGGTTGCCATTTCCGGTTAACAGGATTCCAGATGGCATTGCGTTCAGGTGCATACATTCATGGTAACATACATGGAACATAATATATATGGAACAGATCGTGGTATATATATATATATATATATATATATATATATATATATATATATATATCATGTGCGTACATACATGGTAAAGAAGAATACATTATGGTATTGCAAGAAGGTTCCTGAGTAATAAATTGGGTTGTAACATACATTTGGTCCTCGGCTATAGAGAGACCCTGTTCGACATAAGGTTTAAAGTGGTAGTGCTTGATCATTAATAGCAAAGAGGTTAAGTTCTGCAGGACGCCAGGGAACCTGCATGTCCCTAGAGATTGAAAACAGAATATTGAAGCACCACCACCCACTGGCAACAACATTACAGCTAGAAGACACCCGCTCAGCTTAGAGAATACAGTGCACCCAGGATATGCTAATCTGTGTGATGCCTATTCGATTTCTGAAAACAAAAAAAAAAGCCCCAGCTGGCTGTGCCATCAACATTCCTGGCCAAGGGTTTAGTAGCTGTGTTTCATTGCAAAAAAAGGTAAAATTATGGCTTCGTTGAGCAAACATTCATTAGTTAGCAGGACAAGAACTGGCAACTTCCAAGTTGAAAAGGGACCTGGCAGTAATTATTATTAGTATTATTTATTACATTTCTACCCCGTGCTTTCCCACACATGGCAGGCTCAATGCGGCTTACATAGTAACAGTATAAAGAATTACAAAGTTGTAAAAAAAGTGAGCAATATGTAGCAATATGGAGAGGCCTAGTGGTTAGTGTGGTGGACTTTGGTCCTGAGGAACTGGGTTCGATTCCCACTTCAGGCTCCTTGTGACTCTGGGCAAGTCACTTAACCCTCCATTGCCCCAGGTACAAATAAGTACCTGTATATAATATGTAAGCCACATGGAACCTGCTATGAGTGGGAAAGCGCGGGGTACAAATGTAACAAAAAAATTAATGGGGTTAACGGATAAGTAAATCGAATATAGGAGGAATTGGAATAATTGGCATTGGAGTAATTACCACTAATAGAACCATTTCAGTCATTGTGATAATTTGTGTCTACATAGCTGATCACATACTCCCACATTCTATAAAGATCACCCAAAGCTGGCTATGACCCTGAGATGCATTAGCAGTATAATTAGTCAACAAGCCATTACAGTCAATATTTGGATGTTAACAATCAATACGGAAGCACATGCACTAGTATATAACCCAGGGCACCTATACCCCATAGTGCACAACCCAAAAGTGGATATGACCATGGAGGGACATGGGCGGGTCAGGGTGTTCAGAAAATATGGGCACAGTGTTATAGAATACAGTGGCGTACCAAGGGGGGGTCCACCCCGGGTGCATGCCGCTGGGGGGGGGGTGCCGCACGCCTGTTGGCCAAGTCCGCTCATTCCCTCCTTGCTGCGCCCTCTGCGCGGAACAGGTTACTTCCTGTTCCGGGCAGAGGGAGCAGCAGGGAACGAGCGGACTTGGAGCCAACAGGCGCGTGGCACCCCCCCAACAGGTAACAATGCACCCGGGGGGGGGGGGGGCGTATCGGCGATCCGCCCCGGGTGTCAGCCAGCCTAGGAACGCCACTGATAGAATAGAACCCGGTAGTCACCCAAATGCCATGAGTTGGGCACTGGTATTTACACTAGGTTTCAGTTGGAGGAAGAGTAATCTAATATTTAGTGCACTGGGCTAAGAACCAGGTTTGATTTCCATTACAGCTCCTATGTGACCCTGGACAAGTCACTTAACCCTCCATTATCCCAGGGAAAAACAAAACAGAATCTGAGCCCAGTAGGGACAGAGAAAGTACTTGCATAGAATATGTAAACTGCTTTGGTTGTACCACAGAAAGGCAGTATATCAAGTCTATGACCCTCTCCCCCTCCCCCTCCCCCCTTTTTAGCTGGTGTACCACAGTGAAACAATAATCTTTCATCCAAGAAGATAAAAAGAGCCAGGCAAGAGAAATTGTTACTAAATGACTTGCAAAGATTTAGAATGAAGAACATTACATCCTTTCCCTCAGCGGTAAAAATGATACCTAGTACTTCACTGTCTGCACTGTGATGGGAGAAATAGCATTGATTAACAGGACTTTAAATTTGCAAGCTCAAAGTAGGATTGCAAATGAAATCCATGCATACTTTCAGCTACTCAAAGCCTGAAGTGTGCTTAATTTTCAGATGCACCTGGTTTAATCTTACATTAAATTATAGCCTTATTTTCAGCTGATTAGAAAGGGAAAGAGAAGACAGATTAAAAAAAAAGTGCTACTGTTTACTGGTGCACCTCAGGGGTGTAGCCAGACCAGACACTCAATTTTGGGTGGGCCTGAGCCCAAAGTGAGTAGGCACAACAACCCCCCCCCCCCCACCTGGCATCTCTCCCTCCTCTCCCATGCAGGTGATTGGGTCTCTTATCTTCACCCCCAACCCCCAGTACCTTTTAAAGGTTTCAGTTCTTCACCAGCAGCAAGCAGCGGCTTATACCTGCTACGCGCACTGGTCCGAGTCTCTCTCTGACCGGACGTTAATTGGCAAAAACTTGGATTTGCATATGCTTCTTGCTACATGCTAATCTATAACGATCTGTGTGCAAATCTTATAGCACACAACTCAAAAGGGGGCGTGGCCATGGGAAGGGCATGGGTGGGTCAAAGGCATAAACTAAACATGCACGCAGTATTACTGAATACAGGGGTTCCACATCTAGCTTACACTCCAGGATTTTTACATCATGTTTTAGTTTGGTGCAGAAATCGGCTCTAAGCACAGCGCTCAACTTGGAGCACGTTTTACAGAATAGTGATCTGTGAAAATCTTTCTCGACGCTGTTTTTTCAGCGCCATTTACTGAATCTAGTCCAAAGCACATAAGGTCAGATATAAAGATCTCAATACGTATACTTTGGAAGAAAGGCAAGAGAGGGGAGATATGATAGAGACATGTAAATACCTGTATGGCATAAATAGACAGGAGGCGAGTCTGTTTCAACTGAAAGGAAGCTCTGAAATGAGGGGGCATAGGGTGAAGGTAAAAGGAACAGACTCAGGAGTAACCTAAGGAAATACTTTTTCATGGAAAGGATGGTGAATGTGCAGAGTCAATGGAGATGAAAACTGTATCTGAATTCAAGAAAGTTTGGGACAGGTACATAGTACATAAGTAATGCCACACTGGGAAAAGACCAAGGATCCATCTAGCCCAGCATCCTATCCACGACAGCAGCCAATCCAGGCCAAGGGCACCTGGCAAGCTTCCCAAACGTACAAACATTCTATACATGTTATTCCTGGAATTGTGGATTTTTTTCCCAAGTCCATTTAGTAGCGGTTTATGGACTTGTCCTTTAGGAAACTTCTAAACCCTTTTTAAACTCTGCCAAGCTAACCGCCTTCACCACGTTCTCCTGCAACGAATTCCACAGTTTAATTACGCGTTGGGTGAAGAAATATTTCTCCGATTTGTTTTAAATTTACTACACTGTAGTTTCATCGAATGTCCCCTAGTCCTAGTATTTTTGGAAAGCGTGAACAGACGCTTCACATCTTCCTCTCTAGTGGAGAGGAAGAGACAGTAGGTGGTATAGATGAGCAGACTGGATAAGCCATATAGTCTTTATCTGCCTTCATTTTTCTCTGTTTCTGTCTCCTTTTAGACCATTTTGTTATAACCATTCAGGTGACATATTTAGACCAGTTATTCTCAACGAGTATGCCACCAAGAGCCAAGAGGTGTGTCATCAAAAATGTGACATAGCAAGCCCTTGCTTTCCTTAACAACCATGTGTGACTGTGGGCGGAGGAGAACAGAGCAGGAAATCAGATTCTTGAAATCTGCATAAGTGGTCCTTTCTGCTTCTCCATTACCCACAATGCCCATTGCTGCCACTAGCCCCCAACTGGAAACGTTGCAAATCTAATTTTCCTCTCGCAGCAGTCACCAACATTCTTTGCATCATTTTCAGCAATAATGAATGATATATAAGGGATTCTTTTGTTCAGCCATGAACAGTAGTGTTCAGTGTGACACAGATATAAACATTGTCAGAGGTATCATAATGGAAGAAAGGTTGAGAACCACAGAATATTGTAATCTTCATCGTACTTGTTCTGAAAATTTGTTGACTTAGCTACAAACAGTACAGAATATAGCTGCAAGATTAGCACATTAAGCTCAACAATTTGACAATGGCTCCCTATATATACTCAATGTTATTTCAAAATATGTAAGCTAGTCTTTAGGATCAAACATGGTTTGGTCCCTAAATATTTGAATCATTTTACAATGTTCCCATGAGATTTACTCAAAAAAAGAATTACTTGGCACCACATTTTCCATCAGCACGTGGAGCGAAATTGAAAAGATATTTGCTCTGCAATGTTCTCATATCGGGCAGTACATTGTCAGAATGATTTACTTCATGAAGATCAGAAGTACATTTGAAAAATGTATTACCTTGTAAATATTTCAAAACTAAATTCTGTTAAAGTGAATTTTGTAATTCTTGGATCTGGCCAGTTTCTTTTTCTTGTGATCTGCACTGAACCTTTTGAGGTTGCAGCAGAATATAAGTTTTGTATTGTTGACATTTCCTAGTCATTGCAAATGACAGCCCATCCCTAATATCCATTGTATGACAACCATTTTCAGAAAGTATGTTAGTTAAATAATAAAAGAGGGGTTTGGGCAAAATAGGTAAGCAAAAACATTAGGTTCATCTAGAGCTCAAGACCTAATCTAAATAGGAATATATCTTAGGCATGATGGTGGGCCTCTTCTAAGGACTTCCAGGTTGCATCTTATATGTACCGTGGTCTATACATTTTTAAAATTAAATTTGTGGGGTTTATTTCCTAAATAACACCAATGTCCCATTACTTACTGGTAAACACAGTGACAACAGAAGAAAAGACCACTTTGGCCTATCTAGTCTGCCCAGTTAGGATTCTTCCCCTTTTGGTAGATGAGAATATAAATTTTCATTGAACTCAAGACAAGCTTTAATCTCCATCTTGTACCTGAACTTTCCTGGGAGTGGAGGAGTAGCTTAGTGGCTAGTGTGAGCTTTGATCCTGGTGAACTGGACAAGTCACTTAACCCGCCATTGCCCTAGGTACAAAATAAGTACCTGCATATAATATGTAAACCACTTTGATTGTAACCATAGACAGGCACTATATTAAGTCTCATCCCCATCCATTGCCTTCCATATGCGTCCGAAGCCCAGAATATGTATATATTTAATTTTTAGATTTTTAAGTACTATAACTGTGCTTATGCAGTGTTTCTCAACACAGTCCTCAGAGGGTACCTAAGCGAACAGGTCTTCAGGATATCCACAGTGAACATACATGAGACAGACTCGCATACAAAGGATGTAACTATGAAAACTCAAGCTGCTTTTCTCAATAGATGTTTCTGGTTACCAATATTTAATCCTGGGAGAACGGGGAGGGGCTATGTCTCCAAATGCATTGTGGATGCCTGCTGGGGAACAATGGCCCTGTCTCTAAGGTCAGGTGTCTGCTAAGAGAAACTGTGGCGGAGGGGGCAGAAGGCAGGAGTCTTAATACATCTAACTTTATATAAGCAAAGCAAAGCACAGCAATATATCTAATTCCTTTAAAACCAGTGATGGCTCACCTTCTGAAGACTCATCGCATTTCACTGCCATGGGAGGGTGAGGTGAAGGTGTGCACCTGCAGGGCTGCTCTGGGCAATGAACAAAAAAAAAGAAAGGATTTTCATCCTGACAATAGCAGGACAAGGCTGCTATGGAGTGCTTTGTTTCTCCCCATGTGTACTTCTCTTGCAGGGGCGGCAGAAGACCCTCTGACCAACAGCTCCAGAACTTCCATTAAATTTTCAACAATAATGGTAGGGGCTGCTTCTGTGCATTGCTCTGAAAACAGCTGTGCATCGCTTTGCATGCACATTTGTAATTAGCTCATTAGAATAGCTTTGCATACAATTTTCATTAGCTGCTACTGTGACAGGAAAAGAGCTTGCAGAACCCTTTTGTGCATGTCTAGCTGAACTCCAAGCTTACTGCTCACTAAACCATCTGGGCCTATGTTTCTATCAGCACATACTTTAATCTGCTTTGCAGCAAAAACACAAAGGAGATGCAAGATACTCAAAAAGGAGCAAAGAAAAAGTGAGCAAAAGAAAAGCTCAGTTTAACACATCATAATAAAATGAGTTATACTGGGGCTCAGATTCCAAGGCACTTATTCAGTTAGCAAGAACTGCTAATCAGACAAGAGCAGACAGGAATATTCAGAGGCACTAAGAGGACAGTGCTGCTGAATATTTCCTCTGACCACCTCAGCACTATCCAGTTTTTCATCCTCTTTCCCTCATCCCAGTCCCCCCCCCCCCCCCACTGCTCATTTCTCTCTCCTTCCATAGCCTTTCTCCAGTCTTTGAGTAACTCTCCCCTTTCTCTCTTATCCATATCCATCATATCTCCTCCTCTCTCCTACCCTCTCCAATGTCTCTCCCTCACTCTCTGATCCCCTCACCCACCCCATTTCCTTCCCAGTTATTCATCTCTTCCCCTTCTTGTCTTACCCCCTTATTTAGGCTCACATCCCCCCCTTTTACCTCCCCTATTTCCATTTTCTCTCACCTATATTACCTTTTATCTTTTGCACTCTTCATAGCCCTTTGTATCTTTATCCCCTTTCCTTAGCAGCTACTGTCCCTGCCTCTTCTACATTTCCTTCTCTCCTTCCCCAGTATCCACTCACTTATCTCCTTCTCCAATATTTATTTACCCTTTCTTTCCTCCACCGTATGCCCAGTATCCATCTCTGTGTTCCTCTATTTTCACCTTTCCCTGATTATGCCGTTTCTCTTCCGTCTCCCAATATTTGTCCTTCGTTTCCTTTTCTCACCACCAACACCCTCCTTCCATCCCAGTATCAGACCCAGCTCCTGTCTCCCACCTGCCCCCTTGTCAGCCTCCAGTCCCCCTTTCCTCTCCCTAGCATCAGACTGGTCTCACCCACCCCTTTCTCCCACCTGCCCAGTGCTCCTTTCTTCACTCCACATATCTGGCTGCTGAAACCATGTTAAGAGTTGAAAGCAGAGAACAAGTATTTACTGTAGCACACACAAAACAGGAAACAGATTCTCTAATTTTAGCAGCTACAAGGTGCAGGCATGATAGTGGCTGGAGTGGAAAAAGGAGCTCCTCGCTCTGCAGCAGATTTAATGACATCAGGACAGGCAGATAGTAGAAATCTATTACATTTCTTTGAAGGGGTAAACAAACATGTGGATAAAGGTGAGTCGATTGATATTGTGTATCTGGATTTTCAAAAGGCGCTTGACAAAGTATCTCATGAAAGTCATGGGATAGGAGGTAGTGTTGTATTGTGGATTAAAAACTGGTTAAAAGATAGAAAACAGAGAGTAGGGTTAAATGGTTAGTATTCTCAATGGAGAAGGGTAGAAAGTGGGGTTCCCCAAGGGTCTGTGCTGGGATTACTGCTTTTTAACATATTTGGGGAGAGGGAGCAGAAAGCAGCCTCTTTGTATAACTATAGTATTACTGATTTTCTGACCACATGATTTACTTACTATGAGAATGCTGATTGAGCAGAAAGTGGACAGCTCAAGTTGAGAGAATAGCATTAAACTGTGGCCTGACTAGTGAACAATATAGACAAATAGACAAGAAAAAGTGAATGTCTGCGAAACAGAACTGTTGGTGCAAACACTTTAAAAAATATTAGATTTTGAAATTTGCTCCATAGTATCATTGATTATCTACAACTTTATTATAAGCTATCAGGCTGCAATTAGCAGAAGCATATTTTGCAATATGATAAAAAAAATTTGGATAGAAATAATCCCAGAAGATGGGGAAAGAAATGAGAAAGGAAAGAATCTGATAAAATATTTTACATATTCATACATGGCAGAGGTTACCTCAGTGATAGAGTGGCAGTCTTAAAGGACAAGGATTGATAGTTTAATGAAAAAAAAAAAAAACAACAACAGGTGAAGGTAAGGTGCATATAACTCAAGAACTTATCAGAGAAAATATTTCTTTACTTCGTTCAGAGATGGTAGAAAATAACATTGACAGAATTTAAGCATGCTTGGGCTACAGTGGTAATAACAAGTCTGATCGGTTGGAAAAAACATTTGCATGAATGTGTTGGTTTTACATATGGAAACTTATATTTTCATTTACACAAGCTGGTAGGGACCAGAGAGAGAAGGTAATAAAACCAATAAGGAGTAGCCTTGCTTGTACGGTTGAGAAATGGGATATATCCTTAACTCCAGCAAATTACGCGCAAACTCAGAAGACTGAATGGACAAACTGGTCCTTATTTGCTATCATCAACTGCATTATTAAGCTTAGCACTGATGGAGAAGGACAGTGACTGTGTGACTAGGACCACCAGCCTCGATGCAGAGTAACAATGCAGCCTTCGCTCTTTGCAAAAGTGTTCACTTAAGCCTGCTAGGAGCCTTGGAGGGCAGGGTATAAATATAAAATGAGACCTAAAAAATGTCTTTGCACAAATATTTCTCCATAAATTCTCTAGTTCTGAGAATATTCATGTGAGAATCCACTCTTGTACATTCACTCAGTGATCATCTTCGATTTCTTCTTGAAGTAATGGTGCTCTTGAAGGGGTCAAATTCATCCTGGAGAAAAAAAAAAGGTAAAAATAAAAGGTCTCTCAAAAGCTTGATAAGCCGAAGACAGTATGGGTAAACATGAATCAACTGTTTAATCTTTTAAAAAATAATAAGACTACGGGACACTCAATAAAGTCACATGATAATACTTTTAAAAGAGACAGGAGGAAATATTTTTTTCACTCAATGAATAGTTAAGCTCTGCAACTCATTATCAGAGGATTTGGTAGAAGCAGTTAGCATATTTGGGTTTAAAAAACATTTGGACAAATTCCTGGAGGAAAAGTCCATAGTCTGCTATTAAGATAGACACGGGGAAGCCACTGCTTGCCCCTGGATTGGTTGCATGGAATGTTGCTACTATTTGGGATTCCGTCAGGTACTTGTGACCTGGCTTGGCTACTGCTGGAAGCAGAATACTGGAGTAGATGGGTCATTGGTCTGACCAAGTATGGCTATTCTTATGTGCTTATGTTCTCAACCTAAAATTGAATACAACAACACACTGTCTTTCACTGCAACTGCACCCATCACCATGTCTACCTACTTTGTTCACTAATATATGCACATCATGTACATTCACACGTATAAGCAACTTGTATAGAGGTCTAGTGAAGTAGCAGTTCAGTTTAAAAAAACAGAGATGTAATTTTTTTTTACAAATGTTTAATAATGCTGAAACAAATCAGGTTGACAGTTTTCAGCCTTTTAGAAAAAGGAAACTGCTCTCATTTCATCTTTGATACTTTTTTCCAGGTTTTTTTTTCACCTTTTCTTTCTTTCAATGTATCTTTAAAAGTGAACTACAAAAACACTTTCTGCAGCATTTAACAGAAAGTAAATGGAATGAATTGGCCTTTGTGTATTATGTGACATTTACAACATCAGCAGTTACATATGGTCGACCATCTGCAGTGATTTTAGTGCCTGTGAAGGGTGCCAGCCTTGTAGCAGAGTAAAATTAAATGTTTAGTTCCTCCAGAATATCTATAATGAATGTGCATGAGATAACTTTGTATATACTGAATCTTCAGTGTATGCAAATTTCTCATCTATATTCACTGTGGATATTTTGAAAACATTACTGTCTGTGGGGTCCACAGGACAGGTTTGGGAAACCCTGTAGTGCATGCTTCCCAATCCTGTCTTGTTAACATTTTTTTAATCCTAATCTAGTCCACTTATGACCATCCCTATGCAAACTGTAATTGGACTATAAAGCATGCTACTACATATTATATTTTCTGAAACTAGAAATAATTCTATACATAGGACTCCAACACAGCCATCTCATACAAAGTGACACTTCTAAGCCCTTTCCACTGCGGTAAGGTAGATTATTGGTAGGCAAAGGTGGGTCACTCTACCTCTTTGCTCTATATCCTTGATTGGTTACAGTTTGCCAAATACAGTTTAAACTTCTCTCTCTTACATTTAGGGATTTGAAAGGCTGTGACTCCTCATATTGGAGGAGTGGCCTAGTGGTTAGGGTGGTGGACTTTGGTCCTGGGGAACTGAGGAACTGAATTCAATTCCCACTTCAGGCACAGCTCCTTGTGACTCTGGGCAAGTCACTTAACCCTCCATTGCCCCAGGTACAAATAAGTACCTGTATATGTAAGCCGCATTGAGCCTGCCATGAGTGGGAAAGCACGGGGTACAAATGTAACTAAAATAAAAAAAATATATATTTATCTGACAGTGGAACAATAAGTTTCTCAGGTCTGAGCAAAATAGTCGTTTCCCCAAGGAAATTAAATGTATGAATACTAGGGTTTACTTGTGTGGCCCCAGAGCTCTGGAGCTTTTTAAAGGACCAGACAACGCCATGTTGTTCTCTTAGCACCTCAAAACTTGATTTCATTTGATTTATTGATACTCACTTGCCCATCTTACACAAAGTAGATTACAAATTAAAATATAAATACATATCAATAACAAACCTAATGTACAATTTTATCTAGCTTCATAAAACACACAACTTAAGTAGAAGACCTACACTAAATGCCAATTTGTTTTTTGTTGTAAGTATATAGCCTTTATTAATTTCTGTTTTGGATTCTATTTGTTGTGGCTTTGACTAGGGTGTTCAGTTTCTCATGATAACCTTAGATACTGCTGCTGCCTTTGAGACTGCTAACCCTCAATTATTGTTGAAGCATTTATCAGTTTTAGGGATTTCTGGATCAGTTTTAAGTGGTTCACTTCTTTTTTGGAATACCGGCAATTTCAAGTAAGAACTGGCTGTGAGAAATCCAGTTCGATGAAGATCCACTACTATTACTACTACTTATCATTCTGATGTTCTTCATAGTTTTCTGCCTTTTCTGCTTTACTTTTTAATATTTATATGGTACCAATTTGTAGAGTCCTTGGATATTTGGGAGTGAGACACTGACTTTATGCTGATGACTTATAATTTGTTTTTCCTATCGAAAAGTCACCCTCTGAGTATATTGTTTTCTTGATTTTATGTTTATGCACCATAAAATCATGGTTAACTTCAAATACATTCTACTTGAATGTTATTAAGACAGAAGTATTATTCTTATCTGACTTTGGTGATACCAGTTTTCTAGTATCCTTTTCCTTTGATGGTGTTGACATACTGATTTAGAGAGATGTAATATCTGGGGATTACTTTAGATTCTTCTTTATCCTTGAAGCCACATCTTAGAGGCACTGTTCAGAGGGTGCTTTTTTTAAACTTAAAAAACCTTGCATCATTTACAGGATTTTTTAAAGTCCTGGTAATTTTTGATCAGTTGTCCAGGCTTTCATTTTTCCTTTGTTTGATTATTGCAATATGCTTTTACATGGTATTCCCCAGAACTGTCTTTATGTCTTACAAGTTGCCCAAAACGCCACTGCACATTTAACATGTAAAATATTTCACCTGTACTCTCTCATTTATACTGGCTTCCAACTGAATGGAGAATCCATTTTAAATTATTTTGATTTCTTAAGGCCCTCCTGGATAACACCCCAGCTTGCGTTACTGCAGCACTGAAGATCTACAAACCAATGTGAACTCGGCATTCTACTAATAAGGGTTTGCTTGAAGTATCTTCTTTTTAGACATACATCTCCAGATTCTATATATGTTGTCAGCACCCTTTGTGGCTGAGGAATTTGGAATGGAAGTCCCTGAGTCAGATTGGATTGAATGGTCCACCACTGAAGGGAGCACTTGGATAACATTTTCCAGGAACCCCATGCCCTGACACCAGTGAGAAGCTCGGGGCCACTGAACTGATCTCATGTGAAGATGTGTCATGGGTATAACATACACTGTGGAAGCCATGTGGCCCAACAATCTTAACATCTGCTGAGCCATGTCCAGCTGAGATGCTTGAATCTTAGAAGCGACTGCAACAAGAATGTCCACTCTCATCTCTGGAAGGTTGACTCAAACTTCTGTGTATCCAGCAAGGGTCCTAGGAACTCCAATCACTGGACAGGGCAAAAATGGGACTTGGGGTAATTTAAAACAACCCTTAGTAGCTCAAGCACCCAAATAGCCCTCTGCATGGACTCCTGAGCACTTTGCCAGCCAATCATCGAGATATGGGAACACATGGACTCCCAGTCTCAGTAGCGACGCTGCATCTACTGCTAGACATTTGGCGAAGACCCTGGGAGCTGATGCGAGGCCAAAAGGCAACATATGGTATTGAAAGTGATGTGTTCCCAGTTGAAATCAAAGATACTTCCAGTGGGCTAGAAGTATCGGATTCAAGTGTATGTATCCTTTAAGTCCAGAGAGCATAGCCAATCATTTTCCTGAATCATTGAGAGAAGGGTGCCCAGGGAAACCATCCTGAACGTTTCTTGAACTAGGAATTTGATTAGGGCCCTTAAGTCTAGGATGGGACACATCCTCCCTGTTTTCTTTTGCACAAGGAAGTACCTGGAATAGAATCCCTGCCCTTCCTCTCCTGGTGGAACGGGCTCGACCGCAAGAAGGGCTGAGAGTTCCCCTGCAAGTACCTGCCTGTGCTGAGAGCTGAACGAATGAGCTCTCAGTGGGCAACTTGGAGGTTTTAGATACCAAATGAGTGCGTATCAGAGACGGACTATTAGAAGAACCCATTGGTCAGGGGTTATAAGGGGCTACCCTTTTGTAGAAAAACTTCAGCTCCCCCCCCCCCCCCCGACTAGCAAGTCATCCAGGATAGACACTTTTACTGCAGCTATGCTCTGCTGGAGCCAGTCAAAAGCATGTCCCTTGGGAGCACCTACGCCTCTGACAGTAACAGGCACTCCTCCTTGGCTTACCAAAAGTCCTCCTAGCTGAGAAGGTAGATGCAGAAGGCATCCGGCGGGAGAGAGAAAAGATGGTTATCAGTATGTTTTTTGATTTGGTTTGCAACTTCCTCAACCTTCTTTCCTAAAAGATTATCCCTCCGGCATGGGGCACCTGGCAAACTCTGCTGAACAAAATGCTCCAAGTCAGAAACATGCAGCCATGAGAGTCTGTACATTGCTATACTCTGGGCAGAGATCCTGGATTCCACATCAAAAGTGTCATAAGTGCCCATGGCCAAGAACGTTTGACACACCTTCTGCTGCTTGACCAACTGGTGAAGTGACTCAGCTTGCTCTGGATGGAGCGTCTCAGCCAGGCCTGACAAATTGCGCACTGAGTTTTCCAAGTAAATGCTCGTGAAGAACTGGTAGGATTGTATTCAGGAGATAAGGATTGAAGCCCGGAACAACTTTCTCCCAAAAGAATCCAGGGTTCTAGCTTCTCTACCTGGGGGTGCCGATGAATAATCCCTGGAACTCCTGGCTCTTTTGAGAGCAGATTCCACCATCGTGGCATTGTGAGGCAACTGAAGCTTATCAAAGTCAGGTGTACTGTGGATCCTGTACTGAGTATCAATCTCTTTGGGCATGACTGGGACCGACAGAGGGGCCTCCTAATTCCTAACAATGACTTGCTGGAGTACCTTGTGGAGAGGGACAGTCACAGCCTCCCTAGGAGGAGACGTGTACATAAGTACGTAAGTGTAGTCCAGGACCTCAAGCATCTTGACCCTGGGCTTGTCCTCCACTTCCAAAGGAAATGGAATGGCATCAGCCATTTTCTTAAACAAGAAGGAAATTAAATGCTCTCCGGAGATTTTCTCCTTTCAATTGGAGGGGAGGGTTCAGAGGGAATTCCACAGGATTCATCTGAGGAAAATTACCTTGGATCCTCCTATGAATCCCATGAGCGGTCCTCTTCTGTGTCAGACAATATTTCCTGGTCGGAGTGTTGAGACCGAACATGCCTCGACATGGAGGAGCCTCGAGAATGACATTGAAAAGTTGGTTCCCGCGCCTTGATTCCAGCGAAGCTTCCTCCACAGACATCGAGGGAGTGCCAGCTTAGGTGGCAGTCGACATCGGAGTCGCACGTGGCGTCGGTGGCTGCACCGCAGACTGAGGGCCAAGCAGGGCTGCAACGGGAGGCAGGGTAGGTGCAAGCACCCCAGATGCACACCATCCAGAAGCTCAGGGAGCAAGGACTGGATGCACTCATCGGGGGCCGACACCAGGAAAGGCTAGGGTGCCGGCTCAAGAGAAGTTGCAAAACTGCTGGGGTTGATGGGGGAGCTGGGTCTTGGCTACTGGAAGACTGACACATTGGCACCTCCTTTTATGGAGGGGGAGTTGTCCTCCCAGCACTGATGCTTCTTGGGTGTCAAATCCTTCGATGTCCCGGCACTCTCAGCACCATGTGTTGAGGGCAATTAATGCTGATGCTTCTTAGCCTTCATCCGAAGCTGGTCAAGGCTCCTCAGTGCAGAGGGTGACGTCGAATCCCCACGTCGCCTTGGGGTCAGGGTCAACAATGGACAGTCCCGGGGGCCCTGCACAGCAGGAGGCCTCGAGGCTGGTGGAGACCCACTTGATGCTTCGCTGCTCCCAGTGTCTAAGGATCTAGCAGCAGCCATGCTTACTAATACGATAACTCGACGTCAATGCCAACCGGGTACAGCGCTTAAAGACACTGGGAACCTTCGTGGACATAGAAGGAAATACTTCCTGGGCTACATTAAAGATGGTGCCTGAAAAAGGGGTAAGGAACAATAAAAATGAAGGGAGAAATTCTGGCCAAAGACAAGGCCTAAAAGCAGCTGAATGATAATGAAAAAGAAAGTAAACTTAAAAGTGGGCAAAATAAACTATAAACTACATGAAAATGGGAAAAAAGGGGGTTCCACAAATGGGAACACAATAAAGGACAAAAGAATTGCCAAAAGGAACAAAAGAGTTCTTTGGACTAAGTGAAAGTGAGGAGACGGTAAAAAAAAAACCCCACACCCTCTCCTCACTGAGGTAGAAAAAGAACTGAGACCGCATTCTTGCAGTGGGTAGGAAGGCACTTGTGCATGCACGGTGGAGCGTGTCTCGTGTCCACAAAGCTCTATTTGTGATTTTCATAAGTCTTGGACCAGGCGACGCAGGTCGGCATCACCCACTTATGAAAATCTATAAGCCTGCTTGTCCTTGGAGAATGGTCATTCCACTTAGAGCAGCAAGCAGGTCACTGGCGTAGCCTAATGGTCAGTACAGTGGACTGTAGAAAAAGGGAGCCAGGCCCATATCTCACTCTAACTGGTACACTTGTGGTGGAAAGTGTGAGCCCTCAAAAACCCACAAAATACCTACTGTACCTACATATAAGTGACACCTGCAGCCATTAACGACTAGTAGTTGGGTGCAGTACATTTTTTGCTATTCCTGGAGGGCTCACCATACAATATAAGGGGACTATGGTGAGATGTTTACCTGGGATCTTGAAAGTGAAGTCAACTGCAGCACTAAACAGGAAGATGCTTTAGAGAGAGCAGGGTGTGGCAGAAGGAAGGCCCTGGAGCCGGCCTGTATGAAATCCATGGCAACAGTAACCGTGTCATTCTCTAATAAGGAATGCCTATTGGATAGTTGATGCCATTTTTAGACACAAAAGCACTGTTGATAGTGGTCCATTCATTATTTATGACTGTTTTAGATTATTTTAATATCTCATAGATTGGTCTCCCAACCATATATAAGAACAAGTTTCAGATAATTTAATATACAGCAGTGAGATTAGTTTTAAATGAAAAATGTTGTGAAAGTTTATGCTCATTATTGATTAAACTACATTGGAGCACATTTAAAAAACCTAGTTTTGATTTTTAAGGTATTGCAGAACCAGAAACCTTGTACTTGAAGGACAAAATGACATGTGCCAAGGTGGGGTTTGTGTTCATTGCAAGGAAATTTATTTTTTTAGAAATTCTTGGGCTAGGCTATATAAGGAAAGTAGGTTGATCTAAAGCACTCAGGGTTATAGGTCCTGAATATTGGAAGAAACTGAATGCTGATTTAAGGTTTGAGTCTAACTATTGGGGTTTCAGTAGAAACTGAAGACAATTTTTTTCCCCTGCATTTTGAACTGCCATATAATGTGGGTTAGTGCTGATTTGAATGTTACTTATTGGATATTTTATGGATTGGCCCCAACATACATGCTATCTTTACTAATCTCCCTTTTGAGAAGGACCTTATAAAGCTTGGACCAGCTGATGCTCCATTTTCCTTCAATTAAGATTTAAAAAGCTGTTGCCATCTTATTTTGTTTTTACATCTAGCAGCTTTGAGATGGAATTCCATACCTCTGACAATAACACACAAATCTAATTATATGAGATTTTGAAAAAGTTGGTCTTTTCTTTTTAAGCAGTTCCTTATAGATTGCTCCAGAATAGCTGTGACATTTTGTAAATCATTTGATATTTCTCCTTCAACCTTTTTCATTGTGCTAGGTATATAATAAATCTTATTTAATGGAGGAACTACTTCCTGTGAATAATTCAAATTTTCTTTCAAAAATCTTACAAACATATCAATTGGGGATACACCCAACAATCTAGGAAAATTCAAAACACGTAAATTCAATCTCCTGTTATAGTTCTCAATTTGTTCAAGCTTCCTTCTGATGTCCAAATTATCCTTAATCACAGCCACCTTGAAATCTACAGTCTGCTTAGTCTCTTTCTGTAAGGCCTCAATTCTTGTGGAAAAATTTTGTTTAGCCATATCCAGGGAGTCCTTCACTTCTTTCACATGTAAATTTAAAGATTTTACCTCTTCTGAGGAACGTCCCAAGACTTTCTCAATGTCTAAGAGCTTCCGCCAAATCCTGTCCAGATTTACCTCTGTGTCTCGTCCTGCAATCGCTGTTGTCTCAGCTCTGCCACGTTCCCCTATGGGCCTCTCCAAATCGCCCCTTCTGGACTCCAGAGTAGACCCCGCGCGGCTGGCGATCGTTGCAGGGCACAGAGGAGGCGTCGAGCATGGCGGGGAAAGAGATATTTCAGCTTCCAGTGGGGGGACCGCTTCACCAGTTCCCCCCCGTTAAGGAATCCACACCGCCTCCACGAGAAAGAGCGGGGAAGAAGCGCTCGAGTCCTTGTCCTACCGGGGTAGACGTTCCCAAAGGTAAGGGAATCCCTCGGAGCGTCGCCTTACGCTTAGTATGCGGCATTAGCACCAAGAATTTGTTTAGTTGGAAGGAAAGGGTCAGAGCTCACTTCCAGCACAACCGCTCACGACGCCATCTTGACCCCCCCCCCCCATATTGTATTGTATATGGGTACTGATTCTTCTTTCTCTGCAAAAATGTACCCATAGTCCTCTCAGTCCAGATTACTACTACCATGGCCCTGATTTCCTGCAATTCTGTACTCAATGGCTGAAAAATCACATCACAGTAAGGGCAGCTAAGCAAAGTGGAGCACAGCAGGTGCCCCTCCCAATTCCTCTTCCTCCTCCCCCTAACAAGAAGCTGTATGGTAGTGCCTTAAACCACATTCTCCTCTGAATCAACAGTAACACAGCTTCTACAGGGAACAAAGTTTAACATGCTTAATAGGGCTGCATTTTAATCACAGTTAACTCGGCGATTAATGCATTAATCATTAACCACCATTTTAAAAATTAATCCCATTGCAGGGTTTCCTGTCTCCTTCAAACGTCTCTTCTACTCTCTTCCACTACCAACCCCTGTTCTCGGTGCAATCTGACATCTTTCCTCCCACCTGTGTTTCAACATCACCCACCCCTGCGCCAGTCTACCTTAAATGTGGTCTTCTGTTTATATTTGCCAACGGCAGCTTTGTACATATGCTGCCTGCAGCCTGGTCCACAGTTTTCCCTCTGACCCATCCCACCCGTGCAGAAAAAAGAAGTGATGTCAGAGAAGGCAGGACAGGCCAGAAGAAAAGCTTCAGAACAGGCCACAGGCAGCATATGTGCAATTCTGCCGCTTCCAGGGACCAACAGAAGGCCACCTTTATGGCAGTCCGGCAGAGGTGATTGAGAAGGGGGGAGATGTGAACCCCGGGTGGGGGAAGTGAGCTGGAGACCCACAAGTAGAGGGAAGGCCCTACCATTAGGCTATCTGAGGTGGCGCTCTCCAGGAGCGGTACACTCTCCTCTTCCCTCCTCAACACTTTACCTTAGTTTTGTTTTTCCAAAAGGCGGCAACGATTCCCATAGGCTCCCCTGCAGTGGTTCCGCTGGCACCAGCCTCTTCTCCCACGGCGACCCACCTCCAACGTAACTTGCTTTTTCCTCAGAGGCAGGACGCAGTAGCAAAGAGGCCAGTGCCGGTGGCAATGCAGCAGGGCACCTTATGGAAATCAATACTGCTGCCGCTTTTGGAAAAAAAAATAAGGTAAAGAGTTGAAGAGGGAAGGAGGGATATGCTAGACCAGACGCAGGGGCACATTTCATCCCTGCCTCAGGTGGCAGATTGCCTTGGGCCACCCCCTGCAAGAGTAGAACTGAAGGGCTCCATCTCTACCTGTTTTCAAATCTATGCTGAAAACCCACCTTTTCACTGCTGCTTTTAGCTCCTAGCCACAATTGCCCTCCCCTTGTCCCTTCCTCCTTTCTTACCCATTACTTCCCTCACCTGTAACTGTCTTGTCTGTCTGTCTGTATTATTTAGATTGTAAGCTCTTTTGAGCAGGGACTGTCTCTTTGTATCAGGTGTTCAGCGCTGCGAGCGTCTGGTAGCGCTATACAAATGCTAATAATAATAAGGGCACACTGATGAAAGCTATGACCAAGGCAGTGAGCTCCATCAGCCATGAGAAGAGCTTGGTGCTGCTCATCACCAAGTTTGTGTCACTGCTCATGGAGGTGGAAGGGAAAGAGGTTGGGAGAAGTGCTGGAAAATGGTAGGAAAAAAGGAAGAGGGGAGGGAGAGAATGGACCACCAGGAAAGAAAGAGAGATAAAGAGGAGAGGGAGGGAAGGAAGGAAGAGAAAGGGAGAGATGTTGGATATGGGTGTGGGAGGGAGGGAGATTATCAGTCCTTTTGGGAAGGGGGATGGAATTTGATACATCACCTTTCTTTGGTTACAGTCATAGCAGTTCATATATTATATACAGGTACTTATTTTGTGCCTGGGGCAATGGGGGGGGGGGGTTAAGTGACTTGCCTAGAGTCACAAAGAGCTGCAGTGGGAAAAATGTAAATATAATCTTTTAATTGTGTGATTAATCACTATTAACAAATTTTAATTGTGTGATTAATCACGATTAAATTTTTTTATCAAAATGCGATCCTAAAATTCCTAGTAGCTAATTTTAACAGATTAAAAATAAAGTAAACATGGCATGTGCAAAGGTTTAGACACTTTTCCAGTTTATTCATTGTTAGGGTTCCTTTTACTAAGCAGTGGTAAGCCCAACGCGGGCATACTGCTTGCTATAATGGAAGTACCACCAGGCTACTGCAGTAGCCCGGCGGTACTTCCCACCCCTACCACGTCGTTATTTTCAGCGCTACAAAAATGTATGTATTTTTTCTAGTGCTGGACTGTACCTGGTGGTAATTAGTTACGCCAGATTAACACAGGAGCCCTTACTGTCACCTCAATGGGTGGCAGTAAGGACTCCCCCCATCAAAATGGCAGCGCGGCAAGTGCTTTACTTGCTGCCCGGCCATTTCCTGCAGGAATGTGAGACCTTCCCTTTTACCAGCTTGGTAAAAGGGAGCCTCGGCGCATGTGTAAAACACGTGCCAGCCCCCTTTTGCCGTAGCTTGGTAAAAGGGGCCCTTAATAAGGCCAAAAATGTTGACTGATTCATTAGGCCTTTTAGTTAATCAAAGTGAAGACAGTTCTATAATAGCAAATACTCAGACCCTTCTCAGTTTAGAATTGTTGCTTTGTCTACTTTAAAGAACCCTGGGCTCCTCTAAACAGCTGTCAGAGTATTTGGAAATGTAGACATTTCACTCTTACATTATAGGAGAAAACTATAAAAATAATCTTTAAGTGCTTCCAGCTAGTAATTTCAACTGTCATAAACACTGTTAAGAAACAGAAGTTGTATGGAACTGTTAAAGTCAAGGCAAGATCTGAAAGACCAATAAAACTCTAACAAAACTGCCTGAAATCTGGTCATATTTGTAAAATGGAACCCGCAGTTCACAGCAAAATGACCTACTGAAAAGTTTAACTGATACTGGAATAGGTGTCCACAGTAAAACATTGCTTTTGCAACAATGATCTACATGGGAGAGTGGTCACAAGGAAATCTCATCTAATAACCTTATCATGAAAATCACCATCTAAAGCAGTGCTTAGCAATCTTTTTGCGACTATGATCCCACGATCGTGGCCAAATAAAATTGTGTCACCCCACCCCCCTCACAGAATAATGATGCACCTATTCAGAACCCACCCAGGTCGTGATCTCAAATGCAGGTATTGTGACTCACAGTTTGGGAAGCTCTTATCCAAGGTATGCAAAAGAAAATCTTGATAAACCAGAAACGTTTTGGATCAAAATACTCCACTGTTCAGTCACAATCATACAAGATGCATTTCAAGAAAAAAAGGGTGAAGATTTTAAATAAACAAGCACCTTAGCCACTGCTAAGTACAGGGATGGATGTATTATGTTTTGGGGAGGTGTGGGAGCCAGCAGTACAGGAAATATCATGCAAGTGGAAGGAAGAATGCAGTTGAATAAATATCCCAGAAGCTAATGTAAGTGAAGAAACTGAGCCTGAAGAGAGTTTGGATACTTTGTTATTTTACTGACAACACTGCAAAAAGAAAAGAAAAGAAAAATCAAGGTTTTGGAATGGACCTAACAGTCCACAGACTTATATATTACTGAAAATCAGTGCATGCAATGAGACCTAAGAATACTTCTGAGACATAACAGTTCTGCAAGATGAGTGGAAAATATTTGGAAGCTGTTATTTCTGTCAAAGGTGTTACAAAGTACTGACTAGAAGAGTGTCCAGTCTTTTGCATCTGCTATATTCCCCCATACTCACTGTTCTCTCATCTTGAATCTGTAAAGAACTATTTATTATTTACAGAATTTATAGCCCACCTATCATAAATCTAGTTGGGTTACAAACATACATAAAATAATTTAAAAAACTTAAAAACATGGCCCATCACCATAAACACTCAAAACACAATATACAAACATCCTATATAATAAAAAGCACCTCCAACGTTCTGAAGCTGACTCCGTGAAAGTGAAGCCTTGAAGCATTCGTGCTCCTGCTATATCCATCTCCTGAACTGACGTCACGTACTTCCGTTTTTGTAAAGACCAATCACTGGAAGGAAACGCTGCAGAGTTGCCAGGCAACGGAACGAGACGTCACAGGCATGAGGGTGTCGTCGTCCCTCCCTTCCTCCCCCCCTCCCTTCCAATTCCAGCACACCTCTCTTTCCGAATTTTAGAAGTCATCTTCACTTACCAAGTTGGGGTTACGGCAGCCGTCAGCAGCGGTAAAAGGCGTGCAGCCTCGGCCCTTCTCTCTCTCTCAGCTCTGGTCCCGCCCTCATTTCCTGTTTCCGCAAGGGTGGGACCAGAGCTGAGAGAGAGAGAAGGGCCGAGCCTGCACGCCTTTTACCGCTGCTGACAGCCGCCGTAACCCCGACTTGGTAAGTGAAGATGACTTCTAAAATTCTGAAGGAGAGGGGTGCTGGAACTGGAAGGGAGGGAGGGGGATCCTAGAACTGGGAGGGAGGGAGACCCTAAAACTCGGACAGAGAGAGGGGAACCCTGAAACTCAGAGAGAGGTAGGGGGGACCCTGAAACTCGGACAGAGGGAGGGAGGGGGGAACCTGAAACTCGGTCCCCTGAAACTCAGAAGGAGGGGGTGACCCTGGAACTCGGAGGGAGGGGACGACGACCCTGGAACATGGAGGGAGGAAGGGGGGGGGGACGACCCTGGAACTCGGAGGGAGGGAACCACCCTGGAACTTGGAGGGACGGAGGGAGGGGGGGACGACCCTGGAACTCAGAGGGAGGTGGGGGCCCCTGGCACACACTCATTCTCACACACACACACTCGCATATTCACTCTCTCTCTCTTACTCACACAGTCACACTCACACACACTCTCTCAAACATACACACTCCGAGGAAAACCTTGCTAGCGCCCGTTTCATTTGTGTCAGAAACGGGCCTTTTTTTTTTTTTTTTACTAGTATTAAAATAATGATTGCAAATAAAATAAACAGAATTTAAAAAATACATAAAAACAATGCCCAACCTGTCGACTGCTCATAGGGCTTGAGTAAGGGTCACATGCATACATCTAGGGATAGTCTGGTATCAGAAAGAATAATGATTGCAAATAAATAGAATAAAAAAAAAAATAAAACAATACCCAGCCTGTCAGCTACTCACAGGGCCCAAGTAAGGATCACATACATACATCTACTACTACTACTTATCATTTCTATAGCGCTACTAGACGTACGCAGCGCTGTACACTTGAACATGAAGAGACAGTCCCTGCTCGACAGAGCTTACAATCTAATTAGGACAGACAGACAGGACAAACAAGAGATAAGGAAATATTAAAGTGAGGATGATAAAATAAGGGTTCTGAACAAGTGAATAAGGGTTAGGAGTTAAAAGCTGCATTGAAAAGGTGGGCTTTTAGTTTAGATTTGAAGACGGCCAGAGATGGAGCTTCATGTACCGGCTCAGGAAGTCTATTCCAGGCAAATGGTGCAGCAAGATAAAAGGAATGGAATCTGGAGTTAGCGGTGGAGGAGAAGGGTGCAGATAACAGAGATTTACCCAGTGAACGGAGTTCTCGGGGAGGAAATGTAGGGAGAGATGAGAGTGGAGAGGTACTAAGGAGATGCAGAGTGTCTAGGGATAGTCTGGTATCAGGAAGCTTGTGTAAATATGCTTTCAATAGTCTTTTTAAATATAGCAGTTATCTATTATTCTTAAGGACAGAGGTAAATTGTTCTATCAATGGGCCCTGCAATGGAAAAGTAACAGTTCCTTGTTTCAGCAAAGTGTAACTTTCTTATTGATGGAATCATCAAAAGTAGTAAAGTGCTGTCTGAATACTAGGCACGAGATGGCCAATATGGGCTAGATTCAGTAAATGGCACTCAGAGCTAATTCTACAATGGACACTCAAAAATGAGCGCTCATTATAGAATAGCATAGTGCTGATTTCGGTATACAAATCTGGGCATCAAAACTTACATTTGTTGAAATCAGGTGTCATTCCCAACGCCCAATTTGGGCGCACATCCCCTGTATTCAATAACACTGCACGCAAATGTTAGGAACACCCCTGACCCGACCATGGACCTTGCACTGCCACACCCCCTGTTTGGGCTGCGCACTGTGGGATTTGGCACATATGGTTATAGAATAGTGTGTAGCAAGATGCACACGCAAATTCAAACTGGTGCCAATTAGCACCTAATTATTGGTATTATTTGGCTTGTTAGCCAATTTAGTTGGATATACATCTTGGATTGGCATCCAATTTTGGGAACCATATATAGAATCTGGGGGTACATATTTAGTATTAACTTGAGATAGAATGGAGTGTCATTCTGGAGGGTCTTATAATTTAGTACCAAGACCTTAAACTTAATGGGGCCCTTTTATAAAGGCGAATAAGGACCTAAGCGTGTCCAGCATGCGCCAAATCGGCATTACCGCCCTGCTACTGCGTGCCCCAGGCGGAAATTCTGAATTTGACACACACCAAAAACAAACAGTAGAAAATATTTTCTATTTTCTACCACGTGGCACTTACCCGGCAGTAATCGGTAGTGTACGCGAGCTGCATACTTTACTGCTAAGTCAATGGGTGGCAGTAAGGTCTCAGGCTGAAAATGGACGAATGATGGTCCATTTTCCAACCCCTTAAAAAAAAAAAAAGGCCCTTTTCCCAGGACATGGGGAAAAAAAGGGCCCAGCTCGCACTGCCACAGGCCAGTTTTTTGCTGCAGCTTAGTAAAAGGGCACCAATGTGATTACAGCACAGGATGAATCTGTTGGAATTTCAAAATGCTCAACAGCTGCATTTTGAATTACAAATAAATAGCAATTTATGCATTAAAAATTACAGAAAGATGTGTTTTACTTTGTATAAATTGACCAGGGGTGCCTGAACTTTTGTATAGCGAATACTACATACCTGTAGAAGGTATTCTCCGAGGACAGCAGGCTGATTGTTCTCACTGATGATGGGTGACGTCCACGGCAGCCCCTCCAATCGGAAACTTCACTAGCAAAGGCCTTTGCTAGTCCTTGCGCGCCCATGCGCGGCCGTCTTCCCGCCCGAACCGGCTCGTGTTCGTCAGTCCCATATGTAGCAAGACAAAACAAGGGAAGACACAACTCCAAAGGGGAGGCGGGCGGGTTTGTGAGAACAATCAGCCTGCTGTCCTCGGAGAATACCTTCTACAGGTATGTAGCATTCGCTTTCTCCGAGGACAAGCAGGCTGCTTGTTCTCACTGATGGGGTATCCCTAGCCCCCAGGCTCACTCAAAACAACAAACATGGTCAATTGGGCCTCGCAACGGCGAGGACATAACTGAGATTGACCTAACAATTTATCCAACTAACAGAGTGTAGCCTGGAACAGAATAAACATGGGCCTAGGGGGGTGGAGTTGGATTCTAAACCCCGAACAGATTCTGAAGCACTGACTGCCCGAACCGACTGTCACGTCGGGTATCCTGCTGCAGGCAGTAATGAGATGTGAATGTGTGGACAGATGACTACACCGCAGCTTTGCAAATCTCTTCAATAGTGGCTGACTTCAAGTGGGCCACTGATGCAGCCATGGCTCTAACATTATGAGCCGTGACATGACCCTCAAGAGCCAGCCCAGCCTGGGCGTAAGTGAAGGAAATGCAATCTGCTAGCCAATTGGATATAGTGCGTTTCCCCACAGCTACTCCCCTCCTGTTGGGATCAAAAGAAACAAACAATTGGGCGGACTGTCTGTTGGGCTGTGTCCGCTCCAGATAGAAGGCCAATGCTCTTTTGCAGTCCAATGTGTGCAGCTGATGTTCAGCAGGGCAGGAATGAGGACGGGGAAAGAATGTTGGCAAGACAATTGACAGGTTCAGATGGAACTCCGACACAACCTTTGGCAAGAACTTAGGGTGAGTGCGGAGGACTACTCTGTTATGATGAAATTTGGTGTAAGGGGCCTGAGCTACCAGGACCTGAAGCTCACTGACTCTACGAGCTGAAGTAACTGCCACCAAGAAAATGACCTTCCAGGTCAAGTACTTCAGATGGCAGGAGCTCAGTGGCTCAAAAGGAGGTTTCATCAGCTGGGTGAGAACGACATTGAGATCCCATGACACTGTAGGAGGTTTGACGGGGGGCTTTGACAAAAGCAAACCTCTCATGAAGCGAACAACTAAAGGCTGTCCTGAGATCGGCTTACCTTCCACACGGTAATGGTTTGCACTAATTGCGCTAAGGTGAACCCTTACAGAGTTGGTTTTGAGACCAGACTCAGACAAGTGCAGAAGGTATTCAAGCAGGGTCTGTGTAGGACAAGAGCGAGGATCTAGGGCCTTGCTGTCACACCAGACCGCAAACCTCCTCCATAGAAAGAAGTAACTCCTCTTAGTGGAATCTTTCCTGGAAGCAAGCAAGATGCGGGAGACACCCTCTGACAGACCCAAAGAGGCAAAGTCTACGCTCTCTGTGAGAGCCAGAGACTGGAGATTGGGATGCAGAAGCGCCCCTTCGTCCTGTGTGATGAGGGTCAGAAAACACTCCAATCTCCACGGTTCTTCGGAGGACAACTCCAGAAGAAGAGGGAACCAGATATGACGCGGCCAAAAAGGAGCAATCAGAATCATGGTGCCTCGGTCTTGCTTGAGTTTCAACAAAGTCTTCCCCACCAGAGGTATGGGAGGATAAGCATACAGGAGACCCTCCCCCCAGTCCAGGAGGAAGGCATCCGATGCCAGTCTGCCGTGGGCCTGAAGCCTGGAACAGAACTGAGGGACTTTGTGGTTGGCTCGAGATGCAAAGAGATCTACCAAGGGGGTGCCCCACACCTGGAAGATCTGTCGCACTACACGGGAATTGAGCGACCACTCGTGAGGTTGCATAATCCTGCTCAACCTGTCGGCCAGACTGTTGTTTACGCCTGCCAGATAAGTGGCTTGGAGCACCATGCCGTGACAGCGAGCCCAGAGCCACATGCTGACGGCTTCCTGACACAGGGGGCGAGATCCGGTGCCCCCCTGCTTGTTGATGTAATACATGGCAACCTGGTTGTCTGTCTGAATTTGGATAATTTGGTGGGACAGCCGATCTCTGAAAGCCTTCAGAGCGTTCCAGACCGCTCGTAACTCCAGAAGATTGATCTGCAGATCGCGTTCCTGGAGGGACCAGCTTCCCTGGGTGTGAAGCCCATCGACATGAGCTCCTCACCCCAGGAGAGACGCATCTATAGTCAGCACTTTTTGTGGCTGAGGAATTTGGAAAGGGCGTCCCAGAGTCAAATTGGACCAAATCGTCCACCAATACAGGGATTTGAGAAAACTCGTGGACAGGTGGATCACGTCTTCTAAATCCCCAGCAGCCTGAAACCACTGGGAAGCTAGGGTCCATTGAGCAGATCGCATGTGAAGGCAGGCCATGGGAGTCACATGAACTGTGGAGGCCATGTGGCCTAACAATCTCAACATCTGCCGAGCTGTGATCTGCTGGGACGCTCGCACCCGCGAAACGAGGGACAACAAGTTGTTGGCTCTCGTCTCTGGGAGATAGGCCCGAGCCGTCCGAGAATCCAGCAGAGCTCCTATGAATTCGAGTCTCTGTACTGGGGGAAGATGGGACTTTGGGTAATTTATCACAAACCCCAGTAGCTCCAGGAGGCGAATAGTCATCTGCATGGACTGCAGAGCTCCTGCCTCGGATGTGTTCTTCACCAGCCAATCGTCGAGATATGGGAACACGTGCACCCCCAGCCTGCGAAGCGCCGCTGCTACTACAGCCAAGCACTTCGTGAATACTCAGGGCGCAGAGGCGAGCCCAAAGGGTAGCACACAGTACTGGAAGTGGTGTGCCCAGCTGAAATCGCAGATACTGTCTGTGAGCTGGCAGTATCGGGATGTGCGTGTAGGCGTCCTTTAAGTCCAGAGAGCATAGCCAATCGTTTTCCTGAATCATGGGGAGAAGGGTGCCCAGAGAAAGCATCCTGAACTTTTCCTTGACCAGATATTTGTTCAGGGCCCTTAGGTCTAGGATGGGACGCATCCCCCCTGTTTTCTTTTCCACAAGGAAGTATCTGGAATAGAATCCCAGCCCTTCTTGCCCGGATGGCACGGGCTCGACCGCATTGGCGCTGAGAAGGGCGGAGAGTTCCTCTGCAAGTACCTGCTTGTGTTGGAAGCTGTAAGACTGAGCTCCCGGTGGACAATTTGGAGGTTTGGAGGGCAAATTGAGGGTGTATCCTTGCCGGACTATTTGGAGAACCCACTGATCGGAGGTTATGAGAGGCCACCTTTGGTGAAAAACTTTCAACCTCCCTCCGACCGGCAGATCGCCCGGCACTGACACGTTGATGTCGGCTATGCTCTGCTGGAGCCAGTCAAAAGCTCGTCCCTTGCTTTTGCTGGGGAGCCGAGGGGCCTTGCTGAGGCGCACGCTGCTGACAAGAGCGAGCGCGCTGGGGCTTAGCCTGGGCCGCAGGCTGTCGAGAAGGAGGACTGTACCTACGCTTACCAGAAGAGTAGGGAACAGTCTTCCTTCCCCCATAAAAACGTCTACCTGTGGAGGTAGAAGCTGAAGGCTGCCGGTGGGAGAACTTGTCGAAAGCGGTATGCCGCTGGTGGAGCTGCTCTACCACCTGTTCGACCTTCTCTCCAAAAATATTGTCCGCACGGCAAGGCGAGTCCGCAATCCGCTGCTGGATCCTATTCTCCAGGTCGGAGGCACGCAGCCATAAGAGTCTGCATATCACCACACCTTGAGCAGTGGCCCTGGACGCAACATCAAAGGTGTCATACACCCCTCTGGCCAGGAATTTTCTGCACGCCTTCAGCTGCCTGACCACATCCTGAAATGGCTTGGCTTGCTCAGGAGGGAGCTTGTCCACCAAGCCCGCCAACTGCCGCACATTATTCCGCATGTGTATGCTCGTGTAGAGCTGGTAAGACTGGATTTTGGCCACGAGCATAGAAGAATGATAGGCCTTCCTCCCAAAGGAGTCTAAGGTTCTAGAGTCCTTGCCCAGGGGCGCCGAAGCATGTTCCCTAGAACTCTTAGCCTTCTTTAGGGCCAAATCCACAACTCCAGAGTCGTGAGGCAACTGAGTGCGCATCAGCTCTGGGTCCCCATGGATTCAGTACTGGGACTCGATCTTCTTGGGAATGTGGGAATTACTTAGAGGCTTGGTCCAGTTCGCCAGCAATGTCTTTTTGAGGACATGATGCATGGGTACTGTGAACGCTTCCTTAGGTGAAGAAGGATAGTACAGGAGCTCAAACATTTCAGCCCTGGGCTCGTCCTCCACAACCACCGGGAAGGGGATGGCCGTAGACATCTCCCGGACAAAGGCCGCAAAAGACAGACACTCGGGAGGAGAAAGCTGCCTTTCAGGGGAGGGAGTGGGATCAGAAGGAAGGCCATCAGACTCCTCGTCAGAGAAATATCTGATGTCCTCCTCCTCCTCCCACGAGGAGAGGAAACACGGCCACGGTGTGAGCGTCGAGAGGTAGATTCCCTCACCCGCACCGGCGAAGCTCCCTCCGCCGACGTCGCCGGGGAGCCTTCCTGGGAGGCGACCGCAGTCAGTACCGAAAGCGGCACCGATGTCGGAGACCTCACCCCAGGCAAGGGGCCAGCCGGCGCCTCACTCGACGGTACCGGTGGCGCAAACACACCCGGTACCGGAGGGGAAGGGCGCAACAGCTCTCCCAGGATCTCTGGGAGAATGGCCCGGAGACTCTCGTGCAGGGCGGCTGTGGAGAAAGACATGGAAGCCGATGCAGGTGTCGAAGTCAGAGTCTGTTCCGGGCGTGGAGGCTGTTCCGGGCTGTCTAAGGTGGAGCGCATCCACACCTCCTGAACAGAGGGTGAGCGGTCCTCCCGGTGCCGATGCCTACTGGGTGCCGACTCCCTCGGCGACCCAGAGCTCTCGGTACCGACGCGGGAAGGAGACCGGTGTCTATGCTTCTTTGACTTTTTCAAACGAAGCATGTCACCGGAGCTTCCCGGTACCGACGAGGAGGACGTAGAATCTAACCGTCGCTTCCTCGGGGCCGAGGCCGAAGGTCGGTCTCGGGGGGGCTGTACTGCAGGAGCCCTCAGGGTAGGGGGAGACCCACCCGAAGGCTCACCGCCACCAGCAGGGGAATGGACAGCCCTCAACTGCACTCCAGTCGAAGCACCACCGTCCGACGACATCAGCACTAGTGGAGGTCCCGGTACCACCGACGCTGACGCAGCCTTTCGATGTCTCGGTACCGACGATGCAGAGGGTCGATGCCTCGATGCAGTCAATACAGTCGATGCCGAGGTCGAAGGTCTTGAAGCTGTCGACGTCGATGCACTTGATACTCCCGGTGCTGTTGCTGACGAAGAGCCCGAGAACAACACGTTCCACTGGGCCAATCTCGCTACCTGAGTCCTTTTCTGTAAAAGGGCGCAAAGACTACAGGCCTGCGGGCGGTGCCCAGCCCCCAGACACTGAAGACACGATGCGTGCCTATCAGTGAGCGAGATTACCCAGGCGCACTGGGTGCACTTCTTGAAGCCGCTGGAAGACTTCGATGACATGGGCGGAAAAATCACGCCGGCGAAATCAAAACTCGTAATGGCGGTAAAGGCACCAAAAAGAGGGAGAGAAAAAACTCGACCCGAGGCCTCAAAAGGGCCTACCCCGAAAACGAAAGAAAACTTAACGGGGCCAAAAACTAGAAATACGGGAAAGGGAAAAAGACCGAAAGGCCCTTCTCCGAAATCCCTTTTTTTATTTTTTTGTTTCAAAAGCGAAAAGTCAAAAGACGCGTGAGGGTCAACTTAAGGGGCGCGAACGGCGCAAACACGACCGTACCGAGCGCGGACAAAAGAAGACTGACGAACACGAGCCGGTTCGGGCGGGAAGACTGCCGCGCATGCGCGGTGCGCATGGGCGTGCGAGGACTAGCAAAGGCCTTTGCTAGTGAAGTTTCCGATTGGAGGGGCTGCCGTGGACGTCACCCATCAGTGAGAACAAGCAGCCTGTTTGTCCTCGGAGAAACAACTGTATACCAGAAGTTCAATATAATCCCTGCACAATATGCGCATATCCTCCTAAATATTTTTCTCTCGCTTTATATGCTTTTTCCTAGTATGTTTTTTGTATCAATTCAATCTTCTATATAAACAAACAAATCAAACATCTATGAAGCGACCCACTGCAAGCAACAAAGTAAGAACTGTTGATCCCTGAGATAGGAGAACTGTGTGGTGCTGTCAGCTGGCAAGCCCTCCCCACAAAAGAGAGTGGGCAGGAAAACCAGACGGGATCACACCAGGTTAACGCTCGCTCTCTGCATGGAGAAGCTGGCTGCAAAAACATGTACTGTGAGGAGTTCCTCACTGTCTAGCTTTCAGTCTTGAACATCAAGTACAATAATCTTTCCAGCCGGGCAAGAGCCATGGACATTTGGGCGAGTTGTAGCCTCTGGTCATTTCTCCAAGTGCAAAGCAGTTTCTTAGGTTTTTTTTTTCCATATCCTATGCAACTTACCAATAGTTCTTTATTTCTGTAATTATCTGCTATGCTGGTTTTAAAATATACAAGGGAAAAAAAACAGGAAATAAAAACAAAACTCTAGGAAACACTAGACCCCCTAGAGGACTTAAATACAAATCAATATACTACTACTACTAACATTTCTAAAGCGCTACTAGGGTTACGCAGCGCTGTACAATTTAAACATAGGACAGTCCCTGCTCAAAGAGCTTACAATCTAAAAGACAAGAGAACAATCTAAAGATAAGTGTACAATCTAGAGGACAAGTGAACAGTTAATCTGCATTTAGCTTTTCCTACATCTGCACACAACTATGGAATGCACTACCGAACACCATAAAGATAACTCATGACCTGACAACCTTCCGGAAGTTACTTAAGACAAACCTATTCAAAGAGACTTACAACAAGAATCCTTCGTAAAAGACTTGACATCTAAAATGCATCAGAACAAACCAACATTGATTCCTTCAATCTGGTTACTTTAATTCACATTAATATTATTGAATGTTTTACCTTGTCCTATTCTTATACACCTGTTATGAATTATTTATTTCTTCTAATTCACTTGTTATCTTATTTTTACATCTAATTTACATGATATTTTCAGATACCTTGATTGTAACACCTCTTTATATTTATCATTCCGTTAATGGTGATCACCAATGCGGCATAATGTAAGCCACACTGAGCCTGCAAATAGGTGGGAAAATGTGGGATACAAATGCAGCAAATAAATAATATACACCAAACAGAAATACTAGGAACCATGGGCCCAATATTCAATGACACCTATCCATATAGGAGCAGATATCTGTTCTAACTCACCTGGATATTTAACCGGGTACAAGTGCTGAATATCAGCCATACAAGGATAAGTTCAGACACTTGGCTTATACCGGCTGCTGCTGAAAATCTGACTATAACATTAAACAATACTGCTGGTGTTTTAAAGCACATGTTTTAAATATTGGGGGGGGGGGGGGGGAGGTTACATATCAAGAACTCTTTTTCAGAAGTATCTCACTCACCCCACTGCTGTCCCACATTTGCCTAAAAGAAATATTAAAGCCAACAAATAAAATATTGATGGATAGGGCAAGTAAGCCACGTAGGACAGAAAATAGACATAACAAGTAAGATGGTGTTTCTGGAGACGAGACAGAGATTCTTTGGCAGCCAGACCTTCTTCCCTTAACAATGCATCAGTTTATACCTGAAGCAAATTCCCCGAGTCAAGACAGACATTTTGGACTATATATCACGCCTATAAAATTGGCGCCGAAATGAAATATGCCTAAGCATAGTCTATAAAGTACGCCTATTTTACAGAATACACCTAACTTTCCATATGGTTTATAGAATACATCAAGTGCCAGTCGTGGACAGTTATGCCCAGTACAACTTGGTGTAAATGTTGACGCCTAAATTAAGCACGGATCGGGTGTAATGCACATAGATTTCAGAAATTCCCACAACCCGCCCATTCCATGCCCATGCCCCTTTTTCAACTATGCGATTTAGAATTTACGCACACCACATTATAGAATACACTTACAGTTGTGCGCATAAATTCTAATTAATGCCAATTAGTGTCAATAATTGCTTAATTGCTGATTATCGGTGCTGACTGGCTTGTTAACTAAGTTGCATGCGCAAATCCAGAATATGACTGGATTTGTGCGCCAACTTAACTCGCGCTATATAGAATCCAATCTAAACTGTGCACATAGTAACCACGTAGCATTTAATGTGTGTTCAACTGCTATAGCATTGAACACATATTTATGACTTGGCAATAAGGCAATCTGGTTTCACAGAATATCTTACTTTTTTCATATTTTATCTATCTAAATATAGATGTCTAGACAGACACACACTTGTACTAGCTAGCATCTAAAATTTACGTCCTGGCATTTACTGAATTCTGTTGTGCAGTTTCAGCTCGTCTTTATAGTCTTCAACTGGTATGATTTCAGGCAGAGTTCCAGATTTAGCTCTGGCCCCATCATCCCACCATAACCACTCCAGGCACTGATTATTCTGATACAGCAGAGAAAATAAGCACTGTTTCATAACACCCACATGCAATATTCCTGTCACTAACAGAGCAACAAACTGCAATGTTTTACAGTATTACAGTAGCTCTCAATTCAAAACTTAACCTTCATTTCCAAGATGATAATCTTTCTGTACCTTAAATGCTGTACATTTACAGGGTGATTTTATATAGAATTGCCTAGTTTGAAGAAAGCAAGTAAAGTATTATATAAAGACATATAGATGCCTACATGACTTTATAAAATAATAGCATGAGTGGTAGAAATCGTGCCTACCTTGCAGGCGCAGACAACTACACCTGCTTTTGAACAGGTATAAATGTCCACATCTAGATTATTCAAGCACGTGGGTAGATTAGTGTATTTTACCATCTTCATATGTATTGAGAATGCCACTTCTCGCCCTGCCTAAACTCCACTTCTGTACACACCTACCATCGAAGTACGTACCATCATGTCACCACGCATGCTTTTACACTGGTTGGTATTTTATAAGAGGCCATATATATATACAATGACTGTATATTATCATCCCTTTAGGGTTTCCAATGTTCTCTCATTCTTTGAAGTCACAATTCTTTTTATTGGAATGAGATTTATCTGAAGATGAAGTTAACATGATCTTTTGAAATTAATAGGGTACTAAGGATTTTCTTCCATTTGTTGGCTCAGGAAGAAATACTCATTATACATAAAATGTCCCTTCTTTAGATGCTGTGTTCAACATCTTAAGAAGGGATCTATAAGATTCACACAATACAATCATCTCTGCATAATTTTTATCCTGATTCAAGTACAACATATCAAAACTTGTGAATCTTCCATATTCCTCTCCCCCCCCCTTAGATACTAGAACACTTTGTGCTAGAAATTCACATATGCCTCTTTCGGGATGATACTGTACGAGTGCTCTTCAGTGCAAGGCCCAGGGACCAATGGCAGCCCCTGGAGACCTTTACGCGGCTCTCATCATCATTCTGGCTTGTTTACTGCTACTCACTGCTTCTCTACCCAAGTTCACAACAGAAAGGGAGAAATAGATGAGGGGAAGAACTGCATGCTTGAAAGACAAAGCATTTCTCAATAGATGAAGAGAATGCTTTTGGAAATATACACCTCCTTGAGGATATGCCCAATAAAAAAAATCCCTTTTCCTTTGATTATCCTTTCCCTGTTTGCCTCTACATGTCCTACTTTTTTATCCTCAAAACCCCACTCACTACTTATAATAATCTCCTTCAAGACTTTGTAATTGTAACTGCAATTATATTTACTATGTAAGCCGCATTGAGCGCATTAAAGCGTGGGGTACAAATGTAATAAATAAATAAATACACTGAACAGCAGTGTCATGGCCTCGTATGGGAAGATATTTGGCGGCTTTCCTTCAGCTCATTTGCATCCAAAGAGGCCCAGACTTTAAAATTATTGAAGACTACTGCTGTATGAAATCAGAGACCAGTTAAAGCAAGACAGTGAATCAGAAAAATACTTCTGCAATTCTGCCCTCATGCTCTGATATAAGCAACATATTTCAAAAACCTTTAATAATCAGTTACTCTAATGCACTGTGCAGATTTGTGGTTGATTGCCATTTATTTATTACAGTGTATTAACCACCTTTATGAAGAGATTTACTCAAGATGGCATAGGTATAGCTTATTGTAGGTAACTTACATTTTAGTAAAAGTATAGCTACAGTAAAATGACCAAATGCCAACACAACAAACAATTAGAACAGTGAGGAAAACTTAGAAATAGGAAAAGTAAGGGGCCCTTTTACTACATGGGTGTTAAACTCTTAACATGCAGTTAGAACATGCCAACAAGCTTCTGCAACACAAGTTAAAGCGTTCTGCAGTATTGTGCCCGTTAGTGCGCGGTATCTGTCACGTTACTTTTTTTTTTTTATATTTTTAGGAGGGTGTGTGTCATGAAGGGTATTCCCACATTATCCAGCTAACGCATTAGGATTAGTATGCTACTACTACTACTACTTAGCATTTCTATAGCGCTACTAGGGTTACGCAGCGCTGTACAAGTTAAAACATGGGGAAGGACAGTCCCTGCTCAAGAGAGCTTACAATCTAAAGGTAACAAACTATGTAGTCAGTGTATCATGAATGGGGAAGGTGGTTAGGCGCCAAAAGCAAGGGAGAAGAGATGGGTTTTGAGTAAGGACTTAAAGATGGGCAGGGAGGGCGCATGGCGTATGGGCTCGGGGAGTCTGTTCCAGGCATAAGGTGATGCGAGGCAGAAGGGACGGAGTCTGGAGTTAGCGGTGGTGGAGAAGGGTACAGATAGGAGTGATTTGTCCTGAGAGCGGAGGTTACGGGTGGGGACATAGGGGGAGAGGAGGGTAGAGAGGTAATGGGGGGCTACAGATTGAGTGCATTTGAAGGTCATTAGGAGAAGCTTGAACTGAATACGGTAGTGAATCGGGAGCCAGTGAAGCGACTTGAGGAGAGGGGTGATATGAGAGTATCGGTTCACGCGGTAGATAAGACGTGCAGCGGAATTTTGGACAGATTGAAGGGGGGATAGGTGGCTAAGCGGGAGACCAGCAAGGAGAAGGTTGCAATAGTCAAGACGAGAGGTAACGAGTGAGTGGACGAGGGTTCGGGTGGTCTGTTCAGAGAGGAATGGGCGGATTTTGCTAATATTATAGAGGAAGAAGCGACAGGTCTTAGCTGTCTGCTGGATATGGGCAGAGAAGGAGAGGGAGGAGTCGAAAATGACTCCGAGATTGCGGGCTGACGAGACGGGGAGGATGAGGGCGTTGTCAACAGAGACAGAGAGTGGGGGAAGAGGAGAGGAGGGTTTGGGTGGGAAGACAAGGAGCTCAGTCTTTGCCATGTTCAGTTTCAGGTGACGGTTGGACATCCAGGCGGCGATATCTGAGAGGCAGGCCGAGACTTTGGCCTGGGTTTCGACTGTGATGTTGGGAGTGGAGAGGTAGAGCTGGGTGTCATCGGCATAGAGATGGTACTGGAAACCATGTGATGAGATCAGTGAGCCCAGGGAAGAGGTGTATATTGAGAAAAGAAGCGGTCCAAGGACAGATCCTTGGGGAACTCCAACAGAGAGCGGGATGGGGGTGGAAGAAGAGCCATTAGAAGATACTCTGAAGGTGCGTTGGGAAAGATACGAGGAGAACCAGGAGAGGACGGGGCCCTGGAATCCAAATGAGGACAGTGAGTCAAGAAGTAAATTATGATTGACGGTGTCGAAGGCGGCAGATAAGTCGAGGAGGATAAGGATGGAATAGTGACCTTTGGATTTGGCAAGGAATAGGTCATTGCAGACTTTGGAGAGAGCTGTTTCTGTTGAGTGTAGTGGGCGAAAGCCGGATTGAAGCGGATCAAGGATGGCCTGAGAGGAGAGGAAATCAAGGCAGCGGCTGTGGACAGCTCGTTCAAGTAATTTGGAGAGGAAGGGTAGAAGGGAGATGGGGCGGTAATTGGAGGGACAGGTGGGGTCAAGTGATGGTTTTTTAAGAAGTGGAGTGACTACAGCGTGCTTGAAGGTGTCAGGGACAGTAGCAGTGGAGATAGAGAGGTTGAGGATGTGACAGATTGAGGGGTTAACTGTAGGAGAGATGTTGGTAAGCAGATTGGTGGGAATGGGGTCAGAGGAACAGGTGGTGCATTTAGAGGAAGAAAGAAGGCGAGCAGTTTCCTCTTCGGTGATATCAAGGAAGGAGGAGAAGGAGGACAGGTTAGGTTGGTTGAGGGAGTGGGTTAAGAAGTCACAGGGAGGAGAAGGCTTGGAGGTGAATTCAAGGTTTATCTTCTGCACTTTATCACGGAAATAGTCAGCTAATGTTTGAGGAGAGAGTGAGGGGTGGGGGGGTGGGAGCGGAGGGCACTTTAAGTAGGGAGTTGAGGGTTGCGAAGAGGCGACGAGGGTTGGAGCCAAGAGAATTGGTTAATTGAGAATAATATTCCTGTTTGGCAAGGAATAGGAAGGACTGGAAAGAGGATAGCATGAATTTGTAATGGGTGAATTCTGACAGGGTGCGAGATTTCCTCCAGAGTCGTTCAGCAGATTGGGTGCAGGAGCGAAGGTAACGGATGCATGGGGTTAACCAGGGCTGAGGATTAATGCGCTTAGTGGGGCGAGAGACAGATGGTGCTAGGGTATCCAGAGCAGTGGAGAGAATTTCATTGTAGGTAGAGACAGCCGTGTCGACAGATTCAGAAGACGAGATGGACGGGAAGAGATTTGAGATGTGAGAGGATAGGGTAGGGGGGTCGACAGCTTGGAGATTCCTGAAGGTAGTGGTTATAGTTGGGCGAGGTTGAGGGGGAGGGTGATGAAGTGTGAGGGTGATTAGGTGATGATCTGAGATAGGAAGGACTGAGGTGCAGAAATTAGAAGGTGAGCAGGAAGAGAAGAGAACGAGGTCGAGACAATGGCCATCACGGTGAGTAGGGGCGGTAGAGGATAGTCGGAGGTTAAAGGAGGATATCAGAGTGAGGAATTTAGAAGCGTAGGAGTTGGATGGGTTGTCAACGTGAATGTTAAAATCACCAAGAATGAGGGATGGAGATGCGGGATCAAGAAAGACGGTGAGCCAGGTGTCTAAGTCAGTAAGGAATGAAGAGAGGGGCTTATCAGGGGGGCGGTAGATGACGGCAACTCTGAGTGGTAATGGGTGGAATAGTCGGATGGAGTGAGCTTCAAAGGATGAGAAGCGGTGAGACTGCGGCAGGAGGAGGGGTTGGAAACTACAGGAGGGCGAGAGAAGTAGCCCGACGCCTCCGCCGCGGCCATCTGGGCGGGGAGTGTGGGAGAAGAGATAACCTCCATGACAAAGGGCAGCGACTGAGGCAGAGTTGTCAGGGGAGAGCCAGGTTTCGGTTAGGGCGAGTAGTTGAAGGGAGCGAGAGATGAAGAGATCGTGGATGAAGGGCAGTTTGTTGCAGACCGAGTGGGCATTCCACAAGGCACATGAGAAGGGGAGGGAAGAGGGGGGGAGGAGGGGAATAGAGACGAGATTGGAGGCGTCACGGAATCGTTTGTGTGGATAGGAGGAGGACAGGTGAGGGGGCCCTGGATTAGGATTAATGTCTCCCGCGGATAGCAGGAGGAGGAGCAGGAGAGTGCGGAGGAGGGTGGGGGAGGTCGGGCGACGAAGGCGACGAAGACGTGGTGCACTTAGGAGGAATGGTGAAGGGTTAATGGTAGGAAGGAGGTGTTGAAGATTAAGGGCTAGGAAGGAGGAGGGGGACAAGAGAGATGGTGAGGTGGTGAGGGATGGGGGTGGATAGGGTATTGCCGTAGTGGGCAGGTTGGGAGGGAACACAGGTGGGCAATGATTTCCAGCAGTGGACAGCGGTAAGGGGAGGGGAAAAAGATTATGCACTAACTGAATAATGCAGTGTTAACACAGGCGCACTTAGCCCCTCCCAAATAGGAGGCAGTAAATGCTCCCGTGTTAAATTTTTACAAATACCACACTAAGGACAACATTATTATTATTTTATTATTATTAACATTTGTATAGCGCTACCAGACGCACACAGCGCTGAACACCTGACTCAGAGAGACAGTCCCTGCTCAATAGAGCTTACAATCTAAAAAATACAGACAGACAAGACAATTAAGGGCGAGGGAAGTGCTGGGTGAGAAGGAACAAGGGGAGGGCAATTAAGTAGTGGCTAGGAGCCAAAAGCAGTGGTGAAAAGGTGGGTTTTCAGCATAGATTTGAGAACAGGTAGAGATGGAGCTAGACGTACAGACTCAGGAAGTCTATTCCAGGCATAAGGTGCCGTGAGGGAAAAGGAAACAGAGCACAACCTGCAAAAAGTGCAAAAAAATAAATAAAAAATAAAAAGAGGGAATGTCCTACATAGTTGGGCTTAGTGCGAGGGAAAGTTCTGCAGAAGAGCACACTAAGGGCCCTGTTTACTAAGACACGCTAGCATTTTTAGCGTGTACTAAATGCAAGAGACACCCATATATTCTTATGGGTGTCTAATGTTTAGCGTGCATTAAAAATACTAGTGCGCCTTAGAACAGCTTAGTAAACACAGATTTTATTGCACTTTAGTAAAAGGACTGGTGGTTTATACTTATTGTTTTAGTGATAGATTTGTTTTAGTCAAAAATCTTTTAATGCATGTGTCTCTTGTTTGTCTTCTTTTAAAATTATATTATGTATGTTATTCTGTGATCTGCCGAAAGTTGTAGGTTTATGCGGAATAGAACATTTTTAAATAAACAAATAAATAGCAATAAGAAGAAACAATGGGCTTCTTTTACTAAACTGAGCTATTGATTCCTGGCATGGCAAAATGTGCCACAGCCTATTCAATCTGAATGGGCTGCGTTGCATTTGCCGTGCGGGAATTGTTAGTAAAAGAGGCCCAATGTCAGTAACTTACCCATTAAAACAATGCAGTAGGACATAAATAGGGAGCAGAGAGCATATGTGAAGTTAGACATAATGAGTAAGACAAAGGGACTGGAATAATTATAAGTGTCTAGACTGACAATAAATCAAATGAACAGTTAAATGATTTTAAATGGTTTTCAGTATCACCTTTATGCTGATGACTCCCAGACCTACCTCTCCACACCAGAAATCTCAGCAGGAATCCAGGTCAAAGTATCAGCCTGTCTGTCTGACACTGCTGCCTGGATGTCTCACTGCCATCTGAAACTAAACATGACCAAGACTGAGCTTCTTTATCTTTCCCCCTAAACCAACCTCTCCTCTTCCCCTATTCTCTATTTCTGTGGATAACACTCATCCTCCCTGTCTCATCAGCTCATAACCTTGGGGTCATCTTCCACTCCTCTCACTCCTTCTCTGCACACATTCAGCAGACTGCAAAAATCTGTCATATCTTTCTCTATAATATCACCAAAATTTGCACTTTCCTTTCTGAGCACACTACCAGAACCCTTATCTACACTCATCACCTCTCACTTCGACTATTGCAACTTGCTTCTCACAGGTCTCCCACTTAGCCATCTCTCTCCTCTTCAATCTGTTCAAAATTCTGCTGCAAGACTTATATTCTGCCAGTGTCGCTATGCTCATATTAGCCCTCTCCTCAAGTCACTTCACTGGCTCCTATCCATTTCCGCATACAGTTCAAACTCCTCTTATTGACCTACAAGTGCATTCACTCTGCAGCTCCTCACTACCTCTCCTATCTCTCCCTACTCTCCTCCCCGGGAACTCCATTCACTAGGTAAATCTCTCTTATCTGCACCCTTCTCCTCCACCACCAACTCCAGACTCCGTTCCTTTTATTTTGCTGCACCATATGCCTGGAATAATCTCCCTGAGCTAGTACATCAAGCTCCATCTCTGGCCATCTTCAAATCTAGGATAAAAGCCCACCTTTTTCATGCTGCTTTTAACTCTTGTTACTCACTTGTTCATTACCTGTATTTTATGATTCCCACCTTAGTAATTCCCTTATCTTTTATTTGTCCTGTTTGTCTGTCCTAATTAGATTGTAAGCTCTGTTAAGCAGGGACTGTCTCTTCATGTTCAAGTGTACAGCACTTTGTACATCTTGTAGTGCTATAGAAATGAGTAGTAGTTTCTTATACATTACCTGCAAGACTGAAAGCTATCGAGGCAGTGTACCTTTAGGTACTGCAACTGATCTCAGAGATTGTGAACTGTTAGTGATTGGTTGGCCAGTCTCCTTAGCCACTACTCAAGAAACCACAACTCAACCCCTCCGTCCCATTGAATTTCCACCTTATCTCAAATCTGTCTTTCTTTGCAAAGTTCCTTGAGAAAGTTATCCACAACCAATTTATTGAACATATTGAATCTAGCAATATCCTTCATCCATTCTAAGCAGGCTTCAGACCAAATCATAGCACCGAAACCCTCCTATTATCTTTGTATGATCTCAGCCGTACCACACCAGATCAATGCCAATCAGTAATTTTAGTGTCCTTAGATCTGTCTTCAGCTTTTGACCTCATTAGCCACACTCTGCTTCTTCAGCGACTTCAATCCATTTGTATATCTGGCATTGTCTGCTCTTGGTTTACCAGTTATCTTTCTAATCATTTCTACCATCTTCCTTTTCATGACAAAACCACAGATTCCCTTCCTTTTCTTTCTGGAGTACCACAAGGCTCTATACTGTCACCAGATCTCCTTAATATTTTTCTAGTCCCTCTACTCACTATTATCCAGGACTGTTTCTGCACTCATTTTGTTATGCAGATGACATTCAAATCTTCTCTAGGGTCTCAGACAGATCTCCAGTCTCAACTCTCAATAACTATCTCTCCAAGGTTTCCTAGCTCTCAGAGAACAGGTCCGTTCTCTTGAGGCTAGAGTTGCAGATTTGGTGGAGCCGAGGGAGAGAGAGAGACAGGTACATACAGGAGACCTACAGGGATGTTGTACAGAAGTACCACCTCCAGTCTTGCAGCCGCTGTGCTGCCTTGGAGGGAGGTCTTCTAGAAGGACAGCATCACCCTGGCGACGTACTCCTGTAGCCAGGACCTGCCCACTAGGGGATGCAATATCCTCTCGCACCAAGGGTACGTCTCCAAGAACTTCTGCCAAGATGGGAAGGGTTAGGAGAGCTGTTGTAGAAAGTGATTCAATCGTTAGGCATATACATAGTTGGGTGGTTGGTGGACATAAGGATTGCCTGATCACCTGCCTGCCTGGTGCGGTGGATGACCTCACGTGTCACCTAGATAGGATCTTAGTACTGGGGAGGAGCCAGCTGTCTTGGTACACGTGGTTACCGATGACATAGGAAAATGTGGTAGGGAGCTTCTGGAAGACAAATTTAGGAACTTAGGTAGAAAGCTGAAGTCCAGATCCTCCAGGGTAGAATTTTCAGAGATGCTCCCTGTTCTATGCGTAGGACCCAAAAGGCAGGCAGAGCTCTGAAGTCTCAATGCGTGGTTGAGAATATGGTGCAGGGATGAAGGATTTAGATTTGTTAGGAACTAGGCGACATTCTTGTTAAGGGGGAGCCTGCTACGAAAGGATGGCCTCCACCTTAACCAGGATGGAACCAGGCTGCTGGCACTAACTTTTAAAAAGGAGATTGAGCAGCTTTTAAACTAGAATGGCGAGGGAAGCAGACAGTCACCCGGGAGTGCACAATTTGGGGTGGAGTATCCTTGAAAGATACCATTGAAACAGGACATTTAGGCAACCTCAGTAGAGAGGTTTCAACAGTGATTAAATTTGCAGATGAAACAAAACTATTCAAGGTTGTTAAAATACATATGGACTGTGAAATATTGCAGGAAGACCTTAAGAAATTGGAAGAATGGGCATCAAAATGGCAGATGAAATTTAATGCGGACAAATGAAAGATGATGATCATTTGAAAGAATAATCCGAATCATAGTTACCCGATGCTAGAGTCCACCTTGGGAGTCAGCGCTCAAGACAATACACTGAAATCTTCTGCTCAGTGTGCGGCGGTGGCCAAAAAGGCAACAGGATGCATGTAATTATTAGGAAAGGGATGGGGAATAAGACTGAAAATAATATAATGTCTTTGTATTGCTCCATGGTGCGTCCGCACCTTGAGTATTGTGTTCAGTTCTGGTCGCTGTATCTAAAAAAAAAATATAGCAGAATTAGAAAAGGTTCAAAGAAGAGTGACCAAAATGATAAAGGGGATGGAACTCCTCTCTCGTATGAGGAAAGGCTAAAGAGCTTGAAAAAGAGACGGATGAGGGGAGATATGATTGAGGTCTACAAAATCCTGAGTGGTGTAGAATGAATAGAAGCAAGTCGATTACTTGCTCCAAAAGTACAAAGACTAGGGGGACACTCGAGGAAGTTACATGGAAATACTTTCAAAACAAATAGGAGGAAATATTTTTCCACTCAGCGAATAGTTAAGCTCTTGAATTCTTTGCTGGAGGATGTGGTAACAGCAGTTAGTGTATCTGGGTTTTAAAAGGTTTGGACAAATTGTTGGAGGAAAAATCCTTAGTCTGCTATTGAGACAGACATTGGAAGCAAATGCTTGCCCTGGCATTTGTAGTATGGAATGTTGCCACGATTTGGGTTTCTGCCAGGTACTTGTGACCTGGCTTGGCCACTGTTTGGAAAACAGGATACTAGGGCTAGATGGACCATTGGTCTAACTCAGTATGGTTACTATGTTCTTATGCTTTTCTTTCTTAATGCTGGTAAGTGTGGATTGATTCTTTTCTCTCCCACCCACCATTCAAGAATACCTGCCCCTCTGTTAGAAGCCACTACCTTAAGCTTTCAAGGATTCAGTCAAGATTCTGGGTGTCATATTCGACTTGGCTATGTCCTTCAAACCTCACAGAGATTCCATTCTTTGTGCTTCCTTTTTTGCTCTATGTCATCTTCGTTCTGTCTGCTCCATCCTGCCACATTTTTATGTCCATTTATACATGCACTGGTTGTTTCTCGTTTGGACTATTGTAACTCTCTTCTTGCAGGCTTACCTTTACAGAGTATAAAATGCTTAAAACTCATCCAAGCAACAGCAGTCAAATTACTTCACAATGCACAACTTTTTGATCATGTCACTCCTCTTCTGATTTCAGAACACTGGCTTCCTATTTTTTCCCAAATAAAATTCAAGATTCTAGTGTTGGTATATAAATCTAGGTCCCCTTCTGCCCCTCTCTATCTGAACAGGTATCTTATTCCATACTCTGCTTTATGTTGTCTTAGATTAGCTGGTAACAATCTTTTCTTACCACCACCCTCTTCTGTCTGTCTCACTAGTACTCACAATTCTGTTTTTAACTATTTAAGTCGTAAACTCTGGCATGAACTCCCATGTCAGATTCGGTATCAACCCAATATTGCATCTGTCAAGCTGCAACTAAAAACTCACATGTTCAGAACTGCACAATTTTGCCCTTCCCTTTTGCCCGATTTTTCTGATTTCCTCCCTCTTTTTTCTCTGTCTCTTCCCTCCCCCCTTCCTTCTTCCTCTTTTTCTCTTTTCAATTTCTATTTTTCTTCTATGCCTTATATATTACCTACAAACCTGAAAGCTATCGAGGCAGTGTGCATTTAGGTATTGCAATTGATCTCAGAGATTGGGCAGTAAGTGTTGGCCAGTCTTCTTAGCCATTAAAGGTTTGTGAAGAGAGCCAGGCCTTCACCTGCTTTCTTGAAATAGACATAAGTCTTGAGTTAGGTGTAGCCCCTCTGGAAGCAAGTTCCAGAATGTGAGGGCTAAAACTTGATGGCAAATGTCACATAGCCTGATTTCCTTTATTAAGGGCTTATTTAAGGGTGTTCCTTGAGAGGACCTTAGAGGCCTAAACGATTTTGTAAAAAGTCAACTTATTCTTTTAGGTACTCTGGCCTATTTCTTCTGAGGGTCTTGCAGATCAGAGAGAGTTTTAAATTTCACCCTGTACAGTACTGACAGCCAATGCAGACTTTGCAAGAAAGGTGTGAATGTGTTTATATCGCTTGCAATTCTCTTATCAGTCATGATACAGCATTCTGAATTAAACAGAGCCAATGCAACTCTTTGTGGTCAGACCTATGTACAGGGCCAGACTCGCCTTCTCAATCTGTGATTTCACAGTTGCTGCAGTTGATAGAAGCAGGTTTTAAAGGTTGCCTGGATTTGCGGGATCAAAGTAAGCAATGAGTCTAGCAGGATCCCAAGGAGCTGCTCATAATTTTCAAAGGGGATTTTGATGTCAGGTACCTGTTTGCTTGTGTTTTACTTGAGTTCAGGCAGAGTTTGCTATTTTTTGTCATTTGTGAGTTGTTAGCCAGGCAGTCAATTTACTCTAAGCTGTAGACAGATCTGGTTCATTGAGTATGAGTAGCTGTACATCATCGGCATAGTTATACAATTTTGTGTCCGTCAATTCAGCTAGAGGCTTGAGATAGATATTAAATATAATAGTTAACAATACGGATCCCTGTGGTACCCTGCAGTTCACTGTCCAAGATAATGATGTGGTGGTGTTAAAACAGAACTGACTGCTATTTTTGAGCACACCAAACCCTATACTGCCAGTCTGAAGTGACAAATAATTTAAGGTTGTGACTCAAGACCAGTGGAGCCTGCCAAGAAAAATGTTGTACTCCTGAAGAAAAATAAGCCAAACATTCAGATCCTTTCCTGCGATATGAGTGTAGTATATGTGAACACCAGCTATTGCAGCCAATATCTTTTCATAAACCCTTGACCCACTGAAGTAATGTGGCAAGTAAAGTTAAGGCAGTTGATTAAAAATTTCACGTGGGCCAACCTGCAGCATGTGGGTCAACCTGCAGCAGTTGACAATATGCTTTCACATTTTTAGTTTGGTCTCATGAAGCTTACAAATCGACCTCTATGTGGCAAACCCTTTAGTTTTATTGGAAACAGAAAATGACAGGGAGTTCCTGTCAAAGCCTACTCCAGCCTATCCTAATAAGTCTTGTCATTTGCAGGACCCAGACTGTAAAAGTTTGCCCAGCACTGTCCTCAGTTCCATCTACTGAAGTCGCCATTAAAGCCGTTTTTCATCCTAAACTTTCATTATTGTTGTATATCAATCTATTTTCTAGATAGAGGTCCTCTCTGTTCATCCCTCACCTTTTTGAATTCCATTACTGTTTTTGACTCTACTACCTCTAAATAATCTATTATACCATTATTACCTATTCACAATCCCCAATCCCCCCCCCCCCCCCCCCCCCACGATTTTCGTGTGCAACTTATTAATGAGCCAACTAGGGCCAATAATTTGCGTTAATTCGCCTTGATTAGGAATTACATGGACATCATATTCCATAATGCTATTGAGGCAGTGGACAAAGAAATTGTTAATTCTGTTTTAACTCTTCAGTTCTGTAAAGTAAAGTGGAGGAATGCCATATGGTTTAGATTATTTAGAAGTTTAACGTTTGGGTTAGAAAGGTCAGAGAGAGAAACTTTCTTTGACCCCTTGTGAGTGATGGATGGTTAAGGCTAGTTCATAGATATTATTTTACTACAGCTGGAGGCCATTAAATCTTGAGGGGATCAGCAAAGCCAGGCATATTGTAGTTTTAAAAGGATTAGTTTTAAAATGCTTAGAAGGAGATAGTGTAGATATTCCTGATGTTTAGATTTGTTTTATAAGGAATTCTGATTTCTGTTTATTGTAGAATATGTTTCATTCTGTGTAATTAATATGTAGAATATCTTTAAATCCAGTGTTACATATTTGCCTGACTTTTTAAAGTGAGCCTTTGTTTGCTGTTTAAAAGGTTATCATCTGGTTTGAATTATCCACAGTCCTAGCTAGTTCAATGTATGAAGCTAATAGGTGAAAGAGGTCAGGAAAAGTCTTGATTAATTATAGGTAAATGTAGGAATGGTCCTGAAAGTAATAACAAATCATATATGTATGCCATTAAGTAAGACTCGCCCCTTAGCCCCTAAATGAACCCAGTTTAAGCTATGACTGGGATTATGTGAATAATAATAAAATGTAAGAGTTCTGGTGCCCAATTGTCTAGTGTGAGGGGCCCCAGGTCATAGGTCAGTTAGGAAATATCAAACCTATGTAACTGATATTTTGGAAATATATGTATAGAGATGATTGGTTCAGACAGGGTAATTAATCTATTCTTTACCATCTGGAAAGTAAGGGGGGCTAGGAGGGGGTTAGAACTGTATATAACTGGGAGCAGAGGCAGCTTACGTTGGAACAGACAGAAGAAGGAGAGAAGAGAACTGAAGAGGACAGACAGAAGCCACAAAGACACAGAGAGCTGAGAAAGAGAAGAAGAGACTTAATGCTGATGTCCTACTTTGTTTGCTGGCAAATAAAGAAGATTTCTCCCTCATTCTGGTGTGTGCTGTTTGACTCCTGAAGTACCACAGATTCTGCTAACAATAGTGGTAATTCCTGCAACACTATGTGCGGAACTCCTAAAGCGTGTAATTTCAAGGGGGCATGGACACGGGCATTCCTAGAATTTACGAGCATTGTTACAGAATAGAACTGATCAGCGCCAGCATTTATACCAGCTTTCAGCAGGCATAACTGCCAGCGCCTAAAGTTAGGCGTTGTTTATGTGATTAGTGCTATTCTGTAAAGGATGCGGATCCTTTATAGAACAGAGCGCAGCACTGAAATGTTTCAGCGCTGATTTTTGGGAGCTATATACCACAAAGAGCTATACAGATATTTTTATATTCAAGTTCCAGAATACTTAAAAATGTTGAGGCATGGTTGCATATTAAAATAATTAACCTTATTCAAATGAACACAAATTGATAGCTTCTCTAATTACTATCTTTATGACGTCCTTTATTCATCTTAGATGAAAGCAAAATAGATGCAAAACATGTTTTACAATCATAAGCCCTCTGAATTTTTAAGACACCTACTTAAATAATTACCAATAATTAAACAGCTGTGCATGCTCAGGACATTAGGGGAATGGTATACTGTAAGATGCTATTAAGCCACATCTATTGCATAACATAAAATTGAAGCAGTTATGAAATCAACTAATGAGAAAATCAAAACAAAAATATACAATTGTTATATATCATTTTAAGTATCATTTCTGTACATATACATTGTTTTTTTTAGTTAAAGTTTTTTGTTTATTGGACAGCAGATCATTAAACATAGAAGTTAAACTGCAGCTATGTTATCTATGCATGACAGCAGCTACAGCCTCACCTAAGCAAATCCTTAATCAAAGTCTAGGAGCACACATGATTTAAAAACAATGTAATCAAATTGGGGCTGATATCCAACTGTGTGAGGGTTATAATGAAGCAACACCCTCAGAGCAGGGTCAGCTAATGATCGAGTGACAGCTGCAGAAGGCAGGATTTTCTCGTCAGCCAATAGGGTTCTGAGGGGCAGGGTTTTGATGAAAAGGATGGGTGGAGCTATGCCAGCTGATATAAAGGTGTGGCACAGGCAGTTGACAGTCAGTAGGAGCCTGGAAGCTGAGAAGCTAACCAAAGCCTCGGTCACCTTGACTGGAAGAACAGAGCAAGGTCTTCCCTAAGGTGGGAATGTTGTCAAGAAATGCCATTTACCTGAACCTTTTGCAAAATGTGGGTGAATGATAGCAACTGTTTTGGTTGTGATACTCAGGGTGGTTGGAAAAAGCAATATACTTTGGCTTTGGAGATTAAAGTCTGATATGAAGCAAAAGGATGCCTTTTGGGCCAAAACTATTAAGAAGTGCTAGAATTTTCTACAAGGAAGTAGCTGTGGCTGTCTTATGGGAGTGATGTTTTAAAGCTGCTGGAAAAAGGGGTTTGAGCCATGATGAGCTGTGATAGAATGAGTCTGTGTGGAAGCCTCCCGCCTGTGAAGTAAATCTTGACCTGGTGGGTATATACATATACTATTACTACTACTTATTTCTATAGAGCTACGACAGAGGGAGAAAAGGGTAGACCGAGGCATCACAAGGTAATGGAAATTGAAAGGGAGGTGAGGTGAGGTGAAGAGTAGGAAAGAGTGATGGAAGAAGGAGTGTGTGAAAGGAGGGAAGGGTATAGAAGAGTAATGCAAGGAGAGAATGAATGGAAAGAGGAGGGAGGAATAGGAGGGTGAGTGCTGGGAACGAATGCAAGGGGGACAGGAGGAAAGTGTGAATGCAAGGGCAGGGCAAAGGACAGAAGCAGAAGTATGGCAAGAGGAAAAACTAAGAAAGAGAAACTGGAAGTGGGAAGGGGAATGGAGGACAGTGCGCAAAGAGGGGTGGAAGGTTAAGAAAGTGAATACAATGGGCAGGGGAGAATACATGGGGGAGGGGAAAATAACATATAGAGCCATTTAAAATAAAGACACCTTTACATACAGTCTCTCCCTTGCTACCAGCCTATCGAGACAATTTTCTCTGTCTCTTCCTACAGGGATTCCCAAAACTGAGGAAAGGGAAACACATCATTGTGCCATAATTTAAGTGCGCACTTTTCAACTTGTTCTCATTCCATATCAGTACCTTCAACATGGGGTTTAACCAATATTGACTTCGGTTAGCTCGTGGGATCATATCAGACACCAATCTATTTTGTACAAATTAGGGTCACAGAACTCATGAAAATTTAGGGGTTGTTTATAAATAACAAATATCTCACAACCTGCAAGTTATTTTTGTATTGTTTGGTTCAATCTTTATATTTTATGGCTTACATTAAATTTCTAAGAATTTTATTTCAGTCTTCCAGTCTTCTTACATCTGATCTTTTCTAATCTACATGGATTGTTCATTACACCAATTTAAAAATTGTCTCCACATAACTTTTGCTTCCTATACACACCATTTTATCTTCAGGCATACATCATACACCACAGAATATGAAGACACACAAGGACCTTGGGCCCATCCAGTCTGCCCAAACACTTCTGGTTGGGTACCAAGAACTATCTGTAAGTTATCTTCACTTCTTTGAAGCCAAGATCTTCTGTATTTTGTCCTATCCTTTCTTAAAATCATCTACTGTTATTACCTTCACTACAGACCTATCTTTTTTTTACCTTTTTTTGGTTCTTATGTTTCAGGGCACATACAACTGCTGGCCCCTTTATATTGAAATAGATTGACTCGGGCCACCTTCTTTTGCCCTCACTTAACACTATTTTCATAAATGTAAGGATCCTTTCAGGACTCTCACTAGCCCCATACACTCCTAGATGCATGACCACACTTTCTTAATGTAGCTAGATATGTACCATCCTGCTACAACATCACGTGCTGGAATGAGTAGCGCTATCGAAATAAGTAGTAGTAGTAGTAGTAGTAGCAGTAGTTCTCACCTGCCCATATATAAGTCAGAGACCCCTAGTGAGTGTATGTTGGATTGGTGATGATGTATGGATTTGTGGTACTTGTGGCTTTTTTGGGCTCAGCCTCTGGGCTTAGTAGTGACTCCCAGCTTCTATAAAGGTCACAAAAATTGTTAATTGGCACTAATTAGAATCTGCGCGTGGATCTGTCTGTGTGCTATTTTTATAATACTGCATGCCTAAATTTTCTCACATGCAACTCAAAAGGGGGTATCGCCATGGAAGGGGCATGTGCGAATCAAGGGAGTTCCCAAAATTTAGGCACAGTGTTAAAGAATATTGGGGTTATGCATTCAATTTGCGCACCAGGATTTGCACCAGGTTGCAGCAAAAATAAGTCCTTGGGTGCGGGAATCCACAATAAGTGCTAATCTATAACGGGTGCTCAGCTTGGAGAACCCTTTTAAGATAGCACAGCACAGATTTTTCCCAGCGCCTAACTCTGGGCACCATTTACTGAATCTGGCCCTGAATGTATGATGTGAAGTCTCCTTCAATCTTAAAATAGATGCTTGTGTGAGAAACAGTATGTACAGGTCAAAGGTTTTGCAAACAACATAAATAATAAATTAAAAGCCCAACATGGCCATGTTTCAGCCTCAAGGGCTGCATCACAGGCATAAAAAGGCTGTTAAAAAAAAAAAAGACTGCTAGTTATAAAAGCATGACTAGAAGCATTCATACATTAATAATCAAATTAAAAGTAAAGCATCACAGCTCTTGATCATTTTAAAAGATCCTCGTGTCTTTTCCAGTTCTACACATGCATATCTTGTACATAAATATGAGATAATAAAAGACATGAGGAGGAGAAATTACATCAAAATGTATTTAAGAGGTGTAATCCAGCAGCATCACCTACTTGGTAAAAAAAACTATAAAAACAAAGAATAAACAACTAGTGATAGCCACATCAATAAAATCCTCCAAAGTAAAAAAAAAAAACTATTAAAAATCAGGATGGACCATGGCCGTGTTGGAGTTTTAGTTTTATTTAATTATATTGTGGTGAATAAATTTTGGTGACAGATGTTCTTCCTTTGGTCTGCTGTTTGTTTGCACCATCTTGGATCTTGCAGATCACCTGCCTTCTTGTTTCTTCAAGCCAGAGGTTTTGCCACCCCTCTGCCTGACTGCAAGAATCCAAGGAATGAACTGGACAGCTTGAGCCACAAGCTGAGGAGACAAAGGTGCGAGAGATACCCAGCAGCTTATCTACAGGAGAAAGTATCGTGGGAAAACATTCCTATCCAGAATGAGAAAGTATGGAAAAAAGATCCCGGAGTAGAGGGACTGAGACATTTCATTCAAGAGGGATTAAGTCTGTCCAGCCAGCAGGAAACTCCAACCCTAAAGACTGATCCTTAAGAGAGAGATACGACTGGCAAAAGCGCAAGCAGAAGAACAAATGGCTAGAAATGTAAGGAGGGGTGACAAAAATTTCTTCAGGTATATTAGTGAAAGAAGAATGACTAAAAAGGGAATTGTGAGACTAAAAGATACTGCGAACCACTATGTGGATAATGATGAAGAAAAAGCAAATTTGCTAAATAGATACTTTTGTTCTGTTTTCACAGAAGAAAATCCTGGAGAAGGACCGCGAGGGACTGGAAATAGTACAAATGAGAATGAAGTGGATAGAGCACTGTTCACGGAAGAAAGTGTGTATCAACAACTTGAAAAGCTAAAGGTGGACAAAGCCATGGGACCGGATGGGATCCACCCCAGGATATTGAGGGAGCTCAGAGAGGTTTTGGCGGGTCCTCTTAAAGATTTGTTTAATATATCCTTGCAGACGGGAGAGGTTCCGAAGGATTGGAGAATGGCAGAGGTGGTCCCTCTACACAAAAGTGGTGATAGGGAAAAAACTGGAAACTACAGGCCGGTAAGCCTCACTTTGGTTATTGGAAATGTAATGGAAGCAATGCTGAAGGAAAGGACAGTGAATTTTGTGAAGATGAGGCTTCTGTTCCCACTATCCAGCAGGCCTCACTGGCCTGTGGCCTCTGAACAGAACTCCAAACAGTCTCTTCCTAACATCCTGAGCAATCTAACCTCAAGCTCCTGGCCCCCTTTGTCACTCAGGGTGAGCTGGTTCTCAGTATGCAAATTATATGCAGATTAGCATGTTATCCTTTCACGCTCAGGGTGACCTGGTTCTCCAGAGGCAAAATTAAACAGGTCTTACCAACAGCATATTCAGGCAAATTCTTTATTCCAGCCCCTAGGTACAGTTCTTCTAGCTTAAATACTTTATACATTTACATATCTTCACACTGAGCTTCCCCACACAGATTCCTGGGCTCAGCATTGACCTCAATACTTTGGAGACTTCTAACCACAGGCTTTGCAGCCTGCTTCTCAGTACTGGGACACAAAGCCCTACTTCTTCTTTGAACACACAGTTCCTCTAAGTACTGAGGCTACCCAGTCCAACACTAATGCTTTAGGGACTTCCTACCCCAGGCTGTTTTTCTTCCTTGAGCACACAGTCCACCACAAGTCCATAGGGTTTAGCCAGTTCTTTCCAGGGGGATTCTCCTTCTTCAGCTACCACCTCTCTTCCTTTCCTTTCACATCTCAGGTGGGGTATAAAGTGGTTAATTAGCTACACAGGACCCAGCCCATAACCTCCTACACCTGTGGACCTCCCAGGGCTCTCCCCGGTCCTAGCGACCTCCATCTATTCTCCTAGCGCCCTCTAGTGGCCTACCCCAGACATCCTGGACATTTTTAGGACAGCCTCTTATTTATCACAATTTCCTGGAAGCCAATAAGTTGCAAGATCCGAGACAACATGGTTTTACCAAAGGGAAATCGTGCTAAACGAATCTCATTGAGTTCTTTGATTGGGTGACAGGAGAATTGAACCAGGGACGAGCTATGGACGTAATCTACTTAGATTTCAGCAAAGCTTTTGACACGGTTCCCCACAGGAGGCTCTTAAATAAACTGGATGGGCTGAAGAAAGGACCTGAAGTGGTGAACTGGATTAGAAACTGGTTGATGGACAGACGCCAGAGGGTGGTGGTGAATGGAATTTGCTCGGAGGAGGGAAAGGTGAGTAGTGGAGTGCCTCAGGGATCGGTCCTGGGGCCGATTCTGTTCAATATATTTGTGAGTGACATTGCCGAAGAATTAGAAGGTAAAGTTTGTCTATTTGCGGATGATACTAAGATCTGTAACAGAGTGGAAACCCAGGAGGGAGTGGAAAACATGAAAAAGGATCTGAGGAAGCTAGAAGAATGGTCTAAGGTTTGGCAATTAAAATTCAATGTGAAGAAATGCAAAGTGATGCACTTAGGGAATAGAAATCCACGGGAGACGTATGTGTTAGGCGGGGAGAGTCTGATAGGTATGGACGGAGAGAGGGATCTTGGGGGTGATAGTATCTGAGGATTTGAAGGCGACGAAACAGTGTGACAAGGCGGTGGCCGTTGCTAGAAGGTTGTTAGGCTGTATAGAGAGAGGTGTGACCAGCAGAAGAAAGGGGGTGTTGATGCCCCTGTATAAGTCGTTGGTGAGGCCCCACCTGGAGTATTGTGTTCAGTTTTGGAGGCCGTATCTTGTTAAGGATGTAAAAAGAATTGAAGAGGTGCAAAGAAAAGCTACGAGAATGGTATGGGATTTGCGTTACAAGACGTATGAGGAGAGACTTGCTGAACTAAACATGTATACTCTGGAGGAAAGGAGAAACAGGGGTGATATGATACAGACGTTCAAATATTTGAAAGGTATTAATCCGCAAACGAACCTTTTCCGTAGATGGGAAGGCGGTAGAACGAGAGGACATGAAATAAGATTGAAGGGGGGCAGACTCAAGAAAAATGTTAGGAAGTATTTTTTCACGGAGAGAGTAGTGGATGCTTGGAATGCCCTCCTGCGGGAGGTGGTGGAATGAAAACGGTAAAGGAATTCAAACATGCGTGGGATAAGCATAAAGGAATCCTGTGCAGAAGGAGCTTAGTCAAGATCGGGAGGCGGGGCTGGTGGTTGGGAGGCGGGAATAGTGCTGGGCAGACTTATACGGTCTGTGCCAGAGCCGGTGGTGGGAAGCGGGACTGGTGGTTCGGAGGCAGGGATAGTGCTGGGCAGACTTATACGGTCTGTGCCAGAGCCGGTGGTGAGAGGCGGGGATAGTGCTGGGCAGACTTATACGGTCTGTGCCCTGAAGAGCACAGGTACAAATCAGAGTAGAGTATACACAAAAAGTAGCACATATGAGTTATCTTGTTGGGCAGACTGGATGGACCGTGCAGGTCTTTTTCTGCCGTCATCTACTATGTTACTATGTTAATGAAAGGGATCACAGGCAAAACTGAAGAAGTCATACAGACTATCCAGTACTTGCTTAATGTGGAAAATACACTACCTGATAGAAAACACTGATTTTACACCAATCTTCAGTAAAGTCAGTTGAAGCTCCCCACAGTGGTCTTTCTTTCTGTGTAAAGAAGGAGAAACCTATGCCTGGGCTTTGAAAGGACATACCTTCTCCCAGGAGAGAACCTGTTTCCTTGGATAAGAGTGTGTGTGCCGAGTGAAGGAAGGGAGAGAACCAGGAGACAAATATTCTGAGGGCCCTTTGGAGTGGGAGCCATCAGATGGCATGCCACAAGATGACATACTCCTACATAAATGATACAAAACACTTCTTTTCAATTACAAGTTTACATAATCCTTCTAACTGCATGCTGGTTTGACCCTGATCTAATGATGACATTTCTTTGTCATTTATTGTCAGTATATCTACTACTACTTATTTCTATAGCGCTACAAGACGTATGCAGCGCTGTACACTTGAACATGAAAAGACAGTCCCTGCTCGACAGAGCTTACAATCTAATTAGGACAGACAAACAGGACAAACAAGAGATAAAGGTATATTAAAGTGAGGATGATAAAATAAGGGTTCTGAACAAGTGAATAAGGGTTAGTAGTTAAAAGCAGCATCAAAAAGGTTGGCTTTTAGCTTAGATTTGAAGACAGCCAGAGATGGAGCTTGACGTACCGGCTCAGGAAGTCTATTCCAGGCATATGGTGCAGCAAGATAAAAGGAACGGAGTCTGGAGTTAGCAGTGGACGAGAAGGGTGCAGATAAGAGATATTTGCCCTGTGTAATATTTTCAGTTTTTCCTTGTGGCACCTTATCAAGTGTTTTAAACTGAAAACATAACACAGTAAGTAACAGCTGAAGGTTTGAACTTACCTCCTCATCGTCGTCATCGAAGATAACTCCTCTGGAGCTCTGTGAGCTTCTCTTACTGTAGGATGAGGATGTGCTTGATGTCCTGAAAAGAAGAAAAATAAGATCTAACACACCATTTCCTTTTTACGACTATTTTGATAATGAATGAGAAAGCCTGGGTAAATTCAAAGCCATGAAACTTGACATAAAGTCAGATATCTTAAGTCATTCCCTTATCCTTTGTTTGTTCTCATTAGATTGTAAGCTCTGTGAGCAGGGACTGTCTCTTCATGTTCAAGTGTACAGAGCAAATGATATCGTAGTGATAAAGTGGATCAAACTGGCAGAGGAGTAACATTGTATGTTAAGGAGGGCCTTGAATCAAATAGATTGAGAAATTTGCAGGAAAAAATGCACATCTTGGAATTCCCATAGATTGAAATTCCATGTGTAAAGGGGAAAAGGATAGCGATAGGAGTGTACTACTGTCCACCTGGCCAGGATGAACAGAAATTAGGGAGGCTAACAAACTGGGGAACACAATAATAATAGGTGGTTTCAATTACCCCGATATTGATTGGGTAAATAGAACATCAGGGCATGCTAGGGAGGTAAAATTATTTGACAAAATCAAGGACTGCTTTATGGAGCAGTGGAACAGGAGCCAAAAAGGAGGAAAAATTTCAGACCTAGTCCTTAGTGGAGCACATGATCAGGTGCAGGAGGTAATAGTGATGTGGCAACTTGATAACAGTGATCATAATATGATAAGATTTGATATTGGCTTTGGAGTAAACATACACAGGAAATCCAATACGTTAGCATTTAACTGTCAAAAAAGAAGACTATGATAAAATGAGAAGAATGGTGAAAAATAAACCTTAGAGGAGCAGCTGCAAATGTCAAAAATGTACATCAGGTTTGGATGCTGTTCAAAAATACCATCCTGGAAGCCCAGGCCAAATATATTCTGTGTATTAAAAACAGAAGAAGGAAAACCAAACAGTCGGCATGGTTAAAAAAAATGAAGTGAAGGAAGCTATTACAGCTAAAAGAAAATCCTTCAGAAAATGGAAGAAGGATACGACTGAAAATAATAAGAAATAACATGAGGAATGGCAAATCAAATGCGAAGTGCTGATAAAGAAGGCATGAAACCAGATCTACCCACAGCCTTTCTGAGAAGCTCCGAGAGAAGAGGACAGTGAACGCTATTTTGCTTTGTGCTTTGGGAAAGATTGGGGTTTAAAGGAGGAATTGTAGGTTAGTGTTAGGCAAAATAAAAATATAAAAAGAAAATTTTATCAACTAATCTCCATAGTCTTTTCCACTTAGTTTTAAAAACTTTGTACCACAGCATTAACAGATAGAATCTAGCAGGCACTGCAGGATCTAATTTAGTCTTCCCACCCACCCCTAGGACAACTCTTCATTTATAGTCAGTTAATGTAATTAGGGTAACAAGCAAGGAGTGCTCTTACAGAGTTTTAAATACATTTCATTACCATCTAAGAAGGAAACACTAAATAAATCATACAATATAAACTAAAAGACACTTTTATATTAGGCTAATATCCTTAATACAGTAGCAAGTTTTAAATTATTGAAAAACTCAAAAACACTAAGATGGAGAGAGCAGTCCAGCAGTGAGAGGGGTGCTATCCAGTCTTTTGCATTGAGTATCCCATGTATGATTATCTCCCAGTTGGTGAGATGTCATATGTGTGTGCCCGATGCAAAGAGCTCCTAGCTCTCAGAGAACGTGTCCGTTCTCTTGAGGCTAGAGTAGCAGACTTGGTGGAGCTAAGGGAGACAGAGAGGTACATAGAGGAGACCTACATGGATGTTGTAGAGAAGTCCCACCTCCAGTCTAGTAGAAGGAGAGCATCACCCTGAAGTAGGAAGTACTCCTGTAGCCAGGACCTGCCCACCAGGATATGTACTATCCTCTAGCATCAAGGATACGTATCCAAGTGCTGACCGGGAGGGAAAGGTTAGGACAGCTGTTGTAGTTGGTGATTCAATCATTAGGCATATAGATAGCTGGGTGGCTGGTGGACGTAAGGATCACCTGGTGACTTGCCTGCCTGGTGCGAAGGTGGCAGACCTCATGCGTCACCTAGATAGGATTCTAGATAGTGCTGGGGAGGAATCGGCTGTCTTGGTACATGTGGGTACCAATGACATAGGAAAATGTGGGAGAGAGGTTCTGGAAGCCAAATTTAGGGTCTTAGGTAGAAAGCTCAAATCTAGATCCTCTAGGGTAGCATTTTCTGAAATGCTACCCGTTCCACGCACAGGGCCCAAGAGACAGGCAGAGCTCCGGAGTCTCAATGCGTGGATTAGATGATGGTGCAGGGAGGAGGGTTTTAGATTTGTTAGGAACTGGGCAACATTCTGGGGAAGGGGGAGCCTATTCCAAAAGGATGGGCTCCACCTTAACCAGGGTGGGACCAGGCTGCTGGCATCAGCATTTAAAAAGGAGATAGAGCAGCTTTTAAACTAGAAATGGGAGGGAAGGCTGACAGTCGCTCAAAAGCGCATGGTTCGGGATAAGGTATCTTTCAAAGATATCACCAAAACAGGGAAGATAGATAGTGAGGTTGCAAAAGAGACCGTAGTAGATCAGGTGTCCTTAAATAAAAATAAAAATCAGACAAAAGATTGCAAATTAATACTGTCAAGTACTGAGCATGATGTAAATAGGAACAACAAACAGTTTGAAATGTCTATATGCAAATGCCAGGAGCCTAAGAAATAGGATGGGAGAGTTAGAATATTTTATTTGTTACATTTGGAGAGCCTGGCTTATATTCCCACCTTTTTTGTTTTACATTTCACGCACCGTGGGATCTATTGAGTTCTCCATATTTTTGTGGATTCTCTTTTTACATTTGTATCCCACATTTCCCCACCTATTTGTAGGCTCAATGTGGCTTACATAGTACCGAAGAGCGTTTGCAGACTCCGGTGTGAACAAATACAAAGTGATGTTGTGGTAAGATAAAGTTCATGTGGCACAGCCACATTAGGGCATCGTATAACGGAAGAGTTGTGTTATGTCCATTATGTACTTTATTTTTACTGTGTTGCAGAGATCAGGCATTTATGTTGGATCGGTAGGGTATGCCTTTTTAAACAGGTTAGTTTTTAGTGTTTTCCGGAAGTTTAGGTGATCGTATGTTGTTTTCAAGGCTTGTGTGTTCTTTCTTTGTTGAGTTTTAGTTGAAATGCGTTAGCCCAAGAGTCCAAGCTGAGCTTGATTTCGTTGGTGATTTCTGCCAGGTTAGATTTGTAAGCAATGTATATTGTGACATCGTCTGCATAGATGAAAGGGTTAAAGCCTTGGTTGGATAAGGACTTGGCTTGTGGGGTCATCAGTAGGTTGAAGAGGATCTGTGATAGCGGTGATCCTTGTAGTACTCCACAGTCTGCTTTCCACGGTGATGATATGTTTGAGTTTGATTTTACTTGATATGTTCTTGTGGTTAGGAAACCCTTGATCCAGCAAGTACGTTTCCACTGATCCCAAACTTATCTAGTAATCTTATTAATATATTATGGTTTACCATGTCGAATGCACTAGACATGTCAAATTGGAGGAGGAGGATGTTTTTGCCTATTGCTATTTCCTGCTTGAATTTGGCTAGAAGAGTGAGTAGTACTGTTTCTGTGCTGTGGAGGGGGCGAAAACCTGACTGTGATTCGTGTAACATTGAGAATTTGTTTATATAATCTGTAAGTTGTTTGGCTACCATGCTTTCCATCAGTTTGACTAACAACGGGATGGATGCTACTGGACGGTAGTTAGTGATTTCATTTGTTTTTTTTCTTGGTGTCTTTTGGTATCGGAGTGAGTAGGATATTGCCATTTTCCTTAGGGAAGAGACCTTGCTGAACCATGTAATTTAGGTGGGTTGTGAGGTCTGCTATGAAGCGGTCAGGGGCAGATTTCATTAGGTAGTTGGGACAGGTATCTCGTTTGCAGTGAGTGTCGGAGAACCTGCTGATCGCCTGTGTAACTGTATTGATGGTAAGTTGGGTGAAGTTTAACCAGGTTCGATCTGCCGGGTATTCTCCAGTGGTTGGGTCCAGCTCATTAAGGAAGTTTTCGATGTCAGTGTTGTCATGAGGTAGCGTGTTGCGTAGGTTTACAATTTTTTCATTGAAATACTTAGCAAGTTTATCTGCTGATGGGATGTCTGTATGCGTTGTAGTGACCAAGTTGGTGTCTAGGAGTTTGTTCACGAGTTGGTATAATTTCTTCGTGTCTTTGTAATCTGTCCCTATTTTAGTTTTATAGCATGATCTTTTGGTCTGTCTTATTCCGTATTTGTATTTTCTTTGTGATTGTTTCCATGTGCTGAGTGTGATCGTCTTTTGTTTTTCTCCATGCTCGTTCGAGTTTCCTGGATTGTGTTTTTAGCTTTTTCAGTTCATCGTTGAACCATAGTATCGAGTTATGCTTTCGTGAGGTTCTTGTTTGTAAGGGTGCTATTTCATCTAGTATGCATTTGCATCTTTTATCCCATTCCATGAGGAAGTATATGGAGTCTGTTTGTGCTGTCCATTCATTGTTGTATATCAGTTGCCAGAATGTTTTTGTGTCTAGTTGACCTCTTGTGCTGTAGGATGTGTAATGTTTTGGAACTGATCAACATCGTAGGAGCCGAGGACGGGACGGTGACCGATGATGGTGCTTCTTCGCCTTCGCTCGAAGCACGTCAGCGGTACCTCCCGGTACCAAAGAGGAGGACATGGAATCCACACATCTCCTTGGGGCTGGGTCCGAAGAGGGGCAGTCCCGGGGGGTCTGTACCGCAGGAGCCCTCGAGGAAGGTGGAGAACCACTTGATGGCTCACTGCTACCAGCTTGGAATCTCTGGACAGCCATCACCTGCGCTCCGGACGTCGACGCACCCTCCGATGCCAACATCGGTACCGGCGATGACCTCGGTACCGCTGGCTCCGTCGACGTATTGGACTGGGCTCCGAACAACAAGTTCCACTGAGCCGATCTTACTGCCTGGGTCCTCTTTTTCAGCTGAAGACACAGTGTGCAGGCGTTGGGACGATGACCAGCCCCCAAACACTGAAGACACGAGACGTGCCTATCAGTGAGCGAGATTGTCCGGCTGCACCACGTGCACTTCTTGAAGCCGCTGGCAGGCTTTGAGGACATGGGCGGAAAAATCGCGCCAGCGAGGTCAAAATTCGCGATTGTGCCGAAAACAGACACCAAAAAAAGGAAAAAAACCCGCATGGGTGGCCAAATTGGCCGCTCACGACAAAGAAAGGAAACTTACGGGGAAAACCTAAAGAACTAAAGGAAACTTTTTTTTTTTTAACAGAAGAACACGAAAACGCAGCGGGGACCTCTCTGGGACACAGAACCGCCGTAAAACAGCTGTCCTGAGCCGCGGAAAAGAAGAGACTGAGGAGCACGCTCGCACTACGGGCGGGAAGATGGTTCGCGCATGTCCACGCGGGGGCTAGCAAAATTTGTTGCTAGGAAGATCTTCCGACCTGGGGCTGCCGTCAGACGTCACCCAATTGTGAGAACAAGCAGCCTGCTTGTTCTCGGAGAACTAAGTTTAGCATTCATTTTTCAGAACCAAAACCAAGTGCTCTAACTAGAATCCATAAAGAGAAATCTCCCATTCCCATATAATTCTAGCCATGTCTCACTTTGGGCTTGGAGGCATATCCAGTGATAGTCTTAGGGTAAACTTCTCTAAGAATTCTCTTATTGATTGATCAATAGCATAGGCGCCCGGTATAAGAGGCTTGGGGAGGCTAAGCCTCCCCAGCCAGAAGTGCAGCAAGGGCGGGGCGGACCGCCCGGGTGCAACTCCTGCTGCCTTGAACATCTCCCTCCCTTCCCCCCCCCCCCGACTGGTGCGTGGACCTGCGATCTTTACCGCTCCCCCCCCCCCCCGACTACTGCGGTATCGCTCTCCCCCTCCGCTCCTGTCCTGTCACGTCGTCTTTGAACGTCGAGGATTCCTTCCGGTAGCAGCAGCAGCAGCATCGGCAATCATGTAAGCGTTGCTTTCAGCCTGCCCCGGAAGCACTCTCTGGACAGCGTCCCTCCTACGCAGGAAACTGCACAGAGAGTGCTTCCGAGGCAGGCTGAAAGCAGCGCTTACATCATTGCCAATGCTGCTGCTGCTGCTACCGGAAGGAAGCCTCGAAGTTCAAAGACATGACAGGAGCGGAGGGGGGAGAGCGATACCGAACTAGTCCGGGGAGGGGGGGAGCGATGCATCATGCCAGCCAGCTGCCAGACCAAAGGGAAAGGGGGTAGAGAGAGGAGGATGTGAGGTGCCACATCTAAGGGGAAGAGGGAGGAAGGAAAGCAATGGCAGGGAATGGGAAAAGGGGTGTGGAGAAAGAAGTGAGAGTGATGGAAGCAAGAAGGGGAGGGAAGAGGAAGGTGGGATGCATGAGGACGCTGGAGGAGAGAGAAAGTGGAAAAGTGCAGGGGAGAGCCAGGGACATGCAAAAGAGCAGGGGGGAGTCAGAGAGAGAGATGGGGAGAGAAAGAGGGGAACATGGGCAGGAGAGAGAGAGAAGCTGCTGGGGAGAAACTGGGGGAGACCCTAGCTGTCAGACGGAGAAATGCTGAATGAAAGGAGGGAGAAAGAGGGAAGACACTGGACGTAAGGGTAGGGAGGGAAAGAGGAAAGACACTGGAAGGATGGGGATAGAGAGAACATGCTGAATGGAAAAGGGTCGAGAGAGAGAACTGTTTAGAAGGAAGGGGAGATAGAGGGAGACAATAGACGGAAGGATTGGGAGAGGGTAATGGGTAGAAGGATGGAGAGAGAAAGAGGGATGACACTGGATGGAAGGGTAGAAGGGAAAGAGGGAAGGTGCTGGACATGGATGGATGGAGGGGAGGGAAGAGAGGAGAAATGTTGGACCAGGATAGAGGGAAGGAAAGACAAAGGAAGGAGATGCACACGGATGGAGTGGAAACATGATCAAAAATGCACACATTTAACAGCACTGAAATTCAAATAATAGATATAATACGATGTTGGAATAATACTAATGAAATATCTAATAAGCACACATTAGAACGTTTAAATAACATAGCTACCATACTAATGCTTTTCTATAATACAGTTTACCATATAGCTGAGGGGCCAAGTGCAGATATATATAGATGGGGACAAGATGAGTGGTACAGAGACAGTTGGGATAAATAGGTGGCTACACTCAAGGCAAGTTCTTGATACAGTTAAAGAAGATATAAGGAACTGATCTAAATTACAGAGAGGCATATTTTCAAAGCACTTAGCCTTCCAAAGTTCCATAGGTTTCTATGGAACTTTGGAAGGCTAAGTGCTTAGAAAATATGCCTCAGAGTGTCAGAAACTAGTCCAGGTGCAGAATGTGTGTATATAGTCAGTTGAGCTAATACTGGGGAAGATACAAAATTTAGAAGTATTCTATCTTATTAAACGTGTCCTTAAAAATAAAGTTTTTAAAGCTTTCCTAAAATAAATAAAATGTTGAATTTTCCTTATAACTAAAGGGATAGAATTCCAGATAGTTGATAAAAGAAACTCGCTGAAAGAATAGTCTTATGTTTTAGACCTTGAGGACTCGGGAAGTGTAATTGAAATTTATCATGTAAGCCTCTAGTCCTACTGGACATCTGTACCAAGTTAGATAAATAGGCTGGAGCACACCCATGAAGGATTTTAAATTCTAATACGCAAAACTTAAAAGGGAACTCATGCCTCCATTGGTAACCAGTGGAGGGCTATCAACAAAGGAGAAATTCTGTCACTTTTGTGAGCAGAGTAAATCAGGCGTGCCATGTGTGTTATACCATTTGAATTCTTTTCATCAATTTTCTTCGACATTCAGCACAGATGCAGTGACTATAATCTAGAGTAGATAGAACTAGGCTCTGAACAACAAGTCTAAAAGTATAAAACTCAAGCATATTATGAATCTTTCTGAGTTTTTTCATCAGAAAGAAGGACTTCTTTACAACCGCATTCACATGAGACTCTGAGATCCAGATAAAGTAACACCCAAAATCTGCATATTATCTTTGAATACAAAATGCTGACTGGCTGATTTCAATAAATTGCTATTCCAAATATCATCTACATGCCCCCAAAAAAGAAATTTAGTTTTATCTTTATTAAGTTTCAGAGCACGTGCATTAACCCATGTTTCCAAAAGCAGAATGCATTCCTTTATTTTGACAATAGCAGCATCTGTTGTATCTGCGAATGGTAGCAAAACTGTTATATCATCAGTGCAGCTGAAAATTTTAAATCCAGCTGAACTCATAATAAAAACCAAGAGACAACATAATAATATTAAACAAAGTCGGTGACAAGGGAGAGCCTTGTGGCACTCCACAACTTGCACGACAGGGCTCCAAAAAGCCATTTCAAAATTTCACTGAGTAATTCCTTGTGGTGAGGAAGCCGTTTAGCCATGCCAAAAAAACATGAACTAGGAACCATTTGGTATCGAGTATAAGAATCTCCAAACAATCTAACAGGCCCAAATTTCACAGCTACCTTTTAAAAAAGTCCAAGCCTTTATTCTGCTCCTAGGTAAATGCTCCTATTTTATCTTTGTTAGAGCTTCAATATCACCCCAGGTTTGGCTAATATCACTCAAACGGAAAATGCTAAGGTAAGGCCCCTAATTCTGCAACAGGTAACAAATTCACCACACTTCCATCTCCTGGTACAATGCTATAGCAGAAAGAATGGTATTGCAGCAGTGTTTTGCAAAGTACCTCTAAGTTCACAGAAACAGAGCACTGGGCCTACCTTTGATCGACTTTGGAAGGACGAGTAAATGAAACCTCTTCCACATCAGAGTCGTCATCCTCGATGTCCTATAAATACATACATACTCATAGGGTTTAATGCAGTTTTATTTCAGTGCCATTACATACAAAAGGTGCCAGAGCTTTAGGCATACAAATCTATCTTATGCATATTCATTAGTGATATCCTGAAAACCCGACTGGCTAGTGGTCCCCCAGGACAGGTTAGAGAACCACTGTTCTAGAATTCCTTTTCAGTAAACATAATCTTGTCCCTTTTTCCTCTTTTGTAGTTGTGTACCAATGTTTAAGCACATTTTATGTCTTTTGAAATACCAGAATATTTCTAGAATTGCTTGTAAAGCATACTTTGCTATGAGAAGCACTTGTTTATACCTGAAACAATAAGAAAAGCTGCACTTTTACAATTCACAAGCTAATTTTTTCATCTTCAAATAATTCATCAGGTCAGCTAAACAATTTATTTTTATCAAAAGGGGAAACAAATGCTCACCTCTGAATAATTCTTAGCAGAAATATTTCTTGAAGATGGCTGTCTTGAAATTTTCAAGGCTGGAATGAAGACATGAAAAATTTATTTAGCTTATTTATATAAAACAATTATGGCAAAAACTGACAAAGTACAGCTACGACTTAATGCAATTAAGTGCAGTGTCATGTATTTGGAATAAAGAAACCCAAGGGAGATTAGATATTGGTGTGAACAAAAACAGAAGAGAAATTGTGAGATGATCATAGTTGATGTGAAAGTTGCAGACCAGCACAACAAAGCAGTGGCTACAGCCACTGGAATTCTCAGATGCACATACAGAAGTAAACCCAGCAGAAAATGGAGGTAATAATGCCTCTGTACAGGTTACTGGCAAGATGTCAACAGCAGGACATGTATTTCTAGAAGCCACACCTCTGAAATGATGAAGAGTAGAAGCAGTCCAGAGAAAGGCAACAGTAATGGTGCAGAATCCGTACCCATTAAAAATTTTATTTTCCCTCGAGGCGCGCTGACGTTGAAGTGAAGTCAGCAGGCTCAGCTCGGTTCCAGCCTTCGTTCCGTTCCTTTGCATCATGGCTCCGCCCTGGCCTGATGTATTTCCTGTTTGCGCGAGGGCGGAGCCATGATGCGAAGGAACGGAACGAAGGCTGGAACCGAGCTGAGCCTGCTGCCTTCACTTCAACGCCAGCGCGCCTCGAGGGAAAATAAAATTTTTAAAGGCAGGGCGGCGGCGCAGGAAGGAAACCAGGGCTATCGGGGAGCAGAGCTGCAGAGGGCAGACGGATGATGGACGACCGGGGGAGCGCTGGAAGAAGGCAGATGGAGGGGAGGAGAAGGGCAGGGGGGAGACAAGGGTTGCTGGACATGGGTGGGTGGATGGAGGGCAGGGGAAGGGAGGGTCGCTGGACATGGGTGGATGCAGGGCAGGGAGGCGAGGAGGGTCACTGGACATGGGTGAATGGAGGGCAGGGGGAAGAGGAGGGTTGCTGGACATGGGTGGATGGAGGGCAGGGCGGGAGAGGAGGGTCACTGGACATTGGTGGATGGAGGGGAGAGGAGGGTTGCTGGACATGGGTGCATGGAGGGCAGAGGAGAGGAGGGTTGCTGCTGGACATGGATGGAGGAGAGGGAAGGGAGAGAGAAGAAATGCTGGACGTGGATGGAGGGGAAGGAAGAGTGAGGAAGAAGATGAGAAGAGGGAAAAGGAAGAGAGGAGAATAACTGCACATGGATGGAGAAAATAGGCAGAAGCTGGATCCACTGGACAGTCAAGTCTGCGGAGGACCCAGCTTTTACTTACAGATGTGGGGCAAAAAATGAAGAAGAAAGGAGGAAAGTAAAGAAATAAATGGAAAGGAAGCCCTGGAAATGGAGTTAAGAGGACAGATAGCAGCAGAATCAGATTCTGGGCCGGCATGATCAGAAAAACAAAGTCACCAGACAACAGAGGTAGAAAAAATCATTTTATTTTCATTATAGTGTTTGGAATATGTCCACTTTGAGAATCAGGTGCTCAACATTAAAAGTTTATTTTTATTTACTTATTTATGGCATTTTATCCCACATTAAACATGAATTAGATTGCCCCCCTCCCCCAGGCTCTCTCCCCGGCTATAGCCAGCTCTGCAATTTGGGGGGGGGGGGGGGGCACAGAGGTGGACCGGGTAGAGAGCCTGTTAAACATTTACCAGCACACCACTGCATAAGCCCCAGGAAATGAGACTCAGGACCTAATTGTGAATGCTTTAAATGGAGGGCTTGAGGAAGAGGGGAAGGGGAAAGCAGTGGAGGAGTGGCCTAGTGGTTAGGGTGGTGGACTTTGGTCCTGGGGAACTGAGTTCGATTCCCGGCACAGGCAGCTCCTTGTGACTCTGGGCAAGTCACTTAACCCTCCATTGCCTGCCGCATTGAGCCTGCCATGAGTGGGAAAGCGTGGGGTACAAATGTAACAAAAAATAAAAACCTCAAAATAATGTAGAAAAAGCCTGCATTTTTTCATTTGAATGGAAGTTCTAGAATTACATGCTATAAGGTTCAAAAAGAGCAGACAAGTAATATTTGGAAATATTTCTTCCCAGCTATAGTGGCAGTGGCAAGTAACAGCCTTCCAGGTAAATGTGTTGGAGATAGAAATAGAAACAGAATTCAGGAAAGCATGAGATAAGCTATAAAAACAACGCATGACTTGACAACCTTCCGGAAGTTATTGAAGACGCACCTGTTCGAAGAGACTTACAATAAAAATCCTCCTTAATGATTTGATTCCATTCTACATATAAACCAACTAATACTGATCCCTTCTAATTTGATTATGTTAATCACATTATCACTATTGGTCACTATATCTTACCTGTTTTATTTTGTGTTATGTAAATAATTCTACTGACCTATCTACCTAATTTCTTACACAGTAATATGTTAAATTAGACCATACCTCTTACTCTGTTTATGATTATACCTTTTGCAACATAGTGTAAGCCACATTGAGCCTGCAAATAGGTGGGAAAATGTGGGGTATAAATGCAGCAAATAAATAAATAAAGAATCCTGAATTGCAAGAAACTTACAGAAAAGACAGTCAAGTAGGCCTATGCTTTTACAACTAGAGATATACAGATGGAAAATATTGGAAAATTTGACGCATGTGTGTTTACTGTCCAACTCCATGGTGGTTGTTTTAAAAAACGTTTTTGCTGTCCTTAAACCAATTAGCTATATAGACAGTGGCTGAATATCACTGACTATTTTACTGCTGGGCAGAACACCTCATCGCTGCTCTGGCACTATTCAGATAGTGCTGTGATAGTCTGTACGAATTTTCAGTGGCACTATTCATATAGTATCATGGAAATTTCACAGATTGACGGTTTATACAGTTAGTGACTGCTATGAAACCTGTAAACTAGGACTGCATTTCAATTAAAAATTTTGATTGTGATTAATTGCACAATTAAAGGTATTTAATCTATTTATTTCCCCCTGCAGCTCCTTGTGACTCTGGGCAAATCACTTAACCTTCCTTTGTCCCAGGTATAAAATAAATGCCTGTATATAATACGTAAACCGCTTTGATTGTAACCACAGAAAGGTGGTATATCAAATCTCATCCCTTTTCCCTTTCCTAAAGGACTGATAATCTCCCTCCCTCCAAAACCTTACCTCTTGCCAGTCCGCCTCCTCCGACATCATTTCCTGTTTCTGCATAGGCGGGACGGGTCAGAGGGAAAGCTTTGGACCAGGCTGCAGGCAGCGTATGTGCAACAATGCTGCTGCCAGGGACCACCAACAGAAGACCATCTTTAAGGTAGACCAGTGCAGGGAGGGTTGATGTTGAATCATGGGGTGGGGGGGGAGGAGATGCTGGAATGCACTGAGGACAGGGGTTGGGAGTGGAAAAGAGCAGAGGATATGCTGCAAGGAAACAGGAGATACTGCAAGATGATTAATTTTTTTACCGTGATTAATAATTAATCACAGCATTAACTGCAACTAACTTGTTGCCCTTTGAATATTAAGCTGGTTTATTAATAAATACCAAAATATCTGTCGCGTTCTCGAGGGCCTTGGCATTCTGTCAGGCTTCTTCCCCGGAAGCACTGGGTTTGTGAGTCCTTGGACCACTACCGTGGAGCGGCAGTAGCAGGCAAGGTCACCTTCAAGGTAGAGACAAGGCAAGGCTGGACTGAAACCCCGGACTGGAGTTCTGCACAGGAATACACAGGACTGGAACGCACCGGATGGGTGCACACTGGACTGGAACCCACTGGACTGGTACACACTGGAGTGGAGCCATTTGGACTGGAACCCACAGGACCGGAACCTGCTGGACAGGAACACACTGGACATAGGCTTCACCTATGCTTAGCCACCGTTCCCCGAGGGTTGAGCCCTCAGGTTCGGGCAGCCAGCAGGGCTTACAGGAAAACCGGAACTGGAACTAGCAGGCAGGAACAACAGGAATCAGGATACAGAAGTGCCCCCAGGCACCTAGGCGAAAGCAAGGCAGACAGGCAGGGAATGTCCGGGTTCCAGCAATAGTCAGGTCTGGCCGCAGGCAGAGAATATCCGGGTTCAGGCAGTAGTCGGGGCAGGCAGCAGGCAGAGAATATCTGGGTACAGGCAGTAGTCGGGGCAGGCAGCAGGCAGAGAATATCTGGGTACAGGCAGTAGTCAGATTCAGGCAATGGTCAGGACAAGGAGCAAGACTATGGCTGGAGCTCCAGTAGCAAGGAGTACTAGCAGCAGACAGGACTAGGGCTGAAGCTCCAGAAGCAAAGTAAAACACACACGGAAAAAATCAGAAAGCTAAACACAAGAAGACTAGAAAAGCTGTACACAAGCTAAACAAGAAAGCTATGCCCAAGCTAACCAGTCACAAGCTACAAACTCACACTAAGTAAAACACAGGAGAACTAGGAAAGCTGTACACAAGCTAACAAGCAAAGCTGTGCCCAAGCTAATTAGTCACACGCTAGGAACTCACAGAACACAACACTCAGGAGAACTAGTAAAGCTGTACACAAGCCAACAAGAAAGGCAATGCCCAAGCTACTAGTAACAAGCTAGAACCTCACACTGAACTGGACAAGGTAGCAGTGCACAGAGCACTCTTAACATACCAGGGACCTTAGACGATGCAGCAAAGGCAAAGGCTGCAGTCTCTAAGTGCTTAATAAAGCCCTTCAACACCAGAGGCGCAGCTGCAGCAATCTCTAAGTAACTACGGAGGCTGTTCAGACACAAACCAAGGAGCAGGCAGAAAGCACAGTGAAACACAGAGAGGCTTCCCACACCCAGGTGTAGTGTAGTGAAGCAATTAGAGTCATGCTGGAAGCAGCCAGCACAGAGAGAGAGAGAGAGCTAACCCAGGCAACACCCACAGGTGCAGTATAGTGAGGCAATTAGTGTCATGCTGCTGGATGCAGCCAGCACAGGGAGCCAGAGCTAGCTCAGAAAGGACAGACAGAAGAAACAGGAGCCAGCTAGGAAGCTGACCCCCAGGAATAAGGTAAGTCTGAGGGTGGTCACGGCCACAGACATGACAATATCAGTGTACAGCATCACAAAAATATATCTACATTGAGCAGGGCCAACGATGGGTAACGGAGAGTCCTCATTCTATCAGTGTTAAGAGCTCTCTTAGATCTGGTTGAATGGGGCAGCAGCACCGTGAGAAACATCAGGGACCCTAGACGAGGTTGTGTGTGTTCACCTACAGAGGCCTCCTTTCCCTTTGGGTGTTGTGTGTTCAGCTTCAGCAGCCTCCTTTTCCATCGAGTTGAGCCTTCCAGTACTCAGAGGTTACTAAGGCTTAAAGAATGAGCCCAGGGTGTTCCTTTTTCCTGAGAAACACGCTGGAAAGAGAAAGATTAGAAAGCAAACTTTTTTTCATTATTCTCAGTCAGGATTTCAATCATAACAAAATAGTTTTAGTGCCATGATATGGATGAAATCCTGACTGACACTAATGAAAAACTTTGCATCATCTGAGAAAGTCTGAGATGTAACAAACTGGATTATTCTGATTTCTGGATGAACCTGGGTTTGTATTTTATTTATTTTTTAAATTTGAGTACAATAATTGTTTAAATTATTTAACAAATAAAGAATCATAAAAAAATATATACTTTACAAAGGATATTTGCCACAATGCTGCAACAATGAGACATAGGGGTGGTAGAACTAGAGTATATGAATGGAGGTTGAAGGGAGGTAGACTTAGGAGTAATGTCAGGGTAGTGTCCACCTGGAATGCCCTTCCAGAAGAAATGGTACAGTCAAAAACAGTAAGCAAATTAAAAAATACACGATATAGACAGAGGATGGAAACTAGGGTTGAATTGAATATTCATATTCGATTTGGCTACGAATACATTATTTGTATTTGGCTGAACAGTGATTTAAATTCAAATATGAATAATCCGGGGCTCTACTGTGCTAAATCCTACTGAAATAAACACTTGATCTCTGATTTCACGTTGTTTCTTTTATTATTTATGTTAAAGCTCAAAGCCCATTACTGGTATTCTTATTCAGCCAAATAATATTTTTCATTATCCATATTCGGCAGAGTAGTAAAATATGTTATTCGGTACAGCTCTAATGGAAACACATGACTGCTGAGGTATTATTTTTGTGCAAGAGAAATGGGAACTAAAGCTGAAGTCAGACAGACTTCTATAGTCTGTGTCCTGCAATTAGCAAAAGACTGAAGAATCGGCAACTCCAGTAAGGGAGAACTGAGGCCAATGCCAGACAGACTTCTATAGTCTGTGTCCTGCAATTAGCAAAAGACTGAAGAATCGGCAACTCCAGTAAGGGAGAACTGAGGCCAATGCCAGACAGACTTCTACGGCCTGTGTCCCACAAATGGCAAAAGACAGGTGAAGCTTCAGCAACTCTAGTGTTGTAGATCACTTTATTGTCATGCGTTGTGAGTGAGGGTGTTGTACAGCTTGGGAGGAGGGGAAGACATCTTGACTGGTAAGTTGAATGAGGTCAGTAATATTTGGGGATGATATATGGTTATAACCAAGGCTCCCATCATGTTTGGCTGCCTATAAGGTTGGCATGGTGGAGATTTGACAACCAGAATTTAAGCATGGGTGATTTGCAGGCATGGCTTTGGCCACCTTGTTGGGCAGACTGGATGTACTATGCATGTCTATCTGCCATCGTTTACTGTGTCACTGTGAATCCAATTTTAGTAAGCACTGAAATTTTGCAACAATGATCACAGAACCTGCTTATGCAAGGTGTCATGGCTAGGTCTTAGAACACTAAATGAGATCTAGTTTTGCGTATGTTATGTTATCTCTAAAAAGTTATAAAGAATTATTTTAAAAATAATTCTCGCTTTCACCTAGAGCTAGCTGTCTTAGCAGATTCTTCAACCTTGTGGGTAATTAAGAAAAACACTTACCCATCATGTTTATGCTGTAAGACCAAATTACGTACAGACGATCTAGTTAAATTCAGTCAAACATCTGCAAAGAACATCTCATTGGTATGATGATCAGGCTTTGAAATGACTCAGAAGCACTAAAGCTTCAAAGCACTGATTACAAGGAGTATTGTTTGGATTCGTAATCCAAAAGCACCACTTCAGAGATAGGCATCACTTTACATTAAGGGAACAAATAAAGCTGTGCGCAAACTTAGATACTTAGCAAAGGCCAATTATTTCAGAGCAGTCCTGCCACTTCCTTACTCAATCTTGGTCAAATGTGAGCGACTCTCAGTACTTTTTTTTTTCTTACCTCTGTGGTTATCAGTCACTCTCCTATTAGTCTAAGAGCTCTTTTTAAAAAAATGGTGCTGTTTAGTGTGTCCTGAATGCAAGAAGCCCAAGTAAATTCAATAGACTTCTATGCATTCAGCACATCACTACCTGGTAGCATTGCTTTTTAAAAGGAGCCCTAAATTTGTAGAAAAATACTTTAAAAAGTGTTGAAAGTCTCATTAAATGTGATCATTGCAAACTTCTTGTTTGCAACAGCCACTTGCTTTTTCCTCTGCATTATGAAATGGGCGAGACACTCTGTTTAATAGCAAGAATAAAGGGAAAGGCCCCAATGTGCTACAGTGTACCCAGAAGAAAACAAGGAAACGGGCACAGCAGCCCAGAGGCTACTGGGACTTCTCGGAGAAGAACCCAACATAAAACCTCTCAGAAAAAAACCCAAACAAAAAATACCACACACAGAAAAAAATAAACAAAAATCAATACAACCCCCATAACAAAACAGGAAAACTGAAGAAATTTAATTATCCAACAATGATTAGGAAATGTCCCTAGGAGGCACTGCTACATTAAACTAGACTGAGCATGGACTTTAAAAAAAAAAAATCATTCTTAATCTGGTACCATACCAGGCTATGCTGTAGTCTCCTCAACATTTATCATTTTATAGCACAGAACTAAACCAGTAAATTAGTGGATCTATTCTCTTGGACTTACAAAAATAGAACTTTTCAACTTACACTTTACTTCATTGCTATGTTAGTAGCACAAGAACGCATACTTTGTTGTTAAAACAAGGGATTTGCCTTGGACTTAAGAACATGGCTGGATAGATTTAAAGAGTACATCCTTGGTAAAGGCCAATCTACATAAGTATATCAAGAATAAATAGAAATCAGATTTGGAGTAATTTATAGCATCAGCTAAGAAGAGGAAACACTGTGTTAAAATTATATGATAATGTTAAACTTAGTCTTTGTGCTATAATCTTCTTAAGTACTACCTTTTCCAGATAAAGGTATAGAAGTATGTTAAAACTGGGGAAGGAGTGGGCCTGCTCACTGGCTCAGGAAGCAAGTGATGTGCACTGCTACAACCAAGATCCCTGGTTTAAACACCAAATCAGATCTTTTGCTCCACAAGTCAGCTGGGAATGCTACAGAGGTCCACAACTGCAATGACAAAGCTAGGTATATTGGAGGTCAGGAGCACTGTTCCCTCTAGGCTGAGTGGCCGTGCACTTTTTAACAAGAGGCAGTACAGCAGCTCTAGCCCACCGCACAGCCGGCAGCACCAGGACCTGCTCCATTACCTCCTGCACCACCCTGCCACCCTCCGCCATCACTGCTGCTTTCCCAAACCAGCAGCTGCAAAACAAAAGACAGCCATTGCGGGACCTCACTATACATTCCCGTAGCTGCCAGTCCACCCCCTCTGACATCACTTCTTGTTCCGGGTCGGAACAGGCAGCCATGGGTATGTATAGTGCAGTCTCACGATGGCTGTCTTTTTATTTTTTTTGCTGCTGCTGCTGGTTTGGACAAGCAGCAGAGGAGAGTGGCAGGGGGCAGACACTGGATGGAAAAGGGGAGGAGAGGGAGCGAGGCAGATGGTGGATGGAAGTGGGGGGATGGAGGGAGGCAGAGGCTGGATGGAAGAAGGGAGAACAGAGTTGCAGACCCTGGAAGGATGTAGGGAGGAGTGGGGGCTGAAGCTGAATGGAAGGAGGAGATAAGAGGGTCAGATGCTGGATGAAAGGACCAGAGAAAGAAGGCACATGCTGGATGGAATGGGGAAAAGAGAGGGCATATGCTGGATTGGTGGTGGTGGTGGGGAACAGGGAGAGGACAAAGTTAGTGAGAGACAGGGGAATAAGCGGAAGTGAAATAGAAGAGCTGGGGTGAAGGAAAGAGGTGGCAAGCTGTAGGTAGACAGTAAAAGGAGGGAAACTGAGGACCGGATAGTAAGAATTAAATCTGGACAGAGGCAGAAAATAAATTGAAGAAAATTGAAAAGAAAAAGAGAGAAAAATGACAAATGGACAGGAAATCCTGGCAAGAGAGCTAAAAGAAGACAATGAAAGCAGAAACCAGAGACTGGGACCCAACACAACTTTAAAAAAAAAAAGTAAATGGCCAGAAAACAGAGGTAGAAAAAAGAATTGTATTTTTAATTTAAAATAAAATAGAAAATGGAAATAAGGTGTTACATTTTTATTGGACTAACTTTAATACCATTTTTACTAACTTTCAGAGATCAAAACCTCCTTTCTCAGGTCAGGACAGGATATCATAACAGCATTATACTGTCCTGATCTAAAGGAAGGAGGCTTTGGTCTCTGAAAGCTAATTGAAACATATATTCAGTCCAATAAAATGATTTCATATTTTCCATTTTTTATAACTTATATTTGTGAATTTGTAATGTAGTGATTGGAATATGTCCATTTTTGAAATTTACATTTGCTAGCTTTATATTTTGCATGGTACAGGGGGACATGCATCACTGTTTCTCTGGTGCTGCACTGTATGCAGAATCTGGCATTTTGGGAGTTCAGCTAATGTTTATTTCTATTTTTATTTCGTGATTACTTATTCTATACTGGGGGAGGGTCAGGGTCTGTGTTCCGCATGTGTGAAAGAGACATACCATACTATACTAGAGGGTTTTGTGGGGGGGGGGGGGGGCAGGGTAGAGAAATAGTGCTGTAGTTTTTTGAACAGTCTACTCACAACCGGTAAGATTCCACTAGACATGGACCATACAGCCCTCACATGCATTCCTAAAGCCCTAACTCTAGATCTAACCCTCACGTCCAGCTTCAGATCCATAGCAGGGATTCCTCTTCTGTCAAAACTCCTAGAAACCAACACTGCCCAACAATTATCCAAATACATTGCAAAATTCTCTCTCATCCCACACAATTCAGGTTCAGACCCAAGCACAGCACTGAGTCACTCCTTCTGGTGCTAACATCCACTATAAGAGAGTACCTAGCAAAGGGTGAGCAGATCATCCTACTCCAATATAACATTCTGCAGCCTTCGACTCTGTAGACCAGACTACTGTTAATGAAACTCAGTAACCTAGGTCTACCTGGTCCTGTTCTAAGCTGGCTCAACTACTTCTTAAAAAAACAGATCCTACAAGGTCTGGGAAGGGGGAGGTACTATCAAAAAGCTGGGTACCCACATGTGGTGTTCCCCAGGGCTCCCCATTATCTCCCTTGCTATTCAACCTATACATGAGCTCCCTCTCCAACATCATTCTTGAAAGCTTACTGTCATACACCAACAATATCCTAATGCTCATTCCTGTGAAACCATCACTCAAAGACACATCCGAAAGTGTGGTCAATGCAATGAACAAAATCCAGAAATGGGCCACTGAATGTTCAAGTTGAACCAGACTAAGACGAAATTGCTCTGGTCTGGAAATACTGCTTCCATAATCCCCACAAATCTAACATTGCCCAATGGTCTAGTCCCCAAAGAATCTAGGGTCTTACGAATCACCCTAGACCACTCCCTGAGTTATGAAGCTCACATAAGCCAAGTACTGAAGAAATCTCTCTTCTGAATCCGTCAACTGAGACTGATAAGACCCTTCTTTCAAAAATCCCACTTCACTGTGTTGGTGCAGATGCTGGTCATTTCCAATCCAGATTACTGTAACTCCCTACTCATTGGCCTAAACAACAGATTGCTCACTACACTACAGCTTCTACAGAACACAGAGGTGAGAATGATCTTCTGACTAGAAAAATTCGAAAGTGTCACTGGACATCTCAAAAGTATGAACTGGCTATGAATCTGAGCTCCAATCACCTTCAAATCCATATCTAGTCTTCCAAGTTTTACATGGGAACTCTTCTGAACTGCTGTCTCCACACTTTTCACAAAGTTTCTATAAATTGACCTGTCTGCTTGGCAACGTACTCCTGAAGTATCCAGCATTAAATAACGTGAGACTCAAGCATCAGACAAACTCCATATTCTCCCTTCGCGCCATTATTGAATGGAATTCTTTACCTACTACAATCTGCAAGGAGTGAGCTTCTGCAGGAAAGTGAAGAGACTACTCTTTGACAAACACTAACCAGCTCTACCTTCGTTAGAGGTCCATACCTACATGCTTCATAGCGAACTTTCCTTCCTTCCCTGCTCTCACTTCTTCCTTCAGACTCCTGCGACTCCATTCCATTCTATGTAACTATCACAATGTAAACCGCCCAGAACCTCTTGCTGGGATGAGTGCAGTATATAAACCACAGCTTAGATTAGATTAGATATTTTAATGCAGGTTAACTGATTTGCCCAGAGTCACAAAAAGCTGCAGTGAGAATTGAACCCAGTTGCCTTGCTTCTCAGGCCACTGAACTAACCATTAGGCTATTCCTACTAAGAGGGAATTGTTTCTTGGCAAACCACCACATCAGTAACCTTGTGATCCAGATGCTGAGAGGGAACCTCAGAATTTCATAAGCGTTGCCATACTGGGACAGACCAAAGGTTCATCAAGCCCAGTATCCTGTTTTCAACAGCGGCCAATACAGGTCACAAGTATCTGGCAAGATCCGAAAACAGTACATTTTATGCTGCTTATCCTACAAATAAGCAGTGGCTTTCCCCAAGTCCATCTTAATAATGGCTTATGGACTTTTCTTTTAGGAAGATATCCAAATCTTTTTTAAACCCTGCTAACTTTTACCACATTCTCTGGCAACAAATTCTAGAGTTTAATTACATGCCGAGTGAAGAAATTTTCTCTGATTTGTTTTAAATTTACTACTTTGTAGCTTCATGGTGTGCCTGCTAGTCCTAGTATTTTTGGGAACAGTAAACAAGCAATTCACATCTACCTGTTCCACTCCATTCATTATTTTATATACCTCTTATCATATGTCCCCCTCAAGCTGTCTTTTCTCCAAGCTGAAGAGCCCTAGCCGCTTTAGCGTTTCCTCATAGGAAAGTCATCCCATTCCCTTTATCATTTTCATCGCCCTTCTCTGAACTTTTTCTAATTCCACTGCATCATTTTTGAGTTGCAGTGACCAGAACTGCACACAGTATTCAAGGTGTAGTCACACAAATGCATTATAGCATCCTCAATTTTGTTTTCCATTCTTTTCCTAAAAATGTTATTATATTTGCTTTCTTCACCACCGCTGCACACTGAGCAGAGGGTTTCAATATACAGTCAACAATGATACCTAGATCCTTTTTCCTGGTTGGTGACTCTTAATGTGGAACCCTGCATTACGTAGCTATAGTTCGGGTTCCTCTTTCCCACATGCTCACATTAAATGTCATCTGCCATTTGGATGCCCAGTCTCCCAGTCTCGTAAGGTCCTCTTGCAAATTGTTTGCAATCATCTTGCGATTTAAAACTTTAATTTTGCTGATGAGACAAAGTTATTCAATTACCTCACAAACATAAGGAGTGTAATTTGATAACAGGGTGACTAGGCAGGAAAGGCACATATTTTGTGCCTATGCGCCAAACTGCTGCACAATGTTATGCCTGCTCTAAGGCAGGAGCAACTGATGCATGCACACACCTGTAAGAATCTGCATGTATGCATGCTAAGCAGGTATTTTATAAGACATATGCATAAATGCTGATTCTATCTCAGGTCTACTCATGCTCTGTCCTCAAGAGTGCTTATGCATATAGGGGGTAATTCTATAAAGATTACCTACAGTTAAGCGCTAAAATACTGGGCGCTAAATGTAAATTCTGTATCTGTAATTATGCATGTAATTAAGGTTATAGAATACTAGCTTAAGATGCCATTTTAATACCTAATTTTAGTCAAGAGCACTTACATCATGTCAATGGTTTGTGAAAATGCTTGTGCCTGAATGTTGGCAGAAACCCGTATACTTGCTGGTATTCTATAAACTTAATTGCCTGGCACACCATTGATCTGCCCATGCCCTTCCCACATGTGCACCCTCTTGCAGTTACGTGCTAGAGATTTTGTGCGCTGTTTATAGAATTCCAATTAAGGGCAGCTATGGATGGGACTACAAATTAGTGCCAATTATTGCCAATTAAATTAACTTCAATTATCACCAATTAGTGCCTAATTTAAGAATTACCTTATGTAACTGCCATTATTCAGTAACCTGCACGTGCACATTTGCATGCTAAGCGCGAAAATGTGCACACAAGAGTATAGAATTAGGGCGGGTACTACATAAATGTAGCTGCTGCTTTCTTATCACATACTTTTATGCATGTACAGGCCTGGGTAATTTCACAAGCACCTACTAGTGCATGTTAAAAAGCTGTTCTACACATTTAAGTAATTTAAAACATTATCCCCAAAAGATCTTAATAGGCAGGAAGGTTTCATTAACCACTACCAACCAATCCTGCTATATCTGTCAATCTTTGCCCTGATCTGCTACCAGATCAGTCTTAAGAACATAAGAATAGCCATACTGGGTCAGACCAATGGTCCATCTAACCGAGTATCCTCTTTCCAACAGTGGTCAATCTAAGTCACAAGCACCTGGCAGAAACCCAAATAGTAGCAACATTTCATACTACCAATCCCAGGGAAAGCAGTGGATTCCCCTATGTCTATCTCTATAGTCTTTTCCTCCAGGAATTTGTCCAAACCTTTTTTAAACCCAGATACGCTAATCGCTGTAACCACATCCTCTGGAAACAAGTTCTAGAACTTAACTATTCATTGAGTGAAAAAATATTTCCATGTAACTTCATCGAGTGTCCCCTAGTGTTTGTACTTTTTGAAAGAGTAAAAAAAAATCGATTCAACTTTATTTATTGCATTTGTATTCCACATTATCCCACTTATTTGCAGGCTCAATGTGGCTCACATAGTTTTGTTAACATTGTCATTGCAAGGTGACATATACATTTAATGTTGTGTAGAGGTTAAATGAGGGTGAAAGAGGAAGGAGAGGAGTGATTTAGGTAGCTATAGTAGATGAGTTATCTTAATTGAGTGGATTGTCGGGTAGATTATTGTGGCTATTAGTTCTCATTGTATGCCTTGCTGAAGAGATTCACCTTTACTTGTTCTGCACCACTCAGTATTCTGTAATCCCATTTCCTCCCTCCCCCCAAGAAAACCTGCGATTTACTTGCATATTTGGGCTTAAGCATTCTTAGTTTTAACCTGTTATTTATTTGATCTGATGAAGAGTGCAGTTCTTGAAAGATAAATAAAACTGATATATGTTCCTTCATTAAAAAGGTATCACTTGCAGCTTGATTCTGTCAGTACAGAAGAGTGAACAGCCAATCTGCTATACACATACCATCCATAATTGGCATAGTCTTGGTAGCCATAGTCATCGGTGCTTTAGACATCCTCCTCCCACTTTTAGTTGGTTCTTGGCTCACATTTCCTGTAAGGAAAAATTTACATTCCACACTGTCATGTCTTTATGTCATACAATTTGTGCCCCCAGTTGAAAAAAAATCTCAAATTACTACTATAGTTATAGTGTTTCATTGAAATAATAGTATTCCTTACCTTGGCATCTGTTCAATGTACAATCAGAATGAAAGATGACTAAATTTTAAAAAATCATTATGGGGAGATTATGCTTGAAACTAGATTCCCAAAAGTCTGAAAATTCTCAGCTGGGGCAGCTTAGCTAACATAAATCAGCACTTTTTCACATTGTCATTGCATCACAAATGGCTCTCATAGCATCACCTAATAATTACTCAAAATATAGCACCAGAATAGTTCACACATTTTAAAGTACTCACCAACTCAGTTTTAAGTTGGTAACTTACTCTCAATATGGTTTTAAAAACATGTTGAAAGATCTTTTAATCATAGTACACTGTGGGAAATCTGTACCTATTTAAAAAGTAACATGTATACAATACTTATCTCAAAGACACATACATTCTAAAATGTCTCAAGTTTACAGATCCTCATCCAAATTTTCATTTCGCTTGTAGCTTCTAATCTTGTTTCTCTGCACACCAGTAATGTAATCTTGTCTCCTAGTGTGTCATAGAATGCTGGAATCTTATGACACTATATTTCTAGCTAGGAAAAACACTGTTTACAAATTTATAGGATAATGTCCTAGAAAAACACTAGTGATGTAATTATCACTCAAAAGAGTGCAGCAGTGTGGCTACTTGGACCTCTGTAGTTCTGAATTTCAACACTATTATCTGTTTGCTAGGACCATAATGTTCCTCTCATAGAGCACTGTTTGCTCTGCTTCTGCATTTATAGTTGGATGGATTTATAAACCTGCTCACCTCTTCCTCTCCTTGATGTCCCTCTTGATGCTGGATTTTGCCCTCTTCCTCGACCTCTGCCTCTTATCTTGCCAGATACTGCTGGGCCACTGTCATCAGTGTCTGAAGCTCCCTTTTGTATCATGTCATCATCACTGAAGACAATGGCAAGGTCCTCTACATCTGTTCTGTGAGATCTGGCTCGGCTCATAGCCTGTGAGGAATATTATCATTTAATGGTACAGTGTGTGTTGTATACAGCATTTATGAAAAACATATTCACGCTCAGCAGGTTTATAATAAATCTATAAGAGATCATAGCAGAATTCTTTTTGGACCTGGCAACAAGTTCTTCCTTTCCTCTCTACTGGCACTTCTCTCTATTGGGCCTATGGTGCTCTGAGCTTTCATTCACAGACTGGACTTTCCCCTTAATTTTAACTCTCTATATAGCTCCATCATCCTTTCAGCCAGCCATCAAAAATATAATCACAGCTTTTTATTCCACAGCCTCTTATTTTATCTTGAATTAATGTCTCCCTGGCAGCCCTCAAGTTCATGGAGATACCAGAATTCTGACAGAGGCACAGATCAACTCATTAATAGCTCTTGCAAGTTTCTACTTAAATATTCCATATTTTGTCACATTCTTCCCTACTTCTAGTTAGAAGGAAATTATTCTACTCTCCTAGCCTTCTCTGAGATGACTCCCAAGTCCACACCAAACCACCCAGGACCTCCGCTCCAAGTGCCTAGCGCTTCCACCAGCTGCCTTCCAGATGGCTGCCCATCTGCATATCCTCCCTTCATTCTCTGGGGTGACTCCCAGGTCCACTGCTCCAGGTGCCAGGAGCCTAATGACACCCAAAATATTTTCTCTACAGGTTTTATTTTCTTTCTGCTATTCCCAAGGACTCCAGTACTGTCCCTTCCCAATCTTTTTCTCCATCTGAAACCACTGTATATCTCAGGACCACATTGTCCACCTTCTTGCTTTCACCGCCTCACCATCCCCTTTGTCTTCTCCCTTCTCAGCTCTCAAGCTTCAACATTTTCTTCCTTTCATTCAACCATCTCCATTCATCTTTGTCACTATCGTCATGCCTCTTCTACTCTTCTCTGTACTCTCTTGCTCCTTCTTCTGCTCTCTGCTGGGGATATCAATCCCAATCAGCTCTCACCCTACTCGTGCAAATCACACTGCAATATCTCCAATCTAATTTCTGTTCCTCTACTCTTTCCTTCTTCTCTTTCTCATATGCCCTGTGGAATGCCCCCTCTGTCTCCAACAAGCTTTCCTACATCCACAACCTCTTTATCTCTCGTACTCTCCATCTGCTTGCACTAACTGAGACTTGGCTTTGCCCTGAAGACTCTGCTTCAGCTGCTGCCCTGTGTCATGGAGGTTACCTTTTCTCCAATATACCTCACTAGGTTGGCTGCGGAGGTGATGTCGGGCTACTACTCTCACCCTCTTGTAGATTTCAACCTCTTCTTCCACCTCAGACTCACTGCTTTTCTTCCATCTGTCTATTCACTCCTTTTCCTCTCCGAGTAGCAGTCACATCGACCACCTGATGTCTCTTTCTTCCTTTCTCAATGACTTTGACTCCTAAGTACATAAGTAATGCCACACTGGGAAAAGACCAAGGGTCCATCGAGCCCAGCATCCTGTCCACGACAGCGACCAATCCAGGCCAAGGGCACCTGGCAAGCTTCCCAAACGTACAAACATTCTATACATGTTATTCCTGGAATTGTGGATTTTTCCCAAGTCCATCTAGTAGTGGTTTATGGACTTGTTCTTTAGGAAACTGTCTAACCCCTTTTTAAACTCTGCTAAGCTAACCGCCTTCACCACGTTCTCCGACAACAAATTCCAGAGTTTAATTACGTGTTGGGTGAAGAAAGATTTTCTCCGATTTGTTTTAAATTTACTACACTGTAGTTTCATCGCATGCCCCCTAGTCCTAGTATTTTTGGAAAGCGTGAACAGACGCTTCACATCCACCCGTTCCACTCCACTCATTATTTTATATACCTCTATCATGTCTCCCCTCAGCCGTCTCTTTTCCAAGCTGAAAAGCCCTAGCCTCCTTAGTCTTTCTTCATAGGGAAGTCATCCCATCCCCGCTATCATTTTAGTCGCCCTTCGCTGCACCTTTTCCAATTCTACTATATCTTTCTTGAGATGCGGCGACCAGAATTGAACACAATACTCAAGGTGCGGTCGCACCATGGAGTGATACAACAGCATTATAACATCCTCACACCTGTTTGCCATACGTTTTCTAATAATACCCAACATTTTATTCGCTTTCCTAGCCGCAGCAACACACTGAGCAGAAGGTTTCAGTGTATTATTGACGACGACACCCAGATCCCTTTCTTGGTCTGTAACTCCTAACGTGGAACCTTGCATGACGTAGCTATAATTCGGGTTCTTTTTTCCCACATGCATCACCTTGCACTTGTTCACATTAAACGTCATTAAACGTCATCTGCCATTTAGTCGCCCAGTCTCGTAAGGTCCTTCTGTAATTTTTCACAATCCTGTCGGGAGTTAACGACTCTGAATAACTTTGTGTCATCAGCAAATTTAATTACCTCACTAGTTACTCCCATCTCTAAATCACTTATAAATATATTAAAAAGCAGCGGTCCTAGCACAGACTCCTGAGGAACCCCACTAACTACCCTTCTCCATTGTGAATACTGCCCATTTAACCCCACTCTCTGTTTCCTATCCTTCAACCAGTTTTTAATCCACAATAGGACATTTCCTCCTATCCCATGACCCTCCAATTTCCTCTGTAGCCTGTCATGAGGTAACTTGTCAAACACCTTTTGAAAATCCAGATACACAATATCAACCGGCTCCCCTTTGTCCACGTTTACTCCTTCAAACAATTGAAGTAAATTGGTCTTGAACCATCATCTCCTTCCCTCATCCTTGGGGATTTTAACATTCATGTTAATGATACCTCTGACTCTTATACCTCTCAGTTTCTTGCTTTAGCATCCTCCTTTAACCTTCAGCTGTACTCCATTACTCCTATTCACCAGAATGGCCATTGTCTTGATCTCGTCTTCTTTTCCAACTGCTCACTCTCCAGTTTCTGCACCTCAGCTCTTTCCCCCGCTTACCATCATCTGATAGCTGAGATCATGTTCATGGACCCTTTCCAATTCCACATGCAATTTGTCCTTAAGTTAGTCACCTTTCTTTTCTTTCTAACTCCTGTTGCTCTGTGTTTTCTGTCTATGGTGGTTATTTTATTGGCAGCCTTTAATCATCTAGAGAGGCCCAGATGTTTAAATGATGGACCCTCACTATACAGAGCACATATTTTATGAAACTGCTTTGATCTGTTGCATACATTTTGGGTTCTAAGCATATGCTGACACTGCGGGTTACCTTTCAAGTGGGATTATGTGACATTTCCTCTAGTGTGCAATTATAGATAGTATATCCCATGTTTTGTTTTGGATTTCAAAACTGGGGCTATTTATTAAGACATTTGTAAGAAAAGAAACCCATTATCATTTTCCTTATTTAAAAAGAAAAACTGATGGCATATAAAGTCAGAAAATGTCTTTTATCTAAATACTTCTCACCTGTTACAATTCCTTTACTATAATCGTAGGCTTACCAAAATGATAAGAAGTACAAGTAACCAGGAACCATAACAGACTAAGAGGCATATTTTCAAAGCACTTAGCCTCCCAAAGTTCCATAGAAACCTATGGAACTTAGCCTCCCAAAGTGCTTTGAAAATATGCCTCTAAGTCATCAACTTGCATCTCTGCTTCTTTCCAAACCACCGGCTCCTAACCCTCCTCTTATAATACTATTCCCATTTGCTTCCATCTCTGTTATTACCTCCTGCACACCCTCACCCCCACTACCACTTAGAAACATGCATGAACCATGACAGAAAACTACCTCTCGCACTTCTTCATCCTCCTCAGCAGAATTCGTCCTTGTTGTTTCCCTAAATCGTCGAACCTAGATTACAGAAAACATGGGAGATTGGGAGAAGAGAAAAATGTATTTCACTGGTTAAACACACAATGCACTGTTACTATATTCATGATAAAGATGCACAACATTTTGATATGGTTACACTACACTCACACAGTACAGAGTTCAATTAGAAGCTAAACAAAAACAACAACAAAAAAAAACACCTCGTCCTGAACCACCAGGTTAAGCTAGCTGAAATAGGCCAAGCTGAAATGTTCCTGCAGGGAACAGCACTTACTCTTCACAGGAAAAATAATAACTCTGCAATAAAAAGTTCTTTGTTCTACCTGAAGCACTCTACAGAAAAGTCCTCATGGGGGACACCTGAGAAAATTAAAAAGTCATGGGATAGGAGGCAATGTCCTTCTGTGGATCAGGAATTGCTTACTGAACAGAAAACAGAAGGTAGGGTTAAATGGTCACTTTCTCAATGGAGGGTGAATAGTGGAGAGCCGCAGGGATTTGTACTGGGACCGGTGCTAGTTAACATATTTATATATGATCTGGAAAATGGAATGACGAGGGAGGTGATTAAATTTGAAGATGGAAAACTATTCAAAGTTGTCAAAAACACATGCGGATTTTGAAAAACTGCAGGAAAACCTTAGGAAACTGGAAGAAGAAATTTAATGTGGATAAATGCAAAGTGATGCACATTGGGAAGAATAATCCGAATCATAGTTACCTGATGCTAGGGTCCACTGTAGGAGTCAGAACTCAAGAAAAAGATCTAGGTGTCATTGTAGATAATACTCTGAAAATCTTCTGCACAGTGTGCGTCAGCAGCCAAAAAAAACAAACAATGCTAGGAATTATTAGGAAAGGGATGCAAAATAAGAGCAAGAACATTATAATGCCTCTGTATTGCTCCATGGTGCGACCTCACCTTGAGTACTACATTCAATTCTGGTCACCGTATCTCAAAGAAGATATAGAAGAACTATAATAGGTTCAAAAAAGAGCGACCAAAATGATAAAGGGGATGGAACTCCTCCCATATAAGGAAAGACTAAAGAGATTAGGGATCTTCAGCTTGGAAGAGGCAGTTGAGGGGGGATACTGAGGTCTATAAAATCCTGAGTGGTGTAAAACAGGTAGAAGTGAATCAATTATTCGTTCTTTCAAAAAGTACAAAGATCAGGGGACACAATGAAATTACATGGAAATACTTTAAAAACAAATTCACTCAAAGAATAGTTAAGCTCTGGAACTCGCTGCTGGAGGATGTGGTAAGAGCGGTTAGCGTATCTGGGTTAAAAAAGGTTTGGACAAGTTCCTGGAGGAAAAGTTTATAGTCTGTTATCAAGATGAACATGGGGGAAGCCACTGCTACTAACTGGATTTCTGCCAGGTACTTGTGACCTGGATTGACCACTGTTGGAAGGATACTGAGATAGATAGATCATTGGTCTGACCCAATATGCTTATTACTCTTATCCTTCACCTGATGAAATTTTGAGTATGGTGGACAACCTCAATGTACAGTAAAAGTACCTTTTAGTAAAACTGTTTCCCAAGGAGATGTGCTTTCAAACTGCTTTAAAACATTCTCTAGAATACAGTTCACACTATATATGGAGTGGGCAAAAGAAGGTACTTCCATGGGTTAAACTGTTTTTTTTACTCATGGAAAGAGGGACTTTGGTTACTGCCTGCATTGTTGAGTTCATGTTTATTTTAAACTTGCTATGCTGGCAGCCCAAAAATGTTAATCATAATCCTAGACAAGGAGAGTGAAAATTAAGATTTTATTGGGAAGAGGCGCGGAAAAGGAATAGAAGCAGCTGCTACTCATCTGATTATGCCCCCCGCAAAGATTAGTCCTTAGAAAATGGGGGAAAAGAAGTGCCTTTAAACCTTTCCTTAATTTCTTGAAATTAGTTTCTTGCTGGAGAGACCATGGAAGAGCAATCCAAAGAGAAAAGGCCATCTCTCTTTGTATCAAGTCTGGGCACTGATAGCAGTAGTATCACAAGACAATTATGTTCTTGAAAACATAAACAAGGAGTGGAAGAGTAGCCTAATGGTTAATATTGTGGGATAAGAACCAGGGGAACAGAGTTCAATTCCCACTGTGGTTCTGTGGGGGTGAAACACCTACATACTACTACAATACAGACCCTGGCTAGTTAAAACTCTCCTGCAAGAATCTATTGCACTACACACTATAGATTTGGTTTAAAAGTTGGTATACACTCCTCAGCAGCCAGGAGGATGCCTGTGGCCTACCTGAGTGATGCAACTCCTGTACTTTATCATCCCCAAAAAATGGTGTGTACCCGAGATAAGGACAATACCGCAGACATTTGACGTAAAAGATGACGTTTTGGGGGTTTGTGGAGCCAAGATGTCTGGAACAAAGAGCACTGTGTGTTAATTTTTGGGGTTACAATGACCTCCAAGCAGTGGCGTGGGGGGGGGGGGGGCGGTGGGCCGTCGACTCCACTGGTTCACTGCTTTATCTGCCCCGGAACAGGTTACTTCCTGTTCCGGGGCAGAGAGAGCAGGGAACCAGAGGAGCCGACGCAGCTCCTAGCGATGTGCACTCGGGGCGGAGCGGCCCTCCCGCCTGCTTTGGTAAGCGTGTGCTCTTGGGGGGGGGGGGGGGGGGGGTGCGCCGTGCTGCATCCGGGGGGGAGGGGTGCACAGCGGCAAACCGCCCCGGGTGTTACCCACCCTCGCTACGGCACTGCCTCCAAGAACTGATGCAAGAGGTTATCTGGTGACAATTGGATCCAAGTTGTCAGTGCTTCACATTTCGTCAGCTCATAAAATCTCTCAGCACCATGCAGATCATCTTTGCACTACCCTGCATCTCCTCAGAGATGGTCCCCTCACAGCTTGCATCTGCAGCATGTCAGTGCCCCGGGAGGAAGAAACAGGCTCACTAAGCAAGTTGTAACTATTCTTATTTTGTAGTGCTGGGGATATATAGGTGGTCCAACAGTTGTGGGCATAGGTTCTCACTGCTTTTTCTCTAGGCAATCTTGCATTTGCGCATTGCTCTCACATGTTTATTATCATTTTATTTTTACCTGCTGCTAACTAAATAAGCTATCTATATTTATAATACCTGTGTCAGCTGCTTGTCAGTATAACTGGGGCTGTGGACTTGGATCCATAATGGAACTTAAGATTGGTTTTCATAAATCCCAGTATGCTAATTATATTTATACTAGAGTTCATGTTCCTAATTGCACTGTCCTCTCGTGTAAATCCGTTTTAGCCCCACAGTTCCGGCCAAGTCACTTAATCCTCCGTTGCCCTAGGTACAAAACTTAGATTGTGAGCCCACTAGGGACAGAGAAAGTACTTTTATATAATGTATGTAAACCACTTTGGTTGGGGGGGGGGAGGGGAGGATACGAAATCCACCTGGGTGGATGAACAACAAAATCCCACGAACAGAATACACAAAGAAGGAGTGGGAAGAGAACCAATGACTTCAGAGACTGGGGCAACTAAGTTGAACACACCTGAACTTTATTGCAGACTCAACAAAGATCTGTGTTTTGGCCACAGGCCTGCCTCAGGAGTCTTTGATGCTCTGTACTTGGATGTCGAGTCCTGGTGTGGAAAAGGGGGTCCTTAAAGAAGACCTTTGTGTTTTGTGATAAAAGCTCTGAGCGTAGTTTGTATCCACGAGTAAACAGCAACCACTTTGGTTGTACCACATAAAGGTGGTATATCAAATGAATGACCCATATCGGGGACACACAAATAATGCAGGAGGAGTGTGAGACAGTTTGAAAAGCTCAATGGGCCATAATGAGAATTTTAAATTTGATACAGTACCTAACCAGCAGCTAATTCGAGAAATGAGGTGACATGGTCAAATTTTCAAGAATGGAAAATCAATTTGATCACAGTATTTTGAACCCATGTAAGTGGTCAGGAGAATGAGAGGAAGGTCATTAAAGTGAATAACAACAGTCCAATCTATTCATTTGTACAGTAAATACCAAAGTAAGAAAATATGCTCCCCTTGGGAGAGAAAGAGGGCAGTCATTTTCAACAGAAAAAAATTTCCCATAGAAAACAGACACACTCCTGTGGGTAATTTTTCAGGGGGAACGATAAAGTAAAAGTATAAGTGAATTTTCATTATTGTTTCAAATCCTATGGGGATTTGAAATACCCATACACTAGCGTGGAAAGTGAATGATACATACCTGTAGCAGGTGTTCTCCGAGGACAGCAGGCTGATTGTTCTCACGACTGGGTGACGTCCGCGGCAGCCCCCACCAACCGGAAAAGGCTTCGCGGGACGGTCGGCACGCAGGGCACGCCCACCGCGCATGCGCGGCCGTCTTCCCGCCCGTGCGCGACCGCTCCCGCCAGTTGAATGACAAGCAATAAAATATGAAACACAACTCCAAAGGGGAGGAGGGAGGGTAGGTGAGAACAATCAGCCTGCTGTCCTCGGAGAACACCTGCTACAGGTATGTATCATTCACTTTCTCCGAGGACAAGCAGGCTGCTTGTTCTCACGACTGGGGTATCCCTAGCTTTCAGGCTCACTCAAAACAAGAACCCAGGTCAATTGAACCTCGCAACGGAGAGGGTACAACAGAAATTGACCTACGAAGAACAACTAACTGAGAGTGCAGCCTGACCAGAATAAATTCGGGTCCTGGAGGGTGGAGTTGGATTTACACCCCAAACAGATTCTGCAGCACCGACTGGCCGAACCGACTGTCGCGTCGGGTATCCTGCTGGAGGCAGTAATGTGATGTGCATGTGTGGACAGATGACCACGTCGCAGCCTTGCAAATCTCTTCAATAGTGGCTGACTTCAAGTGGGCCACTGACGCTGCCATGGCTCTGACACTATGAGCCGTGACATGACCCTCAAGAGCCAGCCCAGCCTGGGCGTAAGTGAAGGAAATGCAATCTGCTAGCCAATTGGAGATGGTGCGTTTCCCGACAGCGACCCCTAGCCTGTTAGGGTTGAAAGAAACAAACAATTGGGCGGACTGTCTGTGGGGCTGTGTCCGCTCCAAGTAGAAGGCCAATGCTCTCTTGCAGTCCAATGTGTGCAACTGACGTTCAGCAGGGCGGGTATGCGGCCTGGGGAAGAATGTTGGCAAGACAATTGACTGGTTAAGATGGAACTCCGACACCACCTTCGGCAGGAACTTTGGGTGGGTGCGGAGCACTACTCTGTTGTGATGAAATTTGATATACGGAGCATGAGCTACCAGGGCTTGAAGCTCACTGACCCTACGAGCTGAAGTAACTGCCACCAAGAAAATGACCTTCCAGGTCAAGTACTTCAGATGGCAGGAATTCAGTGGCTCAAAAGGAGGTTTCATCAGCTGGGTGAGGACGACGTTGAGATCCCATGACACTGTAGGAGGCTTGATAGGGGGCTTTGACAAAAGCAAGCCTCTCATGAATCGAACGACTAAAGGCTCTCCAGAGATGGCTTTACCTTCCACACGATAATGGTAAGCACTAATCGCACTAAGGTGATTCCTTACTGAGTTGGTCTTGAGGCCAGACTCTGATAAGTGCAGAAGGTATTCAAGCAGGTTCTGTGCAGGGCAAGAACGAGGTTCTAGGGCCTTGCTCTCACACCAAACGACAAACCTCCTCCACTTGAAAAAGTAACTCTTTTTAGTGGAATCCTTCCTAGAGCCAAGCAAGACCCGGGAGACACCCTCAGACAGACCCAACGCAGCGAAGTCTACGCCCTCAACATCCAGGCCGTGAGAGCCAGGGATTGAAGGTTGGGGTGCAGCAACGCTCCGTCGTTCTGTGAAATGAGAGTCGGAAAACACTCCAATCTCCACGGTTCTTCTGAGGACAACTCCAGAAGAAGAGGGAACCAGATCTGACGGGGCCAAAAGGGCGCTATCAGAATCATGGTGCCGCGGTCTTGCTTGAGCTTCAGTAAGGTCTTCCCCACCAAAGGTATGGGAGGATAAGCATACAGGAGGCCGGTCCCCCAATGAAGGAGAAAGGCATCTGACGCTAGCCTGCCGTGTGTCTGAAGTCTGGAACAGAACAGAGGCAGCTTGTGGTTGGTCTGAGAGGCGAAAAGATCCACCGAGGGGGTGCCCCACTCTCGGAAGATCTTGCGTACCACTCTGGAATGGAGCGACCACTCGTGCGGTTGCATGACTCTGCTCAGTCTGTCGGCCAGACTGTTGTTTACGCCTGCCAGGTACGTGGCTTGGAGGAGCATGCCAAACCGGCACGCCCAACGCCACATCCCGACGGCTTCCTGACACAGGGGGCGAGATCCGGTGCCCCCCTGCTTGTTGACGTAATACATTGCAACCTGATTGTCTGTCCGAATTTGGATAATTTGGTAGGACAGCCGATCTCTGAAAGCCTTCAGTGCGTTCCAGATCGCTCGGAGCTCCAGGAGGTTGATCTGCAGATCCTTTTCCTGGAGGGACCACAGGCCCTGGGTGTGAAGCCCATCGACATGAGCTCCCCACCCCAGGCGAGATGCATCCGTCGTCAGCACTTTCGTGGGCTGCGGAATTTGGAATGGACGTCCCAGGGTCAAATTGGTCCGGATGGTCCACCAGAGCAGTGAAGTGCGGCAACTGGTGGAGAGGCGGATGACATCTTCTAGATTCCCGGTGGCTTGGAATCACTGGGAAGCTAGGGTCCATTGAGCAGATCTCATGTGAAGACGAGCCATGGGAGTCACATGAACTGTGGAGGCCATATGACCCAGAAGTCTCAACATCTGCCGAGCTGTGACCTGCTGAGACGCTCTGGTCTGCGAAGCGAGGGACAGGAGGTTGTTGGCCCTCGCTTCGGGAAGGAAGGCCTGAGCCGTCTGGGTATCCAGCAGAGCTCCTATGAATTCCAGAGACTGGGTGGGCTGGAGATGGGACTTTGGGTAATTTATCACAAACCCCAGCAGCTCCAGGAGTTGAATAGTGCACTGCATGGACCGGAGGGCTCCTGCCTCCGAGGTGTTCTTGACCAGCCAATCGTCGAGATATGGGAACACGTGCACTCCCAGCCTGCGTAGGTACGCCGCCACCACCACGAGGCACTTTGTAAACACTCGTGGAGCGGAGGCGAGCCCAAAGGGCAGCACACAGTACTGAAAGTGTCGTGCACCCAGGCGGAATCTGAGATACTGTCTGTGAGCTGGCAGTATCGGGATGTGAGTATATGCATCCTTTAAATCCAGGGAACATAGCCAATCGTTTTTCTGAATCATTGGCAGAAGGGTGCCCAAGGAAAGCATCCTGAACTTTTCTTTGACCAGGAATTTGTTCAGGCCTCTCAGGTCTAGGATGGGACGCATCCCCCCTGTTTTCTTTTCCACAAGGAAGTACCTGGAATAGAATCCCTGCCCTTCCTGCCCGGGTGGTACGGGCTCGACCGCATTGGCGCTGAGAAGGGCGGAGAGTTCCTCTGCAAGTACCTGCTTGTGATGGGAGCTGAAGGATTGAGCTCCCGGAGGACAATTTGGAGGCAGGGAGGTCAAATTCAGGGCGTATCCGCACCGCACTATTTGGAGAACCCACTGGTCGGAGGTTATGAGAGGCCACCTTTGGTGAAAATATTTCAACCTCCCCCCGACCGGCAGATCGTCCGGTACGGACACTTTGAGGGCGGCTATGTTCCCGTGGATCCAGTCAAAAGCCCGTCCCTGGCTTTTGCTGTGGAGGCGCAGGGGGCTGCTTAGGCGCACGCTGTTGACGGGAACGAGCGCGCTGGGGCTGTCCCTGTGCCTGACGAGGCCTTCGGGCCGGCTGGTTGTACCTACGCTTTGCAAAAGAATAGGGTGCAGCCTGCCGGGCCCGGGAAAAACGTCCACCTGTGGAGGTGGATGCTGAAGGCGCCCGGTGGGAGAGCTTGTCGAGAGCGGTTTCCCGCTGATGCAGTTGGTCCACCATCTGCTCGACCTTCTCACCAAAAATGTTATCCTCCCGGCAAGGGACGTCGGCCAGTCTCTGCTGGGTGCGGTTGTCCAGGTCAGAGGCACGCAGCCATGAGAGCCTGCGCATCACTATACCTTGGGCCGCAGCACGAGATGCCACGTCACAGGTGTCATAGATACCCCTGGACAGGAACTTTCTGCACGCCTTCAGCTGCCTGACCACCTCCTGATAAGGCCTGGACTGCTCCGGCGGGAGCTTCTCGACCAGGTCCGCCAGTTGTTGCACATAGGTCCGCATGTGGATGCTCATATAGAGCAGGTATGACTGGATGCGGGTCACGAGCATGGAGGATTGGTAGGCCTTCCTCCCAAACGAGTCCAGAGTGCGAGACTCCCGCCCCGGGGGCGCCGAGGCGGTATCCCTCGAACTCCGTGCCCTCTTGAGAGCAGAATCCACGACCGCCAAGTCATGGGGCAATTGGGGCCGCATTAACTCTGGGTCGGAGTGGATCCTGTATTGGGACTCTGCTTTCTTGGGAATGGTGGGGTTAGTTAACGGTCGCACCCAGTTCCGAAGCAGTGTCTCCTTGAGGAGGACTCTCTAGGTGGCGATGGATAGTCGAGGACCTCGAGCATCTCGGCCCTCGGCTCTTCCACAGAGACCACGGGGAAGGGAATGCTGATAGACATATCCCGCACAAAGGAGGCAAAGGAGAGGCTCTCGGGGGGTGAGAGCTTCTTCTCCGGTGAAGGCGTGGGGTCCGAGGGAAGGCCCGTAGACTCCTCTGAGGAGAAATATCTAGGGTCCTCCTCTTCCCCCCACGAGTCCTCATCCTCGGTATCGGACATAAGCTCATGTAGCTGAGTCCTGAACCGGGCCCGGCTCGACGTCGAGGCACCGAGGTCTCGGTGTCGTCGAGCGGTGGACTCCCGCGCCGGCGGGGACGGAGCTCCCTCCATCGACGTTGACGGGGACTCCACCTGCGTGGCGGTCGAGACCGGCGCCACAAGCGGTGGCGGTGTCGACGGCCCCGGCGCCGGGCTAGAGCTCACCGGCGCCACAGACATCGGCGCCGAGGGCGCAAGCACCCCCGGCGCCGGCACAGCCTGGCGCATCAGCCCTTCCAGGATCCCCGGAAGGATGGCTCTGAGGCACTCGTCCAGGCCCGCTGCCGGGAAAGGCGGTGGGGCCGGTAGGGGTGTCGGTGCCAGAAGCTGATGGGGGCCAGGAGACGGCACCGAGGTGCCGGAACCCTGACGCGTCGGTACCTCCACGACTGACAGGGACCTCTCCTCTCGACGATGACGCTTCGGCGCCGCCTCCTCTCCGATGTCCGGATGCACCGAGGGCGACCGGTGACGACGCTTCTTGTCTTTCTTCCGATGCGCATCACCGGTGCCGGGAGGTATGGAGGAGGAGGAGGACGATCCCCCTCGGTCCCGGGGAGCCGGGTCAGACAGGGTTCGGTCCCGAGGGCCACGGGCTGAGGGAGTGACCGGGGCCGACTGCCCACGCGGCCGCTCACCTCTACCCTCGCCAGCGGACCGGCGGGCCGACGGGACCTGTTCTCCTGGGGTCGATGCCATCGGTGCCGATGTCTCGGGCATCGATACCAGTACCGAAGGGCCGGGCATCGATACCGATGCCGTCGAGGTCGACGTCGAGGGGCCGGCGCAAGTTCCAAAAAGACGGTCCCGCAGAACTTGCCTCGCAACCTGAGTCCGTTTCCGGAGACCGAGACACAGGGAACACGACTTGATATTGTGCTCCGGCCCAAGGCACTGGAGGCACCAAGCGTGGGTGTCGGTCTGCGAGATCGGCCGGCCGCAGCGACCACACTTTTTAAATCCACTCGGGACCCTTGAGGACATCGACGGAAAAATCGCGTCGGCGAAGTCAAAGTCGTCAATGGTGGCTGAAATCACACCACGAAAAGGAAAACGACCGTGCGGCCACTAGGCCGCAACGCGGCGTCCCCGCTGGAAGCGAGGGAAAAAGGGAACGCGTGCTCCACACGCGCAGGGTTTCTTTTTTTTTTTTTTTTAAAGAAACCGGACGGTAACTAATCAAAGTGAAAACAAAGAAAAAGCACGATCAGCGTAAACGCGATCGAAATCCGGCGGCTGAAACAGAGAGAGCGGCGAGGCACGACTCTCTCCAGACGCGGAAAAAAAGGAACTGGCGGGAGCGGTCGCGCACGGGCGGGAAGACGGCCGCGCATGCGCGGTGGGCGTGCCCTGCGTGCCGACCGTCCCGCGAAGCCTTTTCCGGTTGGTGGGGGCTGCCGCGGACGTCACCCAGTCGTGAGAACAAGCAGCCTGCTTGTCCTCGGAGAACCAGAGTACCAAGTTCAGCAAAGGATTTTACCGCAGACCTGCCTGGTCATGCATAATCACATCTACAGCAAAGGTCTCTATCCCAATAGTTTTAAATCCCATTTCATTATAGAACAATATGGCTTAATCCACTCCAGTGGAGTTTAGCTTCAAACTGTTGCTTGACACTTCCTGAGATATGAAAATACTGTGTCCCAATGATCTGCAGAATTCACTAAACTGAGTCCTCTTTTGAAAATCAGGAAAATACTTTCTATATTTTCAGAAATCCATAGTGAAATGGAAGATCTGGGAAGTTTTAAATCTGACGTATTATTTCTAATTGCCAGATAAATACGTCCGTTTTAACTTTTTAAAATTTTTTTATTTTATTTATTTTATTTTTGTTACATTTGTACCCTGCGCTTTCCCACTCATGGCAGGCTCAATGCGGCTTACATGTGGCAATGGAGGGTTAAGTGACTTGCCCAGAGTCACAAGGAGCTGCCTGTGCCTGAAGTGGGAATCAAACTCAGTTCCTCAGGACCAAAGTCCACCACCCTAACCACTAGGTCACTCCTCCACTGTTGCTACTATTTGAGATTCTACATGGAATGTTGCTATTCCACTAGCAACATTCCATGTAGAAGTCGGCCCTTGTAGATCACCAATGTGGCCGCGCAGGCTTCTGCTTCTGCGAGTCTGATACATGCAGGACGTCAGACTCACAGAAACAGAAGCCTGCGCAGCCTTCTACATGGAATGTTGCTAGTGGAATAGCAACATTCCATGTAGAATCTCCAATAGTATCTATTTTATTTTTGTTACATTTGTACCCTGCGCTTTCCCACTCATGGCAGGCTCAATGCGGCTTATATGGGGCAATGGAGGGTTAAGTGACTTGCCCAGAGTCACAAGGAGCTGCCTGTGCCTGAAGTGGGAATCAAACTCAGTTCTTCAGTTCCCCAGGACCAAAGTCCACCACCCTAACCACTAGGCCACTCCTGCTTCCTCTCCAGTAAACTTTTTCTGTAGGTTTTAATTTCTCAACTCTATTCTGCTTCTGCCAAATTGGGCATCCCTTCAACATCTGGCGTCTGGAGTACAGCACTTATAAAGCAAATAGGTATAAAGTGGGATCCAACACCTCACTTGTTTTTTAGTACAGCACAGCTTTTCAGAGTACTTGGCAACGGGACAGAAAAAATTCAGCATTCTATTTACTATGTTTCAAACAAAATACTCCCAGGAGAATTCTGCGCTACTCTGCATTACAGAATTTGTACAGAATTTTCCTACTGTGCACAACTCTGCACAAGTCCCTCCCTCCTCTCAGCACATTCACAGAATTTAGCCACTATTTTCCTATCCACTGCAGTATTATCACCTCTCCTGCGAGATCCCAGCCAACGGGATAAACTATTTTAAATGTTTTACCTTATCCTGGAGCTTAATCTGTTAACAGCAGAAGAGGAAAGCGGCTGATGTCAGGCCACATCCGTCTCCTACTCTTCCAGCGCTCGAGGCCGATTGAAGTACCTGAGCCCCAGGGCTCTACGGTGTCCCAAGCAGTTCAAATATTTTAATCAGATTGAGCTCAGGAAGAGAAGTATGTGGCCCGACATGCAACCATTTTCCTCCTTCTCCTCTGTTAACAGATTAAGCTCCAGGATAAAGGTAAAACATTTGAAACAGTTTATGGTGGGGGAAAGGGGGTGTGCGGTGGGGGTTAGAGAAATAGGGACTAAGTTCTGGGGATGTGTTGGAGGACAGGAGGAGAGCTAGAGAAGTATGTGGGGAAGGAGGAAGAACAGGATGAGTGTGTGCTAGGAGGAGGGGGTGGGGGGTGGTAAATGCAGGATGAGCGTGCATCAGGAAGGTGGCTTCAGCTATGTGTGTGGGGGGAGGTGGAGGTGGTGAATATATACCTTGGGAGAAAAGAATGGAAAGAACAGGAGGAGGGTAGTGCCTTGGGGAAATGGAGAAGCATGTGCTTTAGGAGAAACTACACCGGGGGGGGGGGGGGGGAGGAGGAAATACCCACCCAGATAAGTGTAGGTGCAGGTGGGGGAAGAGAAAACTGGAGCAGGATTCAAGAGAACTATGGAGTGAGTTTGAGAGAGAGCTATGGTGGAGTGAGTGCCTTAGGGGTGCTGTGGTTGTGTGTTTTCCTGATAGGGTATGGGAGAGTGCTATGGATGTGTGTGTGCAGAGAGGGGAGAATTTTTTAAAAGAGCTATAGGGGGGTGTGTAGCTGAGGGAGAGAGAGAGAGAGAGAGAACACTATGGGGGGGGGGGGGGCTCTGAGCTGGAGGAGTGTGCGAAACAGCTATGGCTAAGTATGGGGTGGGGTGGGGTGTAGGAGCTCTGGGGAGGGGAATATGCTGAGAGGAGTCTGAGAATGAAAGAAACAGAGAAAGAATTGGGGGAGGGTCTTGCTGGGAAGGCGCGAAGGAGAAAGAAAGCTTAAGGAAAACTGAGGGTTGAACCTACAGGGTGAGAGAATACAAGCCTATGGTGGATTTCTAGCTAAGACTACTGGGGGGGGGGGGGGGGGGAGAAGAAAGAAAGTTTGGGGAGGGGGGGGGGGGGTGACAGACATGGTGCAGGGAAGACTAAGCTTTTATGATGGGGGAATTCCACCAGCAAAAAAATAAATAAAGGCAGAATTTTAAAAAACCTGTGCTGAATTTCCAATTCTTTTGCACAGAATTCTCCCAGGAGTAAAGCAAGATTAAGTGAAATGCTGTCAACATTTCTTAAAGATCATAAAATTCAGTTTAGAATTTCAGTGTGAGGAATTCACACAAGATGATTTATTCCACACTCTTCCCAACTAATGGTGTGGACACTGCCAGATACAAACATTTTGCCCACTCCCTTTCTAGGGTATCCCATAGTGCACAACAGAGATATTCCAAATGTGAACTGTTTCTGGGGATAGCAAGTACGATATGTACAAGATTCAAAGTATCAAATCTCTCTAATGACCAGTTCCGCATTGAACCCATGGTAATACCAAGCTCACCTCTTCGTCTATTTTCTCTTCCTCTGCGTCAATGTGACGCTCTTTGAGAAACCTCTGAGTCTTTTCCAGCTGGAACTTCACCAGCTCCTCTATGGCATCTTTCTCCTCTTTATCCACAAACTCTTGCACTGCTTCCCCCATGCCCCTTTCAGTGAGCAGGGACAGCTGGACATTCTGTGAGAGGAAAAGATCAGAAAAAAAAAAAAAAAGAGAGAGATCATACACATACTGGGAGGGGAAATAAAATACTTTCTTCAGTAACACAACCAGTCAGCCTGTCTGCCTTTTAGTATGAAAAAAGAGAAGAAACCTTTTATACTTAGAAAAGCTAAACTGCCAACTAAAAATCACTGTGCTCTTAGAAGCAGGCAGAGACAACCTCACAAGGATTTTAAATGCCAAAACTCTAGTACAGGAGGAAAGGCATATTAGGTACAGAAGTTATAACAAGCACTGCATTAATAATAAGGCTCCATGACAGAAGATCCATGACAGAAGATCTCTTTTCTAACTCTTAATGGTTTTCTTTGCCATAAAACCAATCTGCTTCATAGCTTTGTCACAAACAATCTCTAGTGTACTTCACAGATGGATACTGAAAGTGAAAATAGCATCTACAATACTTATGTAGTTGAATGGGTACATGGCCCCTCTATTGTAATGCTGTGTTACAATAACTCCAATAAAGAGAAATGACAACCACAGAAATAACTCAAAAGAACATATTTATCTGGAAAAAAAATGAATTGTCAGGCAATTCTCACTGCTGTAACAAGGAAATCTTGGCCTTAAATTCCAGTTTTGCCACTGTATTTGGTTCTCATTCTTAGCTCATACATCTAACTTACTTGTAGGACAATGATCAGAAGCAAACACGTGCACTAGATGCTGTTAGCAACTTGAAAAAGAGAACTGTCTGCATTTGTAACCTTTTTTCAAACAGCAAACTAAGGAAATTGTCAAATCCATGAACATGATAGCTACACTGTGGCCTGTAGCCCGCTCTAAACTCTCTCGTCACAGCTGTATGACTGACAATGGAAAACTGACAGCCTGAAAGAGAAACCCTACCTAAATAACAGGGAGTCAAAAACTCTTTTCTCATGGTCACTGTGTCCAGCTCCGATTGACTGCGGAGTCTCCTAGATAGGATATATTGGACTACTATCAAGTTTTTTTTGCTGCCTGTTCTGTCTCAGTCTTTATAAAACACAATTTGCACCATTGTGCATCAGGGAAAACTGTGGAATAAAGTCAAGTTTACTAAGCCACTTGGGTAGACCGCTGGTGGTTCTGGCAATTAACCCCTAATTACCTCCACTCTACCACAAGTCTCATAACATATTCCATTATAGCCAATATTAGATCATGGTTTTTCTACTGCATGATACTACTATGGATAACGGGGTTACAACCTACCTATCCATTTACTACCCAACCATCCTTCTATTATGTTATACTTAATTTCCTTCTTTACATAACAAAATTCTGTTACCTATTACTATGTAAGCCGCATTGAGCCTGCTTTTAGTGGGAAAGTGCAGGATACAAATATAATAAATAAATGCATAAATAATTCTACACTGGCTCCCAATCAAGGCCAGACTATTTTTCAAAACCAGCACAATCATCTTCAAAAAACTGTTTGGCATGTCACTGAACTAAATGCAAGACATGATAAAAATAATCACAAGAAATGCAAACCCAGAAACCAGAGGTTACTTACTACGTCACCTGCCCAACTGCAAAAACGTACTATATAAGTCCACTTACACAGCGGGAATTAGCTACCTGGGCTCAAAACGATGAAATAATTCCCATAGTCATAAGAAGAATCACGAACTACCTCCAGTTCAAAAAAGACCTACTGTCACGAAACGCCTAGTCACTCGCCTGGGGTTATCCCGTGGCTACTTAGAGGGTCTATTCCCAGGACAGCTCAGGTCCGCCTCCACCTGCTGCTTGTGCTCTAGACAAGCACCCTCCTCCCACCACTGGGTCATAAATGCCTCTAGGTGAGTCTCCTACTCTCAAATTATCCCCAGTGATTTCTAGGTTCCTGGAGCCAAACTCTCAGTGGTCCCACAGTTCCCAGAAAGAACTCATAAACCCAACACACAAACCATCTGGATTCTTTGTCAGTCCTGACAGAGCAATAAACTAAATATTGTTTATTGTCTTTTAAAAATCAAACAGTGGAACCAAATAGTGCAAATAGCAAACAAAATAACAGGTAACTGAAATATGGATAAATTATAACACTAACTAAACATCTGTATACTGTCTAAACAGTACCTGGGAAGATCAGAACATATAATTCACAGAGTTTCAGCAAAGAGATCTGTCTCTCTTTTCTCCCGGGATAAGACTGAAGCAACAACCAGTACCAACTGCTGAGTAATTTCAAACTCCAGGCCAATCACAGCCCAGTCAACAAGTTTTAAAAGTACACTGCTCACAGTACTGTAGATTCACTTCTTCAGTAAGTGAAACTAAAAGAGGGCATGCACTTTTCTATAACAGCTTTAACATAAAACATGAACCACCTGCTGGCCAAACTAGAGAAATGCAATTTTACAGGTTTAAAACATGTTTTGTCAGCCCTACCTCTTCACGAAATGAATTTCATGAGTATAACATATATGCACTAGTTATTCTGGAATAACAATACACAACACAACCTCTAACTGTAACACATCTTTTCATTTAAGAAATGAACTAAGACATATCTTCTCCAGAAACCCACTGACTATTCCATATGCACCAATAATTATCTTGCCAAACACTGTAAAACACAGAATCATACAACCTTGTAAATGTAATTGAATCAATGTACTCTCTAACAACTGTTAAATGTAAGCCACATCGAACCGAAATTCGTTTTTGGATAATTGCGGGATACAAGCATGAATAAATAAATAAATACATTAGCGCCATACTAGAACCTGCCCTATGACCAGAGCCTGTGAACATGTGAAACAACATGCTTGTGGGCTCTGACTACAAGTAGCATGCAAATGCATGCTAAACAGGGCATTTACTATTCCTCCCCAATACTCAGCGGAGCTGGCGTTAGAGTTTGCGGAGCATTGGGGAGCTCTGTTCAGAATGCAATTTCATACTTGAGGCCCCACACACCTCCCCTCCGCATGTAAGGGGCAGGAGGTCTGGTGAACTGCCAGCCCCCCCAACTCTCCCCCAAATAGTTTCCCTGGTGGCTCTCTCACCCCCCCCCCCAAAGACATGGGGGGCTGGAGGAGCCCCCACCCTCCAACACATCTAATTGTTATATATTTATTATTACCCTTCATTTCTTTTTATTCTTTCCAAACCAAAAGAATGGTTGGAAACTGCTCCATTCAAACCGCCTCTCCTATCCAGGTCAGAAACACACATAACATAGATACAGACACACATATGCACACATGGAGGGGATGGAAAGAATTCCATGAGCCATGCTCCACATGCTTGCACCATTTGATAAAAGGTAGCTATGTTAAATGATCTGACCACATCTTCTGGCAACATATTCCACAGCTTAATTGTACTCTGTTTTAAATGTGCTGCTACCTATTAGTTGCACTGACTGTACCCCCCCTTAGTTCTACTGGAAAAGTGCCTTTTCCTATTTTTCTACTCCACTTCACACATGATTTTATAAATCTCTACCATAACCCTTTATCAGCACATCTCTTCTCAAAGCTGAATGGCTTTGACCTGTTTAGTCTTTCTTTATACAGAAGTAATATTAACCTCTATCATTTTAAGTCACCTTTTTCGGTACCGTTTCTAGTCCCACTATATCCTTTTTGGGATGGGATGACGAGAACTGCACATAACACTTTTAGTTTATTTTTTGATCACTGCTACACCCTGGTTTAAGATTGTTTTTTCCTAGTCAGAGAATCCTAATATGCAGCATAATGAAAAGGAACCCTAAATTTTCTTGTAACCCCAACTTTTAAAATCAAGGTAAAGAGAACTTACAACTTCCTCCAACCTGTTCCTTAATTCTAGCTAATGAGGTTTAACTTGTATTTTTACCCTGGATTTAGATTCAAAGTTAAGGGCCCCTTTTACCAAGCCACAGGAAAAGGGGACCTGTGCTGGCGTCAGAGTGTGTTTTTGATGCGCACCAAGGCCCCCCCCCCCCCCCTTTTACCACAGCTGGTAAAAGGAGTCTTGTTTCTGCAGGAAATGGCTGTGTGGCAAGTAAAGTACTTGCCGCGTGGCCATTTCGTTGGGGGGGGGGGGGGGGGCAGGGGAGACCTTACTGCCACCTATTGAGGTGGCAGTTAGGGCTCCCGCGCTAACTGGGCAGCGCAAGGCACTGCCCGATTACCGCTGGGTACACCCCGGTGCTACAAAAATAAATTAATTTTTGTAGCATCAGATATGACGGTGCGCTGGGAGTGGGAAGTACTGCCGGGCTGCTGTGGTAGCCCGGCGGCACTTCCTATTTAGTGAGCAGGAAGCTCGCATTGGACTTACTGCCGCTTTGTAAGAGGGACCTTCAGAGAAAACTAGTTTACAGTGCAAGTGTAAGGTTCTTCCTCCCCCCACCAAGTCAGAAATGGTATCACCACAGAGCATGACTGTGCTGCAAGCTAATGAAGTTGGTGTCATGCATAAGCCACATATGGGATTTGTCTTACTAGTATCATCTGCTACTTAGATAGAATACTCCCTGCTAGACCGTTATCACAAAAAGCAAAGAATGTTAAGCTCATGCAGACAGATACCTGGCAGAACAAGATTAAATATAAACACACCCGAGTGCTTTTGGGATATTTTGGTCCTTGTACTACTACTGCTTATCATTTCTTTATTGCCAAAATGCTACATAGTAAAACAAAGTGCCAGAATATGTTGGAATTAAAACTGGATAATGAATACTGGACGAAAATATCCCAAGGAAGATGAGGCCATTTGATCATCTCATTATCTTAGAAGCAACCAAGAGTAATGACACTAATTCTTTTACAGGCTGTTTTTAAATATTAGAGATATAACACAACCAGTGACTTTTACAGTTACCATAGTGGGGAATCACATCACTAAAATTCAGCAGCACTTTTTCTTTACTCTGCAGTGCTAGGCTGACTACCTTACTTAGGTGCAACTTGTGTATAACAGAATTTCAATTCAAATTCCATCCAGCAGTGTCTTAATTGCAGGGGCCATTTCTCAGGCAATTATATTGGAGCTTCTAAATTCTTTTCGTTTTGAGAACCAGCTCGTTACAAAATGTGCCAATTACTTTACATGTCTGCAGACTTTCTGGAAAAGTGTGGGTGGGTGGGTGGGGGGGGGGGGGATGGTTTCTACTTTTTTTTTTTTTTTAATTTGAAAATTTTTTTTTATTAGACACAGCTTAAAGAACACAATATAAGGCTATGCCGCCTTTAACATTCTGAGTAACATAAAACAGTTGAGTTACATCTCAGTGTATCATCAGTTTTAATAATTTTTTTTTTCCCCTTCCTCCCCCCCTCCCCCCCCCTCCTTTTCCCACCCTCCCCTATTCATTTCTGTCCACTTTTTGGTTATATCCCCTGTTTCTTACATTGTATTAGACCATAATTTCTCCAATTGAGTCCACTCTTTAGCATCAGGTTTGTATTTACCCAGTCTCTTATCAGTCAACTGTTCCAGGCCTGCAATATTCTTGATTCTCATCTTCCATGATGCAATAGTGGGGCCAATGCTCTGTTTCCAGTGAGCCGCAACTTCCAACTTTGCGGCTGCCAACCCCAATCTTTTAAGCCTCCTTTGCCATTTCTGACCCCTTTTGTTTCCCCAACCTAATAAGCACCATTTTGGCTCTCTTGGAAATTGTGTGTCCAGAATGTGTGTCAAGTGCATAGTAACATCCACCCAATAAGTTTGTATATACAAGCATTCCCACCATACATGTATAAAACTACCTATCCCGTCCTTACATCGCCAACATTGGTCGGATGCACTGGGATATATTCGTTTTAACCTGTCCGGCGTGTAATACCATCTACTTAAAACTTTGTAAGCATTTTCTTTAATTAATACACAGATAGATGCTTTTTTCACCTCCATGCACACCCTTTCCCACTCCTTCACATTCAGTTCAATATTTAGATCTCGCTCCCACACTGTCATATATGGTAATTTCTTCATTTTGTCTCCCCTTATATATCTATATAGCCTGGATATTCCCTTCTTTCCTCCCTCCAGGGTTTCCCATATGTTTTCCAATACCTCTCTTTCACGTGGATCGGACTGCAACCACCCTTGTCCCTTCATAAAATGCCTAACTTGTAAATAGGCGTAATGATCAGAATCTGGCAGTTCGTATTTCCTTTGAAGGGTTACGAACTCTCTTAGCACCCCTTCCGACATAAGGTCCCTGAATCTTTTCAGTCCCTTTCGATTCCACTCCCGAAATACCCCTCCCTCTCGCCCTGCGGGAAACTCAGCTTCTTGCCTAATATATGCTAAGGTAGAAGTTTTTACCCCCTTCTTAAACTTGTTCTTTAGTACATCCCAGATATGTTGCAAGTGGTATATGAATGGATTATTATGTCCCTGTTGTAAATTATTCATCTTTACAGATCCCCACACTCCTCTTTCCAGGTTACACCAAGATGTTAAGTCTTGTTCCAGAGTCGCCACAGGTGATCTATGCCCTTTGCTCCATTCCGCCACCTGTTTCAACTGCGCTGCTTGATAGTACCACAATACATTGGGTAGTCCCCTTCCTCCCTCCTCCACCTTCCCCCACATAATTCTTTTCGATATTCTAGCCCGCTTGCCCCCCCACGCAAACCGAGACAAATCAGCTTGTAGTTTATTTAGAGCCGCTGTGGGAACCTCCAGCGGTAATGTTTGGAATAGAAACAACATCCGGGGAACCAAGTTCATCTTTATCACCGCTATCCTACCCCACCATGATAACAGTCCGTTTTTCCACCTGCTCATATCTGTACGCAGTTCACGGAATAACGGAGCGTAATTCAATCCATATATTTGTGTGATATCCCTTGAGATCCGAATTCCTAAATACTTAAAATTATCTCTTGCATGCCTGAAGGGAAATCTATGCAACAGTGCTTCCATCCCAATTTGAGATATATTGATATTCAAAATTTCAGATTTATCGTAATTAACTTTAAATCCTGACAATTCTCCGAAAGTTCGAATCTCATTACAAATGTAGGGTAAAGACTCTTCCGGATGACTTACATAAAAGAGAATATCATCAGCAAACAAAGCTATCTTGTGTTCCCCTGTTCCCGCTTGAAATCCTCGTATCAGTGTTGTCTCCCTAATCCTCTGTGCAAACGGCTCAATTGCTATAGCGAAGAGCAAAGGTGAAAGTGGACACCCCTGTCTAGTTCCTCTCTGTATCTGTACCGGATCTGAATATCCCCCATTGACCTTTATCCTTGCCATCGGTGCAGCATATAATCCCTGGAGCCAAGTTAAGATCCCCGTACCAAATCCCATGACCTTTAATACCTCCCATAAATAGTTCCACTCCACACGGTCAAAGGCCTTTTCTGCATCAGTTGTTAATAGCACCATATCCTCCTCCCGTTGCTGTGCCTCCCATATTATGTTTAATGTTCTCCGAATATTGTCAGCTACTTGCCTTTTGGGTATAAAGCCTGATTGATCCGAGTGAATTAACTGGGGTAGAAATGTATTAATTCTTTCAGCCATTACCTTCGCCAATATCTTGATATCAATATTTATTAAAGAGATCGGTCTATACGAGCCGCATTGTGTTGGATCTCGACCTGGCTTAGGGAGGACCGAGATCCCCGCTTCATACATACTCTGGTTTCTACTTTTTACTATTGGCAGATTGATGTAAAATTACAGCTGTTTATAAAAGAAGAGACTGTCTACCCTGTAAATTCTTATGGAACACCAAACAGCCAAAGGATCTGCTTAATTAAGTTGAAATTGGGTAGTTTTTCTTCATTTTATTCTACTTATCACCGTGTTTCTTATGAGACAAGGCTATCGATACCCAGTCTGTTTCAGAGTCCCACAGGAGACAATTACAAATAGATTTTACTTCTGTGCTGTATTGCATTATATTTCCTGCCATGTTATATATACCCCTTTGGATTGTAAAAATGGTCCATTACATACAATACCCATATAGCACTTTGAATGCAACACATCAATTCACAGTAGTTTAATAAGTCATCTGCTCCCACTTTGGTACAGAACTCTGTGCAAGACTAAAAAGAGCCCTCTTTTTCTGGAAATTCTGGTATCACTTAGAGACCTTGGGGGGAATTCAATAAGTGACACCCAAAGTTAAAAGCTGGGATGATCCATGCTAAGCTAGTATTCTGTAAAGGGCGCTCCGTGTGGAACAACCTTTATAAAATATTAACTTAGCGTGCATCTCCAGTCTAATTTTGTGCTTAAGCATTTACATCTGCCAAAGGCTTGTGCAAATGCTGGTGTCCAGTTAATGGCAGTAAGGCTTGTAAATTACATTATTCCATAACATTGTGCCTAAATTCTGAGCATGCCCTTGACCCACCCATGCCCCTTCTTGTGGCCACGCTCCCTTTGGAGTTGCATGCTATGAAATTTAGGCATGTATGTTATAGAATAGGGCACAGGGCAGATCCATGCACAACTCCTAATTATTGCTAGTTAAGTGTCTGTTAACACCAATTAATGACTAATTAGCTAATTAGTCTGTGAGTGGATCTGGGATCTACGCCCTGTTTAGGTGACCTACACAGAATCTGGCAGCCTATGTACAATACATTTCTGATTTTATCCAGATCTTCTAAGTATGCTACCTTGTTCTCAACTTTTATTTATTTTATTTGTTGCATTTGTATCCCACATTTTCCCACCTATTTGCAGGCTCAATGTGGCTTACAATTTCCGTCATGACATATGCCATTTCAGAGTGCAGATACAATTGGTAATATATATAGAAACATAAATGATGTAATGAACAATTGGTATACCACTTAAACAATGTATTAAATCCCTTGAATGAGGATTCTTGATATGTTAAGTATACATAAAGTCTGAATCTATGAGGTATACTGCATCTCATTTTAATACAGTCTAAATCTTTGTCTGGCATTGCAAAAGACCTGGGGCTATGATGCAGGCATTTCTCACAGTTCCCCTTTAGGCTCATTTACAATGTACCTGACAAGAGAGGCTTTGCAGACTTGGGACCAAAGACATGAAACTCTTTGCCCTCACATATGCGACTAAGAAGAAATCACTTGAAATTTCACAAATAGGTGAAAATGTGTCTGTTCCCATCATAAATCTATTTTATTTAATAATTGTTAATTGCTTATATTCACCACGGGTGGAACCGTTATAGTGATGCGAGAAGACCTTTGTTGAGGAAGTGGCCTTAAATGTGCTTTTTAAAAAATTTTAGTTATTACACTTTTATGACCTTTGTTTTTACAATGTTGTACACTCTATTATTGTTTTATATGTTGCAATTGTACCACACTTTGTGAAAAGTATTAAGGTGTGTTATCAAATGGAATAAAATAAATATTGAGTCATTTTAAGTTAAGCCTATCTTATATAAGGCATGTTGACATCTATGCTGCCTTCATACATAGTAACATAGTAGATGATGGCAGAAAAAGACCTGCACGGTCCATCCAGTCTGCCCAACAAGATAAGCTCATATGTGCTACTTTTTGTGCATACCTTACCTTGATTTGTACCTGTCCTTTTCAGGGCACAGACCATATAAGTCTGCCCAGCACTATCCCCGCCTTCCACCACCGGTTCTGGCACAGACCGTATAAGTCTGCCCAGCCTTTTTGGTCATCATATAGGCGCCCTTTTATAAAATTAACTCCTTTACATTCAAGCGGTCAGTGTTTTTGCTAAATGCTACAGTCATTATTCCCAGAAATTCAATGCCAGGCCATGGCTAGGTTCCTGCATTAAATTTCTGGGTATACAGAAGCAGTGAAAACAGAGTTGTGTGTGATATTCACCTATGGTGAACCATATAAAGACAGAATTACATTTTATGTGGTAACATTTATGTGGTTATCTTAGTCGTTTACATGGCTGGGCATAATCGAACGGGGCGCCCAAGTTTTCCTGGGGCCGTCCTCGCAGGACGGCTCCGTGAAGGGGCGGGGAAACCTGTATTATCAAAACAAGATGGGCATCCATCTATCGTTTCGATAATACAGTCAGGGACGCCCAAATCTCAACATTTAGGTCGACCTTAGAGATGGTCGTCCCCGGTTTTCGGCGATAAATGGCTACCGAGGACACCCATCTCAGAAATGACCAAATCCAAGCCATTTGGTCGTGGGAGGAGCCAGCATTCGTAGTGCACTGGTCCCCCTGACATGCCAGGACACCAACCAGGCACCCTAGGGGCCATTGCAGTGGACTTCAGAAATTGTTCCCAGGTGGATAGCTCCCTTACCTTGGGTGCTGAGCCCCTCAACCCCCCCCCTGCCAAAACCCACTCCCCACAACTGTACACCACTACCATAGCCCTAAGGGGTGAAGGGGGGCACCTACATGTGGGTACAGTGGGTTTTGAAGGGCTCACATTTACCACCACAAGTGTAATAGGTAGGGGGGGGGGGATGGGCCTGGTTCCGCCTGCCTGAAGTGCACTGCAGTACCCACTAAAACTGCTCCAGGGACCTGCATACCACTGCGATGGACCTAAGTATGACATTTGAGGCTGGCAAAAAAAAATTTTAAGTTTTTTTTTTTAGGGTGGGAAGGGGTTGGTGATCACTGGGGGAGTAAGGGGAGGTTATATCCGATTCCCTCCGGTGGTCATTTGGTCAGTTCGGGCACCTTATTGAGGTTTGGTCGCAAGAAAAAAATGGACCAAGTAAAGTCAGCTGAGGACGCCCATCTCTTAAGCATGCCTCAGTCCCGCCTTTGCTACGCTGCCGACACTTCCCCATGAACTTTGGTCGTCCCTGTGACGAAAAGCAGTTGAGGGCACCCAAAATCGGCTTTCGATTATGCCGATTTGGGCGACCCTGAGAGAAGGACCTTCCGATTTGTGTCAGAAGATGTGCGCCCTTCTCTTTCGAAAATAAGCCTGATAGTAACATAGTAAATGACGGCAGATAAAGACTTGTATGGTCCATCCAGTCTGCCCAACAAGATACTTTATATGTATACCCGAGTTTGATTTGTCCTTGCCTTTCTCAGGGCACAGATCGTAGAAGTCTGCCCAGCACTGTTAAGTGATGAAAACAGGCTAAATGCCAACTCCACCTTCAGAACACCCACAAAATGGATGGTTTTGGCTTGGGTGCTAACCAGGCATTTTCAGCAGCCCTATCTGGTCACGTGCCGCTGAAAATACCCCATTAGCCCCAGACAGGCAATTTAAGTGGCCAGCAGCCTCTCTCAGCCATATAAATCATTTTGAATATCAGACCCTTAATGCTTTCTTTGAACAACTTCAATGTTCTGTGTGCGTTTCTGAATAAGCTTGTTGATATGTTGATATGTGAATATTAATATGAAGAGTGTGCATTCTGTAGTGCAAATACACATGGGCAGTATTAAGCCCTAGCACAGTACATATATGAGAGTGAATGTGAGATGTAAGAATTCTGGGATAGGAGGGCATTTGTGGTTCACGAGTGCCCTGTGATACCTGCAAAATACAGACAGTCTAAGCTTTGTTTCAAAAGGTAAGTTTCATGGTGATAGCAATACACACGCTATAAAAGAGAAACAACTTGAAAAAGCACCATTTTCAAACTCTTTCCTATTTTGGTCAAATTAAATCACAGGGAATCAAAGCAAAGCTGGTATCACAGGCCATACCCAATGATTTTCTACAGGTGGAAAATAAATGTGTTTCTTCTCAAGGAAAACACTGGGAGCTAAATGGGCAAAAGGAAAGCCAACCAGCCTTACTTCTCTAATGAGGATGGATAAATACATTTGGAGTACAGGGTTTTGGGAGGAGGGGAGGGAATAAAAGCTGTGTCTAAATGAGTGACTCACCCTTTCTGGGTGTGGCTAAAGACAGAATCCAGTTCAATAATGGACAGTATAAGGACTCCCTTCAATTCCTTTTTTTTTTACACTCTGGACCCATCTGAAAAAATTTTATCAAGTTTTGAAACTAACGAAAAGTGGCTCAGATGCTCTTATGATAATATATAGCTGCTATTCTCTTAGTTGTGGCCTAAATCTCTGGTGCCAAATCAAACCCTTGATTTAAAATGCAATCCGTATTTTGACTGAAAATCTAATCCCCCTCCTCCAATAAATAAATAAGCAAGCAAATAAGAAAAATAGATTGATTTACTTTCTCTGCCGTTTGAAAATATTGTTTCACCAGGTCTTCAACCCTCAAGGTTATCCCTTCTGAAGAAGGTCTGTTAACAAATTTGCTAAAATTAATCTCGTCATCTCCTGGAAAGGAAGCACAGCATGTTAAATCAAAAGTGGCACACTTATGTGACTTGATTATTAAACTGAGATCAATTTTTGATAGAACAATGCTTGGTAACTTGAAAATCAAGAATTCGATACGATGTCTAAATCAAAAATCAAGTGGTGAACATGGCCATTTTCGAACCTGAAAAAGTGTCTATCTTTTTTTTTTTTTTTTTTTTTTTAAATAGCCATTTCCTAGATGTTTTCTAGACGTTTTGTGCTTACTGCGACTATCTTTTTGGACTATTTTAGGGGGGGAAAAAAGGGTCCAAGTAAAAAAATGCACAAAATCAAGTCACTAGGATGTAGGACAAGACAGCATTCTTAGTAGACTGGCCACAGAAATCCCAGCAGAGCAGTGGACTTCAAATAAAAGGTCCTAGGTACATATCTCACCCTTACTCCCTTATATTGTAAGGTGATGTCAAATGCCTAGCACCCACCTGGGGGGTCTCCCTGTGGCCCCCAGCCTGGGGTCTGTCCCCAGCATAGCTCAAGCCTGGCTGCACCTGGGCTTGTGCTCTAGAATGCACCCTCCTCCCACTGACTGGGTCCTGCTTGCCTCTGGGCTAGTCTTCCACTCTCAAGTTATTCCCCAGTGATTTCTAGGACAATGGGCCATACTCCCAGAGGTCCCACAGTTCCTAAACAGCACTCACAGACCCAAAACACAAACCACCACGATTGTTAGTCAGTCTAGGACAGCAGAGCTAATAACTAATAAGATTTATTGTCACAAAATTGAAAAGTTAAAAATGGTCAAAATATAGCAAAAATAACAGGTACAAACAAACAGGTATCAATATTAAAACTAATTAAACATTTGTTTACTACCCGAGTAGTACCTGGGGAGTTCAGGAAATATAGCTGCTCACAGGTTATAAAATATAACTGCTCACAGGGCCTCAGTAAAGAGATCTTTCTCTCTCCGCTCCCTGGCTGAGACTAAAGAAAAATCCAGTACCTCCTGGCAAGATTTGAACTCCAGGGACAATCAGAGCCCAGGGCACCAACTGTGAAAGTATCTGGCCAATGGTACTGCAAATAGTTTTTTCAGTTCTTCTCAATAAAATTAAAATCTTTTAATCAATTACAGTTTTCAAACACATAATTGCATTCAGTACTCTAGATAATCAATAAACTTCTAGAAAAGGTTAACTTAAAGAGGTAGCTTCCTCTCGCCAATCAAATTTATATTAAATCTAGCTAGCTGAGTTTAAATGAGTTTGGACAAGCTCCTTGAGAGGAAAGGTCCATAAAATATTATCCAGATAGATTTGAAGAAAGCCACTTCTTATCCCTGGAAGTAGGCAACAAGGAATGGATGTGCTCTTTCAGTTTGTTAGCTTTTGTGATTTGGAATGGCCTCTGATGGAACAAAATTCTGGGCTTGATTGACTTTCAGAATGTCATAACAGGATACCTATCTGAAAAGTTCATAAAAGCACCCATTTTATAAATTCAACATAGGTTTTTAAAATGTTGCTTTTACATAACTGGTACCGAGTACTTCTCTAAGAGCACATAAATTCTCTGACACAAATTTACAGATGTTCCTCTAGGCATGTACAGATGTAGTTTATAAAATATTCACATCTGCTTTGCTCAAATTGCATCCACAGGAAAACCTATGCACACAAGATCGAATAAAAAACAGGATCAATCTTTCGAAGTGCCTACTTTAAATTTTTGTAAGGCTGTGCTCGATTTTATGAATCACTTTCGGCATACTTTTCACATAGAAAAGGCTTTATAAAATTATCTCTTTTAAGTACAAAGGCACAGGACATCAATATTCTTATTGTGCTTGCAAGTCCTGAGACAAAAACTATGGTAGCCACTGCCAGAAACTCTAGGTCTGATATGACTTATTTCCCCCCCCCATTTCCTTGTAGTTCCCTCCCTTCGGTGTTTTTTGCTAACTCTCTTGCTCTATGATGAATGTGAGGCTACCTGCTACTGTGTTATTTGTTTCTAGTATTGACAGATTTTCCCTCGTCTCTTATTCTACAGGGTGAGGCAAAAGAAAAGTAACCACCTAGAGGTTTTTGCCGTTTTCTCAGCAACCGCTTTGAATGTCAGAGAGAAATTTTACATATTTATTTAGGGGTCCTTTTACAAAGATGCACTAAAAAATGGCTTGTGGTAGTGTAAGCGCTGGTTTTGGGTGCGCGCCGATCCATTTTTTTTAGCACACCTGTAAAAAAGCCGAAAATGGACGTGTGGCAAAATCCATTTTGGGTCTGAGACCTTACCACCAGCCATAGACCTAGCAGTAAAGAATCTGGGCTGTAATGACATATGTGTGTCAAATGCCACTTGGCGTGTGTGTGTTACACGCGCCAGAAAAAAAAACTATTTTTCAGACGTGCGCAGTGGACACACGCCAAAAGTGAAATTACTGCAAGGGTCACACGGGTAACTTCACTTTGCAGCGTATAGGCACTTACGCGGCTTAGTAAAAGGGGCCCTTAGTCATCAGACTTACGTAGTAAACAACATTTATTTATTTATTTATAGCATTTGTATCCCACATTTTCCCACCCATGGGAAGGCTCAATGTGGCTTACATCAGTCTGCAAAAACATACATCCATTCAGCAAGCAATCAAAATCAATGAAGTAAAGAGATTAGCGAGTAACAGCAAAGTACAGGAAAAGGAGAAAGAGTAATAGAGTTCAACATGTCATAGCGACTGCAGCAATTCAGAAGTTAGAGATGCTAGGCGGGTCTGTAGTTTTAGCTTTCCCAAATAATAGGGTCTTTAGAGATTTTCTGAAGGCCAAATGATCTTGAATAGATTTTACAGATATCTTTTATCTTAAGATATGTTGATATTACTGACACTTTTAGCGTTAATTCCTAGTGTGTAGGAATTTTGCAGTTACTGTGTTCAGTGTCCACCCTCAACCTTAGCACAGGCCTTCAGTTGCTTTAGGGAATTCTTAGCAGCCTTGCCGATCGGTCCCTGTGGCAGGCTGTCCCAGATCGTCTGCAGCACTTCCTTCAGTTTGGCAGTTGTTTGCAGCTTTGTGTGGAGCTTGTGATAGGTCTCCAATATTGTTCCCCAGACAAAAGTCTACGTCACTGTGATGTCATAAAGTTGGTACCCTGTTTTTTTTTTTTTTTTTTTTTTTGGGGGGGGGGGGGGGGGGGGGTTCCAAATAATGAATGCGTGAAAATTGCTGGGTGGTTGTGCTAAAAAGTCTGCAACTTTGCCGTGTTTAAAGATAATCTAATTTCATTCAGCAAATAAATGTAGATAGTAGCAACAAATAAAAGCTGTGAAAATTCCACTTTGAAATTCCAAGTGGTTGCTGAGAAAACAGCAAAAAAAAAAAAAACTCTAGTATTTTTTTCTTTGTTTGTTTCACTTTGTATAGCTCCATCAAGTGTTCTTAAAGTATATTACATGAAGTGGATTGTACAATGCTCTATAGACAGTATGTGGGAAAGTTCCATCGGACAGTGGCATACAGTCTTGTAAGCAACTCCTCCATGCCGAAACAGAGCCCTGCATTTGCATATGAACCCAGTGAATATTTCCAGAGATAATGATTTCAGAAAGCAAGAGAGACAGCAGAACAGCAGAGCACCACAGGAGGCCTGGGTTAGTGGGACAGCATAAAGGAGACAATTCTATAACTGGGCGCCACAAGACAGGCACCTACCGAGCGTGAAATCTAGAACAGCATCTGGGCACCAAGCTTCTATTACAGAATACTAGCGTTAAAATTGGCATCTATGTACCTACATTTAGGTGCACCCACTTACATCATGTCAATAACAGGCATAAAATGTACATACCTAAATACAATATTCAACTCGTATCTTACAGTACAGCACCCATGACCCTACCCTGTGAATGTCCCCCTTGCATTTATGCACTGAGCAAGTTGCAAGCGTAATTTATAGAATAGCACTGAGTGCGCATATAGCACTTACTACTACTACTACTACTATTTAACATTTCTAAAGCGCTACTAGGGTTACGCAGCGCTGTACAATTTAACATAGAAGGACAGTCCCTGCTCAAAGAGCTTACAATCTAAAAGACAAATGTACAGTCAGTCAAGTAGGGGCAGTCAAATTGGGGCAGTCTAGATTTCCTGAAAGGTATAAAGGTTAGGTGCCGAAAGCAACATTGAAGAGGTGGGCTTTGAGCAAGGATTTGAAGATGGGTAGGGAAGGGGCTTGGCATAAGGGCTCAGGAAGTTTATTCCAAGCACAGGGTGAGGCGAGGCAGGATGGGCGGAGCCTGGAGTTGGCGGTGGTGGAGAAGGGTACTGAGAGGAGGGACTTGTCCTGTGAGCGGAGGTTTCGGGCGGGAACGTAAGGGGAGATGAGGGTAGAGAGATAATGGGGGGCTGCAGACTGAGTGCATTTGTATGTAAGAAGGAGAAGCTTGAACTGTATGCGGTATCTGATCGGAAGCCAGTGAAGTGACCTGAGGAGAGGGGTGATATGAGTATATCGGTTCAGGTGGAATATAAGATGTGCAGCAGATTTCTGAACGGATTGAAGGGGGGATAGATGGTTAAGTGGGAGGCCAGTGAGGAGTAGGTTGCAGTAGTCAAGGCGAGAGGTAATGAGAGCGTGGATGAGAGTTCGGGTGGTGTGCTCAGAGAGGAAAGGGCGAATTTTGCTGATGTTAAAGAGGAAGAAGCGACAGGTCTTGGCTGTCTGCTGGATACCCACATGCTCATATTCTATAAGTTTAGCATGTAAATGGTCCTTGTGTTTAGGCACTAAAGTTATAAACCGAGGGGGGGGGGGGGGGGAAGACTTGGCAGCCTAGTACTGAAGAGGCTCACTTATCAAGACGTTTAAAAACCTCAGCTCCATCACAACCAAAGGGATCAGACAGCAGTAGGACCATCAGTTCTACATTCCTTTTCCAGGCTTTCCATTCCAGGCTCCTCCAACTGTCAGGCTGAACAAAAAGCTGATTTTGATGATCTCCAGGGCTTCTCCTAACCTCCTTTTACAATTATCTTAATTCCTAAAATTAAGTAAACACATCCAAATGAAATCTGACAACGGTGTTTGATTTCCTCAAAATGTAATCTTATTTCTTTAGTGTAATGCATTCTCACTGAGAGTCCTATTTGTATAGAATAAAACTGTTTCAGGCCACAACTGACTTGAAAAGTACTATGATAACCAGCCATCAGTGGTCACCATATGAAACAGTTCTATGTATGAAGCTATGCAAGTACCACTGTAGAAGCAGTTTCTGCAGTAATATCAGAGGCCAATTTCCATCAACACACCTTATAAAATTCAAGACAAATTTTTAAAGCCTAAGCCTCCATCGTCGCAACTGAAGTCCCGGGAACAGCGAAATGTCCTGGTAAGTCAAAACAGATGGTATCCTCTTCTCTTACCCTGCTAGAGGACACCTTTGACACTGAAAGTGAAGGTGGAAGTATGATGAAAGAAATAATCCACTATCCTTTTCCCCTTTACACATGGAATTTCAGTCCACAGGGATTCCAAGATGTGTTTTGTTTCCTGTAGAATTTTCAGCCGAGATGTATTTTTGATAATTTCATAAAAATGTTTTGCCAAAACAAGTTAGCAGCAGTTCTCATTTAAATTAAATATAGAAAAATAGTAGCCGAGATCTGATCAGGCCAGTAAGGCACCATCGTTTCTGCCCTTTTCTGCAGTAATGCAGTAACGTACGACCACCTAAACTTCCGGAAACCACTAAAAACTAACCTGTTTAAAAAGGCATACCCTACCAACCCAACATAAATGACAATTTCTGCAACACACTAATACTAAAATACATAAAGGACATAACACAACACTTCCGTTGTATGCTTCCCTAATGTGGCTGTGCCACATGAACTTTATCTTACCACAATCATCACTTTGTATTTGTTTACACCGGAGTCTGCAAACGCCGCTCCTGTACTATGTAAGCCATATTGAGCCTACAAGTAGGTGGGAAAATATGGGATACAAATGTAACAAATAAATAAAATAAATAATAGCACATTCTATGAGGTAGCACTTTTTACTGCCTTTAATGGCATTTCAATTCAAACTTAACACAGAAAAAAAACACATTGTCTCATCCTTTCTTCCCAATACAACACGAACAAACCCACCAATATAGCCACCCCAGACCATACTCAACCTATCTCAGACAATCTGAAAATTCTTGGAGTTATAATAGACCGAAACCTAACACTAGAGAATCAAGTGAAATCAACTACGAAGAAAATGTTCCACTCAATGTGGAAACTCAAACGAGTGAAACCTTTCTTCCCGAGAGAAATATTTCACAAATTAGTACAATCTATGGTACTAAGCCATCTAGACTACTGCAACAGAATCTATGTGGGATGCAAAGAACAACTTATAAAGAAATTCCAAACTGCTCAAAATACAGCAGCCAGGCTTATATTCGGAAAACTGAGATTCGAAAGAGCCAAACCCCTTCGAGAAAAACTGCATTGGCTTCCAATAAAAGAACGTATTGCATTTAAAATTTGCACCCTGGTCCATAAAATTATAAATGGTGAAGCCCCGAGTTACATGATAGACCTTATAGACCTACCAACCAGAAACACAACTAGATCCGCACGAACATACCTAAATCTCCTCCATCCAAGCTGCAAAGGTCTCAGATACAAATCAACCTATGCATCCAGCTTCTCCTATATAAGCACACAATTATGGAACGCATTACCGTCTGCCATGAAAACATATGACCACCTAAGCTTCCGGAAATTACTGAAAAACAACCTATTCAAAAAGGCATACCCTAAAGATCCATCTTAAACGCCTGAACTCTGCAACATAACGAAACCAAAGCTCATACTGGACATACCTTAACCTCCTCCTGGTAATTCCCCAATGTGTCTGTCACACATGAACTTTTACTCTACTATCATATCACCTTGTATTTGTTCTACCGATATTGGCGATTGCCACTAAGGTACTATGTAAGCCACATTGAGCCTGCAAATAGGTGGGAAAATGTGGGCTACAAATTTAACAAATAAAAATAAAGCAAAGCTTACTCTTACCCTTTTTCTCTTTCTGCTCTCTATGTCGGAAGAAATGTATGATGTCTTTTGGGTTAGCTGTCCTATGTACAAACTTCTGGCTGAATCGGAGTACACTGAATGGCTCAAATCCGCCACTGTAATCAACCTGAGACAGCAATGAGGAAATAAAACAGAGAAGCGAAGTCAGTGAATGAGGACTTCCAGTCTTTGAAGGATCATCTTACACATTACAAAGGGGACAAACACAGGCTGTCCCCTAATGCTGATGATAAATAAAACATGAGAGAGGAAATATCCTTGGGAAAAGAAAATAAATCAGAAAGTAATAAAAATACGGAGGACAGTAGCATTAACAATAAGTCACTTTTGCTTATACAGTCCCCTGGATATGTCACTAGCAGTTAGGTGCCAAATCCGCACACAAAATAATTAGTTAACAAGCTGTAATCATTTAATCACTGGAGTTAACAAGTACTTAATTGGCACTAATTATAATTTGCACACATCTGGCAGCACACTATTCTATAACACTGCATGCTTAAATTAGCTTTTGTGCAACTCAAAAGGGGGTGTGGCCATGGGAAGGGAATGGGCTGATCAGGAGCATTCACAAAATTTAGAACCAGTGTTACCGAATACCAGGGACCCGCACCGAACTTGCGTGCCAGTATTTATACCAGGTTTCAGCTGGCTTCAAGTCGTCGCGACCAAAGTTGAGTGGGGGAATCCACGCTTGGTGCTCTTCTATAAAGGGCACTCATCCTGGAGCTCCCTTTATAGAATAGCACTCCGCGCAGATTTTTCCCAGCACCTAATTTTTGCTGCCATTTACAGAATCTGGCCCAGTATGTCTTTCTTCCAAACAGAATGCCAGTTTGGATTTAAGAACTGTGTTCCTGACGTCAGCACTTGCGTGCACTCTTCTCTGGTATGCTTGTATCTTTCCTATTGTTTTATTGAAGTTTTTTTCTTTTATTCGATTTTATAGTTTTAACTATAAACCAGTTTGAATTGTATTGCAATTAGAAGTCTTTTACTAAGCTGTGGTAGTGTTTTTAACTAGTGGTAGAATTCAGCTGGCGGTGAATGCAGAGAAGCCCTTAGGAATATAATGGGCGTCTCAGCGTTTACCACCAGCTGATTTTTACTGCGAGCTAAAAACACTACTGTGGCTTAGTAAAAGACACCCTTAAAGCGGTATATTACCTCTAAATAAATAAGTAAAACATATATGCTTTTCCAATTACTCTACTTCAGAAACTTATTAGCTATTCAAAATTGATAGACATTACGAAGAACCTTCAAACTCTAAATGTAGTTATGCTGCATATATGGTAGTTTCATCTCTGTCACTGGCAGGTAAGCATCAATCTGTGATAGGTTAGATATAGCGGAACAATCTAATGACCTTCTGATGAGCTTTCCAAGCTCTACCATTCTGCATGCCAAGTCAGTATGCATCCAGTACCTGGAGCTGGCAACAAATTCTTAAGTGAGACAGGATAAACAGTATTGTAGATTATAATTAGCAAAAGCGGAACACAGGCAAATAAAGTGACTCGCCCAAGGTCATAACACCATGAAAAGACAGAGTGGGGACTCAAATTCTGATCTGTAGATTTCTCCTCACTCTTACCCGTTTACATTCCATTTACATCTGTAGCAATCTTCTAATAACAGAAAGTTTAAAAACTCACTGTAGTTCAGGGTTCCACAAATCCCAGGTGCCAGATCACCATAGTGCCTAGAAATTGCAAGACTTGAAACTGCAACACCAAGTCAAACTGCACTGTCCATCTCAAGCTTACAAAGAGCAAAATCACGGTAGGAGAATAGGAAACCTGCTATTTTTCTGACAGCTGCTGTCAGCAAGGTGAGGGGAACAAGTGGCAGATTACCAGGCTCATGAGGAACATGAGAAAGAATGAGAGGAACTAGATGGGTGGTGAATGGCATATATGACAGAGAGAGAGATCAGTGAAAGCTTAGGAGGGGGGGTATATGAGACAGACAGACTGGGCAAAAGCTGGGGAAGGGTATATGACAGAGAAAAAGAGAGGGAGAGGGACTAGATAAAGGATGGGGTTAGGAAGGAGGGGAATGAGAGGAGAGATTGGTGGAGACCCAGGCCATGGTGATGTGTGAAACAAAGAGGCAATTGTCTCTTTGCTTCACTTATCAAGGGGGCGATGTTACACAGCTGACACCATGCTTTGGGAAAGGAGCCTGCTACTGCTGGTTTCTGGCAATGATGTGCTCTTGTAACTTAAGGAACTGATTTACTAAACTTTATAGACACAGAATAGGAAAAGAGCCTCAGTAAATCAACTTGTAGAAGACCTGCTGCAATCTGAAAGGAGATTCCAACTCCCCCCCCCCCCCCCCCCCCCCCCCCCCGACTTAACCTTCACCAGAGACAACGTTGGTTGTGCAGTGGAAAATAAATAAAAGAGGTCTCAGCCGCCAGCTCCTAAATTCAATGAAAACTTGTCAAGGCCTGATAAAGTACAATTAGCAACTGGCTGCTTTGGCAGAAGCACAAAAATATCCTGCAAGAAATGAACCCATCTTACCAAGTTCAGTGTGAAAGAGTTACTTATTTTCTTTTATTCTACTAAAGCAGAAACTCAAAACAGTGTAAACAAAATCTGCATGCAGGGTGCTATGATTATAGTAAAGTCTTGTATTTTAAGCAATTTAGGCTTACTCGTAATCTTATGAGTGGTTTATCTGGCTGCTGAGAATTTCCCAGACGTTCTCGCTCTGCATTGTCAAGCATGGTTTCAATCTAAAACACAAGTAGATAATAGTAACATCAAAGAAACTTCTCATCCCAAACTTATCTTTTGTTTTGATCAGCTGTCTTGTCATAATCTGAAAGATGTCTCTACACACTCGTATAATGTTATCAGACAACTCGCGTTTGGTTTTCCTCAACTGTTTTTTGGTACAGTACCCATCTCCCCTTTCCAAAGAATGCTTTCCATAGCATCCCTTTAAACCAGCATAGATGGGTTATGCAGTCCTCTAGCAGATGAAGACAAATTACTGAGTTTCAAGTAAGCCTATAAGTGGGTCGTGCAGTCCCCTAAAAGTCAGTCTGTTCTCAGTCTTCACAGAAGGTATCAGTGGTAAGCCCGTGCAGTCCCAGTTGGTGTGGGCCCTAGGTGAAATGGTTAGGCTTGGATTGATTGTGGTTTTGCTTATGTACCAAAAAAAGAGAAAAGAAAACCCTCTCTGTGTTCACAGTTTCTTGCTGCTGGACTGGGGTTGAGACCCGCAGGGTCTCATTTTGATATGGGGTTGCACCCAGGTGGCCAGATCCCTATCCCCTTCCGGATTCCTTCTTTGGGTGCTTTGGAGCTGTGTGCCTTGGCTGGCCTACTCTGCATCACGGCAGACAGGCAGCCTTGACAGCTCGAGGGTCTGCCTAACATACAATTAAAATACAATTTTTAAAAAAATTCTGTGTGTCCTGCTTACAGCCTGTTCCTCAAAGCTCAGTCGAGCTTTCCCTCCTACCACCCTTATTTCCAGCTCGGGACTTGTGCTGTTTTTCATGGGGTTACTTGGGGCTCCCACAGGTGGTAATAATGAGATAAGTTCTCAGCAGGCGCCTGAAGCACTGCACCATTTGTCAGTGTCAGAGACTTGATTTGGCGGGGCACTGCTCTTTTTGTGCCAGTCGAGTGAATGCTGAAGCTGCAAGTTCAGGAGCAGTGACTGTGCCTATGCAGAGACCTTCTTGCAGGTACTTGGCAGGAATGAGCTCTGAGGGGGAGCAGTGGTGGTTCTTGTTTCGGTGGGAACCACTGCTGCATCAGGGCCTGATCTGCCACCGTGATTGGAGCCCTCGCTTTCCCCTGTGTCCCAGCAGAGTGGTCTGATATTGCCTAGGCCTTCTGGGGTATATTTCCTGCCAGATTTTGTGCTGGCTGAGAGGCTGGTAGGTGGATGTGGCTTTTTAGAGGTGCCCTTTTGTTTGGGGAGGACCTGGACAAGCTGGTTAAGAGTCTGGGTGAGATCAAGATTCCTCGTCTTCCAGAGGACAGGCCTAATAGGCTAGCAGGTTTTGTGAGGCTCGCAGGTAATCAGGGCATAGGAGGCGGCCCTCAGTGTAGTTGTTTCCTTCAGAGTCCAGTCCTTTGTGGGGGAGGGGGTTGCTGGGGAGGCTGAGACCAATTCCTTAGTGTCACAAAACACCTAGCCATCGACCTGGGGTTACCCCGTGGCCACTTAGAGGGGTCCATCCTCAGCACAGCTCAGGTCCTCTTGCACCTGCCACTTGTGCTCTACACTAGCACCCTCCTCTCATCGACTGGGTCACAACTGCCTCTGGGCGAGTCTTCCGCTTTCAAGTTATCCCCAGTGATTTCTAGGTTACTGAGACCACACTCCTAGTGGTCCCACAGTTCCCAGAAAGCACTCTCAGACCCAAAACACAAGCCACCAGAATTTTTTATCAGTCCTGATATTTTATTTTCAGAACTTGAAACAGTGGACAAAAAATTTATGTGCAAATAGCAAACAGTAGCAAGCAACTGAAAATGGATCAATTAGAAAACTAACTAAACATTTGCATAATTCCTAGAAAGTACCTGGGGAGAACAGGGCATATATAGCTGTTCACTAGTTTTTTTTTAAATTTACTTATTTATTATTACATTTGTATCCCGCGCTTTCCCACTCAAAGCAGGTTCAATGCGGCTTACATAGTAAAAGGAATACAGAATATTGTTAGAGAGGGTAAAAGTTAATTATACCAGATATAACTGTTTTTTTACAGGGCTTCAGCAAAGAGCTCTCTCTCTCTTTCTTCTCACAGGCTGAAACTGAAGCAACAACCAGCAGTAACTGCTGGGTATTTCATACTCCAGGCCAATCAGAGCCCAGTCAAGATTTAAAATATATACTGCTTCTTGCTTCCTGTTTGTGTCAAACTAAGGAAAAAAAAACACTCAGTTCCCTGTAACAGCATTACAGCAAAGAAACACCACCTGCTGGCCAAATAGGAGAAATACACCTCAGAACATAATCAATGCAGGAAAATATCCAATACATTTTACAGGCTTAAAACACACTGTTTCTTCACACTCAGCATCTGCCTCAGAACGGAATTCTCATTGAAGGTGTCAGGGTCCAGAAGTGAACCCAGATTACCTCAGACCAATGGGTGCTTGAGGTTGATCAACAAAGGTACGCCCTGGAGTTTGCCCTCACCTTGTCAAACACCCTTCTGGAATTTCCCTATTAGGCTCAGTGAAAGGTGAGGGCTTTCTAGGAGGCTGGTCAAACTGCGAGCTGTGGTTCTGCAAGAAAAGAGACTGGGTTGTTATTCCACCTATCTTGTGGTCTTGAAGAAGGAGAACTCCTTCCAACCCATTCATGTGCCCTCTCTTCACACGGAGATCTTGCAATCAGTCATTGTGGCGGTACAACCCGGAGAATTCCTCATGTCTCTGGATATGACGGAGGCCTACCTGCATATCCTTATTCATTAGGCTCATCAGCGGTTCCTTCGCTTCGCTGTTTTAGGACAGCATTATCAATTTTGTGCACTCACTTTTGGTATGGCGACTGCTCCCCGCACATTTTCCAAGGTGGTGGTGGTGGTTGCTGCAGTCCTTCGCATGGAGGACATCTTGATTTGACTTAATTGGATGACTGGCTCATTTGAGTGAAGTTCTTTCAAGAGAGTGTCAAGGTCACAACCAGAGTCGTGCAAGTCATGCAGTCCTGGGCTGGGTGGTCTACCTGGCCAAAAGTCATCTGGAGCCATCTCAAACCTTGGAGTATTTGGGGGTGCGCTTGAACACCAGAGTATGAAGAGTTTACCTGCCAGCAGTGAGAATTCAGCAACTGTAGACAAGTTCGATCTCTTCTTTGTTCACAAAGCCCTCAGGCTAGGGAGTATTTACAAGTACTAGGGTCCATGGCGGTAACTCTGGAGATGGTGCAGTGGGCCAGGGCACACGAGGCCACTTCAGTCTGCTCTTCTGCCCAGGTGGTCTCCTCAGATGCAGAAATGGAGAACAAGCTTCTGATTTGCAGCCTGGTGAGGTGCAGCCTGCAGTGGTGGCTGGTGGAACGTCATCTGTTAGAGGGTGCATGTCTGGAACGCCATCTGTGGACCTTGGTGATGACAGTTGCCAGTCTCTCTGGTTTGGGGGCCCACTGTCTAGACCAGGTGGCTCAGGGCCAGTGGTAGATCGAAGAGGATTGCTGGTTGATCAGCATCTTGGAGACCAGAGAGATTCAGTTGGTGTTGCTCACATTTCAGGATCTTCTCTGCAGCAAGGCAGTAAAAGTGTTATTGGACTTCACAGAGGCGTTGTCCAACTTTCATGTGGATGAAAAGATGAATACTGTTTCATTTGGGTACCTAACACAAGTGGACAAATACCAGACTTCAAAATATCTCTTGGGAAGTATGAACGCCCCCCCTACAATCACAAGTCAAGAATCTTGGGATACTGCTACACTCATCACTCACTCTGATCCCACAAATTCAAACCACCTTTAAAAATTCTCTATAACCTGTGGCAGCTATGAAATCTCTCTTCATATATTGATAAGACAAGTCTGACCACAGAGGTCTATGACATTAAAACATCACAATGAGACTACTGTAATGCCCTGTACACTGGTCAAACCAAAAAGAGTTTGCATCACCTCCAATTAATTCAGAATGCTACAGCACAACTAACTGAAGGCTGCAAGCAGCGTGACCACATTACACCCTTCTTGCAAAAACTACATTGGCTACCAGTACCTTACAGGGCTAAATTTTAAACTCTAGGTTTGATTTTCAAGATCCTCAAACAAAATGGGCCAGACTACTTACAGAATAAATTAGTCCTTTACACACCTTCAAGATCTCTAAGGTCCTCTTATGAAGCATCACTATCTGTACCCTCATAAAAAAAAACTGTACGATGTGACACCCGACAGACAGCCTTCTCAGGAGTAGCCCCCACGCTCTGGAATTTACTCCCAGAGGGGCTACATCTAACTCGAGACTACCAATACTTCAGGAAGCAGGTGAAAGCCTGGCTCGCCTCCCAAGCCTTTAATACATAGGGTGACTGACTACACACCACTCTGAACCTGGACTAGCTAGCTTACTACATACACTGTAACTTAGAATATTTCCTTATATCTTGTTTAACATACAAAGAATATGCCTTGGATTTAGCCACCCATCTATTTATCCCAACTGACACTGTATCACCCACCTGGTCCCCATCTATATATCTGCACTTGGCCCCTTGACTACATGGTAAGCTGTACTGTAGAAAATCATTAGCATCATATCTATTTTATTTGAATGTTCTAATGTGTGCTTATTAGATGTTTAATTAGTATTATGCTGACACTGCATTATATCTCTGTTTGAATTTCAGTGCTGTTAAATGTGTATAGTTTTGACACTTTCATGGTAGTCCTATTAGGTTTTCATTTGCTGGACTCTTGTTTACCTCATTATTGTATTTATGTTTATATTTGGTCATTTTTACTATTGTTACGCTGTTAACAAAATTGTAAGTTTTATGTTAAACTGTACCTGCTGTACACCACCTTGGGTGAATCTCTTCATAAAGGCGGTTAATAAATCCCAATAAATAAATAAATGCTAAGGTTGAGGCCCACGTGAATCAGCAGGGGGGCAAGACGAGCCAGCTGGTGGCTGAGGAAGCAGTCCTCATTTCTTGGGCAGTGTCATCTGGTGGATCTGTTCGCTGCGCACGTGGAAGATGTGGAAAACGAGCAGGTAGACTACCTCAGCAGAAATATCCTGGATCTGGGGGAGTGGAGCTTGAGTCCAGTGGCCTTCGCCCTCATCATGTGCAAGTGGAGCCTCCCCATTATGGCCTTGATTATGACCTTGAGCAACGCCTTGGTTCTTTAGCAGAAAGAGGGACAGTCATGCAGGTCTGGTTGCATTTGTACAGGTTTGGCTCTCGCTGGGTCTCCACTATGTGTTTCCTCTATGGCCTCTGTTGGGCAGAGTCATTCAGCGGATTGAGCAGCACAGAAGTCTGGTAGTTCTGGACTGGAAATGAAGACTGTGGTATGGGGATATAATGCAGCTCTTGGTGAAGGAGCCACTCCGGCTATCACCGGCACTGGATCTGCTGTCTCAGGGTCTAGTGTGCCTGAAGGATCCGGCTCGGATTCTTGCTTATGCCTGGCCCTCGACAGGGCACATTTGAGAAAAAAAATGCTACTCCAGTCAGGTCACAGCAACTCTTTTGCATTCTAAGAAGTGGTCTACTTCCCTTAAATATGTGTAGGTGTGGCATCTTTTTGAGGATCGGTGAGACAACCATCAGATTGTTCCCTTCAATTTTATGCTGCCTCAAATTCTAGATTTTTTGCAGGACGGTCTGGATTAGGGCCTGACCTTGTCTTCTCTTAAGGTGCAAGCGGCGGCCTTAGCTTGCTTTCGGAGCTTCATCCAGGGTCATCCAATGATGGCGCATCTGGATGTGATGCGCCTTATTCATCCTCTGGTCCACCCATTCATTCCACCTTGGGACCGCAATCTAGTTTTGTCGGTCCTGGTGTCTGCGCTTTTCAAGTCCTTGTCTGGTTCTACACTGAAGGATCTGACCCTGAAGTTGGTGTTTCTGGTTGCTTTGTCTTCAACATGTAACTTTTCAGCGTTATAGGCCCTTTACGTAAAAGGAGCCTTTCCTGATGTTCTTTAAGAATAAAATGGAGCTCAGGTTGGTTCCATTCTTCCTCCCTAAGATGGTGTCGGCATTTCATGTGAATCAGTCAGTTTCCCTGTCAGTTCTAGGGGAGCATGCAGGGTTGGAAGAGCAGAGGTGTTTGCATTGCATGGATGTCCGGAATGTTCTCTGTAAGTATTTGAGAGTTACCTAGGAGTTTTAGCAGACAGATCGTCTGTTTGAGTTATTGTGTGGTCCTAGGAAAGGTGAGGTAGCTTCTATGGCAACGACTACCTGCTACATTAAGGAGAAAGTGGCGTTGGCTTATGTGTTTAAGGGTAAACCTGTTCCATCATTTTTGAAGGCTCATTGTACCAGGGCTCAGGTGGCTTTGTGTGCATTCGCTTCTTGATATCTGTGAAGCAGCAGTTTGGTCTTCACGCCATTCCTTTTCATGTCATTACAGGCTGGATGTGCATGCCCATCAGGATATTGCTTTAGGGGCGAGAATTTTGAAGGCAGGGATTTAAGGGTCCCACCCTTGATGATCACTGCTTTGATACTTCCCATCTGTGCCAGTCTTGAGGAACACTATGGAAGGAGAAACTAGGTCTTACCTGCTACTTTGCTTTCCATTAGTCCCTCTAGACCAGCACAGAGCCTTCCTGTTTTGTCTTTGGTCTGCTGGATTCTATGTTCCATCTTCTGAGGGTGGAGTTGCTGATTCCTTCATACATGTCAGTTCGGGCTGAAAGAGGTTTGTTGCTTTTGGATCTCCTTGCAAAATTTAAAAAATGCAAAGTAAAAGAAGCAGCAGGGATGGAAGCAGTTCTGTAGGGATCCCGTGGGGATGGAAGCAGTTCCTGCGGGGTTCCTGCGGAAGTGTATGCTGCACTTGCATCAGCCTCTCACCTATCAAGTACCAAGTTCTTTGAGTTCTGTCTCCTCCTCCTCCTTGCTTTAACTGCACAGATGTGGAAAGTCTCCATTAAGGAGGTGGTAGAGATACAAATGGTGGTGAAATTCAAAAAGGTATAGGATGAACACAGAGGATCTCTAATTAGAAAATGGAAGTTATAAAACACACTAAACTGAATGTGTGTGGATGTGTCAAGTGACAGATGACAACTCTGGCCGTGATGAACTAGGGCCGATACCGGGAGATCTGTCTCATATACATGGCAATCTGGTTTAAGATGGGCTGGAAAGGACTTAGACAGCAACTTTAGTGGCTGGAAGATGAGGACAGTGCTGGACAGACTTTTATGGTCTGTGTCAAGCAAATGAGAAGATAAATAGGCTGGAGTGGCCTTCAAGGGCAACTCCAGCAGTTGGAACATAAGGATAGGGCCAGGCAGACTTCTATGGTCTATGTCCCAGAAACACCACAGAAAGACCATAATCAAGTATATATCACCACATTCAGTGCTGATTTAATCATGAATTGATAATGATTAGGTCTATTGGGCAGACTGGATGGACCGTTCCGGTTTTTATCTGCTGTCATTTACTATGTTACTATTAATCCTCTGTGCTCCTGGGCTGATGCGCAAACCTCAGCTCTGACATAGGCACGAGCATCAGATGTCACCTGACCTATTGGCATGTGCATTTGGCGATCTCTTAGCACACAGTGCCAGTGAATCAGAGAAGTCTTACATGTGCGCACCAGAGTGTTCCAACTTCCGTTCCTTCCTTGCCTGCAGTGCTGCGGCTCAAACTCAAGAGAGCAGACAGGAATTTATTTTTTTTTAATGTACCATTAAATTCTTGCGGGGACTGGTGGGGATGGGTTAAATTCCCCATGAGGACGGGTTAGATTCCCTACTGGGACAGATGGGGATGTGTTAGATTCCAGCGGGGACTGGTTGGATTTCTATCCCCGTGGAACTCTCTAACTTGAAACTCAGTAGTTCTCAGTCTCCATCTGCTGGTAGGAGTGTATAACCCATCTGTGTCTGTCTAGAGGGACTAAAGGAAAACAATTAGCAGCAAGACCTAATTTCTTCATTTGCTCTGATAAAATTTGCTCGCTGCATTTTGGCATACTTACTATAATCTACAAGATAGGAAGGCCATTTCTGACACAAAGGATACAATTTGGAATACATTTTGTAAGTCAGTAAGGAATATAAGCAGTCATGTTCTATGTTTCTATGTTTTACAAGCCTAGGAAACTGAGAGAAAAGTAAGATAGTCCCTCCAATGGGCAGGAACCTAGTTCCAATTTTCTGTGTTGATATGTTCACAGTGACTAGACTGTAATAACCCCACCCACAGCTGAACCACCAGACTGAGGAGGGGATCTATTTAAATTATTTTAGGGTTCTATTCTGATCTGATACACAAATGTTATTCACTTCATCTTTATTATATTGTCCAACATGCTGTAGTAGGTATAAATATAAACCAGGCTTACTGGTGAGGTTTTCAACATAAATTTAATTGCATATTTAACTGGGCAATCAAGTTCTGTCCTCTCTACTGCAACCATCCTTTTCCACCACTGAGGGAGAGAAAAAAAGCACAAAGCACATTTCCATAACTGAACAGCAATTACCTTCTCAGCACAGAAAGCTTCTATGGCTTGGGTCACTTTTGGATTGTCGGGATTGAACAGATCTGGGTGTTCACTAAGAACCAGATCCTCGATAAAGAACTGCCGCACCGTACGCAATGGGATCTTCTGCATATTCATTTTCTTCTCTTTAAGGCGCAGCAAGCCAACATGCCTGCGACAGAGAAAGCAGACTGATAAAGAGCGTGCACAATTGCTGTCCTGCATGCAGATGGAAGAACAGAGTTACTGTCTCCTCCCCATCTGCTTGTAATAGCATATTGTAGGCTAAATTCATCTTTCTCCTTTCACTGAAACTAAACTATAAAAGGTGTTGGAATACTAATCACTTAAAAGCAACCTGCCTGATGCCAGTGTAGAAAAGGGAATTCACATCAAATGATTTATCTTGTGGGCTGGCCTGGCTGCTCAGTGGAAGTGTTCACACTGTTATGCAGATGATATAGGTTGGACTCCTGGCCCGGGTCTTCAACTCTCTGAATCAGCAGAGGATACTGAGTTGGCAGCATTGACATTCCCAAAGGAGAGGGAGTACTGGTCATTCTGCAATGGTGACTTCTAATGGCTAGATATAATTGTAGGGCTCTAGATCTGGTGCATGACCCCTGGCTGAAAACTGCTGCTGCTATGACTGGACTAAAGTAACTTTGGGGGAAGGGGGGGGGGGATCCCTGGGCAGTGCTAGGTTTATGGCACAAGGTTCCAACTGAGTTAAGCTGTAAAAAAAATTGCCAGATTTAAAAATTCTCTCGATTCTCATACCATGCTCCTCAAACAAAAATGCATCCCAACCACTGTAACTTTTTCCCAGTTCTGGCTCCTATCTGGTCTTGCAGATGTCCAAACATTGAACTAGTCTCTGTGACCAGTTCAAAAGCTACAGAAGGGCCCAAAATTTATTGCCAAGGCAACAGTATACTATGATGTTAATAATGAACTATACTACAGCTGCAAACACCTGCATTTTATGGTGTGTGCTCACAAGTACGCATACATCATTAACAATGTTGATCAATTTATTTTTATTATAAAATGCCACATAAATCCAAATTTCAAATGCTTTTAAAACTATTAGCAAATCACAACATTGACCCTATTACCCAGTAACAGTGGTATAAACTTAAATTAAAAAGATAAAAGCAGCAAAGGAACTTTTTAGTAGTGCTCAGAAAATTGTTTTTTTTTTTTTTTTTTTTAAATAAATACATGACATCTTGCTATCCTCTGCTATTATTGCAGAGTTGCCTCTTGATATTCAGGCTGCTTCCTAGCAAAATGTGAATAAACTACCTGTTAGGAGACACAGGATCTTTCAAGTAAAGGTACGTTGAGGGGGGGGGGGGGGGGGGAGAAAGGAAAAAAAAAAACCCTTGAGAGCCCAATTAAAGTGCTCCTTCCTTTCAAGAAAGAGTTCCCAATTAGGAGACAGACATATCTAAACTAAAAAAAGACAGGACAATGCAACAAAAGAAAATTGATAAAGGAAACCCACTTCTTAACAGCCTCCCCTGGAGAGAGAGAAGTTACCACTGAGCTTCCTGGTTGACAAACGTAGAAGAGTTGCCGCTCATTTCTCGTTGGTGCAATTTTACATTCATGTTCATGACCCCAAATAACAAGATCAAGGAAATCATCCAAGAACTGCTCAGGAATGTAATTGGTGACGCCATGTTTACTTCTATTCCAAAGACAAGGAAAATAATTTAGAATAATACATTATATCCAGCCTAAAAGTCACTTGACAGCATGAGACCTTATCAGTCTTTCAATTAAAATAGTCACACAAATCAATTCCAAGCATACTTATAAACTTTCCTCTATCTACAGTTTCAGGATTGCAAATCATTTTCCACTTTACTGCTTCAGAAATGCATGTGTGTACCACACATGTCACAGTGTACTCAGCATGACCTGAATGGTGATTCTCCAAGTGGCCATCTCAGAGTGAACAGATTGGACACTGCATGTATGTTCAAGCAATCTTTGGAAGATTATGTAATCAAGGTTACTCTTGGGCCCCTTTTAGAAAGGCGAACATTTTTAGCATGCGTTAAAGCTAAGATACCCATAAGAATATAATGGGCATCTTAAGAGTTTAGTGAATGCTCATTTTTAGCGAATGATAAAAATGCTAGCATGCTTTGTAAAAGACCCCCTTTGTTTTCCTTCTGGATACCAACATGGCTTTAAGATTGAGAAGAACAGCAATTTCATCAACAAAAAATACTCATAGGGTGTGAGTTTTCTCCAGTGTGTCCATGGCAAGTCAGACAAAGGGAAGAAAGTTTTAAAACCAGGGATCCTGGAGCTAGTTTCTTGTTATCCTACCCATGTAAATGTATTGTGAAATATCAAAATGTGAAATACGTTTTCTTTGAGCCAGACCAACTTAAAAGCTTTTTGGATCAAAAAAGCTCTCCAGTGTAACTCCAGTGAGAAGTATAATAGCTGATTAATATTTAAGATTGTGTAAATAGAGAAACGCCTTAATTATTTTGATATATTTCCTTTGATCTCCTTGTCTATGTTGAAACGACCCCCAATTATTGAGGTCTAAGGAAGAGAAAAATATATGTTTATGTTAATGATTTTGATAATCATATGTTTAAATGATTTTCTAACTCTGTGTTTCTAATACAAGATGTAAGGCTTGTTTAAATTTAATAAACAAATAAAAAAAATATAAAAAAAAAAAAAAAAACAGGGATCCACGCACAGTTTAAACAAAGGACCATGCAGAGAGAAAGATATCGGAGGGGGAGACGTGGCGGAGAGTACCGGGATTGTATGAAACCCCCACACCCTCAGTCCTATCAGGATCGACCAATTACACGGTCACAACAGTAATGAATGAGTCAGTAGTGGTGAATTTGTCGAAGTATCCCCTTTCTATACAAGAATGTCAACTTTTGTCTAAAGGGCTTTCGTTTGTCCCGAAGCAGAGATTGAATCATTTCAGTTGAGGATAGAACTGGAAAAATTTCCAAGAGCTCTGCAGCTAAAAGCTTTTTTTTGCAGATAAAGAGTACATTGCCCGTGATCTGTCAGAGGTTAAAAGAAAATTCCACTTGATTCCACCTGGATCCCTACACCTGGTTTCAGCCTCTTTTAAACATCTAGTTTTGACAGAATTTCAACAAGAGGAGAGAATTGCTATGAAGAAGAATTTCTCCAATCTTGCAAAGAAAGAGAGGCAAAGCTCTAGAACACCTGAAATCCAATACAACTATCGTGATTCGACGGGCGAATAAAGGAGGTGCAACAGTTGTTCAGGATCATGCTTCTTATGTTATGGAAATCCATAAACAACTTCAAATTCAGTCAAATCACGTGGCACTATCGACTGATCCTAAACCTGAATTACAGAAAGAGATATTTCAGGTTACCAGTGAAGGCTATGCTAAGGGTATTCTCACAAAGAAGGGCTTTCATTCTCTGAATATTTCCAATCCATAGACTCCCATTTTTTATACATTGCTGAAAAGGAGGTCCCGTGATGCATTGAGAGGAACGGACGTGTTTTAGTTCCTCTCCGAGGCAGCCCCGAACCTAAGCGCCCGAAATCATCTTGAAACACAAACCGGAACACTCAGACCGAGAAATCATAGCGAGTCCAGTGTATGGACCCCTTCGTGATCAGGGGAAACGTCGAGATGCCCGGAAAAGCGGGGAAAAAAGACGTTGACAAAACGCAAGCAGCGGGCGAATCCAAGATGGCGCGTAGCCCGGGATCAGGACAACAAACACAGCCGCCATTTACCACCTTGCAGCTCCAACAAATCACAGAGGCGGTAAAAGGGGCTCTGGAACCCCAACTAAAACAGCTATCGGACCAAATCGCGGGGCTCGAGGAGCGATTGGCAGATACAGTACGCCGAACCGGCGAATTGGAGAAACGGATGTCTGATAGTGAAGACGGAGCGGCGGAGAGACAGAAAACAATGGAGGAGCTGCAGAAACAAGTCCGCCTGCAGGACTACAAAATAGACGACCTGGAAAACAGGTCAAGGAGATCGAACATCCGCATAGTAGGGATTCCAGAAACAATCACTGACTCACTGCTGCCTACCATTCTGGAAAGATGGCTGAAAACGGAATTCGCCCTCTCAGACAGCGTAGGCCCACTGTCTTTGGAGCGGGCCCACAGGATGGGCCGCAAACAAGAAGGAATGATGCGGCCACGAGTAGTAATAGCAAAAATTCATAATTTTATTCATAAAATGGAGATTATGAGAGGAGCCAGGCAGAAACGAGAAACATTGCAATATGAGGGAAGCCCGGTAAAGGTCTTCCAGGACTACTCGCCAGCGCTTCAGGAAAAGAGGAAGCAGTTTACTCCTTTATGTAAAGAGCTTTTTGAGACTAACAATAGATTCATGCTTATCTATCCTGCACTACTAAAGATACAATATAAAGGAACCTGGAAAACATTTGAAACGCCAGAAGCAGCAAAGAAGTTCATGACAACTATGGAGAGGAGCATGAAGGACCAGACTTGAAAACAGGATGGATGCAGATCAGGGAGAGATTCCATTTTTTCAATGGCACGGTGAGAAAATGCTATGCCAGGGTAGAGACTGCAATGTAGAAAGGACTTTAAAACTTTCAGTTATATTGATGTCATACAGAATGTTTAAAAAGTTAAGAGAAGTTAACAATGTTTTCCATAGGGCGAGAAAGGAATGACTTAGCAGAGGAATGGTAGAAGGGATAGGAAAATTAAAAAAAAAAAAATGTAAACTCGGTTGGAGTGGAAAGACCATAAGGGGCAGGTTAAAATGCATAAGGAAAGGTCGGGCTGGGGGGAGGGGTTGCCAACATCACACAAGACTTCTTCTTCTTGTATAGGGAAGAGATGGGGATATATGGGGGGTCACAAAGGGTAGCAGAAGAAGGGAGGGAGGGAATGAAGGGGAGGGGGGACAAACAGAGGGTAGGGGAGAGGGGTATAGATGACATAAAGTATGGTACAAGGTTGTTGAAGGCGAACATAATATGTAGCATCAGTAAGACCTATTATAGGAAAAGGCGACAACTGCTAAAGGGGCAGAGGGGAAAAAGAGAGGCTATCGGGCGAGGCTGGGCGCCTGATGGCCAGGAACACAAAAACACACAGAATAGGAATAGCCCTATAGGAGGTTATGGGTAAAGGAACCCGGATTATCACCTGGAATGTGGGAGGAATTACATCACCAATAAAAAGGGCAAAAATATTAACATCATTAAAAAGGCATAAAGCAGATATTGCGTGCCTCCAGGAAACACGGTTAACCATAGAAGAACATAAGAAACTAAAAAGGAGTTGGGTGGGGGAAGTACATGCAGCAACACAGGAAGGCAGGAAAGGAGGAGTGGCAATCTTGCTTAGAAAAGGGTTACAGGCCAGGTCAGAGCTGATCAGTGCAGACCCCCAAGGTCGGTATGTGCTAATACATTTGTGGTTACAAAACAGGGAAATTTTGTTACTAGCACTATATGCACCGAATAATTATGATAAAGCCTTTTTTAAAGAAATAATTCGCAAATGTATACCACACCAAACCCTAAAACTAATAATAATGGGAGATTTTAATCTGGTGGGAGACCCACAGATGGATTGTTCCTCTCCAAAGGGGGCACACCGAGGGGGCCCTAGATCTAGAGCTCTTTCAGATCTTAAACACCAATTAAATCTGGTGGATGCTTGGAGGGCACTGCACCCCGGGGAGCGAGATTACACGCATCTCTCAAGGGCACATGGCACATACTCAAGAATAGATTACATACTAGTAGATCAAGGGCTATTCCCGTGGGTGCTGGAGGCTAGCATAGGCCCGGAAGAAATTTCTGATCACGCGATGGTTTGGATAGACCTGGAAGCACCACCGTATTATCAAGGGGCAAGGGGATGGAGATTTCCGACATACTTGTATAAACAGAAGGAGTTTGTTGAATATCTCCATCAGAAATGGGAAGAATTTGAAACCTTTAACCAGCAGCATTCAGAAAACCCGATATTATATTGGTCCACAGCAAAAGCAGTGCTCAGAGGAGCGGTAATTGCTTATGTGAGCGCCCGAAATAAGAAAATTGCTAGAGCTATAGTACAATTAGAGAAGGAGCTAAGCATAGCAAAAAAACGCTTGGTCAGGGACCCCACAAGAAGCAATAAGGAGGCACATCATGCAGCACAGGTAACTCTTAATGCACTGTTGCATGAGAGGGCTACAAGAACCTTACACTATCAAAAATACAAATTCCAAAGATATGGAGATAGGGTAGGACCGATGCTGGCTCACATAACAAAAACATGGGGGCCCTCACGAGTTATCACAACCATAAGGGATCAACAAGGAAAAGCTCAGAACAATTCAGAAAAAATAGCAGAGATATTGAGAACACATTTTTCAAAGTTATACACATCCCCAGGCCAGCTAGATCAACAACAACTAGAAGAACATCTGACAGCGTTGGGGTTACCACAAGTGGGACAGCAGGGGATAGCCCAATTAAATGAACCTATATCCGGGAAGGAACTACAAAAGGTATTAAAAACGTTAAAACACTTTAAAGCGCCTGGCCCCGACGGACTTACTGGGGAATTCTATAAATTATTACAGATGCAGATCACAGGGCCCTTAACGGCATACTATGATCAAGTGGTGGAGCAGGGTACATTCCCAGATCATGCCAATAAGGCACAAATAATCTTGCTGTTAAAACCTGGGAAAATAGCTGACAAGGCAGACTCATTCAGACCGATTTCCCTGCTGAATGTAGAAGTAAAGATACTGGCAAGAATACTGGCAGACAGACTGGCCGGTATATTGCCTGAGTTGATCGGTCAGGAACAGGTGGGATTTGTACAAAATAGACAAATAGTTAAAAATATGAGAAAATTGTTACTAGCCATAGCGCACTGCCAACAGCGGGAAACACCAGCTTTGGCGGTTAGCTTAGATGCCGAAAAGGCTTTTGATAAAGTAAATTGGCAATATATGTTTGGGGTGTTGGGCCACATGGGATTCCGAGGTTGGTTCCTACAGGCGATCAAGACACTGTATAAAGATCCCAAAGCATTAATAAGTATCAATGGAGTGAATACAGAAGTGTTTCCAGTGAGCAGAGGTACCAGACAGGGGTGCCCTCTCTCCCCATTACTCTTTATACTAACAATAGAGCCTATTATCCAGACTATCCAGAGGGGAAGAGAGGTGGAAGGGATAGAAGTGGGTGGAGAGCTGGTAAAGGTGCTGGCATTTGCGGACGACCTTCTGGTGGTAATGCAAAATCCTAGAAGCTCCATGCCGAATTTATTTTCCATCATAGAAGATTTTGGGGTGCTATCAGGTTTTACCCTTAATGTTCAGAAAACACAGGTGCTCGATATAATGGGAGAAAATAACACATCTTGGAAAAACCAATTCCCCCTAACATGGGAGGGGGACTCTCTTAAGTATTTAGGAGTCAGAATACCAAAAGATCTTTCCAAGCTGTATGAAGTTAATGTAACAAAATTAATGACAGACACAAGAGCAGCATTACACACCTGGTCTACATATCCAATATCATTATTAGGCCGGATAGCGCTGTTTAATATGATCATTATACCTAGATGGTTATATACTTTTCAGGTCTTACCATTATATTTAAAAAGCAAAGATGAAAAAAAGTTGAATCGAATTACACAAGCCTTTTTATGGAAGGGCAAAAAACCAAGAGCCCCTATAGCTATATTGCAGACTCCAGCAGAATACGGGGGTCTGGGTTTAATTAGTTTGAGGCACATAACGGTAGCAGGAGGGATGAGACATATTACAGATTGGTACAGAGACATGCAGCACTACACAGCAACAACGATGGAATTAAAACTGATGGGGGACACTCATTTTAGTCATATGTTACATTCAGGAACAGGAGTTCACTCAGAGGTTCTTGAAATGACAGGAATTATGCCCACCGCGCGAGCAGTGTGGCGCTGGGTGTGCAGGTTGCATCAGTTTAAACACACAGTCACACCTTTTCTGGCGCTTTGTGGGAACCCTTCATTTCCACCAGGAAACCTGTATCTTAGATTTGTAGCGTGGAAAACTAAAGGGATCACTTATCTGTATCATGTACTGACTGTAGAAGGGAAGCTTAAACCATTTCCAGATTTGCAGAAGGAATTCTCCTTGCCGGACACAGACATATTTCATTATTACCAACTGCGACACTATGTGAAAAGTTTGGAATGGGAGAATTTAACGGAGGACGTCCAAGAAGAGTTAGCAGATGCCTTTTCACTCTCTGCACAACAGAAGGTGCCACTATCCTTCCACCACAGGCACATCAGAGATACAGCATCAGAAATACAATATAATGTTATAGCCCAAGCATGGAATATGGACTTGGGTCTAACACTGCCTGAAGAAATATACAGAACGCACATTTTAAGCATGAGAAGGTCAATGTGGGCACAGTCGCACTGGGAATTACAATATAAAATGGTACTGCGCTGGTATATCCCGCCCAGAAGAGCTTTCCATATGGGAATATCGCCAGATGGCGCCTGCCCTAAGTGCGGGGGGGAAGGTGCAACTTTAGGACACATGTTTTGGGCATGCCCACATATCCAACGTTTTTGGACACAAGTTACACAACAAGTGAGCAGATGGTGGACGACAAGTTGGAAACTGGACGCCAAGCTGTTGTTTGGCCGACCGGCCTTGGGAAAACCAACACCAAAAGGTTTGAGAGACTTTGCTGTGCGGACGACTGTTATGGCAAAAAAGATTATCCTCATAAAGTGGCTATCTGCAGAGGAACCAAATGTCCAACAATGGCGAACGCAAATGATAACACTATTGCGCTTGGAGAGAGTTGGAGTGGGAGATATATCATCATTAGCAGGACAGAAATTTAAAACACGGTGGGCTCCGTTTTGGATGACTTTGTCCCCGGCGGCAAGAAGCCGCCTGTTGAACATTTGAACATTTATAGATATTAACAGTGACAAACAGGCCTTTGGCAACCTTGAACTGGAAATAATGGGGAGAGGGGAGGGGAGGGAGAGGAGGACAAGGGAGGGGAGGGGGAGAAAAAGGGGGAAAAAGAATAAGATGTTCCAGTTGTGGGAGTTCTGTTTATGTATAACACAGTGATAAATTAATGGAAGATAAAACGGAAATGTTATGACTGTTTGGAAAGTTGAACATCAATAAAAATGATTGAACATACATTGCTGAAAATTCATAAAATATTATACAATCCTCCAGGGAGGCCTAAAATTTTGAGTCAAGGTTCTCTGTTAGAACTTTTATCAATGTATATTGACTGCTTTTTGCAACCATTAGTTTTAGCAAGTAAATCCTATTTAAAAGTCTCTACTCAGTTTTTGAGATTTTTGTCGGAACCGCAGCTTGATCCATGTTCATGTGTGTTGGTCACTCTAGATGTGACTTCCTTATATACAATGATCCCAAAAGATGAAGCTTTATAAGTTATGCAGATGTTTCTACGTGATATATTCTCCACAAGAATACTGACTTCATTTATTCTACAACTGGTCCGGCTGGCAATGAAAATAAATTTTTTTTCAATTTGAGAACAAGATTTACCAACAAATATCTGGAGTTGCGATGGGGGCTACGATGAACCCCTCAGTAGCGAACCTTTTCATGAGTGCTTATGAACAGAAATTTGTTTATACATCAGATTTATATAAATTCGTTCATCTTTAGGTTTGCTATAAAGATAATGTATTTTTGCTGTGGGTGGGGGGAGTTTGTTCTACATTTTGATCATTTAGAAATCGCCTTTTTGGATGAATTTATTAAGAAGATTGCGACAGGATTTTCCATGACTGTTTTCCATAAAAGTACTGATTGTAATACCTTTTTGAATTATGATAGTGGTCATCCACTATTTTGAAAAACAGTCTGCCATTTTTCCAATTTATCAGATATCACAAAGTGTATTCTATTGATACAGAGTTTTGGAGACAAGCTAAAGATTTGTCAACTAGACTACAAGTACGTGGTTATCCTGTTCAAGTGATAAGAAATGCATATCACTGGGCAAAATTTAATAACAGAGACCTTCTTCTGATGCCAGAAACCACAGGTGGAGAGGACGATGTGGATGTATTTACTTATGTTATGAAATATAATGTGCTTTCAGCGAGAGTCGTGCAAGCTGTGAAAAAGCATTGGGACCTGGTCAACATTATTCCAGCATTGGCTGAATCTACGCCTCATTTCGCCTTCAGCAGATGGAAAAATCTAAAAGACTATTTAAGCCCTTCGGTGTTACAGAGAATCCCGAAACCATTGTTCAGTGTGGCCACTATAAATGTGGTTATTGTACCTTGTGTGACATTATGCTGGAGACCACTGTGTTTACTAACCCGGTGGATAAAAAAATTATTTCCTAAAAACGATAATTTCATGGAAAACAGTTTATGTAGTTTACTGTCTACAGTGCCCTTGTGACAAAATATATGTGGGCCACACTGACAGAACATAAAAGTTCTCTACAAACTGGTAAGGAGGGTTTACCTCTAGCAGCACACTGCATATGCTTGAAGAATTCCTTTAATGAGTTGCGCTATGTGGTTTTGAAACAGGTAGCTCCATTACGTGTGTGGGGGGGGGGGGGGGGGAAGAGGCGGAGAATCCTGCTTCAGCAAGAACAGATGTTCTCACTGAATCTATGGAACCCCATGGGCTCAATTCACATATAGAATGGTGTCATTTTTTCTGACCTACTGATTGGTGTAATGAAGTGAATGCATCTGACTTCACTTATGAAAAGAGGTAGTCATTTTGTTAGACTGTGAGAGCTGGCAGACAGCAGTATTTGAATTAACGATGGCCTGATATATGAGAGACCTTGTGAGCTTTTCAGTATATTGCTTTTTTTGTAGAAGCTTTGAGCCCGATTTTCTTCCTCCCGTTTTGTTTTGATAGCCCTGAAGATTTAGACATTGAAGCAGCTAAGCAAAATGCTGGCCATCGTTGGTCCGGGGAGTTTTGAGAATAATGAACGATGCTGGCTCTGCCCTTGATGTTTAAAATATAAGTGCCTGCAATATTTGGAAAGAGAGTGCTCTCTCTCTGAATACTGCTCGCCTGAACTTAAGTAGAATTTTTGAAAGTTAAGTGAATATGAGAATGGAGTAACTTAAATAGTGCAATGTGAAGATTTTATCTATAAATTATGGAAAATGCAGAAGACAAAATTAAGGAACACTTTTTGTATTGAAGGTTTTTTGCCAATGATGAATAATAGATCCTGATCAGTATCATATAATCTGTTGATTTGGAGCTCTGAAGCTTTTTCCTTCCTTTTCTCTGACATATATGTCTTTGTATGTACTGCGTGGATCAATTTTTCAGATTATCAGTATCGATTGTGTGTTTCCACATCCCTATATTTTGTTGTAGTGGATATTTGAGAAAGCCAGTGTGTGCGTGTGGTTGGGCGGGGGGGGGGGGGGGGGGGGGGGGAGTGTTCTCACTCAGGGTTTACTGAGCAAGAGAGGGTGCTTCCCTTTGGAGTTTGCTGAGTTTTGTGCCACGTCATACTACTATCACCTTTTACAGCAGGTGAAGTCTGGGAATCCCACCCGTCTTGATGAGTCTTGATGTCTGTCACTGTTGAACAAGGTATGACCTGCAGCTAAATCCAGCCCATGGAGGAAAGAAAAATATGGCAGGCTGGAGAAATGATCTCAGCAGGCTGCATGTGGCCCATGGACCACCCCCAATTTTAAGCCTTCACTGTGAGGCACTCGATCTAGAAGTTAAAAATGGCCATAAAATTTTCCTATAAATATTGAATTAAATTGAAAGAAAACTTGTTTGTTTTTACTTGGCAACATTTTAGGATGTCATTAATGCTTTTACCAATTATTTGTATTCCTTAAGTGGGTCTTCTGCGAAGTAACTGACACTTGTATTTACCCCACATTTAGTATGATGTAATACCATTTTATTTTAATTGCAGAAAATATTTCCTCTTATTTCTGTCTTCACTGTGACCACCCTCTCTATTTCTGGGCTTGAAGGGTATAGCTGCTTATGTAGTAAACTGTGCACTCTTATTTTTAACTGTGTGGTTTGCATTACCATTAAACATTTGTGATTTCATATTTCAAGATTGTGATGTTGAAATATTATAATTAAAATACTATTTTAATAAATAGGAAAAAAAACCAGATATGAGGGGTTAAACATAATGAGCTCTTCCAATGGAAAATCAGAGTGTAATGGTATTACCTATTCTGATGAATCACAAACAAATTGAACCAGCTATCCTCATCTTCTCTGGGCCGAAGCATTGTTACTTGCTTATTGAGAAACATGCGATAGAGTCTTTCATCTGGAACAGAACCTGCCATGGAAAGCAAGAGAAAATAACAAGTTAGGAAACTTCACACACTAAAAAAAAAAAAAAAGATCAAACCTATGGTTTTACACTTACCTAATCCATATAGGGCAATCTTCGTGGAACCTTTCTGAAGCAAGATGGGGCTAATGTCTATCTTCTCTACGGAGGATGAACGTCCAAAGTGATTCACAAGCCCAGCGCTGCACAGAACGTCCAGGGCACAAAGCGCATCTGCCTAGAGAAGACAGTGCAGGACAGCAAATGAAGATACAAAAAGTTGCTTGAGCAAATCATTGTGACTGAACCATGCAATGCAAAACATGTTTTTATCAACTTTCATTTAAGCACTAGTAAAAGAGGCCCGTTTCTGAGCAAATGAAACGGGCGCTAGCAAGGTTTTCGTCGGCAACACCCCCCCCCCCCCCCACAAACCCCTTCGTTGTTGTGGCATTGCTCCGCCCTCAACGTGATGACGTTTGATGTGAGGGCGGGGCCCGTAGCGATTTTCCACCCCCCTGCCTCCCTCCCTCCCAACCTCTTCGTTGTTCTGCCCTTGCTCCGCCCTCGAGGGCGGGGCCCAGAGCGATTTTGGTGGCTTCACCACCACGAACCTTTTTGAGGGAAGTCAGGGCTTGGCTTCACTGACGTCACTGTCTTCAGAACGTTGAGGGTGTGTTTTATATATATAGATGACCCATTTCTCTCTTGTCGAGTACTGTAGTTCTTTTCCTTTTCATAATTTTATTTTTTTTAACTGCTTTGATTGTTCCCACTGAAAGGTAGTCTATGAAATGCGTAATAATAAACTTGAGTGCCATAAAGCATGAGAGTAGTTTTGGCTGATCAAGTGACAAGCCATTTAGAGCATCAACCGTGCCTATCTGAATTGCTGACATTATTTAAAAATTCTTCAAAACTCAAAACCACAAGATCTGAGAGAACACATCTCCTATTATGCCCCTAACAGATCACTACAGTCTGAGATTAAAAATGTATTGTCATTTACGTGCAGGAAGGAGACTGAGGAATTGCTGAATGCACCAGTAGGGAGTTAAATAGTTAGATACTGAGCATATATTATAGTCAAATTCTGAGAGTCAGAGGAAGATGGGATCTGACATGGGCTGGACCTTCCATTTTCTTCCTATGAATGATTTTTGCATTTTTAGACTGGCATTGCCACAAGCCTGTAGGAGGCTGTTGGGTGGACTCAAGAGGCTTCAGAAAGAGAGAAAGCTCTAAAGTCAATATCTAGCCTGACACTTTGACTCCAAGTTAATACCTGGGCTTGAATAAACAGCGTTATTAAGAGGGATTGTTTTGACAAGTGGGAATGTTGATTGATTCATGAGTGGGTAAATATTCTTTGTAGGTATTATTGTTTGGTGAGTGGGAAGGAAGAGCAGTGGCATTCCGACCCTAGCTGACACCTGGGGCGGATCGCCAATGCCCCCCCCCCCCCCCCCCCCGGCGAAATGACACCCCCTCGGGTGCACGCCGCTGGAGGGGGGGGGGGGGTGCTGCGGCACGCGCCTGTTGCCCTGTCTCAGTCCCATTTCACAATTCGCATGTGTTCACTGCTCCCTCTGAGTCTGCCCCGGAACAGGAAGTAACCAGTTCTGGGGCAGACTCAGAGGAAGCAATGAACACATGCGAATTGCGAAATCGGACTGAGACAGGGCAATAGGCGCACGCCGCGGCACCCCCCCAGCGGCGTGCACCCGGGGCAGACCGCCCCCACCGCCCCCCCCCTTGGTACGCCACTGAGGAAGAGGTAGATTGATGAAAGTAGCAATGGCACTCTTCCTCTGTAGGAGCTAAAAGCAGCAGGAGGTGGCTGCGTGAAGAAGGTGGGGAGGAAGGGTTGGTGTAGGGTTACCATACGTGGAGGGGCATAATCGAAAAGGATGCCCAAGTTTTGCTGAGGACGTCCTCGCAAAACATCCTGGGGAAGGGGCGAGGAAACCCATATTATCGAAAAAAGATGGGCGCCCATCTTTCGTTTCGATAATACGGTCGTGGACGTCCAAATCTTGACATTTAGGTCGTCCTTAGAGATGGTCAACCCTAGACTTGGTCATTTCTGATTTTCGGCAATAATGGAAACCAAGGACGCCCATCTCAGAAACAACCTAATTCAAGCCCTTTGGTCATGGGAGGAGGCAGCATTCGTAGTGCACTGGTCCCCCTCACATGCCAAGACACCAACCGGGCATCCTAGGGAACACTGCAGTGGACTTCAGAAATTGCTCCCAGGTACATAGCTCCCTTACCTTGTGTGCTGAGCCCCCCCCAAAACCCACTACCCACAACTGTACACCACTACCATAGCCCTTATGGGTGAAGGGGGGGTACCTAGATGTGGGCACAGTGGGTTTGTGGTGGGTTTTGAGGGCTCACATTTACCACCACAAGTGTAACAGGTGGGGGGGGTCTGGGTCCGCCTGCCTGAAGTGCACTGCACCCACTAAAACTGCTCCAGAGACCTGCATACTGCTGCGATGGACCCGCGTATGACATTTGAGGCTGGCACAAAATATTTTAAAGATGTTTTTTTTTTTGAGGGTGGGAGGGGGTTAGTGACCACTGGGGGAGTAAGGGGAGGTCATCCCCGATTCCCTCCGGTGATCATCTGGTCAGTTCGGGCACCTTTTTGTCCTTGGTCGTAAGAAAAACAGGACCAGGTAAAGTTGTTCAAGTGTTCGTCAGGGACGCCCTTTTTTTTTCATTATGGGTCGAGGACGCCCATGTGTTAGGCACGCCCAAGTCCCGCCTTTGCTACGCCTCCGACACGCCCCCGGGAACTTTGGTCGTCCCAGCGACTGAAAGCACTTGGGGACGCCCAAAACCGGCTTTCGATTATGCCGATTTGGCCGACCCTGTGAGAAGGACGCCCATCTTCCGATTTGTGTCGAAAGAGGGGCGTCCTTCTCTTTCGAAAATAAACCTGATAGTCTTAAGAGAACACTTCAGATACGCCCTCCAGTTTTTTTAATTTTTTGGAAAATATTCTCTTTTTCTTTTATGTGCCTATGACCAACATACCTATACACATGAGAGAAACCATCTCTGGCATGTTAGTCTGCACACATGGGGTGCTAAAGAGAAAGGCATTGCAGATCTCCTCTCCGTTTCCCTGCTAGTTGAATCTGTCATTTTGTTTGTGCATCACTACTTTAAGCATATCTAATGCAAAGACTTTCACACATCTCAGAAGCCAGCCAACCTCAAATCCACAAGTTTTTGAAAAGTAGATTATTGTCTACTGCTGTACTGTATGTCAGTCACTGTGTGATGTGTGTTCATTAACTAAAAGCCATTTACACATTTGCTACAATTAAATATTTCTTCAACAAATGTAGCAAATCATTTTTATTTTTTGTGCCCTTTTTTTTGTCTCTGCAAATATGGTAACCCTAGGTTGGTGGGAAGGGAGACTCTTTATGGAATCCCTTATTACTTTTGGAAGAGAAGAACACCTTCATTAAGTGACTGAGGCCCAGATGCATCAAACTTACCGTGTCAGCAGCGATCGTTTAGAACCAGTTTGAACCGGCTTAGCGATCGCGGTATCTAGCAACGAGTTGCTTGGTTTTGCTAGGAGGGAAAATATTCTTAGTGGGGGAGGGAGAGACTGTAATTTGACCTTTGATCCAAATCTGGACAGATCTGGAATGGGGCAAGATGGCTCCAATAGGCACAGAAAAGCTTTAAACCATATGATGAATGTGCTAGGCTTAATATCTGGAGCGTTCAGCATACATGACATATACTATACATTCTACTCCTGTTTATATTTTTATGTATTTATTTGTTACATTTGTATCCCGCCTTTTCCCACTTATTAGTAGGCTCAAAGTGGCTTACATATAGTTCCGGAGAGGTGGTCACAGACTCCAGTGTGAATACAGTATAGGGGTACTATTACAGTGACAAGTACAGTAAAGAAGTATCGGTAAGTAGGTTGGGGTGATTCAGACAAAATGTTAGGGTGTGATCATGCGTCGGGGTTGAAAACTGTCCGTTTCCTGATTAAAATGCCATATTTCATTATTCAGTGTTTATGTCAGATATTGTGGGGTATGCATTCTTGAACAGGAGAGTTTTTAAGGGTTTTTTTTTTGGAATTCTAGATGATTATTCATAGATTTCAGGTTTTGGTAGAGAATTTCAGAGCTGTGTGCATATGCAAGAGAAACTTGACGCGCATATAAGACTTATACTCAAATAATCTAATTCTGTTTTTTTAGAAATATGGTTCTCTCTCTTATGCTAGTATTGTTTAACATAATTTGTTCAAATCACGCTTCAGTAGTGAAACAACTAGTTAACCGTTGTGCAGGGTAGCATAAAAGGTACTGGAATATTAATGAGTCCCCTGTTAATGGACCAACAGATCTGTCCAGATATACAGAATACTATCTATTAATTATCTTGAACAAAGGGATAATGGAGAGATGGGGACAGATGTTTTATGGGATGCATTAAAAGCAGTGAGAGGGGTAGGTTTGCAATGTGGGAAACACGCTTGATTTAGAAATGCCAAGCTACTCAGTTCCAGGTTGGAGACTTTGGGACTGGCCTTGATTTCTGACTAACCCATCCCAGTGCATTATGGAATTTGCAGCATTGATTTCAATGGGCAGGATGAGGCACTACATATCACACACTGCTTTGAGACTTACATTTTACAAGGTATGTGACAACAGCATCAGGGTGTGGTAACATATTGTTATTGCCTTGTTTTCAACATATTTTGGCACATTCAATGAAAATTTGAATTTAAATGCACAGTTAATACATGCTATGAGGTAAAATGCACATATGCCTTTTTTTTTTCTGTTCACCATGTAGTGTACAAAAAACAGAAGAGAAGTGCAGTAGGCCTGAAGTGATGTTGTAGACAATGCTTATTCATAAGTATAAACCTGACAAGGCCAGTGTTTTGGCATATAATTGCCTGCTTCAGGGATTATATACTAGCTTCCAGAGAAAATTGTGGAACATCATTATTGGCATGATTCAAAAAGGCACCACAAGTATGATTGAAAATTCTGCAGGAAACAAAACACTCCTTGGAATCACTGTGGATTGAAATTCCATGTGCAAAGGGGAAAAGGATAGTGATAGGAGTGTACTACCGTCCGCCTGGCCAGGACGAACAGACGGATGCGGAAATGTTAAAGGAAATCAGGGACGCAAACAAACTGGGCAACACAATAATAATGGGGGATTTCAATTACCCGCATATAGACTGGGTTAATGTAACATCTGTACACGCAAGGGACATAGGATTTCTTGATGAAATCAAGGACAGCTTCATGGAACAGCTAGTTCAGGAGCCGACAAGAGAAGGAAAAATACTAGACTTAGTCCTTAGTGGTGCTCATGATCTAGTGCAGGGGGTAACGATACGAGGGCCGCTTGATAACAGTGATCATAATATGATCGGTTTTGATATTGGCATTGAAGGAAGTGAAACTAGGAAATCAAGTACGCTAGCGTTTAACTATAGAAAAGGTGATTACGACAAAATGAGAAAAATGGTGAAAAAAAGACTGAAAGGAGCAGCTCGCAGAGTAAAAAACTTGCATCAGGCGTGGATGCTGTTTAAAAACACCATCCTGGAGGTTCAGGACAAATATATTCCACGTATTAGAAAAAAGGGAAAAAAGACTAAACGTCAGCCGGCGTGGCTAAACAGTAAGATAAAGGAAATCATTAGATCCAAAAAACAATCCTTCAGAAAGTGGAGAAGAGAACCAACTGAAAGTAACAGGATAGATCATAAGGAATGCCAAGCCAAATGCAAAGCGGAGATAAGGAGGGCAAAAAAAGGACTTTGAGAAGAAATTAGCGTTGGAAGCAAAAATACATAGTAAAAATTTTTTTAGATACATTAAAAGCAGGAAACCGGCCAAAGAGTCGGTTGGGCCGCTGGACGAAAATGGTGTTAAAGGGGCGATCAAGGAGGACAAAGCCGTAGCGGAGAAATTAAATGAATTCTTTGCTTCGGTCTTCACCGAGGAGGATTTGGGGGGGACACCGGTGCCGGAAAGAATATTTGAAGCGGGGGAGTCGGAGAAACTAAACAAATTCTCTGTAACCTTGGAGGATGTAATGGGTCAGTTCAGCAAGCTGAAGAGTAGTAAATCACCGGGACCTGATGGTATTCATCCCAGAGTATTAATAGAACTAAAAAATGAACTTGCGGAGCTACTGTTAGAAATATGCAATCAGTCCCTAAAATCGAGTGTAGTACCGGAAGACTGGAGGGTAGCCAATGTTACTCCGATTTTTAAGAAGGGTTCCAGAGGAGATCCGGGAAATTATAGACCGGTGAGTCTGACGTCGGTGCCGGGCAAGATGGTGGAGGCTATTATTAAGAATAAAATTGCAGAGCATATACAAAAACATGGACTGATGAGACAAAGTCAGCACGGATTTAGTGAAGGGAAGTCTTGCCTCACCAATCTAATGCATTTTTTTGAGGGGGTAAGCAAACATGTGGACAATGGGGAGCCGGTTGATATTGTATATCTGGATTTTCAGAAGGCGTTTGACAAAGTGCCGCACGAAAGACTCCTGAAGAAATTGCAGAGTCATGGAATCGGAGGTAGGGTATTATTATGGATTAAGAACTGGTTGAAAGATAGGAAGCAGAGAGTAGGATTGCGTGGCCAGTATTCTCAGTGGAGGAGGGTAGTTAGTGGGGTCCCGCAGGGGTCTGTGCTGGGTCCGTTGCTTTTTAATGTATTTATAAATGACCTAGAGATGGGAATAACTAGTGAGGTAATTAAATTCGCCGATGACACAAAATTATTCAGGGTCGTCAAGTCGCAGGAGGAATGTGAACAATTATAGGAGGACCTTGCGAGACTGGGAGAATGGGCGTGCAAGTGGCAGATGAAGTTCAATGTTGACAAGTGCAAAGTGATGCATGTGGGTAAGAGGAACCCGAATTATAGCTACGTCTTGCAAGGTTCCGCGTTAGGAGTTACGGATCAAGAAAGGGATCTGGGTGTCGTCGTCAATGATACGCTGAAACCTTCTGCTCAGTGTGCTGCTGCGGCTAGGAAAGCGAATAGAATGTTGGGTGTTATTAGGAAGGGTATGGAGTCCAGGTGTGCGGATGTTATAATGCCGTTGTATCGCTCCATGGTGCGACCGCACCTGGAGTATTGTGTTCAGTACTGGTCTCCGTATCTCAAAAAAGATATAGTAGAATTGGAAAAGGTACAGCGAAGGGCGACGAAAATGATAGTGGGGATGGGACGACTTTCCTATGAAGAGAGGCTGAGAAGGCTAGGGCTTTTCAGCTTGGAGAAGAGACGGCTGAGGGGAGATATGATAGAAGTGTATAAAATAATGAGTGGAATGGATCGGGTGGATGTGAAGCGACTGTTCACGCTATCCAAAAATACTAGGACTAGAGGGCATGAGTTGAAGCTACAGTGTGGTAAATTTAAAACGAATCGGAGAAAATTTTTCTTCACCCAACGTGTAATTAGACTCTGGAATTCGTTGCCGGAGAACGTGGTACGGGCGGTTAGCTTGACGGAGTTTAAAAAGGGGTTAGATAGATTCCTAAAGGACAAGTCCATAGACCGCTATTAAATGGACTTGGAAAAATTCCGCATTTTTAGGTATAACTTGTCTGGAATGTTTTTACGTTTGGGGAGCGTGCCAGGTGCCCTTGACCTGGATTGGCCACTGTCGGTGACAGGATGCTGGGCTAGATGGACCTTTGGTCTTTCCCAGTATGGCACTACTTATGTACTTATGTACTTATGACACTACTTCTGCGTTGGTATTTTCCCTTTGCTTTGATACCACCATGTAGAGTTAACAATGACATTACACTGACACACTTTTGCACGGTAGCAAAAGTAAGCAGTGGATTCTTGCGATCAATTATGCAAAGTTGCTAAATTTTCTTAAATTATGCTGCTGTTAAACAACAAATTTAGATGACCAAATCTAGATGTTCCCTTTTTCCCCCCCACTGTGCATAGATATCTATATTTACATATGGTTCTAGAATATTTTTACCCTTACAACTCACTATATTATATTATATCTGTATCTACATATCTATATCTGTCTATATATAGTGAGTTGTAAGGGCAAAAACATCCTAGAGCCATTGCTGAGGTAATTTCTGTTGATGCAGAGCATGTAGGGTTTCAAGGTTTCTAAGGGCCTCGTCACAAAATGCCTAGCACCCACCTGGGGCTAACCCTGCGACCAACTAAAGGGTCTATTCCAGCACTACTCAGGCCCACCTGAACCCATGCAAGTTCTCTACACTGGCATACCTTCCACTCCTCTGGGTTTCTCTTGCCTCTAGGCGAGTTTCCCACCTGCAAGCTATTTTCCCGGTGGTTTCTAAGGACACTGGGGCCACAATCTAAGGGGTCCCACAGTTCCTAGAGAACACCCACAGACCAAGAACACAAACCACCAGAATTCTTAGTCAGTCCAGAACAACAGAGATAATATACTAATAGGTTTATTATTGGAAAAGTGGAACAGTGAATGGTGAAAAAATGTGTAAACAGCAAACAATAACAGGTAAAAATAAGAGGAATCAACATTAAAAGTAACTAGACATTTTCTTACTACCTAAGGAATACCTGGGGAGTTCAGGAAAATAACTGCTCACAGGTTTTGAACAGGGTCTCAGTGCAGAGATCTTTACTCTCCACACTCCCTCTCTGGAGATTTCCAGCACATACTGGCTGGATTTTGTACTTCAGGGCCAAACAGAATCCAGGGCATTAGAACTGAGGGGTATTTGGCCAACAGCAGTGCAGATTACTTCCCTCTGAGTTTACGCAGAAAGGAAAAGTTACCTCTGCAACAGCTTTAAAGCAGAGAAGAGACACCACCTGCTGGCCAAACATGGGAACTGCATGTCATAATAACAATACAGTCCTAAATGCCTGATCTCTGCGACACAACAAAATTAAAGTACATAATGGACATAACTCAAATCTTCCGCTGTACGTTTCCCTAAAAGTGATAGTGCCACATGAACTTTATCCTAACACATCACTTTGTATTTGCTCTCACCGGAGCCGGCAAACACCTTCCGGTACTATGTAAGCCACGTTGAGTCTACAAATATGTGGGAAAATGTGGGATACAAATGAAACAAACAAATAAATAAATACTCTTTTGGGTCTGTATCTATGTGCATGTTCATTTTACCAGTAGTCTAAAGAGTGTAGCAATAAAAATCTACTTATAAGAAAAAATAATAAAGGGTTGAACATGAGGGAAAGGGACTGCATTAGATCAAATACTGTGAGGTGCAGGCAGCTTGAATGTCCCCTTCGTTACAGCCCTTTCTATCCTTTTGATTTTTGAAATTACCCCAGTGGGATCATCATGGTTGCCATGCACACTGAAGACTGGAAGAGAAACATTCAGGTTCCCATCTTGATAGTTCACCCAAGGAAACCTATATAAGAAACAACAACAAAATAATAGGTTATCAGAAGAGTTCTGCCATTAGCCAGGAAAATGAAACGGAAGATTGTGCGCTATTTTCTTCTACATGTAAATTATGTTTCACAAAAAGTCCCGTAACAAACTAAATGCATAAAATATTTTTCTGTTCCTCTTTTCCCCTTTTGACTTCTTGCCATTTTCTAAGGCATCCTTAGCTTTATAGGTGTTCATCCTCTATCTCGAATTTACTTCACAGTGGCACTCTGGGGCCTTTTTAACTTGCAAACTAGTGCAAGTTATCTGTATGACAGCATACATAATTTGAGCATCAACTGCATGCCATGATAAGGGGCAGGTAATGGGCAGAGAACAGGCAGTGTGGACTACACAATGCTGTCAGCACACGGTAGCGCAGGTGCACTTTCTGCCTTGGTAAGTGCATCTATACTAACTGTGAATAATCATAACACATGGTAAAGAACCCTTCTAAGCAGTAATTGCAGCGGGCACATAGGGCCTGTCCCTAACAGATACCGCATAGCCTTTACACCTACCACATATTAATTTTTGCTGTTAAAGAATGATGTGCAAAAACTTACCGCACTTAGATCTCTTTGTTCTGTGGCTGTTCCAGCTTTCCCTATTAGAGTACCTAATGCTTTCTAGCAGACCATGTTCAAAGCCTGCAGTGAACTAGCACAATACCACTTATTGATAAAAAGCTGCCAGTGAATAAGCTGCTAGTCAAGATACATATTAATTAGCAGCATGGAAGAGTAGCAGCTGAGGACGACGAGAGCCTGGGTCAAATCCCACTACAGTTTGCTGTGATCTTGGGCAAGTCATTTAACCTTCCATTGCCTCAGGTACAAACTCAGATTGTGAGCCCTCCAGGGACAGAAGAAATACCTACTGTACCTGAATGTACACTGCTTCAATAGCTTTGGACTTGCAGGAGGTATATAAGAAATTAACTTTAAAAATCATAGGGTTTACCTAGCCTTAGCTCAAACAACTTCTGAGCCCAACCCTTTTTCGGCTCAGAAGTTGTTTGAGCTAAAGCTAGGTTGATACTGCTAGGTTTCATGATTTTGACTTTTATCGCTAGGATATTCTTGAGCACCGTCAGCTGGGGTACTAGCTGAGTGACACATGGGAAAAATATTTAAAAGATACTAAGAATGAAGGCAGATCCTTTAACTGAGCACATCCCAACCTGGATGTCTCAATTCTGGTATCTACCTCCTCTGTAAAATGGGCCTTCACAGGTATTAAAAAGGAACAAAAAAACAAAAAAAACAAAAAAAAAAAGAGTAGATGAATAATTAGCTATTGAAAAAAAACAATTTTAAAAATGTTCTCTGCAAGGTACTGGGCATGAAGCTTCTATAAGAAAAATTCTCTCTCAGAATGGGCTAGGCGGGAATTGTGGTGCTTTAAATAAACTGGCTACCCAGAATATTTTTACCATTGAAAATTTGGTTTTCAATTTTCTTTTCTGTGTTTGGCTGTTAAGTTTCTGCTCCATCAGAATATGTCCTAACTAGGGCCATTAAGAAGAAATTAAGCCTTACATGATAATATTCTATCCATTAGTCCTTCCCAACATTCCAGAACCTGTGAGATAGCAGGTGGAGATAGAGAACTGAAAACTGAGTTGAGACATCTCTCTCCTGGCATCCAGTCCAGTTTCTCAGTATTTACGTAGACAAGCAGTAAGGAGAAACTCAAAATAAGCATAACAACCTTAAACAATTCAATAACCTAACACTAAGTAGATGAGCAAACATGTGTGGACCTCTCTCATCTCTGGCCAACTTATACAGAACAAGAGATATGCCGGAAGCACCATGCAAGGTGACAGTCCTTATTTGACCCATTAAGTCGCACTGACTAAACATCTCAGAAACCTCGAGTGGGCATCTGGAATAGTGAGAAAGGGCTAATGGAAAGACAATTGTCAGGTAAGAGCTAATTTCTCCTTCCATTACATAGCTTCCCAGTATTCCAGAACCTGTGGGATGTTCTAAAGCAATCCCTAGAGTGGGTGGGATCCTGGCGCCCTTGCCCTGAGGAGCGAAACCCCAAAATTGGCTTCCAAGTGCGTTGCAACGTCCACCCTGTACTGCTTGACAAAAGTATGCAGCGTTGACATCGCCATCTTGCTGACTGCTGATGCCATTGCAGGAATGCTCTTGGCACGAGCAAGGTGCATACTGTCACTTAAAGGCCCAAAGAGACCACTTCTAAAGATTGCAGCGAGCCTTCTAGCTTCCTATCCTGTACATCTTTTAGGGAAATTCCCTCTTCCATCAGCAAGGTGGTCTTCTTAGGTCACCGCCATAACAAGGGAGTCTACCCCGGGAAGCTTTAATTTCTCTTTCTCCTCTGGAACAAATGGGTAGAGGCGAGCCATGCCTCTTTCCACTCTAAGCCCTGCATCCGGTGAGACCCATTCTGCTGTAATCAGGTCTTAAATGTCTGGATGGATCAGAAAGGCCTTAGAAGAACTCTAAGCCCCCTCATGATCAATGAAGGTGGAACTTCTGACACCGAAGCAAGAGACTCCACAATGGAAAGCTCTGCCAGTGCCTCAGAAATTAGAGCACTGAGCTCCTTTTTATGAAACAACCTCAGTATTTTCAGGTTATCCTCCTCCTCAGGAGGGAACTCTCCCTCTTCTAACGGCTCCTTCAACAGTGACTCCTCTGAATAGACCAAGGCCCTATCAAATAAGGAGGAAGAAGCAGAGATAGCCTTACCTGCCCACTCCTGGAGATCTAAATGAGATCTCTTAGGAGCCAGAGGGGCAGAAGGCAAGAAACTGAAGCACCCTACAGCAACTCTGTACCTGCTCCAGTAAACAGGCTTGGTACAAGAACAATATAAAACTCCAGAGAAACAAAGATCCCGATGCAGCTGAATGCTCTGTCAGGCCCTGAGGCTGTAAAATGGCTGCTGTTCCTGCATGAAACTGCACAACTGCCCTACTGGACAGCCCGAAAACCCCGGCATATTCGGATGTTGTGCCAAATCCGAAGGTGTGTGCCGCCAAACAATCCCTCCGCACTCAATGGGATTTCTGGCTTGCATGCACTGTAACGCTCAGACACTGGCCAGCAGGTCCTATAGCGGGCACAGCTGAGCGGGAGATGTCGTTCACCCTAACTGTCCCAAGCACAGCGCAACATATACGCCAACGATATGACTATCTATCTTCCCTGTCACACTCAAATTCAGGATATCCTCCCTACGATCAATCAATCTTAGAGCTCATGGAGAATTGAGAAACATCCTTCCATCTAAAATTAAACAGGGAGAAAACTAAATTTCCCATAATTTCTAGTCCTAACAACTTCCACATTCAAACCAGTTTTACCGTCAATCAGATGAACTGTCCATTGGAACACAGTTTGAAAATTCTTGGGATCATCATCGACCAATTCCTATCATGTGAAGATCAAGTTAATTCTGTAGTAACCAAAACCTTTAGCACTTTATGGAAGCTGAAAAGAATCAGATCTTTCTTCCCATTTTCTACTTTTCGTTCCCTTGTACAAACATCAGTTATTTCATAATTGAATTACTGCAACTCAGTCTATTTAGGAAATAAGGAATCCCTCATCAAAAAACTTTAAACTACCCTAAATACTGCTACTAGACTTGTATGCAAAGCTTCAAAATTCAATAGGACATCCCCACTACTATCTAAATGACTTTGGCTACCGATCAAAGCCAGAATCATCTTTAAAACATGTACATTCATCTACAAAATTATCTATGGCATGAGCCCAGATTACATGATGAAACTGATAGATTTACCTGCCTTCAATACGTCTACTAGATCAAGAAACTCTCTCATACTACATTTTCCTAGCTATAAAAACATCAGATATAAATCCATATTGAACAGAGATTTCTCACATACAGATTCAAAATGATGGCACGCCATCCCTAGCGAGATAAAAACGATTACCAATTAACTAATATTTCGCAAATTTCTAAAGGCATTCCTTTTTAACAAATTTTGAATTGTTAGACAATGAACTAAACAGCAAATGTTATATCTTTGTTTGCTCATTTCAAAATCTCACCGTTAAATGTTTTCCTCATACTTATAAAAATATATTATATGCATTTCAAGTCTTAATAATTGTAAGCCACATTGCACTGAATATTTAACATTCGAATTATGTGGGATATAAGCACCAATAAATAAATAAAAATAAACACGTCCAAAGCGGTGAGCCAGCATCCCTCCCCTGCTCCAAGTAGAACTTGCAGCCCTCCAAGATGTTCTGAATCAAACTTTAGTCAGACTTACCACTGTAGACTGCTGCCCCCAAGCTCACAGTCTCTACAAGTCTTAACACAGATGAGAAAAGTATCAGGACTGATACTCTCTCCCACACTCTCCAGCAAACCTCTTTCTTTCTCCTTTCTTTTCTTTAAAGGTTGTTGGGCTGGAAAAAGAGAGCTTTACAGGAAATAAGGGAGTGGTAAAGGGAGGGAACAAGTAAATTCGTGGGGCAACAGAAACAGAGATCTGAAGATCTACAGATTCAAGTCACCCACAAGCTCAACTGGGGACTAGCTGACCAAATGGCCCAGGAGCAAAGAACTCAGAACCAGAGGCTGAAATGTGTGTCCATCAACCTGCTGGAGATAAAACTGAAAACTGAGCTGAGACATTATCTCTCTTGGCTTCCAGTGCAGCTCCCCCTGCTGGTTTATGAACACATCTATTCCACAGGTTCTGGAATAGTGGGAAGCTATGCAATGGACAGACTATTACCCTGGCTATTTTATCCCCATTTGATTTTCTCATTCTCCTCCCTCTATAATCCAGTCACCACAACACACATCCTTTGTAAAAACAGACTGCAGCTTCTTTTAGAACCAGGTCAGGTGCATCCTGAACCCTATCTGTAAGCATTGCTGCCATGCAACAGCAGAGACCTCTAGGGTGATGGATTTTAGCAAGCACTGAGCTTCTTTACATTAATAAATGTACAACAAAAAAAGTAAATGGACAATTATTCATGGAAGCAGTTTATAAAATGTTTATAAATGAAATATGAGGCTACTGATGAGAGACGATATGCATCTCACTGCTCCGTGTGAGCTCCACCACCATGGGCAAATAGAAAGGGAAGGTCAGGACTTACTCAGCTGAGTCCTCTCTAATCCCAATGTTAGGTCCTACCGTGAAGGTTGTCATGCTGAACTGAGCAATACTCTTCTGGTCGACCTGGAAGAAGGTAGTCAGCAGTATGAAACACCACCTAACTTGGTGGATCATTCCCCTCCTGTAACACCCAGTCCTGGAAGAATGTGCTCTAGTGCCACTGGAGGTAGCACCCAAGCTGCACGTGTTTCAGTGGCAGCCAGGATAAGTACCCAAATTCAGTCTCACTGAGCTGGAGAAGTCCTGAGTAAACTTGGTCTGGGGGAGGTTTTCTCTTTGGACTCGCTGGAAAGACCAGTGTCCACTTAAGATACTAGAATCAGCGGTGGATGGGACCTTAGTTACCACCAAAAGGAATGCTGAGAGCAAAAGCCAACTTGGGAAGCCAAGGTCTTTAGTGTTCACATTGGATTCAATCTGGGGAGAACTGAAGCCTTGCAAGGTACTTTGAATAAAAGATTTGATGAACTTACTGCCTTAACTAAAGACTTTCAGGAGAAATGTAATGTGTATGATAATGCAATGGTGGAATGTGCTACAATCATTGGAAAAAGGATGCTTGGACTTTTCTACTTTGTCTCAAAATTTGATTAAAAAGTAATTGCAGACTGGCTGCCAAGCTTGAAAATATGGAGAATTTCCAAAGAAGATTTAAGACTTCTGGATTTTCCAATTAGTCCTCTAATTTCTGCAAGATAGATATTCAAAAAAATATTTATTTCACGTTTTAAATTTCCCCATGGGTTCATTACCTCCTTTAGAGAAGATTTATTATGTTCCAACTAAAAAGGCTTCAGATTTGGATGGACCTGCACAGTTAGATCCTCAGGTTTTGGCGGGTAGTTTAGATGTTTTTCAAACTGCAAATTTCAATGGAATTTTTTTTTGTTGTTGTTACATTTGTACCCCGCGCTTTCCCACTCATGGCAGGCTCAATGCGGCTTACATGGAGCAATGGAGGGCTAAGTGACTTGCCCAGAGTCACAAGGAGCTGCCTGTGCCGGGAATCAAACTCAGTTCCTCAGTTCCCCAGGACCAAAGTCCACCACCCTAACCACTAGGCCACTCCTCCACTTGAAATTTCGGCCCCTACTGTGGTGGTGGCTTTTTTGCTTTGGCTGTGTATTGGGCATATGTGTGAAGATTTACTTTCACAGGCGTGGTGCTCTATTTTTAAGTTTAAAACCATACATCAAGGACAATGGTTCAAAGAACACTCAGGCTAGACATAAGTTATTTTTTGCTTTGAGGTCATTTGATCTCTAATGTGGTGCTCAATCTTTTCTCCGTTTCCCCTGTGTCTTTCAAACTTCAGTGGAATAGATATTATATACATTTTGGATTCCTGATGATTTAAAGAACTTTTTTTGTCTGAGACACTGCCGCATTCTGAAAATATACCTCAGACTTAGCTTGTGTACACAAGATGCTGCTGTAATGAAGATATAATCTTCCCTAATTTTTCTTTTTATATAATTGCCTCTTCAGCTTTTTTGGTCTTGCTTTTTCTTTGAGGTCCAAGTTTGATTTCTAGATAGGCTTTTCTTTTGTACAATTTTTCTGACTTTTTCTTCTTTTATGGGAGGTTATTTCTTATTGTGAATTGAAGTGCAATGTGATTTATTGGAAATTCAATACTTAAAAAACACATACACTGCAATGTGATTTATGCCAGGTACCTACTTAATCAGCTTCAAACACTACACAATTCCACAACAAGACTATTCTGCAAACACAAGAAGTATGATCGCATTACTCCTCTGTTCATCAGAGTACAATGGCTCTCTTTCGTTTTCCCTACTACTTAGGAGTATCTTCATTTCTACCTTCACTAACTATCCCCAATAGGTCCCTGAGACATTTAAGATCATTGGATTCCCACTGAAAATCCTTCCCGATCCAAAACAGGTTCATTATGAATCCACTTGACATTCTGCTTTCTACTCATTAGCCCCCAAATTGTGGAACGATTTACCCCGATCTCTGCGCTCAGAACAATCCAATTTAAGATCTTATTAAAAACCCATTTTATCCAAGAAGCTTTCAGGGTTCAGATACCAAAATAAATGTCTGACTAGGCAACAAAGAGACTGATTGTGGTTACTCTTGTAAGCCTGTGAGCTATCATATTTACAAACTAGCGTTCTTTCCTTTATATATTGTTCTTTATGTGCACCGCCTTGACCTACCAGTCGGATAAGGCAGTATACCAAATTAAAGAAAAAAAAAATAATAAATACGTACATACTTACTTGCTAAAGCCAAAATTGACAGACTGATCACTCAAAATTTCAAACTGTATGGGGCGATCACCCATACAGTGTTTTCTTAGCAGCTCAACACATGTGTGAAGGGTTCTTCGGGAGGGTTTATTATCATGGAAAAGGTCCCCACCTAGAAGTAAAAAATCCACCTGGGAAGAAAACAGGAAAATATATTACCAAGAGCTTTAACCCACTGCATGGAGTAATCTGCTCACTATTACTCAATCATTTAATGGCATCTGTGCCACATTGATTTTTGGGGTAGGCAAGTTTGAAAAGGCCTCGCCCTTAAGAAGTCTGCATTGGCTGCCTGTGAAGCAGCATATTAAGTTTAAAATTGTACTTTAATTTTTAAATCATTAAATGGACTATGTCCAAAAGGTTTTATTCAGATATTGAACTTTCCTTGTAATTGTGCATCTTCTTGTTTTACAACAATATTGAGGGGGCTGTTTTAGCTTCTGTTGCTCTCTCTTTAATGTATACCTTACCTGCATTGGGTTCTCTTTGTTTGCTTCTCTGGTTTTTTGTAAAGGGAGGGGGGGGGGGAGCAGTGGTTTTGCTAATTTTTTCCTGCTCTGTTGTCTTTCCTGCTGGTTTTGCACCAAAACTGGCTTAGAACATGCCATAAAATCCACCCTGTAGTGCCTTGGCAAAGGTATACAGTGCTGACCACATCGCTGCCTTGCAAATATCCGCTGGAGATAGTAAGGTGGTCTCTGCTCAGAATGTCACTGTACGTCTCACAGAATGCGCCCACAAGGCCTGAAGAGCTTGCTTCCCTGCAAGCAAAGTAGCTGACGTGATAGTCTCCGTCAGCCATCTAGCAATTGTGGGCTTGGAAGCCATGAAGTCAAACCTCTGTTTACCAACAAGCATAAAGTCTGTCCGCTTTGCAAAACTCATTTGTGATTTCTAAATATTTAATGAAGAGTCATCACAGTTTCTTAGTATTTAAGATGAAAGTCTGGATGTGACTTATATGTGAAGTTGACCTATATACAAGTATAAAGGTAGGTAGGTTGGTTGGTTGTATTTATTTATTTTAGTTTTATTCAAATTTATATATCACCTCTATTCAGTGTGTTTGTTCTAGCAAAAAAAGGTGCTGGTACTCAAATGCTAGGCCACCCCTCAAGAGTGGGGTGATCACTGAGGGACCCACCCCACAATAGCCAGGCCCCCTGCAACCAGTCACAGAATCTATTACAAGACAGAATTGGTATGTAGAGCCTGTGCTCTATCATTAAAACTTGGGTCAATTTTAGTAGACGATGGAAAAGGTGCCGGTACTCAGTACCCCCAAGTACCCCCTCAAAAAAAGCCCTGCCTCTATTAGACAATGCAAGGCCATATACAATCAACAGCACATCCCAATCCCTCAGCTTCCTTACAATCCAAGAGTATAAATATAACAATTCACAAAACTTTTACAAACAAGCCATCCCACAACCCCTGTCAACCCCAACCCCTCATGCAACCTCCTCCCCAACAGCTTTACACAAACACTCTCCTACTCCTTTCAAATGCTTGACCATAACTAACTTTCTAAAATACAGGTACTCAGAGCATCCTCTCATATTCTGTGGTAAAACGTTCCATGAAACAGGAGCAGTTAGAGAATGAACACTACCTAGGGTGTTCAAGTTTCCCCTCGCCTTATCTCTCCCCCTCCCTCCAGTAGGATTACTAGTAGACATCTACTGCAACATGTGATCACTAATATACCAAAAAACAAAAGAACCAAGAAAGCATATGCTACTTTTATTAACCTAATAAATATTCAAAGATGCAAACTTTGGGACTACTTCCTTGCAAAAATGCCCAAGACAGCAGCTCAGTGGTATTGCTGCCACGTGGAGAACCAGGTTTCAAATCTTCCATCAAGCCTTCTACTCCTCAGGCCAGGGAATGCTGCAGAATTCAGAGCCCCCTAGACTGGGGGGAAGGGGTAGCAGTAATCGCAGAACACCACCACTTAGTGCCCAGATTTAGGGCCCATGACTGTCAGTTCCAGAAGATCCCCAGTAGAAAACCGTTTCTGTGATGACTGGACTAGGCAAGTTCAGAGAGGATCAAAAAAACAGAAAAAGAATCCCCATGCAGTTGCAAATAAAAACTCATGACCCTTGTTCTGTATTAAGGTGGAGGAAACTGTCACCCTCTTCCCCTCCTCTCCGTCCCTGTCCCCCTCCCCCCAAAGAAACCGTTTGTACAGGAACAAAAAGAAGCATAACATAAGAAGTGAGACACAAAAGTTTCCTGGTACTTCCCTTGAGGGCTCAGCTGCATCAAGCACTTACTTCATGGTCCTGAGCAAGTTGCAAAATTTCTGCAAAAGTCACAAAAGTGTCATTTCCACGTACTGCATCTTTCTCCATGTACCCCAGATGGATATCGGTGGCAACAAGGATTTTAAAAGTGTTTTCATCTTCACTATATTGAATAAAACAGAATATTCTATTAAGTAATTAACTCTCTCTGTATTAAAAAAAAAAAACGAGAGGCTTAGTCACAAAAGACCAAAATAGCTATGAACATTTATCAAAACAATACATCGAGAATGCTTCAGAGCTAACAGTCCAATGTACTTTGGTCAGATTAAACAATATACTAAATCCTTACACATGTCATACAGACATTTTTAACACAAAGGTCACTATAGGCACATAACAGATTAGGGGAGAGGAACAATTCTAAAACAAGACCCAGATGGCCCTTTACAAGATAGTGAATAGCTGAATACAAACCATCTTTGCATTGCTGTGACCAGAATGTGTGATATTCCCTGCTACCACACCAAAGAAATAAATTTACTGCGTATAAGTGAAACTTGTGGCAAATGTTCCAGCGACAAAACAGCATACAAACATGCTATTTCACTGCAGGTTAAGAACTAGGCCCTTTAGGTTGTAAGCTCTCTTGGCCAGAGAAATGGCTACTCTACCTTTTCAAATCACCTTGAGTTTAGATTTGAAAAAGCAAGTAATCAAACCTAAAAAATCCAAATCTATTACACACAGAATGTATCTAATGAAACCCCTTAAGAAATGCTTGAGTTTCAGTACTCTAAAACGTAAAGTAAGACCATTAAATATGGATTTTTTTTCACACTGATCAGTAAAGGGCAATCTGGAAGAAAAATCTATAATGCTGGGTCCAAATAAACTAAAACCTGGTTATTAGTCAGTGGAATACAGAATCTGAATCAGTGTAGCAACTAAAGATAAACAAATACCTTGCCAGTTGATATTCACCCAGAAGGACAAAGCCCAGAGAAGGCTGAGTGTGCTCATCTCTAGTCCAGGACACATGTAGATGAAAGGGAAAAGGAATGGGACTTGATATACCGCCTTTCTGTGGTTTTTTTGCAACTACATTCAAAGCGGTTATATACATATATTATATACAGGTACTTATTTGTTAGGTGACTTGCCCAGAGTCACAAGGAGCTGCAGTGGGAATTGAACTCAGTTCCCCAAGATCAAAGTCCGCTGAACTAACCACTAGGCTACTCCTCCCATTTTTCTTGGGAAGAAAGATTTACTTTCTCACATTAGATTCCTTACAAACAATCATACATAATTTGTTCTAGTGTTTGCATGGAACAGCAACATTTTATTTTCTACTTCTTGAGGCTGAGGTTGTCTTCTAGAAAGCTGTCAAAATGTTGTACTCTTATAGCATTTACGGAGGAAAACTGGAAGGCATTAAAAACAAAATTATGTAGAACAGTGACTCTGTAGCAGACACAATTCCAGTTAGATTGCCCTAATATTGTGAGGTCACAAAAAAAAAAAAAAAAAAGAGGAAAACAAAGAAAACATTTTGCAGAAGACCAACTTTGCAAAACTGAAGCCCGGTTGTAAAAGGGTATAATTAACAGGGAAAATGGCTAACGTGTGGAATTGTTATATTTAATGCAAAGTAGGCATCTTTTGAATCAACTTTGCAGATTTAGTTACAAACAAAGGGCCCTGTATATCAAGCAGGGTTATAGGCGCGTTAACGTTTTTAACGCACGTTAACCATATACGTGCCTACAATATCTGTATAGGCGCCATGTTTCAGTGCACAGCACCTGCATCAGCGGTCAGCTGTGTTATGATGTCTAATTAGTGCAATGTGTGGTGACGGGACTTTCTTCCTTACACATATATTCGGATCACAGACTGTCCCGTTGTGATGAAGTCAATGACTTGTTTGTAGGTGTGACAAAACTGTGGGTTTCTAAGCCTGAAAACTGTACTATTTTACTGATGAAGTGTATTTCTCTTAATTGTCCAGCAGACAGCGCTTGTTTTCAGTTTTAAGCTGTTACAGAAAGTGCTTTAGTTTAGCACAGAGAGGAAGTAACCTGCAATATACTTTCAAAAAGTGGTTGGTTCAGCGGACTTTGATCTTGGGGAACTGAGTTCAATTCCCACTGCAGCTGAAAACCTGACTGGCTGGGAACCACTGGGCAAGGGGGTTTGGTGTTAGTTGGAGAAGCTGCAGGACTATTTTTGGAGGTTAGAGCTTTTTAGGAGTAGTGGAAATCTGGTGGTAGGAGGTAATTGGGGAGGGGGAAGGTTTGGGAATAAGAAATTGCTCCTTTCAAGCCGCTACTCTCCTACTGCTACATTTCACTGTATGCAAGTTTCTATTCTGCATTGAGCTGGGTTTATTCTTTTCAAACCCCTGGTCCAATATGGTCTATTGTTGAAGTCAATGAGTCTTTTCCCCTAGGCCAAATGTAATCCTATTCTGCTTAATTTTCAGAGGGTTATTGTGCACTCAGACAGACAGACAGACTTCTGTTGTGTTGATAAGGGCAAAAACAATGTCCTTACTCTATACAATCTACTTGTAATACAATCATTTTATATCTTCAAATATGCAAGATGTGGTGGCTACTGAGGCAGGAGTTATTGGGCATCACTCCTGCCTTTAGAGGTAGGTGAATAGGTGGAAGTGAAGGAGTATCAGGAGAGTTAGGGTGAGAGTCTGGGAGAGAGTAAGGCAGGGATTTCAAGACAAAATTATATAGAACTATGTGATTACACTTGATCTAGGTGATTATACTCACTCTTGTTAATTACTCAGGTGCATAACTGCAAACCCAAAGAGTGGATCCTAGCCCTTGTATTATATAAACATATAGCAATTATTTATTTTATTTATTTACAAACACTTGATATAGGTTGCATCAAAGTGGTTTACAAGATAATAATAATTTTAAAAAAAAAGAATTAAAAAGAGAAAGTTTGTCTGAACAGCCAGGTTTTGAGGGGTTGGGAAGGAAGGATTGTAACTTAATGGCAACAGGTAGAGCATTCCATAGTTTGAGAGTAGTGTGAAAAAGTAGCATCATGTATGATGCCCAATCGTATAGTGGAGGTGAAAGGGAACTGCAGAAGGTGTAGCTCATTCTGCTGTATTGCATACTGTAAATCAATATCCTGAACAAGGTTCTATGTATACAATTCTATACAGGGAAGACATGTTGGCAACCTCTGAATGCACCAATACTAAACAGCAAAGATCAACCATTCCAATGAATCTGCTAGCATGAGTAGGTTCACGAAGGCCATCTTCCACCCAAACAACCCTACAAAGCCACAAGTTTCCAGGCTGGGAAATTCCAAACACACTGTTTAGAGCAGGGGTGGGAACCCACTGTCCTCGAAAGCCACAACCCAGTCGAGTTTTAAAGTTTTCCACAATGAATATGAATGAGATTTATTTGCATATGATGGAAGCAGTACATGCAAATCGATCTCATATATATTCATTGTGTAAAACTTTTAAAACTTGACTAGCTCGTGGCCCTTGAGGACCATGGTTCTCCACCCCTGGTTTAGAGCTCACACCACATAACCCACGGATGGCAGGGACTACATCACTCAGGACCCACACAGACATGCGGTTGAAATGAAAAAAAGCCAAAGAAATTTTGGAACCATCATCATCCTACCGGAAGTAAGCTGGGCACAAGCTGCCCCACTATGACATACAAGAAAACATAATGGCCAACTGCAGAAGTAAGCCTTACTGTATTGCTGGCAAGGATAATTTAGCAGAATCCTACTTTCTAGTTATACATTTGTTCTGAGATTCCAAGCAAAAGATGATATCTACCATTTCTGTATAAATATATTGTATATTGGTATTATATTAGTGGTACATATAGTAAAATAGCTTGCTTGGGTAACTTTCTGTTCCTACTGCAAATGTTATTGGTTATTCTTGGTGTTGTTATGATTCATAGGCTAATTCCCCAAACAAAGTGGAATAAATAACTTCTCCTTATTACCAAGCAACACCATTCTCTCCCCTAGCTTTCACCAAGTCTTACATGAACCAACTGACTCTGCATTTTTAATAAGCTATAAATTCACATTCAGAAAGAAGATATCTCTGAAGTTTCTTACAGTGCATTTGAAGAGCTCATCCTGGTATTAAGGTGAGATCACGACAGGCGAATAACTGAACGATGCTCAACGCTGGTAAGGAGAGGTTGAGGGGCAGAGTCAAATGCTGTTTTACAAGTGAGAAAAAGCACAAAATTTAAGTGGTGCATTCACTAAAATACACAGCAATACTCTGCCTAAGCTAACAGTTTTGCCATTCTGTGTAGAGCTTTTATTTTTGTATCAGTTAATATTCATTCATTTTCCTAACTCTGTTCAATGTTCAACAGATCAAATTGAGGTTTTGATTTGAACATGTCACTCAGATTCAAAAGTATGACAGGAAAACTGATTTGTGTTTGCAGGTGCAAATGTCTAAGCATTTTAGTTTGTGTGAAGGTCATAAAACAGTGCAGGTGACAATTGCAATGGTCTCAATACACTTAGGTGCTCATTTTCAAAGCACATAGGGCTCCTTTTACAAAGTCACACTAGCAATTCCAACGCAAGAAATGTGACGAAACCCACAGAAATTGACTGGGCTTTGTTGCATTTGCCATGTTAGAATCACTAGCGCAGCTTTGTAAAAGGAGCCCATAAGTCTATATGCTTTGAAAATGAGACTCATAACATCAGTTATCAGTTTAATGCACATCTAACACTGATCCACCTATTTTATGGAGTTATTGCACACTGTTATGATTGGCTGAGTACTGAAGCAGGAAAGCAATCTAGAAATCTTTGGAATTATATGAATACTTTAAACAGCATAGTTATGTGGAGGGGCATAATCGAACGCCCATCTCCATGGGTGTATCTCCAAGAACGGGTACATGAAGGGGCAGGACAGACCGTATTTTCGGAAAAAAATGGGCGTCCATCTTTTTTTTCAATAATACGGTTTGTGCCAGGCAAATACATCGGATTTGTGCGGATTTGAGCTGGGCAGTTTCATTTTTCAGCGATAATGGAAACCAAAGGCACCCAGCTCAAAAACAAACAAATCCAAGGCATTTGGTCGTGGAAGGGGCCAGGATTCGTAGTGCACTGGTCCCCCTCACATGCCAAGGCATCAACCGGGCACCCTAGGGGGCACTTGTAACAAGTAAAAAAAAAAAAAGTTAAATACCTCCCAAGTCCATAGCTCCCTTCCCTTGGGTGCTGAGCCCCCCAAATCCCCCCCAAAACCCACTGCCCACAACTCTACACCATTACCATAGCACTTATGGCTGAAGGGGGGCACCTAGATGTGGGTATAGTGGATTTTGGGGGCGGTTTGGAGTGCTCCCATTTACCACAAGTGTAACAGGTAGGGGAGGATGGGCCTGGGTCCACCTGGCTGAAGTCCACTGCATCCACTAACAACTGCTCCAGGAACCTGCATACTGCTGTGATGGAGCTGGGTATGGCATTTGAGGCTGGGAAAAAAAGTTGCTAAAGTTGTTTTTTTTTTGGTGGGAGGGGGGTTAGTGACCACTGGGGGAGTCAGGGGTGGTGATCCCCGATTCCCTCCGGTGGTCATCTGGTCATTTAGGGCACTTTTTTGGGACTTGTTCATGAAAAAAAGGGTCCAAAAAAAGTGACCCAAATGTGCGGTAAAAACGCCTTTTTTTTCGATTATCGGCCGAGGGCGCCAATCTCTCCTCGGCCAACAAACACACCCCAGTCCTACCTTCACCACGCCTCCGACACGCCCCCGTCAACTTTGTTTGTTCCCGCGACGGAGTGCAGTTGAAGACGCCTAAAATCGGCTTTTGATTATACAGATTTGGGCGCCCATCTCCCGATTTGGGTCGAAATACAGGCGCCCATCACTTTCGAAAATAAGGCCGATAGACTCCTCTGTCTAAACACCACCCTGACAACTGCTCGATTCTGTGCCTATTCCACAGTTATTTCTCTTCTATTCCAATAGTTTTTATAATTGTCTTAATAAAATCTATGCATCTTTAATATACTTTCACCCTCAATTTTTTTGATTAGCAATCTTTTATTACACTGTACATATGATACAACATGAAATCAATGAATAACAAACAGGGAAAAGAACGTCTTAAAACACCAGAGTAAATTAAGCCTAGACCACACATTACGGGAACAGTAGTACTGCAATAATCACATCAATTTCTATAACCCCCCCCCCCCCCCCCCAAAAAAAAAAAAAAAAAAAGAAAGAAAAAGGAAATGAAACAAAGCAGGCAGATAATAATTTCATTATATTGGTCTACTCTAATATTCCCCACCGAAAGGAACATATCTAGGTAACACTATCTTGAAAAACAGGTTTGTTAAGAACAAAATTTTCCAAGTGAGTGGGGGATCCAAGAAAACATATCTATTAGTCCCATAAGTGACCACACAAGCGCTATAGAAATGATAAGTAGTAGTAGTAGTACAAGGAAATCTGAGGGAAAATGAGGCTCCCACAGCCATAACCTTAGGCTTCAGCTGCAGAAACGTTTGTAGAAAGGAACTGCTAAAGAAAGTGAACTTTAAAAATGTTTTGAGCTGCTTTCCAGCCAGGAAAGCATTTTTGATCCGAGACCGTGCTTTTGCAAAAATTTTTGGACCTGTGCTATGTGAGCCAAGAGCCTACTTTTCCTGCCAGGGTTCCATTTTTCATCCGAGTCCGTGCTTTCACAAAAATGGAATCATGGTAGGATTCTTGTGCACAATGAGTTTTATACAGTACCGAATGTACACCTACTGTATTCCTGTTTGTTTGTTAACACTTGCAGCACTTTCTTTATTGTTACTCTCACGCTTAGATCCCGAGAGTTTCCAGGTTTAGTACCGCTAACTTGATTTCTGCTTCATACTGGTTTGGACTGGAGAAGACAACACAGTGATCTTGAGAAATGGGGCTCTACTTGGTTCTGTATTTCTGTACTGTATATGCAGTTGATAAATATGGTTTCCATTGCTCAGTCCTGTATCTGTAGAGTATTTCTGTTCACATTGCCTGTTGTACAATTACTGTGCTGTGTATACTGCTCTGTATTTCTGTTCACATTGCCTGTTGTACAATTACTGTGCTGTGTATACTGATCTGCATTTGTGCTCAAATTGCCTGCGGTACAATTTTTCATTGCTGATTAGTGTTAATAAACAATATTTTTAAATTAAAGATACCCTATGCCTATTCCTCATGCATAAAGTATGTTTTTCGTACATTGTGTGAGGGGTTATCATTGTTTACCGTATTATCCGACACTTCACATCCTACAATGGGCCAGTCCCGGTTACATCGGATAGTCAAGACTCGACTGTATTAGGAAATTAGCTTTTTTAATTTCTCTTCCCACAGGAGTACTTCTTGTTGACTTAACAGGATTTTGCGCAAACCCAAAGACATAATACAATTTTGCTATGGCTAATATGAGGACTTAAAATCAATAGATTTTTATTTATTTGTAGCATTTGTATCCCACATTTTCCCATCGATTTGCAGACTCAATGTGGCTTACATTTGCCGTAATGGCGGTTGCCATTTCCGGGTAACAGAATTACAAAGGCATTGCATTAAGGTCCATACATACATGGAAAAGAAGAATACGTTATAGTATTATTGTATATTGGTTCTTGAGTGATAGATTGGAATTCTAACATACATTAGGTCATCAACTATAAAAAGGTGGTGCTTGTTCATTTATATCAGAGAGGTTAGTAAGTCCATTGATAGGAGTTCGGTGTTTCTATTTCATGTGCAGTCTTATTATTTAGTGTTGAGGGCGAATGTTATTGATATGCCTTCTTGAACAGATCAGTTCCAATACACCAGTCTGTTCAGGGAATCTTTGTGAACAGTTCTTAATTATTCTTCATCTTTTGCTGTTTTTATCCATTAAAAGAAAGAAAAATAGCTTCAGTTGTTGCTGAAACCAAAACAGCATACATAGGAACTGCATGGTTAAGCGTTCTCAGCTTCATTTAAGCATTGGCTCACAAAACCTCCACATCAAATATAAGGATTTTTATTTTTGCTTTTATTTTATCAAAAATTAAAACTCCTTGATATTTTTCAGCAAAAATAAGTATGTAGATAATAAACAGCCCTATGAAAGAATATGTCAGTAATAAAATCTTAGTCTGTACCTAAAGTGGGTTTTTGCGCAATACCTTTCAACTGTCCAGATTACTGCATGGTAACTGTTGAGTGTTCTCAGTGCCTGCCCATACAGTTACTGCATAGGGAAAATAAACCTTTATCATTTAATGCATCAATACCACCTACTGAAGTGCTGTTATCTGCAGCTGATGGAATATCTGCACACATGCTCCATATTGCACGAATCACAATCAGGATTCAGGCAATGGTTTAGCACAGAGACCACCCTAACAATAACAGTCACTAATTTTAGAAGGCAAGTAAATCTAGGCAAAAAGATCCTTTTATTACAGTTTGATATATCCTCAGCATTTGACATGGTGGACCACCCAACCTTGTTAAGGCTACTAGATGAAACAGGGATTGGGGGAATGGTACAAAGCTGGTTTGAAGGATTACTCACGTCAAGATCATACCAAGTAAAATCCACAATTCCAGGAATAACATGTATAGAATGTTTGTACGTTTGGGAAGCTTGCCAGGTGCCCTTGGCCTGGACTGGCCGCTGTCGTGGACAGGATGCTGGGCTCGATGGACCCTTGGTCTTTTCCCAGTGTGGCATTACTTATGTACTAAAGATGAACGACACAATCTCCCCTCTGGAAAGAGATCTGTGGAGTGCCCCAAGGATCCACAATCTCACCCACCTTTTTTTAATATAATGATGATTCCGTTAGCAAAATCACTAGCAAAGAAAGGCCTTCAACCATTCATTTGCGCTGACGATGTATCATCCCCTTCAAGAAAAACCTAAATGAAATTATGGATATGATCAAATTAGCCTTCAAGCTAAAAATGAACAGGGAAAAGACACAACTTCTAGTAATGACATCACCATACTGCAACACAATGTTCTCAAGCTTCACCATGGACGGATCCACATATCTTATTGCCTATCACCTTAAGGTTCTAGGAGTAATTCTAGACCAAAAACAGTCCTTTGACAAACAAGCAGAAAGTGTCACCTCCAAGATGTTCCATGTGATGTGGAAACTGAGGAGAATTAGAGGGTACTTCCCAAAGTCCATACTCCATATGCTAGTACAATCAATGGTTCTCACCCACATAGACTACTGCAATGGAATCTATGTGGGCTGCAAAGAACTACCACCATATAAACTGCAAACTGCACAGAACACAGCAGCTAGGCTAATCTTCAGATGCTCACGATTCGACACAGTCGGCCCACTGTTGTAAGCCCTACACTGGCTCCCCATTAGGGTGCGAATAATGTTCAAACTCCGAACCATGGTCTATAGAATCCTCTTTGGTGCTGCACCCAAACTACATGAATGATCTGATCACGCTACCACCAAAAAAAACTCGTGAATGCCAGAAATTATCTAACTCTGCTTTACCCAAACTGTAAGAAACTCGCATACAAATTAGTCCACTCAAGAGGATTCTCTTACATAAGCACCAAATGGTGGAACTCCCTTCCCAGAGATCTGAGAAGAATGAACCACTACTTGATCTTTCACAAGCACCTTAAAGCCTACCTCTTCAAAAATATTTTCCCGAACTACAGTACCCAACAACCGAGCTAAATCAGTTCCAGCTCCCGCCCTCGATGCACATCTACCCTCCCTGACATAACACTTCTGATGTTAACTAAAAAAATGTTTTCACTGTAACTTTTGTAAGCCACACTGAGCCATTTCATTTGGAAAATTGTGGGTTATAAATACTGTTACAAATAAAATAAAACATGGGGGTTAACACACAGGCAATTACTATGTGCTAACTGAAAAGTGAAGTCCACACCCATTCCCCACCCCATTTCACATTATACAGCTAGTGCAGTGGTTCCCAAAACTGTCCTGGGGGAACTTCAGCCAGTCAGGTTTTCAGGATATCTGCAATTAATATTTATGAGTGGTGTAGAACAAGTAGAAGTAAATTGATTTTTTACTCATTTCAAAAGTATAAAGACCAGGGGACAATCAAGGAAGTTACATGGAAGTACTTTTAAAACAAAATAGGAAGAAATATTTTTTCACTCAACAAATAGTTAAGCTCTGGAACTCTTTGCCGGAGGATACAGTAACAGTGGTTAGCATATCCGAGTTTAAAAAAGGTTTGGACAAGTTCCTGGAAGAAAAGTCCATAGTCTGCTATTGAGACAGACATGGGGAAGCAGCTGCTTGCCCTGGGAATTGTAGCATGGAATGTTGCCACGATTTGGGTTTCTGCCAGGTAGTTGTGACCTGGCTTGGACACTGTTGGAAACAGGATACTGGGCTAGATGGACCATTGGTCTGACCCAGTATGGCAACTATTATGTTCAATGGAGGTAGTGCATGCAAATCTAACTCATGGAATATTCATTGCAGATATCTTGAAAAACAGGTCTTGGGAACCATTGAGTGTGTACTGTCACGCCAGTGTGGCAACTGTTACCAAGGCCATGTGCTAACTACTTATTGCACTTTAGTAAATGACCCCTAAATAAAAACACTCAAACTGGCTCATAGCATTTCTAACTGCAAAACATTTTGATGTTGCTGCTCAGAATCCTGAATGAGTATATACTTAGGGTTTGCTTTATTGATACTTTTCTTTATGCAATGGTTTTTCAAACCTACCCTGGAAGAGCACTAGCCAGTCAGGATATCCATAATGAATAACACTAAAAAAAAAAAAAAAGAGGAACCACAATGAATATGCAAGAGATGTATGAAAACCTCTCACACATATTAATTGTGAATATCCTGAAAACCTGGCTGCCTAGTGGTCCTCCAGGCCAAGTCTGAAGACCCCTGGTCTATGAGGAAAAACAAGCTTAGTAAATCCAGCCTGTTTTCACCATTACATCTTCTCTACATTAGAGAATGACACAGGGACGGGGACCGCAACAACCACAGGGATAGGGCCAGGGTCAGAGCCCACGAAGACGGGGCGGGGATGGGGACAGAGCCAGTGAGAACAGGGACAAACTTTGTCCCCATGTCACTTAATATTTTTATTTTTTGGAAAAACAAGCAGGCCACAACTAGCAAAATTTGCATGGGGGATGCTATACATTCCTGCTACCAGCACATCTTCTAAGAAGACATCTTCTATTGCAGGAAGGACTGTGGAAGACAGGGAGAGCTAGACTGAATCCTGAGATTGTTAATGACTTCTTATTCATCACAGATTAAAAAAATCATAACAGTGCTTCATAGAGCATATTTCTCCCCTCTAGGGCATACAGAACAGGTTGTATTTTGTACCCCTGGACATTTTAACAGGGTGGATTAGGATTCCTTATGGTAGTAGAAGTCAGTTATTGTTGGGGTTGGAAGGGTTTATTATAGCTGCCCATTGTCATTATTGTTTTCTATTTGTAATTTATAAACAACAGTTGCACAGCATAGTGTTCCTTTTTAAACTTTAATAAAAAGATTTAAATATAAAATAAGTGTTTGAGGCTTCTGCAGATTGGAAAAGAACCTGCACAGACGGGGTGGGGACGGAGCCAGGACAGGGATTGAGACGGGGCCTGCGGGGACAGGGTGGGGACGGAGCAGGGACAGGGATAAATTTTATCCCCATGTCATTCTCTACAGTACATGTGTAAAAGGAGAAGCATGGCTCATGCACATGACAACTGCACCGGTGCAGTGCACTAAAAATATTTTTCTGAGTAACAGCTCACAAAGAGATTTGCATACAGCAGTGGTTCTCAACCCAGTCCTCAGTACACACCCAGCTAGTCGTTTTCAGGATTCCCCCCCAAAATGAATATGCACGAGTTAAATTTATATGTATTACTCCATTGTATACAAATCTCTCCTATACATATTCATTGTGTATATACTGAAAACCTGAATACCTAGGTGTCCTCAGGACTAAGCTGAGACCCCCACGGTATACAATGAAGGCAACGGTTAGGCAAATCTCTCTCATACGTATTTATCATGGATTGCCTGAAAACCCAATAGATTTAGGGCCCTTTGGAAACAGAAGTTGTCCCCTTCCCCCATTAAACAAAAACATGGGAAGTGGTGTGTTTACTGGCAATGTCAATTAAGTATCTAAGATTAGATTATCCACACTTACAGCAGTGAAATAAGCTTTTCTGCTTTGTTACTTTGCTCTAAAGCAGAGGAATATCAACCCAATCCTCAGGCCACACCAAGGCAGTCTGGTTTGCAAACTATCCACAATGAATATGCATGAGGCAAATTTGCATGCTCTGCCTCTATAATCAAACTTTTATTTATTTATCACCTCTCGCCTAGACTACTGCAATTTGCTTCTCACTGGTCTCCCGCTCAGCCATCTATCTCCTCTTCAATCTGTCCAAAACTCTGCTGCGTGTCTTATATTTCGCCAGAGTCACTATACTCATGTTAGCCCTCTCCTCAAGTCGCTTCACTGGCTCCCTATCCGCTTCCGCATACGGTTCAAACTTCTCCTTTTGACCTACAAGTGCATCCACTCTGCAGCTCCTCAGTACCTTTCCGCTCTCATCTCTCCCTACACTCCTCCCCGTGAACTCCGTTCGCTGGGTAAATGTCTCCTGTCATCCCCCTTCTCCCCCACTGCTAACTCCGTTCCTTCTATCTCGCTGCTCCCTATGCCTGGAATAGACTCCCTGAGCCAGTACGTCAGGCTCAGTCTCTGGCTGTCTTCAAGTCTAGGCTTAAAGCCCACCTCTTTGCTACTGCTTTCGACTCCTAACCATGACTCTCTTACTCAACACCCTCACTTATCACCCCTACCACTGCAATTTCCCCACCCCTAGCTGTCTGTTTGTCTGTCCAATTTAGATTGAAAGCTCTGTTGAGCAGGGACCGTCTTTTCATGTTAATTTGTACAGTGCTGCGTAAGTCTAGTAGCGCTATAGAAATGTTTAATAGTAGTAGTAGTATTTATTTATTTGGATTTTGTTCACACCTTTTCAGTAATACCTGAAAAGTGAGTTACATTCAGGTACACTCTTGCATATTCATTGTGGATATCCTGAAAACCTGACTGACTTGCTGTGTCCTGAGACCGAGTTGAAAACCCCTGCTCTAAAGTTCAGTCCTAAGGGCCACACACAGGCCAGATTTTCAGCATACCTCAAATGAATATACATGTGAGAGAGAAGAGATTTGCATATAATGGAGGTAACGAGTATACAAATATCTCTCACGGCAGGCCTCGGGCATTTTTAATTTTGGTGTGAAAGAGACATGAAGAGATTCCCCCAACCACAAAAAAAAATCATTTCTATGACACTGGCGCCCATTTTTAAAAGTTAATGCACATGCCACTGCCAAACCCAATGGAAATTACCTCCCCATGGACAAAATCAATGAGTTTGTTCAACAGTGGAGGTGCCAGAGCATCCATAAGCCACTACTATAAACCCTAAAACGAGCGCGTGTGTAAACGGTAGGATACAAGTATCACCAAGAGAGGTTCATTACAGTCATAGTACACACAGAAGACTAACCCATTTGAAGACTCTACTCCCGAGTCTCGAATAGGGGGGGGGGGGGGGGGCAGGTGTGACTAAACCTTAACTTTTCTCCTCTTCAAACTACTAGACTGTAGTAAACAGGGCCGGTACAAGCCGGTAAGAAGCGCGGCAGGGAGCAAAACCCGAACCGGAGCGCTTCTCTACCGCCACCACCGCGCAGGTCCCTCCACTTCCTCGCTTCACCTCCGACTGGACTGCAGTGCAGCGCTTTTCTCTTCTGCTTGCCGACTACTCTACTCCGCCGCTCGCGCCGCCACCTCTTGACGTGTCTTGTACTTCCGTAATTTCCTGTGATCCTGTTTCCGCTGCTGGAGGGGGATGTTTTGGGTAGGATCTGTGGCAGGAGTCAGAGCCTGGCTTTGTTAACCTACCTGGTATGTAAAAAGGAAATACTTTAAATTGTTGTTTCTTCAAGATAAAAAATTCTATATTGCGATTGTATTTTTTTTTTTTTTTTTAAGAGATCTGTCAGTTACCTTATGAGTGCAAGGATATTCGTAAGAAGAGTCAAAGGGGGAAGGAAGCAATTCCTGGCTAAGGAGGTGGTTAGATAAGATTGAGAACGGGAGATTGGTACGCGCGAGGCAGGCTATCTAACCCAAGGAGAGCTGGATAAAACGAGAGACGAAGTGTGTGATGTGAGCCTATCTAGTTCATTGTATGAGCTGAAGCCAGTAGGCGGAGCTTGCCGCGGTTTTAGTACACCCAACACAATAGCAAAAGATTATTAGAATTATATGGGACTGCCTGTTGGTGGTCCATCTGTAACGTGTCTAAAGCTGTGCCAGTTGGATAGGCAGTGCCTTAAAAAGGTGGAGGACAAAAGATTTATTTTTTAATTTATTGGACAGCTTTTTAATTTATTTGAAAGCTTCCCATGTCCAAATAAAAAGTGCTTCAAAAATTATGGTAGCTAGCTGTTAGCAAAAGCTACTATATACTCTATATTTTGTGTTCATTTTTCTACACTTTTTCTATGCAAATAGACAAAATTCTATCAGACTTTCTCTGGAAACAAAAGCCTCCCCATATATCCCTAAAAATACTGAAACACCTCAAATCATTAGGAGGTGTTAACTTCCCAGGTTTTACTCAATATCGTTCGGCCTTTAAGTTAAATGAAGGCTGTCAATGGTTTGTTTGTTTGTTTGTTTATTTATTTATTTATAGCATTTATATCCTACATTTTCCCACCCAGGGGCAGGCACAATGTGGCTTACATCAGTCTTCAAAAACATACATCAATTCAGCAAACAATCAAATACATTGAAGTTAAAGAGATTAGTGAGTAACAGCAAAGGAGAGGAAAAGGAGAAAGAGTAATAGAGTTTGACACCACTCTCTCTTTTTCTTCACTTACATGGTTAAAATTGAAGACAACTCTCTCACCTAACATTCCACTAAGGGCCCTGTTTACTAAGGCACGTTAGCGTTTTTAACGTGCCAACAATTAGCACGTGTGCTAACCATGTTGGCGCCTATAGGGATATTGTAGGCACGTACATGGTTAACGTGCGTTAAAGACACCAAAACACCTATAACATGGCTTAGTAAACAGGGCCCTAAATGTTTTACACACGTCTCCTACTTTCTTGAAAGTCCATTTGGTCATTAGGGCTACTCTCACCTCATTTCAGTCTTTAAATTGCATATTAGAAAAAAATTCCAATGTATTGTACAATTCTGTAATTTGGAACAATTCAGAATTATTAATTGCTAAATTACCAATTGATCACTGTGGTAAATGTTACATGTAAAACTTTTGCCCAATTCCAAGCTGAATTCAACCTTCCTGAGTTTGAATTCCTCCACTTTCTTACAAATAGATCGTTCTTTGAAATAACTCTTCAAAAATTATGCATTCAATAATGAATATCACTGGATATTTTCATCGGAAAGATTTTCCACTGTTCTCATTATGCTGCCATCATCTACAAGACCTTCCAACTGCATAAAATAAAATTTAGCCTGGAAACTCAACAAGTTTGGGTAAAAGACTTGAATGCTCATCTTTCAAATAAAACATGACAATCTTTTTGGGTCTTAGATCCTACAATTTCAATGTCTGCTTCAATCACCCAATCCTTATATTTTATCACCGCTCATGCTGGACCCCTCCCCCCCCAGAAAAGCCAAAGCTAGCGTCAAACCCCTTCTGACCTATGTTGGTCTTGCTCCAAAATGACAGGTACGCTTTTCCTTATGTTATGAGTGTAGCAATCTCCCCATTTTTTGGACAGACATATATTGTATAAAATTTCAGAAATATTTTATCTACAAATATTTCCCTCCCAATCATCATTTGGAAGTCTTTCTTTATGCCTGAAATATCTGATGAGTCAGATAAACTTTTATTTGGCTTTCTAATCTCTATTGCCATTAAAATTATCATAAATCATTGGAAGGATAATTCATCTCTCTGTTTACCAAATGTGGTGGAATTGGGTTATTTTATATAAGAACTATGAATCCAACCTTCAATGTCATACATTCCCAAACTGTAGGAAATTATTAAAATGGAAAACAGTAGATACATATATTTCTAACTTATAATTTGCAGGGTCAGCAATAATCCACTTTTTAGCCTACTACGCCTTTGTCCTTAGATTAATTCTTATTACTCATGTTTGTTTTTTGTGCTTTGTTTGGTTATATTGTTCTCACAAATGTTACACTTATGTAATTCATATTTCAGACTTTATATTAATATTTGAAACTACAATAAAATATTTTTCAAAAAATAAAAGAAAATCAGATCTTGACAATCAGACTTACTATTTATAAGTACAATTTACAAACAAATATTAATTAGGTTGAAACTGGAAGCATTTAACATCTTTTTTTTCCTGTGCCTACATCAAAAGAAAAAGATGATGTGGGAATCTTGCTCCTTTTTGTTTTGTGGAATGCAGTGGTATATTATAAAAAGGCACTTACTTTTTTTTTATTATTGCTATTTCACAGATATGTATTGAATAATGAGGTAGGGGCTTCCTTCATACAGAAGTTCTGTCCAGAGGCAGTCTAAATGTGCCAACATTGCCCAGTTCAGCACACTATTAGCCGCAAAGTTCATACAGAACTAATTATGTTCAATAGAAAATAAATATGTTGGCTCAGGCTTCTTGCTATGTGAATATTCCATCACTTTCATTATTGATACCTAGTATTACATATTAAGGGTATTTGCTGTAAACTTTGTTTTAATTTGTTTATCCAGTCCTTACATGCACATTGTTTTGATGTTTAAACCAAAAGGTGAATCCTGAGGGTGGTTGAACAATTAGGTATAAACTGTGTTATTGTTTGTTTGTTTTTGTGTGTGTGGTTTTTTTGTTTGTTTTTTATTTGTTTTGGACTGCTTTGGGTCCTACTGTCTGGAATTTTGGAAGATGGAAATGAGAAAATAAAAATTAAACTTTGGATGTACTCTGTAGAAGTTCTTGTTTACTTTTGCTATGTGTTTATGGATGCTTGTTCTGGTGTATGCATGTGATAATATTTGAATAACTGTCTATACTTATGGATATGATTTCTGAACATGCAGCATCATTAAAGGACAGACTTTTAAATGCCCAGTTGGATATATATGGTAATCTCATCTTTGTTAAATGTTTCAGACATATCCATGCACTTGCTCCCATGATACAGCTGAATTCTAATATTCTGTCTCACTGTATTTTGTAAGCCATATTGAGCCAAGTTTGCTTGGGGTAATAGAAATATAGAAACATGACGGCAGATAAAGGCCAAATGGCCCATCCAGTCTGCCCATCCTCTGTTACCACTAACTCTTCCTTTTCCTAAGGGATCCCACGTGCTTGTCCCACGCTTTCTTAAATTCTGACACAGTCCTTGTCTCCACAACCTCTAACAGGAGGCCATTCCACGCTTCCACCACCCTTTCTATGAACGGATACTTTCTTAGATTCCTCCTAAGCCTATTTCCTCTTAACCTCATTACATGCCTCCTCATTCCGGAGTTTTTTTTCATTTTAAAAAGGCTCATTTATTGTAAATTAATGCCCCTGAGATATTTAAACGTCTCTATCATATCTCCTGTCTCCCTTCTCTCTTCCAGTGTATACATGTTGAGGTTCATAAGCCTGTCCCTATATGTTTTATGTCCAAGACCGCTTACTAGTTTTGTAGCCGCCCTCTGGACCGACTCCATCCGGTTTATATCCTTCTGTAAGTACGGTCTCCAGAAATGCACACAGTACTCTAAATGGGGCCTCATCAGAGACTTATACAAGGGCACTATCACCTCTTTGTTCCTGCTGGTCATCCCTCTCCTTATGCACCCAAGCATCCTTCTAGCTATGACTGTCGCTTTTTCTACCTGTTTGAAAACTTTAAGGTCATCAGACACAATCACCCCCCAGTCCCACTCTTCCTTTGTACATAGAAGCACTTCACCCCCTATATTGTACAGTTCCCTCAGACTCTTGTGACCCAAGTGCATGACCCTGCATTTTTTTAGCATTAAATCTTAGTTGCCAAATATTGGACCATTCCTCAAGCTTTCCTAGGTCCTTCTTCATGTCATACATACCTTGCAAGGTGTCCACCCTGTTGCAGAGATTGGTTTCATCTGCAAAGAGACAACCCTTACCAGACAGCCCTTCTGCAATATCACTCACAAAGATGTTAAAAAGAGCTGGCTAGGACTGATCCCTGCGATACTCCATTGATAACATCCCTATCTTCAGAGCAAGCTCCATTTACCAGAACCCTCTGTCTCCTTCCGTTCAACCAATTTTTAATCCAGTCAGTTACTCAAGGTCCCATACCAAGGGTACTCAGTTTATTTATGAGTCGCCTGTGTGGAACCGTGTCGAAGGCTTTGCTGAAATCTAATACACTACATCTAGCGTCCCTCCCATGTCCAACTGTTTGGTCATACAGTCAGAAAAATCAATCAGATTTGTCTGACACGATTTGCCTCTAGTGAAGTTGTGCTGCCTCGGGTCCTACATTCCAGTCAATTTGAGAAACCTCACAATCCTCTGCTTTAGAAGTGTTTCCATTAGTTTACTCATCACCAGGGTCAGACTGACAGGTCTGTAATTCCCAACTTCCTCCTTATTTTCCTTCTTGTACAAAGGGACCATATCCGCCCTTCTCCAGTCCTCCGAGACTACTCTGGATTCTAACAAAGCATTGAAGAGGTCCATCAGCATAGCCACCAGAACTTCTCAGAGTTCCTTGATCACCCTTGGATGTATCCCATCAGGCCTCATCGCTTTGTCTACTTTTATTTTAGCTAACTCCTCACGAACACAGTCCTCAGAGAACAGGTCTTGGTCTACCATCCATCCATCCATCCATCCCCATTTGCATTTGTTTTCTGCGGTCCTACTCCCGGCCTTTCATCAGTGAGCACAGAACAGAAATAATTGTTAAGCAGTTCAGCTTTATCCTTATCAGCTTCCACATATTCCTCCCCCTCAGCTTTGAGCCTCACAGTGCTATTATGGCACATCCTCTTGTTGCTTATATATCTGAAAAACGTCTTATCCCCCAATTTTACTGTATTAGCTATCTTTTCTTCCATTTGCCTCTTTGCTTTCCTGACAACTGTATTTTGTGCTAATTTTTCTACACCATTCTATACAATCCAGATGACAAGATTTCAGTGAGGATATCCTGTTTCTTGATGGGTTCATCTTAACTGTTGTCGTAATCTGCCTAGGGAAGCCTGCAGGTTTATTTTTGAAAGGAGAAGGGCACCCAACTTCGGGAGATGGGCGCCCAAATTGGTATAATCGAAAGCCGATTTTGGGCGCTTTCAACTGCACTCCGTCGCGGAGACGAACAAAGTTCACGGGGGCGTGTTGGCACAGTAGTGAAGGTGGGACAGGGGCGGGCATGGGAGTGGTTAACAGATGGCCGGCTTCAGGCCATAATGGAAAAAAGAAGGGCGGCCTAGCGAGAATTTAGGTCGTTTTTTTAGACCCTTTTTTTTTAGGTCCAAGTCCCAAAAAGGTGCCCGAACTACCCAGATGACCACCGGAGGGAATCAGGGATGACCTCCACTAACCCCCTCCCACCAAAAAAAAAGTACTTTAAAAACTTTTTTTTCCAGCCTTTAAGCCAGCCTCAAATGTCATACCCAGCTCCATGACAGCAGTATGCAGATCCATGGAGCAGTTTTTAGTAGGTGCAGTGCACTTCAGGCAGGTGGACCCAGGCCCATCCCCCCCCCTACCTGTTACACTTGTGGTGGTAAATGTGAGCCCTCCAAACCCACTGTACCCATATGTAGGTGCCCCCCTTCACCCATAAGGGCTATGGTAATGGTATAGAGTTGTGGAGAATGGGTTTTGGGGGGGATTTGGGGGGCTCAGAACCCAAGGTAAGGGAGCTATGCACCTGGGAGGTATTTTAATGTTTTGTTTTAATTTTTAAAAGTGCCCCCTAGGGTGCCCGGTTGGTGTCCTGGCATGTGAGCGGGACCAGTGCACTACGAATCCTGACCCCTCCCACGACCAAATGCCTTGGAGTTGTTTGTTTTTGAGATGGCCGCCTTCGGTTTCCATTATTGCTGAAAACCGATGCCAAGCATCTCAAACCCGCCCATCTCTGACATTTGGCCGGGCCCAACCATATTATCGAAACAAAAGATGGCCGCCCATCTTTTTTGATAATACGGTTGGGACCGCCCCTTCTCGGATCCGTCCACGGAGATGGCCGCCCTTAGAGATGGGCGGCCCCTTTCGATTATAGCCCTCCTGGTGTAACAAAGATGGAATCTACTGAAATTTAATGTTAGTAAAATTAAGCCATCCTTTCATTGGGGCACATGAAATCAAAGGCCGGCGCAATCAGGAAAGTTCGTTCGTGGGGGGGGGGGGGGGGGGGGGCAGCCTTTGGAGGGTGCCAAAACAAAACCGAACTGGAGCGCTTCTCTGCTGCCACCTCCGCAGGTCCTTCTACTTCCTTGTCCCACCAAGTTTCAGGGCACAAAGGTAATCTTATAATTAAAGTTTCCCTATCATCAAGCCGATCAATCCATGGACTGGTATTTATGATGCAGTTCAAAGACCAGATAAATGAGAGAAGAGGCAATAGAAAATGTCTCAACTAATCAGTTTTCTCCATCTCTTAAAATTCCATCTTTTATGCTCTGCAGAAAAGGATGTGTATGCCCTGCCACTATGATATCATGTTACTGTCTATTTTGTTCTGTACCTTCCTTGAGAATGAAGTTGAAAACTTTAAAAATCCCTTTTCAGTTTTTAGTGTGTTCCAAAAAATTCAGATACACGCTGCTTTAGGCTGGCTTGCACAGGAGCTGTCCGCAGCTTGGTGCTCAAAAGTATTCATTTATTTATTTAAAACATTTCTAAACCACACTATCCAGTTGTCCTAGGTGGTGTACATCTGGAACATACACAGTGAAAGACACAAAAAAACATAGCAGAATACACAGAACTACAACAAAGAATCATTAAATGAACACCTCTTCACCAGGACTAATATCTTAGAGCGGTATGTAAGCTTCTCAGATTGGAAAAGCGTCAGCCAAAAACAAATAACTTCAACTGTTTCCTAAATTGAAGCATCGAAGTTATCACATGTAAGCTCATAGGAAAGGTATTCCAAATAGCTGCACCCGCAATCTGAAGCATTGCTGAACGGTTAGTTTCAAACCTAGCACACTTAAAGGAAGGAAGAATGTCCAATAGAAGTTTATCCAAAGGGCGAGTTTCATTCAGGTACATTAGGAGGGGCATTTTCGATATGACGTCTAAATCAAAAACGTCCAAAATTTCAGTAGCGAATATAGCCATTTTCAAACCAGAAAAACGTCCAACTTTTTGTTATGAAAATGGCTGTTTGCTAGATGTTTTTGTCTAGATGTTTTTGTGCTCAGTGCATCTATCTTAGGACCATTTTTTGGGAAAAAAAAAGTCCAAGGGAAAAACACACAAAAACAAGCCATTGGGATGTATTGGGGGAGGGGGGGGGGGGGAGGGGGGACAGCATTCTTAGTAGACTGGCCACACAGAGATCCCAGCAGAGCAGTGGGGCACCCCAAAAAGCACTGTAGTGGACTTCACATAAAAGGTCCCAGGTACACATCTCACTGTTACCCCCTTATATTGTAGGGTGATCTCTCCAAACCTACTGTACCCAAATGTACACCACTACAATAGCCCTTATGTCTGCAGGTGTCACCTTTATGTTGGTACAGTAGTTTTTTGGTGGGTATTGCAAGGCTCACACTTTCTACCACAAGTGTAACAGTTAGAGTGGGATATGGGCCTGGGTCCCCTTCTCTAGTCTACTGCACTGACCACTAGGCTACTCCAGAGACCTGCTTGCCACTCTTAATAGGACTGGGGAAAACATCTGAATCTGTCATAGAAGCTGGTATGTTCTGTTTCTTTCATATCTTTGGAGGTGGGAGGGGGTCAGTGACGCTGGGGAGTAAAAGTCCATTGGTCATTTAGGACACTTTTTGATCACATAGTCATGATTGAAACGGGTCTAGCCAAAAAGTCTTAATTTTGTCTCTGGGTGGTTTCTGTTTGTTTCATTATTGCAGAAAAGCTTCTCTCTTTTTTTTTGTGCCGTCCATCTCCCGCCCAAAGCACACCCCCTTGAAACTTGGATGAACTGTGGAGCAAAACATCTAAAATCAGGGTGTTGAAAATTGCAAATTGGATGTTTTTGAGAAACAAACGTCCTCCTGCCACCTTGTAATGTTTTTTTTTGTTTGTTTTGAAAATGAACCCCTAGGTATTTTCTTGTCCCCAAAGAGCTCACAATCTAAGTTTGTAGCTGAGGCAATGGAGGTTGAGTGACTTGTGCAAAATCACAAGGAACCAAAGTGGAATTTGAACTGGGCTTCCCTGGTTCTCAGCCTGCTGCTCTAGGCTATTCCTCCACTCCAAGATGTGGTCTTGCCAGTGATATTTGGTTCATATCTATCATTCCTTGCAATTCGCCCCCATGCTTTCTTGGAATCCTGTTGCAATCATACCCCTGCTGTCAGAGTTGTAATTGCCACTGTGTTCAGTTTAATCCTTGGCTAACCTATGGCATGTGGTTCCAATATATCATACTTCACTATCCCTTCATATTTTGTAGGTAAGGTCCTCTTTGTTTACCCCCATGATTTTCTGAAGTCTACCACTCATTCTGGGTGGCCATTCCGTGCATCCACAACCCTTCTCATGAGCTTTGCCTTATGACCTCTAGTGTACAGTTTTCTTTCAACTGAAAAATATGTTTACTTCTTGTCTATTATTGATACCTATTAGGTATTTAAATGTCTATTATATCTACTGGGTATTTAAATGTCTATTATATTCCCCTATATGTGTGTACATGAGTAGTAGTAGTTACATAATTAGGTACTGAAGGCTCAGATCTCACTTTGCTTAAAGTGCAGAGCTTGCACAGTTTTGGTTTGGTTATCTTCCTCTGGGTGCTTCTAGCATATCTATATCCTTTTGTTGATAGCAACCTCCAGGACTGAGCACATTCTCTATGCTTTCTCATTCTTATCACCTCTGCATCACATATTTTATTAAATGAATGTGGTTATTTTTATTCCTAGTTTATTGTTCACTAATAATAAATGTTCAGCACATGGTCATTAGAAGGTATCTCTCCCAACATTACACTGCTGTCTGTTCGGTACCAATAATAGTAGTTTTGATGCAATGGTGATGAGGCTGTATTGCACCAGAATAAATAGAGCAGATGTGTCCATACAAGGCAATACCATTTCGAGGCATGTTCCACACTGGCATTTCTAAAGTTTCACTGACTGAAGTTGTGAAGCAGATTTCTCCTCCATGTTCATAAATAAGTGCTGTCTGATTTATGATTTAAATCTATTCTTTTGCCAATAAAATCGTTTTTTATTTAACTCAACACCTGTGCCACATCTTGTCTGTCTGAAAGGCCTGTCAGCCCATCTCGCACACTCCTCTGCCTTTCCGTTCGCCACCTTCCTGTCTTCCTCTGCTGCTCACGTCTCCCCCACACCTAGTGCTGTTCAACTTGCGTTTGGATTGGGAGGATGTGGTGGGCCGCCCCCTCTAAGCTGCCATCTTCCCGCCTTTCCCCACGGCGCCCCTCTCTCCCAAGCCTTTGAAAGGACCAGTGGTGTAGCTATGGGTAGGTCTGGGTGGGCAAGGGCCCATCCATTCTTGGCTCAGGCACACACAGCGGCAGCATCCCGGCATCTGCCCGCCCGTCGCTAAACCCCATCCCTCCCTGGTGTACCTTACATGCATCCCCGGCACCTGCAGTGATTCAATTGTTGCTGCCTGACAGGAAATAATAAAAGTGAAGGCAGGACCTGGCCGATGGATGCCTGCAGGGCCGGCGCAGGCAGCAAAAATTGAATCACTTCAGGTGCCGGGGACGCCTGTAAGGTACACCAGGGAGGGATGGGGTTCAGCAACGGGCGGGCAGGTGTCAGGACGCCACGGAGGAGGAGAGATATTGATGTGGGGTAGGTGGAAAAAATCTATAATTTTTAAAATATTTCCGGGGGGGGGGGAATGTAGAGAGCCATGCTGTGCTGTGGAAGGGCTCATCTAAGTTTGCTCTAGTTCCATCCAAAATACTAGGTCTGGCTATGCCACTGGAAAGGACGCAGCAAAGAGGTTTAAATCCAACCTCCTTGGGACCCGATTAGCCGGCATGCACTGAGCACTCGAGCAGTGCTCTTGGATCCCACTACCCTGTGCCACATAGTCCTTGTAAGCTCTGCATCCTCTATTCTATTGGAGTTCTCCAGTCTTAACATACACTAACAGGATGCAGTGAGGATAGTAAAGCAAAGGTGTGCTGCTCTTTGTTTCTACTATCAAAAAATCCTTCTTTCTCTGGTACAATAAATAATACTAAATATCCAAACCAGGACACAAGTTGCCCTATCAAAAGTCATTCAAACACAAATTCACAGCAATGGTTACCAGAAATACTTGTACGTTTGTTTTTGTTTTTTTAATATACTTTTTTTCAAAAGATTTTTTTTTGTGACTACCCTCAGACTTTCCACCTATTGCTGCACCTAATAACATCGCTGCTTGATGGTTCAGCACTTCTTTCATCAGGTAATCTTTTTATGTGAGTTTTTTTGGTGCTGCTCAGGTGATATCTAACTTGCCATTCACCTGCTTATTAAATGTGATTAATTTATAGCTAAAAAAAAAAAAAAACTAGTAACCAATGCTGTTGTTCTAGTAGATAATCCACAAGCACTTATCTTATAGTCCCGTGGAAGCTTCAACTTGTAAAGTCAAAAATTGTTCAATAGCCTCCCCCTACAGAAGACGCCCCTGTGTTTCAGCATCCTCAACAGGCAGCTTTAACAATACAGAACTCTAGTTCTATGTTGGGTGGCTGAATAGATACAGCCCACTCTAGACACCTGTTTAATTGTAGATAAGTTTCACGAACAGTGTGTTGTTTGTTTGACAGGTGCCAGCAATGAATGCAGCAGATGAGGGAAAACATTCCACAAGCAAAAAGGGTTCTTTTGATCCCATGCCCATGGAAGGAAAAGAAATTAATAGAAACAAGGAAACAAAAAGAAACAGAGAGAAAAGGCCAGATCATGGGAATGAGAGCAGTGAAGAGACTGTAGAATTCTCTGAGGACTTTAACCAGCTGGAACTGTTAGAAACCCACAGACAGTTTATTCCCACTGGCACCCAGAGTCTCTGGCCTGGGGAGTCTGATAAGGAAGATGAGGAGGAGGAAGAAGAGGAGAAAAATGAAGAATGGTACCAGATGCAAGAACAAAAGATGGAAAATGACCCAGGAAAATTGCTGCTTTGGGCATCTGAAAAAAATCGGGTAAGATACGAGAGCAATGATTCTTATGTTCTAAATAATGATTCAGATTTATAACAGCAAGGATTCTGTTTCTCTGACTGCTACTGAAGATAGTTCTTTATCACAGAATATTATGAAAAAATAAATGTTAAAGATTGAGATGTGCAAGGTTCATCTCTGCGATCAGGTGGGTCACAGAGCCACCCATTAAAGGGTCATTCACACACAAAAAAAGGGAAATCCCTCCTCAATACATCTGACTCTAAATGTCAAACCATCCCAAAATGTGGGAGTCTGAAAGTAAACAAGCCAACACAAAGGGGGAGTCCTCACAGTTCTCACAAGAAAGTCAAGCAGTGCCAACGAGGGTGAGAGTTATACTTTTACAGTGCATACTGCTCCAGCGTATTACCGATGTTTTTCAATCTGTATCTCTGTGATGCTGATTTGCTTTGAACTGCTACGGCCCCTGAGGAAGGCTTTGTGTTGAAACACGGCCCGCGTAGGGTCTTTGTGTCAGTAGCTTTTTGGCAAATAAACTTTTTGATGCTTTTACCTCTTGTTTGCCTTGGTCATTTGAAACTTTCCTCACTCTCACCCTCGTTGGCAGAGTCTGAAAGTACATAAGTAATGCCACACTGGGAAAAGACCAAGGGTCCATCGAGCCCAGCATCCTGTCCACAACAGCGGCCAATCCAGGCCAAGGGCACCTGGCGAGCTTCCCAAGCGTACAAACATTCTATACATGTTATTCCTGGAATTGAGGATTTCATTATCCAGATATGCAAGTATAGCCAATGAAGAAAGTCCATCAGACAAGCTCCAAAGGCACAATTAAAAAGGTCTGTGCTCAGCTAAATTTATGAAGAATTGCAACTGATTATGCCCTAATACAATAGGAATGGCATGTGAGGGAAAAGAATGTAGAAACCACTAGTTCACCTAAATGTTGAAAATTGTGGTGATGCATTCAGGTACATGTCCTTTAGGATCACCAGAATGTTTTTGCATTAGTGCAAAGTAAAGTGTGGCCGTTGAAGATGGCTCAACAGCATGTGTATGGACGGCTTTAACCCAAGTCCCTGAAGAAAGATTTTCTGAAACCCGCGGTGTCGGGCGTTCTCAGGGGAAGCCAGCTGACGGGCCGAATATAGAGACCTGCAAAGGGTGATGTTTTTTGCAGAGTGAAGCCTTTTAATGATATCACCTTAAAGTTAAATTCACGTTTTGATTTATTTAATGCACTATTAGTATTCACGACATAGGCGATAGCACTTTATATATATAAAACACCTTAAGAGTAGCCCGATGAAAGAAGTGCTATACCACTTGGCACAAACCAGTACTGCCTGTAAAAGTGGATATTTCTGAGGGCACTCTTTAAAATCTTTAAAATATTAAAGAATATAGTTAACATTGAATTTCAGAAGACAGTTGGCTTGTGCGATTGATGCCTATGTCACAGCTGATTGTCCTGGTTTTAGCATTAGGGATGACATCACATGGACCTGCCTCCCCATAGTTAGGAATCCTAATCATTCCAATTGGCTGTTCAGATACAGTAGAGGAGTGGCCTAGTGGTTAGGGTGGTGGACTCTGGTCCTGGGGAACTGAGTTCGATTCCCACTTCAGGCACAGGCAGCTCCTTGTGACCCTGGGCAAGTCACTTAACCCTCCATTGCCCCAGGTACAAATAAGTACCTGTATATGTAAGCCGCATTGAGCCTGCCATGAGTGGGAAAGCGCGGGGTACAAATGTAACATAAATAAAATACAGGGAGTCTAATCCAATACAGTGGTGGAAATAAGTATTTGATCCCTTGCTGATTTTGTAAGTTTGCCCACTGACAAAGACATGAGCAGCCCATAATTGAAGGGTAGGTTATTGGTAACAGTGAGAGATAGCACATCACAAATTAAATCCGGAAAATCACATTGTGGAAAGTATATGAATTTATTTGCATTCTGCAGAGGGAAATAAGTATTTAATCCCTCTGGCAAACAAGACCTAATACTTGGTGGCAAAACCCTTGTTGGCAAGCACAGCGGTCAGACGTCTTCTGTAGTTGATGATGAGGTTTGCACACATGTCAGGAGGAATTTTGGTCCACTCCTCTTTGCAGATCATCTCTAAATCATTAAGAGTTCTGGGCTGTCGCTTGGCAACTCGCAGCTTCAGCTCCCTCCATAAGTTTTCAATGGGATTAAGGTCTGGTGACTGGCTAGGCCACTCCATGACCCTAATGTGCTTCTTCCTGAGCCACTCCTTTGTTGCCTTGGCTGTATGTTTTGGGTCATTGTCGTGCTGGAAGACCCAGCCACGACCCATTTTTAAGGCCCTGGCGGAGGGAAGGAGGTTGTCACTCAGAATTGTACGGTACATGGCCCCATCCATTCTCCCATTGATGCGGTGAAGTAGTCCTGTGCCCTTAGCAGAGAAACACCCCCAAAACATAACATTTCCACCTCCATGCTTGACAGTGGGGACGGTGTTCTTTGGGTCATAGGCAGCATTTCTCTTCCTCCAAACACGGCGAGTTGAGTTCATGCCAAAGAGCTCAATTTTTGTCTCATCTGACCACAGCACCTTCTCCCAATCACTCTCGGCATCATCCAGGTGTTCACTGGCAAACTTCAGACGGGCCGTCACATGTGCCTTCCGGAGCAGGGGGACCTTGCGGGCACTGCAGGATTGCAATCCGTTATGTCGTAATGTGTTACCAATGGTTTTCGTGGTGACAGTGGTCCCAGCTGCCTTGAGATCATTGACAAGTTCCCCCCTTGTAGTTGTAGGCTGATTTCTAACCTTCCTCATGATCAAGGATACCCCACGAGGTGAGATTTTGCGTGGAGCCCCAGATCTTTGTCGATTGACAGTCATTTTGTACTTCTTCCATTTTCTTACTATGGCACCAACAGTTGTCTCCTTCTCGCCCAGCGTCTTACTGATGGTTTTGTAGCCCATTCCAGCCTTGTGCAGGTGTATGATCTTGTCCCTGACATCCTTAGACAGCTCCTTGCTCTTGGCCATTTTGTAGAGGTTAGAGTCTGACTGATTCACTGAGTCTGTGGACAGGTGTCTTTCATACAGGTGACCATTGCCGACAGCTGTCTGTCATGCAGGTAACGAGTTGATTTGGAGCATCTACCTGGTCTGTAGGGGCCAGATCTCTTACTGGTTGGTGGGGGATCAAATACTTATTTCCCTCTGCAGAATGCAAATAAATTCATATACTTTCCACAATGTGATTTTCCGGATTTAATTTGTGATGTGCTATCTCTCACTGTTACCAATAACCTACCCTTCAATTATGGGCTGCTCATGTCTTTGTCAGTGGGCAAACTTACAAAATCAGCAAGGGATCAAATACTTATTTCCACCACTGTATATATACTATAAAGCTGCCAGAGATAGTCTCCTGCCAGTTTTCTAAGGGGCTCATTTTAAAAGCACTTAGATTACAAAGTTTCATAGGTTACTATGGAACTTTGTAAGTCTAATTGCTTTGAAAATGTGCCTCAATATACATAAACAGCAGGGGAAAGGGGGAAGAAGGATGCAAGAAAATATGGAAATCTCACCAAACTGCAGTGGTTGGTGAGTCTGCCAGTCCAACAGTATCTGCCTGTTACCTGCAGTAATGCCGGTCCTGCCAGTAGCATTGTCCCATGGCAGTAATAAAAAGGAGTGCATAGTAACATAGTAAATGACGGCAGATAAAGACCTGTATGGTCCATCCAGTCTGCCCAACAAGATAAATTCATTTTACATGGTATGTGATACTTTATAATGTGACAAGGCAAGCCCCAGAGACTCCCCAGTGAAGCAGTTGAGCCCAGAACTACGGGTCCCAGAAGTCCTTGCAAGGATGAGTGAGGAGAGTAGTCTAAAAAGATGGAATGGATTCCCAGTCCCAGCAGGGGGAGCAATGGCTCGAGGCAGGGTGAGCCTGTTACTCCCTTCCCCACTAGAGGGCGAGGGAAGGATGAAGCTCAGTTTCCCTGGCTTCACCATCAGTATATAATTCCTCCCAGCTGTGAGAAGGGGAGAGCAGATTTCCTGGAGGCTCTCGGTCACCAGGAGAGAGGGGAGACGAATGGAGAGAGAGATTCCATGGGGTATGTGGAGGAAGGAAGTAGCCTGCCACTAGAGCTGCCTAAGGGAGAGGAGCCAGCTATCATGGTGGGAGAATTCAAAGGTTGCCCTGCCCAGCATTTGAAGGCAGTGGAGGAGTCCACACCAGGTGTGGTGCTGAGAGGTGGGAGAAACTGCCAACCCTGCTCCTTACAGGTTCCCTCAGTGCTGTGAAAAGGCAGGTGATTTGTGGTATTGGTTTGATGTGCAAAGACTGTCCATGAAGATTTGTTCTGAACTGTTGTGCTATATTGGAAGTGTGCTGAACTCTTACTAAACCCTTCTGAAGGAAGGGGAAGGGAAAGCTAATGCCCTAATAGAAGACCTGAGGTCTTGAGGAGCTGAGCATTTGCTGAAGGATTTTGGGACCTGGACTGTACCTTTTTTTCTTTTGAAGATTATCTTATGAGGACTGTACCTTTTTCTTTTGAAGACTATATTAAGAGGGCTGTACCTTTTTGTTTTGAAGAATATATATATATTTTTTTTTTTTTTTTGTTACATTTGTACCCCGCGCTTTCCCACTCATGGCAGGCTCAATGCGGCTTACATGGGGCAATGGAGGATTAAGTGACTTGCCCAGAGTCACAAGGAGCTGCCTGTGCCTGAAGTGGGAATCGAACTCAGTTCCTCAGTTCCCCAGGATCAAAGTCCACCACCCTAACCACTAGGCCACTCTTATGATTTTTGGTATGAAATTGCCTTGATTATAAAATACTTTGTTCCAGGACAGCCGTATTCTGTCCTGGGAGCCTTGCAGACTTGCTGGCTCCACCCAAGAGGCGGAAGCGGACCCCCCCCCCCCCCCCCCCCTTTACAATATGTATACCTGAGTTCGATTTGTCCTTGCCATTCTCAGGGCACAGACCTCTTCTTGTACTAAAATTTCTGAAGCTAATGTCGATGCCCCTTAAAATTTACACTCCAGTCCATCCATATCTATTCAGTCACGATCAGGGCGTAGACCGTAGAAGTCTTCCCAGCACTGGTTTTGCTTCCCAATTACCGGCGTTGCCACCCAATCTCCCCTAAGATTCCATGGATCCATTCCTTCTAAACAGGATTCCTTTGTGTTTATCCCTCGCATGTTTGAATTCAATTACCGTTTTCATCTCCACCACCTCCCGTTGGGAGGGCATTCCACATATCCACCACCCTCTCTGTGAGAAAATACTTCCTGACATTACTCCTGAGTGGAGGAGTAGCCTAGTGGTTAGTGTAGTGGACTTTGATCCTGGGGAACTGAGTTCGATTCCCACTTCAGCTCCTTGTGACTCTGGGCAAGTCACTTAACCCTCCATTGCCCCTGGTACAAAATAAGTACCTGAATATATGTAAACCGCTTTGAATGTAGTTGCAAAAACCTCAGAAAGGCAGTATATCCAGTCCCATTTCCCTTTCCCTTTAACCTCAATTCATATCCTCTAGTTCTACCGCCTTCCCTTCTCCGGAAAAGGTTTGTTTGCAGATTAATACCGTTCAAATATTTGAACGTCTGTATCATGTCACCCTTGGTATGCATGTTCGAGTCGGCAAGTCTCTCCTCATACGGTTTGCAAGCACAAGGCTTTAGGATCTGCATGATGAGAGGGAACCTTTCTAAGTTTTCCTACTGAAAAAACTGTTACTTCTACTTTCTGCTTCTCCTCACTCTCTGAGTGACCAGACAACGGAGTTTTTTTTTTTCATGTGAACTGGCAAACACATTTAGATTGTCATCAAGTAGAAGCTCTCCCCAGATAAAAGAGGTAATTAAAGGAATGCACAGAAGTGCCCTTTCAAGGCAGATGTGCTGCTTTTAATATTCCCTCTGAATAAAACTTAGCCCATCATCTAGAGCTTTCTTTGAAAATTGGTTTTCTAAGCAATTATGATGCTCTTCTTATTTATGGAATTTCTAAAATGGGCCTCGGTTCTGCCTTGGTCCTAAGATGAGAGGAGCATCATAAAGTGTAATGTAAAATAAGCTTTTTACCCTGCAAGTTTTTTCCTACATTAAAAGTGGAAAAGCATTCTGTCTCAAAATGATAAATTAATTTGATCAGGTTTTCCGGATTGGGGGGGGGGGGGGAGATCATCAACAGACTAACTTTTGTTCACTGAAGATGAATATCCTAAAATGGAACCCTATGTAGCCAAGCATTTGTTATACTTTCAAGTGTTGCCCCTTACCCAAGTCAACCTGAAAAAGTTGATCCCATCCAGTTTTTGCCCCATTACATGGATGGAGTTCTCGTTCTGATTTCCCTTAGAAAAACAGGGCACCTTTCTTTTCATTCAGTGGAGCCAGCATCAGGAGCAAATCAGTTCATTCAGATAGGCCCGGGTGAAGTGACAATCTTATGGGGAATATATATATACACTTTTGTTCTGAGAACATGCATTGTACATGTTTTTTATTTTCTGTTTATCATTTCTCATAAAGGTTTTTTGTTCTTGCCATCCATCTTGCATGAGAAAGCAGTTATAGCAGGTCTACTGTTTGTTTTTTAAATTTCGTATCGCATGCAGGCCCAAAAGCTATTAGTGGTGTACAGTCAGGTACAATAGGTATTTTTCTGTCCCTGTAGGGTTCAAAATTTCTTTAAGTTTCTTCCTGAGGCAATGGAGGGTTTAGTGACTTGCCAGAGATCATAAGGAACTGCAATAGGATTTCCACTGGATTCTCCTGGTTCTCGGCCTGCTTCTCTAACCACTAGGCTATTCCTTCATTTAGCCTTATCACTGTCGAGCAGATAAAAACATAAGTTGGAGGGTGGCCAATGTAACGTCGATTTTTTAAAAAAGGTTCCAGAGGAGATCCGGAAAATTATAGACCGGTGAGTCTGATGGCGGTGCTGGGCAAAATGGTAGAGACTATTTATTATTAAGAACAAAATTACAGAGCATATTCAAAAGCATGGATTAATGAGACAAAGTCAACATGAATTTAGTGAAGGGAAATCTTGCCTCACCAATCTACTACATTTCTTTGAAGGGGTGAACAAACATGTGGCTAAAGGTGAGCTGGTTAATCTGGATTTTCAGAAGGCATTTGACAAAGTACCTTATGAAAGACTCCAGAGAAAATTGGAGAGTCATGGGATAGGAGGTAGTGTTCTATTGTTGATTAAAAACTGGTTAAAAGATAGAAAACAAAGAGTAGGGTTAAATGGTCAGTATTCTCAATGGAGAAGGGTAGTTAGTGGGGTTCCCCAGGGGTCTGTACTGGGACCGCTGGTTTTTAACATATTTATAAATGACCTAAAGATGGGAGTAACTAGTGAGGTGATTAAATTTGCTGATGGCACAAAGTTATTCAAAGTCGTTAAATCGTGGGAGGATTGTGAAAAATTACAAGAGGACCTTACGAGACTGGGCGTCTAAATGGCAGATGACGTTTAATGTGAGCAAGTACAAAGTGATGCATGTGGGAGAGAGGAACCCGAATTATAGCTACATCATGCAAGGTTCCACGTTAGGAGTCACGGACCAAGAAAGGGATCTAGGTGTCGTTGATGATAAGTACATAAGTACATAAGTAGTGCCATACTGGGAAAGACCAAAGGTCCATCTTGCCCAGCATCCTGTCACCGACAGTGGCCAATCCAGGTCAAGGGCACCTGGCACGCTCCCCAAACGTAAAAACATTCCAGACAAGTTATACCTAAAAATGAGGAATTTTTCCAGTCCATTTAATAGCGGTCTATGGACTTGTCCTTTAGGAATCTATCTAACCCCTTTTTAAACTCCGTCAAGCTAACCGCCCGTACCACGTTCTCCGGCAATGAATTCCAGAGTCTAATTACACGTTGGGTGAAGAAAAATTTTCTCCGATTCGTTTTAAATTTACCACACTGTAGCTTCAACTCATGCCCTCTAGTCCTAGTATTTTTGGATAGCGTGAACAGTCGCTTCACATCCACCCAATCCATTCCACTCATTATTTTATACACTTCTATCATATCTCCCCTCAGCCGTCTCTTCTCCAAGCTGAAAAGCCCTAGCCTTCTCAGCCTCTCTTCATAGGAAAGTCGTCCCATCCCCACTATCATTTTCGTCGCCCTTCGCTGTACCTTTTCCAATTCTACTATATCTTTTTTGAGATACGGAGACCAGTACTGAACACAATACTCCAGGTGCGGTCGCACCATGGAGCGATACAACGGCATTATAACATCCGCACACCTGGACTCCATACCCTTCCTAATAACACCCAACATTCTATTCGCTTTCCTAGCCGCAGCAGCACACTGAGCAGAAGGTTTCAGCGTATCATCGACGACGACACCCAGATCCCTTTCTTGATCCGTAACTCCTAACGCGGAACCTTGCAAGACGTAGCTATAATTCGGGTTCCTCTTACCCACATGCATCACTTTGCACTTGTCAACATTGAACTTCATCTGCCACTTGCACGCCCATTCTCCCAGTCTCGCAAGGTCCTCCTGTAATCGTTCACATTCCTCCTGCGACTTGACGACCCTGAATAATTTTGTGTCATCGGCGAATTTAATTACCTCACTAGTTATTCCCATCTCTAGGTCATTTATAAATACATTAAAAAGCAACGGACCCAGCACAGACCCCTGCGGGACCCCACTAACTACCCTCCTCCACTGAGAATACTGGCCACGCAATCCTACTCTCTGCTTCCTATCTTTCAACCAGTTCTTAATCCATAATAATACCCTACCTCCGATTCCATGACTCTGCAATTTCTTCAGGAGTCTTTCGTGCGGCACTTTGTCAAACGCCTTCTGAAAATCCAGATATACAATATCAACCGGCTCCCCATTGTCCACATGTTTGCTTACCCCCTCAAAAAAATGCATTAGATTGGTGAGGCAAGACTTCCCTTCACTAAATCCGTGCTGACTTTGTCTCATCAGTCCATGTTTTTGTATATGCTCTGCAATTTTATTCTTAATAATAGCCTCCACCATCTTGCCCGGCACCGACGTCAGACTCACCGGTCTATAATTTCCCGGATCTCCTCTGGAACCTTTCTTAAAAATCGGAGTAACATTGGCTACCCTCCAGTCTTCCGGTATTACACTCGATTTTAGGGACAGATTGCATATTTCTAATAGTAGCTCCGCAAGTTCATTTTTTAGTTCTATTAATACTCTGGGATGAATACCATCAGGTCCCGGTGATTTACTACTCTTCAGCTTGCTGAACTGACCCATTACATCCTCCAAGGTTACAGAGAATTTGTTTAGTTTCTCCGACTCCCCCGCTTCAAATATTCTTTCCGGCACCGGTGTCCCCCCCAAATCCTCCTCGGTGAAGACCGAAGCAAAGAATTCATTTAATTTCTCCGCTACGGCTTTGTCCTCCTTGATCGCCCCTTTAACACCATTTTCGTCCAGCGGCCCAACCGACTCTTTGGCCGGTTTCCTGCTTTTAATGTATACGTTGAAACCTTCTGCTCAGTGTGCTGCTGCGGCTAAGAAAGCAAATAGAATGTTAGGTATTATTAGGAAAGGAATGGAAAACAAAAATGAGGATGTTATAATGCCTTTGTATCACTTCATTGTGCGACTGTACCTTGAATATTGTGTTCAATTCTGGTCGCCGCATCTCAAAAAAGATATAGTGGAATTAGAAAAGGTGCAGAGAAGGGCGACGAAAAGGGGATGGGATGACTTCCCTTTGAGGAAAGGCTAAAGCGGCTAGGGCTCTTCAGCTTGAAGAAAAGATGGCTGAGGGGAGATATGATAGAGGTCTATAAAATAATGAGTGGAGTTGAACAGGTAGATGTGAACCGTCTGTTTACGCTTTCCAAAAATACTAGGACTAGGGGGCATGCAATGAAGCTACAATGTAGTAAATTTAAAATGAATCAGAGAAAATATTTCTTCACTCAACGTGTAATTAAACTCTGGAATTCGTTGCCAGAGAATGTGGTAAAGCTTAGTGGAGTTTAAAAAAGGTTTGGATGGCTTCCTAAAGGAAAAGTCCATAGACCATTATTAAATGGACTTGGGGAAAATCCACTATTTCTGGGATAAGCAGTATAAAATGTTTTGTACTTTTTTGGGATCTTGCCAGGTATTTGTGACCTGGATTGGCCACTGTTGGAAACAGGATGCTGGGCTTGATGGACCTTTGGTCTTTCCCAGTATGGTAATACTTATGTACTTATGTATATTTTGGTATATTTTTCATTTAGATTTATACTAGATGAATGCTAAAAATTTGTGTTTAGTTTTACAGTTTCATTGCAATTTACATGACCCTTTTCTGTCATTTATCCAGATAATAAGAGCAGCTGTCACCAACATCTGGAATTAGGTAGACATGCTTGGAGCATGTTCCAACCATCTTGTCTGCTCAGAGTGGTGCTAGCTTTTTTCCCTTAGTCACCAAACTGCCTTGTTTAAATGTACTCCTTGTCTTTCCACCCAAACCCTCTTCTCCTCTTCCCCCACTTTCCGTCTCTGTTGACAACGCCCTCATCCTCCCCGTCGCTTCAGCCCGCAATCGAAACCCCCTTAGTCATTACAGACTTTAGAGAGTGCTGTTTCTGTCGAGTGTAGTGGGCGAAAGCCGGATTGGAGCGGATCGAGGACGGCCTGAGAGGAGAGGAAATCAAGGCAGCGGCTGTGGACAGCGCGTTCAAGTAATTTGGAGAGGAAGTGTAGAAGAGAGATGGGACAGGTGGGGGTCTAGTGATGGTTTTTTGAGAAGTGGTGTGACTACAGCGTGCTTGAAGGTGTCAGGGACAGTAGCAGTTGTATAATTATGGTACAGCCAGAGACCCCCCCACTGGAATGGTGGAGGGCCCAGTCATAGAGCTCAGGCCATTACAGACCTTGGCTGAGTCAGAAATCTGATGGCTGACATAACTGGGAGCTTACTGGAAAAGTATGACCTAGTTTGTAGCCCAGATTGAGGCCTAAAAGTTAGGTAAATAGATATGGAAACAAAATGGAGGATTTCAACACAAAATGGAAGCCCGTATCTGTTACAAAGTGGAATTTTCTCTAATGTAAGTTAGAAAAACAAGTTGAGCAATGAGTGAGTCATGCCAGGTGCAGAGAAAATAGGGAACTAGCTGTCCAAGAGAGGAGGGAGACTTTCCTGTGAGCAGGGTCTTGCTTAAGATTTGTGATCAAGCGAGCTAAAGACAAAACCATGTTAGCAAGATAGAAGCTACTCATTAGCATGAGCCAATCAGTGACAACCATGACATTAGCATAGATCCAATCAGGTATATCTACTGTCATATTACCCATATCCTGAGGGCACCTATAAAAATCCGGGTATTTCCTGGTTTGAGTTAGAGAGAAAAGGGTTGGCACTCTCTCTCCAAGGGAAACCAATGTAAAACCTCTAATTGGTAAAAGAAATTATAAAACATTAGCAAATAATTAACACCTGTTTGCAGCTTATTATATTCCTATAATTAATTGATTGTACATGCCTGTTGTCAATCACTGATTTGACTTATACCTTAGCAAATAAACTCCTCATTCCAAATGATGATTTGTGGGCTTCACTTAATGATGAAAGGCTGTAAGTATAAATGCTTTTGCTACATCAGGCTATCATTCGCTGCTTTGTATAACCTGTAGCCTAAATCCAGTTTGTCATAAGGCTGGTATCTATTCCTTGCCAGTGCTGAGAGGCGGACTAATGCGGGTCCTTTAGATCTAACGTCTCTCTCAGTGGCAATTCCTCTTAGAACTTCACAACTCCCCGATTACCCCAGTACTAGTGCTATTTAGAGATGGAGTCAGATTAAGGTCACTCTAGCCTTCTTGGGGGGGCTCGGGACCCCCTATTTCTCGACATTGGTGACCCCTAGCGTTCGATTTAAACACGCTACCAGAATTTTTGTCAAAGTGGGGGTTACTTATAGCTCTTGACTAAAATTCTGTTGTTTTATCTTCCAATTGTTTGCTGTCCCCCATAGAGATCCGGGCTCCTTTCCTCTGTGATGTACTTAAACCTCTGAGAGGTACTTAACCTCTACCTTTCATGCTCTCTGCTTCACATTTAAAACTGCGTAGTAAGTCTTGCTACCTTATTTTTCTCTTACTGCCAGGCTGTATGGGCACTTTCCCCCCCCCCCCCTTTTTTCCTTCCTGTCATACAGCTTTATACTTGATAAACCACATTTATTTCTATGCCTGCCTGCCTGTTTTGGAAACCCCCATCTGAAACTTTCATGATATTATAAATCTCCACTTGAGAAGTCCCGGTCTGTATTCCGTCTTTGTTCCCCGTAGCCCCTTTAGCTGCTCTTCCAGGTTTAATTTTCGCTGCATGGCATTTCTCTGGCATATGTGGCATAATTTTTGGCTGAATTTATAAACTGCTGTTTTCGCTTTCTAAAACTGTTTCTGAAACTTTCAGAATTAATATGCTTTATTTGGCAATCTAATTTGTTGCCCGGTTTCGTTAAAACTCAGAGACAGGTTTTTTTCTTTGTTTTTATGCTGCAAGAGACAGCTTGGTAGATCTTATCGTGTTCCACAATGTGGTTATAAAGTTTTAAAAGTTTGCTTCTTTCCCCTTAAAAGAGGAGTTCTCGATACTAAATCTTATCTCTATTTCTACTGCGACATTTTTTCACTTCCCCTTTTCTCGCTTGGGCGGTGCCCACTTCCTTCCTCTTCTCTGCACTTTCTCCCTCTCGTATCTACTAATCTCAAACTTTGGAATCTATCATTAAATCCTTTTCTAATAATCTTCTTTAATAATGTCTTGATTTGCCTCCACTTTCCTTTCCTTAAGGCTATGTTCCCTGCTCTAGCCTGTCACTCCGTTACATTTGCACCTTTCTCTTATACACACGCTATTTCTCTGCTATACCATCTTGTCATTTATTTCTCTGACTATAAATATTCCCTGTGACAGGTCTGTTGCCAGTTCTAAGTATTGCCAGCTCGTGTCTCTATTCTGCAAGTTCATCTTATGCCTTGAGTGCTTGTTGTCCGTTTATGCACTGTAAACATTTTGTGCCTCTACTTTTGACAGACTGCCACTATCTTCCGCTTTGATAATACTTTTTCTTTTCTCATTCATCCTCCCACTATGGGCGTCGCCAGGGGCGTAACCACTGGTGACACTCCTCTATCTCTCTAAATATCATATTAAAAGCAGCATTTTCCTGGAGTAGACTCTGACCACAATGTTTCCTCAGACTCTGCTGACTTCCTGTGCCAGCAACATCTAATCTACAGAGGAAAAAAATCGTTTTCTACTTGTAATTTGTGATTTTATCCACCTACTGGTGTCCCAAGGAACTAACAATGCATTCCTTGACTTTTCTTTCTGATGGTCCTATGCTGAGATTTGACTGTAGGTTGAATGAAGACTGCTAATCTTTTAATCCAATTCCTGATCTACCGCCTCTATTCCAGTTTGGTACTTCTGATACCACTGACCTCTGGCAAGAAAAAGAAGTGCCAACTTCTCGAATAAGAATTTTCTTTGTCCAAATGATGTCATTAATTTAGACCTTCTTGGTTATTAAATATTTTTGCAGGCTCCTCTTTTTCAGAACCTACATGGCACTTTACGTATGAGCTCTCTATTACAACAGACAACGACCATGATTCCAGAAGATACTTCCATCACCTGGACTAGTTATGAGTTTTAAATTTCTGCACATTAGTCTTCTGCTTTGACTATGACTATTTCTTAAGCTACCCTTATTTCTGAATCATCTAACTCGTAAGTCCTGCTGGCCTCCTGCAGATGAGGGCCCAACCCTTGGTGAATGTTAGTCATCGCAGGTGAAGATTTCATACCTACTGGCGATAGATTGCAACGCATTGCTCGTGCCTTTTGACTATTTTTGTGCACCGCATTCCTGACCCTCCATACATCTATAATGTGAACAATCAACATCATCTCTAAATTTTAATTGTTTTTTTGGTACCCTTTTCTTTTGTTCCATATAGTTACCTATTGTTATTTGATCATCTCTTAGTAGTAATTACCAATCTGTCTTGCACATTATGCAAGCCAGAAGTGGGGATAAATTCTGCAAATCCCAATTCCTAGTATTAAGACTGTCACTTCTACTGATTCCTTGCCCAAGTTGCTGTGGAACTCCAGCCATGTTAGATCTTCCAGATCTCCGTCCAGATTCTTCAGCGCTTCAGTATGCACACAGTGGAGAGAGAGAGGTTGAGGATGACAGATTGAGGGGTTGACTGTAGGAGAGATGTTGTTAAGCAGATTGGTGGGAATGGGATCAGAGGAACAGGTGGTGCACTTAGAGGAAGAGAGAAGGCGAGCAGTTTCCTCTTCGGTGATCTCAGAGAAGGAGGAGGAGGCCAGGCTAGGTTGGTTGGGGGAGTGGGTTAAGAAGTCACAGGGAGGAGAAGGCTTGGAAGTGAATTCAAGGTTTATCTTCTGCACCTTATCGAGGAAGTAGTCAGCTAGTGTTTGAGGAGAGAGTGAGGGGGGGTGCCAGTGCCCTCACCTCTCCCCGACAGCCTGCAAGAACCCACCCCCTGCCATCACCTGACTCCTGCGAGCCTTCATCTAAGTCAAACACCCTCCCCTGCCCTCTCCAGGAGGCCCCCACATATGGACACAAGTCCAACATGTGGCAGCCTCCCCCAGACATATTCCCTCACTCCCCTCCACCCCCCCCCCCCCCCCGCCCAAAGCCCTCAAAAATAAATGCTGAAATACAAGGCCCTCTACCCCCATCCCCTCAGTCCAGTCCCTGGGCTTAGCAGGTATCTAATGGAGCAGGAGTGACACACTCGCTCTTACCCTCCCAGCTGGTGGGTTCCAAAAAGGCTACCAAGATCTAGTGGTAATATCAGTATTTCTGCTAAGGGTCAGGCTTCTATATATGGGCATATCTATTAAGATGCTTTAATGTGTATTGTGTTATAAGTGCCATACCATGCCATAATGTGTACTGCTATTTGAATATTTTACCCTGTTGTCATTGACTGTTGCTCAGGGGTGCCTTATTCTTGCTGATCAATGCCTTTGGGTGAATTTCTTCAAACAGAATAAATCTTAATTAATTAATTCTGGTAATCCTGAAAGCCTGATTGGCTAGGGTGTGCCTCCAGAAGAGGGTTAGGAAATGCTAATCTGATCAAGACAGACAAACAGGACCCACAGCAAAAACAGAGGTGATATTGTGGTTTCGTAGAGCATTTTTAATATAGTACATGTCATGTTGAGGCTGTAAATATTAAAGGAGATATCTGGGAGTGATGTTACTGATTTAATCTACTGGTTTGTAGTAGTAATAGCTAGTGTTGTTAGTCAGTATGAATGAATGTTGCTTACTAGTGTAGCACTTGATTATGCCAGTACTGTATATTTAGATTATTATCTTTATGGGATTGCAATTTCCTCCTGCTCCTTTGGGCTTCTAGCTCAGTCAAAACTGTCCTGTATTGGCAGCATCACTCTGATCCTTCATTTACAACTCTCCAGGATTTTTTTTCTCCTATTTCATAACACCACCCCATTACTGTGACCGTTTTTTTTTTTGTCACAGGTCCGACATTGCTCCCTGTGGAACCCAGATCCTGTGCAACCTAAGTATAGCCAGTAGGTGTCCCCCCATTGAGTGATGGTGGAGAGGGGAGGGTCCCAGCCAATTGTACAACATTGACACTTACTGGTTGGACTTGAATCTTTGGCCAAGGATTGTCAATACCATACGTCATTCAGTAACCTTTAAATAAATGTTTAGCAGTACTGTCTCCTGATACCGGAAAATATTTACTTACAACGTTTTTGCTTTGTGCAGCTTATTACAGTGAAGAGGCTTTTGACTGAAAATCCTGCTCTGGTTAAGGTTAAAGATGAAGACCTGTACACCCCACTCCATCGAGCAGCCTACAATGGACACTTGGAGGCCGCCCAGGTGCTGATTGCTCATGGTGCTGACGTGGATGCTGTGACAGTGGATGGCTGGACCCCTCTACACAGCGCCTGCAAGTGGAACAACACAAAAGTGGCTTCGTTCTTACTCCAGCACGGTGCAGACATCAATGCCCAGACGAATGGTTTGCTGACCCCACTGCATCTTGCTGCAGGAAACAGAGAAAGCAGAGATACCCTGGAGCTGCTGCTCATGAATCGTTACATTAAGTCAAACGTAAAAAATAATCTAGACGAAACTGCGTATGACATTGCTAGGCGGACAGATGTCCATTACTACCTTTTTGAAATTGCAGAAAGTTGCACAAACTCGGCTGAGTCTTAAAAATGCAATGTAATTAATGCCTGCGCGTTTGGATGTAGTGTATCTAACGCAGTATTGTCTTCCAGGATCGATCATCTTGAAGGCACTGAGCTGAAATTGTTGACGTACGTTCCTGCATCGTTCTCAGCCTCCATTCCAAACTGGAGTTGCACCAGTGATTCCTGAAAGTGCAGCAGTCTGCACTCCAGGGCAGAACCTTCACTGTGTGAAAATTATTTTTTGGTGCTTTGTAGTTACAGGTTTTGTTTATGGTTTTATATATTTTTTTTTTGGGGGGGGGGGGGGCTGAAATTTGAAATGGTTTAAGGTTGGTTTTGTTTTTTAATTGTGCACAGATCAACATAGTGCAATACTTCATGCAAAGCCAAACTGACTGGGTTATTAACTATTCTAGCAAAGCAACTTGCTACATGATACAAGGTGGTGTGATGGGGGTTCTTAGTTTAGATATTAAAAGGTAATTTAGCACCTGTCTTTACCAAGGAAAGCACACCTTGCAGCTGTTCATAAGCTGTATACGAAGTCTATAATCATTTGAGTGACTGTTTGCTTCAGCAGGTGTTTGAAAAGAGATGTGGCTAAAATGGAAGAAAAACTGAAATTTTAATATGGAAAAAGATCAAACTGAATGGGTTATTTAGCTATTCTAGCAAAGAAACTTGCTACATGATACAAGATAGTAAGATGAGAGTTCTTTTTTTTTTTTTACATATTTTAAAGTGTATCTCGTGGAAATGGTTCTGGAATTACAGGAGTTACTTTGCAGTACTATTTTTGGGGGGAGAGGGGATGGGAGCATGAAAGAGTGCAGTGGGGGACAAGAAGATGGCAGATCTGTAAAAAAAAAAAAGAAATCAACAAATATATATATTTTTTTTACAGATCTGCCATCTTCTTGTCCCCCACTCCACTCTTTCACTGAGGCACCTCATGCCAGTGTGAGTAGTAGAAGGGTATCTACTACTAGCACACTCTCAGTTCTGCTCATTAGATGTCGGGGCCATTACTATTATGGTAGCTATCTTCCCTCACTTTCAAGGCCTATGCAAAAGCACAGGCCCTGCACACCCTCTCAAATGTCCCTGACAGATTAATGATTTTAACCAGGGATGGGCCGCCTTGGCCATGAAGGGCTGCAGCTCAGTCAGGTTTTCAAGATTTCCCCAATTAATATGCTTGAGATCTATTTGCATATACCTCCCACATTGTATGCAAATAATCTCATATTCATTGGGGAAATCCTGAAAACCTAACTGGGTTGTGGCTCAACCCAGATCCCCTATATATGGCAAGATCTACCTTAGCAACACCATTTCAATGCAACTTAGAGATCTTGTTTCTTTCAAAGTGAAGTTTAATGAGGCAGCAATTTTCAACAGAAGCATTTGACCATTTGTACAGATATTTCAGAAGGCCTAAAAAGATGTTGCTCGCCTGCAATTACTTTATATAGAAAACATCAAAGTCTGAGATGGTTTCTTCCCCATACTTATAAGAAGCAGATCTAGAATAGGAGCCATTCCAGTGATAAAGAAAAAATGGAGGCTACTATTTTGTATTAGTGTGGTACCATTTCAAAGTTTTCTATTATATGTTTGTACACTTTTGCTTGTCCATGGCTTGTTCTAAGCTTATTGACCTTTTGTTTGTTGTTGTTCTGGTTTATATATCCTGCTTTAATGTTGTATTTTTGTATTTTCAATAAAGAACCTCTTTTGAAATAAAAAAGAAATGGAGTGGGAGTTGGCTTAGAAGTTTCATCTTGTTCAATTATAACTATCCCCCATGGGGTTATGGTATAATAAAAGGAATTGTCTCCTATTTCCTCATCCCCATACTAACTGATATTGCTGTGGGTATAACCAGCAAAAGAAAGGAGGTGTTGATGCCCTTCTACGAGTCGTTGGTGAGGCCCCACTTGGAGTATTGTGTTCAGTTTTGGAGGCCGTATCTTGCTAAAGATGTAAAAAGACTGGAAGCTGTGCAAAGAAAAGTTACGAAAATGGTATGGGATTTGCGTTGCAAACCGTATGAGGAGAGACTTGCTGACCTGAACATGTATACCTTGGAGGAATGGAGAAACAGGTGTGACATGATACAGATGTTCAAATATTTGAAAGGTGTTAATCTGCAAACGAACCTTTTTCGGAGACGAGAAGGCAGTAGAACTAGAGGACATGAATTGAGGTTGAAGGAGGGCAGACTCAGGAGTAATGTCAGGAAGTATTTTTTCACGGCGAGGGTGGTGGATATGTGGAATGCCCTCCCACGGGAGGTGGTGGAGATGAAAACGGTAATGGAATTCAAACATGCATGGGATAAACACAAAGGAATCCTGTTTAGAAGGAATAGATCCGTGGAATCTTAGCGGAGATTAAGTGGTGATGCTGATAATTGGGAAGCGAAACTGGTGCTGGGCAGACTTCTATGGTCTACGCCCTGATCATGACTGAATAGATATGGTTGGACTGGAGTGTAAAATTTAAGGGGTTTCGACGTTAGCTTCAAAACTTAGTACAAGAACAGTGCTGGGAAGACTTCTACAGTCTGTGCCCTGAGAATGGCAAGGACAAATCAAATTCGGGTATAAAGTATCACATACCATGTAAAATGAGTTTATCTTGTTGGCCAGACTGGATGGACCGACGTCATTTACTATGTTATGTTACTATGTTGGTGACAGGCCTTGGTTAGTAAGCATTACCATTGAGCACCTATTGAGATTTCCTTTACAACAGTGTTTCCTAAGTTTGGTCCTGGAGTGCCCCTTGCCACTCTGGTTTTCAGGATATCCACAATGAATATGCATGAAAGAAGTGTGTCTATAATGGAGGCAGTGTATGCAAATCAAGTTAATGCATATTGTGGATATCCTGAAAACCTGACTGGACTTGGGAAACACATTTACAACATAAGAGCTGCCAAGTATCCTGCTTCCACATGGGAGATTTTAAGCCGTCCTGAATTTCAAGTAACCTTTGCCTGATCCATTGTGGAACCTACAGCATTGATTTCAATGCATAGAATCAAAGTCTAGTGTACTGCTTTGGAGATGTAAGTTCAAAATAGGGACTGGCCAGAAAGCCTTCCCTCCTGCAGCTGGGTAACTTGGCAGCTCTGCAACATCCCTAGTTCTTGCTAGACCCAAGAATCAAACTCAAGTCTTACCGTCTTCCACATACCAATGCACAACACTGCCATTCAAGCAGTGGCCTGACCCAATGACAAGTCTTAGTAACTGGAAGGGTGTTAATTTAAAGTGCACTATCCTGATTATTTATTTATTTGTTACATTTGTATCCCACATTTTCCCATTGCAGGCTCAATGTGGCTTACATTGTACCGAGGAGGTGTTCGCCATCTCCGGTAGAGAAACAAATATAGCAGTAGATTAAATCTGTAAAATCAGTCTTACTAATATAAGAAGGTTGTATAAGCTTATGTGTGTAGAACCCACCTAGGTTTTAGGTGGTATATACATTTTTAAAATAAGGTAATACTTTTAACAGCATTAGCAATATATACACACTGGGGAGAAAGTCTGTCTTTTGTAGACATGAACTACCTTCGATCAAGCTCTAGACCTGCATAGGCAATTTGAGACTGATCATCTGAATTTATGGCTGTTTATGCTTCTCAAAGGACAACCCCTAATTGCAGATATTTCACGTATATTACACAATAGACTGACTGCAACTATATATATTGTGTTGAGAGATTCACTTAATTAATTATGGAGGAAAAAGGTCTCAACATGCCAGCTTGCCATATACATGAATGAATCATAAGGCATATCTCAGGCTTGAGTCATCATCGACCTAAAAAAAACCTCCTTCAAATTTTATTCAGGTAACTTTTCACAAAAAGAAGTTTCCTTTGACTTAGCTTTAAATGATGGACGGTCTCACGTCTTTACTCTTGTCTCCCGACGGGGACCCGTTTCGCTCCACCGCTTTCTCAAGGGAGGGATATAGACGTGCTATTGTGTCTCGCTCTGTACAGCAAGACCACTTGTACAGAGCGAGACACAATAGCACGTCTATATCCCTCCCTTGAGAAAGCGGTGGAGCGAAACGGGTCCCCGTCGGGAGACAAGAGTAAAGACGTGAGACCGTCCATCATTTAAAGCTAAGACAAAGGAAATTTCTTTTTGTGAAAAGTTACCTGAATAAAATTTGAAGGAGGTTTTTTTTTAGGTCGATGATGATTCAAGCCTGAGATATGCCTTATGATTCATTCATGTATATGGGCAAGCTGGCATGTTGAGACCTTTTTCCTCCATAATTAAGTGAATCTCTCAACACATGTCAATATATATAACTGCAGTCAGTCTATTGTTTATGCTTCTCCCCATCTCTGAAAATTCAACCCCTTTTGGAACTTCTCTTTTAAGAAAAGGATCCTTTCTATCCTTTGCTTACAGTATGAAGACACTGCTGATCTGCCCTTCCTTGCAAATTGTTGCTGACTACAGTGCCCTGAGTTCAGATTTAGATCCTGAGCTAGAGCAGAAACAGAAGTATCCAGAATAATCTGTAAGAAAGTGGGTACTGAAGAGAGAGAGACAAGCACTCCAGAGTGCTCCCATGTGACATCCTGCAGACTTGCTCACAACTGCCACTCAAAGCCATATCTCCATTAGCATCAGATCTAAGGAAGTGCTTACAAGAGAATACAGTGGGGGAAATAAGTATTTGATCCCTTGCTGATTTTGTAAGTTTGCCCACTGACAAAGACATGAGCAGCCCATAATTGAAGGGTAGGTTATTGGTAACAGTGAGAGATAGCACATCACAAATTAAATCCGGAAAATCACATTGTGGAAAGTATATGAATTTATTTGCATTCTGCAGAGGGAAATAAGTATTTAATCCCTCTGGCAAACAAGACCTAATACTTGGTGGCAAAACCCTTGTGGCAAGCACAGCGGTCAGACGTCTTCTGTAGTTGATGATGAGGTTTGCACACATGTCAGGAGGAATTTTGGTCCACTCCTCTTTGCAGATCATCTCTAAATCATTAAGAGTTCTGGGCTGTCGCTTGGCAACTCGCAGCTTCAGCTCCCTCCATAAGTTTTCAATGGGATTAAGGTCTGGTGACTGGCTAGGCCACTCCATGACCCTAATGTGCTTCTTCCTGAGCCACTCCTTTGTTGCCTTGGCTGTATGTTTTGGGTCATTGTCGTGCTGGAAGACCCAGCCACGACCCATTTTTAAGGCCCTGGCGGAGGGAAGGAGGTTGTCACTCAGAATTGTACGGTACATGGCCCCATCCATTCTCCCATTGATGCGGTGAAGTAGTCCTGTGCCCTTAGCAGAGAAACACCCCCAAAACATAACATTTCCACCTCCATGCTTGACAGTGGGGACGGTGTTCTTTGGGTCATAGGCAGCATTTCTCTTCCTCCAAACACGGCGAGTTGAGTTCATGCCAAAGAGCTCAATTTTTGTCTCATCTGACCACAGCACCTTCTCCCAATCACTCTCGGCATCATCCAGGTGTTCACTGGCAAACTTCAGACGGGCCGTCACATGTGCCTTCCGGAGCAGGGGGACCTTGCGGGCACTGCAGGATTGCAATCCGTTATGTCGTAATGTGTTACCAATGGTTTTCGTGGTGACAGTGGTCCCAGCTGCCTTGAGATCATTGACAAGTTCCCCCCTTGTAGTTGTAGGCTGATTTCTAACCTTCCTCATGATCAAGGATACCCCACGAGGTGAGATTTTGCGTGGAGCCCCAGATCTTTGTCGATTGACAGTCATTTTGTACTTCTTCCATTTTCTTACTATGGCACCAACAGTTGTCTCCTTCTCGCCCAGCGTCTTACTGATGGTTTTGTAGCCCATTCCAGCCTTGTGCAGGTGTATGATCTTGTCCCTGACATCCTTAGACAGCTCCTTGCTCTTGGCCATTTTGTAGAGGTTAGAGTCTGACTGATTCACTGAGTCTGTGGACAGGTGTCTTTCATACAGGTGACCATTGCCGACAGCTGTCTGTCATGCAGGTAACGAGTTGATTTGGAGCATCTACCTGGTCTGTAGGGGCCAGATCTCTTACTGGTTGGTGGGGGATCAAATACTTATTTCCCTCTGCAGAATGCAAATAAATTCATATACTTTCCACAATGTGATTTTCCGGATTTAATTTGTGATGTGCTATCTCTCACTGTTACCAATAACCTACCCTTCAATTATGGGCTGCTCATGTCTTTGTCAGTGGGCAAACTTACAAAATCAGCAAGGGATCAAATACTTATTTCCCCCACTGTATCTTTTTGTCTTGCTGTACACCGCCTTGAGTGAATTCCTTCAGAAAGGCGGTAAATAAATCCTAATAAAAAAAAAATACATTTCTACTCTAACCATAATCCACTGCCCATAAGGGTGCAAATTCATATTTTAAAGCAGCAGAACCGCTGCCCAATTTCTCTTGGCTTTATTTTTCATTTATTCTTTTAGGAGTAAAAGTTGTACAGTTTTTTTTTTTAACTGTAGTTAAGAACATAAGAATAGCCATACTGGGTCAGACCAATGGTCCATCTAGCCTATTGCCCTGCTTCCAGAAGTGGCCAATCCAGGTCGCAAGTACCTGGCACAATCGCAAAGAGTAGCAAGATTCCACGCTACCGACATCAGGGAAAGGTAGTGTCTTTCCCCATGTCTATGTTAATAGCAGATTATGGACTTTTCCTCTAGGAACTTGTCCAAACATTTTTTTTTACCTTAATATACTATCTGTCGTTACCACATCCTTTATCAACAAGTTCCAGAGCTTATCAACTGGCCTTTCCCTGTGTTCCTCCTAGTTAGTGTGATTTGATTGTACTTCACCTCCTCGCTGTTATACCTGCACGGGATTTTCAAAATAATCAACCCAGCAGGGATACAACAAAATCGGGGCCAAAGAAGCGATCAATGGTTGCCAGCCAAGTAAGTGCACTAGCACCGCTTTAGCTGCTATGGGTGCTCCAGTGTGGAATATAAGAGAACACTCTCCTGTTTCCTAAATATGGAGTGAAATTTCATATATTGATATGAAGGAGGAGTGGCCTAGTGGTTAGGGTGGTGGACTTTGGTCCTGGGGAACTGTGGAACTGAGTTCAATTCCCACTTCAGGCACAGGCAGCTCCTTGTGACTCTGGGCAAGTCACTTAACCCTCCATTGCCCCATGTAAGCCGCATTGAGCCTGCCATGAGTGGGAAAGCGCAGGGTACAAATAAATAAAAAAAAGTTATTTTACTAGACAATTTATTCTTTTATAGTAACAGTGGTTGAGAGGGTTTATTTCAGTCAGACCACCTATATAAAGGATATTTACCTTTAGCCATTTCATATATCTCAGAGAAGGGAAAGGGAATGGGACTTCATATACTGCCTTTCTGTGTTTTTTTGCAACTACATTCAAAGCGGTTTACATAATATATACAGGTACTTCCTTGTACCTGGGGTAATGGAGGGCTAAGTGACTTGCCCAGAGTCACAAAGATCTGTAGTGCGAACCAAACTCAGTTCCCCAGGTTCAGAGTCCCCTGTACCAATCACTAGGCTACTGGTCCCAGTATAAACACTAACGCTTCCTACTCATGCTGATGTATGCCGTATTCACACCCCTCATCCTTAGAGTCACATAAGCGGGAAAACAAATAACTTTTTTTGTGCCCTAGATATCGCAGACCAGGGCATGATGTCTTTCTGAACTTTCTTTGTTCATCTTATAATGTGAAAACATTATTAGCAGCATATGTAGCACAAAGTCAGGGAAAATGCCCATTTGGGGTTTTTTTTTTTTTTTTTTTGTTAGGGGCTTGTCCATTTATTTGGGATATAATATGCCAACATGTGATATCCTTAGCTTGTTATTGCCAAGATTCTGTCTTAGGATTCTTATTTTCCAAGGTCTGGTGGCAGGATCCACGTGGCTGATGACCCCCCAAATGTTTTTGAAATACTGTTATTTTTCCAGTAAACAAACAGGCATTCATTTTAGGGAAGTTCAGTACTATGGAATGAATTACCACTTGCCATCTGAAACCAGCCCTCTCTTCCCAAATTCAAACAAGCCCTCAAACCTCATCTTTTTTCAATTTCTTTTCCTACTTCTAGCTAATACATTTTCTGTTGCATCTTTATGTTAGATTTGGAGGAGTAGCCCAGTGGTTAGTGCAGCAGACTTTGATCCTGAGGAACTGAGTTCAATTCCCACTGCAGCTCCTTGTGACTCTGGGCATGTCACTTAACCCTCCATTGCCCCTGGTACAAAATAAGTACCTGAATATATGTAAACCGCTTTGAATGTAGTTGCAGAGGAGTGTGGTAGCCGTGTTAGTCCACTCTTAAGGTTATCAATAGAAATCAAACAAAATAAAACATGGAAAAGAAAATAAGATGATACCTTTTTTATTGGACATAACTTAATACATTTCTTGATTAGCTTTTGAAGGTTGCCCTTCTTCGTCAGATCGGAAATAAGCAAATGTGCTAGCTGACAGTGTATATAAGTGAAAACATTCAAGCATTACTATGACTGTCTGACAGGGTGGGAGGATGGGGGTGGGTAGGAGGTATGCATGGGGACATCAAAGCATATCATTGATATTCTAACAGGATGGGTGTGGATAGGTGAGGGATGGGGTGATCAACAGAGAAATACTGTATTTCTCTGTTGATCACCCCACCCCTCACCTATCCACACCCATCCTGTTAGAATATCAATGATATGCTTTGATGTCCCCATGCATACCTCCTACCCACCCCCATCCTCCCACCCTGTCAGACAGTCATAGTAATGCTTGAATGTTTTCACTTATATACACTGTCAGCTAGCACATTTGCTTATTTCCGATCTGACGAAGAAGGGCAACCTTCAAAAGCTAATCAAGAAATGTATTAAGTTATGTCCAATAAAAAAGGTATCATCTTATTTTCTTTTCCATGTTTTATTTTGTTTGATTTCTATTGATAAAATGTAGTTGCAAAAACCTCAGAAAGGCAATATATCAAGTCCCATTTCCCTTTCCCTAAACACCGCATTTCAATCTATTTTTTATTTTGTTTTATTGTAAACCACTTTTTGCCTATATCCCAGGCCTTAGCGATATATCAAGCCTGTGTAAATAAGTAAATTAAATAAAAATAATGCATAGAAGTTACTAGGATATGCAGATTTGCCCAACAGGGGTGATTAGTCCTGGATTTACCTTACATGCAATGGGGTAAAACTGGGACTGGATCAACCCTGTCAGGCATATCTGGATCCAGTTGGCAACCCTAGGATACAGTCATCACATCAAACCCAGAACTATATTTTTAATAATTCAGTTTCATAGAGTTATAGAGAAACATGCACACTGTTATTAAAATTATACCGCCTTATAGCAATTCACAAGTGCCACAGACCAGATCTGATTTTCTGGGTATTCAAATTCGGCAAATGAACTTGTCTCTGGGATCAGAGGTATATGTAGATATATCTCATGAATACTCATTGAGAGAAATTCTAAAAACTAGACCCATTTGTAGCACTAGAGGACCAAAGTTTTGCTTAATTAATTAGTTGCAGTTGTAGTCATTTACAGAGTTCTGAAAATAGAAGGAATTTATTTCTGGACTGGAGCCTGGTTTCCTACCCAGTCCTCTGGACACCCCCTCCCCCTCAGGTTTTCCGGATACCCACAATAAATATTCATCAGGTAGATTTGCATTCAGTGGAGAGACAGTGATTTCAAATTTAAGTCATACATATGTATTGTGGATATCTTGAAAACCAGGGTGGTTGGGTGTGTCCCAAGGACTGGGGTGAGAACCCCTGTTCTGGAGAAAACTAAAACAAGAGTCTCCAGAATGCCAGGCTTGTCCAAGTTCAGTCCTCGAGGGTTGCAACAGGCCAGGTATGAAAGATATTTGCTTACAATAGAAGTAGTGGGCATTCAAATATCTCTCAGGCATGTTCATTAGAGTAACTTCTTTACCTTTCAGGAAATCTAGACTGCCCCAATTTGACTGCCCCTACTTGACTAACTGTACATTTGTCCTTTAGATTGTAAGCTCTTTGAGCAGGGACTGTCTTTCTATGTTGAATTGTACAGCGCTGCGTAACCCTAGTAGCGCTTTAGAAATGTTAAATAGTAGTAGTAGTAGTAGTACCTGTTTTTAAATCTACGCTGAAGGCTCACCTTTTCACTACTGCCTTTGGCTCCTAACCGCTACTCATTTGCTCTCCTCCTCCCTGTTCCTCTCTACCCTGTAATTCCCTTGCTTGTAATGTCTTGTCTGTCTGTTTTACCTAGATTGTAAGCTCTTTGAGCAGGGACTGTCTCTCTATGTCAAGTGTTCAGCGCTGCGTGCGTCTGGTAGCGCTATATAAATGCTATTAGTAGTAGTAGTAGTAACACTTGAAAATCTGGCCTAATTGCAGCCATCAAGGACTGAATTTTGGCAAGCCTGCTCCAGACCATCTGAGGTCTGTCGCACAGAACTAACTTCTTATGTAGTCATTGGTATTCAGTAAATTGTGCCAAAGCAATTTGCCTCCACTGAACTAGAAACTCCCGTCATCCAGTCTTTTGGCTTAAAGCAGTGGTTCACAAACCTAGTCTTGGAGCCACCCCAGCCAGTCAGGTTTTCACAAACTGCACAATTAATATTCATGAGAGAAATTTGCATGCACTTCCCCCACTGCACATAAATCTCTCTCATGAATATTAATTTTGGATATCTTTAAAACCTGACTGGTTGGAGTGCCTCCCACTGGTTTAAAGCAAAGGTAAGGACTAAGCATAAAGACAGTCCCTTCTTGTTGTTCTGGCTAGGGTTGCCAACTTTTTGAAGGAAAAAAAACCTTCCACTTGACACTGCCTAAATCCCACCCCACCCCAAGAAATAACTGCAGTGATGGCAACTCCGCAGGCTTCACTGCCTGCAGGTCACATTAAGATGGGGGAGGGGGGGTAAAAGAGGTTGCACTCTTCAGCCCTCAAAACATATGCTCGCCATACAGTGTGAAATGCAAACATAAATTCTGCATCCACAGAACTGTCCAACCATGGGTGCAGAGAAGAGGTAGGACATTTTCCCCATAGAACTTACCATGCAAAAAAAACAATCATATCAGTACCTGCAAAATAAATCCTCTCAATTTAAGCCCTATTATGAAATAATACAAAATCCCTACTAAAGAAGCATTCAGAGCCTACAGCAAATCTATCGTGCCATCACTAATTTCCCAAGCTCATGTCCAGTTTTTCTCCTCAACTCCCTATTTCCCTCCCATTGTCCAACATCTCCCCATATCCCTCTTTTCATTCCCAGTATCTCTCCCTCTCTTTCCCCCAGTGTCCACAGTATTTCTATTTTTCTCCCTGTTCCACCAATGTTCAGCATCTCCCTAGTCCCCCCCCCAAGTCCAGCTTCTCTCCTGTATCACTCTAGTTCCCCAATTTTCAGCATCATCTCTCTGTCTCACCCCCCACCCCATGTCCACTATATCTTCTCTCTCTATAGTCCTCCCTGAACCAGTCTCAACCCATTCCTTGGGACACTCCCAGCCTGTCAGGTGTTCAGAATATCTATATGAATATGTATAGAATCAATTTGCATATACTGAGTCTCCAGTGCATGCAGTGATCTCATGCATATTCATTTTGGATATCATTAACATATATCACTCAGTCCTAATTTTTTGTCATCTCTCTCCTGTTGTATTTTGGTACCTGTGGTGATGTTAAATGGAAAGAGTAGGATTACAAATACTACAGTGTATGGGATATCAGGTCAAAACCTCATAACGACCACAACTCCTCCAGAAATTGGATCATGTGCAAAGCTGCGCAGTTACCCAGTTCAAGGAGGAGACTTTTTGGTCAGTCCTGGTTTTGACTTTGCATCCCAGAGCAGTGTGGGATTTGTAGTCCCTGATTCTACCCATTGAAATCCATGCTGCAGGTGCCATAATGCAGCAAGATAGGCTTGTCAGAAAGCCAGGACTGGCTTCAAATCTCCCTCCTGGAACTGGGTAACTTGACAGCTCTGCATGTGACAGCATTATTCCTGAGGAGATATTCATGTTTAAAGTTTGCAAAGTTTCCCTTGTCTGGTTGTGTCCCACTGATATAAACCTTAGTAAACTGGCGTGCTTCTGGTAGGAGAATTTTAAAACTTTGGCATAACCATAGTAAGAGTTGTACACATTTTATTCTAAAAATGAAAAAAAAAAACAAACATTTGAAAACCAAAGACTTGGAGCCCAAATCATTGCAAACTGATATTTTGAGCAATCTAGTCCACAATTTTATAACCCAGTATTCAGATTGAATGCTTTTATTGAAATCAGATGAATAGTATCCCAATTTTGCAAAAAAACAAAAACCCTAATTTTTGGAGGCTTCTACGCATCTTTTTTGAAGTTATTAAAAAAAAGAGATCTAAGGCTGGAATTAAACACATTTGGCAAGCCATATGAATTGATCTCTTTTTTGATCACAGGGAATTTTAAAGCAGACAAAAGACTAGCAGCTTAATTAACTGATCTGTCTCTTAAGTTAGAAAAAAATATATTATTTTATTAGACTTTCTCTTGCATGTCAGGGAACAGAAAGTACTTTCCTTGAAACTCATAAAACTCTGTGCAAGATCATCCAAAAGCCATTATGCATTTGAGCCATGAGTTATTTTGAGAACTAATTGATTCATGAAACCTGTATTTGATGGACTTTGCCTCTAAACTTTATACCCGAAAAGCCTGAGCCAGGCTTCTAGTTTCCATTTCCTATAGAAAGACAAGACTCCAAGGCCATAATGCAATGGGACAAAACCTGGACTGGATCAGCCTGTCAGGACTGACCTGATCAAGTTGTGACCTGCTTTTCACCTGAGTCTTATTCACATCTGGCAGTCTGAGCTTATAAAGGTTTGTTCCATAGGGTGAATGTTATGGGTCACTGGGTGGAAAGACAGCAAGATGGTTAGTGCGAGGTGGTCTATGGTAGCCCTTGGGGTTTTGTTAATTTGTTTTTCTAAGGTTGGGAGTGTCCTGGATGGTTTAGGAGCTAGTCTAAAGCAGCTTCAACTATATTGTGGTGATACTGCTCTGAAGTTTAAGCTTCCTAGGCTGAGTGAGGATGCTTCTCTCCAATTGACTGTTCTGAGTGAGTGTTTGTCTTTAAAACTTTTTTCCCTTACTTTTCTGTTATAAAACTCTAACCTTAAAAATAAGTAAAAGTAAGCTTGTTTGAATAAGTGACTTCTTTTAGCTTGCTGAAATCTAACTAAACTATCCCTTCTCTGAAATTGGTGAGATTAGTGTAATGGTGTAGAATTGTTTTTGTTTTTTTTAAGTTTTTCGATGTTTGTTTATGTATTATATTTGATTTGAACAATTAAATAAGGTTAAAATGCTAAGTAAAGATGATTTTACGTATAGTCAGTTCTAAAATCTAATTGTATAGCCTTTTCTGGAAGCCTGGGCTTAAATTGTCATTAAATAATTCTCAACATCCAATGTTTATGTACATGTATCTGTTCTCTATAAGAAAACATTGGATTTTTTTTTTTTTAGGGCTGCTTTATTTCAGCTCTTACATGCTAAAATTGGAGGTAGGCACCTATAGTCTTCAAGTGCTGTCAAACTAGTTGTATTTAATATACATTTCTATGTATTTTTCATTGTATTGGAATGCATGATCCCTAATCAGCACTGACCAGTTAAATGTACATAAGTATTGCCACACTGGGACAGACCAAAGGTTCATCAAGCCCAGCATCCTGTTTCCAACAGTGGCCAATCCAGGTCACAAGTAACTGGCTTGGTGTACTTAACAATTTGCTAGAAAGCAACTACCTTATCCATGATGTATTATATTACTTTGTGTCTCCTGACTAGATATTCTAGTTTCTAATACTGTATGCATATTACTAATAAATAGTAAGTGATAATTTAACAAGATACATTTATCATGTAACTGAGAAACAATTAGAACAAATCATGATGTAACTACCAACCCTTGGTAATACTGATAATCATTCTGATTGCAGAGAACGCTTTCGGCATATATCTATCTCCCCAATAGGTCTAGGCACGAAGGGAGCAATGAGTTGTTTCTTTGACTTCTGGTATATTTCTTTTTTCCTGTCAGCTAAAGATGGAAAACTACATGCTCTCCATAATGATACTAGCTGTGGGATATCTGTGTTTCAGAATACAGATGGTTCAATATCTGTCAGTAGCACCTACACAGGCTGTTATGTTTATGAAAAGGTAAGATTGTTAGTCATAAGTACATAAGTATTGTCACACTGAGATAGATCAAAGGTCCATCAAGCCCAGTATCCTGTTTCCAACAGTGTCCAATCCAGGTCACAAATACCTGGCAAGATCCCAGAAAAGCTCAATAACATTTTATGATGCTTATCCCAGAAATAAGCAGTGGATTTTCCCAAGTCAATTTAATAAATCTATAGACTTTTCCTTTAGGAAGCCATCCATACCCTTCTTAAACCATGCTAAACTAACCGCCTTTGCCACATTCTCTGGCAACAAATTCCAGAGTTTAATTACACTTTGAGTGAAGAAACATTTTCTCCGATTCGTATTAAATTTACTACTTTGTAGCTTCATCGCATGCCCCCTAGTCCTAGTATTTTTGGAGGGAGTAAACAAATGATTCACGTCTAACCGTTCCACTCCACTCATTTTATAGACCTCTATCGTATCTCCCCTCAGCTGTCTCTTCTCCAAGCTGAAGAGCCCTAAATGCTTCAGCCTTTCCTCATAGGGAAGTCATCCCATCCCCTATCATTTTCGTTGTCCTTCTCTATACCTTTTCTAGTTCCACTCTATCTTTTTTTTGAGATGCAGCGACCAGAATTGAACACAATATTCGAGGTGCGGTCGCATTATAATGTCCTCACTTTTGTTTTCCATTCCTTTCCTAATAATACCTAACATTCTATTTGCTTTCTTAGCCACCTCAGCACACTGAGCACAGCATGTCCTTTAAAGTAACCAAAACGCAATACTTCATCTTGGGTTATATGTGCAGGTTCATAATTCAATACTGGCTTTACAACATGGAGGAAACAGGAGTTGTCCCCCCCCCCCCCCCCCTTAACAATGCCTTATACTATAACAATCTCCTTCCTTTAGAGGAGATGATGGTGCTACTGCCTGACAGTGTTGCCCAGTGCATTTTTTCTAGTGAAAAAGGTGCCGGTACTCAAATGCTAGGTCATTCTTTAAGGGTGGGGTGATCACGTATGGTCCCACCCCACAATAGCCAGGCCCCCTGTAACCAGTCACAGAATCTGACAAGGCAGAATTGGTGTGTAGAGCCTGAGCTCTTTCATTAAAACGTGAGGACCATGGATCAATTTTAGCAGACAATAGAAAAGGTGCCAGTACTCAGTACCCCCTCCAAAAAAGCCCTGGTGTTGCCATTCATATTGGTGACTGGCATAGACTAGGCATATTCTCTACTCCTTGTAAAGCAGGTGGACTAATGCATTCACCAGCAGATAATACAGAGCTGATTGAGCCCAGCAATTTAACTTAGGACAAATCTAACCATGTTTGCCTTTAGCTCAAGGAAAGGAGTGGGGACTGTACAAGCATACTACCATAGCAATCTTACTCAAAGCTCAAATGTGATGGACAAACTTGTGAATCAAGTGCTCTAGTTTAGCTCTCCATTATCCTGCTGGACAAAACAGGAAGTATTCCTAGCTTTCCCATCCAGGATAGAGAAGGTACTTGCTCTAATAGTACCTAGTAACTGGAATGATATACTAGGAAGAATTCCTTGCAGATAAAAGGCATCATACATGAGCTTTGGCAAAAGCCCTACACAATCATATAAATGAGCAAGAGATTCCTGCATCGTATGCAAGTCTCATGCATATTTATTGTAGATATATGAAAATCTGACCGAGTTGGGAACTTCTGCCCTATAGATCTGATGTGGTGTTAATCCTTCTACTACCATTGTAAACATGCTGATATCCTCCCCCCCCCCCCCCCCCCCCCAAAAAAAAGGCTTTCCCCAACAGTGTCACGTTAAGCATGGCTACAGGTAACTAATATGAATTCTTTCCTTATAGCTGACCTAGGCAGCTTCTGGATAGGGAAAGATTAATGATGTTTCCCTCTTGTCCTCAGAACAATGAATACATAATGATAGTTGGGATTGCAGGAAGAGCTGCCACCAGAGCATGGACTGTAGTGGAAAAGGAACTGAGGTGTTCGATCCAGCCAGGTACATGCTACACACTTGACTTAAACTGCTTTGAATGATTATCTACCTCTGCATTCTTTCTGTCCTTAGTGTACGTAGACTATTAAAAACTAGTAACAGGAACATGGTAGCATGCTGTAACCCTCATGTAAACAACTATCTGGGCTGGTGGTTTTCAACAGGATAACAATAGGCATGAGACCTGCATGACTGTCTTATAGATTTGAGATACGCAAACCAGTGACTGGGTTCAGAATACAGGTGTGTATGGGGGACATAACCATATGCCAATTCCTATGGTTCCATCCTTGTGCCTACCTAGTTCAGAACCATTGTTCCAGATTTTCCTAGTGTAGGACTTTTTCCCCCAACACAAGTCCTGCCAATGAATAAAGCATGTTGCTAAAAATATGGGACAGGAGCTTGAAACAGTATTGTCTTGTGTTGCACCTTAAAGCCTAGACCTAACAGCCTTTAAACATCCAGAACCATGGTACTTATTTTGTAGACTGAAGTTTGTACTTTTTTCTTAAGAGCAAGGAGTTTTCTCCTACCATAGTCCTTTACACATCCTGTGACATAATGGTGACTGGATCTGTTGGTCCATCTTTATTGGGATTTATTAACTGCCTCTATGAAGAGATTCACCCAAGGTGGTGTACAGCAGGTACAGTTTAACATAACTTTTTAACAGCATAACAATAGTAAAATAACCAAGAATAAACTAAATACAATAAATAAGGTAAAGTAAAGCCTAATAGAATACTGTGAAACAGTATAAAAAATGTACATAATTAACAGCACTGGAATTAAAATACTCAGATGTGATGTTAGCATACTACTGATGCACTAGAACATTCAACTAATATGGATATGATGCTAAAGATTTTCTACAATAACTTCTCATACAGCTGAGGGGCCAAGAGCAGATACATGATGGGAACAAGATGCATAGTAGTTGGGGATAATTTGATGGTTAACAAAACTTAAGGCAAATTCTTTATATAGTTAAACAAGAGATGAGGAACTGGTCTTAGCGTGTACAGAATTGACTGTATAGTCGTCACTCTATGTATTAAAGGCTTGCAAGAAGAGCCAGGTTTGAATAGTTTGTCATTCCAAAAGGTTACAAGATCTAAAGTCTAGGAAAAATGAGTAAAAGCAGAATTAGGAAACACTTTTAGACTTAAAAAAAAAATAAACACGTTCACAGCATTAAAATTTATTTTATTTTTTTATCTCCAGCCCATGATGCTCCAAGCTCTAGTCAATGTGCTAATATCAAGAAAGTCAATAGACTAAGTTGTGCTGACCAATCAGTGACCCAAGACCTTTGTCACAAGAAAAACTGCTGTTATGATCCTGGTGACCTCATTCATCCCTGCTTCTTTGGCAATACAGGTTAGTGTGGATTGTCTTGACCATGTCTAATTCCTCTATGGAAATGGTCTTCAGTGACAGTTTAGGGAAATTGAAGACTTTCTTTAGGGGGGTATCAGTAAATGGTTTCCACAAAGCCTATATGCATTACTTTTTTCTAGTAAGTACTCTTTCCTAGGAGATGTGGTCTTAAAATTCTCTTGACTCCAATATTTGTGTACTTAAAATGTGTCAACTTCCACTTGAATAATCTAAAGTGGTGCAATCCAGAAAATCCCCTACATTTCTCTTCTGCCTCAGGTTTTCAATATTGTGTTTAAACATTACAACAGAGATTAAAGTATTGAGCAACCTGTGTGAAGTAGATAAATTAGCTCAAACTTATAGGGGATAGTCTGCTTCTAAGCACAAAGTATACTCCTGGGGGCATGTTATGCATTAGGTATGTAGAAGCTAGCAGAATTTCTGCTTGTCAAGCTGGACAACATAACCACTTGTATCAGAACTTTTTATTTATTTATTTAAGGTTCATTTCTACCCCACATTTTCCCACAAATGCAGGCACAATGTGGCTTCCATGAATTACAAAAGTACAGAGATACAACACATGAATTATACAGTAGAATAAGGATAAAACGCTAGCAGCAATTACTGATAGAATACACTTTTTTTTTCAAAAAGGTACGTTTTCAGCAGCTTCTTGAAAAGATGGTGGTCAGATTGTGTTTTTAGGTACAGAGGAAGAGCATTCCAAGTCTTCGGGCTGGAGTAGTGGAATGTAGAGGCAAAAAGAAGCTTGTACTTGACACCCCTGCAAGATGGGTAGGGTAGTTGTAGGAAGGTGCGTGCTGTTGTGATGGCATTTCTAGGTGGAAGCTCTATTAAAGGAATCATGTATTCCGGAGCTAATCCGTAGATTATTTTATGTGTCAATGTGCAGATCTTGAATGTGATTCGTTCTCTTACAGGTAGCCATTGTAGATTGAAAGTATGGGCTGCTCAAACTCAGAAATCCAAGCGAGCTTCATTTTCAGTAGCTGTATTTCAGTACCAAGTCCAGTGGGAGCTCTGAACTGCTGCCGGTTCTAGACTACTTGTAGCAGCACAGCTATAGGTCTGTCAACATTCTTGGACTCTGCAGATTTACAAACTTGTGAAACTAAACTAAGGCAATATATTGGTCTTCTCCCTGCATGCACACAATCCTCATCTTGCTTCTTCCTATGCTCTTATCAAAGTCCCTCTCCCAGTTAGCCATAACTGACTACAGGCTCCTGAATGTTACCATTATGATGAAGCTTCTTCAGCCTTCCTCCCAGCATTGTTTTTGCACAGGCACTCAATGTAGACTGTTAATTTAGCCTGGTGTTGTGGTCTTTCTGCACTCCAAGGCTCTTGACGGCCTTCAGTCAGCTTGAGACTGAAATTCTGTGTTCTCCATACTTCCATGATTCAGCACAGCTCAATTTCTGTCGTCTTATCCAAAAGAGCTGCATGGCACAGGAAGACCAGAACACAGCTAAATTAAAATACTGGCTCCAACTTGGCACAAAGATGAATACTGCAGTGCAGTTGTACACAATTCCCCAGGAGTGAAAGCAGGGGAAGGTGTCTGACAATTAACTGCTAAATTATCCCCTATATGCCATAGTACATAAATATTGCCGTACTGGGACAGACTGAAGGTCCAAGCCCAGCATCCTGTTTCCAACAGTGGCCAATCAAGTATCTGGCAAGATCCCAAAACAGTAAAATACATTTTATGCTGTTATCCTAGAAATAAGCAGTGGCTTTTCCCCAAGTCGCTTTAATAATGGCTTATGGCCTTTTCTTTTGGGAAGCTATTCAAAACCTTTTTTTTTTTTTTTTTTAACCTAAGCTAACTGCTTTTACTACATTATCTGGCAAAATTTCCAGAGTTTAATTACATGTTGAGTGTTTTATAGCTTCATTGTGTGCCCCTTGGTCCTAGAATTTTTGGAAAGAGTAAAACAAGCGACTTTACATCTACCTGTACCACTCATTATTCTATAGACCTCGATCATATCTCCCTTCAGCTGTTTTTTTTTTCTCCAAGCTGAGGAGCCCTAGCCGCTTATCCTTTCCTCATAGGGTAGTTGTCCCATCCCCTTATTTTTGTCACCCTTCTCTACCTTTTCTAATTCCACTATCTTGTTTGAGATGCGGTGACCAGAATTACATGCAATATTTGAGGTGCAGTCTCACCATGGAGTGATACAAAGGCAATACATCCTCATTTTTGTTTTCCATTCCTAACATTCTATCTGATTTCTTAGCGGCCACCACACACTGAGCAGAGGGTTTCAACTTATCAATGACACCTAGATCCCTTTTCCTGGTTGGTGACTCCTAATGTGGAACCTTGCATTACATAACTATAGTTAGAATTCCTATTTCCCACATGCATCACTTTGTACTTCTTACACTGAACATCTGCCATTTGGATGCCCAGTCTCGTATGGTCCTCTTGTATCTTCCACAATCCTCTTTTGATTTTTTTTTTAATAACAGTTGTCGGCAAATTTATTTACCTTACTATTTACTCTCATCTCTAGATCATTTATAAATGCCAAAAAGCAGTGGCCCCAGCACAGACCCCTGGGGAACCCCACTAACTACCCTTCTCCATTGAGAATGCCGACCATTTAACCCTACTCTTTTTTAACCAGCTTTTAATCCACAATATTACACTACCTCCTATCCCATGACTCTCCAATTTCCTCTGGCGTTTTTCATGAAGTAATTTTGTCAAATGGATTTTGAAAATCCAGATACACAATATCAACTGTCTTACCTTCATCCACACATTTTTGTTTACCCCTTTCAAAGAAATGTAAGTTTGGTTAGGCAAGATTTCTCTTTAGTAAATCCATGTTGGCTTTCTCATTTAATTTTGTTCTTGAAGCAGTCAATTTATGATCCACTTAACATCAGATGCAAATTATACACCAAATCACTTGGATTTTATCATCTTAAGTGTGTTGGATTATATTGATTTATAATCATATTATGTATATGTATATACAGTGCAATCTGCTTAAGTGCAAGGGTCTGGGACCAAAGAAATGCATGCACTTAACCTTTGTGACCCAAAGAAGCTTGACATCTGATAAACATATATTTACAGTACTGTTATACATACATTCTCCGAGGACAAGCAGGCTGCTTGTTCTCACTGATGGGTGACGTCCACGGCAGCCCCTCCAATCAGAATCTTCACTAGCAAAGGCCTTTGCTAGTCCTCGTGCGCCCATGCGCATGCGCGGCCGTCTTCCCGCCCGAAACCGGCTTGTGCCGGCCAGTCGTCTTTTGTCCGCGCTCGGTACGGTAGTGTTACGCCGTTCACGCCCCTTAAGTCGACCTCGCGCGTCTCTTTTTGACTTTCGCGTTAAAAAAAAAAAAAAAAGGATTTCAGAAGAGGACCTTTTCGGTCTTTTTCCCTTTCCGCTATTTCCAGTTTTTGCCCCGGTAAGTTTTCTTTCGTCTTCGGGGTAGGCCCTTTTCAGGCCTCGGGTAGAATTTTTTTTCTCCCCCTCTTTTTGGTGCCCGCCGCAATTACGAGTTTTGATTTCGCTGGCGCAATTTTTCCGCCCATGTCATCGAAGTCTCCCAGCGGCTTCAAGAAGTGCACCCGGGTAATCTCGCTCACTGACAGGCACGCGTCGTGTCTTCAGTGTCTGGGGGCTGGGCACCGCCCGCAGGCCTGTAGTCTGTGCGCCCGTTTACAAAAGCGGACTCAGGTAGCGAGATTGGCCCAGTGGAACGTTTTGTTCTCGGGCTCTTCGTCGGCACCGGGAGTATCGAGTGCATCGACGTCAGCAGCGTCTAGACCTCCGTCCTCTGCCGCGACTGTATCGAGTGCATCGAGGCATCGACCCTCTGCATCGGGGCTGAGTCACCGGAAGGCTGCGTCGGTGGTACCGGGACCTCCACTTCTGCTGATGTCGGACGGTGGTGCTTTGACTGGAGTGCAGGTGAGGGCTGTCCATTCCCCTGCTGGTGGCGGTGAACCTTCGGGTGGGTCTCCCCCTACCCTGAGGGCTCCTGCGGCACAGCCCCTCCGAGACCGACCTTCTTCGGCCTCGGCCCCGAGGAAGCGACGGCTGGATTCTACGTCCTCGTCGGTGCCGGGAAGCTCCGGTGACATGCTTCGTCCCAAGAAGTCAAAGCATCGACACCGGTCCCCTTCCCGTATCGGCACCGAGAGCTCTGGGTCGCCGAGGGAGTCGGCACCCAGTAGGCATCGGCAGCGAGAGGACCGCTCACCCTCTGTTCAGGAGGTGTCGATGCGCTCCACTATGGACAGCCTGGAACAGCCTCCACGCCCGGAACAGACTCTGACATCGACACCTGCATCGGCTTCCATGTCTTTCTCCACAGCCGCTCTGCACGAGAGTCTCCGGGCCGTTCTCCCAGAGATTCTGGGAGAGCTGTTGCGCCCTTCCCCTCCGGTACCGGGGGTGCTTGCACCACCGGTACCGTCGAGTGAGGCGCCGGCTGGCCCCTTGCCCAGGGTGAGGTCTCCGACATCGGTGCCGCGTGCGGTACCGACTGCGGTCGCCTCCCAGGAAGGCTCCCCGACGACGTCGGCGGAGAGGGAGCTTCGCCGATGCGGGCGAGGGAGTCTACCTCTCGACGCTCCCACCGTGGCCGTGGTTCCACGGAGTCGAGCCGGGCACGGCTTCAGACACAGGTCCGTGAACTTGTCTGATACCGAAGGTGAGGCCTCGTGGGAAGAGGAGGAGGACATCAGATATTTCTCTGACGAGGAGTCTGAGGGTCTTCCTTCTGATCCCACTCCCTCCCCTGAAAGGCAGCTTTCTCCTCCCGAGAGTCTGTCTTTTGCGGCCTTTGTCCGGGAGATGTCTACGGCCATCCCCTTCCCAGTGGTTGTGGAGGACGAGCCCAGGGCTGAAATGTTTGAGCTCCTGGACTATCCTTATCCACCTAAGGAAGCGTTCACAGTACCCATGCATCATGTCCTCAAAAAGACATTGCTGGCGAACTGGACCAAGCCACTAAGTAATCCCCACATTCCCAAGAAGATCGAGTCCCAGTACCGGATCCATGGGGACCCAGAGCTGATGCGCACTCAGTTGCCTCACGACTCTGGAGTTGTGGATTTGGCCCTAAAGAAGGCTAAGAGTTCTAAGGAGCATGCTTCGGCGCCCCCGGGCAAGGACTCTAGAACCTTAGACTCCTTTGGGAGGAAGGCCTACCATTCTTCAATGCTCGTGGCCAAAATCCAGTCCTACCAGCTCTACACGAGCATCCACATGCGGAACAATGTGCGGCAGTTGGTGGACAAGCTACCCCCTGAGTAAGCCAAGCCATTTCAGGAGGTGGTCAGGCAGCTGAAGGCGTGCAGAAAATTCCTGGCCAGAGGGGTGTATGACACCTTTGATGTTGCGTCCAGGGCCGCTGCTCAAGGTGTGGTGATGCACAGATTCTCATGGCTGCGTGCCTCCGACCTGGAGAATAGAATCCAGCAGCGGATTGCAGACTCGCCTTGCCGTGCGGATAATATTTTTGGAGAGAAAGTCGAACAGGTGGTAGAGCAGCTCCACCAGCGGGATACCGCTTTCGACAAGTTCTCCCGCCGGCAGCCTTCAGCTTCTAAGACTGTTCCCTACTCTTCTGGTAAGAGTAGGTACAATCCTCCTTCTCGACAGCCTGCGGCCCAGGCTAAGCCCGTGCGCCTCAGCAAGGCCCCTCGGCTCCCCAGCAAAAGCAAGGGACGAGCTTTTGACTGGCTCCAGCAGAGCATAGCCGACATCAATGTGTCAGTGCCGGGCGATCTGCCGGTCGGAGGGAGGTTGAAAGTTTTTCACCAAAGGTGGCCTCTCATAACCTCCGATCAGTGGGTTCTTCAAATAGTCCGGCAAGGATACACCCTCAATTTGGCCTCAAAACCTCCAAATTGTCCACCGGGAGCTCAGTCTTACAGCTTCCAACACAAGCAGGTACTTGCAGAGGAACTCTCCGCCCTTCTCAGCGCCAATGCCGTTGAGCCCGTGCCATCCGGGCAGGAAGGGCTGGGATTCTATTCCAGGTACTTCCTTGTGGAAAAGAAAACAGGGGGGATGCGTCCCATCCTAGACCTAAGGGCCCTGAACAAATATCTGGTCAAAGAAAAGTTCAGGATGCTTTCCCTGGGCACCCTTCTCCCCATGATTCAGGAAAACGATTGGCTATGCTCTCTGGACTTGAAGGACGCCTACACACACATCCCGATACTGCCAGCTCACAGACAGTATCTGCGATTTCAGCTGGGCACACGTCACTTCCAGTACTGTGTGCTACCCTTTGGGCTCACCTCTGCGCCCAGAGTGTTCACGAAGTGCTTGGCTGTAGTAGCGGCGGCACTTCGCAGGCTGGGGGTACACGTGTTCCCATATCTCGACAATTGGCTGGTGAAGAACACATCTGAGGCAGGAGCTCTGCAGTCCATGCAGATGACTATTCGCCTCCTGGAGCTACTGGGGTTTGTGATAAATTACCCAAAGTCCCATCTTATCCCAGTGCAGAAGCCCGAATTCATAGGAGCTCTGCTGGATTCTCGGACGGCTCGTGCCTATCTCCCAGAGACGAGAGCCAACAACTTGTTGTCCCTCGTCTCTCGGGTGCGAGCGTCCCAGCAGATCACAGCTCGGCAGATGTTGAGATTGCTGGGCCACATGGCCTCCACAGTTCATGTGACTCCCATGGCCCGCCTTCACATGAGATCTGCTCAATGGACCCTAGCTTCCCAGTGGTTTCAGGCTGCTGGGGATCTAGAAGACGTGATCCACCTGTCCACAAGTTTTCTCAAATCCCTTTATTGGTGGACGATTTGGTCCAATTTGACTCTGGGGCGTCCTTTCCAAATTCCTCAGCCACAAAAAGTGCTGACCACGCATGCGTCTCTCCTGGGGTGGGGAGCTCATGTCGATGGGCTTCACACCCAAGGAAGCTGGTCCCTCCAGGGACGCGATCTGCAGATCAAACTCCTGGAGTTACGAGCGGTCTGGAACGCTCTGAAGGCTTTCAGAGATCGGCTGTCCCACCAAATTATCCAAATTCAGACAGACAACCAGGTTGCCATGTATTACATCAACAAGCAGGGGGACACCGGATCTCGCCCCCTGTGTCAGGAAGCCGTCAGCATGTGGCTCTGGGCTCGCCGTCACGGCATGGTGCTCCAAGCCACATATCTGGCAGGCGTAAACAGTCTGGCCGACAGGTTGAGCAGGATTATGCAACCTCACGAGTGGTCGCTCAATTCCCGTGTAGTGCGACAGATCTTCCAGGTGTGGGGCACCCCCTTGGTAGATCTCTTCGCATCTCGAGCCAACCACAAAGTCCCTCAGTTCTGTTCCAGGCTTCAGGCCCAAGGCAGACTGGCATCGGATGCCTTCCTCCTGGACTGGGGGGAGGGTCTGCTGTATGCTTATCCTCCCATACCTCTGGTGGGGAAGACTTTGTTGAAACTCGAGCAAGACCGAGGCACCATGATTCTGATAGCTCCTTTATGGCCGCGTCAGATCTGGTTCCCTCTTCTTCTGGAGTTATCATCCGAAGAACCGTGGAGATTGGAGTGTTTTCCGACCCTCATCACGCAGGACGAAGGGGCGCTTCTGCATCCCAACCTCCGGTCTCTGGCTCTCACGGCCTGGATGTTAAGAGCGTAGACTTTGCCTCTTTGGGTCTGTCAGAGGGTGTCTCCCGCATCTTGCTTGCTTCCAGGAAAGATTCCACTAAGAGGAGTTACTTCTTTCTATGGAGGAGGTTTGCCGTCTGGTGTGACAGCAAGGCCCTAGATCCTCGCTCTTGTCCTACACAGACCCTGCTTGAATACCTTCTGCACTTGTCTGAGTCTGGTCTCAAGACTAACTCTGTAAGGGTTCATCTTAGTGCAATCAGTGCATACCCTTACTGTGTGGAAGGTAAGCTGATCTCGGGACAGCCTTTAGTTGTTCGCTTCATGAGAGGTTTGCTTTTGTCAAAGCCCCCTGTCAAACCTCCTACAGTGTCATGGGATCTCAATGTCGTTCTCACCCAGCTGATGAAACCTCCTTTTGAGCCACTGGACTCCTGCCATCTGAAGTACTTGACCTGGAAGGTCATTTTCTTGGTGGCAGTTTCTTCAGCTCGTAGAGTCAGTGAGCTTCAGGCCCTGGTAGCCCAGGCCCCTTACACCAAATTTCATCATAACAGAGTAGTCCTCCGCACTCACCCTAAGTTCTTGCCAAAGGTTGTGTCGGAGTTCCATCTGAACCAGTCAATTGTTTTGCCAACATTCTTTCCCCGTCCTCATTCCTGCCCTGCTGAACGTCGGCTGCACACATTGGACTGCAAAAGAGCATTGGCCTTCTATCTGGAGCAGACACAGCCCAACAGACAGTCCGCCCAATTGTTTGTTTCTTTTGATCCCAACAGGAGGGGAGTGGCTGTGGGGAAACGCACCATATCCAATTGGCTAGCAGATTGCATATTCTTCACTTACGCCCAGGCTGGGCTGGCTCTTGAGGGTCATGTCACGGCTCATAATGTTAGAGCCATGGCAGCGTCGGTAGCCCACTTGAAGTCAGCCACTATTGAAGAGATTTGCAAAGCTGCGACGTGGTCATCTGTCCACACATTCACATCTCATTACTGCCTGCAGCAGGATACCCGACGCGACAGTCGGTTCGGGCAGTCAGTGCTTCAGAATCTGTTCGGGGTTTAGAATCCAGCTCCACCCCCCTAGGCCCATTTTTTATTCTGTTCCAGGCTACACTCTGTTAGTTGGATAAATTGTTAGGTCAATCTCAGTTATGTCCTCGCCGTTGCAAGGCCCAATTGACCATGGTTGTTGTTTTGAGTGAGCCTGGGGGCTAGGGATACCCCATCAGTGAGAACAAGCAGCCTGCTTGTCCTCGGAGAAAGCGAATGCTACATACCTGTAGAAGGTATTCTCAGAGGACAGCAGGCTGATTGTTCTCACAAACCCGCCCGCCTCCCCTTTGGAGTTGTCTTCCCTTCTCTTTGTCTTGCTACATATGAGACTGGCCGGCACGAGCCGGTTTCAGGCGGGAAGACGGCCGCGCATGCGCGGTGCGCATGGGCGCGCGAGAACTAGCAAAGGCCTTTGCTAGTGAAGATTCCGATTGGAGGGGCTGCCATGGACGTCGCCCATCAGTGAGAACAATCAGCCTGCTGTCCTCGGAGAATACCTTCTACAGGTATGTAGCATTCGCTTTGTACAGTCTCCGTTAACTGACGTTAGGCTTACTTGAAGTAATCAGTCAGTCCTCTGTACATTTGTGTCTGAGAGTTCCATAGACTACGTCTGCCAGACGGTAAAAAGTGTCATATCACTGACATCCAGTGGCCTCCGGATAGGCCCGCATGGTGTTGACTCTCCAGCGCTCTTGCAAAAGTGAAGAAGGTGGTTGAATTTCGTCAGCATGTGCTTTGCTGCTCATTTCATCTTTCATCAGCCGTTGCCTGCGTGTAGGCGCATATCTCAACATCAGTGCTGTCAGCTGTTTGTAGATTGTAATCAACAGCTACATGATGAAAATTCAGTAACACAGGCTGGGATGTCAGTAGCCTGTTCATCTGAAGCATTTGTAACAGCTGCATCTGTTTCGTCCCTCTCCACATCCCTAACAAAGCTTGCCTGCTTGTAGCAGTTCACAATGGTTGCCTGTGTAACATGATTCCAGGCTTCTTTCTGCATATGTAGGGAATCCAACAGCGATAGATTACAAGCCAGTTCAACAGCACATTTATCCTTGCCAATCTGGCCATCCATAATGCTCATCAGACGACGTAGCACAAGAGCCCGATAATGTTGTTTAAAATTTGCTATTATGCCCTGATCCATACGTTGGATCAGAGAGGTAGTGTCTAGTGGCAGGAAGACCACCTTGATGTTAGACAGCTTGACATCATCCCTGTGTACAGCACAATTATCACAAAGCAACAAAATCTGACACTTTTGTGCCCACATTCTAGTGTCTAACTTCTTTAGCCACTGCTTCCAAATTTCCCCAGTCATCTATGAATTTGCGTTAGCCTCATATGACACAAGAAGTCGCTTAACATTCTTGGAACCACTAGTCATTGGAAAGAGCAAACAGCCCCATTGCTTCAACTTCTCACTCCCATCCATATTACAGCAAAGGAGGATTGTCAGTCGGTCCTTCGTTTTACCTCCTGTAGTTTTGGCTTGTTTGAATGCAAGTGTTCCATCAGGAATCGCTCGCCAGTAGAGACCGTTTTCGTCAGCATTGAAAATGTCACGAGGTGCAAACTCGTTCAAGATGGTAGGAAGAACTGAAACAACCCAATTTTCTGCACCACAAGTCATCAGCGTCTTGTTTTTCACCATGCTGTTTCTTGAATTTTGTTGTTCCTCTCCTTCCATCTTTCCAACCATCCAACAGTGGTATTGAATTCAGTTAGTCCAAGACTTTCAGCTAGCTGATTAGCTTTCTCCATAAGGAAACTGCTCCTGACTTGAGAAAACCACCGAAGAACAGCATCTTCTTCCTCCTCAGCTTTTCCCGCCTGTTTTCATTTCCTGTGTGGATTTGTATTGTTTTGCCAGTCTTCAGGAAGTTGGTCTTTCTGCTTCAAGATGCGTGAAATTTGACTGTGATTGACACCATATTCTTTAGCAATAGATACTTGAACTTCTATTCGTTCAGCCAGTGTTAGTAATTCTGCCTGTGGCAGTTAAAGGGGCAGTAAATTTGAAATCTCGTTGGTTGTCACTTGCCATCGGTTTCCATATTCCATGCACGTGCTTATGCGAAGTCTTTCCTGCATAGGCGCGGTCTTTAGTGCAAGATTCGTTTATATGCATGGTTTATCAGTGGTGCGCTAAACCGAAGTTTGTCCTCATAGAAATTGATGGCGCCAAAAACAGGGCCGAAGTACAGCATGCAGTTAAACAGAGCATGCGCTTATCCGATGTGCACTGTATTTATATTACTTCTGTCCATACCCATCTACGGCTGTTCCTGTGGATCATACCTCCCTGGCCATGCTGCTCTCCCAAAGGAGTAACTCTCTGGGCAACCACCTTTTGGCTCTGAGCAGCTCTTCATTATTCTGCTTCCAGGCTGGGACCCCCTATTTCCTCCTGAAGCACTCCTTCTACACAGTTAATGGTGGAATTGAGCAAAAAACACCTGTTTTGGTCAGCCCTAGTTTCTTGAACCCATCCAGGACTCCCCCTCTCCTCCAAGGGTCCTGGTGGGGGTACAGGCAAAGACCTTGTGCACTCCTCAACACTATTAACTCTCAACTCCTCTCACTCAATAACAAACTTCCCTCTGCAATTTACCCAGGAACCCACCCCCTTGGGCTGGATCCTTTGCCACCCAGAGCCTTGGAACCCTTCCCTCACTCTAGAGATCTCTCATGATGACTCTTGCTAATCCCACATTATAATGGGGATTTATATAAGCAATATTTCTGAAGGGCTGTCTGTTTTGCCTCTTTGCAGATGGGCATCTATCCTATTGTAGGTTTTGGTCCTGTGGGTACTATGAGGAAGGACTTGGCAAAGCTAGAGGAATGGTCGAATTTGGTAACTTATGTTTATGCTAAAAAATGCAGGGTCATGCATTTTGGCTGCAAAATCTGAGAACAGTACAGTTTAGGGGGTGAACTTTTGTGCACAAAAGAGGTGCAGGACTTGGGGTGTGATCATGATTATCAAGGTAGAAAAGGTGGTGATGAAAGCTAGAAGGATGCTTAGATGCATAGGGAGAGGACTGACTAGTAGGAAAAAGGCAATGCCCCTGTATAAGACTCTGACCTCATTTAGAATATTGTGAACAATTCTGGAGACCACATCTCCACAAAGGTATAAACGGGATGGAGTGGGTCCAGAAGGCAGCTACTAAAACGGTCAATGGTCTGTCATAAAAGCATATGGGGACACGTAAGATCTCTATGAATAACTTGGAAGAAGTGCAGGAGAGGGGAGATGAGATTAACATACTTGCATTAGGCAGCTTAAATACAAGTGCTTTTAAATTGAAAGGAAGCTCTGGAACAAGGGGGCATAGAATAAAGGGGGGGGGTAGACTTCGAAGTAACCTGATGAAATACTCCTTCAGGGGGGAGGGGTGAAGTTGTGGAAGTGGTAGACACACAGTATCTGAAAGAGCTTGGGACATGTACATACTAGCATATCTAAAGGAGCAATGGGAGAATAGATGGCATGCATGGGCCAACTGAATAGGCCAGCCATCTGCCTACATTTTTCTATATAAAACCTAATTTATATTATCTGAAAGTCATTTATAGTAAAAACTTAATAGCTCAAAGTAGGATGAAATGAGCACATGGTACTGCCCTTTTTAAATTAAGCCTGAGTATCAAAACAAGTGACAAGAACTAAGCATATCCTAGACTTATTCTCTAGTTGGTCATAAGGGCATCAAATGCACACTAAAATATAGCAATCACTACAGTATGTCCACAACACATCTAGCCTAAAAGCAATGAGTACAGGGGTATAATCACACTTTGAAAGCAAGGCAACATCTTCAGGGCACTTGAGCTGAAACTTCACTTGCGTAATTGCCATCCTAGTAATGCTTGTCTTCAAAAGGCTGCTAACCTTGATTTCAGTTGCCCCCAAATTTCAACACCAGTTGGACACTTAAATAGCATATAAAACACATCAGCTATTAAACTAACTGTATCCTTAACAGTATCTCATGGAGCAGTGATATCTTGATACAAATTGCTTTTCTTGTAGTGACTGCACAGTGTACCCAGGATGGGCAGTTCTCCATTGCAATATCAAAGGATTTGACACTTCCATCTCTCAACTTGAGCTCTGTCAGACTGGCCAGAGGACAGTCAGGGTGTGGTCCTGTGGCACAGAACAATGATTTCCTCCTCTTCAGATTTCCCCTCTCAGCCTGTGGGACTTTTTCACATGTGAGTGAACATATGTAAGGAAATCTGGCACTTTAGGACATTAAATCCATGATGACTAAACTTCCCACTTGCAAAACAATGGCAATTGACTCCAAGGTACAGGTGCCAACCCTCTAAAACTATAGGGGCTGCCACACAATACCAAACATGGTGAAGGTAAGGAGCTTGCTTATTGGAAGGGGGGAGGGCAGCTTAGCACAGCACACAACTGGCCCCTATGCTTCTGCTAAACTCTTAATTCATTGCCACTTGCCTGTGAGTAGAAGGTAAGGTAGGTAGATTTAATCTCCTAAGCACTTAATCAGAAGTGCCATTTCTCTACTATTGAATGTTTGGGTGTATGCCCAGGCTTTCTAGTTGAGAAAGACTAGCTTGGTAGTTGTAAGTGGAGGAGTGGCCTAGTGGTTAGGGTGGTGGACTTTGGTCCTGGGGAAATGAAGTGAGTTTGATTCCCAGCACAGTACAGGCAGCTCCTTGTGACTCTGGGCAAGTCACTTAACCCTCCATTGCCTGCCGCATTGCGCCTGCCATGAGTGGGAAAGCGCGGGGTACAAATGTAACAAAAAAATAAAAATAATATAAAAAGCATCAACTAGATTATCTGTTGGACACCAAGAAAGGTGATTAATGGACACTTAGTGCTTCCCATACCTGTACTAAGGAGTCGCCAGCCAATCGCTCTCTTCAGAATAATGAATTCATGAGACTTGCATGCACTGCTTTCAACATTGTAATATCCAGAAAAACATGACTGGCCGGTTGGGGATCCCCAGTAAAGGTTTGGTAACGACTGCTGTAGTATTTGTAGGCGTAGCCTGTTCAGCCATAGCTGTGGGTATAGTATTGTAGTGAGGAGACAAATTTCAGGAGCATTCTTATTCAAGACTTGGGCTTCACATGTTAAACATATTTAACAAACTGATCCCCTGAACAGAATACTATGTATAATCCATGGCACAAGTTAGTCGTCGTGCAGTTTTGCCTAAAATTAGCAACACGCAACCGCATCTTCCTGACACTAAATTAGGTTCTCTCATTTATGCAGGTACTTGGAGATCAGGCAGTCTATGAGAATGAGATCATGGCTGAAAAGACTATAAAAACATGGATGGGGGTCTCTATTACAAGGGACAGCACATTCAGGTAATGGCTGACAGGATTAACCATGAATCTGAGCTAGTTATTAATACAACCTAAAGACGTGGCCCAAAAATGGGATACAAGGCCCTGTTTTCAGCAATAGGGCTGGTTAGGATAAATTGTCAATTTTGAGGGGCTCATCTAAAAATTACAAGACTGGGCATGAACATAAGACCCTCTTTGCCATGCTATTTGGATGGTTGTCACGTAATAAGTTATTCCTGTGTTCTCCCTCCCCCTCCAATTTACATCTTCTAGATTGAATCTTTAATATATAAAACTTGGCAACTAACTAGTGTTGCACTAGGCTCCTAGAATGTTTTACTGTGGCTTCATATACCTCTTTAAGGGAACAAAACTGGCTGGCTTACAGTAATTAGCAGAAGGTAACATTGGATTTCTCAGTTTTTGTAGCTTGGTGACGAATAGGCACTTCCTGCCCTGGAGGACTCAAACCAAGTCTTGTACCTGAGGCAATGGAGAATTAAATGGTGTGCCCAAGCTCACAAGAGCTGCAGTGGGACTTTGGAACTGAGCTTTCTTGGTCCTTAGCCCACTTCTCTAACCATTAGGCTATTCATAAACCTACTCCTTAGTGTTGACAAGTTTAAAATGCACATAAGTAATGCCACACTGGGAAAAGACCAAGGGTCCATCGAGCCCAGCATCCTGTCCACGACAGCGGCCAATCCAGGCCAAGGGCACCTGGCAAGGTTCCCAACTGTACAAACATTCTATACGTTATTCCTGGAATTGTGGATTTTTCCCAAGTCCATTTAGTAGTGGTTTATGGACTTGTCCTTTAGGAAACCAACAAGCCCCGTTTTAAACTCTGCTAAGCTAACTGCCTTCACCACATTCTCCGGCAATGAATTAGTTTAATTATGCGTTAGGTGAAAACTTTTTTCTCAGATTTGTTTGTTTTAAATTTACTACACTGTAGTTTCATTGCATGCCCCCAAGTCCTAGTATTTTTGGACAGCGTGAACAGATGCTTCACATCCACCTGTTCCACTCCACTCATTATTTTATATACCTCTATCATGTCTCCCCTCAGCAGTCTCTTCTCCAAGCTGAAAAGCCCTAGCCTCCTTAGCCTTTCTCCATAGGGAAGTCGTCCCATCCCCGCTATCATTTTTGTCGCGCTTCGCTGCACCTTTTCCAATTCTACTATATCTTTTCTTGAGATGTGGCGACCAGAATTGAACACAGTACTCAAGGTGCCGTCGCACCATGGAGCGATACAACGGCAACTTAGATGTTAGTCCTGGAGTACCCCCATTGCCAGTCGGGGGGTGGGGTGGGGGAGGATATCCACATTGAATATTTCCTCTGTGCAAATCTCTCATGCATCTTCATTGTGGATACCCTGAACTTGCAAGGGGATGCTCCAAGACTGACTTGGGGAAATGCTGATCTTAAAATACACTAGTTGCAGCTCCATTCATACTAGTTAGATTGAATGGCTATTTCTCCTTCAGGTTGACTGTACAATGCATCTTTGCTACAAGCAGTGTCCATCCTCTGAAAATTGAGGTTTTCACTCTGGGTCCACCCTCTCCAGTCTCTAATCAGGGACCCCTACTATTGGAGATGAGAATTGCTGAAGGTAATAAGCTGTTCTTTATAAGCAACACACTAAATGGAATATTTAAAGTAGCAAACTTCTCGTAGCATGTCTTAGTGAGGATTAATATTGGGGAAAAACTAATTCCATTCAGAATAGAACTAGTCTTGATCTGATATCGGGCGACTTACATAAATCAGGTTGTTAATATTTCTTCAGTTTCTTTGCCTCAATGGCTAGCTTGGGGAAAACTTAAGGTACTTCACGTTCCTATTATGAACTCTAATTTTGATCTGCCACAGATATTCAATATAGCACATACTACAAAGATGCAGACTATCCTGTGACAAAACTCCTCCGGGATCCAGTTTTTGTTGAAGTTCGCATCCTGCAAAGAGAAGATTTAAATGTGGTACTAATGCTGCATCAGTGTTGGGCCACCCCAACTGCAAATCCCCTGCAGAAGATGCAATGGCCAATATTAGTAAATGGGTAAGTAGAGTATCTATAAAAGTAAGATGACTCTTATCTTGTAAGATGCTCTTATTGGTATCTTTGTTTCATAGGTGCCCATTCACTGGAGACAACTACATGACACAGCTTGTACCAGCTGAACAGTCTGCTAGATTAAGATTCCCATCACACTACAAGCGGTTTATTGTGCGCACTTTCGCATTTGTAGACTCTACCTCTCAGCAAGCATTTAAGGGACAGGTGGGTACTAAAATAGCATTCTACTCCATGAAATAGAAGATAATCGGTCATAAGTTAATTTGTATGGCATCTGATTAGAGTACTTGGAAGAAACATTCAGTAAAAGGGTCCCTTTTGGGGGGGAGGAGGGCTAGATGTCAGGAGGGGACCGTGTGGTGGTGGGGGGGAGGTCCACAGGCTACTCCAGGAGCTAGAAGTAAAACTAAAGCCTTTAGGTTCATCCTGAAGGGAAGAATGACATGCAAATATACTTGATCTCCAGTGCCCAGAAACCTGGGAGGGGTAACGGAGCACCATTTGTATAATTTTTGGAAATGCTTAATATGCAATATCTACATCCAGTAATATAACATATCTTCAACTTCTATTTACATTTATAGATTTATTTCCATTGCAGTGCCTCGGCATGTGCTTCTTCCACAACAGAATCTTGTTCAACTATTTGCATGTCAAGAAGTAAGACTAACTTTTTATCAGAATAAAAAAAATTTACTCCCAGCACAAATCTTGTCTCTAATCTAAGATACCCAAGAAAAGAGGGAAACATTTACTCCCAAAATATATATTTCCAAGTAAGGAGTAATATAAACATGGCAGAACATTACATCTAAACCTTGGAGCTCAAAATGAGGAGGACAGTAGGGCACCTTCATTTAGAGAAGGCTGAGACTCTTCACTCCAGCTATTCCAAGTCTGCAGCCATTTAATCACGTGCCCAAACTATCCAACCTCCCCCAACTTATATTCACACAAGTAATTTTTATTGAAAACCTTTAGTAACATGGAACTTCAAGGGAAGAACTTCAATATATATAAACAAAAATGAAAAATTGGTGACAACTTAGCTGCCATTGTAGAATCCTTCATTAGGATACATCTGATGCCTACCACGTGCATAGCTGATACTTCAACAAGCAGCTCAAACGACATCAAGTAACTCACTTTGTGAATGTTAGGGAGGTTGGTTGGATGGTTTTGGCAAGTGATTAAATGGTTAGGCTGCAGACTTGGAATACCTGGAGTTAGAGAAGACAGACCTTAAACATATCCTACTACTGTCTCCCATTTTGAGCTCATAATATGTATTTGTCACACCTTACTTTATACAGTCTAGTGGCATAAGCAGCAGTTTCAAATTGCTTCACAAATGTAAATGGTGAAGGCAAGTCTTAATGATATTCTAAGAGCAAGTTGACTAGCCTTCCAAAGCTTAATGGAATTCAATGCTCTCACTTTCTCTTAGGAAAAAGATCTAAAAGTTTGACCCTGGACCAGTCAAGGCTAAGCTTGGTGACAGCTGAGGGACCTGTGAATTTCCATGATATGTTTCTACAAGAAACAGTAAATCAAGGTATTATTTCTTAGAATCTGAAGCTAATCTTTCATTTGTAGCAAATGTGCATGACCATACCGTGTTCAGTGGTGCTTTTAGTTCAGGAGACATTTAGTGAACCTGAACATACAGGTTCCTTGGAAATGTTTCTAGAGCCCTGTAACTTCGAGTAGTGTGTTAGAGGAGTTTTGTTGGGTTAATAACAGTGGCTTTTGATAAAAGAATCAAGCTAGTCATGTTGGCCACTGTTAGCTAGCTACTGGTCTGATCAGACACTGGCAATTTTTTCCCCCTTTTGTCTTAAGACTCCTCTAGATCATTTAAATTGAGACTTCATTTAAATCAAGACTTTGCCAGTGTAGATCAATGACTTTTTCTAACCCTTGTGCATTTTCTTAATTTTAAGATTCTTATGCAATCAAGCTGTCTCTGGCCTTGGAGTGTGCAAGTGGACTTGTGACTGCATTTGGCCTCCTAGCTCTTGTGATTGTAGTTCGGGAACAGTGGAAGACTCGCAAACAGAAATGCAAAGTTTTAGACAAGTGAAAGTTGAGCAGCTTTAATCTAGACAAATTTACTGTGCTGTCAGCAGTATTGAGCAACTACTGATAACTTGTACAAATGTCGAAATTGCATAGAAAGTCTTTTTGTGCTAATAAAACTGCTGTACAAACAAATCTGCCTTAAAAATACACCCCTGATTTACATCTGGGTAACACTGAGTGGTAAGCATGTTGGGTCTTGTAAGCCACTTTGCTATACTGCTGAAGTAAAATCTTAAATCATAAGTGGGAGGGATGCTTCTAGATTAGGGCTTGCAGCAGGTTACCATTGAAGATGATGGAAGGACAGGAATGATTTGCTCAATATTCAGCATGAAAGTGTAACATGTGAAACAGGCAAAGCATTGAAAACCGCAGCAAGAAGCTTAAGGTAAGATGAAAAACTCACCCCCGATATTCAAAGGCATTTCATCAATCAGGACCGGCACCTGGCCAGTTAAATGCTACATAGCCGGTTATCTGCCAATATTTATCGGGCCCACTGAATATTGCCGGTTCATGGCTAGCAGATAGCTAGCTATATTGGGCAATATCTGCCAATGTTTGGTGCCACTTAACTTTAGAAGCCATATTTGGCTGCGTACAAGGCAGTTCTAGCTTTGGCCAGTTTGATTTCAGTGCTGATTATGAGCTTGGACGGTCAAAGTCAAACCGGCTAAAAGTAAACCGGATATTCAGTGCTGGTCACCAGAAGCGGCCCGGCATTCAATATCCTGTTTGAATGTCAGCCTCACAGACAGTCTTTAGTGTGGCACACTGTGGGAATTGCTCACTCATGCTGAAATGGTCCTTCACATTTTTCCCAGGAAGCTCTGGAAATTCATTTTGTGGTCATTCCTGCAGATGTTACTCACAAGTGTGACTATGATAAACTTCATGCTTTTCAAAGAAGGATTAATTTTAATAGTACCTACAGCATCGAATATTGTTGAAAGGAAACTTGTGTTCAGTCCTCAATTGTCTTTCTAGAAACTAGGTTCTGGTGATCATGAGGACGGTAAAAAGAACAAAAGTTGCATAAATTTTGAGTAAAATAATGTGGTTGCCATGTTCATTCACTTTCATACATAGACATTATGTGTAGGTGATAACCTCTTTTATTGGAGAAATAATTCATTGTTTGTTTTAGTTCCTTTTTCTATATATTTTTTGAGGGATTTAGCTCGTACATTCTATTTCATATCAACTATGTTAAGTCATGATTCTCCCTTAGATAAACTGTCCTTTTTTTTTTTCTTGAAGGATTTCAGAACTATTTTATTAATGCCAATGTTTTAGAAACTAGAAATTTGTCATTTTTATGCCTCTCTACTTCCCTCTTCCAACATAAGTTTGTTTATAGACTGCTGGTGAGAGAGAATCAGGTTAGAACACTTATAGGGCAAATTTTTGTTGTGGATCATATATATAATTGCCCCCTAAGACCTGAACTTGGGACAAAGCTTATACTGTGGCCCTCATCAGCTGATGTGAACAGATATATCAACAGGAAACATGCAAATGACACAGAAAAAATAGTAATTCATAGATGCCATCTGCTACTCTAAAGGCATCTTACTATTGATTAGAGTATTCACATTTGAGTGTACTGTTGTTTTAAGATCGTCTTACTCATCACTAATGTTAAAATGTCTGCCAAACAGGTGTGTTTGAATAATCAGAACTGAAGACTGAAAATTAAGAATTCTTCAGTCTAAATTACTACTCTGCCACCGTGGATGGTGAATTTATTCCACCCCTCCATCACCCGCAGAGTGCAATTTAGAAAGGAAACCAAAAGGATTAGTAATGGAAATGGAAGTATTCTCCTTCTCCTCTCTTCCCTTTAGAAATTATTATGAGTAAAACCAAGGCTTAAAGCAACAGAAGTGGCATTCTTCCAAGAGCTGTATGCTTTTCAAGTCCTCTACGTGTCCTTGGATACATAAATCTAAACTACTATTCTATCTTCTAGAAAAAAAAAATCAATAAAACTACACCTATGCATGTGCCAATTTTGTATTGAAATCAACTGATTGCTATTCATGACAGAATGGATAAAAAAAAGCTCAGCTGGATATAAACCTACCTACAGAAAGAACAAAAGAGCCATATTTAATATGAAAATACTGATTCTAATTCTTATAGAAGAAAAACAATCTCTTGTGCCTAGCTCTGTGAAGGCTACTCATGTAGATCCAGAGCAAACTCCAGATTTATTAAATCACAAACCTGTTGCCCTGTTGAGTTAAAATACAGAGAGGTGGGAGTCAGGATTTTAACACCTGTTGATCATAAAGAAACCAGCAATGCTTGCCTGTGGGTGGCCATTACTGCATTAATAAAGTGATTTAAATGCGGGCACATTTATTCATTCACTAGTAATGAGTCCATCAGCAAAGATGCTACAGATTAACAAGGCAGTTAATAATGTCTATAAAAAATATAAAACCAAATAAAAGAAATTAATAAGGGCTCCATATAGAAGATGAGAAACAGAATATGAAAGAGATTAAAATAACCCCAGGATAGAAATAATACACAAGAAGCCAACCTTGTTCAATGGAAAACAAATTCTATCAAAAAGAGGTCATGATAAGACAAGGGAGCAGATCCAGGAGTAATGTTAGAAAATATTTGATTATTGAAAAGGTGATAGGTGCAGGGAATGGCTTCCCAGTCAAAGTGCTGCAAGCGAAACAGTAAGCGAATTCAAGAATGCATTAAAGATATGCATTTGATTGAAAGGAAATTGGAAATATATGGCATTTCCTCCATTGTTTCTAACCCAAACTGCAGGAAAAGACCCAGCATTAATATGTATGAAAAGACACACACCAGCATGACTCTCAGGTTAGGAAAGCCAATACCTTTCAGGAAGAGCTATCCTGCTGCTTGGGGTCCTACCTGTAGTCAGCCTATTCCTAGCTGAGTCTTGTACTTCTTAGTTCCTGTTTCCTGATTGATTCAGCAGGGATTAGCCCACAGCCAGCTTCAGCATGTATGCCTTGCTTCGGGGTTGTTTTCTATTGCTTCAGTTTGTCTTCTTGTCCAGCCATGCATTTGATTCCTGTTTTTGCCTTGCTGCATGATGGTTCAGGATTCCAGCATCATGTCAAGCTCTTTGTTCTCAGTAGTCCTTACTTGCCCTTTTGTGTTGGATGCACTTTTTGGAAGTACAGTGGCATTAAGACTTACCTTGAGCAATCCTGGCTCTTATCTTGACCTACTCTAGTATTTCATAGGGAAGAGCATTTGTGTGCAATAAATATGGTAAATGTCAGCAACATACCCCATGTTATCACACAAAAATTAGCAGAAACATGAAGCTTTGCAATTTATTATTTGCCGATAATAACACACACTCTAAGAGAGTGTGTACTATTTGCAATGAGGGCACCCATTGTGCATATGTGAACTCAAAAAAGTTATAGTGGAATTAGAAAAGGTCAGTGCATATTTTCTAGCAAAAAAGGTGCCGGTACTCAAATGGCAGGCCACCCTTCAGGGGTGGGAGTGATCACTGAGGGACCCACCTCACAATAGCCAGGCCCCCTGCAACCAGTAACAGAACATATGATAAGGCAGAATTGTTGTGTAGAGCCTGAGATCTTCCATTAAAACTTGGAGACCATGGGTCAATTTTAGCAGACAATGGAAAAGGTGCCGGTACTCAGTACCCCCAAGTACCCCCTCAAAAAAAGACCTGGAAAAGATGCAGAGAAGGGCGGCGAAAATGATAAAGGGGATGGCACGACTTCCCTATAAGGAAAGGCTAAAGTGGCTAGGGCTCTATAGCTTGGAGAGAAAAGGCGGTTGAGGGGAGATATGATAGAGGTCTATAAAATAATGAGTGCAGTTGAACGGGTAGACGTGAAGCATCTGTTTACGCTTTTCAAAAATGCTAGGACTAGGGGGCATGCGATAAAGCTACAAAGTAGTAAATTTAAAACTAATCGGAGAAAGTTTTTCTTCGCTCAATGTGTAATTAAACTCTGGAATTCGTTGCCAGAAAATGGGGTAAAGGAAGTTAGCTTAGCAGAGTTTAAAAAAGGTTTGGATGGCTTCCTAAATGAAAAGTCCATAGACCATTATTAAACTGGACTTGGGGAAAATCCGCTATTTCTGGGATAAGCAGTATAAAATGTTTTGTACTTTTTTTGAGATCTTGCTAGGTATATGTGACCTGGATTGGGCAGTGTTGGAAACAGGATGCTGGGCTTGATCGACCTTTGGTCTGTCCCAGTATGGCAATACTTATGTACTTAAGACCCTTTTACTAAGCTGCAGTAAAAGGGAGCCTGCGCTAGCATAAGTACGTATTTTTGATGCACGCTGAGGCCCCCTTTTACCGCAGCAGGTAAAAGTCTGTCTTTTTTTTTTCTCTCAACAAGAAATGGCCATGAGGTAAGTGAACCACTTACCACACAGCCATTTCAGGGGGGGAGCACTTATCGCCATAAATTGAGCTGGCGCTAAGGGTTCCCACACTAATCTGGCAGTAACCAGGCATCTGCACGATTACCGCTGGGATAAGCACCAGCACTACAAAAATAAACAATATTTTTGCAGTGCTGGAAATGGCACATGCTGGGGGTGGGAACTTCCGCTTGGGCTCCTGCAGTAGCCGGGCAGTAGTTCCGGATTGGCTCGCAGCAAGATCATTGCTGCGCGCCAACCCTTTAGTAAAAGGGCCTCTAAAACACTGAGGTGTTACCTTACAGAATAGTGCCTAAATGCAGTTAAGTGTGTAACTGCCATTTATTCCCATTTCCTGGACCTATACGTCTAGCTCCATCTCTACCTGTTTTCAAATCTATGCTGAAAACCCACCTTTTCACTGCTGCTTTTTAGCCCCCATTAATTCCCTCACCCGTAACTGTCTTGTCTGTCTGTATTATTTAGATTGTAAGCTCTTTTGAGCAGGGACTGTTTCTTTGTATCAGGTGTTTAGCGCTGCGTGCGTCTGGTAGCGCTATACAAATGTTAACAATAATAATAATAATTATTATTATTTTGGCGCTTTTTGTTTGAGAACTAGAAGTTACACGCCTATTTGACACCTACTTGTGGTGCACTATATAGAATTAGGAGGTATAAGCATAAAGAAATCTGTATCGACAGATCAAAGAAAATAATGGAAAAAAAGGACATGTTCCCACCTGTATCATTCAATCAAGCAAAGCTTACAATTTATCTTAAATTAACCCAGAGAGAAGAATATCTGAAACAATAAGTCAGGACTTAATTATGGGCTATTAGGTCTCTTATGAGCTATCCCAATTTAGACCTCGGCCCTAAATCACCACTTCGTCAATCATCTATTCTTCTCATAGGATAAACCTTTAAAGTCACAGTCCTTTAGGGCCCCTTTTACCAAGCTGTGGCAAAAGGGGGCTGGTGCTGCCGTTGGCACGTATTTTACATGTGTGCCGAGGCCTCCTTTTACCGCAGCTGGTAAAAAGGAAGTCTCGCTTTCCTACTGGAAATGGCCGTGTGGTAAGTAAAGCAATTGCCGCATGGCCATTTCAGGGGGAGCCTTACCATCACCCATTAAGGTGGCGGTAAGGGCTCCCGCATTAATGCGGCGGTAACCGGGCAGCGCATGGCACTCCCCAATTACCACCGAATACACTCTGGCAGGGGCGTAGCTAGACAGCAGATTTTGGGTGGGCCTAGTCAAGAAGTGGGTGGGCACCAAGTGTTCTTCCCCCTCCCCCCCCCCCAATGCACTGAGGCCAGTATCAGCAGCTTAGGAAGCTTAGACTACTGAAGTGGAAAGCAGTGTTTTCAGCACCATCAGGGGGAGGTCTTCAGCTGGCAAAGCTTGGGATCCCCACTAGCTAGTACTAAATATGTGCTGCTGTTGGGTGGGCCTGAGCCCTAAGTGGATGGGCCCTGGCCCACCCAGGCCCACCTGTGGCTACGCCACTGCACTCTGGCGCTACAAAAATAAAAAAAAATTTGTAACACCAGAAATGACAGCACGCTAGGGGTGGGAAGTACTGCCGGGCTGCTGCAGTAGCCCGGCGGTACTTCCTTTATAGCGAGCAGTAAGCTCGCGTTGGGCTTACCGCTCCTTAGTAAAAGGAGCCCTTAATGAGCAAAACACATCTAAAAATCATTATTTAGTGAACAAAAAAGTTAAGCAGCCATTAAAACATGCAGGCAGCCATTCAAGCATGCAAAATTTTGACTCTATGCAAACCACCAAAAGTTGTATTGGGCATTCCATCCAAGGGTTGTCTCAACAGCGTTTTGTAACACTTGCCTGCTTCTGGAGTCTCAAAACATTTAAAAAACCAGATCGCACAATATCCCCACTCACAAAAGAGAATAGCTCACACAGCATTCAGTGAGGGCAGAACGCACAATGTCCCCATTCACAAGGGAGCACAGCTCACATGGCATTCAGTAACAGCTATTGACTATATTGGTCAATAAAGGGTGTTATGGCAAATCCTACCCTTGGGTCTAACACAGCAGTGCAAAGCACTTGTATCATCAGAAGTACTGAAAAGAGCAAACCAAGCTCTGGAAGCATTCAGAATAGGAAGCTAACAAACTGCTGGCCTAGGAATCGCAGGACAAAGAGAGACGGTATAATGTAAGACACTGTGCTGTAAAAAGATTGCTTGCAGCAAGAGAAACTTCAGAAAAGCTTGTGGAGACCTGTAGCTGGATTTTGTGTTACTGTTTGGAATTTAGAATCCAATGTAGCGGCTTCGAGAGGCTGCCAGAATTTACTTTTTAGACTCTGGATAGGAGTAGGACGTTCTTTTGTTATCAAAAGGGCTTCTATACTAGTTTGTTACTGTTTTATACGGACTGAACTAAATGGTGCAGTTTTTTTAAATGTCAGATTGCATTGGACACACTTGGACTTTACATTATCACAACAATGTACATAAATAAAACACATTAAATAAAACAAAACTGCATCTGTAATAAAACAGTATTCTGTGCATCATTTTTTCCCCACTCATAGCAGGCTCAATGTGGCTTACATATTATATACAGGTACTTATTTGTACCTGGGACAATGGAGGATTAAGTGACTTGCCCAGAATCACAAGGAGCTGCCTGTGCCTGCAGTGGGAATTGAACCCACTTCCCCAGGACCAAAGTCCACCACTCTAACCACTAGGCCACTCCTCCATTCCATATTTAGAAGCTGTTATGATGGGAGCATTACCTTTTTAAATTAAAATCTTAGGGATAAATTATTAGTAACAATTACTGCAATTACAAACATCAAGATGGCTCAGTGTGAAATAGTTTATAGTTTATGTCTTTATCTCCAAGTTCATCTTTGTATCTTTGTCAACATCTAGTGGCCTCATTGAGGAACTACAATATGATCTGAAATTATTTTCCCTGCATTGTCACATACTGCCTACTATAATAGAGAAAACTCTCACAATCCAGTGAAACAACAGGCCAAAGGTTGACAGGGGATGGAAACAGTGATGATAAAATCAGTAATATCTATGGAGCTCATTTTCAAAAGAGAAAAACGTCCAAAAACTGGTATAAATCTGCATTTGGATGTTTTTCCTCACAAAAATGTCCAAATTGGTATTTTCAAAACCAATTTTTAAATTTTTTTCTATGATTTATGTATTTATTTATGTATTTCATTTGTACCCCACAGTTTCCCAACAGTGTCAGGCTCAATGTGGCTTACAATGCACCACAGAGGCAGACGCCAATGCAGTAAAATGAAGCAAATACAGCAGAAAACCTACAAGAGATACTGGGGAAGAGTAGGAATGGATGGAAGGATAAGGGAAACTGTGAGGGAAGGGGGATGTGTCCAAATATCTCTAGATCGATGCACTTCCAGCAGTGGAGACACATGAAGAGGCATTGGGATAAGCACTTCCAAATAACATGGTCTTCAGAGATTTCCTGAAAATTAGATGATCTGTGATGGTTTTTATGGTCCTCGGCAAAGAATTCCAAAACTGAGTGCTAATGAAAGAGAAGGAGGTAGCATACGTGGACTTGTACTTGATGCCGTTGCAGTTAGGAAGATGAAGGGTAAGATATGAACGGGAGAGTCTGAATGTATTCTGAAGCAGCAGGATGATGAGATCTATCATATAGCCAGGTACTTCACCATATAGGATTTTGTGAACTAGAGAGCAGAGTTTAAAGGTGATACGTTCTTTGACAGGAAGCCAGTGTAGTTTATTTGAGGGGCGTGGCACTCTCAAACTTGGACTTTCCACAAACCAATCTGGCCGCTGTATTTTGGGCCGTCTGCAGTTTCTTAATTAGTTGCTGTTTACATCCAGCATACATTCTGTTGCAGTAATCCAGTAAAGATGTTTGTCAGAAGTGCGTTCAAATCACAAGGGGATTTGTAAAGGGTGGGATCTGGACATTCCTAACATTTGGACATTTTTCAGCCATAATGGAACAAAACAAAACCATCCAGGTCTAAAACTAAGATGCTTTGAGCTGGACCTTTTTTTTAATGAATAAAGTACAAAAAGGTGCCCTAAATGACCAGATGACCACTGGAGGGAATCAGGGAGGACCTCTCCTTGCTCCCCCAGTGGTCACTAACCCCCTCCCACCCCCCCCCCACCCCCAAAAAAAATGTGATTAAAAACATTACTTGCTAGCCTTAGATGTTATACTCAGGTCCATTAGAACATCATGCAGGTCCCTAGAGTAGTCTTGAGGTAGATGCAGTGCACTGCAGACAGGTGGATGCAGGCCCATACTTCCCCCACTACCTGTTACACTTGTGGAGGAAACTGCAAGCCCTCCAAAACTCATCAGAAACCCACTGTACCCACATATTAGGCTCCCCCTTCACCTGTAAGGACTATGGTAGTGGTGTACAGTTGGGGTAGTGGGTTTTAGGTGGGTTTCGGGGGGGGGGGGGCTCAGCAGACAAGATAAGGGAGTAATGGTGAGATGTGTACCTGGGGGCATTTTATCAAGTCCAACTCAGTGCCCCCCTAGGGTGCCCTATTGCTTTCCTAGGATGTCTGGGGGACCAGTTTACTAAAAATGCTGGCTCCTCCTACATCCCAATGGCTTGATTTTGTGTGTTTTGCATTTGGACATTTTTTTTTTCCGAAAATGGACCAAAAAACTAAATGTCCAAATCACAAACCTTGTTCAAAACAGTATTTTTGAAAAAAAAAAAAAGATAGATGTTTTTCTTTTTTGAAAATGACCTTCTTTCCTATTCAGATTTTGGATGTTGGACTTAGGCATCTTATCAAAAATGGCCCTCCACATCTCTCTTAGTTGTCTTGTATGATTGTTTCCCCTTTCCTATCAATGAATTGTAGTTCCTTTTCCTTTTTCAGCCTTCCTTATTGTTTTTTTCTTGGATTGTAAACTGCCCTGTTCTGCTTGCCAGTATTGTGCGTTACAGCAAGTGCAAGTAAATCATAAACCATAATAGTGTATCTTTTTGTGTCATGTTCAGAATTTTGTCTCTAAAAGCAATTTTCACCCTTACCTTGATGCTGGTTCAGGGTGGCCAACACAGTTCAGCTGAAGAGACCAATGTATAAAAGTACACTCACTTTGCAAAAGTGTGATTTGCGCAATAAAAAGGGAGAAAAAAATGACCATGAATGCACAAAAAAAATGGGAAAATGTAGTATTGATATGATTTTTTTTTATTTAGATTTTGCTTTTCAGTGGTGGCTTAAGCCTAGTCACTGCAACAATGGAATTAGCAGTAGTAAACTTTAGTGTCTAATCCACTATATGAACATCTAAGTTTATGTCAATTTAATGAGGTGCTTCAAAGGAAAACCATGCAAAGAAGTTCTGTGTTGTCAAATCTTGCAAAAATGGGCTCCAAAGAAGTGTAGTTCTTTTAAGGCCCCTGAGCCGGGGTTTCAAGCAGCAATGGCCTCTTCATGTTAAAGAAGTCTCTGGGCCCATGTCAGAGGCTCCCACCAGGAGTGACGGGAGGAGAGTTCAAGTCCCTAGAGAGCTACCAGGCCTTTTCGGACCCTCCTTTCATAGTTCTGGTGTAGTACTGAGGGTCAAGTAACACCATATTCACAGTGGCACTGCTGGGACAGGAGTGGGGATCGCATATACTTGGCTCTGGGCTAGGAGTGACCTTGAGAAGCATACTAATCCACCAGGGACTTGAAAACTCCTAGGGGACCTCTGACATGGGTTCAGCAGTCTCTTTGAGACACCCACGAAGTGGGCCATTACAAAAAATGTTTGTGTGTTCCCTTGGAAAGGAATGTGTGAGATTCCTAGCCACAGCAATGTGAAAAAAAAAATATTTCTCACACACTTTTCCTACAGATGCAGAGTAGCTAGGAACTTATTTAAATACATAAATAATTTTGCAGAAGAATGGAAGCTGACCAATGACAAATTTCATGGGTTAGTACATTGGTCCCTATCCTTTCTCTCTCAGCTTGCTTAATGTGCATTTTTTTCCCAATGTGATCAACATCAAATGCATCTGACTCTCTCCTCAGTCTACTCTGACCAATTGTTATGCCAGCCTTTGGTGCGGAGAAGGATTCTTTAAAAGTGGACTAACACGGCTACCACATCTCTCTACTCAAGAATGGAAGAGGAAAGAGGAAAAATGTGCTGGGGAAGCTTCGGCTGACAGCAAATGCAAAAACTTTACATAATGATGAGGTAAAGGGCCTTGAATTTGATATACTGCATTTGTGTGGTACAACCAGAGCACTTTACATTTATTATATGCAAATAATTTTCCTGTCCCAAGTGGGCTCACAATCTAAGTATTTTTACCTGGGGCAATGGAGGGTTAAGTGACTTACCCACAGCCAGAAAGAACTAACCCAGTTCCCCAGCTTCTCCACCCAACGCACTAACCATTAGGCTACCCCTCTACTGATGCTGTATATGTGGGTGTCAGAAAGAGTAAGACAGTGTGTGTTGTATTACTGTTTATATGAAAACATAACAAAAGCCATACTGTGTCAGACCAAGGCCCATCAAGCCTGTCTCTCATGGTGGCCAGTTGGGTCACAACTATCCTGTAGATCCTAAATAAGCTATGCCTTTCCCAAGAATACCAAGCTAATTTTTCTATTGAATTTTCCTCCAGGAACTTGTCCAAATCTCTTTAGAACTCAGTGGGTGGAGAACCAGGGGAGCCTAGTTCAAATAAATGTAACTTTGTGTAAGTCTATGTGCTTTGAAAATGAGCACCATAGTAACATAGTAGATGACGGCAGATAAAGACCTGTCTGGTTCATCCAGTCTTCCCAACAAGATAAACTCATTGTAAGAGATAATATATATGTAGACCTGTCCTTGCTTTGTCCTTGCTATTTTCAGGACACAGACCATAGAAGTGCGCCCAGCACTGGCTTTGCGTCCCAATTACCAGTGTTGCCACCCAATCTCCACTAAACGTCTGTGGATCCATTCCTTCTAAACAGGATTCCTTTGTGCTTATCCCACACATTTTTAATTCTGTTACCATTTTCATCTCTATCACCCCCTGCAGGAAGGTATTCCAAGTATCTACCACCCTCTCCGTGAAAAAATACTTCCTGACATTATACCTGAGTCTGCCCCCTCCCCCCCCTTTCAACCACGTCCTCTAGTTCTACCACCTTCCCATCTTCGGAAAAGGTTTGTTTGTGGATTAATAGCTTTCAAATATTTGAACATCTGTATCATATCACCACTGTTTCTCCTTTCCTCCAGGGTATACATATTCAGGTCAGTAAGAGGCGTATTTTCAAAGCACTTAGACTTACAAAGTTCGATAGTAACCTATGGAACTTTGTAAGTCTAAGTGCTTTGAAAATGAGTCTCTTCTCATTGGTGTCTGTTGCAGAGGCTGGAGGATTTTGTTGTAAGTGTCCAGGAAGTGTGTCATGGATGTGTCTACATGATTAGCACACACTAAAAATGCTAGCGCACCTTTGTTGGGTATCTAAAGTACTGGTAAATATAACTTTAAATCCAGGACAAAGATATGTATATATGCAATGCTATGGATTTACAGCCTGTCTCACTAACACAGACTGCTCAATAACTACCGTGGATTCTTTTGGATTCATAACAAGTAAATGAAACCTTTATTAGAGGAGCTAAATTCTACAATGATTAAGGTATATACAATGATTACACACAATAATGAGAAACAATCATAAACAATCATTACATCACTGGTCTCTACATCTAAGCAATGCAAAGAGTTATTAGACCAGGAAATGAAGCAATAATACAGGGTCATAACAGGGTCGCTGTTATGTACACATAATTTTTTAAGTGAATAAATATAAAACAGTTGGTATCCTCATCCATTCTCCTCACTTTTTTGTGTCAGCAATAATACACTATACATACAACATCACTGATCAGGAAGCTCAGGCTCTTATCTCATCAGCCGGGAGGTCCGTTGCGGCGAAAGCTCAGAGTCTCATTAACCAGGAACAAACCTTCTGCACGACACGTCTGCCCACATGAACCTCAGAGTTTCACTGCAAGGAGGGCCCCTTTTTATTTAGCTCTTAGCTCATGTCCAGAGATAAGGAAAGTTACAGAATCTTAGGTCTGTGGGAACGTGGTCACATGCTCTCCCAAGTCCAGGTGGCCAAGCTGGGCCTGGGAAACAAGTGCCATCCTCCCCTTTGCATACCAAATTAGTTAGAGCTGTGTCTTATCTTGTGCATTCCAACTTATTTTCACACAATCAAAGTTAAACAACCATTTTTAAACAGAATTACTTCTAATCAACAATACAGACCCCGAGTGCACTGGTCGGTCCAGACAGGGTTGAAAAATAATCTTTAAAAGTCACTTCCATTACAATATATAAGTAAAACATGATAAATTACTACACAAGAAAGATGCAAGCAATTTTTGGCTATGTGTTAAGAGATTTTGTTGGCTACCTTTTTCATGCGATAGCCTTGTAAATATATAGGGGCTGATATTCAAAGCAATTTAAATGGTCAACAAGGCTCCTGGCTGGTAAAATCACTTGTTCAGGACTATCCACTGATACTCAGCAGGCACTTAACTGGTTAGTGCCGCTAAATATCACCACTTACTGCTAAACTCAAAGCCAGCTCATCTATGGGCAGCCGGGTATGGAGTCAGCACTTATGTGGTTAAGTTCCGATATTAGCTAAGTTTAGTGATTAAGTTAGACCACATAAAAGTCAGTCCTATATTCATGTGATGTAGCTTATGCAGTTATATTCAATGCCAGGGGCCTGGCATTGAATACCTGAGAATAATGCCAACAGTGGCTAAAAAACACTCACCACTGCTAGCTGAATATCAACCCTATAGTTTCTTATGTAGAAATTAGATATCTGTCCTTCATCCCAGGTCAGTTATGACCTTTTTTTTTATTATTTGAAAAAGTTGGAGGTTTCCAACTTTTTCAGACCTCAGGCTGGGTGGGTGATGGTTAGAAAATTCAGGTGTCTAATTTTAAGCCTTTTTTTTATTATTTACCTTTATAGATGCTTACTTTTACTTTTCCCCCTCTCCCCCCCCCCCACCCTTGATTGTGTTCTAATGTAAGAGAGGTTATTTGTTTAATGTTTCATTTCTTTCATTTCTTCTTTATGTAACTTTTACTTTTGTTACCCTCTTTTGTTTCTGGCACTAGTGGAAGCTTGTATAATTTTATAAAATCTTGTAAACACATTTTAAAAATACCTCTAAACAGATTACATTTGCTCATACAGCAAGCAATTCTTCTGATGAAGACAAGAGTGGGCTGGGTGACTCAAGAGTTTCAAGATACAGTTTGGTCAACTTATTTTTATTAACTAGGATGTGCCAAATCAAAATGTATGTCAAAAGATGTATCAAGGGAAAGCAGCATGTGGTGCAACTCAAGAAAGAAATCTTTGACAACCTCCATAGTGTCACAGCCCTGCCATGACCCCTGCCTTGCCCCTCCCCCAACGCATTCACCTCTCTGGTGCCTCTGTGGGACGGTGTCTTGCCTTCTTCCATCAGCTGCACGCCAGTCTCCTAGGGTGTGAATGCACATCACAGCCCTTTGTTTATAGGGCTAGCATGGGAAACCCTGCAGGCATGCCAGGAGTGACATCATGGGCCTGGGCGCATTTAAGGAAGGCTCAGGTCCTCTTCCTGTACCTTCACAACAAAGTCTCCTGCCTTGATGTGCCTTCCAGATCTCCTTGTGTGTTCCAGCCTTGCCTTGCCTTGATTCCAGTTCCTGCCTTGTCAAAATTCCAGCCTCGCCTTGCCATGACTCCAGTTCCTGCCTTGTCAAAATTCCAGCCTCGCCTTGCCATGACTCCAGTTCCTGCCTTGCCTGAGTTCCTGCCTTGTGAAGCTCCAGCTTTGCCTTGCCATGTCTCCAAGTTCCTGCCTTGTGAAGCTCCAGCTTTGCCTTGCCATGTCTCCAAGTTCCTGCCTTGTCTTACCGTTCCTGCCTTGTCAAGCTCCAGCTTTGCCTTGCTATGTCTCCAAGTTCCTGCCTTGACAATCTCCAGCCTTGTCTAGCCTTGTCTCCGAGTTTTTGCCTTGCCAAGCTCCAGCCTTGCCTTGCCTTGTCTCCAAGTTCTTGCCTTGACAAACTCCAATCTTGCTTTGTCTTGTCTTCAAATTCCTGACTTGCCAAGCTCCAGCTTTGCCTAGCCTTGTCTCCGAGTTCTTGCCTTGTCTCTCAGTTCCTGCCTGGCTAAGCTCCAACCTTGCCTTGCCTTGTCTCCGAATTCCTGCCTTTCCAATCTTCAGTCTTGCCTTGTCTCCAAGTTCCATTCTTTGTCCTGCCTGTTTTGTCCAGCCTTGTCTTGTCTGTTCCTAGCTCCTGCCTTGCCTTGTCTGGTTTCAGTTCTTGCCTTGTCCCCTTATTGTTGTTGTGCTGCTTTTCAGGAGAGAAGCTGTTTAAACCAGTAGGTGAAATTTTCTGACTATAAGACTGGGTTCGATCTCAAGCCCCTGAGGCAGCCCTTTGTGAGGGCAAAACATAGCCATATAGGGCTTTTAACTATTTACTTATTTATGGGTTTAGTGGTGAATAAATTGGACATATTTTTTGAAACATTATTTTCCTGCTGATTTGCTTCTTTTCGTATGCCTTGCCTAGTACTTTGCCTAGTGCTGTGACTAGCCCGACTGACTCGCCTGCTGTAGCCAATGTCCAGCAACGGTCCAAGGGCTCACCGTTCCCTGAGTCTGTGACACATGTACCCCCAGATTCTGTAAATGATTACTAAAGTTGTGCACGCAAATCTGCACGCGTAGCCGATTTGCACATGCTAATCAGTGCTTACAGTTGGTCGCTAATAAGCAATTATTGGCACTAATTAGGATTTATGCATGTGAGTTTCAAAGCGTATTCTGTAAAGTGGTGTGTGTAAATTCTAATGCATGGATCACAAAAGGGGACATGACTATGGGAGTGGCATAGGTGTTTCTGAAAATTATATCCACTGTTACAAAATATGTCTGATACGCACCTAAATAAGACATGGGCATTTACACCAGGTTTTAGTTGGTGTAAATGCCTGCAGCTAAAATTTGGTCACAGGACAACCGCTATGCATATTCTATAAACCGCACCTAACTTTAGTTGAGATTTATAGAATGGCTCTAAGTGCATTTTTTTCAGCTCTGATTCTTTTGGCACCATATATAGAATCTGGTCCGTAATGTGTTCAAGTTATTTAAGCATCATGAGAGGAAAGTTTGGTATTACAATGAATGTACCTTTCACTTCTTACAATGTCTTTGAAACTCAAGTAAGCCTATTTAAATTTATTTGCAAATGCAAGCTCACTGTTAGATTCTCCAAACAAGACATCTATTTGTAAAAAACAGTCTATTTGGTGCCCCACCCCCCAGGTCCTGTTGACTCAAATTCAGGCTTTTGAATGATTAATATTAGAAGCTATTGAAAGAAGCAACACCTGTGAAGGTGTTTAAAAAAATCTATCTAAAGGTGAACAAGTGGCATCTTGTTCTCCAGCAAAGGATTCATCCTCTGTTATAAAGCCCACCAATGATGATTTTGGGCACTGCTGTTTATGTGATCTAAGCCTGCAGTCAATTGAATGATACACAATATTATAATTTGTTATGATCTGATCTATCATCCAACCAAAGTCCACAAGATAAAATAGAGGAGATATTGAAGGAGGCTGTGATGACATGTAACATTATTACATCCAAAGAATGATATTTTGTTTCAAAAACATCCTACTGTACCAGTCATCTATTTTGTGCCAAAATTTCATACATCTTTGATGGCTCCTGCAGGTCGCCCATTTGTTTCGGGAATAAGCTTGGTATTAGAGCCACACTGTCATATATTTTTGGATCAGTATTTAAAAATGTGTGCCTAAGATTAAATCTTTATGTCAAAGATACTGCGAAGATGATATATATGTATTTTTTTTTTGTTTTCTTGCGATTGGGTCCCTCCTGAAGTGCTGTGGGGAAACTTTGGATATTTATTCTTTACACACCAGTGTACCTCGCTTGGACGATTTAAACTGATCCATTTTCATCTGAGTCAACAAGATTTATCATCGTCACAAATTTCTGGTTGTTTTAGCAAAAATTGCACTTTGTGAGAACTGATTTTCTTTCATCAACCAATTCTTTCTTCAAGTACAAGCCATTGCCGTGGGGGGCTACCACCATAGCACAGCTTTAATTTATTTCCAAGAAAAACAAATTCCTCAAATAAACACAGAACGCCCGAGTCACGTGGCTTCCTCCTCTCCGGCTTCAAGCTGCTCTGCACTTGCCTGAGCTGTGCATCCATAACCATGGCAACCAGAAAGCGCGTGTTCTGAGCAGCGAGCTTAAAGTGAGGCGCTGCAAGAATGTGGGACGCGAAATTCCACGCGGCAGAGGAAGCGGCCAGTGCCAGCGGGGAGCAGGAAGGAGGTTCCTTACAACGGAGAGGTGTGTGTGAGTCCAGCCAGGCTGGGAGCCGAATGGGGCCTCAGCTGTGCCTGTTTGAGTCGCGCTCCCTAGCGAGCCTCTGAGGAACAAGGCTCTTTCAGTTGTAGTTGCAAATAAATGTAAACAGGTGCAAATTCATGTCCTGCTGCGGGACGCCTGGCTCAAAGGGGAACCAACCATAGATCTGCACATATCATGACCAGAGTTGAATTCACACATAGTTTTGGACAGCTCTCTGGAAATGTTTTCGGCGTCTCGCAGCCATTCCCTCAATAACATAAGATGCAGTTATTTGATAAGAAACGGACCAATTCTTTAATAACAGAACTTCCAATGTACCCATTTCAAGGAGGGAGATTTTAGCTGTTGCTTTATGAGAGATATCCAGCACTGATTTTAGTGGGTAGAATCAGGAACTACAAATCCCACACTGTTTTGGGATGTAAATTTAAAATCAGGACTAGCCAAAATGTCTTCCTCTGGGTAACTCGGCAGCTCTAGAATTATCTACCATATATATTTTTATGTATAGTAACAGAACAAGGTAAAAACCAGATCGCAAGGATTTCTACACAGCACTGTATTATTATGTGCAGGTACTTTCTCTGTCCCTAGAGGGCTCACAAGCTAAGTTTTGTACCTGGGGCAATGGAGGGTTAGGTGACTTGCCCAAGGTCACAGGGAGCTGCAGTGGGAATTGAACTCAGGTTGCCAGGATCAAAGCCTGCTGCACTAACCATTAGGCCACTCCTCACTCTAATTTCCATTGAAAACCATTGGCAATTTGGTAGCTCTATAATTATCTACTATATATATATATAGTACTATGACTGTTGTGTCATTTCCCCATATTCTGATGCCCCTATAATCTCACTTCCTACAACAGCATTTCTGATTCCAGTATTGGTCATAATACCTTGAGATTTAACTAGAACAGCAGTGATCGTGGTCATCATCTCAAAAGTGAATCACTTCTTGGGCAACTGTGTGGGCAAAGAGGGCTCCAAGAGAAGGTGGCAACTGTCAACTATGTCTGCTATAAAACTTCATGTGTGGTGCAAAATGTATTTATTAGGATTTATATACCACCTTTTTGAAAAAATTCACTCAAGGCAGTGTACAGCAAGAATAAGTCAAATATAAGCAATAGACAATTACAGCAGTAAAAATATTCAAACAATACATGCTACATTACAATGCCAACACAATACACAATAGCATAGGGTGTAAGCAAAGATGGAGTAAGAAAATAAGGTACTAATTTAAAGAAAGTTGCAAATGAGGTCAGAAAGGTGTTTGAATATTATCTTAGCTAGGGTAGGAGTGGATAAACATGTCCTGCTATCGTATGTGCAGCCAGTGTCATTCCTTGTATGTGTGTGTGTGTGAATGAGTGAGAGAGACTAGCAAGATAGTTACTTCTTCCATTGAAGGCCTGTTTGAAGAGCCAAGCTTTCATCTGCTTCCTGAAGTAAAGAAGGTCTTGTGTTAAGCAAAGCCTTTCAGGGAATGCATTCTAGAGTGTGGGAGCTACTCTGGAGAAGGCTCGCTTGCGGGTATTGCATTGTGTGATGCCCTTTGAAGAGGGTATGGTTAGGGATACTCCTTGGGAGGATCTTAGTGACCTTGGAGGAGTATAGAGAACAATTCTGCTCTTCAAGTGCTATGTTCTGTTTCCTTTAAGGGCCTGGAAGATCAGACATAGATGGTGTAATGTGGTCATATTGTTTACAACCATCTATGAATCTTGCTGCAGCATTCTGAATCAGTTGGAGCTGGTGCAGATCCTTTGTAGTCAGACCAGTGTAGAGTGCATTACAGTAATCCAGTCTTGATGTTGTTTTGGTATGCACAAATGAGACAAGACTTGCCTTTTCAATGTAAGGAGAGAGGCAGCGTAGTTATTGCAAATGATAGAAGCAGTTCTTGATGGTTGCTTGGATTTGGAGGATCAGATAAAGTGTTGAATCGCGCTGTGTTCCAAGGTTCCTGACGTGTAATTTTGAGGGGGAGTTCATATTTCCCAACAGAGATTTTGATGTCAGGTATGTCCCCACTTGTGTTAGGGACCCATAGAAGCTCGATTTTACTTGGGTTCAGGCAAAGTCTGTTGTTTTTAGCCCATTCTTGAATTGATGTTAGACAGGTAGTTTATTCAGGGCTGTAAGTCAGGTTCAATGGGTATGAGTAGCTGCACGTCATCTTTGTAGATGTAAAACTGAATGTTCGTTGACTGAATCAGCTCGGCTAGTGGCTTGAAGTAGATATTGAACAGAGTAAGTGACAGTAACGATCCTTGTGGATTAGTCAGATCACAAGCCCAGTGCTCCCTTCTCTATGCTTCAGATGGCCCCTTTACCTGGATACATCAGTATTTTTATGGGTAAGTGATTTTTTAAATTGTCATGGTCCCCCCCCCCCCACTCCCTTCCTCTTAGTAGAGGCCCTCCCCACCTACCCATTTTTCTGGCTTTCTTGCATGCAGTGGCGTAGCTACGTGGGGCCTGAGGGGGCCTGGGCTCCCCGTAGATTCCAGTAAGGACCCCCCTCCCGGCAAACCCGCCCCTGCTGCCACCTACCTTCGGTTTTGCTGGCGGGGGACCCCAATCCCCGCCAGCCGACTCAGAAAAGTCTTCTTCCTTCAACAGTTGCATGCTGACGTCCTGCAGGACGTCAGCATGCAACTGTTGAAGGAAGAAGACTTTTCTGAGTCTGACTGCAGCAGAACGGTCAGAGAGGACGTCGGCTGGCGGGGATTGGGGTCCCCCGCCAGCAAAACCGAAGGTAGGCGGCGGCGGGGGAGGGTTCGCGGTGGGAGGGGGGTCGGCAGAGACGGGGGCGGCAATGGTGGCGGGGGGCGGCGGCGGGGGGGGGGGGGTCTAAAATGTGCCCCTCCCCTCAAGCTCTGGATCCCCCCTCCCACAGAAGTCTGGCTACGCCCCTGCTTGCATAGTTTATTAGTTCAACAGATATCTAATTCTTGTACCTTTAACCAATTAGATAAGTGATCAATTATCCGATCTTTTGAACCTTTAGTTCTACTGAATCAACAGGGGAATGAGAGGAAAGGCTGGTGGGGACTGGAGCCATGGTGATAAGTGAAACAAAGAAGCAATTGTCTCTGTAAAAAGACTGGAAGTGGTGCAAAGAAAAGCTGCAAAAATGGTATGGGATTTGCATTGCATAAGGGCATCAACACCTCCTTTCTTCTGCTGGTTATACTTCTCTCAATGCAGCCTAGCATTCTTCTGGCCACGGCCACTGCCTTGTCATATTGTTTTGTCACCTTGAGATCTTCAGTCACTGTAATCCCAAGGTCCTTCTCTTCAGCTGTACTTATCAATCTCTCTCCTATCTTGTATATCTCCTTTGGATTTCTGCATACCATGTGCATCATTCTGCACTTCTTGTCATTAAATATTAACTAAAAACTACAACTAGGGAAAATAAACTACCTGTGCTCAAATATAATACCCCTACCTCTCACAGGAAAATTTGCAATTTTAAATCTAATCCAAAGTAGAGGAGTGTGGTAGCCGTGTTAGTCCACTCTTAAGGTTATCAATAGAAATCAAACAAAATAAAACATGGAAAAGAAAATAAGATGATACCTTTTTTATTGGACATAACTTAATACATTTCTTGATTAGCTTTCGAAGGTTGCCCTTCTTCCTCAGATCGGAAATAAGCAAATGTGCTAGCTGACAGTGTATATAAGTGAAAACATTCAAGCATTACTATGACAGTCTGACAGGGTGGGAGGAGGGGGGTGGGTAGGAAGTATCACCCTCCCCTCACCTATCCACACCCACCCTATTAGAATATCAATGATATGCTTTGATGTCCCCATGCATACTTCCTACCCACCCCTCTCCTCCCACCCTGTCAGACTGTCATAGTAATGCTTGAATGTTTTCACTTATATACACTGTCAGCTAGCACATTTGCTTATTTCCGATCTGACGAAGAAGGGCAACCTTCGAAAGCTAATCAAGAAATGTATTAAGTTATGTCCAATAAAAAAGGTATCATCTTATTTTCTTTTCCATGTTTTATTTTGTTTGATTTCTATAGATTCTACATGGAATGTTGCTATTCCACTAGCAACATTCCATGTAGAAGTCAGCCCTTGTAGATCACCAATGTGGCCGCGCAGGCTTCTGCTTCTGTGAGTTACGTGCAGGACGTCAGACACACAGAAACAGAAGCCTGCGCAGCCTTCTACATGGAATGTTGCTAGTGGAATAGCAACATTCCATGTAGAATCTCCAATAGTAGCAACATTCCATGTAGAATCTCCAATGGTATCTATTTTACTGCCATAGTAATGCTTGAATGTTTTCACTTATATACACTGTCAGCTAGCACATTTGCTTATTTCCGATCTGAGGAAGAAGGGCAACCTTCGAAAGCTAATCAAGAAATGTATTAAGTTATGTCCAATAAAAAAGGTATCATCTTATTTTCTTTTCCATGTTTTATTTTGTTTGATTTCTATTGATAAATCTAATCCAAAAACTTAATAATCATATTTATCATAAGAATATCCAAACAATAAATGCTGTATGTAAAGATGTTAGGAAATGAAAGGATTATTTGTCCAAGTGTAAACATCATGCTAAACATTTATTACGAAAAAGACAAAATACTCAATAACATTCCCCACTGTTGGACCCCTCAAAAGCAATGATCAAGGAGACAGTGGATTGGATTTGATTAGAGCCATGTTTGTGAATGGCTCTTAATTTGTGGAGGAAATGCTGAGAATTACATTTTATTAACAGCTAAGTTTGTGATTTGGACTCAAGTTCTGAGGAATTTCGGAAGCAATGCAAGCAAGATCTTGACATTTGTTCAGCAATTCAGGATTCACTAGATATACACAACATTAGTGTTTTATGATATTACCATGATTTATTTTGTGGTTTGTGGATACTGGTGAAGATTCATCGCTGTCTGGAGTTGAACATTTGACTCGTGTGGGATCTTTGGTCTTAGATAAGTCAGACTTTTATTGAACTTTTTTTGATGTTTTCTTTTTTCGTTACAACTGGTTTCTATAATAGCGACAATAAAACCAGATTGCTGGGTGTGCATCCCTATCCATCAGGATATCCAGGATATCATACAGGCTAAATGAGATGCCCCAGATTCTCCTTTTAGGCTCGCGAGGTCAATGGTTTGTCTTTATCCTGTGCCAGATTCTGACAAGGCCCTTCTTAAACCCCCTCATAGTTGTCTCAGGGGTTACAAAGCGAAATACCCCTGTGGATGGGGTACCGCTCTTAAGGATGTTCAAGATAGGCGTATAGAAGCCCTTTTGAAGAGTAGTTTTGATGTCTCCACCTTGGTGAATCCGGCATTCATCTGTGGTTCCTTGGTTGCTAGGGCGTGTTTCCGTTGATCTGAGCGCGTTTTGGATAGAGCTTCGGATGATATAGCCTTAATAAATGCAGAAGTGGCAAAGATAGAGATGGGATCTGCCTTCCTGGAGACTCTTTGTATGATCTGTTCAGGGCTTCGTCTAAATCTATGGCTTTAACCCATTAGTGCCCATGTTCCCATATGTGGGAACAGATATGGGAACATTGGGCACTAATGGGTTAAGTATGGTGGCTAGATGCTGTGGCTGCAGGGTTGGGCTACAGATGCGGCTTCCAAGTCCAAGTTGAGCAAGTTCCCCTTTTGGGGTTGACACCCACCAGACAGGACTTAACAAAGATGTGGGTTTTCTAGCCCATTATGAACCATAAAATTGTACTGCTTTGTTTGTCACCCTCCTGTCTCCATGCATATCTCCCTGTCTCTCACCTATCCACCCCCATCCTGTTAGACTGCCACTGAAATGATTTGATGTTTCACGTATATATACTGTCATCTACCAACATTTGCTTATTTCCGATCTGACAAAGAAGGGCAACCTTCGAAAGCTAATCAAGAAATGTATTGTTATGTCCAATAAAAAAGGTATCATCTTATTTTCTTTTCCATGTTTTATTTTGTTTTATTTCTATTGATCTTCTTTTTCGGGAAGAGTTGGATGAGTTGGTTCGCAGTCTAGGACAAACGAAGGTGCCTCGGCTCCCTGAATGTTGGGTCATTCTTCACTGCCTGCTAGGGGGCAGGGGCGTGATTTTTGGTGATATAGGCCAGTGTCTCCAGCGCAGAGATTTCAATTTTTTTTTCAGAGGAATCGGTCCTTTCAGGGATCTTAATGAGGGGGCAGAGACTCAGGAGCTTCCTTCCAATCCCCCTCCTGTCCTGTGCAATGAAGGTTTCTGGGTCCAGCCTCTAATTCCTTTGGGAGCACAGATAACACAGTTTTATTGGAGGTGGGCCCAGATTACCTCAAATCAATGGGTACTAGAGGTTATTTGAGACAGGTACTCCTTAGAATTCACACGGCATCTTTCCAACGCCTTTTTGGAGTCTTCTTGTCGCTCCCGCATCAAGGCAAGCATGTTTCGGGATACGCTGCAAAGGCTTTTTGCTTTGCAGGTTGTTTATCCAGTTCCCTCTTCAGAAATCAGACAGGGTCGTTATTCCATTTACTTTGTTGTCCCGAAGAAGGAGGGATCTTTCCTTCCCATTCTGACTCTCAAGGCAGTCAATCAATCCCTCCAGGTTTCCTCTTTTCATATGTAGACTCTTCAGTCGGTCATAGTACCAGTCAGGTCTGGGGAGTTTTTGACTGCGCTGGATTTGATAGAAGCTTACTTTCATATTCCTATTTGGCCCCTTCGTGTTTTCTTTGGTTTGCATTTCTGGGCAGGAATTACCAGTTTCAGGCTCTTCATTTCGGTCTCGCTACTGCTCCTCACACTTTCACAAAAGTGATAGTGGTAGTAGCTGCGGGTCTTCGGAAGGAAGGCATTTTAGTTATCCCTATCTAGACAATTGGCTGATCAGAGCAAAGTCATATCAAGAGAGCCACCTAGTTCCTTCTCAGTCCCTCGACTATCTAGGAGTTTCCTCCAACACGGTTCGGGGCAGAGTGTTTCTTCCCCAGACCAGGATCTGAAAATTGCAGGCCCAGATTCAGGCTTTTCTTCAAACATCGGTTCTCTGTGCGAAAGATTATCTTCAGGTGCTGGGCTCGATGGTAGCTAAGAAATAGGAAGTGCCATGGCCCAGGATGCACATGAGGCCTGTTCAAAAGTCTCTTCTTTCTAGATGGTCACCGCAGAGAAATTCTCTAATGGCAAAATTGCCTTTGGCTTTGAGAACCCGGGAACGCAGCAGCCTATGTTGGTGGCTCTGGATATCCAATCTATCCAGGGGAATGCCTCTGGATCTGCTGCAGTGGATAATAGTCACGACGGATGCCAGTCTCCTAGGTTGGGGAGCTCACTGTCTTGGTCAATATGCTCAAGGTCTGTGGTCTCGCCAGGAGGCCTCCTACTCGATCAACCTCTTGGAAACCAGGGTGATTTGGTTGGCTTTGGAAGAGTTTTGCCCTCTACTCTTGGGCAAATCAGTGCGCATTCTGTCGGACAACACCACAGCAGTGACGTATGTCAATTGTCAAGGGGGAACGAAGAGTCATCTCTTGGAACAGGAAGCAATGCAACTCATAAGTTGGGCAGAGTGCCATCTGGTTGCTATCTCAGCATTGCATGTAGGAGGGACGGCGAATGTTCAGGTGAACTTTCTCAGCCGTCACACTCTGGAACCAGGAGAATGGGCCCTCGCAGCACAGGCGTTTCAAGCAGTCATGGATCGCTGGGAACAGCCAGTCATGGATCTATTCACCCCAAATCAAAAATCAAAAGTGCCTCAATACATCAATCGAAGGAGAGACCCTAAGGCAATCGAGGTGGATGCTGTTCTTCTGGCCTGGTCGTCAGGACTTCTGTATGCCTTTTCCCCTTGGTATCTCCTAGGCCATCTAATTCAAAGAATCAGAGCACACAAAGGTCTTGTAATCTTGATAGCTCCAGATTGGCCACGCAGGCCATGGTATGCCAATCTCATGTGCCTTCTAGCCGATGCTCCGCTCAGACTTCCAGATTCTCACAGACTGTTAGTTCAGGGACCGGAGGTTCATCCAGACCCAGCTCAATTTTGTCTTACGGCTTGGCCCTTGAGCAGGCTCTACTGACGAAGTGAGGTTTTTCCACTAATGTGACTGCCACGATGCTTCATTCACATCGTCGTTCTACTTCTCTAAATTATAACTTGGCGGGTGTTTGAGGCATGGTGTTCATATAGAGACATTTCTCCATTTCGTGCTTCAGTGCTAGAGATCTTGGATTTCTTGCAGCAGGGTTTTGATAAAAGCTTGGCACTCGCTTCTTTAAAAGCGCAAATAGTGGCACTTGCGTGTTTTTGAGGGCACATTCTGGGTAAGGCTTTGTCTAGCCGTCCAAATATTTCCCAGTTTCTTCGGGGTGCGAATCTTCTACGTTCACCTTCTAGGGTGATTTTTTTCCAGTTTGGGATTTTAACTTGGTCCTATTGGTTCTTACTAGGACACCTTTGAACCCTTGGCTTCCTGCTCTCTAAAGGATTTAACTCTTAAAACAGTCTTTCTAGCAGCCATTGCCTTGGCTAGGAGAGTTTTCTCTTTCTTGTTGTTCTCCTTTTTTGAAGCTTTCTAAGGAATGGGTCATTTTGCAATGGTTCAATGTCTTTGTATATTTTTTTCTTCAGAACATGATTCCCTCGTGTTCTCTTAAACTTTTGTGGCAGGTGTTATGATTGTTGTGGTTATCTGGGTCTTGCAGCATCTGAGTAAGGGGAGCTGACATTTCAGCCACAGCACGTAATGGATATATAACTCTTCCTCTCTATGATTCCCTAATGTGTCTGTACACACAAACCTTATTCTACCACAACATTACTGTATTCATACCGGAATTGGCAAACGCCTTTACGGTACTATGTAAGCCACATTGAGCCTGCAAATAGGTGGGAAAATGTGGGATACAAATGTAACAAAATAAAAATAAATAAAGGACTGCTTTATGGAGCAGCTGGTACAGGAGCTGATGAGAGAAGGAAAATTTCTAGACCTAGTCCTTAGTGGAGCGCATGATCTGGTGTGGGAGGTAATGGGGCTGGGGTTACTTGATAATAGTGATCATAATATGATCAGATTTGATATTAGCTTTGAAGTATACACAGTAAATCCAATACGTTAGTGTTTAACTTTCAAAAAGGAGATTATGATAAAATGAAAAGAACGGTGAAAAAAACTTAGAGCGGCTCTGAGGGTCAAAAATTTACATCAGGCATGGATGCTATTCAAAAACACCATCCTGGAAGCCCAGGCCAAATATATTCCACGTATTAAAAAAGGAGGACGGAAGACCAAACGACAGCCGGCATGGTTAAACAGTGAGGTGAAGGAAGCTATTAGAGCTAAAAGAAAATCCTTCAGAAAATGGAAGAAGGAACTGACCTGAAAATAATAAGAAACAGCATAAGGAATGTCAAGTCAAATGCAAAGTGCTGATAAGGAAGGCAAAGAGGGACTTTGAAAAAAAGATTGTCTTGGGGGCAAAAACACATGGTAAAAATGTTTTTAGGTATATTAAAAGCAGGAAGCTGGCAAAAGAATCAGTTGGACCGCTAGATGACCTAGGGGTAAAAGGGGCAATTGGGAAAGACAAAACCATAGCGGGGAAATTAAGTGAATTCTTTGCTTCAGTCTTCCCCGAGGAAGATTTGGAAGAGATGCTGGTGCCAGAAATGGTATTCAAAGCTGAGGAGTCGGAGAAACTGTATGAAATCTCTATACATTTGGAGGATGTAATGGGGCAGGTCTACAAATTGAAGAGTAGCAAATCTCCTGGACCACATGGTATTCATCCCAGAGTACTAATAGAACTGAAAAAAAAACTTGCAGAACTATTGTTAGTAATATGTAATCTATCCTTAAAATCGAGCATGATACCGGAAGATTGGAGGGTGGTCAATGTAACACCAATTTTTAAAAAAGGTTCCAGAAGAGATCCGGGAAATTATAGACTGGTGAGTCTGACGTCGGTGCCGGGCAAAATGGTAGAGACTATTATAAAGAACAAAATTACAGAGCATATTCAAAAGCATGAATTAATGAGACAAAGCCAACATGGGTTTAATGAAGTGAAATCTTGCCTTACCAATCTATTACATTTCTTTGAAGGGGTGAACAAATGTAGATAAAGGTGAGCCGGTTGATATTGTGTATCTGGATTTTCAGAAGTTGTTTGACAAAGTACCTCATGAAAGACTCCAGAGGAAATTGGAGAATCATGGGATAGAAGGTAGTGTTCTATTGTGGATTAAAAACTGGTTAAAAGATAGAAAAAAAGAGTAGGGTTAAATGGTCAGTATTCTCAATGGAGAAGGGTAGTTAGTGGGGTTCCCCAGGGGTCTGTGCTTGGACCACAGCTTTTTAACATATTTATAAATGACCTAGAGATGGGAATAACTAGTGAGGTGATTAAATTTGCTGATGACACAAAGCTATTCATCGTTAAATCGCGGGAGGATTGTGAAAAATTACAAGAGGACCTTACGAGACTGGGCGTCTAAATGGCAGATGATGTTTAATGTGAGCAAGTGCAAAGTGATGCATGTGGGAAAGAGGAATCCGAATTATAGCTACATCATGCAAGGTTCCACGTTAGGAGTCATGGACCAAGAAAGGGATCTAGGTATCGTCATTGATGATACGTTGAAACCTTCTGCTCAGTGTGCTGCTGCGGCTAAGAAAGCAAATAGAATGTTAGGTATTATTAGGAAAGGAATGGAAAACAAAAATGAAGATGTTATAATGCCTTTGTATCGCTCCATGGTGCGACCACACCTCGAATATTGTGTTCAGTTCTGGTCTCCGCATCTTAAAAAAAGATATAGTGGAATTAGAAAAGGTGCAGAGCAGGGGGATGAAAATGATAAAGGGGATGGGACGACTTCCCTATGAGGAAAGGCTAAAGTGGCTAGGGCTCTTCAGCTTGGAGAAAGGACTGCTGAGGGGAGATATGATAGAGATCTATAAAATAATGAGTGGAGTGCAATGGGCAGACGTGAAGCGTCTGTTTACACTTTCCAAAAATACTAGGACTAGGGGGCATGCGATGAAGCTACAAAGTAGTAAATTTAAAATGAATCAGAGAAAAGTTTTCTTCACTCAATGTGTAATTAAACTCTGGACTTTGTTGCCAGAGAATGTGGTAAAGGCGGTTAGCTTAGCAGAGTTTAAAAAAGGTTTGGATGGCTTCCTAAAGGAAAAGTCCATAGACCATTATTATATTGGACTTGGGGAAAATTCAGTATTTCTGGGATAAGCAGTATAAAATGTTTTGTACTTTTTTGGGATCTTGCCAGGTATTTGTGATCTGGATTGGCCACTGTTGGAAACAGGATGCTGGGCTTGATGGACCTTTCGTCTGTCCCAGTATGGCAATACTTATGTACTTATGTTTACAATATAACATGTTAAAGGTAGAAAAGCAGAAGAACTCCATCGATAAAGAATAGGGAGAGAACAGCAGGTAGTTAGATAAAGGCAAGTGCAGAGAGGATAGTATGCCTATTCTACCTGCTAGCATTGACTCCAACAGCCCAGCCAACCACACCATGAAAAATGGAATAAGAGCTTTCTCTAAGTGCTTCAGTTTTTAATGATACTGGCCCACTGCCACCCCCGCATGCAGGTGCAGTACAGGAAAAAAAAATGGTGAGACAAACTGAAGTGTGCAACCTCCACATGCTTCTGTGCTGCTTCTGTGTATGTGCTTGCAGTGGTAGCTGCCTAAAAAAGGAAAAATTTGACACTGTACAAAAAGCTGCAAAACTGGACTGTCCAGTCCAAAGCCAGGCAGTCCACTGTTGATGCTTCCTTTGCCGGCAGGTTCTTTCTGAGAAGCACTGCCGCACTTTATCTGAAGCCATGATAGTTAGCTTGTAGGGGGGGGGGGGGGGGTTGTCACCGAGGCTGGAGGAAGCTTCAACCCTTTTGACATAACTAACAGATATTGGCCCTGCCACCTGAAGAATCTCTTAGATTGTTGCTTAAGAGCATTGCTGGTGCTGTTGTGGCAGCTGTTTAGCAGGGCGAACAGAAGAGGCAAGCCACCTTGTGCATCACCCCATACCATGTATTTTAAGTGATGTACAGACATGTATTGTTATTTTTGCTTATTCTTTCTTTTATTGGGGATGATGTACTAAGCTGCACTGTCCATTAGCATGACAGTTTGCTTTTGATTTTCCCGTTCTGTCATGCCTGATGCAGTAAGGGTTAGCGTGGAAAAATCGGCAGTAAAACCATCATGCTAAAGGAGGCATGGTTGGCACATAGAATACATGCAAACAAGCTGAAATGGGAATTGTTCCTGATGTAAAGAAGTATGCTGAATTTTGGCACAGTGTTTTACTTTCCTTTTAGCTGTATCAGCTGTCAGTGCATGTTCATGAATTGGCTCATGTATTGACTCATGTACCAACAGGAAGGGTGACATTAAAAAAAATACAGTCTGGACTTCCAGGACTCCCTATCTCTTACCCCACAAATTTCTCTGGTGGCCCAGTGGGACCCAGCCCCCCTCCCCAGCCTTCTTTCAGTCTTATCTGGGCCAGGGCACCCCTGGACTTGGAAACCCTGAGTCTGGGAGGCCTTCGACCAAAGAGCCTCCATATTGCTGGACCCAGAGCTCTCTGGACCAATGATACGTGGTTTGGGGAAGTGCCAAGATGTGTCTTTCTTTCTGTCTGGATAGTGTCAGAAAGGTCTGTAATTTTCAGCGGCATTATCTGGATAATGCCACTGAAAATTGCTGACTGACCCAAGTTGGTACTACGTATCTGAGCCCTTAGTATACATGTGATCCATTGATTGTACAAATGATTTAATCAATCAGCAAGGACAATGATTTAATAGACACAAGATGGTCTTCCTTTCAGTTAGTAAGTGATTCACATCATTCTTTGTCCAACTGAAAAAACAATCTCACTTTATCTGAGCATTGACCATCACAGGATCCATATTATAGAATAGGGTAGTCCAAGTAATCTGTCAGGACATTGTGTCTTTTCACAGAAACAGACAACTATGTCCTGAAAGCCTGGAAGAGTCATCATGACCTGCTCAACTGACAAAGGAAGGCAGAGAAATGTTCACACGGCTAATTAAATGCTTTTAAAATTTTATTAGAAAAATAAGTCGTCTTTGCTTTGTCCATGAGCTATTTATATTCTTTCAATTCAGAATTATACTTAACCCTACTTCATGAGTTCAAGTCTTCACAGCTTGGGGGGGGGGGGGGGGGGATTTTTAGCAATTTCCCTAGAATACAGAACTAACTAACATGGTGCAATTTGGATGAGAGGCTGTAGGAATAGTTTTCTTCCAGGTAGAAACCAATGAATGTAAATCATCCCAGTCTTCAGGTTTGGGTAATCTGGTCCAGCAAGCAGCAAACTATGCAGGATATATTTTCCCAAGGATCACAAAGGTTTGGAGCAGTTAGATGATTTCAAAACACAAGCCAGCACTGGATGAGGACCTATATATTTAAACACATTTTAAGATCAATTTTGTATTTGTTCTGATTAACGGCTTTTGTAGAAATGTTTTTTTTAATGCTGATCACTGGATTTATGAAGTACTATAATGTTTTTGATGCACTCTTGAGAAGTTTTGAGTTTTTTTTCCTTCCAAAATATAGGCACTGGTTAATATATAGTGAAGATTTTGTTGTTTTCTCTATATTTGATGATAAAGACGCCACTAATTTGTTTCTTGCGTGTTTCCATTTATATATAGTTATCAGGAGCTCCACTGATCTTCTAGTTAGATTGGCAGCACTATATGCTTTAATATTTTGAATATTTTTTACTGCTGTAATTGTCTGTTGCTCATGTTTGATTTATTCTTATTGTGCACCGCCGTGAGTGAATTCCTTCAAAAAGGCAGTAAATAAATCCTAATAAATAATATGGAAGTTATTTTCTTCAGTTTATTTAACTACCACAAGAGCTAAGTTTGTACTACCACAAGGGCTATGTTTGTACTATCTACACAGCTCAGTTTTGTTTGTCCACCTTGCCAGAACTTATTAGCAATAGTCAGACAGACCACAGATATGTTGAATATTGCTAAGATGTACAGCTGATGTTCAGCTTCATAAGCTTTATGACTGATCCCACTTTAGCTTATTTCTTGAATAGGTTCAAAACATTCTATCAAGTAACAGAGAAAATGCAGCATGCAAACTAAAACATTTTTTGACAAATTGAACTTTTCAATTATTATAATAAATATTGCATATTTAGTGCTCTAATATTTATTTAATTAACAGGGAAACACTTTTTCTATATTGGCCCCTCTGAAAAAATTAAAGATCTGCCTGAAGAGAAGTTCATGATGCAGAGAAGTGAAAGGCACATTGAAAGCAAGCCTGCAGGTAATTACTGTGATGAGTGGAAAAAACAACCCATGCAAAGTGATGTTGTGGTAAGATAAAGTTCATGTGGCCCAGCCACACTAGGGAATCGTACAACGGAAGAGTTGTATTATGTCCATTACATTCTTTAGTTTTGTTATGTCCATTACGTTCTTTAGTTTTGTTGTGTTGCAGAGATCAGGCATTTATGTTGGATTGGTAGGGTATACCTTTTTAAACAGGTTAGTTTTTAGTGTTTTCCGGAGGTTTATGTGGTCGTTCCTAGTTTTCAAAACTTTTGGTAATGCGTTCCACAGTTGTGTGCTTATGTAGGAAAAACTGGACGCGTAAGTTGATTTGTATTTGAGTCCTTTGCAGCTTGGGTAGTGCAGATTTAGGTATGTTCGTGTTGATTCGGATGTGTTTCTAGTTGGTAGGTCGATCAAGTCTGTCATGTATCCCGGAGCTTGACCATAGATAATTTTATGAACCAGAGTGCAGATTTTGAAGGCAATGCGTTCTTTTATTAGGAGCCAGTGTAGTTTTTCGCGAAGGGGTTTTGCATTTTCAAATCGCGTTTTTCCGAATATAAGCCTAGCTGCCGTGTTTTGAGCGGTCTGAAGTTTCTTTAAGGTTTGTTCTTTGCATCCTGCATAAATTCCATTGCAGTAGTCTACATGGCTTAGTACCATTGATTGTATCAGGTTGCGAAATATTCCGCTCGGGAAGAATTGTTTCACGCGTTTGAGTTTCCACATTGAGTGGAACATTTTCTTTGTTGTGGATGTCACTTGGCTATCTAGTGTTAAGTTGCGGTCTATTGTAACGCCGAGGATTTTCAGGCTGTCTGAGATAGGGAGGGTGTAATCTGGGGTGTTGATAATTGTGGGGTTATCCGTGCTGTGTAGGGATGAGAGGATGAGACAGTGTGCTTTTTCTTTATTTAGTTTTAGTTGAAATGCATTTGCCCAAGAGTCCATGATGTTCAAGCTGATCTTGATTTCGTTGGTGATTTCTGTCAGTTTAGATTTGTAAGGAATGAATATTGTGACATCGTCTGCATAGATGAAAGGGTTAAGGCCTTGGTTGGATAAGGACTTGGCTAGTGGGGTCATCATTAGGTTGAAGAGGATCGGTGATAGCGGTGATCCTTGTGGTACTCCGCAGTCTGCTTTCCACGGTGATGATATGTTTGAGTTTGATTTTACTTGATATGTTCTTGTGGTTAGGAAACCCTTGATCCAGCAAGTACGTTTCCACTGATCCCAAACTTATCTAGTAATCTTATTAATATATTATGGTTTACCATGTCGAATGCACTAGACATGTCAAATTGGAGGAGGAGGATGTTTTTGCCTATTGCTATTTCCTGCTTGAATTTGGCTAGAAGAGTGAGTAGTACTGTTTCTGTGCTGTGGAGGGGGTGAAAACCTGACTGTGATTCATGTAATATTGATAATTTGTTTATATCTGTAAGTTGTTTGGCTACCTTGCTTTCCATCAGTTTGACTGACAAAGGAATGGATGCTACTGGATGGTAGTTAGTGATTTCATTTGGTTTTTTTTCTTGGTATCGGAGTGAGTAGGATATTGCCATTTTCCTTAGGGAAGAGACCTTGCTGAAGGATGTAGTTTAGGTGGGATGTGAGGTCTGCTATGAAGCAGTCAGGGGCGGATTTCATTAGGTAGTTGGGACAGGTATCTAGTTTACAGTGAGTGTTGGAGAACTTGCTGATTGCCTGTGCAACTGCATCGACGGTAAGGAAGGTGAATTTTAACCAGGTTCGGTCAGCCGGGTATTCTCCAGTGGTTGGGTCCAACTCATTAAGGAAGATTTCGATGTCAGTATTGTCCTGAGGTAGCGTGTTGCATAGGTTTGCAATTTTTTCATTGAAATACTTAGCAAGTTTGTCTGCAGATGGGATGTCTGTATTCGATGTAGTGACCAAGTTTGTTCATGAGTTGGTACAATTTCTTCGTGTCTTTGTAATCTGTATGATCTTTTGGTCTGTCATTGCGTATTTGCATTTTCTTTGTGATTGTTTCCATGTGTTGAATGTGTGTTCATTGTGTGTTTGTCTTTTGTTTTTCTCCATGCTCATTTGAGTTTCCTGGATTGTGTTTTCAGCTTTTTCAGTTCATCATTGAACCATGGTATCGAGTTATGCTTATGTGACGTTCTTGTTCATAAGTGTGCTATTTCATCTAGTATGCTTTTGCATCTTTTATCCCATTCCACGAGTCTGTGCTGTCCATTCATTGTTGTATATCTGTTGCCAGAATGTTTTCGTATTTACTTGACCTCTTGTGCTCTGGGATGTGTGTTCTTGTATATGGTGTAATCCCTTCTTCCGCCAATGTAGGGATAAGTTTAATTTGTAGTGATAAGACCAGGGTGTTTCTGTCCAGTTAATATCGGTTATTATTAGGTTCTGGTCTGTTGACAGTTTGTGTGAGATAAGATCAAGTGCGTGCCCTTTGGCGTGGGTTGCTTCCATTTGTGGCCATTTGAGATCCCATAGATGGAGGAATTCCTTACATTCTCGTGCGTTGATTGAGTTTGGGTCTTCTAGGTGAAGGTTGATGTCTCCTAATACTAGTACATTGGAGTTGGTTACACGTGTTTGAAATTAAGTCCATGAAGTTAGTCTGTCCTTCGTTCCAATTACCTGGAGGTCTGTAAAACATGACACAATTCAAGTGATCACGTAGGGTTTTGTTGTGGATTCTGATTGAGGCAATTTCAAGTTGAGGTGTCATGGACTCGGCAGTGGTTTCTGTGGAAAAGTGGGATCGATAGATTAGTGCTATGCCTCTGCCTCTCTTTTCCTTTCTGGTCCAGTGTGTGATTTTGTATCCTGGAGGGCACAGGTCTAGGATTATGGGGTCCTTTTGGTCGTGGATCCAGGTTTCATTGATGAAGAGTAGGTCAAGGTCTTCTGCCATGATCCAGTCTGTTAGTATTGCTGTTTTGTTTACTGCAGATCTGGCGTTGATGTAGCCCACTTGGATTGTTTGGAATGGGTTTTCAGAGAAAGACGTCCCAAAAAGAGGCTTTGATAATACTGATTTGGACGTTTCTGTGAGATAAACGTCCAAATGCTGACTTATGTCACTTTTTGGATGTCTATCTCTTTCGAAAATGAGCCCGTTGATCTCTGATTGCTTCTTTTATTATTTGTTATGTTAAAGCTCAATACACATTATTCATATTTGGCCGAATAATATTTTTCATTATTCATATTTGGCAAAATAGTAAAATATGCTATTCGGTAAAGCTTTAAGAACATAAGAGTTGCCATACTGGGTCAGATCAAAGGTCCATCTAGCTCAGTATTCGGTTTCTAACAGTATCTAACCCAGGTCACAAGTACCTGGGATAATCTAAAAAAATAGCAAGGTTTTTACCCCCAGGGATAACCAGTAGTTTCTCTCAGGTCTACCTTTTGATCATGTCGCTCCACTTCTCCATCTCAAACACTAGTTGCCCCTTTCTGCCCTTCTCCAGTTCAAGATTTTAATTGTTGTTTTCAAGTCTGGCCCTCCCCCCTCCCCAGCTCCAGATTACCTATCTCACCTTCTCATTCCCTACACCCCTTCTCACTCACTCCATTCTACTACCTCTGATCTTCTGCAACTCCCTCTCTCTTGTGTTTTCTGTATGAACTCCACTCATGCCTCTGCCATCAGCTATGCTGGTCCCAAGCTCTGTTCACCTCTTGCTAGTATGTTAAGTTTAAAACCGTTTTAAAAACTCATCTTTTCAACTTTGCCTACCCTTCCCATCTTTAACTCTGTTCCTCTCTTTTCCTAGCAGTTATCTTTTTTTTATTTTATGTAAACTGCGGTGAAGCCATTTCTTGGCATACGTGGTATATCAAGCTTCTCTAAGCAAATTAATAATGGTTTATGGATTTATTTCTAGGAACTTGTGCAAACCTCTAAACTGGTTTTACAACATCCACTGGCAATTAGTTCCAGAGCTTAATTGTGCATTGAGTGAAAAGATATATTTTCTTATTTGTTTTAAATGTACCACTTACAGGGGCATTTTCGAAAGAGAAGGATGCCCATCTTCCGACACAAATCGAGAGATGGGCATCCTTCTCTCAGGGTCACCCAAATTGGCATAATCGAAAGCCGATTTTTTTTGCGCCCTCAACTACTTTCTGTTGCGGGGATGACCAAAGTTCACGGGGCCGTGTCGTCACCGTACCGAAGGCGGGCGTGATTAAGAGATGGGCATCCTCGGCTGATAATGGAAAAAAGAAGGGTGTCCCTGACAAGCATTTGGCCGACTTTACTTGGTCCATTTTTTTTTCACGACCAAGCCTCGAAAAGGTGCCTGAACTGACCAGATGACCACCGGAGGGAATCGGGGATGACCTTCCCTTACTCTGCCAGTGGTCACCAACCCCCTCCCACCCCCCCAAAAAAAATTTAAAAACATTTTTTGTCAGCCTCTATGCCAGGCTCAAATGTCATACCCAACTCCATCACAGCAGTATGCAGGTCCCTGGAGCAGTTTTTAGTGGGTGCAGTGCACTTCAGGCAGGCGGACCCAGCCCCCCCTACCTGTTACACTTGTGCTGGTAAATGTGAGCCCTTCAAAACCCACCTGAAACCCACTGTACCCACATGTAGGTGCCCCCCTTCACCCCTTAGGGCTATGGTAGTGGTGTACAGTTGTGGAGAGTGGGTTTGGGGGGGGTTTGGGGGCTCAGCACACAAGGTAAGGGAGCTGTGTACCTGGGAGCAATTTGAGAAGTCCATTTGCAGTGCCCCCTTGGGTGCCCGGTTGGTGTCCTGGCATGTCAGGGGGACCAGTGCAGTATGAATGCTGGCTCCTCCCTCGACCAAAGGGCTTGCATTTGGTCGTTTTTCAGATGGACGTCCACGGTTTCCATTATGGCCGAAAACCGGGGACGACCATCTCTAAGGTCGACCTAAATGTTGAGATTTGGGCGTCCCCGACTGTATTATCGAAACGAAAGATGGACGCCCATCTTGTTTCGATAATACGGGTTTCCCCGCCCCTTCGCCAGGATGTCCTTAGAGATGAGCATCCCCATTCGAAAATGCCCCTCTTAGTAACTTTATGTCATGTCCCTATGTCTTTGTAGTTTTTGAACCAGTAAAACAACTGATTTATGTTTCACCGTTCCAGTCCACTCAAGAATTTATAGTGGTATCTTATAATACCCCTTGTGGCTGATAGATCACAACATAATCATTGTTATTTAACTTTCATCAGCATCAGCAAAGCATTAGTCCCTACTTTACCATTGGAATGTGTTTCCAGTATATAGCTAAATTGTGTGGATCCTATGTGTCTCTCATCTTTGCAGTTCTGCTCCTTGGTTTTACCCTTTTACATACTTCAAAGTCCCAGAAACAAAAGGAAAATCCTTTGAGGAAATTTCTGCTGAATTCCATCGGAAGAGGCAGTCTTCACGCACACTCAAAACTGCAACTGAAATGGAATACCTTGGAAGTAGCACAGATGCCTAAACTGTCATGCAAGGCCAAGCTTACAGATAATATGTTGAAGAAAAGCAAACATATATACACACGTATACAGCAAAGAGGGTCTCATTTTACATGCATCCTAAGAAATGTTAAGATATAATGAACATGCTTTACGTCGCCAGACTTTTACTTCCAGTGTCACTGAAGTCCCAGGGAAATGCATCAGTGGTTGTACATCTACTTAGGGTTATAGCCCTCAGACTTTATGTTTAAATCATCTTTATTATTATAACAACAAGGTACCATCCTAAACAATCAAATTGCGATTCAAACATCTGTAAACTCCAAGCTACTCTTCCCCCCTCCGTCCCACCCTCTATAACTCCCTTCCCATAGTCCCTTCCCATAACCTCTCCCTCCCCATCAGCACCGGCGTCTGAATCACATATGTAAGGTGTACAGTCTAGTTTAGGATTCTACTTCGAGCTGCAGGTTGCACCCTCAGACTTTAAATCCAGGAAATACCACAAATACGCTGTAAGGAAAGGAAGGACGAAGGTGATGTTACATATTCAGGTAGTTCACAGGATTCTTCTGTAAATCTTGAGGGTTGCACTTAAAAGTTGGGGTTCCAGAATCCTGTATTCACCAGTATTAGTCACAGCAGAGGAGCAGAAGCAACAGCGATTACACCAAGAAAGAAGGAGCATTAAGAAACGAAATGTAGAAATCTCTTTGGTGCTTTTGTCTGACAAAGCGAATAGAATGTTGGGTATTATTAGGAAAGGTATGGAAAACAGGTGTGAGGATGTTATAATGCCGTTGTATCGCTCCATGGTGCGACCGCACCTTGAGTATTGTGTTCAATTCTGGTCGCCGCATCTCAAGAAAGATATAGTAGAATTGGAAAAGGTGCAGCGAAGGGCGACTAAAATGATAGCGGGGATGGGACGACTTCCCTATGAAGAAAGACTAAGGAGGCTAGGGCTATTCAGCTTGGAGAAGAGACGGCTGAGGGGAGACATGATAGAGGTATATAAAATAATGAGTGGAGTGGAACAGGTGGATGTGAAGCGTCTGTTCACGCTTTCCAAAAATACTAGGACTAGGGGGCATGCGATTTAACTACAGTGTAGTAAATTTAAAACAAATCGCAGAAAATGTTTCTTCACCCAACGTGTAATTAAACTCTGGAATTCATTGCCGGAAAATGTGGTGAAGGCGGTTAGCTTAGCAGAGTTTAAAAAGGGGTTGGACGGTTTCCTAAAGGACAAGTCCATAAACCGCTACTAAACGGACTTGGAAAAATCCAAAATCCCAGGAATAACATGTATAGAATGTTTGTACGTTTGGGAAGCTTGCCAGGTGCCCTTGGCCTGGATTGGCCGCTGTTGTGGACAAGATGCTGGGCTCGATGGACTCTTGGTCTTTTCCCAGTATGGCATTACTTATGTACTTATATAAACATTATCCTACCAAGAAAATGGAAAATTGTTAAGTGACTGACCCCAGGATTTGGCCACTTGTTTTGGCATTAAAAAAAAATATTATTGCAACAATAATTTTGGACTGGTGATGTGTAACTAGTTTATTATCAGAGATTCATGCTTGCATTGTGCTATTCCTTGCCTTCATAAATTAAATTAACCAGAGACTTATACGTCAGCCACTCTGTCAGAATGACCTGTTGAGCCACAACAATAGCCCTATTAACAAAGGATGTAAGTCCATTAGGAGTCGGACACCCCAACTTAAGCTGCCCAAAGTGAAGTGTGGGGTCACAGTTGATAACTTGTCCTCCACAAGTTAGATGTATAGCACACAATCTCTTTCCAAAATCTGAAAACTCCTTTACAGGACCAAAACATATGTCCTAATGTCGCACCACTGGCTCCACATTTCAAGCACGACCCCCAAGGAGAGAGTCCCCATGTAAAATGCTCTTCTCTGTTCCCAGTGAAGTGCCAATGTGGACCTGCGTCAAATCGAGAGGATATATGACTTAAGTTGTGCCACTGTTACTGCTATCTGTAAGTCTTGTTGCCACAATGACTCCAGTCTGGAGTAGTTCAGCTCTGGTATTGAGTCCCTGATGTGCCTGTGATGAAAAGAAAGAGGCACCTTCTGTTGCACTTCTAAAGAAAAACCAGATGAGAGTTCTACTTGGGCGTCTTCGGTCAATGACTCCCAAGGTAATGATGCCACATAATGCCACAATTGAGCATAGTGAAACTCGTCAGTATGCGGCAGTGCAAATTCCACCTGCAAATCTGAAAAGCTTTTTATGTGTCCTTCATCAGAGACCACTTGCAGTAAATATGTAATACCCTTTTTCTTCCATCTGTGAAAAACTGAGTATAATTGTCCCGGTGCAAATGCCACATTATCACAAATTGACAAATATGGTGTGACCCTTGGGGAGAAATGATTCAGATGGCATATCCATTTCCATACTGCTCTAGCAGACTGCGTAACCTGAGAGTGCTTTAACACATATGGTATGGACACACCTGTTGCATGTAAATAATTACTGAAATGGACCCCCGGAGATAATTGTAGTTCCAAGATAATATTAGTGTAATCTTGGGTTGCTCTAAACCAGTCATTAATATGTCTCATGCCACAGGCAATATTAAGAAAACGTATACTAAGTAACTCCAGCCCCCCCATATTCTACAGTAATATATAAAGTTGATATGGGGAGGCGTGCTCTTTTCCCTTTCCAAAGAAAACTCTGAATCAAGGAGTTACATTTTTTTCTCATCCTCCCATCTTAAGTATAAAGGTATGGTCTGAAAGACATAAAACAACAAGGCAGATGATCTGCAAATTCCAAGTTGGAAAGACAACAAAGCAGATCAGTAGAAGAAAACCATAAATTTATTGAACAAAAAACCAAAGATTCAAATCAGCCCGACACAGGCCGTGTTTCGCCCAGCAGGGCTGCGTCAGGGGCTACACAGTTTTCTTTTATTGTCAGGGTTAATGAGATATGTATACCGATGTAAAAAATGTACAGAGGTCTTCTAAAATGTAATTAAAAAACAGCCAAATAATCAAAAAAGTGATGACGTGCAATCCGTCAGATACACTAGCAACTCTGTAGTTGCTAGTGTCTGTCAATATATGCTAATTGCATGTTATTTTCAGGTGGGGGCATGCCATGAGCGGTGAATGGGTGTGGAAGCATTATCCAGCTAGTGCATTCTGATTAGTATTTGCGAACTGGATAACATAGACTTAATGTAGGATCACTTAGTGCCTCAGAAGTGGAAAACAGTAAGTGTTCCTTTGTTATTCTTTTGCAAATCCTGGAGCCAGTGTTTACAACTAAATGCAGGCGCTAGTGCAGAATGTCAGAGGCTCTAGCTTGGGAGACAAAGTGCGCACCAAAGATTAGCGCAAATAGCATGCTAATGTAGTCAAATGGATGTTAATGAGGTCATTTCCTATTTCCTACCGATACTCAGAGAACAGTGCACAAAACAAAGCCACCTTACCGCTGAAAAAATAACACCAGCTCGGAGCAGGCATTAGGTTGTTAGAATCATGAGAAATCCTCTCTTCATTCTTTAAATTCTGATGGTTTTTTATGTATTTTGGAAGCAGAAGGAAGCCTGTGCAAGCCCTAAAGTGCTGGTAGTGACGCAGGGGCGTAGCCACGTGACGGGCGGGCCTGGATGGGCCCAGGCCCAGCCACATTTGCTCCAGGCCCGCCCACCCTAACTAGCCCCAACCCAACAATATCCAAAACTCATTTTACTAACCGGACTGAAGTTGTGACTGCAGAAGCAGAGTAAAGCCGGCTCAGCCTTCCCCTTCTCTCTCAGCGTCCTGCTCTTGCGTAAACAGGAAACGAGGGCGGGACCAGAGCTGAGAGAGAAGGGGAATGCTGAGCCGGCTTTACTCTGCTTCTGCAGTCACGACTTCAGTCCGGTTAGTAAAATGAGTTTTGGATGTTGTTGGGTTGCATAGCAGTGTGGGAGACACAGTTAAAGAAGATTGTGTCCTAAGTGGTTTGGCATCACTATTGACATTGCAGCCATCTATGTGACTTATCAAGCTACGCTCCAGATTCTGTGGTTGTGGATATCTTTGGAACTTTTTCATCTTGGCACGTTGTGCGTGTTGGACTATCTTGAAGTGCGCAGTACCATCTCCCAGTTATGATAATTTGACTCCTTTGCCACTTATTCGGGTCGTGGCGAGCTCTAATCTGTTTATAGATGAGAAGCTTGGGATTGCTGCGTTTTTAAAATAGTGGCTGATGTATTTGAAATATGTCCACCCTGCTATATGCTGTGATTTTATATAATGTATTGAGGTGTGAATGAGACTGAGTGCAAGTGATAAGTTGATTTATTTTTAGTTTATTAATGATATATTAAACATTTAATAAAGATTCAAGTGTTTTGATGTGCTATTTACGGTTGCTTGTTAGTTTGTTGAGTTTTATGTGCAACTAATTGAATTGATTAGACCTTGCTAGAACTGTGTGTGTGTGTGTATATATGTATGTATATATATATATATATATATATATATATATATATATAGTGCCCACCCATATTAACTCTGGGCCCAGCCAAAATGTCAGGTCTGGCTAGGCCACTGGTAAGAGACCAATGTGTGCGAGTCAGAGCAAACCCAAAAGTAAAAGCACACATTGACGTCTTGTTTCCTGCATTTAAATATGTCTTCCAAGTTAAAACTAATGAATTAACTTCCGTAAGGCACTGAAGACACATCTCTTTAATATGACATACCATAAAGACTTATAATTGGAACTGTAATTCACCATCATTTACTTAACAATAGGATTACTCTCTTCCTATACCATATTGTTTAATTTTAATATGCAATCCATGTTCAATATGTGATCCCATTTGTATATTTTCCCTTTTTTATCCAACTGTTCATTTAGCATTCATGTTCTATCTATATTACCAATTGTATTTGTATTCTGAAATGACATAAGTCATGACAGAAAATTGTAAGCCACATTGAGCCTGCAAATAGGTGGGAAAATGTGGGATACAAATGCAACAAATAAATAAAAGAAAAAAAGAAATTTGAAATGCTTATATTTAAAGACACAAACAGATGCCAATGTATGGTTTCACTTTTGGGTTTGCCAGGCGCACGCGCACATGAGCTGAGCTTATCATGAAACACTTCTGTACATGTGCCAAGCACGTCCCCCTCCTTTTCTTTCGCTTTTACAGCATGCATATAAATTTAAATACCATTTCCTTTGAGCATTGGCAAGCTGGGTTTCTGCACTGTTAGCTTACCGCAGACGTTCTGAGCATTGGTCTACCTGTGTGCTAATGGAAAAATTAGCATGGGACCTGCAAAAAAGAAAAAAAAAGAAAATTCCTTAATATTCTGCTACGTAAAATGTAGGTTTAACATATGGGAAAGTCCCACGTTAAAAATGCACCAGGTCCATATTTGAGCACATTCTAGTGAAAAGGCCCCAAAGTTAGGAGCTTAAGAGGGATATTTTCAACATGACATCTAAGTCTGACTTTGGATATTTTGCACAAAATGTCCAAAATCCAAATAGGAAAGAAGATGATTTTTGAAAAAGAAAAATGTCATTTTTTTTTCTAGAAATACTGATTTGAACAAGGTTTTGTGATTTGGACATTTTGTGTTTTCAAAAAAACCCCCTGAATAAGTGCAAAAGAGATTCATGCCATGGGATCAGGCCCAGCCACTTTCCCTCCAGGCCCGCCCACCCAACATCCCCTCGCATGTCACTGCCTTTTGTCTGCCCTGAAATTCTTGTCCTCCCCACCGGCGCTGCCTCGGTCCCTGCAGCATTCTTTTCTTCGCTTGTTGTCGGCAGCGCTGCCATTCATTCACACAGGCAGCTCCGCTCCCCTTTGTCGCGTCCATCCGGCCCTCTCTGATGCACTTCCTGTTTACGTAGGGCCAGATGGACACGGCAGAGGGGAGCGGAGCTGCCTTTGTGAATGAATGGCAGCGCTGCCGGTGACGGGTGAAGAAATAAATGCTGCAGGGACCGAGGGTAGCATGCAGGGTTACAGCCCCACGCACATTTTTCATTTTGTTTTTTTTGCAGCCATGGTGGGACGCAGGGGTGGTGGAGAGAGAGGCAGGGAAGGGCAGAGCAGAGCATGGAAGCTCGTGATTCCTCAGGACCGTCACAGCAGTGGCCATGAGGAGAAGCTAGTGGTTGGACATCGATGTCCTTGCCCCTGCCCCGTGAGGGGGGGGGGGGTGGAGAGAGAGAGTGAGTGAGAGGTGGGGAATGGGCTGGAGAGAGTGAGTGAGAGGCGAGGTGGGGGACAAGAAATCCTGGATGGCTGTAGCAAGGAAGGGGGAGTGAGAGAGGAGATTCTAGATGGAAGGGAGAGACACTGGAGGGAATGAGGAAAGGAGAGACATTAAATGGAAGAAGATAGAGAGAGGGGAGGCAATGGCAGGGAGATAGAGGGGAGGAAAGGAGAGACATTGGATGGAAGAGGATGAACAAGAGTGATGGGAGAGAGGACAAGATGCTGGATGGAAGGGGGATGGGAGACACTGGAAGGAAAAGGGAACACAATAGAAAGGGAAGATGCTGGAGGGAAGGGGAGACACTGGATGGAAGGGGATGAATGAGGGAGATGGGAGATGCTGAAAAGGGGGAGAGGGGGAAGATGTTGGATGGAAGGGGAAAGGGGAGACACTGGATGGAAACAGCGGCGGAGAGAAGAATTTCAGGCACGCGGGCAACGCTGAACTCTACCGGATGGCCGTACCCGGAGCCACAGGAGAAAAGGCAGCGACAGCGAGGGATGTTGGGTTGGGGCAGGATCAGGAAGGCAGAACTAAGTGTTGGACGTGGGGGGAGGATGGGGGCTGGAGGGAAGGGATAGTGCTGCTGAACTTGTGGGAGGAAGGGGATTGGAGGGAAGGGAGAGAGCTGCTGGATGTGGGAGGAAGAGGAGGAGGTAATCTGAATGGAAGGGAGAGAGCTGATGGACATGGGAGGGAGAGGAGCAAGGGGAAGTAGAGGAGGAATGAGCTGGAGAGCTGCTAGACAATGGAAGAAGAGGAAGAAGGGACTGGAGGGAAGGGAGAGAGCTGCTGGACATGGGAGGAAGAGGAGGAGGGGATCTGGATGGAAGGGAAGAGAGCTGCTGGATATGGGAGGAGGAGGGGGAGGAGAACTGGAGGGAAGGGAGAGAACTGCTGCTACAGCACAAGGAGGGAGGGAAGGGAAACAGAGATACCAGACCAAGGAGATGAAGGAAAAGGGAACAAATACTAAACCTACAGCGTGAGGGAGGGAGGGTGGGGTGGGTGGGCAGGCAGGGAATCAAGCAACCAAACCAGATGCTGGAAAGGGGAGGGAGTGAGAGAGAGAGAAGCTGGATGAGTAGGGTCAGAGAGGGTAGAGATATATTGGCACTGGGGACGAAGAGAGGGGAGAAGCTGGACAGAGAAATATAGGGACACAGAGAAAGGGAGATACTAAACATGGAGGAAAATAGAAGTACAGAGATAGAAGAAGATGGATAGTGGACATGGAGAGAGAGTAGAAATATCAAATGGACATGATACCTTGGAGAGTGAGATAAGAGAAGACAGAAGGATGTAGAAACCAGAGCCTGGGACCAACATGACTTGAAAAATAAAATGAGCAGACAACAAAAGGTAGAAAAAAAGAATTTTATTTTTCTATTTTGTGACTAGAATATGTCAGATTTGAATGTACATCCAGCTAGATATGGCTGGGGCCCAAGGCAGAAATTTGGGAGGGGACACAAAAGCTTACTAACAGGCTGCACCTCCTTCCGTTCCAGCTGGCCTGGGGTTCTCTCTGGCTAGGGGGCCAAATGCAGTTGCCCTAGTTGTACCTCCCCTAACACTGTCTCTTGCATGTACTATCATATTTTGCACAGTATAGGAAAAAATGCATCTCTTTGTATTTCTCTGTGCTGTGCTAAATGCAAGGTCTGGCCTCTTGGGATTTTGATTTAATTTGTTTATGGTTTGTGGTCACTTATTCTGTATTTGGCATTTGTGTTCTGTGTATGTGACCAAAGTATTTTGTTAGCATCAATTTTCTAAGTAGTATTCTATAATACTTTGGCTTGTTCAGTTTTCTTGATGTATTGATATTTTAGGGCCCCACTGTAATATTTAGGGCATATTTTGGGGAAGCGTATGTGTGTTGGCGGACCATGGCTTAGTGGAGGATGAAGAGTGCACCCTCTTATATTTCCCCTAGCTCTCAATGTGGCCTGCAGCCACTGTGGCCAGCACTACTACTCCCATTGAAGTTATTGGGAGTGGGGTAGGTGTGCGTTAGGAGTAGGGGCATGGGCAGGGCATATCAGGTGGCCCACCCAAAAATTGCCTTCTGGCTACACCACTGCATGGGATGTAGGAGGAGCCAGCATTTTTAGTAGGCTGGCCCGCAAGACATTACAGGAGAGCAATGGTGCACCCTAGAGGACACTTGTGTACCTGGAAGCATTTTTATGAAGTGAACAAATCTCACCTTTTCTCCCTTATCTTGTCCCCTGAGCCTTCCAAAACTTACTACCCCTCACTGTACAGCTACAATAGCCCTTATGGGTGAAGGGGGCACCTATATGTGGGTACAGTAGGGTTTTGGTGACTTTGGGAGTAGTCAGAGTTTTCGCCACAAGTGTGACACGTAGAGGGAGATAGGGACCTGAGTCCTCCCACTCCATAATGCACTGCACCGACCACTACACTACTCCAGGGTTGGGGGTGGGAGCAAGAGCATGGTTTGGTCATGAGAATATTCCTGGGGGGGGGGGGGAGGGGAGAGCAGGGTATGAGCAGAGAGAGAACATGGCCTAGTCTAGAAGTGAATGCTGATCGACTGACATCATTCTTATTTCACCTGCCAATCAGTTTGATTGATGGTGAACCCTATATACTACTGGTAATGGTGGAACATCCAGGCAATATTGTTGGGCAGAGTTTTGAGACATGATTCCTGATGAATTTTATGATGTAGAGAGGTAGGATCTGGATATTGTCAGCATAAAGAAGGTAGTGAAAGCAGGGCAGGATGTTAAAACCAGTAAGTTATTATTGTCAGCATCTAATAACATAATGTTTAAGTAGGAGATTAAGAATACACCCAGGTCCCATCAAGCACTTCATCCCCTTCCTTTCCTATGCCTTTAAATGCTGTAAGTTTGCTTTGGGGGCTGAAGACTCTGGAGGGCTAACGGAGCCAGAGAACATGGGGAGTGATAGAGGGATGATGTAAAGTGGTGGCTAATGCCACCTTTTCTTGGACATTGGCCTAATAACTTGGGGGGGGGGGGGGGGGGGAGTGTGGAGGGATGTTAAACCACAGCGCTGACTGATTACAATACCTATTCTACTATATATTCTGATGCAGTTGCCACAATTGATGAAATTTGTTTCCTGTATGGGACCCAGGTAAGGCCAGGTTATGGTACATCTGTCAGGGCTGTCTTCACCTCTCCCAAACCTTTGGGCCTTAGGCACATGTCTACTTAGGCTCTGCCTTAATCCTGCTTTTACTGAGAACCGTAAGAAGAAATCAGAGCACCGAGGAAATGAATATAGAAAAGAAGAGTTTAAATGATAAAATATAATTCTTTTAAAACAAAAATGCAAATAAATTAAATTTGTATTTTAAAATCAATGTTTTAACAGTGGCTCTGGAAGACATTTGGAGCATTAAAAGAAATATTTCTGTGGGTCGTTTGAGGCCTGTGATACAGACTAAGAATAGCCTGCTTCCACAGCCTGAGTATTACTCAAGATATACAGGGATAAGAGGTAAGGGATGATTTAGTATATTGTTCTATTGGCAATTGATTCTGTTTAACTCTGCTAGTCAGACAAGGGAATGCCTGGAACTGTTCCTGATTGGCCTATCTGGGCTGAGCTGACGTCAGTCTGATCTACTTAAGCTTATCCTTCCCTATAACCCTTGCTTTGGCGTTACCCTTTGTTTATTGCTGAAGCCTTACCTTGCGCTGTTTGAGCTTTTGCTCTGTGTATTGTGGAGTTGTTTTCTCCTTCCTTGCTGTGTCTCTCTGTTGCTCTGTGTGCTTGCTGCTTCCAGCATGTGTCTGATCAGGGGCGTATCTGGACTCCGGCGGTAGGGGGGGCCAGAGCCAGAGGGAGGGGGCACATTTTAGCCCCCCCCCCCGCTGCCGAGCCCCCACCGCCGAGCCCCCACCGCCACCAATGACTCTCTCCACCCCCCTCCCGCCGCCAACCCTCCCCCGCTGCCGTTCTTACTTTTGCTGGCGGGGGACCCCAACCCCCGCCAGCCGAGGTCTGCTTCCACCTGCCGCAAAAACTTCTTCTTCAGCCGGCGGGGGACCCCAAACCCCCGCCAGCCGCCCCGCGGTGTTTAAAATTCATCTTCGGCCTCCGTGGCCGTGCTGCTGTGATAGGCGCTGTTGAAATCCACTTCGGAGTCTGACGTCGTTGTACGTTTTTACGGCAGCGGCAGGTGGAAGCAGACCTCGGCTGGCGGGGGTTGGGGTCCCCCGCCAGCAAAAGTAAGAATGGCAGCGGGGGAGGGTTGATGGCGGTAGGGGGGTCCAGGGCAAAATCTGCGGGGGCCCACGCCCCTGAGGCCCCACGCAGATACGCCCCTGTGTCTGATTACCCCTCTTCCCCCACCTGTGATTTCCTCAGTTTGACTCTGGTGCTTTGTGGTAAACTCGTTTATCAGGTTGGTTGTTTTGTTTCCCTTGGAGTTACCCTTTGTGCTGTGTTTGTATATTGTCTGTCTTTGGGGCAGACTCCGGGTTGTTTGTTTGTTCTTCCCTGTGTTTACCCTTGTCGGCAGTGTTCCTGCCTCTGGCAGCTGTGTGTTTAGAGCTTGGTTAACCCTTTGACTGCAGTATTTTGCCTGCCTCTGGCAGCTGAGTGTTTGGAGCAATCTTTCCCTTGTGACTTTATTAATTCCTTTTTGCTGTCACTACTCTCGCTATTACTGTGTACTGCCCTTTCTGTGCGGGGTGCGTCTCAGGCCCGGCTCTCTATTTTTGAGCCTTTCCCTCTCCTGTCTGCTGGGGGTCTCTGCTCTCTGTATCTAGGGTTACCATACATCCAGATTTACCAGGACATGTCTTCCTTTTGAGGACATGTCCAGGCGTCCGGACGGGTTTTGCCAGTCCGCCCGTTTGTCCGGATTTCTGGACAAGCGGGCGGGCCTATCCTAGCCTCCCCTCCCCTTACTTACTATCTACTGCCCTGGTGGTCTAGTGACCTCTTTGGGGCAGGAAAGAGCCCCCTCTTTCCTGCCCGGTGCGCTGCCTTGCCCTGCATTCTGTTGCTGTGATGGTCTCGGGATTCAAAATGGCCACCGAGAGTTGAAGGGGAGGTGACGGGGGGCAGGGGAGGGGAATATGTGACAGGGGGCGGGGTGGGGATACGAAAGGGGCATGGGCGGGGCAGGGGGCAGGACATGTGTCCTCTTTTTCAGAGGACAAAATATGGTAACCCTATCTGTATCCATATTTCTCAGTCCCTCATTTCCTTTGCTTGCTGTGAGGTACAGCCTAAGGTGTTTCCTATAGGTACCTCTCTTAGTTCATTTTTCCCTTGTGTCCTTAGCGAGCACTTAGTGTGTTGGTGCTCTAGTCCCCATGGGGACCCCTTGTTTTTTTCTTTCTCCCTTCCCTGGGTTTGAGTCAGTTCCAGTTAGGCCGTGAAGCCTGTATGACTGTATTCTGAGCAAGTGGGTTCCCGTTAGGCCGTGAGGGTACAGGTGACAGGTCTATCGTACCGGAGATCTGCACAGAGGTAGGTTTGTCAAGAGTGATGGGATGGGATGGGAAGGAGGAGTAGGGAAAGTCGGGAGTGGAGGAGTGGGATTCAGGAGGTGCGGGGGTATGGGTGTATAACCAATGGCAATGCCACAGGTTAAAAGTTTGTTGGAGAACCCTGAATCATATGGAGGCGGAGTCCCCTCATATGGAGGTAGAGCTATAGGTGCGGTGGGATCCAAAGGTGGATGTGCCAGGTTTGGGGAGGTGAGCAGAGATTTGGAATTGCCTTCTTGCTCTCCAATAAGGATAAAATTTTTTATTGCATTAAGATGTTTATCTCTGGACTTCCCTGTTTTATGGGAATCATTGTAAGCAATTAAGCCATGTAATTTGGCAGGTTCAAAAGAACCGGACACGAGCCAATCAAGGGTCTTGTAATCCGTTGGATTGGTTGTGAGCCCTTGGGCCCTGGCCGAGGCCAAGGGGAGACCGACCCACCACCACACACTCCAGCTACCCAATACCCCTAAGCTACCCCTCCCCACAGTCCCTCAGGAAGAAGGGAAATAGGCATACAGGTGGGCCTCGCGGCCGAACCGGAACCCACGCACACAGAGCCACTCGTGCGAGCCTCACGGCTGAACTGGAACCCAATCACACACAGGGAGGGGTGAAAGAACCCAGAGGGTCCCCCGGGCCCCAAGATGCCAGGCACGTGCTGAACACCAGCAATAGGGCAGAGGGAGAAACAAAAGACCAGAGCGGGCCACACCCACCCAGGGGACTAGCGCAGGACAGGGGAACTAACACAGCAACCCCCCCCCCCCCCCCCACCAGGGTAGGAAGCCCCAGGCAGAAGCCAGAGGAACCAGACACAAAAGGAAGGCAGAAAGCCTTTGCCTCAAACCCACTGTAGACAGAGGCAAACAGAACACAAAGGGTTAAGCTTGTAGAGCCAGCAGAGAGAGAGTTCCATAAATCAACAAACAATCAGAGAGAACGCTTCCCTTCCCGGAGAGGGAGCAGGGCTGATAGAACAAACACACTGGCAGAGGCAGGAACACCATATACACAGTACACAAAGGGTTAAAATCACTGAGCCAGCAGGCCGGGACACTGAGAAGAGAAATCCTTAAAACAAACAAACAAACAAACAAAGGAGATAACGCTCTCACTCAGCCCAGAGCCCTGGAGGCTGAGCAATGCCCAGCCCCCACTAAACAAAGGAGCAGCTGACCCTGATTACAGAGCTACCCACACACACAGAGCAGCAGCTAACCCAGAGGGAAGGAAAAGAATACTCTAACAACACAGATCCCTGTCAGAAGGGAACCTAGAGCACGTTCTGAGAGAAAACTATCAGCCTTTCCAGTTACCACCAAGCGTAAGTAACGCAAAAGCAGAGAAACTCTTCAGCTGCAGGCTAAAGTACTATCCCCTGACGTCAGCACAACCCCTGGCAGCCAAACAGAACAGACGTCCTCCCCCCTCCCCCTCAGCCAAACCGGCAGAATCATAACAGGTCTTATCATTGGCATTCCAAGTTTTAAACCATTTCTCACAGATACGGGTGAGGGCCTTTTTTTCATTCTGGAAGAACTTTAGAACAGTATCTAGGGGCGTGGCCATGATCAGAAAAGTGTATGGCACAAAGGGTGGCACAAATGGTGTTATGTAATTATGTGCTTAACTATATTACAGTGTGAAAGGAGTCTAACAGACTAACTAGTACTAAATGAAGTACAACAAGGCTGGCACTATACCTAAATCTGCATTTAAAATTGAGCCAGAAAATAAAGTGAATTATATACTTACCACTCTTCAGAACCTCCATATGAGGGAGTGGAGGAGTGGCCTAGTGGTTAGGGTGGTGGACTTTGGTCCTGGGGAACTGAGGAACTGAGTTCGATTCCCGGCACAGGCAGCTCCTTGTGACTCTGGGCAAGTCACTTAACCCTCCATTGCTCCATGTAAGCCGCATTGAGCCTGCCATGAGTGGGAAAGCGCGGGGTACAAATGTAACAAAAATAAAAATAAATAACTCTCCACTTTTCAGGGATACTTCATAAAAGGGAGCTATTCGGATACCCTACGTTTACCCAGGCGACCTGCGAATGCGTCTAAGTAAGAAGAGTGGGTTGCCCACGGTAATTCGCAGAGCCACTATTTAAGCTCACCAGGACAAGATACGGTAATATCTATACTTAACAGTCAAGGGACTTAGCAAACCCCGCGTTCTAAACCTGATACATTAATTAATGCATCCACTAATTAACTCTCCCTCAGGAGCCATTACAAGAAACTTAAGACAGGGCCGCTCAAAAATACCCTTACCACACACAGTTTGGTCAACTTCAAACCTAGGACAGGTAGTAATAAAAAAAAATATAGGGGTAATTTAGGTCTAAATATGGAAACAAAAAATACAGATAATCTGGGGGACAATTTGGATAGTACCCCGTATAGAGGCACTCACAAAGGGAAGTAGGGCCGTAACACTCCTCTAGAAAGAGGGACAACTGGACCCTAAAAACCACTGCTTTGTATAAGGACAGTAGGTTCCCAATACTCGTATGCAAAGGGAAGTAGACCCGCAACACTCCTCTCTCACTTTTTTTTAAAAAGGGAAACCGGATCTACATGGGACTGCAACTCTCCACGTTAAGTGGGTAACCAGCCCCAAACCCTCCTTTGCAGAGAGCACCAGGATCTACCTAAGACTGCCACACTCCACTTATCTGCGGTAGGAAACCAGTCTCAAACTCTCATATACAAAATGTATAAACCTAAAAAAACACCTTAGTAGAGGTTAAGTAGGCAGTCAACACTCCCTCTTTGAGGGGAAACAGCACCCATAGGAACCAAGTTTTCAAAATGATTGGGGGTGCTGAATTTTTTTTTTTACAGGCAGTGCGTCTCCCCCCCCCCCCCCCCCCCCCCCCCCATCTTAAAATTCTGTCTACTGCAGTCTTCATCTGGGCAGTGGCAGTGACACTTATAGGCTGCCTGCAACCTGCACCAGGACTTCTTCCCTGAACAGTCCCACCCCTCAGTCCCCCTGTACTCTGCAAATATAAAGAGATGCAAATTTCAAAAACTGACATATTTCAATTACTATACTATAGGTTAACAAATACAAATAAAACAAAAAATGGAAAATATGGTATCATTTTAGTGGACTAAATACATTTTTCAATTAGCTTTCAAAGGCCAAAACCTCTTTCCTCAGGTTGGGACAGTATACTGCTGTTATGGTATGATGTTCTGACACAAGAAAGGAGGGTTTGGTCTCCAAACATTAGTCAAAAATGTATTAGTCCAGTAAAGATATCACCTTACTTCCATTTTCTGTATTTATTAACACAGCTACCACACTACTTTATCCTAAACTAAAAATAAAATTCATTTTTTCCTACCTTTGTGGTCTGGCTGTTTACTGTTTCTAATTGTGTTGGTCCCAGTCTCTTGTTTCTTCTTTCCTCGATCTTTAACTTCCCCCCTTTCCATCCAGCGTCTACCCCCTCTCTCCCACCTTTCCTTCCAGCATCTGCCCCCTCTCTCTCTCCTTTCCATCCAGCGTCTGCCCCCTCTCTTCCCTCTTTCCATCCAGCGTCTATTTTCTCCATCCATGTGTAGTTTTTCTCCTCTTTTCCCTTTTCCTCATCTCTGTCAGTATGCATCTCCTTCCTCTTTCTTCACTCCCCTCCATCTATATGCAACTCCTTACTCTCTCTTCCCTCTCCTCCATCCATATCCACCATTTTTCCTCTCTCTCTGCCCCTCCATCCATGTTCATCTCACTCCCTCTCTTCCCTCCCCTCCATCCATATCCAGCATTTTTCCTCTCTCCCCTCCATCCATGTGCATCTCCTTCTGTCTTCCCTCCCCTCCATCCATGTTCAGCATTTCTCCTCTCTCCCCTCCATCCATGTGCATTTCCTCCTGTCCTCCTTTCCCTCCATCCATGTCCAGCATTTCTCCTCTCCCCTCCATGTGCATCTACTTCCTGCCTTTCCTCCACTCCATGTCCAGCATTTCTCCTCTCTCCCCTCCCCTCTGTCCATGTGCACCTCCTTCCTGTCTTTCCTCTCCTCCATGTCCAGCATTTCTCCTGCCCTCCCCTGCATCCATGCACAGCAACTTTCCTCTCTCCCCTGCCCTCTCCCCCCATCCATACCCAGTAATTCTCCTTTCTCCCCTGCCCTCCCATCCATACTACTACTACTACTTATCATTTCTATAGCACTACAAGGCATACGCAGCACTGTACACCATACACAAAAAGACAGTCCCTGCTCAAAGAGCTTACAATCCAGATGCATCCATCATTCTGTGTTCACTGCAGTGTGGCACAAGTGAAGAGTAACCATACCACACATTTATACAGAACCCTGTCTGATTTTGCAGGGCACTTTCTCCACATACCATGTTCCTAGACATAAAGCAGCACTGAGGTTCTGTGAGGAGCAATAAATTCTGTGCTTTTTATTCTACATTTCATTCTTTTCTCATTTGAGATTGTATTTCAAAGGAAACACTGTGCATATTTTACTATTTATGGATAGTTCCCTGGTGCAACCACCATTCTTCAAATTATGCTCAGAATACAATGTATAGTCTACTACACAAAGCTCAGGAGCAGGTGGTTCCAATAGTAAACGAATAAGGCTTAACATACCACTCCTATTAAAAGTGCAGCACAAAGACATTAACTCTGCCCAGATCCTTGTTAATGTCTGCCCAAACTTCTGAACAGGCTACCCCAGTGGCGTAGCTACAGGTGGGCCTGGGTGGGCTGTGGACCACCTAATTTGCACCCAGGCTCACCCAAAATTGTGGCTGTCTTGATGTGTGGCTGGTGGGAATCCTCAAACCCCACCAGCTAAAGATTTCCTCCTTGTTAGGCAGCCATTGCTCTGCCACACACCAGCCCCTCTGCACGTGCTCAGTTTTCACTAGGCGGAAGCACTGAGCATGTACGGAGTACTGGCAGCGGTGTCTTGCTTCTGCTGTTTGGAAGAGCACTGGCTGCCCGAGGAGGAGGAAATCATCAGCTGGTGCAGTTTGGGAATCCCCACCAGCTCAGGTATTTAATATTTTATGTTTGATGGTAGGGGGAGAGCAGAGTTGAGGGGGGGCCAGGAGGGGCTGAATTCCGTGCCCATCCATTTTCGGCTCAGGCCCACCCAAGATTGGCTGTCTGGCTACGCCCCTGGGCTACCCTTCTTTTCAAAATGCAAAGTGATTTTTCTACATTCTCTGGCTACAAGAACCATAAACTCTTCTTTAGCATTTCAATTAAAATTTTAAAACAGAACAAAAAATGTTTTTCTTGCCATTGCACAATCTCCTTTTGGTTTCTCATCAGTTATGTGTCACAGCAGTTTAAGATTCAAATGACATTTGATCTTTTTAAACATTTGTAACAGCAGCCAGAGATAAAACAGAACACCATTTAATTGGGAAAGACTCAGTGCTTGCAGTCTGTTTGAGGGGTGTAGGCAGGAGTTCAAGGAAAGTACAGCAATATGTAATGAAGACAAGGCAGGAGAAATTTATTATAAACTTTAAGACAAATAATATTCAAATCTGAGTTAATGTAAAACTCAAACAAGGAGACAGAGGTTTAGAACCATGGCCATTAACTGAAAAGAAAAACAATAACCCTAAACATGAGCCCTTAGGACACTTTAGTCTCACTTTCAAAGACACATTTTTTCACGAAATAAGAGGACGACACAGATTAAACTTTTTTCTACCTCCTGTTTAAAATCTATTACTTTGATTTACCTGACTGAACGGCAGTGAAAGCAGAGCAGAGCAGGCTCGCCTCTTCAGTCTTCTCCTTCCCTCTCTCAGTGTCCTGCCCTTGCGTAAACAGGAAATGAGGGCGGGACGCTGAGACAGGGAAGGAGGAGACTGAAGAGGCGAGCTTGCTCTGCTTTCACTGCCGTTCAGTCGGGTAAAATCAGTTTTAAGCGCTGGCTGAGCTGCAGGAAAGCAAGGAGGGCAGGTTTCAAAATATTGGGGATGCTCGAGCACCGACAGCACCCACAGAGTCGGCGCCTATGACAGCACGCACAAAAAGACTTCAACACTCCACCTGTGGTGGGATCCTGAACCTCTACAAAGGGGGGGGGGGGTGGTCTAACAAGGGGGGGGGGGGGATACTCTTAGTACAGAGCGGAAAGCAGGGCCGGTCTTAGCAAGTGCGGGGCCCTGTGCAGACCAATTTGGTGGGGCCCCATCCTAGCCCCGCCCCCACCCTAGCTCCACCCCATTGATAAGATTATTCCATTTTTAGAACATTTTTTTATTTATGAAATTTCAAATAAAGACAAATGAAGCTAAACGTGTATAAAAAAACTGATTTCCTATGAAGAGAGGCTGAGAAGGCTAGGGCTTTTCAGCTTGGAGAAGAGACGGCTGAGGGGAGATATGATAGAAGTGTATAAAATAATGAGTGGAATGGATCGGGTGGATGTGAAGCGACTGTTCACGCTATCCAAAAATACTAGGACTAGAGGGCATGAGTTGAAGCTACAGTGTGGTAAATTTAAAACGAATCGGAGAAAATTTTTCTTCACCCAACGTGTAATTAGACTCTGGAATTCGTTGCCGGAGAACGTGGTACGGGCGGTTAGCTTGACGGAGTTTAAAAAGGGGTTAGATAGATTCCTAAAGGACAAGTCCATAGACCGCTATTAAATGGACTTGGAAAAATTCCGCATTTTTAGGTATAACTTGTCTGGAATGTTTTTACGTTTGGGGAGCGTGCCAGGTGCCCTTGACCTGGATTGGCCACTGTCGGTGACAGGATGCTGGGCTAAATGGACCTTTGGTCTTTCCCAGTATGGCACTACTTATGTACTTAATAAGCACAGTGCTATCATGAAGCCTCCCCTCCCCAGAAATTATTCAGTTCAAGTCCACTACAATTAGAAGTTCCAATTCTCATAACAAAGGAGAATAAAGGAAAAATATTAAGAAAAGACCCAGTACTTTCAAATTCCCCTATTACAAGGGGTGCAAGGGAATAGGACACAAAAGGGAAACAGTGAACATGGAGAGGAAACTGGATACTGATACTGGACATAGAGGGATAGGGTAGGGAGAGATGCTGGAGGGAGGTGAAGAGGGGAGAGTCACTGGATGTGGAGAGTAGAAGGGAGATACCTGGGGAAGCAGTGGAGAAATTAAGTGACTAACAATAGGGGAAACACTGGGGAGGCAGGATGAGTGAGAGCGGAAGGATGAATGAAGTTAGGGGAGCACTGCAGCAAGGATGACTAAGGCTGACTAATGCAGGCTACTGGGGAGATGAGAGGCTTGGACATAAATATTGGGAAAGGATAACAGGATCTGGAGTGGGAGAGCACTAAGGGAGGAAGATGGATGGGGATGTGTGGCAGCACTAGTGAGAGAATGAATAATACTGGGAGGGTGGAGGGTGACTGAGGTGTAGTGTGGAGTACAGGTGAGAGTGAGACTTGGGGTGAACCCTGGGGAAGGATGAGGCATATGGGACGACTTAGGGGAGGATGAGTAAGGCTCAGAGGAAGAATTAATAAAATTAAGGTGCATTGAAGAAGGGAGGTAAAAGATGATTAAAAGGATATCTATGGGTAAAGGTGGGCAGGGACTGAAAGGGGAAGAAGCGGACTTCTGTGGCTCACTGTCACTGGAAGCAAGGGTCCCAGGCAAAACCTTTGACAAAATGGTGGACATAGCTGAAACATTTCAAACCACCACAGAGACAGACAGTACTTTTATTTAAAAAGGTTCTTCCTAATTTAGAAAAAAAGCTATCATCATACCTGGCTTGCTGCCTGCCTGCCTGGATTGGCACAACTGTTGTAGGCAGCCCTCCCCTGTCTGTTGCTTAGTTTGCTTGCCTCGCTCGGCTCCACGAGTCTGCATGGCCGCGCTCTTTCTCGCACCACAGTCAGTGACGATGGCTCACCACCTCGGACCAGGCTCCAGCTTTTCCCGCTCAGTGACTCCCGCCCTCGCGGAAACAGGAAATACCTCATCAGAAGGAGGGACATTGAGCGGGAAGTGAAAAGCTGGAGCCTGGAGGTGAGCCCGTTGCGCTGCAACTCTCTGTCGCCATTGGGGGCGGGGCCATCGCTGCCTCCTGGCTCGCTGCAAGCTTGCAAACTTACTGTCGCCGCCTTGCCAGGGTCCGGGGACTCGGGAGCTGACGGTGGGCTCAGCGGGCCCAAGCTGGGGGTGGGTGCCGCGCCGGTGGTGGTGGGATCATCATGAATGATGCGGACGGTCGTCTGAGGCGAGCGGAGGTCGGAGCGGAGGCACAGTTGAGGCGCACCGCGCGGGGCCCTATGCGACCGCCTTGGTCGCCTCTGCCTAAGACCGGCCCTGGCAGAAAGCACACAAAAAAACATAGAACAGAAAATTTTGAACATTACAACTAGGTGCTCTGTTTTCTGCATCGCACAGAATGCTCATTTTTATACTAATTAGTTTGTTTTAATACATTTGCACCTAGTTTTCTGCTGTTGCTCTCGCGAATGGTAAAAGAAGCTCTGAAACCCTTTGAGCATTAGGCGCAAAATAACATATACACAAAACCTGCTAAAACCGGTCAAAACAGAACATCACAAACTTTTGAACATCGGTACCTCCTAGTCCCTAAACCTTTCTGCATTTTTGTTATTGTTGTTTTAGACAGGCACAAAATGTCTGAATCAGGGGCGTATCTGGAATCCAGCGGTAGGGGGGGGCCAGAGCCAGAGAGGGGGGGGCACATTTTTGCCTCCCCCCCGCCACCCCCGCCTCTCCCCCCCCCTCTCCGCCGTCAACCCTCCCCCGCTGCTTACTTTTGCTGGCAGTCTTCATATTTCGTCTTCCTCCGACTCCTCCGTGGCCATGCTGCAAGGAAGTAACGCTGCAGTGCTGATTCGTTGAATCCAGTTCGGAGTCTGACGTCGCAGCATGTTGTACGCGCGTACAACGTGCTGCGACGTCAGACTCCGAACTGGATTCAAGAATTAGCACTGCAGTGTTACTTCCTTGCAGCATGGCCACGGAGGAAGACGAAATATGAAGACTTTGGGTCGGACCTCGGCTGGCGGGGGTTGGGGCCCCCCGCCAGCAAAAGTAAGCAGCGGGGGAGGGTTGACGGCGGGGAGGGGGGCCAGGGCGAAATCTGCGGGGGCCCAGGCCCCTGTGGCCCCATGCAGATACGCCCCTGGTCTGAATAGAGAATTTCTTTACACTAATAGCCATAAGGGGGTCTTTTACAAAGGCGTGGTAGTGTTTTTAGTGCGCGCTAATGATTAGCGTGCGCTAAATGCTAGAGACGCCCATAGGAATATATGGGCATCTCTAGCGTTTAACACACACTTATTTTTAGCACGAGCTAAAAATGCTAGCGTGCCTTTTGTAAAAGGGCCCCTAACAGCAGTATACTAAGCTATTACAGTGGAAAATGGCCAGATGCAGGAAAAACAGTGGGCAAACAGATAACTTTTGTTAAACAAACAGAAGCAAAGTTTTTTTTTTTTTTTGGGGGGGGGGGGGGGGAGTCCTCTTTTTTTTGTTTTTCACAGCAAGATAAATGCAGTCTTCTCCAAGGTGTGTGTTAATTCGGACGAGAAACTTCTGTGCTGTATTTTCCATTTCAATCCACAGTATCATCATGGTTTATAATGCTCTTAATAAAGTATTTTTCTGCTTCTAAATATCACATTTACAAGTCTTCCTGTTGTTGTTGTTTTAATTTAGCTCAAGCTGGTCTACCGAAGGATGTCAACCACTCGCAAAGTACCACAGGTATGGGATTTATAACTTACAAATTCATTTTATTCCATAAATATTAACTGGTGTTAAGTGAGCTTTAAAATATTCAGAGAAATAGACAGGAACAGCCACATATAGGAGTTCATTTTGGAACTGGACACACAAATGATGTGGCCGACATGTATCTAAAGTGGTGATTTGAGAAAGAGAATGTACCCTTTGTATACTTTCCCTTCTAAAATTGCTGCTTTCTAAATGCAATTATATATAGACACCTGTGTATTTCTGCTGGTTTATGCATTTTACAAGGCATATATGTAAATCTCAAACTCTGCCCGGCACCACCCCTACAAGGGCCTATTTTATACACACATAAAACTACAGCCTTATTTCAGAAGCTCTTACACGAGTAAGTACTGGTACTTAACATCTGCATATAGCATATATGTGTAAAATCCAATTTTAGAAAGCCAGGTATTACTTGTGTATGAACTAGCTACATTTACTTTGAAAGGAGGTCATTGATTGAGAGGACTATAGGAAGGGTGAGAGCTGGCCTGAAATCTACATGTGTATTCCCCTTCTCAGAAGGGGAATCCATGTGTGCCCTGACACCTTAACTTACATAAGTACATAAGTACATAAGTAGTGCCATACTGGGAAAGACCAAAGGTCCATCTAGCCCAGCATCCTGTCACCGACAGTGGCCAATCCAGGTCAAGGGCACCTGGCACGCTCCCCAAACGTAAAAACATTCCAGACAAGTTATACCTAAAAATGCGGAATTTTTCCAAGTCCATTTAATAGCGGTCTATGGACTTGTCCTTTAGGAATCTATCTAACCCCTTTTTAAACTCCGTCAAGCTAACCGCCCGTACCACGTTCTCCGGCAACGAATTCCAGAGTCTAATTACACGTTGGGTGAAGAAAAATTTTCTCCGATTTGTTTTAAATTTACCACACTGTAGCTTCAACTCATGCCCTCTAGTCCTAGTATTTTTGGATAGCGTGAACAGTCGCTTCACATCCACCCGATCCATTCCACTCATTATTTTATACACTTCTATCATATCTCCCCTCAGCCGTCTCTTCTCCAAGCTGAAAAGCCCTAGCCTTCTCAGCCTCTCTTCATAGGAAAGTCGTCCCATCCCCACTATCATTTTCGTCGCCCTTCGCTGTACCTTTTCCAATTCTACTATATCTTTTTGAGATACGGAGACCAGTACTGAACACAATACTCCAGGTGCGGTCGCACCATGGAGCGATACAACGGCATTATAACATCCGCACACCTGGACTCCATACCCTTCCTAATAACACCCAACATTCTATTCGCTTTCCTAGCCGCAGCAGCACACTGAGCAGAAGGTTTCAGCGTATCATCGACGACGACACCCAGATCCCTTTCTTGATCCGTAACTCCTAACGCGGAACCTTGCAAGACGTAGCTATAATTCGGGTTCCTCTTACCCACATGCATCACTTTGCACTTGTCAACATTGAACTTCATCTGCCACTTGCACGCCCATTCTCCCAGTCTCGCAAGGTCCTCCTGTAATCGTTCACATTCCTCCTGCGACTTGACGACCCTGAATAATTTTGTGTCATCGGCGAATTTAATTACCTGTCCTTACTCATGTACATGTGGCAAGGTGTTGCTCTGGACAGGCGGTAAGGCTGTATTTACCTCCTGTCCAAATGTGCACCTTTGTACAACATATACGTAAGCTGAACAGACTCTTCCCCCCCCCCCCCCCCCCCCCCGCCAAGCAGTCATGCACCCCCACCCCTTCCTCAGATAGCCCTGAATGCACCACCCACTCCATGGTCTTCCCAGAGAGGATCCTGGTGTCTAAGGGCGAGGGTCAGGAGTAATCCTCATCCACTTCTACCCCATCCAGCTCCAGAAACAAAAAGAGCACAAATGACCCCGTTGATAGTTTCACAGTGCTACAACTAGGAGTCAACTGAGTACAGCTAGGACATCGGTGCCATTTTTGTTACTAGAGCCAGATGGGATGGGAGCTGAGGGAGACTGCTATTGACCCTCACCCCTAGACCACCAGGATTCCCTTCAGGTAGGCACCAGAGGTGGATGAGGGGTCCAGGGCTGCCCAGGAGGGTGGTGGATGGAGGCTCATGGCTGCTGGGAGGGGCTTGTCATTGGAGGGGGTTTCAAGAGGAATTAAGAGAGTTTGTTTTGTAGAGAGTTTGATGCAGCAGGAGATCTATTTGGAGGGGGGGGAGGGTTGTCTGATTCCAGGAGAGGTCTGTTTGGAGGGGAAGGATCTGATCATGGGGTGGAGATGACTGTAGTCTAATACAATACATAAAATGAAAAAGAAATAAAAGCAAGAATATGTTTTATCCACAGTCAATCACTTTCTTAGACCACAATGAGAAGAAAAAAGCGGGGGGGGGGGGGGGGGGGAAGCTTTATAAATGAGGAGATATTTATATAGTAACACCAATTTAAGGAAAATGGCCTGGCCAGTTCACATACTTTTAATCTTAATCAGAAATCTTATTCTCTAAACCTCTCGATTATCTGGAATCTTTTTACTATCTAAGAAAACTTGAAGCTGATCCGGTTCAAAAGAGACATATTTTATCCCCCTATCTGGAATCTTTTTACTATCTAAGAAAACTTGAAGCTGATCCAGTTCAAAAAAGACATATTTTATCCCCAAGAACTTTATCAGGCATTTACATGGATATACTAAAGAAAATGTTGCCCCCAGAGTTTTTGTTTCTTCTCTCGGAGCCAAAAATCTCTTTCTTCTATCCTGTGTTGGTTTTGTGACGTCATGGAAGAGCCAAATCCTCTGTCCACAAAATCTTTTTAAAGAGTTTTTGAAGTATAATTTTATAATCAAATTTACATCTTGCTCAAATAGTAAAGACACAATTAAAGTTCTTCGCTGAGTAATGTCAGAAAGAGAGTCTTCTAATAAAACTGATATATTCAATGGTTCAGTTGGTGTATTTTCCATTTTTGAAGATTCTGTTCCAGTTAGTGGCCGCAATGGTAAATAATATATTTTATTCACCGGAGGAATAGCTGAGTTTGGATGCTAACACATCTGTTAGGCTGAACTTTTAAAATCCGGTTCCCGATGTGGCAGTCGGGTTTCACCATCGGGCCAGTGCACTATGGAGAAGAGATTCTGTATATGGCACCTAAAAAATCAGGGCTGAAATCAGTGCCGACTAAGCATATTCTATAATCTACACCTAGCTTTAGGCGCCGATTATAGAATATGCTTAGTTGATATTTCAGCGCTGATATCTGCGTGCATCTATTTATGCCAACGAAAACCTGGCATAAATCTCAGCACATAGATTTAGGTGCTGTAGGCCGTATTCTATAACTAGGTGCCTGAATTTTGGAATGCCCATGAAATCCCCATTTCCCCACCTATAACCACACCCCTTTTTGCCTCCTCGCATTAGAAGTTTGGCACACATTGTTACAGAATGTGCTTAGCAAGTTGTGTGCCTGAATTCTAATCAGTGCCAATTAGTGCTCATTATTGCTTGTTGTGCTGTTACCAGCACTTTTTAGCTTGTTAAGCCAATTAAATTACGTGTGGTGTTATAGAATCCGTGCCATTTTTGCCACCTAAATCTAAGCGCACTATATAGAATCCGGGGGTATGTGTGTAAAACCTTCAGATGCACACATTCAATCATTTTTAAGCTCCTCTCAGTACAGGAAGATCTCACTAGCACCACAATTTTGGTGGGCTCTGCCACAGCATCTGTGAACTATGACGCTTCCACGGCTATCTTGAATACTGGGTTGCTGCTTATGCGGTCGCTTCAGAAGCCTTAATCCACTAGTCAAACCGCTTCTTCCATGCCCTTTTTTGCTAAAATTTGTCTTTCTTTGGTAGCAGGCATTCTTGTTAAAATGTGCACAGAATATCTCTGACTCCCCTTTCTCTCAGCTTCATTCTGAAGAGCACCTCTCTAAAAAAGAGGAAATTATCTGATGTACCCTTCTTCGCCTCATGGGTCAGAGGAAGGTTTGTCTGTCCTCTCAGACCATTCTGTGTCTCAAGAGTTTCCTGAGTCAGAGATTCCTGGTGCAGAAGGAGGAAATGATCCCGCACAGTGCACTCTTATTAAAGAAGAGTTGCCTTTGTTAATCACGAAGTCTTTAGAGGTGTTAAATATTTCCTCTCTAGCTGCTCAGGCTTCGCTTCTATTCCTTCTATTATGTCTGGCACCAAAAGACCTCTAAAAACCTTCATATTCATGAGGCAATGCAAGAGCTTATTATGGCTCAATGGGAACTTCCAGACGCCAGTTTTAAGGTTCAAGGGTAAAGTCTAAGCTTTACCCACTTCTTTCTGCTGAACTAGAACAGTTCAGTTTACCTAAGGTGGATGCTTGTATCACTTCTGTCACCAAAAAGACAACTATTCCAGTTGAAGGGGGCACAGCACTTAAGGATGTCTATGATTCCAAGCTAGAGTCATTCTTAAAAGTTTGCTTTCCAGGTGGCAGCACTCAACCTGCAAACTTCAATCTGTAGCTCTTATGTGGCTAGAGCTTCTTTGTCCTGGGTTCAGCAGTTGTCTACCTTAGATTCATCCCCAGAATTTCTCCCTTCTTTGGAAGCGAGTTTGTCTTATCCATCAGGTACTCTGTGATGTTCTTAGAGCTTCAGCTAAGCAAATGGCACTCACTGTCTGCTTAGAAGGTGGTTATGGTTAAGGCACTGGGCGACCAATGTGGCTTCCAAATCTCAATTGGATAAATTACCTTTTAGAGGCAATCTCCTCTTTAGGGCAGATCTAGAAAAGTTTGTTAAAAATTTTGGGAGACTCCAAAACTCAGTGTCTTCTAGATGACAGACCTAGATCTCAAGCTAGGAAAATGAAATCTCATTTCAGAGAAGCGAGTCTTTACAAGTCAAGGAAAGCTGGACCTTCTATTCAAAAGTCTTGTTTTCATCAAGGACAGTCTTCTTTTCAGGAGGGGAAGAAGACTTTAGCAACTCCTTCAAGACCCTCCACCTCTGGTTGGACCTTACAATGACGGGGGCAAGGTTCACCCCTTGTCTCTTGCTTTAGGAGGGCGTCTTTCCCTCTTTTATGAGGAGTGAACCAAAATTACAACAGATCTTTGGTTCTTGGATATAGTAAAAAAAAATGGTTACAAACTAGAATTCTGCAATCCAGTTGCAGATCTATTCTTAAAATCTCCTTTCAAAGTACCAGACAAATGTCATGCAGTCTGCACAACATTACAGTCTCTGTTAGACCTTAAGACAGTTCAACTGGTCCCTCACCAGGAAAGGGGAATGGAGAGATTCTCAATTTACTTTGTGGTCCCAAATAAAGGGAATTCCTTCCATCCAGTTCTGGACCTCAGAGGTGTCAACAAATCTCTCAAAGTTCAACATTTCAGGATAAGCCTCTGTCCAACTGGGAGAATTTCTAGCCTCCTTGGACTTGAAAAAGGCTTATTTTTAGAACCACTTAACTCCAACTCATACCATGGAAAATCTGGGAGTCAAGTTCTACAAAAAGGAGGGGAAATCTTTAGGTGAAGATTTAACATCAAATTGTAAATCTTTCTCTTCCATGCCCGGGAGTCTAGGACTATGTCCAAGTTTGCGGTTCAATGGCTGCCACCCTGGATGTTCTTCCATAGGCGAGATTCTATATGAGACCCCTTCAGTCTTTCCTATTGAGTCGTTGGTTCCCGGTATCAGAGGACTACAAAGTTTTGGTGCCCTAGATCTGTCAAGCCAGGGTCAGTTTGAACTGGTGGTTTCATCCTCCAAACGTACAAGCAAGTCTACCATTACACACTCAAAATTGGTGTGTGATAACTTAGATGCCAGCCTTCTGGGTTAGGGAGCCCACTGTCTGCATCAGGCAGCGCAAGATTGATGGTCAAAGATAGAAGCATCATGGTCTATCAACAGGTTAGAACTCAGGGCCTCAGGAAAGCTCTTCTTGCATTTGCCCCTCTTCTTCAGGGGAAACCAGCATGGGTGTTTTTGGACAATGTGACTGCAGTTACTTCTATCAACAGGGAAGCTCACCTCTTTCAGTGGGCGGAATTGAACATTCCACTTCTTTCTGCAACTCACGTTATGGGATTTCTGAACACTCAAGCAGACTACCTCAGCAGAGTTTCTCTGGATCCAGGGGAATGGCAGCTGTTGTGCACAGCTGTCAATCTGATAACATCTCTTTTGGGCCTTCCAGTTATGGATCTCATGACTTCCAGGCTCAGTGCACAGGTGAACTCTTTCTTCAGTCGCCGGAAGGAGACAGGCTCTCTGGGAATTGATTCTGTAATTCAGATCTGGCCAACAAAGAGTCTTCTTTGTTTTTTCCCCAAGGCCAGTGATAGGAAGGACGCTTCAACGCATAGCTCATCATCCAGGGTAAGTAATTCTCATAGTTATGGACTAGCCCAGATGTCCCTGGTATGCAGACCCCATTCATCTTCGGATTGCTCCACCCTTTTGCCCACCCTCTCAAAAGGGTCTCTTGCATCAAGGTCCAGTTCTCATGGAGGATCCATCTTCTTTTGGTTTTACAGCCTGGCTACTGCAAGGCCACAACAGAGATAGAAGGACTATTCAGAAGATGTTATTATGAATTTACTTCAGCTGCTTATGCTAGGGTTTGGAGAGCCTTTGAAAGTTGGTCTAAAGAGAGACGTATCTCTCCATTTAATTCTTCTTTGCCTCAGATTTTGGCCTTCCCTCAAGAAGGTTTTAAAAAAGGATTGGCTCTTAATTTTGTCGAAGGTCAAGTCGTGGCTTTAGCACTTCATAGGTGCCATATCCAACGGATTTCCATCCAGGCCATCCATTGTCTTAGAGGAGTTACTCATTTGTGTCCTTCTCTTAGAAAGATCTGTCTGAAGTGGAATCTTTAAGCTAGTTCTCAAAGTTCTTCAAAAAGCTTCATTTGAATCTTTACCTAAGGATACTATCAAAGATCTTACTTTGAAATCAGTTTTTCTAATCTCCTTATTCTCTGTTAGAATTTTGGAGATACAGGCTTTCTTTTTCTTCCCAAAATCATTTTCTCTCTTCATATTAATGAGACTATATTTTTACCTTCCTTTTGTAGACCACACTTCTCTTTCTGTCTTAGATGTTAAAAGGGTCCTTGTTCATTACTTACAATCTACCAATGATTTCAGATGCTCGGATCATCTTTTTGTTCTTTTCTCGGGCCCAAAGAAAGATATGTTGGCCTCATAAGGCAACAAAATCTAGAATCTTGAAGGAGGCAATCTCTTCAGCTTATTTGTTGTCAGGGAAGTCTCCTCCCATACATCTTAAGGTTTATTCTACTAGATCCCTATCTGCTTCATTTGCTGAAGTGCAAGCCATTTCTTTGGATGAAATTTGTAGATCTGCTACGTGATCCTCTTCTAATTTAGTGCTTGCTTTATCTGTTTATTGATTATTGTGTACTGGAATTTAGTATTGAGAATTAGGAAACTTTATGTTAATTGATTTATTTCTCTAGCTTACCTGGAATAACTGTATTTTGCTTCATTATATGGGCTTTGTAGAATGTTGTTTAATGTTTTGCTAATTTGCTTCAATTTGCTATTTCTTTGTCCTTTCTTATGTTTACATTATGTAAAATGAAGAAATTTCAATTAAAAGCAAAGAATAGATTGATACTCTGAAATCGAGGGCTGATCCATATCCATTGAAAGGAAACACTTACTTAAGTTTCTGTAACAGAGGAGTGCAAAGTAGCTCAGTTTTCACACATACACATGAAGGGTAATTTTATAACACAATTGTCTATGTTGAGAGAGCAAGAAGGTACCTATTTTATAAAGATATACAAGAGCCTATGTGTCTTCATAAAATACTAGGGGTAAACCAGCAATAATAGTGGCTAGACTGAAGCCAGACATTTACATAAACGATGGCACACAAAGTACACGTGTAACTCACAGCTTCACCAGTGCTTCTCCCAAACTTCACTCTAGAACATGCTCATATGTGGGCTACTATAAGTATGAGCCTTCTTATCACTATGCGTACTTCTCCTCAAAAATAACCCCCATAGCTACCACACAACTCTGCACTCTGGCTTATCCCTAAAAACTACTCTCCATAACTGCCACACCACTCAAACTGCCTTGTTCTCAAAATACCCCCTTTATTTGCCCCACCACAACATGTACTGTCCTAATGCCCCCAAACTACCCCTGTACCTGTCACACTGCAGTGCCCCATCTCCTAAAGCTACCCCTTGCAACTGTCCCGCACCAAAGAATAGCCCCTGCAACTGCAATACCAGCCCTAAGTTGCCCTTACCCCCTAAAACTACCCCCAGTAACTGCCCAACTCCAAAAAACTACCTATTCCCAAAATCTAAGCCCCTATGACTATCTGCCACCCCGCAAACTGTCTTATCCCCTAGAACTACTCCCTGCAAACTGCTCTATCCCACAAAACTACCCTGTAACTGTTCCACATCCGAAGCTACTGCCTGCAACTGCCACAACACCTCCTAAACTTCTCACCCCCTAAAGCTATCCCCCTGCAACAGCCCCAGTACCCCACAAATTGTCTCACCACCAAAACTAGTCTCCCACAACTAACAATACATGGTCCATACTCCCAATCTTCCTTTCCTTCAAACTTGCCACCCCACAGCTTCATCCCAGCACCAACTATGTCCCTCGACATAAACAACACGTGCCCAGCATACACACAGAACAGATAGAACATAAGAGTAGCCATACTGAGTCAGACTAATGGTCCATCTAGCCCAGTATCTTGTTTCCCAAACAGTGGCCAAGCCAGGTCACAAGTACCTGGCAGAAACCCAAATCGTGGCAACACTCCATACTTCAAATCCAGGGCAAGCAGTTGCTTCCCATGTCTGTCTCAATAACAGATTATGGCGTGCCAATTGTAACTCTTTCGCCAAACCCCATAAGAACAGCTATACTGGGTCAGACCAATAGTCCATCTAACCCAGTATCCTGTTTCCAACAGTGATCAAGCCAGGTCAACCTTCCATGGTGCCAATCCCAAGGAAAGCAATGGCTTCCCCATGTCTGACTCAATAGCAGACTATGGACATTTCCTCCAGGAATTTGTCCAAAACTTTTTGTAAACTCACATACACTAACCGCTGTTACCACATCCTCTGGCAAAGAGTTCCAGAGATTAACTATTTGTTGAGTCAAAAAATGTTTCCTTCTATTTGTTTTAAAAGTATTTCCGAATAACTTCCTCGAGTGTCCCCTAGTCTTTGTACTTCAGTAAAGTTTCCTAAGGAAACCTTCCTATGTTGGTTTGTCATTGGATCAACCTCTACTTTACTTTGTTCTTTTTTTTTTTAATTTCTTTATTATATTTAACATGTTAAATACATCTCCACATATTTGCAACGCTCACCATATGTGTAACATATTTATCTCTTCTTCTATAACAATATTTGCAAATAAACTCTTAACAATCCTTCCCCCCTTCCTCCCCCCCTCCCCTTTCTTAATGTGGTGATTTACATGTTTCTTTCATCTGTTCATAAGGTTGCCAAATTTGTTGAAACCTATGTAATTGGCCTTTTCTCAATGCGGTCAGTTTTGCCATCTGATGCAGATAATCAAGTTTATGCTTTACTACTTGAATATGTGGTACCTCTATCTGCTTCCATGCCTTGCCACTGTCATTTTGGCTGCTGCAAAAATCTGGCTAGCCATTTTATGTTGGTGTATCTTACATCTTCCCGGCCGGAAGTGCAAAAGACAGTATTCCGCCTGATTTGGATATTCTATCTTTGTGATTTGGTATACCATTGCTCGAATTTGAGTCCAAAATGCCTGTATCTTGGGACATTCCCACCATATATGCATAAATGTACCTTTATTACCACATTCCCTCCAGCAGTTCGGTGATATCTTATGGTATATTTTTTGCAGTCTATCCGGTGTAAAGTACCACCAGTACCATATTTTATAACCATTCTCAGCCACTGACTGAGTGATAGAGGCCTTCAATAAATATCTAAGTCCCCTCATCCAGCATTCTCTTGTAAAGGTTTGTTGTAAGGCCCCCTCCCACCTTCTCATATAATGATCTTGAGGGCTGGACATTTTTAATAGTGCCTTATATAATCGTGACACTCCCCCTTTGCCCCCTCCTCCCTTAATTGCCCTTTCTAGCCCTGTTTCTGTAAGTTCCAGCTCTTCCCCTGCCCGTCTTTTTATATAATTCCGCAGGCTATGATAATATGCCATATCCCTTTCTTCCAACTCATATTCCTCTTTTAATTCTTCAAAATTTTTAATTTCTCCATTGTTCCATATCTGGCCTAACATGTATAATCCCTTACGGGCCCAATTTTTATATACACTATCTGATTCTCCTAACGGAAACCCCGGAGCCCCACATATAGCCATTTGTAAAAAATATCTCCTCTCCGGAAACACTTTTCGTCGTATCCGTAACCATGTCTCCAGTAAGAGGCCAATCCCCACCGGCACCCTTTTAGTTAGAGACATAATTTCAGACCCCTTCCTCCAAAGTATATCTCCTATATAGCGGGTACTCAACCATGAACGTTCCCAATGTAGCCATTTTTTATTATTTCTAGGAGTCCATTCCGCTAATACTCTTAGTTGGGCTGCCTGATAATATAGGTGGAAATTTGGTACTCCCATTCCCCCTTCCACGGGCAGCTGGAACATCATGTCCCTATTTACCCTGGGGGGTCGCTTCCTCCAGATGTAGGCAAACATTTTCCTATTTAGTTGTTGGAAGAACTTTTGTGGGATAGGTATTGGGATGGCCATGAACAGGTATAATATCTTTGGTAAGAGTATCATTTTTATAGCATGGATTCTTCCCAGCCATGATATAGTAAGTCCTTCCCATCTGTCCACTTCCTCAAACAATTCTTTGATTTTTTTTGGGATAATTTGCTTGATATAATCCCCCTATTTCCGGTGTAATCTGTATCCCTAGATAGCGAATTGATTTATTTGCCCATGTGAACGGAAACTTATCTGTTATCTCTTGTATTTCCCTAGATGATGCCGAGAGATTTAATATTTCTGATTTATTTATGTTAATTTTAAATCCTGAGACCCTTCCATAGTTTGTCATCACCTCCATTATCTCTTGTATTGATTGTGATGGATGGGTTAATGTCAGGAGAACGTCATCGGCAAAAAGCATTATTTTATGTTCCCTTTGCCCCCGTATTACTCCCCTTATATCTTTGTGTGTCCGTATTATCCTCGCTAGTGGTTCGATTGATATTGCGAATAATAATGGGGAAATTGCACATCCTTGCCTTGTTCCTCTGTGCAGCTCTAGTATGTTAGTATGTGTCCCATTTATCTTTAATACCGCCATCGGTTTCGTGTATAATAGGCGTAACCATGTCATAAATCGTCCCTCTATACCTATCTGACGTATTACTGTAAATAGAAACTCCCAATCTACACGATCAAATGCCTTTTCAGCATCGACTGAGAATATTATTGTTGGTGTTTTTTCATCCTGTATTTGTTGTATGATATGTAACAGTGTCCTAGTATTATCATGTGTTTGACGACCCCTAATGAAGCCAGTCTGGTCTTCATGTATTAATCGCGGCATTACCTCCTGTAGGCGGCGTGCCATTATTTTAGTAAAAATCTTATAGTCCGTGTTCAGGAGAGATATTGGCCGGTAGGAGCCACAGTGTAGCGGGTCTTTATCTGGCTTTAGGAGTATGGTCACTTCAGCCATCCTCCATGAGTATGGCAGCTCCTGTGCCTCCTCGAAGGCAGCAATAGCTTTCAGTAGTACTGGGGCTAGTATTTTTGCAAACCTTTTATAAAATCTAGAAGGGAAGCCATCCGGCCCGGGGGATTTGTTGTTTGGCAAATCTGCTATTGCTTCTTCTATCTCTTACTACTACTACTACTAACTAGCATTTCTAAAGCGCTACTAGGGTTACGCAGCGCTGTACAATTTAAACATAGAAGGACATCTCTTCTAATGTTATGGCCTTTGACAGCGCTTCCTGCTCCCTTCCCGTGATTCTAATCATCTCCAGGTCCCGCACGTATTGTTCCATGTCCTCCCTTGATGTATCTTGTTCTGCTTGATATAGCTGATTATAGAAATCCCAAAATACCCCTGCCATTTCCTCTGTTTGTGTTATTAGCTCCCCTGAGGGGCTGTGTATGCCCTGTATATAATTGCGCTGTGCCTGCTTTTTAAGCTTATTAGCCAGTAATCTGCTTGTTTTATTTCCAAATTCATAGTACTCCTGCTGTACTTGTTCTAACTGTCCGGCTATATCCGCCAGTTGTATTTCATTAAGTTGAGCTTTAAGTTGGCGTATTTCTTCTGTTTTTTTACTATCTGTTGGGTCTTTCTTATGCATGTTCTCTAGTTTTCGTTATTTGTTTCCGTAAATTGGTTTCTGCCTCTGCTTTTTTCTATTGATATATGCTTGCTTCGCTATACATTGGCCCCTAATAACTACTTTCAGGCCCTCCCATACACTTGTCGGTTTAACCTCTTCAGTATCATTGAACTGTATGTATCTCTTATATTGTTTTCTATTTCTAGGACACTCTGTGGGTCCATCAAAAGTGTTTCATTTAGGCGCCATCTTCTCTTCTTTGTCTTCCCTCCCTCTCCCATCACCTCCATTAGCACCATCGAGTGATCAGACCAGCTACATTGTTCTATCTCCACTAATTTGATATCATTTCTCATCCCTCTGCCTCCTAGCAGTAATCAATTCGTGAATAGGTATTATGTTTGGGAGAGAAAAGGAGTAATCTCTCTCTGTCCCATGTCTCTCTCTCATATGTCTACTAGGTCCCATCGGGCCATCCACCTTATGAGGGCTTTCCTATCTGTTTTTGCATATTCTACTCTCCCTCCTGAGTTGTCCAATTTTGGATCTATCGTGAGATTAAGATCACCTCCCACCAACAATTCTCCTTGTATATTTTCCTGTATCACCTTTTCCACTGTATCTAAAATTCTCTCCTGTCCCACGTTAGGGGCATACATGCATACTAGAGTATAATGCTTATTATATAGTGACACTGTCATCAATATATATCGTCCCATTTTATCTTTCACTGTAGTATGTACTTGCCATGGGAGGGATCCCGACAAAGCTATCAGGACTCCCTGCGTTTTTTTATTCGCCCTATTGGAAGCACATTGGACAGTGGGATATCTCTTATGTTTCATCAGGTGTTCATGATTTCTTCTCAGATGGGTCTCCTGGAGAAACACAACATCCGACTTTTGTCGGGTCAATTCTCTAAACACCTGTCTACGCTTCTGCGGTGTATTGAGGCCTCTTACATTTAGTGTTATACATTTAAACATTTTACAACTTGTAATAATAAACCTTCAACATATTTATCACCATATTGTAACATCATAACATCCTGTCCCCCTTTTTTTCCCCCCCCCCCCATCTTGTAATATACCCCTAAGGTTTATCTTCCCCCCGTTCCCCCCTCTGAACTTCCCACCCCCCCCCATCTTCCTTTCCCAAATCCAGAGCACCCGTTTCATCTCAAAATAAAAACGGTGCTTTGTAGAGAGGAAGTGATCCCCTCTGCCCATCTCTGATTAGAAATTACCATTTTAGATTCCCCCTCTCCAATCCTTATGTATTTCTAACATTCCCTTTGCTCTTTCCCCTTACCTACTTGCCTCCCTCCCCCCGTTTGATCTTCAGAATCCCCATTTCCCCTTATATGCTATACTCCCCCAAACAGAGCCTTATCTCTAACCATATCAACCACTGAATATGTCAGTCCTTGACATTACCCTTGGCATTTGTGTTCAAGTGAGGCGTCCAGCTGATTGCTGGCGTTGCAGGCGTTTGCGGCCTACTCGCTGCCACTTCGGATAATTTCTCATGTTCGTCTGAGAGCGCCTCGTTTCCACATCCGTGGATGCTGTTGCTGGAATATCTTCGGGCAGCAGCTCCCGTGCTTCTGCTAGCGTTTTTATCTGATGTTGTCTCCCATCTTTATAGAATACCAGGGCAAATGGGTGCCTCCATCTGTACTGAAGCCCCATCTCCCTTAATCTCCTGGTGACTGGTTTCAGGTCTGCTCTTCTCCTCAATGTTGCCGCCGCCAGGTCCTGATATATCTCGATTTGTATGTGTCCCATTTAAAATCTTGCTTTTGGCGTGCTGCTTGGAGAACTCGCTCCTTGAGCTTATAATCCCGGAAGCAGGCGATCAAATCTTTGGGAAGGTTGTTTCTTGTGGCCCCAAGGGCTCTATGAGCTCTGTCCAATAGCACTTGCTCGGGCTCCAGGGGCTGTTCGGAAGTTGCCACCAATGCACATACTATCTGTTGTACCACCTTTTCAGTTTCTTGGTAAGTGGGTGACTCCGGTAACCCCCGAAATCGGAGGTTGTTCCGCCGGCTGCGATTCTCCAAATCTTCAATCTTGTCAGCTAGTGCTTCTTGCCCCAGGTCTATATCTTGAACTCTCCGGTCCAGGGCCCCCATGTTCTCCCCCTGTTCCTCCAGTCTAGTCTCTGTTTCCTCCACTCTGTGCCCAAGTTCTCTTGATTTCACTTCTGAGATCTGCCCCCATCTTAGCTAAGTCAGCTCGCATAGCTTTTAAATCAGGTGCGAATTTCATTCAGCAAAGTTCTTAGTTCTGGGAGGGATTCCTCCTCTTGATTCATTTGTTCTGGCGTCGGGAACATATCTTCGGTAGAGGGATTGCGTTTTCCGGTCCCCGCTTGCTGCACTTTCCTCTCCACTGGCCGCCATATTGTTCTGCCTCGTGGCTCCCGCATATGCGAATTGGGAGAGGCTTGGCGTCGTAGCGCTGGGCTCCATCGCTTCTGTTTTCTCCCCGTTGCTATTTTATTTTTGTTTTCCACTCGTGCTGATGGGTCTGCTCTCCCGCGCTCTTTTCGCCTGCTTAACGCGGAGCCGATGGATATTTCTCCCTCCGTCGCTCCTCCACCTCTCCGTAGCGCCCGGGGCAAAACTTCTCAGTTCGCTACTGGCACTGGCTCGGCGCCGATTTCCTTTACCTGCGCTGTCAGAGGCTTTGCACTCGTGCTGATGGGTCTGTTCTCCCGCGCTCTGTTCGCCTGCTTAACACGGAGCCGATGGATATTTCACCCTCCGTCGCTCCTCCACCTCTCCGTAGCGCCCGGGGCAAAACTCCGCAGTTCGCTACTGGCAGTGGATCAGCGCCAATTTCCTTTTTACCTGCACTGTCAGAGGCTTTGCCCCCTCCGGTAGCTGTTTTTTAATTTTTGATTATGGTAGGGAATCTTTCTATTTTTGCTATGGGCAGGCAGGAGGCTCAGCGTTTATGCTGCCATTGCTCCCGTGACGTCACTTCCTCCTACTTTACTTTGTTCTGACTGACTTTCTGTAGAGACCTTTGCTCTGTTTGCTGCTTTATATAAACTTATCTTCATGTGTGATTAGCATTACTCAAAGGTCTGATGAAATAAATATGTCTTTAATCTTTTTCCAAAAGTGAATACTGTTCAAAGTACGGAGCTCTTTAGATAATGTGTTGCATAAGATCGACTACCTAGAGAGAAAACAAATGCTCACATATTCTTGATGATTGCACTAATTTACAGATGGAACCTCTAAATATTTCTGTCTCTCAGAACTTAATGCTCCTGGAGATTGATAAATTTGTGATATAGCTGTCATGCTTTTTTGGCGACTCTCCATTCAATGTTTTGTAAACCATTAACAGTACTTTAAGTAAATTTTATTTTCCATATTGTCAATAACCAGAGTAATGACATTAATATAAGGGTAATATGATCAGAACTTCACCTCAATAATAACTCATGCTGCCACATTTTGTACAAATTGGAGCGAACATAAAATAATATGCAAGAGTGGAGAACATGGAGCATAATAGGAGCCACATGATTTTCTGCATGTTTGAGTGAAATAGAAATATGAGGGCTGATATTTTGTTAGGGCAAGTGGTGAGCTAAGGAAGACAACGGGATGAGTATGAGGGAGAAATCATGATTGTAAAAATGAGCAGTGGATTGTTTATTTAGGATTTACTATACTGTCTTTAGTGTTGCCACAACAAGGCGGTTTACATACTAAAACAGACAGAAAAAAATGTCATTATCAGATAGGAGAGAAGTAATAATAAGAGTTATACTCTTATACTAGGTTATACTAGGAAGGTTCCCATGGGCAAAGGAAGTAGGAGATCAGAAGACGGAGGAGAAAGGGTAATGGAGTTGATAGGAGGGAAGCAGGGATACCCCACAGCACTGACCAATAATAGTTGGGGCAAGAGGGTACAGCACAAACACTGATAATTACAGATAGTCTAGGACATCCAAACTAAGAACAAGATACTGGAATTCACATGACACCGTTACCATTTTCAGTTCAGCAAAGAATTCACCACTTCTTTCGTTGCCTGCAAAGTGGCATGACTGAAAAATGATTGGAACAGAAGTCTGTAGCACGAGAATGCCACCCATAACCATCAAGCATATTAAACACCAATACCAGGAAAGTGTGTCCATCATCTCAGTGAAGGCAGCCAGGATGTAGCCAAACCAAAACGTAATGGAAGGCATTGATCCTTGACCAAAGTGACTGAGTAGAATGGAGGAAAGGCTGTGTAGTATCATAGGACCAAAAACCATTTTCTTGCTTCTCTGGAGGAGCTGGAGGAGCTGCACAACTGCATAACAAGGCAGTGAGTCAGTAGCATACAATTTCAAATGAAGCCAAATATCCAAGAGTGAGCTCATCTCATAGAGTGGTTATCCTTGGATGCTGATTATGCTTGATGAAAATTGTGGGGGCTGGTGAGGGTGGTTCAGTTATCCTAGAGGAGAACAACCTTTAAAAGGGGTATGGCAAATAACAGCTGAACATGTGGCATGCATTTGCTACAACACCTATTCTTCCCTGTTTCTTCATATGCACAACTTAAGATAGAGGCAAATGTATCTAAGTATAAGAAATCTAATATAACTGCCCTGGGGAATCGGAGGAGATGGAGTCTCATGTTCCTGAATCAGTACCACTGAAGCTGATATTTCCCATTGCGCAGACTGTGTGCAAACTCAGACCATCTTATGTTTGTTTTTGAGAGGGTTTGAGTGTTGGGAGCAAGGACTTTTCATACATCTCATATCTTCCTTTAGATGGGGCAAAGAGAGAAGGCTATGAAAGTTGGAGAGAGGTAAGGGAGAGGATATTGCCTCCCTTCTTTTGCACCTTGTCATCATTCTTACCATTTTCCTTAGGTTTTCTGAATTACTCTACATTCTGCACTCTAGGCTTCATGCCACTTGCTATCCATTCCCTACATCCACCCAAGCCACCCTCCTTCCATGTGAGACCCAACCATGGATTCCTTATTCCAATCCACAACGACCCAAAGAATTCTAAAAGGACAATGCAAAGCATGTAGTGAGGACTGGCATTTTTTAGAGAGCTTGTTGGTATGGTTGACAGCAGCAGGTTGTTCTCTGTCAGAAAATCTAGGGATGCAGTCACCTTGTTACTCTCCTCTGTTATCTGTTTCTTCTCTTCCTCTTTCTTCTTCCCTTCTATTCCTCTCTATCCCTGTCTTTGCCTTGCTTGCTGTGTCATTTACTTGTGCAGCAGCCAAAGCATATTCATTTTCTTGAACAAACTGCTGTCCAGTTGGTGGCTTTTATAGCATGAACATTAAGTACCTTCATGTGCAACCAAAACTGGGTGGTAAATTTTTGGCTGTATTATGTAGTCACTAATAGGCACATGGTTTAATGAACAAGGTGATAATTTGCATGAGCTCATTTCTTCCTGAAGCAGCGGAGCTCCAACAAAACAAGGCACACTTGTTGAAGGTGTTTTTGTTTTGCTTGGTGTGTGAATTTCAGCAGTGCACTGAAGAAGGAATGGTGAAAGCTTTGAATGCTATCGGAGAGTATCATTAGAGAGATTGCAGAAGTATATATGAGAGATTAAAGTTAGGAGTACTTCTCTGGTTGGATAAGTACAAGCTGTTTCACCATTTTTTGATATGTCAGTTTTTGATACAGACCTGTTGAATGTTTATTTAACGTTCGTTGTCTATTAAGTGGATCTCTATAACGTGAAACTCATACGTTCATATGATGAGGGAAAGCCTCTGTTTGCCCCAGGTCACTGTCTGAAATATCATGTGACTCACATGGACTGGACTCTTCATTGGCTCAAAACCTCCGTGGTTTTAATTAACATTATAATTCTTTAATTCATTTTTTAATAATTTTTACTGTGTTTTCAAAGCCTTACCGCATAAAGCACTTATCTTTTGTTTTCCGATGGGGTCCGTTTCGCTATATCAGCTTTATCAGGGTAAACCCTCGTGCTTATGCCTTCTTGAGTTTTTAGTATCTGTAAGGTAAATGAAGTCACATTAAAATGGCTAACTCCTCCTTATTCATTTTATTATCAAGCTGTGCAGTGTGCTATTGAAACCACTCAATCCTATTCAAAACCGCCAAAATACTGAAGCTCCTTCTGTTATGATAACTTACTTATTCAGGAGTAGCGTCTCTTACCCTCGCTGTTGTAAAAACCCATTTAAAGATGGCACCCTTTTATGCGGACACTCATTAATTCAGGAATGATGCTGTCGATTGACAGTTTTAAGGGGGGGGGGGGGGGACTACTCATTCTTTTAAAGAGACAAGATGTGATTATGTTCCAAAAAGCCTCAACACCTTAAAAAAAGGTTGCCGATTGTATGGTTGTGTTCAACTTGAAAGATTTTAAATTACAAGCAAAGCAATTAAGCAGGGATTTGGAAGACAGAGGCTATCCCACAAGAGTGGTGCGTACAGCAGAGCCAAATACAGCACCAGGGAATATCTACTTTTGGACAGAGGGGATAATGATAACCAGAAAGATGGAGACATGGAAACATTCGTCTTAAAATACACAAAGGGAGGAGAAGAGGTGAGCAACATCATTAAGAGAAATTGGGACATTATAACATCCCATCCTACATTTACCGCCAGCAAACTACGTATAGCCTTTTCAAGTGTCACAAGGAGCTGCCTGTGCCTGCAGTGGGAATCGAACCCAGTTCCCCAGGACCAAAGTCCACCACTCTAACCACTAGGCCACTCCTTCACTCCATGGAATTATATCACTATCATGTTTTCCATTACCATGCAACCCAAAATACTTCTGTAACACTAAATGTCAATTCTCCTCTCATTTCCACTATCCATGATATATTGTAAGCCACATTGAGCCTGCAAAGAGGTGGGATAATGTGGGATACAAATGCAATAAATAAATAAAATAAATAAATGTAGGAAAAGGTGGAAGCGTAGGCGGTTTTATACTTAAGACCTCTGTAGATTGGGTAATGCAGATTTAGGTACAAGCGAGCTGATCTGTGAGAGTTACGAGGTGGTAAGCTGACAAGGGTGTCCATATACGCTGGGGCCTCACCATAGAGAATTTTATGCACCAATGCGCAAATTTTAAATGTTATTCGGTCCTTGACAGGGAGCCAATGCAGTTTCTCACGCAGCGGTCTTGAGCTTTCAAACCTTGATTTACCATAGATAAGCCTAGCAGCTGTGTTCTGGGCAGTTTGTAATTTTTCAGAATCATGTCCTTGCACCCTGCATATATCCCATTATATTTTTATAGTGCCAGATATGATGGTGTGCTAGGGGTAGGAAGTACCGCCAGGCTGCTGCAGTAGCCCGATGGTACTTCCTGTTTAGTAAGCGATAAGCCTGCATTGGGCTTACCACCGCTTAGTAAAAGGGGCCCTAAATTAGGGTGTTGCCTTCTGGCTAATGTGCATTATCCTCACTAAGCATGAACTTCAGCAGCTAAGGTCATTAAAATAAATATCCTTTTACGTGCTGAGATGGAGTTTTCCTAATGTGCTCTCCAGAAACACATTAAAATCTCAATCTAAAATAAATTGTAGTGAGTTTAAAATAAATTATGCATTGTGGCATTACAGGATCTCACTGGCATTGGTACAACAGGAAATGATACTCAAACAGTTCTATCTTTGGTCTAATTCTTTATGAACACAGTTCAACAGAAATTGTTCAAGAGCTTCTGAGATGGGTAAGCATAGATGTGAATCTTATCTAAATATTACCAAATAACGTTGTCTTATTTGATTGTTATGTAGAGATAGTATATGTTAATATTAAAACAGTAAAAAAAAAAGTTGGAAAACTTAGGACACGTATGGAACAAACTAAATAAACACGTAATAGTAGAAGAAGGTCAAAAGCCCCACAGAATGTGAACAAGGCAGCAAACACAGCGGGGGAGAGGGAAAACCTAGCTCTTGAAGACGTCCTTTATTTTGAATCCATTTGAGCTGTTTCTTCTGAAGTTGTTTGTTTCTACTACAACAAAGGACGTCACATCTTCAAGATTTAGGTTTTCCTTCCCTTTTTATGGTATCCCGCACTGTTTTTGCTGCATGGCTTCTTATTTATTAAGAGATGCATTAACACAAGTTACATTTACAGTAATGCATGTTACTTGGCAACATGCACATATACATCATAGATAATGCCAAAAAAAGATTAATGCAAGGAAAATATTAATTGCATCCAAAATTGGGTTTTGCAGCACTTGGGTGTTCCTGATGTCTCTTGCTGCTTTAGCAGAGAGGTCCTTGCTGCTACAAGCCACTGGTAAAATACACAGAGGGAAAAGCTTTATCCACTTTTTATACTATCCTGTGACACAAACATTATGGTTCACCTTTAACCTTGCAACATATTTAGCAAGAAGAGTTTTTTTTCCTCTGTCATGCTGCTGAAGTGGTCCCTATTTTGGAGCATAATTAATAAACCACTCTTGGCAGCTGGAATTGCACAGTTGTCGTTCTTTTTGGCACACAGGGCAGTGCGGACACCATGGAGGATGTGCCGAGCCCAGAGTCAGTCCAATACTTGTTGGCATAGCTCCCAACATATAGGCAATTTGGCCTACATGTGATTCAACTGCCAACACATTTGTCCATTTTGGGAGGATATATGGACTTCTATTCAGAAGATCTTGAACTGTAGGTTTGAGCTGTCATTGGATGTCACTTCATCCTTCTTTTGCAATGTGCAATGGTCCTTTATAAGCTGAAGCTTATCAATATCCTTCTCTCTAGTGGCCTTCCTCTAGTCCTTGCCAGTTGGGAAGCTATAAAAACTCTTTAACAGCACATCTTGGTGGAACTCTGCGTAATATGAACTCTAACCAGCTGATCAAACATTGACTTTTGGTAACTTGGCATCCCATTGAGTTGTACCTAGCTAATCCTACATTATATATAGCTACTTATTTTCTGCCTGGGACAAAAGAGGGTTAAGTGGCTTCCTCGTGGTCACAAGGAGCTGCATTAAATGAATGCATTGATGTAATAGCCATCTCAGAGATAGAGCGTTAAAATAATAACCAGTGAGACCTTGGGATAGCAGATTAGCAAAATGACAGAGTAGTCAGAAGATCTGGTGTAGGGGGTAATGGTGGTAGAGCTGCTTGGCAGTGGTGATCATAATGTAATCAAAATTGAGATAACTGGAGGGATAGTAATAAACCAAACTAGTGCAATAACACCCAATTTTAAAAAGAGAGACGATGATAAAATTAGGAGTATAGTTAGGAAGAAACTAAAACAAGCAGTTAGAAAGATTAAAAGTCTGTATGAGGCACCATATTCAAGTTTCAAGTTTATTTACATCTTGATATACCGCCCATGAGTGAGCCATCTGAGCGGTTTACAGCATAGTAATAAAATTGCAAAGTAAAAGCAAGAAAGGACCACAGTTGTTGATAGGAAAGAGGTAGGCAAAGAACTAAAGTGATAAAAACAGGCTGAAGATGGTAGCTGATGCCCTTATTCTGGGAGAGGTGAAGTGAAGGCAGGGAAAAACCCACACAGGTCGATGTAATCTATGCTTGAAGTTTGAAAGGTATCTTGAAATAGAAATGTTTTTAATGTTGTTTTAAATGTTAGGTGAGAGAATTCAAACCTTAAGGATTTTGGCATGGAATTCCATAGTGTGGGGGCTGTGATAATGAAAATCCGAGATCAGATGGTGTCTAATATTATAATTTGGAAGGAAGGAATTGATAAACAGTTTTGTTGTGAAGACCTAAAGAGCCGAGAGGGAGTGTAGGATATCAGTAACCGAGAGAGAGATGACAGTTGTTCTGAATGATATATTTTGTGGGTAAGTATCAAGATCTTATAGGTTATTCTGTGGGCAACTGGGAGCCAATGATCCTGATATAATGATCAAATTTATGGGAGTTGGTGGTAAGCTTTACTATTAAGTTCTGTGTGATCTGTAAATGTCATGGTGCAAGTGCCATATAGGAATGTGTTAACAGTAGTTAAGTTTACTGATAACAAAAGTGTGAATCAATACACGGAAAGCTCCTTGCATAAATAGATATCTAATAGAATAAAGCATATATAATTTGAAAAAAATATGAAGTACAATTCTAGATATTTGTGGCCTAAAATTTAGATGTTGATCCAAGATCAGTCCCAAGACTTTAACAGTTGAGTGAAGGACATCTTGGAGGCTCAGATAAAAAATTAGAAAAGGTTGAATAAAGATCCAGCATCTGCCAGGATGGATAAATGATACTGTGAAAGAGCTTGTCAAAGCAAAAAAAAAAAAAAATCCTTTATTTGTCTTCCTATTTTCTTTATTTGGTCCTGTTTCTCATTTTTTAAACACTTGCAAATTAGATGTAAAGCGGTAATAAAGCAGGCCGAGAGGGAGTCATGTCATACACGGAGGGAAAGGAAAGACAAAAAATGCAGCACATAGAAGGGGATGGAGAGGAGAGGGGGACATGCTGCTCATGGATGGACCAGTGGGAAAGGGAAGGGAAAAGGGAGAAATGCAGCACGTAGAAGGGGAGGGAAAGGAAAGAGGGATATGCTGCTCATGCTTGTGTTAAGAGGAAAAAGTTAATAAAAGCTTTTTAAGTATGGGCGGCCTGACACACAGCTAGGAGAAGCGGCTCTGGGCTTTTTTACCTGATTGTTCTGCTGTGGCTCCAAAGAGGAAAGGAAAGGAAAAGTTTCTGACCAGACTTCCTCCAATAGAAGGTTAGAACGGTTGGAAAACTATACCTGGTGTTTAAATGTTAGGGTATTAATTTTTCCAAAACTTCAAGGTGTGTGTCCAGTGAAGTCTTTTAAGAAATATCTATGTGACAATTTGAAAATATTTGATTTCACCAATAGTGAAAGTCTGCTTTCTACCTGGCAGATCACAAAATCAAGTGGATGATACTGTTGGAGTACTACCAGTACTGGGCCCTAATTTAACGTCTTACCTAGAGTCATCTGAGGTGATTTTACAAGGGAAGGACACCTTGACAGTTTCTTTGGTCTGTAAATAGGATGTGAATGTGATCATAAGTTTATATTTTCAGAATTCACAGACTTTAGTTCATCCACAAAAAATCTGGATATTATGACATTTTGTTAGTTACATAAGAGCACAGAAAGCCCTTCCTGGCCATGCATGAGCAAGCACGTAATTTGTGTGTATCTTATTTCCTTAGATATTTTTTAATCATTTATTTATAATTTTTTATTTTACAAGGGTCACTTGCAAACAGTAATGCAGAGATGACTGTACAATAATACAGTATTAGAAGAAAACAATCTCAACTAGATAAATGGATTATATACAATCTTTCTCTTTCTTACACCACAAAATAAATAGGGAGAGTGAAACAAGACAAGGAGATCAATTAAACAACAGTAAACAAAGAAAACGTGGTATTAACCTGATTATCCCTAGTTGTTATTTATCTAAATCATTATTCCACATTGATCATCTGGTTGGCTTCTTCAAACCCAAGACGGTGTATGGTCAATTAATTTTGTTGGAAACATACTTATTGTCCAATATTAGTGGAAATAATACACCTGATTTCATTTTTTTCTCTTTTAAAACCAGAAATTATTTAACAATACAAACACTTGAATCTCTAAACCAATTCCCACTGATTAAGGTAATCCCAGTTTCACAGGCTTCACTCCTTTTGAATTAATATACTAAGAGGAATCATTTCAGAGGAAAAAAAACTTTAGGAGTCATACCTGGAACTCTGGGAAAACAACAATCTCGATATTAATCATCTGTAATAATATTCATTTTGTTCAAATTTTTCTGGTCTATTAACATTTTCAAAATCTTAACCGTTTCCTATTCCTGTAGAACTTCATTTGCTGTATCAATTTTTCATTCTCCAAGGATTCGATTAGGTTATCCATGTAGCTCACTAATAAGATTATATCTGAAGCAAAATTATTTACTACCACCGTTAGGTCCTACTACTACTACTTAACATTTCTAGAGCGCTACTAGGGTTACGCAGCGCTGTACAGTTTAACAAAGAAGGACAGTCCCTGCTCGAAGGAGCTTACAATCTAAAGGACGAAATGTCAAGTTGGGGCAGTCAAGATTTCCCGAATAGAGGTGTAGCGGTTAGGTGCCGAAGGCGACATTAAAGAGGTGGGCTTTGAACAAGGCTTTGAAGATGATATTCAATGTAACCTCCAGGGGAGCCAAAAACTCCAAGCTGATAACTCTTACGGGTTTAGGAGTGGCACCACCGACACGGGTTCAGCTGTAAACGACTTCCGTTTCAGCATACACGCCTAACTCACTCCTCCACTCCTTTGGGCATGGTGGTTAAATGATTTGAGAGCGATGAAGTTGTTTCCAGGTCCAAAGAGCATCGACGCTCCTTCGTTGGTGCTAATCAAAGGACTCATCAACCCAGTCATCTGTGGGCTGCTCGTTGCGCAGCGGTCCCACACTTGCTGCACAGGGGACAAAATGCTGGCCATCGGCGGCTGACCCCCCATTGTCCCCTTCCTCTCAGTTAAAGCAACTGCAAATGCAAAGAGGAAACTTCAAGTAAACAAAGACAGAACTTCAGAGGACAGCTGGGCCGTTGAGCGTACGAGCCTCAGGTCACCATCTTTCCACTCTCCCTAGTTTGGGACACTTTGTCCGGTTTCTCCTCAGAGGCCTGTCTGATATGGGTAACCCTTCAGCATAGCCCCCTGAGTCATTGAAACACGGAAGCCCCTCCACCGTTACAAGGTGGTGTCCCTTTGGAGGGGAGATATTATTTTTAAGCAGTGCTTTTTTTGTAGAAAAAAAGGTGCCGGTACTCATTATGGGCGGGGTCACCACATATGGCTCCACCCCTATGATAGCCACACCCACATTAACCACACCCCCTATACCAGCCATGGCACATATAAACAGACATCATTGAAAATATTATAGTACTATAGGAGAAAAAAATAACGTGATTTTTTTTCATGATAAATAATCTCTGTAAGCTCTTACAGCTCCAGTATACCCAGTGCAAAATAAGACAGCCAATGTAAATTCTCAAATTGGACATAATTACAAACACTAAAATGAAAATAAAATGATTTTTTTCTACCTTTGTTGTCTGGTGACTGTTTTCTTTCCATATTGGTCCCAGTCTGTGATTCTGCTTTCTTTTCTTTTCGCTTAACTCTTCTGTGCCATTTGTCATTTTTGTCTCCTTTTTCTTTGCTTTCTTCAATATTTTTCAGGCTCTCTCACTGTCCAGATTTAATTCATTCTTACTATCCATTCTTCAATTTCCTTCATCTACCTGTGGCTTTTCATCTTTTCCTCACCCTTGTTCTCCCCATGCCCCTTCCTCTTATTCTCCAGTCTTTCTCTATTCCCCTTTTCCATCCAGCAGCTCTGCTTTCTCTCCCCATCCTTCCAGTGTCTCCCCTATTTCTTTCTGCATTCTTCCATCCAGCGTCTTCCCTCTTTCTCTCCCCATCCTTCCGTTTTCCCTCTCTCTCTCCCCATCCTTCCATCTGTTTTTCCCCCTCTCTCTCCCCATCCTTCCATCTGTTTTTCCCCCTCTCTCTCCCCAATCCTTCCATCTGTGTTTTCCCTCTCTCTCCCCAATCCTTCCATCTGTGTTTTCCCTCTCTCCCCCCAATCCTTCCATCTGTGTTTTCCCTCTCTCTCCCCATCCTTCCATCTGTTTTTCCCCTCTCTCCCCAATCCTTCCATCTGTGTTTTCCCTCTCTCCCCCCAATCCTTCCATCTGTGTTTTCCCTCTCTCTCCCCATCCTTCCATCTGTTTTTTTCCCTCTCTCCCCATCCTTCCATCTGTTTTCCCCTCTCCCCAATCCTTTCCATCTGTTTTTCCCTCTCTCTCCCCATCCTTCCCTCTGTTGGTTTCCCTCTCTCTCCAATCCTTCCATCTGTGTTTTCCCTCTCTCTCCCCATCCTTCCATCTGTTTTTTCCCTCTCTCCCCATCCTTCCATCTGTTTTCCCCTCTCCCCAATCCTCCATCTGTTTTTCCCTCTCTCTCCCCAATCCTTCCATCTGTTTTTTCCCTCTCTCTCCCCATCCTTCCCTCTGTTGGTTTCCCTCTCTCCCCAATCCTTCCATGTTTTTCCCTCTCTCTCCCCAATCCTTCCCTCTGTTGGTTTCCCTCTTTCTCTCTCTCCCCAATCCTTCCCTCTGTTGGTTTCCCTCTCTCTCCAATCCTTCCCTCTGTTGGTTTCCCTCTCTCCCCAATCCTTCCCTCTGTTGGTTTCCCTCTTTCTCTCTCTCCCCAATCCTTCCCTCTGTTGGATTCCCTCTCCCTGCCAAGTTTGGCGCGAACGGCGCGAAGACGCGACGCACGCGGCACCAGCCCCTATTTCCGGCCGCTGCTGCTTCTCCTGTTGTTGAGCAGCAGCGGCCGCTACACAAAGAAAAAGAAGATTAAAAAAAAATTGAAACCTGGCTGAAACGCGGCACCCCGGCACTGTAGACAGCCATTAGGCATTGGCTGTTGCCCCGCAACCGCTCCTCCTCTTGCCTCTACGTCACTGCCCCTGGAGGAAGACCCCGGAGGAGCGCAGTGACGTAAGGCAAGAGGAGGAGCGGTTGCGTGGCAACAGCCAATGCCTAATGGCTGTCTACAGTGCCGGGGTGCCGCGTTTCAGCCAGGTTTGAAGTTTTTTAAAAATCTTTTTCTTTGTGTAGCGGCCGCTGCTGCTTCTGCTCAACAGGAGAAGCAGCAGCGGCCAGAAATGGGGGCTGGCACTGCGTGCGGGACATGGACTCACGGGGCGTGGGGAGCAAAAAAAAAAAGGTGCCGGTACGCCGTACCGTTGCGTACCGGCACAAAAAAAAGCACTGTTTTTAAGTATTTAGGGGTTATTTATTTATTTTCTTTGTACCGGACGGAGCAATTGAGAGCTTTTCTGGATTTTAAGCCCTTTGTGAATCCTGTGACTTCCATTCCAACTAGAGATGTTAATGGTAGTTGCATTTAATATACATCTGTCTATAATCAGGCTTAATGCCTTTTTCCTTTAATAATTTCCATAAAGTATCGCCCTCTATTTTCACCTTCCCGTTCCCCACCTCTTAAATTGAGGTTTATAGGAGCTTAGGTTTTTGTTTTCCTTTGATGTTATTTCTCTTCATGATTTTTGCTTGCTCAAATGTTTCTTCCTCCAAGTTATGTTACTTGTGAGAATTGTTTTGAAATTACAATAAATAAACTCGCTCAAGTACATTAAGAACAAAAAACTTGTGAGGGTCACTTCTGTAATGTGAAGGTCACTTCTATAATGGGTGCCTAGGGGGTCCCTATTAAAAACCTATTCTGTACAGGAAAGTAGGTATCTACTAGCCTAAGTGATGGTACTAAAATGGCATCCATGGTAATAAACAGTAAATACTGTACTTATCAGGAACACAAGACAACAATGAATTATTAACTGCAAACATGAAGCCAAGACAGTTACCCTTTAATTACAAAATACAATAAAGCTTGCAATTTTAACAAGAAATCTGTAAATTTAAAACTAATCAGAGAAAATATTTCTTCACCCAATGCTTAGTTAAACTCTGGCATTCATTGCCAGAGAATGTGGTAAAAGCAGTTAGCTTAACAGGGTTAAAATGTACTGGTTTGGGATCTTGCCAGGTACTTGTAACATGGATTGGCCACTTTTGGAAACAGGATGCTGGGCTTGATGGACCTTCGGTCTGTCCCAGTATGGCAACGCTTATGTTCTTATGTTAAGCTCTCTGAGATATAGTTTGGCATGTGTGTTTGTGTATAAGGAATTCTACATGCTTTTCTCAATGCCTTATGCACTGTCTGCCCGTTAAAAAAAACCTAATTCCTGAACACAGTGGAAATGGACGTTTCCATATCATCATGCTGATCAATCCATAGACTGGTGGGTTGTGTCCATCTACCAGCAGGTGGAGATAGAGAGCAATCCTTTTGCCTCCCTATATGTGGTCATGTTGCAGGATAAGCCAGATCCCCCCGCATCGGCGGGTGTGGTGTCCCTCCCCCGCTCCGCGGGGATGAGCTGGACGGATTCCCCTCCCCCACTTGTGTGGGGATGAGCTGGGTTAATTCCCCTCCCCCGTTTCAGCGGTGGTGAGCTGGGCAGAGTGTCCCTTTGTGGGTGTAATTCGCTAAGTGCTGAGTCCTGCGGATGGAGCTTTGATATCGACATACTGAGGAGTTTCCGGCAGCACATGACCACATATAGGGAGGCAAAAGGATTGCTCTCTATCTCCACCTGCTGGTAGATGGACACAACCCACCAGTCTATGGATTGATCAGCTATGATTAATGGAAAGAAAATTATCAGGTATGATACATAATTTTACTTTTGTGGGCACTCCAAAATTTACACGAATTGTTATAGAATATGACCCTCTGCGCTTCAATCTACGTGCCGCTATTTACTTGGCCTAAATGGACATGACATTTGTGTTACATTATGTACTCATAAAAAGTTTCCATTTATATTATACATATGTGAAATGATGCTGTCCCTCGTTTATCTTTGGCTGACACAGCACTAGGTTTCAAGTAGTTTGCATCAGGAGTCACCATATTTTTTTCATCAGTCCTTCCTTTTCTGCTTGTCACGTTCATTAACAATTTTTTTTTTTAAATGGCAGCCTACCTTTTTAACCCAAAGCATAAAGAGGACCTTTTACTAAAGCTTAGTGTGTGCTAACAGAATTAGTGCATGCTAAATGCTGCATATCTTATTTGATACCTATGGGCCACGTGGCATTTAGCTCACACTAATGTTCATTAGCGCACACTAAGCTTTAGTAAAAGGCCATCAAAGTCTATCAACCCAACAAATAAATTTGTTTAAATCTCTCATTCTTTTCTTCAGCTATGATATGCTGTTTACATATTTAAATTAACAATTCCCATTCAATGTCAGCATTCATCCATCTTGGCATTACTGTCTTAGAATAAAAATCCATTGCTCTCTCGAATTCAGTTGTTAAAAACATGCTTTGTTCATCCTACATTTAGCTTGGGGCAAGGGCATTTATGGCATCTGTTACTAAAGCTTAGCCCATGCTATCTGCCACAGGGCCCATTTTATTCCTATGGACCCTGCTGCAGATAACGTGCTAATCTTTAGTGTTAAAAAACCCAAAATCTATATAAATAAATCCCACCTCGAACGTTCTGAAGCTCACTCCAAGGCAGAGAAGCACTGAACTCCTGTAGTCTTTGTAGGCTAGGCTATCAGGACCAGTCACCCTCACTCATAGACCCGCCCTCAGCCACGCCCCATCTGTACATAAAACGCTACCTCAACGTTGTGAAGACAACCTGCTGAAGCCATCTGCAAACTCCCTAAAGAGTTTGTTAGTTCATGGTGGTGAAGCCATCCAACTCACCATCTCTCTGCCCCTCCCTCGCGTCAAACGTCATGACGTCGAGGGCGGAACACAGAGAGTGAAGGGATCCATGAACGCACCCCTACCAACCTGCAACCTCCTCCAACAAACAACGACCCAGGCAGGGGGAGGAGTAGGGAATCACACGCAGCGTGTTTCCCTACTCCTCCCCCTGCCTAGGAATTGCTACAGACTGCTGCCAAACTCCCCAACCACATGCGCACAATAGCCACCCGCAACCCCCCCCCCCCAAACAGGCTCATCGATGCATTCCATAATGAAGGGCGGGGGGTGCCTACGAAACACGTCTAACTGGCCCCCCCCCCGGCGCATCACCACAACAACCCCTGCGCTACGGCGCATCACAAAGCCCTACCCCCTTCCCTCCTCGCCGCATCACCCAACCCCTCCCCCACCACATCACCAAGCCCCTCCCCCCCATCGAGCACCTCGCCACCCGCAACCGCTAATACAAACTCTGTCCGACCGCTGCTGCTTCTCCTATTCAGTAGCAGCAGCCTGTACATAAAGAAAATAACAACAAAAAAATTCTCCTAAAACGCACCTCCGTTGACAACCATCTCACATTGGCTGACGTTTCTACAGCCGCTCCTCCTCTCCCCTCAACGTCACTGCCCCTGCAGGAAGACCCCGGAGGAACGCAGAGACGTCAGAGGGGAGAGGAGGAGCGCCTGCAGCGATGTCTGCCAACGTGACGTCGTTGTCCACGGAGGTGCATTTTAGGAGAAAGTTTTTATTTTTTTGGTTTTCTTTATGTACCGGCTGCTGCTTCTCAAAAGGAGAAGCAGCCGGTACATAAAGAAAACCAAAAAAATAAAAACTTTCTCCTAAAATGCACCTCCGTGGACAACGACGTCTCAAAAGGTTGTTCTCAAAAGGAGAAGCAGCAGCGGCTGCCCACCGTTAGTATTGGCGGTTGCGGGTGGCAAGGGGGTCGATGAAGGCGGGGGGGCTTGGTGATGTGCCAGGGTGGGGGGGCCGGGTGATGCGCAAAGGGGGGGGAAGGGGATTGGTTTGGGTGCTGCGCCCGGGGGGGGGAGGAGTGTCGCTGGACATGGGTGGCTGGAAGGGAGCAGGGGGAGGGGAGGGTCGCTGGACATGGGTGGCTGCAGGGGGGGCAGGGAAGAGGGAAGAGGGAGATGGGGAGGGGGTCCACAGACCACATGGGTGGCTGCAGGGGGGACAGGGGATACAGGAGGGACACTGCAGGGCGGGCAGGGGGAGAGAAGGGTTGCTGGTCATGGGTGGCTGCACGGGGGGCAGGGGGGACAGGTAGGTCGATGGACATGGGTGGCCACAGGGGAGGCCAGGGGTAAAGAGACGAGGGTCGTCGGACATGGGTAGCTGCTCAGGAGAGGAGGGTCGTTGGACATGGGTAGCTGCAGGGGGGGCAGGGGGAGAAAAGGGTCGCTGGACATGGCTGGCTGCAGGGGGGACAGGGGAGAGAAGAGGGATGCTGCACATGCGTGCCTGCAGGGTGAGAGGAGGGATGGTGAGGAGGGGGTCTTGAGACCACATGGGTGGCTGCAGGGGGAGCAGGGGAGACAGGAAGGACACAGCAGGGGGAGAGGAGGGTTCATTGACATGGGTATCTGCAGGGAGGGCAGACCAGAGGAAGGTCCATAGACATGGGTGGCTGCAGGGGGGTGCTGGACATGGGTGGCTGCAGGGGGGACAGGGGGAGAGGAGGGTCACTGCACATGGGTGGCTGCAAGGAGGGAGGGGGTGAGGGGGTTCCTGTCTCTCACATACACTCTCTCTGACACACTCACTGTCTTTGTCCCTCTCTCTCACACAGTCTCACACAGATAAACAAACACTGTCTCTCACACACTCTCTCTCACAAACACACACACTCTGTCTCTCTCTCACATTCTCTCACACACACGCTCCATCTCTCAAACACACTCTTTCTGAAACATACACTTCGAGGAAAACCTTGCTAGTGCCCATTTCATTTCTAACAGAAACGGGCTTTTTTTTACTAGTCTATTAATAATATATACTATAATGGAAGATTGACAAGTAGTAAAGTGTGTGGTCTCAATTATTCTTTGATCTGTTGGATGTTATCACTTCTCACCACTCGTACAATAAAGAGAAGATAGATAAAGATTATTTAAGGGTTGTATTATCTCTGGAGGTGATAAATTTAGTCCAATAATTTTAAAACTTAGATGAATTTTTTTTGTTTTAATTTTATTCTACATGCTCGATACATTCAAGTGGTATGTTAAGTAAGTCTACCCCAGTTTTGGAATCTTTTCCTGTTAGGATAAGAAAAAGACCAGATTTTAAACTGTGTATATTTTATTCTGAAGAGTAATAATAAATCAATATGTATATACAATCAATAATACATGAAATTCCATTTAAAACGTTTTTGTATTCAAGTACAGAACATAAGTCCATTAGGAACAAATGGTGTTTCACTATACATTCTCTGTTACACATTTGTTTCATTAGCCATATTAATGCACTTTTAAAGTTATTTATTGCTCTGCTACTTTTTATAAGCAGTACATTAAAGACCAATACCAGGATGAGAGTGCAGTGTTTTCGCCAACTTCTTGAAAGTAATTGCAAATGATGATGTCAGCATCCTGTTCTCTAGGTCTGTAAATTTATCCCCACCCTACTTGTCATATTAGTACTATTTACTGTACAATCCATTTCACTGTTCTTACCAAAAGGTTGCACAGAATTAAGTTTGTAGATATAACATTGTTCCTGCCATAAAAGAAGGGCATCCAAATCCCCCCCACTTTTATACACTGACGGCTGTTCAATCACTTGTGTATTGTAAATCCTGGAAACTAGGTTGAAATTGTATGCAATGGTTACAATAAGTGCCTCCAAATGTCTTTTGTTGATGCAAATTTTGTGTTCAATTAAACATGTCCTTAAAGGATATGGCGTCTTTCCAAGATATGCTAGATGATGGGAGCAAAAAAAAAAAAAAAAATCAAATAAATCACCCCAGAGGATACACAAGTAGTGGAAGCTTTTACTAAGACCTGGTCCCAGTAATCAAAAATTCAATGTTTGGAAGAAACTGCTCAAAGACATTTCAGTGTCTGCATGGCAAATGTCCCACTAAGGATGCATTAACGATGATATTATAGCATACACTAAAATGATTTTGTTCTCTTAAAAATAAACATTTAAGGCTAGTAAATGCAGAATAAATATTCATAACAGACCAATGTTGCGTTGAACAGCATGAATTCCAGAACAATACGGTAACACAAACTGCTCTTTTTTTTTTTTTTTTTTGCTGGAACCATATGAAAATCAAAAAGAATTAATGATTAATATATTTAGCTCGTGTAAAATAATCACATTGAACAAATCGTTCTGACATTTCTTCAGCTTGATGTCAGAATTCTTGAAAAAAGGAACACAGCATTGCTCTGCACAGATAACCAGGTTCAATTCCAGGGTCAGGGTAAGGTTCAGCCAGGGCTGAGGATGTGCAGAGGCAGTGTTCACAGTCTCTGGGTGGGCAGAAAGCCTAGACGCTGCAGTGTGTTTGGTAGTGCAGTTAGATTCCTCATTTTCAATGGAACTGTTGATTGTTTGCTATATAGTTATATATCATGTACCCTATGGTTACTGAAAACTGATTCCTTGTTAACTGTTTGCACTCATTGATTGTTTGCAATATCATACACCCTACTATTACTGATGACTGATTCACTGCTAATAATTTGCATTCACTGTTAATTGCCTGCAAAATGATCACAATATCATGTATAATGTACATAGACTTACTGCTGTAACTACAGGGTACTACTACTACTTAACATTTCTAGAGTGCTACTAGGGTTACGCAGCGCTGTACAGTTTAACAAAGAAGGACAGTCCCTGCTCAAAGGAGCTTACAATCTAAAGGACGAAATGTCAAGTTGGGGCAGTCAAGATTTCCTGAATAGAGGTGTAGTGGTTAGGTGCCGAAGGCGACATTGAAGAGGTGGGCTTTGAGCAAGGATTTGAAGATGGGCAGGGAGGGGGCCTGGCGTATGGGCTCAGGAAGTTTATTCCAAGCATGGGGTGAGGCGAGGCAGAAAGGGCAGAGCCTGGAGTTGGCGGTGGTGGAGAAGGGTACTGAGAGGAGGGATTTGTCTTGAGAGCGGAGGTTACGGGTAGGAACGTAAGGGGAGATGAGGGTAGAGAGGTAAGGAGGGGCTGCAGACCGAGTGCATTTGTAGGTTAGTAGGAGAAGCTTGAACTGTATGCGGTACCTGATCGGAAGCCAGTGAAGTGACTTGAGGTGAGGGGTGATATGAGTATATCGGTCAAGGTAATGAACTACTGATGCACTGTAAACCGTGGTGAACCCGTTTAGGTGATGCAGTGGTATATAAACAATAAATTGACATTGAATTGACTTGGGCATAATCGAACGCGAATGCCCATCTCCGAGAACGGGTACATGAAGGGTCGGGACAAACCGTATTTTCGAAAAAAATGGGCGTCCATCTTTTTTCTGATAATACGGTTTGTGCCAGCCAAATGCATCGGATTTGTGCGGATTTGAGCTGTGCGGTATCATTTTTCAACGTTAATGGAAACCGAAGGCACGCAGCTCAAAAACAAACAAATCCAAGGCATTGGGTCATGGGAGGGGCCAGGATTCGTAGTGCACTGGTCCCCCTCACATGCCAGGACACCAACCAGGCACCCTAGGGGGCACTTGTAACAATTAAAAAAAAAAGTTAACTACCTCTGAAGTCCATAGCTCCCTTCCCTTGGGTGCTGAGACCCCCAAATCCCCCCCAAAGCCCACTCCCCACAACTCTACACCATTACCATAGCACTTATGGCTGAAGGGGGGCACCTAGATGTGGGTACAGTGGGTTTTGGGGGCGGTTTGGAGGCATTTATGTAGGCATTTATAAATAAATAACTCTTATGGGAAAAGCTACCCAATGAGTAATTCCCAGGTTCCCGTTTACAGAAGTCTGGCTAAACAACTTCTTAGCTCTGCCTAGGGGTATTATTCTATAGGAACCTGCCTCTTCTGGTGCCTACACCAGAACTTTCCTTCCGTTGTAGAGAACTGTGATAAAGAAAAGTCACAGCTGATATATATTAGAATTTATTATAAAGATAAGAAAATATAAATGATACATTCTGCAATAAGGCTTAGGTACAAATATAGAGACCTTATGCTGATAAGAAAACTATAGAATGTATTGTCTAACTAAAACACTGTTATCACTGGTTACTAGGTTATACACAATCCTGATTTGTAACTGACTAGGTCATGAAGTAATACAGTTAGCAGCACATCTTTCTGACCACAGTTCTGAACTAACCCGCCTTTGCTGAGGTAAGAACCCACTCACTAATCCCAGACTAATCGGAAATACATCCCTGTAATTCTCACCGAGCTGACTCTTGGGTACAGGTTTTCCCCCTTAGACTCAAACTGTCTTCCACAGCGAGTCAGTCTTAGAGAATAGCCCAGGCTCTCTGCAGCAAGCAGGATTACAGTCACTCTGGTCGGTACAGCTGGACCAACAGGTACTTTCTTCAGATAGACAGTTCACAAGGTTGTGGACCACTTCAGGTCTCGCTGGTCTTCTCTCCAGCTACCCCGTCTTCCAGGCGAACCCGACAACAACTGCCAGCCCCTTCTCTTATCCTCTCGTTCCCGCTCTTCCAGTCCCCGATTCTCAGGTGACCAGACAGCAACCAATCATGATCTTGTCCAGCTCCTTCCCTGAGCAAGAAACGACCTTTTCTTGACCTTCAAATTGTTACACTGTGATGGGCATTCCTGTCTCTCATCAGGCTTGCTGGCGCCATGGTCTGCCTCCCTTTTCCTTATCAGGGAGGTAGCCCACTGCATGTCCTTGAGTTTTTCCAGGCCTGCCAGTGATTTACCACAAGCAGAGAGCTGACACAAACAGAAAGTTGAATCTGCTTGCTTATTTAAGTACAGGGTAATAGTTCACAGACCCCATCTTGATATAGTTGTATTCACAGGCTGAGACCAGCAGAGTGAGACTCACAGGGAAATAACCCTACAGCTCCCATTTACCACCACAAGTGTAACAGGTAGGGGGGAATTGGCCTGGGTCCACCTGGCTGAAGTCCACTGCACCCACTAACAACTGCTCCAGGGACCTGCATACTGCTGTGATGGAGCTGCGTATGACATTTGAGGCTGGCATACAGGCTGGAAAAAAAAGTTTTTAAAGTTGTTTTTTTTGGGTGGGAGGGAGTTAGTGACCACTGGGGGAGTCAGGGGTGGTCATCCCCGATTCCCTCCGGTGGTCATCTGGTCATTTAGGGCACTTTTTTGGGACTTGTTCGTGAAAAAAAAGGAGTCCAAAAAATGTGACCCAAATTCGCGCTAAAAACGACTTTCTTTTTTTGATTATCGGCCAAGGACGCCCATCTCTCCTCGGCCGATAAACACGCCCCAGCCCGCCTTCACCACGCCTACAACACGCCCCGTCAACTTTGGCCATTTCCGCGACAGATTGCATAGGTTCCCATTAAAGACAAAACCACAACACATTTTACAGTAGCAAATTTTTCCATAAATCAGCTATATTGAAGATAGACTGACTGTCCTAAATCTAGTCCTCCTGCTCCTGGGTGTGCTGCTTTGAAATCAGCTCCCCCTGCTGCCGCGAAGCTTCCATGAAGGAAGAATTGACTTTTTTATCTGAATGTAACTCGCCTGATTCCCTCTGGTGGCCATCTGGTCAGTTCGGGCACCTTTTCATGGCTTGGTCGCAAGAAAAAATGGACCAAGTAAAGTCGGCCAAGTTCTCGTCAGGGACACCCTTCTTTTTTCCATTATCGGCCGAGGACGCCCATCTCCTAATCATGCCCCAGTCCCACCTTCGCTACGCTGCCGACACGCCCCCATGAACTTTGGTCGTCCCCGCGATGGGAAGCAGTTGACGACGCCCAAAATCAGCTTTCGATTATGCCGCTTTGGGCGACCCTTAAAGAAGGATACCCATCTCCCGATTGGTGGCGGAAGATGGGCGCCCTTCTCTTTCAAAAATAAGCCTGATAGTGTTTTATTCCACTTGTGATTGTTAGCCTGGTAAATGATTTTGCTGAGATTGGGATGAAAGGATAGAATCATTGATTCACTACTAAAGTGGCACATTAAGCAAGCTTTTGAACTGTTGGTTGTAGTTGTTAAGTTGTTGTAGGAATGTGTTATGATTGGGGTCTGAACCCCTCTCAAACTTACCTCTTTCCTGGGGGTCAGCTTTTTAGCTGGCTTCTGTTTCTTTCTCTGTCCTTTCTGAGCTGGCTCTGCCTCTCTGTGCTGGCAGCTTCCAGCAGCAGGGCTCTAATGGTTTCACTATACTGCACCTGTGTGGGTAGTCTGAGTTGCTCTAACTCTCTTTGGGTGTACTGGCTTCAAGTGTTTCACAGTTTTGCATTGGCGTGGGTTGGGCCTCTCTGGGTCAGTGTGCTTTTGCCTAGGTCTAGGGAGTGTGACATCATCAGGGAGGGCCTTGATAAGGAAGTGGTCTTGTTCAGTGTTGCCAGGTGGGCGGTTTTCTGCGACCCGCCGCGGGAAATTTTTGCCCGCGGCGGGTTGCGGTTTTTTGGGCTGGTTTTTGGGCTTCAGGGCGGGTTTTTTTTCGGCCGCGGGGGGCGGGGTTAGTGACGTTTTGGGCGGGGCCAATGACGTGGGAGGCGGGGCCGGTGACGGCGGGGGCGGGGCCGGTGACGGCGGGGGCGGGGTTGACGGCGGGGGCGGGGTGATGACGCGGGGGTGGGGGTGTCAGGGGCGGGGTTTGTGTTTGGGCGGGTTTGGGCTGTTTCTTGTGCGGGATTGGGTGGGAAAAAAATTTTCCACCTGGCAACCCTGGTCTTGTTTCCTTCAGGGCCTTTGCAACGGTGGTGTTTGCTTTAGGTAGGGTGGTGCAGTGTGCACTTCTGACTTCGTGTCTAGTTGCCCTGCTTGCTTTTGCTAAGGTCCAGGTTAGTGTTAGTGCAGTGTGCACTGGTGTTTGTGTGTTTAGCTTTCTTGCTTTTCCCTTATGGTTCCCCTGCGTTTCCCTCTTGGTTTTGGAAGCATTGCTATGTGTAGGGCTTTGGAAGCTCTGTTGCTGATAGAAGTACTTCAGGGTTTGGTGGTGTTAGGAACACTGCAGAGTTTGCTGTTAGAAGTTCTTCTGGTGTTTGTGCTATTGGAAGCATTGCTATGTGTAGGGCTTTGGAAGCTCTGTTGCTGATAGAAGTACTTCAGGGTTTGGTGTTGTTAGGAACACTGCAGAGTTTGCTGTTAGAAGTACTTCTGGTGTTTGTGCTATTGGGAGCATTGCAGTCTTTGCTGTTGGTGTTTGGTGATTTAGAATCACTTTTGGCTTATGTATTAGCTTCCCTTCTTTTTCCTTGTGGCTCCCCTGTCTTCCCTTTTAGTGCTAGGAGCTCTTCTGGTTGCTTGCCAGAGTAGTGCTTAGGAAGCACCTTGTTAGTTGTTTCTAGTTTGCTAGAGCAGTGCTTAGGTAGCTGGTTAGTTCTGTGTTTAGCTTATTAGTGTAAAGCTCTGCTTGTAGCTTGGTGCTTAGTAGCACCTGTGTTAGCTTTGGGTTTAGTTCCCTGCTCTGTTAGTTTAGGGCTTAGGAAGTCCCTTTCTTGAGCAGGGCTTGGAGCTCTTGTTTAGTATAGGGCTTAGGAAGTCCTTTTTGTCAGTTTACTGTTAGGAACACTCCTGCTAGTTTAGGGTTAGGAGCACTTCTGTTTCCAGTCCTGGTCCCTATGTCACCCGGTATCCAGTAAGTCCTGTCGGCTACTCGAACCCAGAAGCTCAACTCCTGGGGGGCTTAGTAGCTAAGCACAGGTGAAGCTGTGCGGACCAGTCCAGTGTGCTCCAGTCCAGTGTGTTCCGGTCCGGTGTGTGTTCCAGTCTGGTGTGCTCCAGTCCAGTGTGTTCCGGTCCGGTGTGTGTTCCAGTCCTGTGTCCTCCAGTCCGGGGGATTCCAGTCCAGGTGTTCCGGTTCGCTGGGCAGTGCCTGCAGTCCCTGCCGGTGTGCTTACCCAGTGTTGGTTGGTGGGTTTTGCCTGCTGCTGTCGCTCCTCGTCAGCAGCCCAAGGGCTCACGTTTGCTCCAGAGCCCAGTCCCGCGGGCTCTGAACCTGAGAACCTGACAGATTGCAAAGGCCATGAGCCCGGCAAGAACCCCCGCCCGGCTGACCCAGCTGGGGTCCAGCTCCATCATTGTTCTTGATCATTCTATGACTCTTCGTCAGTATCGGAATAAACTTTTGTCTCATCCTGTTTTGAAGAAGACCCCTGAAGCGGCAGCTGAGAGAAAACGTGTCCGGTGGCTTGGAATCGCTGAAAACCCAGTTTCAGATATGGACCCTTTCATCACGCTCTCAGAGTATCGCCGCAGCCTTGTCTTGAATCCAGCTTTGTGGGATACTCCTGAAGCTGTCGCTGAGAGGAGACGTCTCGGGAATTCCATGCTCTGGGCCCAGCAGGGGTCCAGTCCCGTTCAAGCAGCGCGCCCAGACAAACCTCTGAATCCAGGTCAAGCAGTACGCCCAGCCACGCCTCTGAATCCAGTCCGAGCAGCGCGTCCAGCCAAGCTTCAGAGTCCAGTCCGAGGGACGCTTCTGACCGAGCCTCCAAGGCCAGTTCAAGTGGCGCTTCCACTAAAGCTTCAGAGTCCAGTCCGTGGGACGCTGCTGACCGAGCCTCCGATTCCAGTCCGAAGGGGGGGGCTTCTCACCGAGCCTCCGGTGCCAGTCCAGGTGGCGCCTCCATGCAAGCCTCGGAGTCCAGTCCGAGAAACGCTGACTGCGACTCCTATTCCAGTCCGAGTGGGGCTGGTAATTGAGTCTCCGAGTCCAGTCCAAGCTGTGCTTCCAGGCAAGTCTCTGAGTCCCGTTCGAGTGGTGCTTCAAACCAAGCCTCCTAGTACCAGTTTGGATCCCAGTTCCAACCCCATTTTTGATCTGGATCCGTTTCTGACACTCCAGGATTACCGGGTTGCACTTTTGTCTGATCCAGCCCTGAAGAATACTCCTGAAGCTGCAGCGGAAAGAAGGCGTGTCTCCTGGCTTGGGTTCGAAGAAAACCCAGTTTCTGCTATTGATCCCTCTACCAAGCTGTTCTTTTACCGCTTCCAACTCCTCTCGGAGCCAACCCTACGGGATACTCCTGAAGCCCAAGCTGAAAGAAGGTGGCTTCCTGATTTTTCCCGCCAAACTTCTGAGTCCAGCCTGAAGGGCTTTGCCTGCCAAGATGCTGAGTCCGGATCGAGTGGCAGCAGTGGCAGCCGAGATGCTGAGTCCGGAGCGAGTTGGAGTTCCAGTCAAGATGCTGAGTCTGGATCGAGTTGCAGTTCCAGTCAAGATGCTGAGTCTGGATCGAGTTGCAGTTCCAGTCAAGATGCTGAGTCTGGATCGAGTGGTAGTTCCAGTCAAGATGCTGAGTCTGGATCGAGTGGTAGTTCCAGTCAAGATGCTGAGTCTGGATCGAGTTGCAGTCCCGGCCGGGATGCTGAGTCTACACCGAGTGATGAGTCCACGATGAGTGCTGAGTCTGCACTGAGTGTAGAGGCCAGCCGAGATACTGAGTCCACGATGAGTGCTGAGTCTACACCGAGTGCAGAGCCCAGCCAAGATGACGAGTCCACGATGAGTGCTGAGTCTGCACCGAGTGCAGAGTTCAGCCGAGATGCCGAATCAGAATTGAGTTACAGTCCCGGGCAAGATGCAGAGTCCGGGTCAAGTTACAGTCCCGGCCAAGATGCTGAGTCCGGGTCGAGTGGGATTTCCAGTCCCAGGCAAGATGCTGAGTCTGGGTCAAGTTGGAGTTCCAGTCCCAGGCAAGATGCCGAGTCTGGGTCAAGTTGCAGTCCCGGTCAAGAGGCTAAGTCCGGGTCGAGTGGCAGTTCCGGCCAAGATGCTGAGGCCGGACCAGGTTGCAATCCCAGGCAAGATGCTGAGTCTGGGTCAAGTTGCAGTCCCGGCCAAGATGCCGAGTCCGGGCCAAGTTGGATTTCCAGTCCCAGGCAAGATGCTGAGTCTGGGTCAAGTTGGAGTTCCAGTCCCAGGCAAGATGCTGAGTCCGGGTCAAGTTGGAGTTCCAGTCCCAGGCAAGATGCTGAGTCCGGGTCAAGTTGGAGTTCCAGTCCCAGGCAAGATGCTGAGTCCGGGTCAAGTTGGAGTTCCAGTCCCAGGCAAGATGCTGAGTCTGGGTCAGGTTGCAGTCCCGGTCAAGAGGCTGAGTCCGGGTCAAGTTGCAGTTCCGGCCAAGATGCTGAGTCCGGAGCGAGTTCCAGTGCCAGCCGAGATGCTGAGTCTATGCTGAGTACCAAGTCCAGCCAAGATGCTGAGTCCAAGTTGAGTGGCAGTTCCGGCCAAGATGCTGAGGCCGGACCAGGTTGCAGTCTCAGGCAAGATGCTGAGTCTACTCTGAGTTCCCACTTCAACCAAGATGTTGAACCCCTCCTGAGTTCCAGCTCCAGCCAAGAGGCAAGGTCCAGTCTGAAGTCTTGTTCGAGTTCCTGTCCGGCTTCAGATTCCAGGATGGGTGTGGGCTCTAGCCCAGTTCTGGCTGCTACAGTGGAGTGCCAGGAAGTCAAAGAAGTTGTGGACTCCTTCAGGAAATGGTTCCTGTTGAATATAACTCCACTTGTTGGATCCAAGACACTGATCCTGCCTAGCAGCCATCCTAAAGAGCCTCGTGGCGGCCAAAGCCACTCTGGTATCCAAGTTCCAGATGTACTTGTCACTTCCTGCCCAGCCATCCAGATTTATGTTGTGAAACCCATTGGGAGATTTCATCACAGCTACCCATGGAGACCTAAATTGTATTTTGAGACCTGGAGCTCCCGTGGGGACACGGGAGCTTTGAGGGGGAGGTGCTGTTATTATTGGGGTCTGAACCCCTCTCAAACTTACCTCTTTCCTGGGGGTCAGCTTTTTAGCTGGCTTCTGTTTCTTTCTCTGTCCTTTCTGAGCTGGCTCTGCCTCTCTGTGCTGGCAGCTTCCAGCAGCAGGGCTCTAATGGTTTCACTATACTGCACCTGTGTGGGTAGTCTGAGTTGCTCTAACTCTCTTTGGGTGTACTGGCTTCAAGTGTTTCACAGTTTTGCATTGGCGTGGGTTGGGCCTCTCTGGGTCAGTGTGCTTTTGCCTAGGTCTAGGGAGTGTGACATCATCAGGGAGGGCCTTGATAAGGAAGTGGTCTTGTTTCCTTCAGGGCCTTTGCAACGGTGGTGTTTGCTTTAGGTAGGGTGGTGCAGTGTGCACTTCTGACTTCGTGTCTAGTTTCCCTGCTTGCTTTTGCTAAGGTCCAGGTTAGTGTTAGTGCAGTGTGCACTGGTGTTTGTGTGTTTAGCTTTCTTGCTTTTCCCTTATGGTTCCCCTGCGTTTCCCTCTTGGTTTTGGAAGCATTGCTATGTGTAGGGCTTTGGAAGCTCTGTTGCTGATAGAAGTACTTCAGGGTTTGGTGGTGTTAGGAACACTGCAGAGTTTGCTGTTAGAAGTTCTTCTGGTGTTTGTGCTATTGGAAGCATTGCTATGTGTAGGGCTTTGGAAGCTCTGTTGCTGATAGAAGTACTTCAGGGTTTGGTGTTGTTAGGAACACTGCAGAGTTTGCTGTTAGAAGTACTTCTGGTGTTTGTGCTATTGGGAGCATTGCAGTCTTTGCTGTTGGTGTTTGGTGATTTAGAATCACTTTGGCTTATGTATTAGCTTCCCTTCTTTTTCCTTGTGGCTCCCCTGTCTTCCCTTTTAGTGCTAGGAGCTCTTCTGGTTGCTTGCCAGAGTAGTGCTTAGGAAGCACCTTGTTAGTTGTTTCTAGTTTGCTAGAGCAGTGCTTAGGTAGCTGGTTAGTTCTGTGTTTAGCTTATTAGTGTAAAGCTCTGCTTGTAGCTTGGTGCTTAGTAGCACCTGTGTTAGCTTTGGGTTTAGTTCCCTGCTCTGTTAGTTTAGGGCTTAGGAAGTCCCTTTCTTGAGCAGGGCTTGGAGCTCTTGTTTAGTATAGGGCTTAGGAAGTCCTTTTTGTCAGTTTACTGTTAGGAACACTCCTGCTAGTTTAGGGTTAGGAGCACTTCTGTTTCCAGTCCTGGCCCCTATGTCACCCGGTATCCAGTAAGTCCTGTCGGCTACTCGAACCCAGAAGCTCAACTCCTGGGGGGCTTAGTAGCTAAGCACAGGTGAAGCTGTGCGGACCAGTCCAGTGTGCTCCAGTCCAGTGTGTTCCGGTCCGGTGTGTGTTCCAGTCTGGTGTGCTCCAGTCCAGTGTGTTCCGGTCCGGTGTGTGTTCCAGTCCTGTGTCCTCCAGTCCGGGGGATTCCAGTCCAGGTGTTCCGGTTCGCTGGGCAGTGCCTGCAGTCCCTGCCGGTGTGCTTACCCAGTGTTGGTTGGTGGGTTTTGCCTGCTGCTGTCGCTCCTCGTCAGCAGCCCAAGGGCTCACGTTTCCTCCAGAGCCCAGTCCCGCGGGCTCTGAACATGAGAACCTGACAGAATGTTTGTACATTTTGGGAAGCTTGCCAGGTTCCCTTGGCTTGGATTCACCACTGTCGTGGACAGGATGCTGGCTCGATGGACCCTTGGTCATTTCCCAGTGTGGCATTACTTATGTACTTATGTTTTGTGGATTTTTATACGTTTTATTTAAGGTGTTCAGTGTGAACTATTTTGTTTAGGGATTGGTAGACTGGATAGAGTTTAAGATTAAGGGCTATGAAGGTGGGTGGAGGCTAGAATGGAAGAATGTACTATGGGTGTGTTCAGTTTAAAATGTGATTTTTGTATAATATCATTGTTATAATCCATGTTCAGTAATCACTAGAAGGGCAAGAAATAAATGTGAACTAATCTCTCTATATAAAAAGCAACACCAACGTTCTATGAAGCCTCCAGCCGGAAGTGTGAAGGGGGCGAGATATCCGGTTTCCCCATGAGTGTCTGCCCCACCCTCTCTGTAACACAGTCAGTGAAGGAAAACAGCAGAGCACGAAATCAAATCGCTGGCTCTGTAACAGTGAAGGACTCAGAGGGGGGAGGGGAGAGAGCCCAGAGGGCAGGGGACACACACACTCCCACATGCACACAGAAGAAAACATTGCTAGCCCCCGTTTCATTTAAATCAGAAACGGGGCTTTTTTACTAGTAGATAAATAAATGACGAGTAATAAGATTTAGGCCTTGGTGTGTGGCCATTGCTTGAGAATTGTTGCTGTAGTGCATAAACTAAATGAAGTGAGAGGTGGGTATCAAATGTAGGGAAAGATCTTAAGTGACTGCATATAAAGGGGGGGGAGATTCTATATATGGCGCCTAAAAAAATCTGCGCAGAAAACATTTCTGTCTAAGCGTATTCTATAATCTCCGCCTAGATTTAGGTGCGTTATATAGAATACAGTTAGGTGGCAATTGTATCACCTAAATGTACATACCTCCATTTACACCAGCGCAAACATGGTGTAAATCCTGACACATAGATTGTCACAGAGGGCCATATTCTATAACTGCGCAAGTAAATTTTGGAATGCCCACGAAATGCCTATTTCCCCACCCATTTTATCTGCACATTAGAAGTTAAGCACAGTGCGTTACAGAATACGCTTAGTGAGTTCTGTGTGTAAATTCTAATTATTGCCAATTAGTTCTTATTGCTTGTTAAGTACTGTTATCAACACTAATTAGCTTATTAAGCCAATTAAGTTACACACGCTGTTATAGAATCCACTTGGATTTCGGCACGGATCTCTATGTACGCTATATAGAATCTGGGGGAAAGGGGCTTATTTTCAAAAGAGAAAAAAATGACATAAAATGGCATTTTGGACATTTTTCAAAACTCAGATTCGAGACTTTTCTTTTCAGTTTGACAAATCGCAAGAGGGCATGTTAGGGGTGGGATTTGGGCATTCCCAAAACGCTTTTCTTCTATAATGACCAAAACCCTGGCCATTTTTGCTTTGTTTCTAGACCTGTTTTAATCATACCTAAGTCACAAAAAGGTGCCGTAAATGACCAGATGACTACAGGAGGAATTAAGGCATGACCTCCCCCTTACTCCCCCAGTGGTCACTGGCCTTCTCTTACCCCCCAAACCTGTGAAAGAAACAGTACATACCAGCCTTTATGATGGCTTCAGATGTTATGGCCAGTCCTATTAGAGCAGTAAGCAGGTCCCTGGAGTAGCCGAGTGGTCGGTGCAGTGCACTGTACAGAAGGGGACCCAGGCTCACATCCCAATCTAACTGGTACACTTGTGCTGCAACATGTGAGCCCTCCCAAACCCACCAAAACCCTACATATAGGTGACACCTGCAGGTCTATGAAATATTGTAGTGGTGTGCAGTTGGGCACAGTAGGTTTTTGGAGGGCTCCCCATACAATATAAGGGGGTAACAGTGAGATGTGTACCTGGGCCCTTAAAAGTCCACTGCATTCATCAGAACAGTCTCCTGGTATAGCTCCACGATGGTTTACAGTGTAAAATCACATAAATTACATAACAGTATAGTCAAATCACAAATTTATACCATCCCCTACACCAGGTACACCTAGCCAGTCAGGTTTTCAGGATATCCACAATGAATGTGCACAAGATAAATTTGCATGCACTAATTGTATTGCATGCAAATTATCTCATGTATTCATTGTGGTTATCCTGAAAACTTGATTGGCCTGGTGTATCCCAAGGACTGGGTTGAGAACCACTGCCATAGACAAGCAGTTACCGTAAGTGATCACAAATTACCCTGCCTTACATTTTTTACAGAACAATAAAACATCCATGAAATTCAAATCATCAGGAAATCTGTTCCAAAAAGCCAGGTACACACATGAAGAGGAACGCTTTTTTATTTTGAATCGGATTGGATGGGATTTATTAGTTTGACATACCACTCAATACTAATACGTCTGAGTGGTTTGGTGCCTGCAATAATCCTTTAAAAAAAAAAAAAGAACTCAGGAACTTAGCTGGCTGATGCTGTCGGGAAAAAAAAAAAAGGAAAACCAACACCTCCACAAATCACAGCAAGGAAGCATAAGAGTGGAACTGTCCAAAACACAAAGTGATCCAAGATGGCAATAAAATGAGCTTTATTCACAGTTACACAAATACACAGTCCCAAACAGAGATAGACCCGATGGGCCATGTTTCGGCTTTCAAGCCTTCATCAGGAGTCCTCTTAAGAACAAATGCAAGAATAAAATATATAAATAAATTACACATTCATACATAGAAATGCATAAAATGTATTATCATAATTTTTCTAGACACAGCATACAGATTTAGACATAAAAATAACATACAGGTTTAGAATTATGTTACTAAGTGAAAGCTGAACAGTGAGAAAAAAAAGGAGATAAAGGGAAAAAAAGAAATGGTGAATGACCAGGGGGGAAAACACTTAAGAAAAAACTAAAAATAAAAGTGCTAAGGAGGCAAAATGTGAAAGGCAAAACAAAATCTAGGAAACTGTGACATGCTGCCAGAGTACCAGGCTCCATATTAAATCTATTTTTAAATCTATGCTGAAGGCTCACCTTTTCACTGCTGCCTTTGGCTCCTAGCCACTACCAATTCGTCCTCCGCCCTGTTCCTCTTTACCCTGTAATTCCCTTGCCTGTAATGTCTTGTCTGTCTGTTTCACCTAGATTGTAAGCTCTTTGAGCAGGGACTGTCTCTCTATGTCAATTGTTCAGCACTGCGTGCGTCTGGTAGCGCTATATAAATGCTAATAGTAGTAGTAGTATATTATGAAGGAATCTAAAAACCAGGAACATCTCACAATCTATTCTGCATTCAACTGGTAACCGATGAAATATTTTAAGCATAGGCTGTATATGCTTGTACATATTACCAGTTACCATCCTTGCAGCCATATTTTGTATCAGCTGAAGCCCACACAATTGAATTTTAGGCAGATCACATATAAAGAATTACAATAGTCTAAATGGGCCATTACCAAGGCATGCACTACTTGTCTCTAGTTCAGCCTGCTCAAGATCAGGGCACATAAATATTCAAGAGATGATATCACCTCTTTCACTTGTTAATTTCTCAAAATCTAAATATGGAACTGCACATGTGTAGATTAAGAAATAAAAGGCAGAATGCCCTATTTCTTACCAGTAATGCCACTGCAAGCATATCCATTTCTTTTCTGGTTTTATATCATTGTAAGTCACTTTAGAGTGCTTGTCACAACAGCATGATGCAAAACTCTTGGGTGATATTGACATGTTTTCAAATTTGTCATCTCTATACCAACCAGATGTAATTATTGAATAGAAGATTTCTGTTTACATTCAGCTGCGGCTTCAGTGGTTTTAGGTCAATAAGTATAGGTTTGTTTCCAAATGTATGCCTTTATGCATTGTGTTTCACTTACTCAGAATTTTTCAACTTGTTCTTGAAAGCTTCATGTAAGATAGCAGAGCAGGAAGAGTAATTAGCCAAATGGTGCTTGCAAATCCCAAAGGATGAAACATGCCTTCTGTTTTTACCTTCTTGAACAGATGTTGCTGCAGTGAAAAGATGGCCTTCAAAACCACCAGAAAATAAACCTTTCACTACTGCCTGTCTGGGTGATGATCAAGAGGATGACTTCCACTTTTAGTTCTGTTTTCCTGTAAAAAAAAACAATTTTTAAATTGTTTTGTATCTGATTATTAAATATATGAGTGTTTTCCTTTTGAATAAAATAACTAATTCCACTTAAAGGCAATAGCAGGAGATGAATTAGGATCATTGGGGACCTATATGCTAATAAAATTGATTGGTATTCAGAAAACATATGTGACCTGTACACATAAAGAACCTGTAATAGTGTAAATAATAATAACTGTTTTGGGATCATAATAATGACTTTTAGTATCTGAGTCTTCATTGATTAGCTGAAAAAAGTACTTACTGAAGTTTCATCTGCAGGAGAAAAAATTAATGTGACAGACTTCTGTGTCCCTTCTTCTCTGCTTTGTGGCATCCTTTGACCTCCTATCTTATGGCATCTTGTCCATCAGCCCTGTGGTATATCACTTCCTTCTGTTCCCATCACACAGATTTTCTTTTGTGTGACTTAAAAAAAAATAGGTGCTTCTTATAGTTCTATGCACATTTTAGACATTTGAATAACCCAGCATTTAGATGTGTATATTGCATACATCTGGTCTGGGTGGGCTTGAGGCAGAACTAGAGCAGGGCAAAAAAAAAATCATGTGCATTCGTCATTTCAGAAAGGGAATGGACATATAAGTCCAAAAACCAACATCGGGAGTTATACCTGCTTCCCAGGATGTCTAGGTTTCAGAATAGTGCTTGTTCTATGCACACTCCATGTGAGTCCCCTTAATCCCCCAGTGTTTCTTGTCCCCACCAAAAGAAGTACCAGCCAGAGATAGGCTCTGAAGTAGCATCACAATATATGTGCCCATCACATTAATGTGTTATCTTCTGAAATACTGGCACATACACCATTCTTGCCATGTTGCGTCCATTGATATTTTAGAAATGTATTCATCTAAAATGAATGCTCCTCCTGCGCTTAATGTTGAATATTTTTCCTTTGTGAATGACCGTGGGGTCCTGTGAAATATTTTGGCATAGTTTGTAGCTGGATATATTGCAAGGATGTGTGCCATTCTTTTCTTTTTGAGTCTGTGTTGGGAGCTTACTCCTAATTAGCTTGTGTTTTAAGTTGGGTGGCTGTCGGAAGACCAGCACTGGTGGGGATGGGAATACACAAAAAGTAGCACACGTGAAATTATCTTGTTGGGCAGACTGGATGGACCGTGCAGGTCTTTTTCTGCCGTCATCTACTATGTTACTATGTGTAACTGGAGCATAAACATTATTCTCCTTGTATTTTAGAATAGGCTCTACATGTTAGGTCCTGTTCTAAAATTCTATTAAAATTTGCGATGTCCCAACCTGCACTCTCAATTCCAATTTGTATTCAATTTCATAAACAGGCAGACTCATATTATTCAAGTCTTGATGTTGGTATCAAAAAATGGCACCATATGAAATCAGGATGCCAAAGTTCTCCTTGACGTCCTGATTTCATTTTTTGATACCCGCATCAAGACTTGAATAATATGAGTCTGCCTGTTTATGAAATTGCAAGCATTGCGCTTAGGGCTTCTTTTACAAAGCCGCACAACCGGTTCCTGTGCAGCAAATGAGAGGAAGCCCATAGGAATTGAATGGGTTTCCTCTCATTTGCCGCACCAGGAATCGGTAGTGCAGCTTTGTAAAAAAAGGCCCTCAGTTCCCGTGATGAAGCTTGATTTAGTGAAACTGAGATTCCCGTGAGACTTCATTTTTAAGCGAAGTGCTTGCTTTTTTGAATTAAGTTGATGTTTTGAATTTTGATATTTTGAGTTTTTGTGCACATGTATAATTAAAAATAAGGAGTTTTTTTTAAGACCAATGATAAAAATGGAGTCTCATAAGATTTTGGTGACATGAGTATTGACAGATACCATTATCTGGACTGTTGAGGTCTTTTTTTCCTCCTTTATTGTTACTACTATTTGAGAGAATTAATATAGTTTTGTTATCATTTTTCTAGCTCTGGCTTGAGTGATTTTGTTTTATCACACAGTTTTTTTGTTCTGAGTACCATAAAGCTAACATGAGAGTATAGGTATCATGTGTTGAAACTTACTGACAGCCACATAGAGCCAGAATAACAAAATAGCTAGGACCAGAGAAATGAACAGGTACTGAGAAGCTCAGACTTTCTGAAAGAAATGTGCTGAGTCAGAATAGAAAAGTGATGATGGGGGAATGTTGTTTAATTTGGTATTGGGTTGTGACCTCCAGGTTTTAAAATCATGGCCGTATTTCCTGTGTAGCTGTAATGATTCTCTGAGGATAAGGAGGATGATAATATTTTTACTCTTGGGGTGACAAAGTAATGCTTCGGGACAACTTTGTGGCATGAGCTGTGGCTGACAGAAAAAGACACACCCCCCCCCCCCCCCCACACTCTGCAGAAAGAGAAAAACTGAACTGGTTCCACATGATAGTGACAGGTGGGAAGGCACCCCATGCACAGTGAGAATAGATGCTGGCGAGCATTCTTGCACAAATGACATTACCCCAACAGTAAGAATATTTTTATTTATTTATTTAGATTTTGCTCACACCTTTTTCAGTAGTAGCTCAAGGTGAGTTACATTCAGGTACTCTGGATATTTCTCTGTCCCAGGAGGGCTCACAATCTAAGTTTGTACCTGAGGCAATGGAGGGTTAAGTGACTTGCCCAAGATCACAAGGAGTAGTAGTGGGATTTGAACCGGCCACCTCTGGATTGCAAGACAAGTGCTCTAACCACTAGGCCACTCCTCCACTCAACAACATTCCATGTAGAATCTCAAATAGTAGCAACGTTTGATATTCCACTGCACTAACCACTAGGCTACTCCTCCACTAGCAACATTCCATGTAGAAGCCTGCCCTTGCAGATCAGCAACATGGCTGCGCAGGCTTCTGTGGACGTCAGACTTGCAGAAACCGAAGCCTGCGTTGCTGATCTGCAAGGGCAGGCTTCTACATGGAATGTTGCTAGTGGAATGCCATGTAGAATCTCAAATAGTAGCAACATTCCATGTAAAATCTCAAATAATTTATTTGGATTTTGCTCATACCTTTTTTGGTAGTAGCTCAAGGTGAGTTACATTCAGGTACTCTGGATATTTCTCTGTCCCAGGAGGGCTCGCAATCTAAGTTTGTACCTGAGGGTTAAGTGACTTGCCCAAGATCACAAGGAACAGCAGTGGGATTTGAACCGGCCACCTCTGGATTGCAAGACCGGTGCTTTAACCACTAGGCCACTCCTCCACATTCCTCCTGTTCTGGGAGAACATCTGTTACAGGTGAGTAACATTGTTTTCTTGTATACAGTAGACAAGACAAAATAAGCACAGGTAAGACCTATTCAAGACTGGCAGTAGATTAGAAAGCACAAAATTTGACATGGCATGAAACATATCCATGTTTAAATGGTGGCATATAGACATGGAAATACCAGTTTCTTAAAGCTGCTACTTATACATGGAGATGCACACCTTGTTGAAATTTCAAGGGGGTATGGCTGGGGAGGACTGACATCTGCATGTGTATTCCCCATATTACAAAGTTGCAAGTGTATGGGGAAAACTTTACACCAGCTCAAAAGCTCACAAGACTGCTGCTAGTGGTCACGACAGCCGTTTTGAAAACAGAGCCATCATGGGCAGGAGGAACTGGAGCTCCTGCCCTACCTTCACATTAGACCACCAGGGACCCTAATGTAGGCCTAGAGGGACCTATGGGTGAGTGAAGGAGGTGCTTTGGACATACCATGGATGGGGTCCAAACTTATTTAGGAGGGAGGGAGGGAGGGAACAGAGCCCAAATTATTGACTTTATAACCAAAGATTGATTAATCGGGACTCCACTGTAATTGTATAAAGAGGGTGCAAACACTTAGGCAGCAAAAATGCATGTAAGCATTGCAGTGTATGTAGAACATCAATACGCCTACTGGAAAACTAAACAAGTTGGATTAGTACAGATCAATTCTACCCAAACAGTCAATGCTGACAGAATTATTGGTCTCTTTCACACACAGAGATAGACCCTCAGATGTTATAGTATTCTGACAATACCTCTTGAAGGTCCTGAAAGATGTTCACATAAGAATGTGGAAGTCCCCAACATCTATGCATCCTGTGGATATGAAAGTTAACTTGAAGTATAGAATCCAAAAGGCTCTTGAATTAAAAAAAGACTAAAAAACAAAACCACACCAATCAGTGAATGAATCCAGTCTCATGAAAGTGAAGAAGAGTCCAAGTTTCCACGTTTATTTAAAATTTGATATACCACTAATTGATACTTGCCATCACAGCAGTGTATATTTAAGAATGTTTATTTATACAGAAAAGAAATTACATCAGTACAAATTACAGTGTCTAAATAGGAACTGTATAAGGTGGACCTTCGGTTTACTTCAAATCCCAAAGATCCAAGGTCATACCTTGATCTAAGGACTTAAAATAGTTACATTCAAAAGTTGTCCTAAAGTAGTACATCTTTAAACTAGCTATGAATTTTTGATAAGAATATAAAAACCCTCTTAATAATATCCCCTGGGAAGGATGTTCATACCCTGGACCTTCTTGGTGGAAAAAGTGTTTCAGAGCACTAAGCATACTTCCCTCATAGCTTCATATTAGCTCTTCATGGGCAAATAAATGTGAAATATTAAGTGTAAGGTAGATGACATATTTCATACTCTTCTTCAAGCTAAACATGAAGATCTTAGGTCACCAGTAAACAAGGGCCAGAAATGGGAAAACACGTAGACTGACCTATAAAGTTTCAGAGACGGCATCAAAAGTAACCTGGGGTGCACGTGGTTACTTATCTGGGATGATTGGTTGGTCAAAAGCACAGTTCAGGGAGGTACCACAAAGTCAATGAACAAAATAATCTGATTGTTGGAGTCATTAGTTTTCTTCATAAATTATTTCACATCCTACTCGAGTTTATAGCCTCAGTTGGAGCTTATAGGAGCTCTGCTGGACCTGAATTAGAAAATGCTTTTCTTCTATGAGAAAAGATTACTACCTTGATATCTATAGTGGAAGAAATAGAAGATATTGGGATTGTTAGCAGAGGTCTGCAAAGCATGACCACAAAGCTCACATTTCCAACCCATGACAGTCTAGACTGTACAGAAGTTTTCTCTCTTTTTTTTTTTTTTCATGTGCAGCAGCGGCAAAGGCATCAGGGCCAACAGGGTTTTCAGGTTCCACCAGCTGAAAAAGATAAAGGTAGTATGAAATGGAAAAAAAACTCAGCAAATTCCAAGCCCCCTCCCCACCATCTCTCTGCATAATTTTTTTGCACTCTTCCAGTTTCTGAAGAGCAGAGGACATGATGTGCGAGAAGCATTTCATAAAATATCTGTGAGGGATGACACTTACAATAACTTTTTTTTAATAGTAGCAACATTCCATGTAGAATCTCCAATAGTATCTATTTTATTTTTGTTACATTTGTACCCTGCGCTTTCCCACTCATGGCAGGCTCAATGCGGCTTACATGGGGCAATGGAGGGTTAAGTTACTTGCCCAGAGTCACACCAATGTGGCCGCGCAGGCTTCTGCTTCTGTGAGTCTGACGTCCTGCACGTACGTGCAGGACGTCAGACTCACAGAAACAGAAGCCTGCGCAGCCTTCTACATGGAATGTTGCTAGTGGAATAGCAACATTCCATGTAGAATCTCCAATAGTAGCAACAGAATCTCAACATTCCATGTAGAATCTCAAATAGTAGCAACATTCCATGTAGAATCTCCAATAGTATCTATTTTATTTTGTTACATTTGTACCCTGCGCTTTCCCACTCATGGCAGGCTCAATGCAGCTTACATGGGGCAACGGAGGGTTTAAGTGACTTGCCCAGAGTCACAAGGTGCTGCCTGTGCTAGGAATTGAACTCAGTTCCTCAGGACCAAAGTCCACCACCCTAACCACTAGGCAACAGTGGCCAATCCAGGTCACAAATACCTGGCAAGATCCCAAAAAGAGGGCAGGTAGATGAATGAATTAGGCGTTTGGAAGAGGAAATCAGCACCATCACTAATTTACCTGTCCAGACTAAAACCCCTAAGGAAATAGTAGCTCGAGCTGAAAAAATCTGACTATTTTGTGGACCCCTGGGTTGCTAACTTAGCGGGATGGACGGAAAATTTAAGTGCTCAGATAACACCTTATCCCAGGGAGGGCTCCTTTAGCCCTACACATATGAATACTGCCTGGTTATGCATTAGGAGACCCTTCATGGGATTTTAAGTCTATGCGGGCTAGATTACAGGTATTGGGAAAGTATGAAGTTCAGGATACATTAAAACAGGGTCAGTACCTTATGCTATATGGAAAGAGGACTGGGAACCAACCTGTGCCTAAAAAAATATGTACCCTGGACTTTTACAGATTTAAATACTTTAATTGCACCTTTACCACCCCTAGAGCAGGGTGCCAATGCCTGGATAGCAGCATTTGAAAGAACTACAGATACTCGTTTATGTTTAGGAGATATTAAAGCTTTACTGACTAAGCTTCCAGGTGTTGACCCAGATGCAGTGTTTAAGCGAGCATAGATGACGGCTTTCACTATGAACAGCACTGCCTATGATGGTACTACTTTTAGTCCATATCGACAGAGAGTATGGACTGCATTAAGAGAACTTTCCCTATGGTTAGGGATTTTACTAAATTGACGAATAGCGTATGGGACCCCCAAACAGAATCTATTCATACTTTTTTACATGAATTTCAGGAAGAATGGAGGCGACAAACTGAACAAAGTTTTGATGCCCCTGGCATGTTGTCTTTTTTCATACAGTCCCTCCACAATGCTATGCCTTTGCCAGTGAAGAGGAAATTAGAAAACATAGTGGGATTGGAGAGTAAAACTTGGACACAAGTTTATGCTGCTTTAATACACTTTTGCCAGCAATATAAACAGGAACTAGATAAACCACAGAAGGATTTAGTGAGTTTGCAGAGCTAAGTGTGTTCAATGCAGTTACAGGAGGGATTGAAACAGGATGTAGATAAGGGAAAAGGGACAGTTCAGGAGAACAAGCTTAGCAAAAAGGTGCAGTTAAGAAAAGGGAAAAAGAACAGGGGTAAGGTGAGGCCAGAGAAAGGGGAGGATTCCTCTGATTATTATGGGGATAGTGATGAGGATTCTTATAGTTCTGAAGACGAGTGCATGATAAGAAAGTTAATGATGCAAGGTTTATTTCAGGGGGCACACAGATAACTTGGAATGCTCCAGGAGGAAGGGGTAGGAGGATGCAGGAAGGTCCAACTAGATTCTCTTCTAGGGAGGATAGTATAGCTGGACCTAATTGGCGGGCTAATAGTAAGTGCTGGAATTGTGGAAATAGGGGACATTATTCTTTTGAGTGAAGACAGAGTACGGGAGTGAGACCCCCCTCCCCAGAATACCAGAAGGAACATGCCACTTCAGGATCCAGATCCAGAGGAACAGTTGGGGTGGTATTATGGGAACCCACAGCAATGACTCCTTGCGGCAATGCGAGTTAAAGGTGGGTTAGAAGAATCTTTCCTTACCTTAGTTGTAGCAGGTACCCCTTTACCATTTTTAGTTGATTCAGGAGCTACACACTCTGTGATAACTTGTGCCCCTGCCTCTGTTGCTTTATCTAATTCTTTGGTAGTAACCACTGGATTTGCTGGAATGGATCAGGAGACCTGGAGGCTCATTTTCAAAGCACTTAGCCTCCCAAAGTTCCATAGAAACCTATGGAACTTAGCCTCCCAAAGTGCTTTGAAAATATGCCTCCATTAACTAACCCTTGTTTAATTCAATGTGGTAATGAATCTACACGGGCATCTTTGTTATATGCCCCACAATGTCCTGTTAATTTATTAGGACGAGATCTCCTGACCCAGTTTAGTATTAGCATTGATTTTACACCTTTTTCGGCGCCCTCCTCACTTGCATTGCCATTGAGACACTTTTTCTCTAAGTCACGAGATATTTTAAATGCATTCCCATTAGAAGGGCATGATGAAGTATGGACTACAGAAAATAACCCATGTGCGAATGCAACCTCTGTGAAGAAGGCAGTAATAGATTTAAAAGACCCAGGACAAGGTCCTAAAAGATCACAATGCCCTCTTAGCCAAGATGCTATTAAAGACATAGCTCCTGAGATTCAGCGATTATTAGCCCATGGAATAATTGAGATTAGCAATTCACCCTATAATACATCCTTATTCCCTGAGGCAAAAGGTGAAACTAAGTGGTGGATTGTACATGATTTGAGAGATTTGAATAGAAACATAGAAACATGACAGCAGATAAAGGCCATATGACCCATCCAGTCTGCCCAGCCTCTGTAACCCCTAAATCTTCCTTTTCCTAAGCGATCCCACATGCTTATCCCATGTCTTTTTAAAGTCAGGAACAGTCCACAACTTCCACCGAGAGGCCATTCCATGCCTCTGCCATCCTTTCTGTGAAATAGTACTTCCTTAGATTACTCATAAGCCTATTCCCTCTTAATTTCGTCATATGCCCCCTCATTCCAGAGCTCTCCTTCATTTGAAAAAGGCCCTCTTCCTGTACATAAATGCCCTTGAGATATTTAAACGTCTCTATCATGTCTCCTCTCTCCCTCCTCTCTTCCAGCATATACATGTTGAGGTTCATAAGCCTGTCCCTTTAATTTTTGTGTTCAAGACGACTTACTAATTTCGTAGCCACCGCCTGAACCGACTCCATCCTGTTTGTATCTTTCCGTAGATGAATTAGTTGAGTCAGAATACCCTAATGTAGAAAACCCAGCTACTATTTTATAATCTGCTACCCTGGGAAAATATCATACAGTCCTAGATTTATCTAATGCATTTTATTGCATAGCATTGGCCGAAGAAAGTAGACCCCTCACGGCTTTTCAGAACAGGGGTTCCACTTATCAATGGGCACGACTACCCCAGGGATATGTAGAGAGTCCCTCCATTTTTTCCAGGGTACTGTCTCATGATTTGCTGTCATTTAAAGAGTCTTTGCTGGATAGCGTGGTTTTATTACATTATGTAGATGATGTAGAGGGGCATTTTCGAAAGAAATATCCAAGTTGCGATTTGGACGTCTTTGCAAAATGTCCAAATCCGGAGGTGGGGAAAACCGTATTTTCGAAAAAAGACAGACGTCCATCTTTCATTTCGAAAATACCATCAGAGACGTCCAAATCCTTAAATTTGGACATCCCTAGATTTGGACATTCTTGGATTTGGACATTTCTGACCTTCAGCGATTTTCGAAACCAAAGACATCCATGTCAAAAACATCCAAATGCAAGCCATTTGGACGTGGGAGGAGCCAGCATTTGTAGTGCACTGATCCCCCTGACATGCCAGGACACCAACCGGACACCCTAGGGGGCACTGCAGTAGACTTTATAAAATGCTCCCAGGAACATAGCTCCCTTACCTTGTGTGCTGAGCCCCCCAAAACCCACTACCCACAACTGTACACGATTACCATAGCCCTTACTATGGTATCCATATATAGGTGAAGGGGGGCATCTATATATGGGTACAGTGGGTTTGTGGTGGGTTTTGGAGAGCTCGCTGTTTCCTTCACAAATGTTACAGGTAGGAGGGGTATGGGCCTGGGTCCGCCTGTCTGAAGTGCACTGCAATACCCACTAAAACTGCTCCATGCGCTGTCACGGACCTGAGTATGACATCTGAGGCTGGCATAGAGGCTGGCACAAAATATTTTTAAAGATGTTTTTTGAGGGTGGGAGGGAGTAACGGGATGTCATCCCCGATTCTCTTCGGTGGTCATCTGGTCATTTCGGGTACCTTCTTGTGCCTTATTCGTAAAAAAAAACACGTCCGGGTGAAAACGTCCAAGTGTTTGTCAGGGACGTCCTTGCTTTTTTTGATTATGGGTCAAAGACGTCCAAGTGTTAGGCACGCCCAAGTCCCGCCTTTGCTATGCCTCCGACATGCCCCCTTGAAATTTGGATGTCCTTGCAACGGACTGCAGTTGGAGATGTCCAAAATCGGGTTTCGATTATACCGATTTGGACGTCTCTGGGAGAAAGATGTCCATCTTTTGACATCCTTCTCTTTCGAAAATGAGCCCGTTATTGTTATCTGCAGAGACTGAGGAAGAATGTTTGAAATATACTCATGAATTGCTGAATCTGTTACAACAAAAGGGATATAAAGTTAATCCATTGAAGGCTCAGATTTGTAAACAACAAAATTTCTTATGATATACGTTGGGCTTTAGAGGAAAGACTTTGACTTGTGATTTACAAAAGACGCTTTCTGATTTGAGTGTACCTAAAACTATTAAACAGCTTAGAGGATTATTAGGGTTGTTGAATTTTTGTTGACTGTGGATTCCAGCTTTTAGTACTCGAACTATCCCTTTAAGAGTATATAACCTACTCCTTAACATTGCTCCACCTTACATCAACCTCTCCTCTCACGGAACATAATACTGTATGCATACTGTACAACCACCAAAGACTGATCAGACACACCACACCTCATCAAACTGACAATAATGTAAACAGGGGAAGAACATCAACATTCAGACAATTACTACAGAATGCAAAGAAGGGTCCAAACAAGCATACCACAACAAACAAACGACAACTAATAAAGGTCCACATTACACCTTACACAGAAGGCCCATACCAAACAATCCAAGTGGGTTACATCAACGCCAGATCCGCAGTAAACAAAACAGAAATACTAACAGACTGGATCATGACAGAAAACCTTGACCTACTCTTCATCAACGAAACCTGGATCCATGACCAAAAGGACCCCATAATCCTAGACTTGTGCCCTCCAGGATACAAAATCATACACTGGACCAGAAAGGGAAAGAGAGACAGAGGCATAGCACTAATTTATAGATCCCACTTCATCACCAAAATCAATGCCAAGTCCGTGACACCCCAGCTTGAAATAGCATCAATTGAAATCCATAGCAAAACATTACATGACCATTTGAGTTGTGTCCTGTTCTACAGACCCCCAGGCAACTGGAACGAAGTCCAAACTAACTTCATGGACTTCATCTCAAACACATGTGTAGCCGACTCCAATGTACTAGTACTAGGAGGCATCAACCTTCACCTAGAAGACCCAAATTCAATTAACATACGAGATTGTAAGAAATTCCTCCAATTATGGAATCTCAAATGGCCGCAAATGCAAGCAACCCACATCAAAGGGCACACACTGGACCTCATCTCACACAAACTCTCAACAGACCAGAACTTCATAATAACAGATATTAAATGGTCAGAAACACCCTGGTCTGATCATTACAAACTAAATCTATCCCTACACTGGCGGAAGAAGGGATCACACCAAACCCAAGAACACACATCCTACAAAACAAGAGGTCGTGTAGACACGAAAACATTCTGGCAACTGCTTTACAACAATGAATGGACAACACAAACAGATTCCACACATTATCTCGTGGAATGGGACAAAAGATGCAAACACATATTAGACAAAATAGCACCTCTACGAACAAAAACATCACGTAAGAATAACTCGATACCATGGTTCAATGACAAACTGAAAAAAGTAAAAACACAAGCCAGGAAACTTGAACGAGCATGGAAAAAAACAAAAGATGAGCACACACTCAATACATGGAAACAATCACAAAGAAAATACAAATACGCAATAAGACAGACCAAAAGATCATACTACAAAACTAAAATAGGGACAGATTACAAAGACACGAAGAAATTATACCAACTCGTGAACAAACTCCTAGACACCAACTTGGTCACAACAAAAACAGCCATTCCATCTGCAGACAAACTTGCCAAGTACTGCTATGAAAAAATTATAAACCTAGGCAACACATTACCTCACGACATCACTGACATTGAATACTTCTTTAATGAACTGGACCCAACTAATGGAGGATACCCAGCTGACCGAAACTGGTTAAACTTCGACCTCCTCACCACTGATATAGTTGTGCAGGCGATCAGCAAGTTCTCCAACACTCACTGCAAACTAGACACTTGTCCCAACTACCTACTGAAATCCGCCCCTGACTGCTTCATAACAGACCTCACATCCCACCTAAATTACAAGCTTGAGCGAGGTCTTTTCCCTAAGGAAAATGGCAATATTCTACTCACCCGGATAACAAAGGACTCCACGAAAAAAAACCAAATGAAATCAATAACTACTGTCCAGTATCATCCATCCCGATCTCAGTCAAACTGATGGAAAGCATGATAGCCAAACAACTCACAGAATATATAAATAAATTCTCAATTCTACACGAATCTCAGTCAGGTTTCTGTCCCCTACACAGCACAGAAACAGTATTGCTCACTCTCCTTTCCAAATTCAAACAGGAAATAGCAATAGGCAAAAACATCCTCCTCCTCCAATTCGACATGTCTAGTGCGTTCGACATGGTAAACCACAACATACTACTAAGACTACTAGATAAGTTCAGGATTGGTGGTAATATACTAAGATGGATCAAAGGTTTCCTAACCACAAGAACATACCAAGTAATATCAAACTCAAACGTATCACCGCCGTGAAAAGCAGACTGCGGAGTACCACAAGGATCACCACTATCCCCAATCCTCTTCAACCTAATGATGACCCCGTTAGCCAAGACCCTCTCCAACCAAGGCCTTAACCCTTTCATCTATGCTATACATTCCTTACAAAGCAAATCTGTTTGAAATCACCAATGAAATCAAGATCGGCTTCAACATCATGGACACTTGGGCAAATGCATGTCAACTGAAACTCAACAAAGAAAAAACACACTGTCTCGTTGTCTCTTCTCAACACAGCATGGACAACCCCACAATTATCAACACTCCAGACAACACCCTCCCTATCTCAGACAGCCTGAAAATCCTCGGCGTCACAAGAGACCGCTACCTAACACTAGAGAACCAACTGGCATCCACAACGAAGAAAATATTTCATGCAATGTGGAAACTGAAACGCGTGAAACAATACTTCCCGAGGGAAACATTTTGCAATCTGATACAATCAATGGTACTAAGCCATTTAGACTACTGCAATGGAATCTATGCGGGATGTAAAGAACAAACCTTATTTATTTATTACCCTCCTCTCACCTACCAACACCCATCCTGTTAGAATATCAATGAAATGCTTTGATGTCCCCATGCATACCCCCACCCTCCCACTCTGTCAGACTGTCAAAGTAATGCTTTGATGTTTCTCTTATATATATTATCTGCTACCACATTTGCTTATTTCCGATCTGACGAAGAAGGGCAACCTTCGAAAGCTAATCAAGAAATGTATTAAGTTATGTCCAATAAAAAAGGTATCATCTTATTTTCTTTTCCATGTTTTATTTTGTTTGATTTCTATTGATAACCTTTAAGAGTGGACTAACACAGCTACCACACCTCTCTACTTAATAATGGTGAAAGAAAGCCAGGAGTGTTAACTGAGAGAAAAGAGTAAAGGATGCAAATTATCCCCATTTACTTCAAAGCAACCTGTAGTTGCAAGGAACAAAGACAATTTGCAGTGCCTTAAAAATAAGATAGGAGTACTAGAGTATATTTTATTTGTATTTATTGGGATTTATTAACCGCCTTTATGAAGAGATTCACCCAAGGTGGTGTACATTAGGTACAGTTTCACATCAAACTTACAATTTTGTTAACAGCATAACAATAGTAAAATGAACAAGTATAAACATAAATACAATGAAAGAGGAAAACTTGAAAACAGCAAATTGAAACCTAATAATAGGACTACCATGAAACAGGATCAAAAATATACACATTTAACAGTACTGAAATTGAAATAACAGAGATATAATACAATGTACGCATAACAGTGATGGGATATCTAATAAGCACACATTAGAACATTCAAATAGCATAGCTGTGATACTAATGCTTTTTGACAATACAGCTTATCATATAGCTGGGGGGCCAAATGCAGATATATAGATGGGGACAAGATACGTATCAAGTCAGTTGGGATTTTTTTTTTAGTTACATTTGTACCCCGCACTTTCCCACTCATGGCAGGCAATGGAGGGTTAAGTGACTTGCCCAGAGTCACAAGGAGCTGCCTGTGCTGGGAATCGAACTCAGTTCCTCAGGACCAAAGTCCACCACCCTAACCACTAGGCCACTCCTCCACTCCACTCCATAAATAGGTGTCCAAACTAAAGGCAAGTTCTTTGTGCAGTTAATCAAGATATAAGGAACTGGTCTATGTTACAGTGTGTATAGCAAGCTAATCAAACACTATATAGCACTAAATGAGGACGTATATATAAGAAGCATTTCAGAGACCTGGTGGAAGGAGGACAATCAATTGGACACTGTGTTAGCAGAGTACAAATTATATCACAATGAAAGAGTGAATCAAATTGGAGGGGGGGGGGGGTTGCGCTATATGTTAAAGAGGGAATTGAGTCAAACAAATTAAACATTCAACAGGCATGAGATAGCAGCATGGAATCTTTATGGATAGAAATTCCAGGACCATCTGCCAGGACAGAACGAACAGACAGTTGAAAATATGTTTACAGAAATTAGGAAAGCTGGCAAATTGGGCAACATTATAATAATGGGTGATTGTAATTATCCTAATATTGATTGGATAAATGTTACATCAGGGAGTGCTAGGGAGGTAAAGTTTCTAAATGTAATAAATGACTACTTCTTGGAGCAACTGGTCCAGGAACTGGTTACTTCCTGTTCCGGGGCAGAGGGAGCATGGAAACGAACGAAGCTGACCGGCGTGGCACACACCCCCAGCGGCGTGCACCCGGGGAGAACCGCCCCCACTGCCCCCCCCCCCCTTGGTACGCCACTGCTTCTGGAAACAGGATACTGGGCTAGAAGAACAATCTGTCTGTCCCAGTATGGCTTTTCTTATGTAAAGCAGAAAAAGGGCATTTCCCAAGGAACTCACCATATAAAAAAAAAATACTGATTTTGGTGTCATCTGAGTAAAATGATAAACCCTCTTCAGTTCCAAGCTTATTGTCATGTACCTGTAATACAAAGCCTACAAAAATTACCCTATAGAACTACAGAGCTAATCTACTTTAGCATAACACAGTGGCGTAGCCAGACAGCCAATTTTGGATGGGCCTGAGCCCAAAGTGGGTGGGCACAATATTTTCTCTGCCCTGCCCTACCGCAAAATATAAATACATTAGCTAATAAGGATCCTCAAGCTCTGTCAGCTGAAGACTTTCTCTGAAGGTGGCCAGAACTCCCTTTTACCAAACTTGGCAGGCAGCAGCAACATCCGTAAGCCACTGATGCCAGCACCCTATGCATGCTTAGCTGTCAGTGACTCAAGCATGCTGTCACCGACTGCAGAGCTTGGTAGAAGGAAGTTCTGGCCGTTTTTGGAGGAAGTCCTCAGCTGGGGATACTTGGGATCCCTTACAGCAAGGGTCAGAACTGGTGTTAGACCTGCTAGGGCCCCCTCCCTGATCCACTTCGATTTCCCAACCTGCCATTACTGTCACACCAACAGACCCTCACCAAATACAGAACAAGGGATCACGTATCAGAAATAAAAATATTTAGACAAAAATTGAACTCGGAACCCCAAAAAGTTAAACTTAGCATGTACTTCAACACTGGAGAAATAAAAACAGAAATGCATTTCCTTTTCGAGCGGCTGCTGTCCATTTGTCTTCTTTTACCTTCAGTACACCTGCTTCTGACATATTGACTTCTTATTTTTAGCTCTTTCCTCTCTTTTTTCTTCTTTCTGCCTTGCTGTCAACTCAAACTTCACCCTCTCACTGTTCTCCTCCTTTTTAGTTTACAGCTACCTATCAGATTTTCATCTTTTTCTCTCACCCACTAGCTTTTCCATTTCCCCATCTCACTCCTTCCTCAGCCCTCCATTCCCTTTCATTACCATATTTCTATCCTCTGTAATCACTATCTTTTTATTTATTTACTTGCCACCCTCTTCCTCTCCCTCCTGGCCTCTCCCACATGGTTCCGCCATCTTCCTTTCCTCCACCCTTCTAGCCCAGCATCTGCTCCCTCTTTCTCCCCACCCCACTCTTGCAGCCTTACATCTCTCTGCCCCTTCTCTCTTCCCTCCTGCCCTCTCCCTCATGTTCCAACATTTCTCCCTCTCTCTTCCCTCACTCCCACTGTCCGGCACCTCTCTATCACCCTTCTGCTCCTGAATCCAACATCTCCTCCTTTCTCCCCTCTCCAGCTCCTGTGTTTCTCTCTCCCTCTCATTCACCGCCAGGTCCAATATATCTCCCTCTCTCCCACTTTCTACCATTTCTCCCTCTCTTGTGCCATGGGTCCAACACTTCTCTTCCCCCCTCCCCTCATGTAGCATTTTCTCTCTTCCTCCCTTCCACTGCCATGCCCAACATTTCTGCCTCTCCCCCTCCCTTGTGCCCCATCCAACATCTCTTCCTGCCCTCCACCATCATGTCCAATTTTTCACCATCTATCTTCTCCTCCTCACCACCCCCTGTCCAAGTCCAACATTTACCATTTCTCCTTCCCCACTACCCCCTATGTCCAACATTTCTCCCTCTCTTGTCCCTCTCCCCTCCCAATGCAAGATTTTTTCCTTTCTTACCCCTCTCTACCCTATGTCCCACAATTCTCTCTCTCTCTCTTGCCCCTCTCCACCTCATGCCCCCCCCTTCCAGCATCTATCTTAAGAAGCCCTTCCCCCAACTCTCCATCTCTTCAATGGGGCACAGCACTACCCTTAGCAGGCTGAGGTCCAATCCTGCTTCTGCCTCCCTCTCTCCCACAGCGCTTCTCAAACGCTGCCTACCTACCGCCGCCATGATCTAGTATCTTCCTCCCGTCTCAGCACTGCAGCAGCAGAGGCGGAGCAGCAGTAGTGATTCATGCTGCCTCCTGCTTCGTTCTAACCCGGAAGCGTCTCCTCTGCCGCGCGCCTGCGTCCTGCCCCAGCAGAAACAGGAAGTTGTAATAATGGGGGCGGGACACGGCAGAGGAGACGCTTCCGGGTTAGAACGAAGCAGGAGGCAGCATGAATTGCTACCGCTGCTCCGCTGCTGCAGTGCTGAGACTGGAGGAAGATGCTAGATCGTGGCGGCGGTAGGTAGGCAGCGTTTGAGAAGCGCTGTGGGAGAGAGGGAGGCAGAAGCAGGATTGGACCTCAGCCTGCTCCCTCCGCTGCCGAAATTGAAGCTCTCCGCTGCTGGGTGGGCCTGAACTCCAACTGGGTGGGCCTAGGCCCACCCAGGCCCACCTGTGGCTACGCCCCTGCCATAACACCACTAGCTTGCAGAAGCAACCCAACAAGTCTACCTAGGAACACGCAACACAGTAAATATTGCAGTGGAACTTAAAACATCAATATGCCTATTGGGGAACTGAACAGGCTGAAATATTATGGATGCATAAATAGAAACTCAATGCAGTACCTGGCCTTGGTTACAAACACTGAAAACAAATAGATCCTTTCCAAGTGCAGAATAAGTGACCACAACCTTTAAATATAGATACGTAGACAAAAATTAAATATAAACCCCCAAGATGTCATGCTCTGCACGCAGTGCAGCACTAGAGAAATAGACACCGCACCCTGCATTCTACAAAATATAAAGAAATTAGTGTAAATTTCTTATAAAACTGATATTTTCCATTCACTGAATTAAAAATAAAGTTCTTTTCTACCTTTGCTATCTGGTTGTTTTATTTTTTCTGATCGTGTTTGTACTAAAATAAATAAAGAGGTTTTAAACTTAAAATAAGTATAATGATAGTAGATTAAAAAAATTAAAACAAAAAAAATCTAAATATCACATCATATCACAACATCAAAAAATTAATATATGAGAGATTGGTGCATAGAATTATGTAACATGATCAACCAGACAAATGGTAAACACCAGATTCAATTATTGCACCAAACCCTAGTGAAAAAACAAGCCCACTTAAAACAAATATTTCAACAACGTTGAAAAGAATCCTAGAAAAGGACTTAACTCTTCAGTATGGAGGACAAGTTTCCAAAATAGCATCTAGGGTTGGGCCAGTAAAGTAGTCAATCCACAGCTGGCCAGTTGTGCAATAGAAGAGTGTCTGTAAATCCATGTTCATAAAACACAGTCCACAAGAACTGGCAAACTGGCATCTCTCAACCCCCACACCTCCCCCCTCCCATCACCACCTCCTGTACCTCCATCTCCACCTCCCACAGTCCGGTTTCTCTCTCCCTTCCCTCCTTCTCATGGTCCGATGTTATTTTCCTTGCTTTTTCACTTCCCTCCCTGCCTCCTTCCTTCTACTGCTGTTCTCAGATCTTCTACCAGAAGCTTTCTCTCTGCACAATTTCCTATTCCCATGCAGGCGAGATGCTGCAGAAAGAAAGCTTCTGGGGCCAGCAAGAGGCGAGGATGAGGCTGCCGGAAGTTCGGAGAACTGCAGTGGCGACGCTGCGTGGGGGGAGGGAAGAGATGTTGAACCAAGGGGAGGGCAGAAGAGAGTGAGATACCAGACCGTGCAGGTTGTGAGGTGGCACGGTCTGGTATCTCACGGACAATGGGGGGGGGACACTAGGCACGGACACTGGGGAGGGGGGCCTGAGCCAATAATGGGGAGGGTCTGGACTTGTAAAGACCCCCCATGGTTATACACCTAGGTGGTACTAATTGGGTTTCTGCCAGGTACTGGCCACTGCTGGAAGCAGGATACTGGGCTAGATGGACCATTGGTCTGACCCAGTATGGCTGTTCTTATGTTCTTGTGTACCACCTCCTATTTAGGAGGCAATGAATGGTCCTGTATTAACCCTGCATTAAACAGTTTAAACGTGCTAATGTGAATGCGCTAACTGGTTAGCGCTTCCACACCTATTTCCCACCCATGTCACAACCTCTCCCAAAAAATAAGTTGCAAAAATAAATAGCACACAGTTTAGGATGGGCTAGAAAGGGCTTCAACAGCAACTTCGGTAGCTGGAACCTGAGTACAGTGCTGGGCAGACTCTTACGATCTGTGTCATACAAATGGCAAGGGGCCCTTTTACAGAGCAACGGTAAGCCCAACGCGGGCTTACCACTCACTCTCCCGAGACTACTGCCAGCCTAACGCAGCCACCGGTGGTAGTCCCACCCCGAGTGCGCACCGGGTTAGAGCAGGAGCCCTTTTCGCCACCTCAGTGGGTGGCAGTAAGGGTTCCCGCCGCATGGCCACGTGGTAAAAGTTATCTCACCGCGTGGCAATTTGATTTTGGTTTTTACCGGCTCCAGGAAAAACGGCCCTGGTGCATGAGAAAAACGGCTCCTGACGCTTGGTAAAAGGTCCACATAGGCTGGTGTGGACTTCGACAGCAACTCCAGTAGCTGGAACATAAGGACGGTGTCGGGCGAACTTCTACGGTCTATGTCCCAGAAATGCCAAAAAGAGTCAATGATCAACTACTTTACATCACATTCACTGTTGATTTCATCATGAATTGATAATGACTCCAGTGGTGTGCTGGAGCTGTTTGTTAAATTTTCTGGCATCTTGCGAGCCGGTTGTTGGCCCATGCGAGCCGGCTCGCCTCCACTCCCCCGCCCCGCTAATCCATCTTCAGTCTGCCCTCTGCTCCCCGATAGTAGCCCTGCTGGTTTCCTTTCTGCGCTGCCGCCGCCGCCCTGCCTTTAAAAAAATGTATTTTCCCTCGAGGCGGCCAGCGTTGAAGCGAAGGCAGCAGGCTCAGCTCAGTTCCTGCCTTCATTCCATTCCTTCGCATCATGGCTCCGCCCTTGCGCAAACAGGAAATACGTCAGGCAAGGGCGGAGCCATGATCTGAAGGAATGGAACGAAGGCAGGAACTGAGCTGAGCCTGCTGCCTTCGCTTCAACGCTGGCCGCCTTGAGGGAAAATACATTTTTTTAAAGGCAGGGCGGTGGCGGCAGCGCAGAAAGGAAACCAGCAGGGCTACTATCGGGGAGCAGAGGACAGACGGAAGATGGACGACCAGGGGAGCGGAGAGGGCTGGAAGATGGCGGAGAGGAGGGCAGGGGGAGACGAGGATTGCTCGACATGGTTGGGTGGATGAAGGGCAGGGGAGAGGAGGGTTGCTGGACATGGGTGGATGGAGGGGAGAGGATGGTTGCTGGACATGGGTGGGTGGATGGAGGGCAGGGAATCGGAGGGTTGCTGGACATGGGTGGATGGAGGGGAGAGGATGGTTGCTGGACATGGGTGGGTGGATGGAGGGCAGGGAATCGGAGGGTTGCTGGACATGGGTGGATGGAGGGCAGGGGGGAGAGGAGGGTCGCTGGACATTGGTGGATGGAGGGGAGAGGATGGTTGCTGGACATGGGTGGGTGGATGGAGGGCAGGGAAGAGGAGGGTTTCTGGACATGGGTGGATGGAGGGCAGGGGGGAGAGGAGGGTCGCTGGAAATTGGTGGATGGAGGGGAGAGGAGGGTTGCTGGACATGGGTGGATGGAGGGGAGAGGATGGTTGCTGGACATGGGTGGGTGGATGGAGGGCAGGGAAGAGGAGGGTTTCTGGACATGGGTTGGATGGAGGCAAGGGGGAGGGAGAGGAGGGTTGCTGGGACATGGGTGGATGGAGGGCAGTGGGGGAGAGGAGGGTCGCTGGACATTTGGTGGATGGAGGGGAGAGGAGGGTGCTGGACAGGGGTGGAGGGAGGGCAGGGGGGAGAGGAGGGTCGCTGGACATTGGTGGATGGAGGGGAGAGGAGGGTGCTGGAAATGGGTGCCATGGAGGGGAGAGGAAGGTTGGCTGGACATGGGTGCATGGAGGGCAGGGGATGAGGAGGGTTGCTGGACATGGGTGGGTGGATGGAGGGCAGGGGAGAGAGAAGAAATGCTGGATATGGGTGGAGGGGAGGGGAAGAGTGAGACATGAGTGAGAAGAGGGAAAAGGAAAGAGAGGAGAATAACTGCAAATGGATGGAGAAAATAGGCAGAAGCTGAGGACCAGAAATGAAGAAGAAAGGAGGAAAGAAATAAATGGAAAGGAAGCCCTGGAAACGGAGTTAAGAGGACAGATAGCAGCAGAATCGGATACTGGGCCAGCATGAGCAGAAAAACAGTCACCAGACAACAAAGGTAGAAAAAAACTCATTTTATTTTTATTATAGTGTTTGGAATATGTTCACCTTGAGAATCAGGTGCTCAACATTAAAAGTTTATATTTATTTACTTATTTATGGCATCTTTATCCCACATTAAACATGAATTAGATTGGAACTGGGATCATTTATATTTTTTTTCCTGGAGAAAATAATGCATTGCCCCCCCCCCCCCCCGGCTATAGCCAGCTCTGCAATTTGGGGGGGGCGCAGAAGTGGATGAGGGGGGGGGGCACCGAGGTGGACCGGGGAGAGAGCCTGTTGTTAAAAATTACCAGCACACTCACTGACTATAACAGTGGGCAGGACTGGAGGGACCGTTCAGGTCTTTATCTGCTGTCACTTACTATCCTTGAGCGTATCCTGCAGTAAAGTGTTTTTTTTCGGTGCGCTAATCTCGCGTTAGTAAAAGGGCCTCATTATCAGCAAACACTGCATGTTCAAAGGGGCATAGTTATCAACATGGACTATCGTTAAGACCCGGTATTTTACCACTAACTTGTGTTATTTTAGCACAGATCCCATATGCTATGAGACCTAGTTACTAATACCTAGGGTTAACAGTACAGTAACATGTCTTAAACAGTAGTCCACATTCATAACTTTCCCCTTTAGTCAGTTATACAGTTTAATAAATAGGCCCCGTAAAGTCTGACCAAATAAACACTATCTTGAAAAAACTGGACTTACTGGTTTTAATCAATAAACACCCTAATCTAATCTCCTCTGCTATTTGCAGTTTTTTTCAATTTTACTCCTCCCACATGCTGGTCTCAATTGTGCTCTTTCTTAAGAAATTAGCACTGGAGTCTAAGCATTGTTGGCACCTGTACCAGGAAGTATCAGTTGTTTCCAGTCAAACACCAGCAGTGACTGGAAGCACCAGAAGGTGTAAAGGGACTGGCTGCCTGGAGGGACAGGCAAATGGTTAGGGGGTACTGGTTATCAGACTGGGAGAGAGGCAGGCTGCTTAAGGGGAATGGGGAAGAGTAGCAGGATAATTGAGTATGAGGGAATGGACAAAAAGGAGCAGGGACTGAACCTCTTTGCAGCTGTTCTTGAGGCTCGCTGGTGTGGCTCGCTGGTGACCTGCTCACATTGAATTGAAGTCGGTTTTGTTGTTATGAGCATGAGAACAGCACTGCCATGTTACCCAGTTCCAGGAGTGAGATTTTGGGCCACTCCTTTATAATTCTATCCTAAAATTAATCTAGGAACAAAGAGGTGATATCACATTACTCCTTTGCTCAGTCAGGAACATTGGTTACTAGTCTCTGTGCAGATCTCATATTTTATTCATACTCTAAATGCACCTAGGTTTAATCTCAAAAATAACTGTAATTTAATAGATACCTATATCAGACCAAACGATTATAGTACAACTTCTACTTTATTTTCAAATATTTTAATCCGTTTAACAAATACTTGAATACCCCAGATCATTCAACCGCATTCACACAAAAACTCTTCCACAAACCTATTCCAACTAATACATCAATAACTAACTGCCATAAAACACATCTGAGCAGCTTACCACCCTCAGCTATGCTGCGGTGTCCAGATGAGCTGCAGCGAACTCACTGGGGTGCCAAGGAGGGAGGGGGATAAGGTAATGCGCATACTGTAGTGAATCCCGGGCCCTGCAAGAGAGTACAAGAGCAATGAATCCTGCCCGCCACCCAGAAGCGTAGCCAGGTTGAAGGCGCAGGGGAAGCGGAGAATGGACCGTCAATGGCGCTGGAACGTGTTTTAAATGTGATGGATCGCATTAAAAATAGGCGCTGGCACTGGCAGAAGTCCATTTGGAGGCACGGCTGCTCCCCTGGCACCCCCCCTAGCTATGCTTCTACCAACGCCACCACTGCTGTTGAGAAAGGTACTGCAACTGCACCCTTAACAGTACCGCTCCTGCTTCAACAGGTTTGAGGAAGCAATTCCTACATTCTGCCTGCTGCTGACCTAGGGGCAGGATGCAACAAAGAGGAGGCTTCTGAGTTAGTGACAGGTTCCATGTGGAAATTGCTGTCGCTGCTAGGGACCCGTTGAAGCAGAGGGAGAATTGTGGGTGGGGTGGGAGAGGAAAGGAGAGATGCTGCAGGAGAAATGAAGGGCATAATTGTTGGACATGGATTGGATGGGGAGGAAGAGTGAAATCTTGTATATGGGGGTTGAGGGGAGGCAGAGATGCTGCATGGAGAGGGAAAGAGGGGCCAGAGAGGGAGAAATGTTGGACATAGGTGTGGAGGGAAGGGAGAGATGGTGCTTGGGTAATAGAGGGAGAAATATTGGACATGATTTGTGGGGGGGGGGGGCAGTAGAGGCTGGGGGGTACAGCCCTGTGTGGCTGAGGAGTGTAGACCTATGGACTGGAGGGGGGGGGGGGAGAGACCTGTGTGGCTGTGAGGGGGGAGGTGCCTGTTGAAAAACTGCTCAGACACTAAGGGTGCCGTGAACTGAAAAAGTTTGGGAACCACTGCAATAGACAATTACAACAGTAAAAAAAATTCAAATAACAATACGATCTTTGGCATAGTAAAATGTCAACACAATAGGCGATACAAAGTATAGCATTACAATGTCAACACAATAGGCAATAAAACATTTTAATAGACAGCATCGTGTGTAAGCAAGATAGAACATATAGCGGGGCATTTTCGAAAGAAACATCTAAGTGTGAATTTGGACGTCTTACAAAGACGTCCAAATTCCAAGGCAGGGAGGTCATTTTCGAAAAAGAAGGATGTCCATCTTTTGTGTTTGAAAATACCACGGATGTCCTTGGATTTGGACATTTTACGATTTGGACGTCTTTGATTTTCGGCCATTTTCGAAAACAAAAATGTCCAAGTCTAAAATATCCAAATTCAAGCCATTTGGACATGGGAGGAGCCAGCAATTTTAGTAGAATGGTCCACCTGACATGACCAGGGACACCAACCGGGGCACCCTAGGGGGCACTGCAGTGGACTTCATAAATGATTCTCAGATACACAAGCTCCCTTACCTTGTGTGCTGAGTCCCCCAAACCACTACCCCCAACTGTACACCACTACTGTAGCCCTACAGGTGAAGGGGGCAGACCTATATGTGTGTACAGTGGGTTTCTGGTGGGTTTTGAAGAGGCTCGCTGTTTCCTCCAAATGTAACAGGTAGGGGGGGGCTATGGGCCTGAGGTCCACCTGTCTGGTGCACTGCACCTACTACTAAACTACTCTAGGGACCTGCTTGCGCTTGTAATGACCCTGAGTATGACATCTGAGGCTGGCAAGTACTATACTACTCTACTACTATTAAACATTTCTATAGCGCTACTAGACTTACGCAGCGCTGTAATGTTCTTCATCACCAATTTTTTTGGGGTTGAGAGGGGGTTAGTGACCACCGGGGGAGTAAGGAGAGGTCTCATCTTCCAATTCCCTCAGTGGTCATCTGGTCATTTTGGGCACCTTTTTGTGCCTTATTGTAATATAAACAGGGGTCTAGCTGAAAACGTCCAAGTTTTAGTTCTAGACGTCTTTGCTTTGTTCCATTCTGTCTCAAAGATGTCCAAGTCTTAGGAACGCCGAAGTCCACCTCCTTGAGATTTGGACGTCCTTCCAACAGACTTCAGAAAAGATGTCCAAAATCAGGCCCCACGTTAGCTATGCCACTGCTTTGGAAATGGAAAGGGAAATGGGACTTGATATACCACCTTCTGAGGTTTTTTTTGCAACTACATTCAAAGCGGTTTACGTATGCAGGTACTTATTTTGTACCAGGACACTGGAGGGTTAAGTGACTTGATCCGAGTCACAGGGAGCTGCAGTGGGAATCAAAATCAGTTCACCAGGATCAAAGTCCACTGCATAACAACTAGGCTACTCCTCCACTCCACTGGAGAGGGTGTGGTTAGGGATATCCTTAGGAAACTTAGTGTTCCTGGAGGTGTGTAGAGGGAGATCCTGTCTTTAAATACTCTGGGCCATTTCCATTAAGGGCCTCGAAGATCAGACAGAGTTTTAAATTTAGCCCTGTTATTGTACAGTGAAGTTTTTGCAACAAGTGTGTGATGTGGTCACGTCACTTAAACCTTCTATTAGTCTTGCTACAACATTCTGAATCAATTAGAGCTGGTGCGGATCCTTTGTAGTCAGATTAGTGTAGAGTGCATTAAGTAATCCAGTCTTGTTGTCTTGGCATTGCACAGATGAGACAAGACTTGCCTTTTCAATGTAAGGAGACAGGCAGTGTAGTTGCTGCAAATGATTAGAAGCAGCTTTGCTGGTTGCTTGGATTTGGGGGATCAGAATGAGTGTTGAATCTAGCTGTATTCCAATTCCTGACTTGTGATTTTGAGGGGGAGTTCGTATTTCCCAAAGAGATTTGATGACAGGTATGTGCCTACATGTTGTTAGGACCCCATAGAAGCTCGGTTTTACTTGGGTTCAGACAAAGTTTGTTGTTTTGAGTCCATTCTTGAATTGATGGTAGACAGTTAGTCAGTTTACTCAGGACTGTCGGTAAGGTCCGGTTCAATGGGTATGAGCAGCTGCAGGTCATCTGCATAAATGTAGAACTCGAGTGTCCATTCGACCGAATCAACACGGCTAGTGGCTTGAGGTTAGATATTGAACAGAATAGGTGACAGTATCGATCCACAGATCAGTGGCCATGGTGGCAATGAGGTACTGCCGAATAGTATGGACTGTTGCCTGTCTGATAGGATCTGAAACAAGCACCATACTGTTCCATGCTACTTGTTTCTGCCAATCATGCTGGCATGATATTGGCATCCACAGTGCCAAAAGCTGCTGAGAAATTTAGCAGTACTTACACCAAGGCAGAAATAAAATGTTACTACTGAAGTATGAAATTCAAAGTACTGGTTTACCACTGTTTACGTTTAGAGTATTAATACCATGTACACCTTCCAGAACTCTTCACACTGGTCAGCAAAACCTTCTGGTGGTTCCTTCGTTTCACCAATTAGGGCCCTGTTTATGAAGGCGCGCTAGCGTTTTTTGTTGCACTAAAATGAGCACACGCTAAACTAGTGTGCTAAAAATGCTAGCGGTCCTATAGTGCAGCTTGGTAAACAGGGTCCGTAGTATTTGACACAACCTGAACTACCATTTCTATTATAATGGACCCATTATTATTATTATCATTTATCGTTTATTAAAATTTTGTTAAATCTGCCTTTATCACTTACAGAAATCAAGGCGGAGTACAATATAACAAAATCAATTAATACAACCAGAAAAGAACTCCAAAATCGGATAGGACAGCATATGAAACACACAAGAAAACCAAAATTTAGCAAAATAAAATTCTATAAAAACTTTTTTTAAATTATCAAAGATTTTCCAAAACTATCTTTTTTCTTTCTTCTTCATCTCCTATGCAGGGAACCCACAGAAACAAACACAGACCAATATCAAATGGATAGAAAATGATTAAATGCCTGATTAAAAAAAATAAGCTTTTAATCCAACCTTAAACTGGCAAAACAAAGTTTCAGCTCTCAGAGAAGCAGGTAGTGAATTCCTCAAAAAAGGAGCAGTGAAATAAAAAGCACTCTTCCTAATAGACTCACAGGAGGCTTCAGATGGATTTGGATTGAATCTATGGTCATTTAAAGAACATAGAACACGCATAGGTGTATATGGAATAGTTAAAGAAGCCAAATAATCTGGGGTACCAGTGCGGAAACCCTTAAATGTTAGTGACAAAATTTTAAATGAAGCCAATGAAGTTTAACAAGAAGTGGAGAGGTATGATCTCTCTGTTGGGCATGGCAGAGTAAGCTGGCTGCAGTTTTCTGCAATGTTTGCAAACGCTGAAGTTCTGTCTTTGTGATTCCAGACTAGTCTATATTACAATAGTCTAAGCGGCATCCTATGAACGCATGGAAAAGAGTATGGAAGGAGCCAAAGTTAAGATAACTATGAACTGATCTTAACCGCTGCAAGGCAAGAAAACCTGATCTAATTACGGATGAAATATGTGAAGAAAACTTAATTTTTGAATCTAACCAAACCCCAATATATTTAAATGTATCAGCTTGAGTAATGGGAACACCAAAAATCACCAAAGGAATAGTTGGAGGAGAAAGATGGCCTATTAGCCAACATACTGTTGTTTTCTCAGGATTCAAAATGAGCTGATTCTCCTTTAGACAATTAGCAACCAAATGTAAACATTTCTGTAAAGAGCGGATATAAGGGTTACTTGATGGGGTATAGTGGATTAGAAAAATGTCTGCGTAATAGTAACCACTAATCCCAGCTAACTGAACTAAAGAAGGAAGAGGACTAAGAAAAAAATGAAAGAGAATAGAAACAGGACAGAACCTTGCAGGACACCACAAGAAAGAGGGTAATGGTGAGATGAATCAACAGAAGTAACCACAGAAAATGATCTGCCCTGGAGAAAAGATGAAAAACACTTTAAAACTATACCTGAAATGCCTACACCCCAGACTATACTTGAAATGCCTACACCTCAGACCACACCCTCCCTATCTCAGACAGCCTGAAAATCCTCGGCCACACTATCAACCGCAACCTCACACTTGAGGGCCAAGTTTACTCTACAACAAAGAAAATGTTTCACTCAATGTGGAAACTCAAATGTGTAAAACCATTCTTCCCGAGCGAAACATTTCGCAATTTGATACAAACAATGGTACTAAGCCATGTAGGCTACTGCAATGGACTATATGCGGGATGCAAAGAACAACTCATAAAGAAACTTCAAACCGCTCAAAACACTGCAGCCAGGCTAATATTTGGGAAAACGTGATTCGAAAGCGCCAAACCCCTATGAGAAAAACTACACTGGCTACCAATCAAAAAACGTATTGCTTTCAAAATCTGCACCCTGGTCCATAAAATCATCTACGGTGAAGCCCCGGGCTACATGACAGACCTCATAAACCTACCAACAAGAAACACAATCAGATCAGCACGAACATATCTAAATCTCCACTACCCAAGCTATGGAATGCACTACCAAAAGCCGTGAAAACAATGTACAACCACCTAAACTTCTGGAAATCATTAAAAACTAACCTGTTCAAAAAGGCATACCCCGTCAACCCAACCTAGATGCCTAAACCTTGCAACACAATGAAACCAAAGCCTGAAAAGACATTGCAAAACTCTTCCTTTCTACGAATCCCCAACATGTCTATAACACGTGAACCTTCTTCGACCACTATAACTGTTTGTACTTGTTTCTCCGCCGGAGATGGTGAACGCCTCTACGGTATTATGTAAGCCACATTGAGCCTGCAAATAGGTGGGAAAATGTGGGATACAAATGTAACAAATAATAATAATAATACATTAGAAAGATGCGACACTCCTTGCTACTTCACCTCTGTCTAGAAGTTTTATACCAAAAATTTAAGGTAGGGCTTAAAACATTTTTATTTGAAAAACCTTTTGAGCATTAGTGGAGGAATCCTCTATAGATCAACCCAAGTTAGGTGCTAGTATTCTATAAAGGTCATTCTGTGTGGACTGGCCTTTGTAAAATACTGGCTTAGCACGCAATTTTATGCCTAACTTTCGGCACGAGCAATTATACCTGCCAAAGGCTGGAGTAAATACTTACGACCAAATAATGGCAGTATTTTATAACTCTGCACCTAAATCCTAGGAACACCCATGCCCCGCCCATACCCCTTCCATGGCCATGCCCCATTTTGGAGTTGTGCGCTATGAAAATATAGTGCGTATATTGTAGAATAGGGCACAGGGCAGACCTGCAACTAACTTCTAATCAGTGCCAATTAAGTGCTTGTTAATGCCAATCATTGATTGATATCACCAATTAAGACAACTACTTTGCACGTGGATCTTCAATCTGCGCACAAAACTAAGTGCTTAGCTTTGGGTGACCTATGCAGAATTCCCCAGCTGATGTTTATTTGAAGCAGAGGGTACAGAAAATGACAGACTCTAGATCTGGTTACACAGTGGAAGTAAATTCTGTCCTTTTATTCCTCTACCAGATTATGTAATTTTTAATTTCCACTTTCTTTTAATCTTGATTTTATTATTGGATTATTGGATTGTAAACTGCTTAGATATAAATTCTTTCATGGGTGGTTTATCGTGAAATAAAGAACTTGAACTGACCCATATTAGACTTGCAATAGAATCAGGGACTGCAAACACTACGCTATTTTCAGGTGTACTGTAAGTTCAAAACAGGCTGATCAAAAAGTCTTCCTCTTGGGTCTGGGTAGCTTGTCAGTTCTGTGGAATTCAGGAACCATCGGTGCTGAGATTCAGTGTAGTTTAGGACTATCAACAGCAGCCTCAAATCAGAGGAGGAGCAGGCCCTGAAGATGCCACAAATTAACCAACAGATTTATCTAATAAAGAATTTAAAACCATCAACAAAACACCACATTTTAGCACCCTCAAATAAAAAAGGTATCATCTTGTTTTCTTTTTCTCTATTTTGATTTATTTCTATTTATTTCATTAAAAGTGGGACTAACACGGCTACCACACCACCTTATTCAAGATGGAGATACCGTATACAGCCATATGAAAAGCAAATGAGCAAAAATATTTGTCAACATTTGCTTATTTCTGATCTGAAGGAAGAAGGTTACTTTTCAAAGTTAATCAAAAATATATTATTAGTCCAATAAAGGGTATCATTTTATTTTTCTTTTCTGTTTGATTTATTTTTATATATTACCTTTAAAAGTGGACTAATGTGTATTTAACAAAAAAACATAGCACTATTTAACAATTTTGGGTTTGTTTTTTCCAAAGTCTTTCAAGGGAGGCGTTGTCCTCCCCCCTGAATGGCCCTCTGCAGCAGGCTAACGAGCAGCACCAGGAACAGCCTCTGCGCCCCTGAAGTGCTGCTCGTTAGCCTGTCCGCATCGCTGACACTTCCTGCAGCAACTAGTTTTGGCTATTCACCAGTTGCTGCAGGAGGCGCAGTGCTGGGGATGGGGCTGGGGTGGGGATGAGGTGGAGAGGGCAGGCGGTGTTGGGCCCTCATCATCCCCCTCAAGGGGAGGCATGTCATGCCATGGGTCTGCCTCCTCCTCCTCCTGTTGCTGCTGTTGACGCCCTGTGTATGTAAAAGATGTTCTGCGATCAGCACATTCAACATGACTTGCATAGGCAGGAGCTGGCTGGCTGGCATAAGGCAGGAATGGGGAAAGGTGGGGGTCAATGTTGAGCCCTGGCCTAGACACATGGGGTGTGAGAGCATGAGATGACATGACAGGGACCCCTGGAAGCTGGTCTGAAAAGGAATACACTATAAGATGTGTTGGCAGGGCAAAACTCCATTCCTCAGCAGCATGTTACCATTTGAGTTGTGACTATGGTAGGATGACCATTTGGGGGGGGGGGGGGGGAAGGGTGGTGGAAGCACTATTTCTTTACATTACTTTCAATCATGCTATGACATCCACTAAGAGCAGGGACATCAGGCAAGAATACCATGAAACCCATATCCACCCCAGAAAGGGGATACAGAAGTGTAGGGCATGTCCTCTCATTCATCTCAGGGGAGGTTAGTTGGAAGTACAGCCACACTCATGGGATGGTAGCTGCAACCTAGGCCTGATCTGGGACAGAGGTGTTTATGACTTACTAGTGCCTATTAGCCACATGGAAATTGAATATTGAACAGGACATTTTGCATTATTAAATAAATACATTTACAAAATGAGTACAGGTGCCTGTTAATATACTTACGTCGAGCCCTGAGGCGCCGTCTCACGCCCTGATCCTGTCAGGGCTTTGCCGATGTATGCGGCGAATCTCGCCTTAGGGATTCCAGGTCCTTCCTGATGCCAAATCGTCTGCAAGATACAAGTTTGTACACGAGGAGTCAGGGGATGGCCCTTCTTGCCTTCAGCACACAAATTCATTTGGAAATCAAATAGGAGAGACTCACAACACTGATTGGGGGGGGACGGGGGACATTACATTGGGACAGTATGATGTCATTGAGGTGGACATGAGGACAGAGAGTACCGTTGTGTGCAATATTGTAGGGATGTGGGAATGTTTTTCCTTTCTAGTACATAGATTCTATTAATGAATGCGCATGTGAACATATCACTGATTACCCTTGAATGCAGACTACAATTTGTGCTTACACTGCTGAGGGGGGCTCTGATAGCCCGGGGGGGGGGGGGACAAAGACTTACCTCTCCAACCTGTCCCTTATCTCACCCCAGGCTTCCATGGAGAGAGTCCTGGGGGGCAGGTGGTGGTGGTACCTAAACAGGATTCGTCTGTGCTTGATGCACAGCTGCACCAAGTACAAAGTTTCAGCTTCACTGAAATTTGGCTCTCTTCACAGCACCATGTTTCTCAGTGAATAACTGTTGGAAAGCGTGCATCGCCTTATATGGACGCCCATGCGTGGCGGACGTCCTTACATGCACAGCTCCATATATGGACGACCATCCCATATATGGACGGGTCAGTACGTGCACTTCCTGGCATACATAATGGCTCCACACATGGACGGCCGTCATGCATGGACGTCCATGGACCATCGTCACGCGTGCGGGGCCTTATCTGGATGAGTACATATTGACACGTGTGGAGCCTTCCTTATATGGATCATTATCAAGTGTGTGAACTTCATATATACACAATAAAATATGTATGTTCCTTATATTTCCCATAGCTGCATGTTCCGGAAGTACAGTGCATGTAGTTGTGGATATGCAGGTACGGGAAAAATATAAGGAACATTGAGAAGTATAAAGTACAGTAACAAGGATGTGTTTCTCACAGAACTGCCAAAGGACATCCCTGGTACAGGGCCGCCGTCCTTAGGTCGGCCTAGTAAGATGGACGTCCTTCGGCAGTTCTGTGAGAAACGCGTCCTTGTTACTGTACTAATGATGTCTTTACAGCATTTTTCCTATACTTTGTGGGCATCCCTGATTTGGGTGTTTTCAACTCCGATAATGGAATATCTAAGGGCGTCCTTTTTCCTATACTTTGGGCGTCCCTGATTTGGGCATTTTCAACTACGATAATGGAATGTCTAAGGACTACTATTTTTCCATTATACCTACCTGATTTTGACCGACTTCGTGAGGGCGTCCTCATTCAGACTTGGATGACCTTTCGAAAATGCCCCTCCAAATGTGTGTTTTGTAATAGTAACTTACCAAGGAAAGTCAGGAATTTGCATGTCTTGCCTCCATGCAGATTCCCAACTGCTATGTTTCACTGTACCAAAGTTCCTATGCTGCAAAAGCTGGAGCTGCTTCTCTCACACAAGGATTCTATTTCTCTGGAATCCCTGGTCAGATCTGGACCATTTTCTCTAGTGCCAAATTTGGTCACATTCCATTCAATTCTTCAAGAGTTATTATGCCCCTGACAGACAGACATTCTCAACTCCTTATGCAAATTTATTTCCAACACTTTGAATTGGAAAGAATATAATGAAATATACTCCAAGGCAGCCAGTAGTTAATGCTGGAATCTAGAATAAGAAATATTTTTTTATGCTTTAGTTTGGCTGAAAACCTTTTTTTTTTAAAGCTAACATTGTACTGAAAGGCTGGTTTGGATGGAGAAAAGTTTGATCCCAATTGCAATCCCACTTTTCCTTCTTTCACGCATCATTTCTTGCTTTCCTTTTCAAGATTGCAGCTTTGTCCAATTAGATTAAGTGGTCCCTGATGTCACTTAAACCCCACATAATCACCCACCAGGAGATTTGTGATGGCTGGAATGCCTACAGAGACCTCTCTGCTTACAGATAAAATCATCGCTTCTGCTGTCTAGAATGGTTTTATTTGTCAGGCTACAAGTATTTTTCTTTAGATTTTGCATCTAGTGAATTGTTTAGAATTACAGACAGCTGCATTAAGCTAATTTGAAATGCCAATTCATTTCTCATACATCTTGAAAAGTACTTAGAGTCCCACCTGCCTCGCTAACTCTTTTTTCCTACACTTCTAAGGGGGCTCATTCTCTGCAGCTTTATTAAATTGAAGTTGCCCTTGTCCCAATTATTTTACCTGGTTCTATTTTCCCAAGAATGGCCTCACTGTTTTAACTCAAGCCTGTTATTTGTTGTTTATCTGTGGATGCATGGCTCTGTTCTTTCCTGATTTTCTTCTTATCTCTCCCATCATACTTGTAGTGTATTCTCAGGTGAATACTCCTCCACTTCTATCCCATTATCAGTTAGTGTACCTCAGGGATCTGTCCTGGGACCTCTTCTTTTATGTATGTATGTATTTATTTATTTATTTGTAACATTTGTATCCCACAACTTCCCACCCACTAGCAGGCTCAATGTGGCTTACATATTACCATAAAGGCGATCGCCAAGTCCGATGGGGGTAGACAAATACGATTTGATGTAAGGGTCAAGTAAGGGGAGGGTATTAAGGTACAATAAGGGTCAAAGATAGTAAGGATCATATAGAGGGGCATAATTGAACAAAAACGTCTATCTCCATGGGCGTTTATCTCCAAGAACGGGTCCGTGAAGGGGCGGACCGAACCGTATTTTCGAAAAAAATAGAAGTCCATGTTTTATTCAACAATATGTGAGCTGGGCATTTTTGTTTTTCAGCGATAATGGAAAATGAAAGCGCCCAGCTCAAAAACGAATAAATTCAAGGCATTTGTTCATGGGAGGGGCCAGGATTCGCAGTGCACTGGTCCCCCTCACATGCCAGAACACTAACCGGGCACCCTAGGGGGCACTTTTACAAAAACAAAAAAAAAGGTAAAAGAGCTCCCAGGTGCATAGCACCCTTCCCTTGTGTGTTGAGCCCCCCAAATCCCCCTTCAAAACCCACTGCCCACAAGTCTAATCATTACTATAGCCCTAAGGGGTGAAGGGGGCCCTACATGTGGGTACAGTGGGGTTTGGGGGGGGGGGGTTGGACGACTAGCATTAAGCAGCACCAATTGTAACAGTAGGGGGGGGTGGGCCTGTGTCCACCTGCCTGAAGTCCCTGCACCCCCTAACAACTGCTCCAGGGACCTTCATACTGCTGCCGGGAGGTGGGTATGACATTTGAGGGTGAAAATATAAAGTGTGAAACATCATTTTTTGTGGTGGGAGGGGGCCCTATTTTGGGGGCCTTATTTCGTGAAAAACAGGGCCAGGAAAAGTGCCCTAAATTCTAGCTACAAAAGCATACTTTTTTTTCCATTATCGGCGAAAGGCGCCCATCTCTGTTCGGGGTGATAACCATGTCCCAGTCCCGCCTTCACCACGCCTCGGTCGACACGCCCGCCGTCAACTTTTGTACGCTTCCGCGATGGAGTGCAGTTGAAAAACGTCCAAGTTCGGCTTTCGATTATACCGCGTTATTTCGTTTTTGTGAGATAACGTCCATCTCTCGATTTAGGTCGGAAACTTGGGCGTTTTTTCTCGTCGATTATAGCAGGATAATGTCCAATGAAATACTAAGATTTGTTGTGTGTGCCGAGAGTTGAGGCATTTAAGTTGGGTCGTGTTGAGTAGCCCTTGCAGAACAAGTATGGTCTTTAATGATCTCCTGAAGTTAGATGGTCATAGATCGTTTCATAGTCTTTGGTAATGCATTCCACATTTGTGTGCTAAATAAGAGAAATTGGATGCATAAGCTTGATTTATATCTGAGTCCTATGCAGCTTGGATAATGGGGTTCAAATAAGTATGTGATGCTCTGATCCTGTTTCTGATCGGAAGATCTATCAAGTCAACCATGTAACCTGGGGTTTCACCATAGGATAATCTTGTGGACCAAAGAGCAAATTTTGATAGGGAGCCAATGCAGTTTTAATCGGAGAGGTTTGACATTATCAAATCGTGTTTTAGTGAATATCAACTTGGCAGCTGTGTTTTGGGCTCTCTGGAGTTTCTTCATAAGCTGTTCGTTACATCTCGCATATAATCCATTGCAGTAATCTGCGTGGCTCAGAACCACAGATTGAATCAAGTTACGGAATATTTCCCTCGGGAAATAAGGTCTTAGACGTTTAAGTTTCCACATAGAATGAAATATCTTCTTTATAATGGAGTTAACTTGGCTCTCAAGTATAAGGTGGCGATCAATTGTAACACCTAAAATTTTGAGGCTATCAGAAATAGGAAGAGAATGATCAGGAGTGGGTTTATAATTATTGTATTGGAATGAGAGGATAAGACAATGTGTTTTTTTGGTGTTTATTTTCAGTTGAAATGAGTTTGCCCATGAGTCCATGATGTTCAGACTTCACATGATATCCTTGGTGATTTCAGAAAGGTCGTGTCTGAAAGGGATGTAAATTGTGACATTGTCTGCATAAATGAATGGGTGAAGACCTTGATTGGATAAGAATTTGGCCAGAGGGGAAAATGTCTACAGAGACCTCTCTGCTTGCAGATAAAATCATAGCTTCTGCTGTCTAGAATGGTTTTGTCAGGCTACAAGTATTTTTCTTTATATTTTGTGTCTAGTGAATTGTTTAGAATTACAAACAGCTGCATTAAGCTAGCTTGAAATGCCAATTCATTTTTCATACATCTTGAAAAGTACTTAGAGTCCCACTTGCCTCGCTGACTCTTTTTTCCATCTATTTCTCCGTCTATAGTTCCCTTGGCACTCTGATCTCATCCCATGGTTTTCAGTATCACCTTTATGCTGATGACTCCCAGATCTACATCCAGGGCCGGTCCTAGGGTCTCTGGTGCCCCCCTGCAGACTATCAGTTGGCGCCCCCCCCCCCCCCCCGTCTAGCATCTTCTCTCTCTCTTCTCCCTCCCTCTTCTCCCACCCTGTCCCCTTTTTCAGCCCAGTGCCTTAAAAGGTGAAGAACAAGTTGAAGAACAGCAGGCAGAGGGAGCAGAAGATGCAAAGGAAATAGGAGCGAAAAGCGATGGAGTGCATCTTTGTGGGATTGCTGAACAAATAGAGGGTTTACAACTACTTAGCTTTTCGTGCTTTCATGTTCACGATATTAGCAATTAAATCATTGATATCTAACTGGGCACATATATCATTCTCAATAGCAATCATGGCAAGGCTTACAAGCCTTTCTTGCAAAATACTTGATCGCAAATAATTTTTTATGATTTTTAACCGTGAAAATGATCGCTCACCACTTGCCACAACTGACAGGAATTGTCAGCTACTACTACTACCTACTATTAGCATTTCTATAGCGCTACAAGGCATACGGCAGCCTGTACAAACATAGAAGAAAGACAGGTCCCTGCTCAAAGAGCTTACAATCTAATAGACAAAATAATAAAGTAAGCAATCAAATCAATTATGTGAACGGAAGGGAAGAAAGGAGGGTAGGTGGGAGGCGAGTGGTTACAAGTGTTACGAGTCAAAAGCAATGTTTAAAGAGGTGGGTTTTCAGTCTAGATTTAAAGGGTGGCCAAGGATGGGCAGACGTAGGGGCTCATGAAGTTATATTCCAGCATAGGGTGCAGCGAGACAGAAGGCGCGAAGTCTGGAGTTGGCAGGTAGTGGAGAAGGGAACAGATAAGAAGGATTTATCCATGGAGCGAGGTGCACGGGAAGGGGTTAGGGAAGGACGAGTGTGGAGAGATACTGGGAGCATCAGAGTGAGTACATTTATAGGTTAGTAGAAGAAGTTTGACAGGATTCGAACGGGATAGGGACGCCAGTGAAGGGTCTTGAGGAGAGGGGTAGTATGAGTAAAGCGACCCTGGCGGAAGATGAGACGGGCAGGCAGAGTTTTGACACTGACTGGAGAGGGGATGAGGTGACTAAGTGGTAGGCCAGCAAGAGCAGATTGCAGTAGTCTAAACGATGAGGTGACAAGGGTGTGGATGAGGGTTTTGGTAGAGTGCTCGGAAAGAAAGGGGCGGATTTTACGGATGTTGTAAAGAAAGAAACGACAGGTCTTGGCGGTCTGCTGGATATGAGCAGAGAAGGAGAGAGAAGAGTCAAAGATGACCCCAAGGTTTCGAGCTGAGGAGACAGGGAGAATGAGAGAGCCATCAACAGAAATAGAAAACGGGGGGAGCGGGGAGGTGGGTTTGGGGGGAAAAATGAGAAGCTCGGTTTTGGTCATATTTAATTTCAGGTGGCGTTGAGACATCCAGGCAGCAATGTCAGACAAGCACACTGAAACTTTGGTTTGGATGCAAGGTGAGATATCAGGGGTAGAAAGGTAGATTTGGGAGTCATCAGCATAGAGGTGGTAGGAAAAGCCATGGGATGAGATTAATGAACCAAGGGAAGAAGTGTAGATAGAAAAGAGGAGGGGACCAAGAACAGAACCCTGAGGTACGCCGACAGGCAGAGGGATAGAAGTAGAAGAGGATCCACCAGAGTGAACACTAAGGTGCGGAGGGAGAGGTAGGAAGAGACCAGGAAAGGACAGAGCCCTGGAATCCAATGTGAGGACAGGGTATCGAGAAGTATGCTGTGATCGCAGTGTCAAAGCAGCAGAAGATCAAGAAGAATGAGGATGGAATATTGGACCTCTGGATTTATGCCAGTAATAGGTCATTGGAGACTTTAGTAAGCGCTAGTTTCGTTTGAGGGGAGAGGGCGAAAACCAGATTGTAATGGGTCAAGAATAGCATGTGAGGAGAGAAAATCAAGGCAGCAGCGGTGAACAGCACGCTCAAGTAATTTGGAGAGAAAAGGAAGGAGGGAGATGGGTCGGTAATTAGAGGGACAAGTAGGGTCAAGTGAAGGCTTCTTAAGGAGAGGTGTGACCACAGCATGTTTAAAGGCAGCAGGGACAGTCGCAGTGGAAAGTGAGAGGTTGAGAATGTGACAGATAAAAGGAATGAGAGTAGGAGAGATGGCATTAAGAAGGTGGGTGGGAATGGGATCAGAGGAACAGGTGGTACATTTTGAAGAAGAAAGGAGAAGTGTAGTTTCCTCAATAGTAACTTCAGGAAAGGAGGAAGGGGAATGAGGGGAAGGAGAGAGAGGGAAACGGACTAGTGGAGGGAGAGCTGGTGAGGTAGAGAAAGCAAGGTTTATCTTTTGAACCTTGTTGTGAAAGAATTCAGCAAGGGTCTGAGGAGATAATGAAGGGGGAGTTGGGGGAGGGGGCACCTTGAGGAGAGAGTTCAATGTGGTGAAGAGAAGTCGAGGATTAGAGCCAAGAGAGTTGGTCAGTTGGATATAATAATCCTGTTTGGCACGTAAAAGAGCAGATTGGAAGGAGGTCAGCATAAACTTAAAGTGTAAGAAATCAGCAAAGGCCCGAGATTTCCGCCAGAGGCGTTCGGCGGAGCGGGTACAGGAACGTAGGTAGCGGATATTAGAAGTCAGCCAAGGTTGGGGTTTTGTACGCCTTACAGGGCGGGTCATCAAAGGTGCAAGAGTGTCTAAGGCAGAGGATAGAGTATTGTTGTAAGAAGAAACAGCCTCGTTGACAGACGTGGATGGTGCCACAGTAGAGAGGAGGTTTGAAACATCTTCTTAGAATGATGCTCACATTTGGGAATGGGAGGCTGTTTGATAGAACAAATTTTAGAGTTTCCAAAGGATTATGAAAATGGTACAATTCGGTCTTAAACAGATCTTTAAAGGCACATAGTTCATCATACAGTTCAGTTCCATTGATGCCCTTATTATCACCATCTGATAACCTGTTCCGGGGCAGAGGGAGCATGAAAACGAAGAGCCGGCAGGTGCGCGGCACCCCCCCAGCGGCGTGCACCCGGGGCGGACCGTCCCCACCGCCCCCCCTTGGTACGCCACTGCTTTTAAGTCTTTTGCATTAGCATTTCCTTTGATAAGAATTATGCTTGTTCAAAAAAAAATCTTTTACTACTTTTAGGTTTATGGATAAATTAATACTACTAGGGGAATGTGCGTTTAAAATCCACGTTAGTCAACCTTAGTCAAATCCTTTTTAGTCAACTTTTCACCTTCCCATGTAAAGTAGAGGAGTGTGGTAGCCGTGTTAGTCCACTCTTAAGGTTATCAAATAGAAATCAAACAAAATAAAACATGGAAAAGAAATAAGATGATACCTTTTTATTGGACATAACACTACATTTCTTGATTAGCTTTCGAAGGTTGCCCTTCTTCCGTCAGATCGGAAATAAGCAAATGTGCTAGCTGACAGTGTATATAAGTGAAAACATTCAAGCATTACTATGACAGTAAAATAGATACCATTGGAGATTCTACATGGAATGTTGCTACTATTGGAGATTCTACATGGAATGTTGCTATCCACTAGCAACTTCCATGTAGAAGGCTGCGCAGGCTTCTGTTTCTGTGAGTCTGACGTCCACCCGTGCAGACGTCAGACTCACAGAAGCAGAAGACCTGCGCGGCCACATTGGTGATCTACAAGGGCCGGACTTCTACATGGAATGTTGCTAGTGGAATAGCAACATTCAATGTAGAATCTATAGAAATCCAAACAAAATAAAACATGGAAAATAAAATAAGATGATACCTTTTTTATTGGACATAACTTAATACTTCTTATTAGCTTTCGAAGGTTGCCCTTCTTCGTCAGATCGGAAAACAACCTTCGAAAGCTAATCAAGAAATGTATTAAGTTATGTCCAATAAAAATAGGTATCATCTTATTTTCTTTTCCATGTTTTATTTTGTTTGATTTCTATTTATCACCTTCCCATGCAAAGAGAAACCTTACACATGTGCATGATTGTTCTTGTGCATGTTCCACTGTTCCATGTGCAAACAGTTCAGCCTGTCAGTGTCTAAACAGATCACACCACGCAATAGCTGCACTTGTATGCATTTTTTTTGTTTTCTAATTAACTGTGCATGTATTTTATCTTTTACAGTATTATTGTCTTAAGATTTTATACTGATTATTTATATATTGACAAAAAATGTTATGTATATTGTTTGATTTTGAGTGATGTATTGGTTGTATTCTTAATTTGCTTTATATGTCTGAATTGACAGTCTACTCTGACGCACCCTTTAAGGAGACACGTGGCCATGTCGGGTGCTTGTACTTAATAAACTTCATACTCCTACACCTGCTGGTCTGCTTTGTTTGTATGCCCCCAGGAATTACTGTATGGCCTTTGCACTTACCATACGTTAGTGCTTGGGATTAAGGCATGTTAAGTGCAAAAACATAACACATTTTAGTAAAAGGACCCCATTGATTATTAAAAATAGAATGTCAAATATAATAAATCTAATTGAATCAAAGCCAGAATGGAACCTCAATTTTGAGTGAAATCAGCAGGCCCAGCCTTTGTGTTTTACAATTCACTTGTCAATGTCACTATAATTGCAAATTCTAAGAAGTAAGCAAACTTGATGCAGATCTACGTTTCAGCACAGAAAGCGCCTGCCTCAGGAGCCAACCAATCAGTTCAGCAGAGTATGAGCAACAATGTTCACAAATTCATGCAGATGAAGTGCTGAATAGCACACAACACAATACCCATGGTCTAAACAACAGGAAAATCATCTATATATATAAAAGGCACCTCCAACGTTCCAATGAAGCCTCAAGCCGGAGGATGAGGCGCCCGAGATATCCGGTTTGGCCTGCAGTCACTGTAGCTCCGCCCTCGCATCAAAACGCGATGACGTCGAGGGCGGGTTGGCGAAGGCACAATGCATGAGTTCCACAGAGTGACAGCAGCGGGGAGAGCAATGCGAACTTTTCATCACAACTCGCAACCAAGTGAGGGAGGGAGGGAGGGAGGGAGAGGGGGGGGGGTCTGGAACTCGGAAGGGAGGGATGGAGAGGGGGGCCGGAACTCGGGAGGGAAGATGGTGGTGGGGGGGGGGGGATTACCTTACTAGCGCCCATTTCATTTTTTTCCAAAACGGGCATTTCTTACTAGTGTCTTATAACAGGGAAATAATGACTAGCGTAATCTGTGACACTAGTCAAAATACGGCAGAGTTACAGTACCTGGTAAACACAGCTGGAAATCGCTTTCTGTGCCAAAATGCAGATCTGCATCGAGTCTGCTTATTTCTGAGAATTTGCTTTTAATAAACTCATTTTGTTCCATTGTGTTGGTATTAGATTGATCCACCCCCACTTTTTTTTTGTTTATACCTGTGTGTTGTGCTGTGAGATTATCTTCTTTGTTTCTGTATCAGCTTCACTATAAACCATATTGCACTGGTGGAGTGCAAGGACTCAAATGATTTCCCTTTGCACCTCAGGATCATCCTTGTAAGCACACCTCAGCTCTCAACTCACTCAAGATGCCTAGTTGAAAGCTGAAAAATTGTTCCACATCATTCATCTAGAATTGAGACTGATATTTTATTCTTTTTGAGTATTTGCCCACCTTCTCCATGATCGATCAATTCTAATCCATATGGACAACCAAGTGGAAATAATTTACATCAACAAACAAGGAGATGCAGGCTTCCTCTGACTCTGGCCAAGATGCAGCACAAATTTAGGACTTAGTTAGCCTTCTAAGCTACTTATATACCAGAAAATCAAAACCACTTAGCAGACAGATTCAGCAGAGTTCTTCAGCCTCACAAATGGTCCCTAGATCTTCAAGTTCTATGGAGCATTTTTCAGACCTGAGCACTCCACAAAAAGACTTGTTCACCAGCAGCAAAAATGCAAAGCTGCTCTCTGTTGATGTTGTGTGCCCTTCTCCAACTCAACTAGCACAGGATATTCTAACTATAGACTGAACTTGGACCCTCTTCTGTTCTTATCTGCCCAGCCCTATGAAAGTTAAAACCCTGCACTCATTCTAAGGAGGCCCAGCACAGTGATTCTTGTTAACACCATACTGATCTCAATGGCATTAGTTTGTTTCTCTAAAGAAAACTCAGTTATTGCTCCATGTAGGCTCCAGATATTTCCTACCTTAACAACACAGGGTGGAGGTGCCCTTCTGTATTCAAGCTGCAAGTCCCTTGCTTTGACAGCGTGGAAATTGACCAGGCCTGGTTGCCTCTTTGGTTTACTAGAAACTCCTACTAATAATCACCAATGGAGCAATAGGCAGTCAAATCTATCCTCAATCATATAATCATAGACTCCTATATAGAAATTGATAACGTCAAATACGAATTATATTTAAATTATAGAGGAAAAGCCTCAATCCTGGTGTGTGCTCCTTGTGTTGTAAAACAACGTTAGGGAGCACCGCCCGATCATCACTGGCTCAAAAACCTCTATTAAGTAACCCACTTCTATTTTCCAATTTTAATCAAATCTCAACTACATGGGTACTTAGCTTGCTGCTGAAAAAAATTCTGAGCAGTCTCACAAACGGAATACAGTCATCTGAACCCCTTCCACGGCCCAACTCGGCCCAAGTTTCGCCTTCTTCCTCAGGGTCCGTGGGTCAATCGACTGTATTTCAATCGGCACTTCGCTCGCTTCTGTGCCTCTTTGGTTTACCACCTCAAATTCAGGATATCTTGGTGGCAACAAGGAAACCTTCCACAAGATGTTTTTATGCTTTAAAATGGAAGGTATTTTCAGTGTGGTGCTTTACTAATGGACAGGGCCCTTGTTGGTGTCTTCAAATACCCACTTTAATAAGGGACATCTTTTATTTAGGCCAGTATAGATGGTACATCTCTGTGTATTCTCATCCTATTGTGTCCTCAGAGGAAGAACTCCAGCTTCCCATTTGCTAGATTCATGAGAGGACTTCTTCATGTCAAACCACCAATCCAGCCATGGTATGTGAATGCTGTCTTTTCATCTCTGATGAAGCAACCATTTGAGCTAATGGAATCGCCATCTCTCAAAATCTGACCTAGAAACTGTACTCTTTCTGATAGTGGTCATTTCATCTAGAAGCATCAATACATTTCAGGGCATAATCACAAAAGAAGTTTATACACAATTGTATCATAATAAGGTAGCCCTATGAATTCACCCTAAATTCCTATCATGCCTTTTCACGTTAATGAGAAATTATTGCCACCTATTTTTTCCCTAAGCCTCACAAGAAGCAGCAGAGCACACTCCAGACTCTCATTTACTATTTTGAAAGGATAGAATCCATCAGAAAGCTTATGTAGCTCTTTTCCTCCTTTGATTCTAACAGACTAGAATTTGCTAGCTAATGGTTAATATTCAGCCAGCGATGGTCAGCATTATTTTAAATGATGACTGTTGCTGGCTAAATTAGACCTGGGTATTCAGTCATGGGCCATGTGTGGGCAGTTCTAGGTCAGTTCCCACCTGGACAGTTCCCACCCACCAATTCCCATCTGGACAATTCCAACCTATGACAATTCCCACCACATCAGGAGGACAATTCTCACCCATAACCCACAAAAATGCAAAACACACTAGGACAAATAATCTCTCTCTTCCACATCATACGGGGGGGGGGGGGAACCAGTACCCCCATACCCCCCCATAACATTATCTTTTACACACTTCTTTCCCCTTCCAGAGATGCAGTTCATGTGTGGGGGGGGGGGCAATGCCCCCATACCCCCAAACTAAGTTTCAACCTAATTCTTATTTAATCTGGGATCTAAATGTCATAAATAAGTAAATAAATAAATAGATAAATAAATAAATACAAACTGCGGTTCATATGGAGGGCAATGCCCCCCACAGCCCCAAACTAGGTTTCAACCTAATTCAGCCCCTCAAAATGACACACTGATTACGATTTATAACAAATTACTACTGTATCAAAAGTTATTCCATTATTCCTCTCTGTACATCCATATGCTGCTCTAACCTTCTTGTTTCAGACGCCATAAAAAAAAAAAAACAACCACCACCAGGACTTATGGGACCCAATACAAGAAGGAAGCTACAGTCGGTAAAAAAAAAAAGCTAGGGAGGGTGGGAAATGTCAGGGGGGGAGGTCCTCGGTGGGAATTGTCCCCTTAAGTGGAAATTGTTCCGTGGGGGGAATTGTCCTAGGTGGGAATTTTCTCGGGGAGAATTGGTGGGTAGGAACTGTCTGGGTGGGAGCTCGTCTGATACTGTGTGGGCACAGGCTAATTGTTCCATTGCTGGTTACTGCAACTTTTGCAGGTCCCAGCCAATATTTACATTACTCATCCCATCCTTCTCTTCTCCATCTCCCCTTTATTTTATCTCTCCTTACCCCATTTCTCCCAAATTTATACTATCCTATCCTGTCTACCCTCTCTTATACTAATCATACATTATCAAGATCAACTTATAATGTTTTGAAATTTCTATTATATGACTTTCCAGCTTATAATTGAAAAAGAAAAACGCCTATATTGCGACCAAAATCGGGAGATAGACGTTTATCTCACAAAAACGAATAAAGCGGTATAATCGAAAGCCGAATTTGGACGTTTTCAACTGCACTCCGTCGCGGATGCGGACAAAGTTGATCGGGGCGTGTCAAAGGCGTGGTGAAGGTGTAACTCGGGCGTGGTTATCGGCTGATCAGAGATAGGCGCCTTTCGCCGATAATGGAAAAAAATATGCGTTTTTAGCGAGAATTTAGGGCACTTTTCCTGGACCCTGTTTTTCCACAAATAGGGCCCCAAAAAGTGCCCTAAATGACCAGATGACCACTGGAGGGAGTCGGGGATGACCTCCCCTGACTCCCCCAGTGGTCACAAACCCCCTCCCACCACAAAAATATGCCATTTCACAACTTTTTATGTTCACCCTCAAATGTCATACCCACCTCCCTGGCAGCAGTATGCAGGTCACTGGAGCAGTTATTAGGGGTGCAGTGGACGTCAGGCAGGTAGACCCTGGCCCATCCCCCCCCACCTGTTACACTTGTGCTGGTAAATGGGAGCCCTCCACACCGCCCCCCAAACCCACTGTACCCACATGTAGGTGCCCCCCTTCACCCCTTAGGGCTATAGTAATGGTGTAGACTTGTGGGTGGTGGGTTTTGAGGGGGATTTGGGGGGCTCAACACACAAGGGAAGGGTGCTATGCACCTGGGAGCTCTTTTACCTTTTTTTTTTTTTTGTAAAAGTGCCCCCTAGGGTGCCCGATTGGTGTCCTGGCATGTGAGGGGGACCGACCAGTGCACTACGACTCCTGGCCCCTCCCACGAACAAATGCCTTGGATTTATTTGTTTTTGAGCTGGGCGCTTTCATTTTCCATTATCGCTGAAAAACAAAAACGCCCAGCTCACAAATTGTCGAATAAAACATGGAAGTTTCTTTTTTCCCAAAATACGGTTCGGTCCGCCCCTTCACGGACCCGTTCTTGGAGATAAACGCCCATGGAGATAGAGGTTTTCGTTCGATTATGTCCCTCTTTGTATTTCAAATTACTATAAGCTGCATTGAGCCTGCATTGTGTGGGAAAGCGCGGGGTACAAGTGTAATAAATAATAGTAATACTAGGTGTACACAGCGCTGTGCAGACCCTGGCTGAATATCAGCTGTGACCCGCTTACCAGTGAAGCAAGACAGTGAACTGGAGCCATCATCACATCTTGAAATCACCAACACAAACAATAGATACCGTATTTTTCGGACTATAAGACGCACTTTTCCCCCCCCCCCCAAATTTGGGAGGAAAATGGGGGGTGCATCTTATAGTCCGAAGGTAGAGTTTAGCAGGCCATCCACCCTCCCTCCGAGCTCAGGATCGCCCTCCCTAGGGTTACCTCCCCTCCCCCCGGCCCTGACACGACCTCTCCCCTTACTCACGCGATCATCCCTGGTGGTCTAGTGACGTCGGGGCAGGAAAGAGCCCCCTCTTTCCTGCCCAGCGTGCTGCTCTCCATCCTCCTGTATGCTGCCTGTGATGACGGTCTCGGCGAGATTCAAAATGGCCGTCGAGACTTCAATTCTCGGCGGCCATTTTGAATCTCGCCGAGACCGTCACAGGCAGCATACAGGAGGATGGAGAGCAGCGCGCTGGGCAGGAAAGAGGGGGCTCTTTCCTGCCCCGATGTCACTAGACCACCAGGAAAGATCGCGTAAGGGGAGAGGTCGTGACAGAGCCGGGGGAGGGGAGGTAACCCTAGGGAGGGCGATCCCCAACTCGGAGGGAGGGATTCGGACAAGACGCACCGGAGCACCTAGGTTTTAGAGGAGGGAAAAAGTGCGTCTTATAGTCCGAATTTTTTTTTTCCTATTTCCCTCCTCTAAAACCTAGGTGCGTCTTATGGTCCGCTGCGTCTTATAGTCCGAAAAATACGGTACTTTCTTTGACGGACTCTGAGAGCAGTAGCTGTTTAGGGATTTTGACCTCTTGCACAGTGTTTCATTGTCTGAGGAGGTCAGAGCTGACGCTGATGAGCTGCTGTGCTCCAAAGGAACCTGTACAACAAGCAGCGACAGTATGAACGAAACCACAGCCTAAATGGGTGATTTGCATGAATCAGTTCTTCCATGCCTACATTTTGCTACATTTGGGGTGAAAGTAAAAGTTTTGTTTTACAAGAGTCTGAATATGTACATGCAGTAAACGGGTTGAAAAACATCATCTTATGGTCATGAATTACAGCTTGGGAGCAAAGTTATTGCTTTTTCTTTTGTTGTTGAATGAGGTGGAAATTGGTAGGCGATTGATAATTGTTTGGCAAATATGTAGTAGCAACTTACTGTTAAACTGAACTGTGGATGATATTATGTAGAACATGCGTAAAATGGTAAGCTGTATTGTAGAAAAGCTTTAGCATCATATCTGTTATTTGAATGTTCTAATGTGTGCTTATTAGATATTTCATTAGTAATATGCTGGTATCATATTATATCTCTGTTATTTGAATTTCAATCCTGTTAAATGTGTATATTTTTGATACTGTTTCATGGTAGTGTTAATATTAATATGCTCTTTTTAAATTTATCTCATTTTTGATATTTGTTTATATCTGGCTGTTTTTACTATTGTTATGCTGTTAACAAAATTGTTAAGTTTTGTGTTAAACTGCACCTGCTGTACGTCACCTTGGGTGAATCTCTTCATAAAAACGGTTAATAAATCTCAATAAAGCAGATGCCTTTGGATCCTATTCTCCGTTCCTAATTCTGCCTCCAGTCCTGGAAGGGGCAGGATCAGGACCAGGAAGGAAGGGAATTGGGAATGGAGGGTGGGGGGGATCAGAGGACCCTTGTCTTTTTTGTTTTGTTATGCAAGTGCCAGCCACTATTCAGTCAAAAAGCAGTTCTAAATTTACCCACTTAGCAGTGGCGTAGATCAAAGGTGGGCCTGGGTGGGCCAGGGCCCATCCACTTAGCACTCAGGCCCACCCAACAGCACCACACGTTTAGTGCTAGCTAGTGGGGCTCCCAAGCTCTGCCAGCTGAAGACATCCCCCTGATGATGCCAAAAACAGTGCTCTCCAGCAGCTGCCAAAGCTGCTGATACCGGCCTCAGCGCATGCCTGCTGCACACTGCCAAGCTGAGATATGTTTTTTAAGTTGGTGGGAGAACTCTTGATGCCCATCCACTTCTTGACTAGGCCCACCCAAAATTTGCTGTCTGGCTACGCCCCTGCCACTTAGCTGTGTAGGTGCCAGCACTGAATATTGCCCACACCCTTTAAAACTGCTGGCTCCTCCCCAATGTACCACCCCTGACCCTCCCACCTTTTTGATGGCTGGTCAGAGCTGATATTCAGCAGCACTGTCTGGTAAAGTGTCACTGAATATTGACAGCTGGCCAGCCATGAGCGATTTAAGTGGGCAGAAGCCTCTCTTGCTTAAATTGCTTTGAATTCCGGGTGATTAGTGTCTTATATTAAATTCTGTTACTGGTGCCCCACTAGTCTGGGCAGTCAAGCCTTATCAAATAAGAGCCACTGCTGTTACCGTAGCTCTTTTAAGTAGAGGAGTGTGGTAGCCATGTTTAGTCCACTCTTAAGGTTATCAATAGAAATCAAACAAAATAAAACATGGAAAAGAAAATAAGATGATACCTTTTTTATTGGACATAACTTAATACATTTCTTGATTAGCTTTCGAAGGTTGCCCTTCTTCGTCAGATCGGAAATAAGCAAATGTGCTAGCTGACAGTGTATATAAGTGAAAACATTCAAGCATTACTATGACAGTCTGACAGGGTGGGAGGATGGGGGTGGGTCGGAGGTATGCATGGGGGACATCAAAGCATATCATTGATATTCTAACAGGATGGGTGTGGATAGGTGAGGGGTGGGGTGATCAACAGAGAAATACAGCTTTATGGTTTATAATGGGCTAGGAACCCCAGGTCCTTGTTAAGTCCTTTCTGTTGGGTGTTAAAATATTCAATCATTCTGACTTCAAAGGTCTTACGTTCTTGTATGGTTTTAAAGTTACCTTTCAGGATTCTCACTGTGAAGTCACTGGTACAGTGTCCTGGTCCTGTAACATGCTGACCAACAGGGGTGGGAGCCTTTTAAAATCTGCTTCACTGGAAAGCATTTGCAAGGCAGTTATTTGGTCCTGGCTTCACATCTTCACTTCATACTACTTTCCTGGGCCCGGTCTTCAATCGAAGCAGTGCTTTTGGACAAGAAGAACTGAGCAATCTGTCTTTGTAATCTCTTTAGCACTCACATTATTATCTGACTGGGTAGACAAACTTTGTCTGCAGACTGGAGCAATCCTGAGCTTGGGAATCAACCACTTGTTTGCCTGATTCCATCCGACTTTTGATGGAGAAAACAAAGTTGCTTACCTGTAACAGATGTTCTTAATAGACAGCAGGATTAATAAGATGCGCCCGACTCCCTAACAGTTATGGAACTAATGTGGGTGGGGAGGGGGGGGGGGGGAATGAGGAGGCTGTTGCTTCTGGGAATATCCATGCATGCTCACAACTTTTCACTAGTTCTGAGCGCTAGGAGAACTGTTCTATACTGGTGTTGTGTGTTAACAGCAGTATATCAAGTGCTTGTAATAAATAACTAAATTCAGTTGTGTACCTGATTAATCCTGCTGTCTTCGGTGAACATTTGTTATAGGTAAACAACTCTATGTTCTCCATAAGAGTTAAATATGCAATGTGGTTCCAAGTTCTGACATTAGTATAAAGACATTCACAATTCTTAGTAATAAGCTGCCATATGCAAATTAGGATTTACCAGCACATTCTAAAGAGCCTAGTATGATCTCACTGGCATGCTATTTAATGCATGGCTGCCAAGGCTTAAATTTGACATCCACCTCAGAACAGGTGTTAACTTTGGCTGACCCAGCAGTTTCCTCTTGCTTCTTTGTACTTCCAGCTCTAGCACAGCTGGGATTGGGACCTGTCACCATGAGCCTCCATTCCAGGGATTCCCCTCCCCACATTTAATTTCTCCCACTCCTCCCCAACACAGGTGGTCTAGTCATTGCAGTGACAGTTTCCAATAGAGATCATTCACCAGGGAATGCAATTGCAAACATGAACCCTGAATCTGACCACTAGATGTTTGTCTTACCTGCATTCCCAACTCCAGCTGTCATGAAAAATGGAAGGCCTATTGTCAACCTTGAAACATCATCTCATCCATTGGGTCAGCCCAGGTCTTATCTTTTTCTATTATCTAACTCAGGGGATAATATTCAAGAAAGCGGTTTGTAAGCCACGAGCTGAACTAACACGGGATAGTCAATGCTGGGGCCTGCATGGCTCCCAGCATTGACTATCCGGGTATATGCGCTGACCAGGAAGATAATCAGGCCCTGGCCGATAGTCAGACTGGTGCCCAGTTAACTCGGAACATAAAATTAGGGCAGTCTTCTTGTTGTCCTAACTTGGAGGAGTAGCCTAGTGGTTAGTGCAGTGGACTTTGATCCTGGGGAACTGAGTTTAATTCCCACTGTAGCTCCTTGTGACTCTGGGCAAGTCACTTAACCCTCCATTGCCCCTGGTACAAAATAAGTACCTGAATATATGTAAACCGCTTTGAATGTAGTTACAAAAACCTTAGAAAGGCAGTATATCAAGTCCCATTTCCCTTTCCCCCTAAATATCTTATTGCTGTAATTGTTAATTTATGTCTAGGTTATATTTGCAGTACACTGGCTTGGATGAAATGCTTAAAAAAAAGAGGTAAATAAATCCTAATAACTAAATAAAATAAATGAAGAAAGAACTACACAGAAAGAAATGTGACACAAAATAAGAAGCAGCAAAAAGAATCAGCCTGATAACAGCACGAGAAAAGAAGAAACCTTATGGGCAACAAAAGTAGAAAAACGTTTTATTTCCACTTTAGTTGTTGAAAAGTGACTGAGAAAACTGCAGTTAGACTGAGATGGAACTGGTGAAGCTGGAGTCTAAGGAGGGAATTTCAGACCTTATGAGTAGAGAGATGTGGTAGCGGTGTTAGTCCACTTTTAAAGGTAATTAATAGAAATAAAACAAAATAAAACATGGTCATCTTCCAGTGTAAAAAAATGCAATGAAGGGTGCTACATTTTTTATTTTATTTGTTACATTTGTATCCCACATTTTCCCACCTATTTGCAGGCTCAATGTGGCTTACATAGTGCCGGAGCAGTGTTTACAAACTCCAGAGTAAACAAATACAAGGTGGTGTTGTAGTAGGATAAGGTTCATGTGGTAGGACCACATTAAGGAATCGTGCAACAGAAGAGTCGTGTAATGTTTATTACGAACTTTAGTTTTGTTGTGTTTCAGTGATCAGGCTTTTATGTTGGATCAGTAGGGTATGCCTTTTTAAACAAGTGAGTTTTTAGTGATTTCCTAAGTGTAAGTGGTCGTACGTAGTTTTCAAGGATTTTGGTAGTGCGTGCCATAGTTGTCTGCTGATGTAGGAAAAACTGGATGCGTAAAAGTTGATTTGTATTTGAGTCCTTTGCAGCTTGGGTAGTGTAGATTTAAGTACGTTCGTGTTGATTCGACTGTGTTTCTGGTTGGTAGGTCGATCAGGTCTTTCATTGGAGAAACAAGTCAGATGCTAAAGAAGACATTTAATTTACATGGACACCATAATAAAAATGCTAGTACCAACCAGGATGTCACCTCTGTGGGGCAGCACTTTACAAAACCAGAACACTGTACCAGTGATTTTATGGTAAGAATACTGAAAGGGAACTTTTAAAACAATACAGGAACGTAAGGCCTTTGAAGTCAGAATGATTAAATATTTTGACATCCACCAGAAAGGACTTAACAAAGATCTGGGTTTTCTAGCCCATTATAAACCATAAAATTTTATTGCTTTGTCACCCTACTACTACTTAACATTTCTAAAGCGCTACTAGGGTTACGCAGCGCTGTACAGTTTTGCAAATAAGGATAGTCCCTGCTCAAATGAGCTTACAATCTAAAGGACGAAATGTCAAGTTGGGGCAGTCTAGATTTCTTGAATAGAGGTATAATGGTTAGGTGCCGAATGCGACATTGAAGAGGTGGGTTTTGAGTAAGGATTTGAAGATGGGTAGGGAGGGGGCTTGGCGTATGGGCTCAGGGAGTTTATTCCAAGCATAGGGAGAAGCGAGGCAGAAAGGGCGGAGCCTGGAGTCCAACTGCCTCAGCTTGGACCCTCTTATCGCCATGCATATCTCCCTGTCCCTCATCCACCCAGCTCTCCCTATCTCTCACCTAACCCACCCTCATCCTGTTAGACTGTCACTTTGATGTTTCACTTATATATACTGTAATCTATCAACATTTGCTTATTTCCAATCTGACGAAGAAGGGCTACCTTCAAAAGCTAATCAAAAAAGGCTTTATGAGGAAATTCTTTGCAAAAACACTAAAAATTGACAATGCAGTTTGCAGAACCCCCCCCCCCCCCCAGTAGGTTTAGAGGCCAGAATCCTAACCATGGTACAAGAACAGCACGAATGGCTTCTCAGGACCATCTGGGTGCCAGATTTCTGAGGAAGAAGTAATTGCTGCCCTTAGCACTTTGGATTTTTGGGCTAGATGGGTGGGCTTAAATATGTAAAAAAAAAAAACCTGTACAGTTGTAAATGAAAGTGCAGAGCACTCTAGTCCCAGGAGGCAGCACTTCCATTTGAGCTAGAAGCCACAAGGGGCAGGTAGTAGCTGTAGAGCCAACAAAAACAATGGAAAAACGTTTCCCTTAGAAAAATATTTAAGGCATGTATAATTTTAGTTTAATCAGGTAGCAGGCAGCACACACAGCAGTGTGACACAAGGAGTTCTTCCCTGACATTTCAACTATACCCCAACTTCCTTGAACACTACACAAAACTTTATTTTTTTTTATGGGAGTTTATTTAGATAATCAAATTATTTGCTTTACTAAAGTAACGACTATATTCTAGATAAAGCAGCCTGGCTGCTGTGCTAGCCCATTCAAAAGCACAGAAGGTGGATATGCGCAGGTGTGGTCTTGAGCTGTCAAAGTACCTTGAATTTTTTTTTATGCAGTGGGGAAACTTCTTTTAATAGTTGTTGTTGTTTTTTTTTTTTATTATAAAACAAAAATTTTTCACCGATCATGAAGCACCAGGAAGTGTACAATTCACACAAATCAGTAAACCAGTAGTTTGCGCAGTAGGCTATGGTTTCCCCCGTTCCATCGCCTTGCATCACGCCCTCCTCTAGCGCAGGATGTACTGAAGGATCTTAACTATAGGAGCCAAGTTTCCAAAATTATTGGGGGTGCTAAGCCCCGTGGAAATAACCCTTCCTTGGTCACATACAAGGAATTTTCTCAATATTCACCCGCAGCGTCGGCTCCTATGATCTTAACAACTTTTGGCGACAGTTTCTTTTTTTCTGCACACGGTAGAGTTCGTTTGTCCCCTTTCTTGATGCGCTGCTTCATCCTAATGAAAACATCTATGCCACGGTTCACCTCCTCCACGGTCCAACACCTGGGGCACAGCCCGCCCCCCCGCCAGGAGGCAACAAGGGGCGCTTCAGTGCCGCCACGTCACCGTCCCTGCCCACCCTGACTACTGGGAGGGAGCGGCACAAAAGAGCAGCGCCAGGGCCAGGGAGAGAGTCAGGTCCCTGCCTCGCATGGCCAAGTGCCCCTGCGTCCCGCGGCGCTGGAGCCGCTGCCGGCGGAGGCTGCTGGCCGCCGGCCTCACCTGCACGGTGCTGGCCGTGTACGCCGCCTGCGGCCACCACGAGCCCCAGCTGTCGCCGCCCCCTCCCCAGCCCATCACCGTCCTGCTGTGGTGGCAGCCCTTCGGCAAGCTGCGGGCGCAAGGCGACTGCCAGCTGCTCTTCAACATCAGCGGCTGCAACGTGACGACGGACCGCGGAAGGTACCAGCAGGCGCAGGCGGTGCTTTTCCATCACCGCGACCTGCGGAGCGACCTGCCATCGGAGCGGCCGGCCGGCCAGCGTTGGATCTGGATGAACTTCGAGTCCCCGTCGCACACGTTCTGGCTGGAAGAGCTGGGCGGCGTCTTCAACTGGACCATGTCGTACAAGGTGAGCTCGGACATCTTCCTGCCCTACGGCTACCTGTACGCCCGCGACCAGGAGGAGGACGTCCTGGACGTGGTCGTGCGCCTGCCCCGCAAGAGCAAGCTGCTGGCCTGGGTCATCAGCAACTGGAACGAAGAGCACGAGCGCGTGCGCTACTACCGGCGGCTCGTGCGCCACGTGCGCGTGGATGTGTACGGCCAGGGCCAGGTCGGGCTGCCGCTGCGGGGGGACGGGGTGCTGCTGCGCACCGTCTCGCGCTACAAGTTCTACCTGGCCTTCGAGAACTCGCAGCACACGGACTACATCACCGAGAAACTCTGGCGGAACGCCTTCGCGGCGAGCGCCGTGCCCGTGGTGCTGGGTCCGAGCCGAGCCAACTACGAGCTCTTCGTGCCCGGTGACTCCTTCATTCACGTGGATGATTTCGCCAGCCCACGGAAGCTGGCCCGGTACCTGAAGTTCCTGGACAAGAACCCGGCGCGCTACCGGCGCTACTTTGCCTGGAGGGAGCGCTACCAGGTGCACGTGGCGTCCTTTTGGAACGAACACTTCTGCGCCGCTTGCCGGGCGGTCAGGGCGGCTGGGGACCAGGTGAAGGTCGTGCACGACCTGGCCGAGTGGTTCGACAGCTGAAAGCCCTGGACATCTTGGAGCCGAGCAGCTGTGAGAACGAAATTATGGGACAACATTTTTCAGTATAACTTTTGCCTGGACCTTCGGAGAGACATTGACAGCTGTGGCCGTGGTGGTCCGAAAGTAAATTCCACAGGGAAGAAAAATGTTAAGGATGCTGAATGTAACGGCGATGCACTAGCACTTTTCAATAACTTTGGTTTTTTTTTTTTACCTCATTGAAAAAGTGATATATGGTGTATTTGCCTCCGCTGGGACTTATTTTGCAGCTACAGAAAACTAGAATGCTTTAACCCGTCTAAATGAAGCCTCCGCATCTGGACTCTGGTTTAGCATCGAAGTGTCTGGGGCAAACATTTTGGGGCCCAGAATAGGAGGAGTACATGGACATGGAGTGTGCATCCAGGGATTTAATCATTTCAGGAAAGATTCTGGTCCCTGCGGCGTTCTGCATTGGAAACTGCTATTTCAGCCCCGCCTCCACTGCCTCCTATCTGTGTCTCCCTCTGTCCAGCCTTAGGTGCTGTGTCATAGGGTGGTGCAGAAGGACATCTCTGGAAAAGTACTGGAAGTAATTTCTTCCAGTATTAATTCTGCACTAGAATGTTTACAGAACCTTTCCTTTCCCTCCTTCCCCCTCCCCAAATAAAAACATGCTAACACAGAAAGTGGCATAGGAATTTGCAACAGTTCACGTTTTGTTCACTATAAAAAAAAACTGTCACATTTATATTTTATGAAAAGATTCTTTATGTTCACGATGCCAGATATGTTTTTATTGGTCTGCAAGCTGTGAATATGGTAATTAGAAACATATGAATCAGGTAGATTTGTAATTCTGTACAATGAAGGCAAAGGTGTAGTTTGGAGTGACCTGAAGGGCAGTGCTCCCCAGATGTTGGGGGTGCTAATGCTTAAAATTGTTCCTCTCTCCCTTTTCACGTATGACTTCCTCATCCTTTGCTCCCCCCAATGTAAGCAGGCAAACTACACGAATGAAAGACAGTGGCATTTGACATTGAAGGGAGACAATACATAGATTCTTAATTAAGTCTTACGATTCTTTATACAAACAAATCTTTTGCGAAAATAAATGTAGTTAGATTTCCCTTTTTTCTTTTTAAAAATGTTTTTAATTCTCAAGAAGATCTTAGTACTTAATTATTATTATAGCACCTCTCCCGTTGTGGTCTCTCTCCAGGCTTTATGCCATCCTCAAATTAAGCTAAATTGAATAGTGCCCAGTTGTTCTTACTGATACACCTAATGTGAGCCTAGTATGAGACTCCGAAGAATAAACTCACCAAAACATGTAGGGCATAAGGGGGAGAATTTGCTCATAATGAGAAGTATTCTGTACCAAATCATAAAAAATAAAATGAATAAAAAAGATACTTAGCAATAACAGTAAATTGAGTGAAGAAGCAAATTGACTTTGAGGGAATTCTGGCTAGTACAGATAGTCCTGTTTGACTTAATTTGTTGAAACAGTTAAAAAGCATATCCCAATGGAAAGAAAAAATGAAATTATGGGGTATATCTACTAAAGGGTGTTAAGCCCTAATGTGCACTTAGCATGCATGAAAATGCTTACTACTGTTTGTGCTTTTTGTGCCACGCCTCCAGACTCTAATCACGGCTGGGCACTACTCACACAAATGCAATCCCCTCGACCCCGGTACCTTAAACTACTACTACTACTATTTAGCATTTCTATAGCGCTACAAGGTGTACGCAGCGCTGCACAAACATAGAAGAAAGACAGTCCCTGCTCAAAGAGCTTACAATCTAATAGACAAAAAATAAATAAAGTAAGCAAATCAAATCAATTAATGTGAACGGGAAGGAAGAGAGGAGGGTAGGTGGAGGTGAGTGGTTACAAGTGGTTACGAGTCAAAAGCAATGTTAAAGAGGTGGGCTTTCAGTCTAGATTTAAAGGTGGCCAAGGATGGGGCAAGACGTAGGGGCTCAGGAAGTTTATTCCAGGTGTAGGGTGCAGCGAGACAGAAGGCGCGAAGTCTGGAGTTGGCAGTAGTGGAGAAGGGAACAGATAAGAAGGATTTATCCATGGAGCGGAGTGCACGGGAAGGGGTGTAGGGAAGGACGAGTGTGGAGAGATACTGGGGAGCAGCAGAGTGAGTACATTTATAGGTTAGTAGAAGAAGTTTGAACAGGATGCGAAAACGGATAGGGAGCCAGTGAAGGGTCTTGAGGAGAGGGGTAGTATGAGTAAAGCGACCCTGGCGGAAGATGAGAAGGGCAGCAGAGTTTTGAACCGACTGGAGAGGGGAGAGGTGACTAAGTGGGAGGCCAGCAAGAAGCAGATTGCAGTAGTCTAAACGAGAGGTGACAAGGGTGTGGATGAGGGTTTTGGTAGAGTGCTTGGAAAGAAAGGGGCGGATTTTACGGATGTTGTAAAGAAAGAAACGACAGGTCTTGGCAATCTGCTGGATATGAGCAGAGAAGGAGAGAGAAGAGTCAAAGATGACCCCAAGGTTTCGAGCTGAGGAGACAGGGAGAATGAGAGAGCCATCAATAGAAATAGAAAACGGGGGGAGCGGGGAGGTGGGTTTGGGGGGGGGGGGAAATGAGAAGCTCGGTTTTGGTCATATTTAATTTCAGGTGGCGTTGAGACATCCAGACAGCAATGTCAGACAAGCACGCTGAAACTTTGGTTTGGATGCAAGGTGAGATATCAGGGGTAGAAAGGTAGATTTGGGAGTCATCAACATAGAGATGGTAGGAAAAGCCATGGGATGAGATTAATGAACCAAGGGAAGAAGTGTAGATAGAAAAGAGGAGGGGACCAAGAACAGAACCCTGAGGTACACCGACAGGCAGAGGGATAGAAGTAGAAGAGGATCCACCAGAGTGAACACTAAAGGTGCGGAGGGAGAGGTAGGAAGAGAACCAGAAAAGGACAGAGCCTGGAATCCAAGTGAGGACAGGGTATCGAGAAGTATGCTGTGATCGACAGTGTCAAAAGCAGCGGAAAGATCAAGAAGAATGAGGATGGAATATTGACCTCTGGATTTAGCCAGTAATGGGTCATTGGAGACTTTAGTAAGCGCAGTTTCGGTTGAGTGGAGAGGGCGAAAACCAGATTGTAGTGGGTCAAGAATAGCATGTGAGGAGAGAAAATCAAGGCAGTGGCGGTGAACAGCACGCTCAAGTAAAAGAACCAGACAACTGGTAGCACTATTTAGACTGCAACAAAGACAAAAAGAGACCAAGGAAGCGCTTCCTGGGGTTAACACAGGTTTATTTAATTATCCAGAGATTAGGATAAAAAAATAAGAAAATATTCAAGTATAGTCTAGGAGAGAAAACATGAAAGGACAATGGAAATGATCAGGTCAGGCTCTCCATCCCCTGGCATGGGGCAGAGTGCACTAGACACTGACCACTTCTTATCTGGCAAAGACATAATATATAGAACTTTCTTTCCCTTACAAGACAAAAAAGGGAGCACAAGGGGGAGGGGTTGTCACACCCCCTTAATTAGCATCCCATAGTCAGGCAGGATCTCCTGACAATAAAGAAATATATAGCATCTGTTTCTAGCATATGCTATGTAGCATTCTGTTCCTTTTGAGGATGCATTTGGTCTGTTGTCCAAGTGTCTTGGACATATATTTTTCAAACCTTTAGTATTTTCTCCTATTCTGAAAGAGGAGAAAAAGGTTAATTATTGTTTCCTTATAGAGTTGTTATAGAGGTGTTATGTTTCTCTTGTCAATAGAACTATTGCTTTTGACTCCAGGGACCAGGGAGATAGTGTTTGAATTGTTCTAGGCAGAGAAGGAAATAAGGTGTTACCTGATTGTGGTTGTAAAAGGGTAATTCTGTCCTGGATACTAGCCTTACTTCCAAGGGCATGGGAAAGAATTCTGTCTCTTGGCCATATTCAAAAGGAGAGATTCTCCCCCTTCTGCAATAATATTTCTTATCCAGTCCTTACTACAGGATTTCTATTTCTCTCTCCTCTGTCAGCCCTGCCCCCTACACCTGGAACTTCCTTTGATCTGCATCCTAAAAGTCTCTCAAAGGCTAATACACACATTCATGTGAACAACAAATGGCAGGAGCTCATTGTCTTTCACTTGCTTGGTCAGAGGAAGGTGGGGGAAAGAGGTGGGGGTACTTGCTCCACCTGGCCTGCTTAATATCATTGTAATTTACAGAAAAAAGAGAAATTTCCACTTCTCATCGTCTGTACATTAATTCTTAGATATTAGATACTTAGCAGCACTGAAACTGCTTGGTTCAGGCCTTCATAAGTACAATGTACACCTCCACCAACACTACAAAGTGCATTAAAACGCTTTGCAGTAAGTAACCTGTTTGCGCATGCTAAGCACATGATATTTAATTTTGGTGCATTTATGTTCTGGAGGGGGTGGTATGGACGTACTATCCAGTTAGTGTGTTCCGATTGTAGTGGGCTAACCGGTTAGAACATCCATAAAGTGGGAGCTCTTACTGTCTTCTAAACAGGAAGCGGTAAGTGCTGCCCCATCAATTTTTTTTTCAGGTTATGCACGCTGATATGAACATTAGTGCATGACCTGAAAGAGAAATACTAGAAACTGACCCATTTCCTAGTCGCTCTAGAAATGGGCTTAGCACATGGAAAAGTCCTGCATTGGCACACGCTAAGCCCATTTACTAATGCACCCGAGCTACTATAATGAAATCAAAGTTTTTTTCCTTGCCTCACCACAATAGCAAAAGCCCCAGGATAAGGCATGGACCTCTATGCCCCCTTTTCCCAGGTCACCAGACCCTCCTGCCATCCAGCTGTAGAACTTTAAATCCATGGCACATCCCCTGATGATCTAATGTCCCATAGCTCAAGTGTTTGCCCGCTTCGGCACCATTCAGCAGAGCCCAATTCCCGCACAATCTTCTCCCACCTCGGTCCCTTTAAAGGGGAGGGAGGGTGAGGAAACTGCCTCTGAGCAGGGCAAAAACTCCTGCTTCATGGAGGTGGCCCCCTTAAATAAACTGCTTTCCTGGTCTACGCCTAAGCCCACCCAGTAGTCCCCTTTCCCAAAACCCAGCAGGAAAACCATCGAGTGGCCTATCCGATTAATTTTCTCATCCTGCTCCCTCGTCCTTACCTCACCCTTCTCACTGACCCCAGCACAAGGGTCCCGCCACAGTAGTCCAGCCCAAAGTTAAACTTTTCCATCAAGACAAGCTTAAACTTCATGGAACCCTTGTGTTTTTTCTCATCAAAACTACTTTGCTTCTAATATGCATGGGGTAAATTTAGTAAATGGTGCACGGGAAGATCCGTGCTAGGCCAGTGTTCTGCAAAGGGCGCTCTGCACGGAAATACCTCTGCATGGAAAGACCTTTGCAGAATACTGGCTTAGTGCACATCTCGTGCCTAACTTTGGGTGCCAGCACTTAGGTGCCAGCATTTACACCAGCTTTTGGCAGGCATGACTAATAGCAGTTTGACATTTAAATGGCACCATTCTATAACATTGTTCTTAAATCCTGGGGATGCCCCCGACCCTCCTATGGCTACGCCCCTTTGGAGTTGTGCATGAAAGAAGTTAGGCCCCTATTTTGTAAACAGAGAGCTTAAGTTAATTATATGTGCAACTGCTAATTAGTGCTTGTTAAGGACAATTATTGCTACTTATTTCCAATTAAGTGCTAATGTAGCACCGATTAGCTAATTATGCATAACTGACCCTATTCTATAACTGGGTATGCATTTGCATGCCTAACTTCAGGCACCATTTATAGAATTTGGGAGACAGCACAAATTTATACCAGTAGCACAGCCAGACTGTCAATTTCGGGTGGGCACAGAATTTTCTCTCTGCCCTCTTCCCAGCATCCCCCCAACTTAAAAAATAAATACCTTAGCTGGGATCCCCCAAATCCCACCAGCTGAAGTACTACTACTATTTAACATTTCTAAAGCGCTACTAGGGTTACGCAGCGCTGTACAATTTAACATAGAAGGACAAAGAGCTTACAATCTAATGGTCCTCCTTGGCAGTCAGAACTCCTACCAAGCTGGGTAGTCGATAACAATGTCCCTGAGCTGCTGACAGCACCCCACTTGCGAGAAAACTGTGCATATGTGGCATGGTAGCAGTGGTTCAGGGACATTGCCTCCAACATCTACAGTGGTGGAAATAAGTATTTGATCCCTTGCTGATTTTGTAAGTTTGCCCACTGACAAAGACATGAGCAGCCCATAATTGAAGGGTAGGTTATTGGTAACAGTGAGAGATAGCACATCACAAATTAAATCCGGAAAATCACATTGTGGAAAGTATATGAATTTATTTGCATTCTGCAGAGGGAAATAAGTATTTGATCCCCCACCAACCAGTAAGAGATCTGGCCCCTACAGACCAGGTAGATGCTCCAAATCAACTCGTTACCTGCATGACAGACAGCTGTCGGCAATGGTCACCTGTATGAAAGACACCTGTCCACAGACTCAGTGAATCAGTCAGACTCTAACCTCTACAAAATGGCCAAGAGCAAGGAGCTGTCTAAGGATGTCAGGGACAAGATCATACACCTGCACAAGGCTGGAATGGGCTACAAAACCATCAGTAAGACGCTGGGCGAGAAGGAGACAACTGTTGGTGCCATAGTAAGAAAATGGAAGAAGTACAAAATGACTGTCAATCGACAAAGATCTGGGGCTCCACGCAAAATCTCACCTCGTGGGGTATCCTTGATCATGAGGAAGGTTAGAAATCAGCCTACAACTACAAGGGGGGAACTTGTCAATGATCTCAAGGCAGCTGGGACCACTGTCACCACGAAAACCATTGGTAACACATTACGACATAACGGATTGCAATCCTGCAGTGCCCGCAAGGTCCCCCTGCTCCGGAAGGCACATGTGACGGCCCGTCTGAAGTTTGCCAGTGAACACCTGGATGATGCCGAGAGTGATTGGGAGAAGGTGCTGTGGTCAGATGAGACAAAAATTGAGCTCTTTGGCATGAACTCAACTCGCCGTGTTTGGAGGAAGAGAAATGCTGCCTATGACCCAAAGAACACCGTCCCCACTGTCAAGCATGGAGGTGGAAATGTTATGTTTTGGGGGTGTTTCTCTGCTAAGGGCACAGGACTACTTCACCGCATCAATGGGAGAATGGATGGGGCCATGTACCGTACAATTCTGAGTGACAACCTCCTTCCCTCCGCCAGGGCCTTAAAAATGGGTCGTGGCTGGGTCTTCCAGCACGACAATGACCCAAAACATACAGCCAAGGCAACAAAGGAGTGGCTCAGGAAGAAGCACATTAGGGTCATGGAGTGGCCTAGCCAGTCACCAGACCTTAATCCCATTGAAAACTTATGGAGGGAGCTGAAGCTGCGAGTTGCCAAGCGACAGCCCAGAACTCTTAATGATTTAGAGATGATCTGCAAAGAGGAGTGGACCAAAATTCCTCCTGACGTGTGCAAACCTCATCATCAGCTACAGAAGACGTCTGACCGCTGTGCTTGCCAACAAGGGTTTTGCCACCAAGTATTAGGTCTTGTTTGCCAGAGGGATCAAATACTTATTTCCCTCTGCAGAATGCAAATAAATTCATATACTTTCCACAATGTGATTTTCCGGATTTAATTTGTGATGTGCTATCTCTCACTGTTACCAATAACCTACCCTTCAATTATGGGCTGCTCATGTCTTTGTCAGTGGGCAAACTTACAAAATCAGCAAGGGATCAAATACTTATTTCCACCACTGTAAGCTTGGTAGGAGTCCTGCTGCCAGAGGGAGGAGGTCTTCAGCTGCTGAGGCTTTGAGATTCCTGCTAGGCACAGCAAAGGTGCACCACTGCTGGGTGGGCACCTGCCTTTGTAAAACTGTGCTTAAAATAGACTCCTTTGTGGACCTCTTACATAGGTGTCCTGTTATAAAATCAGGCCCCTAAGTCTAATTGCAGCATTAACAGCTGAGGGGCCTCAGGGAAACATTGCAAAAAGTGGAATGGGGTACAGGTAAAAACTGTCTACCTTTTATTTGTTAAAACAAAAGTTTGAAAACATAAGACATAACATGTACAAATTTAAGTCCTGAAACCAAACAGAAGCAAGCCAGCCTTGAAAAAAGATGGCTAGCTATTTTGAGGAATGTGGTTGTGCTGCTTCTTTAATGGGTAAGATTAAATGACAACAGGCTACTCAAGATTCTAGCTGTTCTGCCTTTGATCTTCCACTAGGGGTGGGGAGCGGGAAGGAGGAGGAAAAGGTTCCATATGCACCTGAAAAAAACCCACTGGTGCACTTTTAGCATGGCTTCCTCTGCATGTGGACGTATACTTCAGACAGTGATTAAAGTCAGAATTGAATCCTGAATCAATAACCTTAAGTATCATTGTACTAACTTGGCCAAGTATGATTTTGTGTATTAAGGTGTCAAAATGAAAACACCATTTTGTGAAAAATTGGAATTTGTTAATACTTTAACCTTTTCTAGTAATTGCATTCACTACTTTGGAATTTTTTAGATACCCTTAGTGGCTATCCAAACCTGTGCTGAAAGTATTTTACAATTCCAGATACAGTGGGTAGGTCCATTCCCCAGAGGGCTTAAATCAAGTTGGTACCAGAGGGAGGGTTAAGTGACTTGCCCAAGGTCACTAGGAGTGTTTGAAATATTGCCAAGTCCTAACCAGTCCTCTCAAGTTTAATCCCACATATGTGCTTATATGAAGGAGACGGTTTGCTAAAGTGATGCTGTTTTAATATAACAGGTTATGGAGCATTGTAACATAGAAGGGGGGAGGGGTTTAGAACTCAAATTTGTATTGTTATGCCAGATATTCATATATCAACCTTAATTATCATAAAAACAGAGAGATTGGTCAAACATGCATAGCATACCAGTACACATCTAGTGAATATGCTTCCTCTACTCAATTAACTTTGTGCTAAAATTAATATACAGGGTGAATGAAAAAGAGATGTGAAAGAGGAAAGTACATAAAAGATGATGAAAGCAAAATTAGATTCAAAGATAAATCCTTAAGGGTTCCCCCAAAGAAAGTCAGCGTAGAGATGTATTTCATGGCACTGGATTCTGTTGGTTTCAGACAACAAAAACTGTGACTCTGTGTACTGCTTGTATCTAGAGTTTTTGCCTTAGTTTGTGATTTACTTGCTGTTTGTTTAGCTTGGGGATGCCATGATTCTGTGCTTGCTTGTCATGTTTGTTTTATTTTTATTTTTTTAATTATTTTATTATGTTTTTATTGTTACCTGCCTAAAAGTGCAGGCTAGATATTTATTAAATTAAATAAATAGAAAATAAGATTCTGTATACTGAAGATTTGTCTTGAACTTTCTACAGTTACTAGCATACCACCGCAGGATGCTAAGGCTTTTTGTTTTTTTTCTTTGTGAGAAGCATGACTCAGGAACCAGTACTTCAGTTGCTGAAATTACTTGTGGTGTATTTAAGGGCTTTATTTGCACTTTTCATACATTTGTTTTTACATAGGTAACAGACTTCCTTTAAAATAACAGAACTATTGACAGCACACAGTTAACATCTTTAAAGATATTTAGAGGGGCATAATTGAACGAAAATGTCTATCTCCATGGGCGTTTATCTCCGAGAACGGGTCCGTGAAGGGGCGGACCGAACCGTATTTTCGAAAAAAATAGACGTCCATGTTTTATTCGACAATTTGTGAGCTGGGCGTTTTTGTTTTTCAGTGATAATGGAAAATGAACGCGTCCAGCTCAAAAACGAATAAATCCAAGGCATTTGTTCGTGGGAGGGGCCAGGATTCGTAGTGCACTAGTCCCCCTCACATGCCACGACACCAACCGGGCACCCTAGGGGGCACTTTTACAAAAAAAAAAAAAAAAAAAGGTAAAACAGCTCCCAGGTGCATAGCACCCTTCCCTTGTGTGTTGAGCCCCCCAAATCCCCCTCAAAACCCACTGCCCGCAAGTCTACACCATTACTATAGCCCTAAGGGGTGAAGGGGGGCACCTACATGTGGGTACAGTGGGTTTGGGGGGCGGTTTGGAGGGCTCCCATTTACCAGCACAAGTGTAACAGGTGGGGGGGGGGGATGGGCCTGGGTCCACCTGCCTGAAGTCCACTGCACCCCCTAATAACTGCTCCAGTGACCTGCATACTGCTGCCAGGGAGGTGGGTATGACATTTGAGGGTGAAAATAAAAAGTTGTGAAACGGCATATTTTGTGTTGGGAAGGGGTTTGTGAACACTGGGGGAGTCAGGGGAGGTCATCCCCGATTCCCTCCAGTGGTCATCTGGTCATTTAGGGCACTTTTTTGGGCCTTATTCATGGAAAAACAGGGTCCAGGAAAAGTGCCCTAAATTCTCGCTAAAAACGCATATTTTTTTTCCATTATCTGCGAAAGGCGCCCATCTCTGATCGCCCGATAACCACGCCCCAGTTCCGCCTTCACCAAGCCTTCGAACGCCCCCATCAACTTTGTCCGCATCCGCGATGGAGTGCAGTTGAAAACGTCCAAATTCGGCTTTCAATTATACCGCTTTATTCGTTTTTGTGAGATAAACGTCTATCTCCCGATTTGGGTCGCAATATAGGCGTTTTTCTTTTTCAATTATAAGCTGGTTAGTCAACATGAAGCAGATATTTACTGGTACTTCATGGCTTGGTTGAGCAGTTTCAAATTGTAACTTGAATACCTAAAAAAGGTCTTTAGAGGATAAGGACTAGATTCTATATACGACGCCTGAAAAATCGGTGCAGTAAATATTTCCACCTAGGCGTATTCTGTAAACCGCACCTAGATTTAGACATGGTTTATAGAATATGCCTAGTGGCCATGCCTGCGCCTAACTCTAGGTGCATCCATTTACGCCAAGTAAAACTTGGTGTAAATACCAGTGCCTAGGTTAGGCGCAGAGCAGGTGTATTCTGTAACCGTGGGTGTAGATTGTTGGAATGCCCACAGTCCACCCATTCCACGCCCATGGCCATGCCCTCTTCTTGGCAGCACGCATTAGAACTTAACGCGCACCCCTATACAGAATACACATAGCAAGTTGTGTGCATAAATTCTAATTAATGCCAATTAGTGTCAATAATTGGTTGATAAGAGGCAGTGTAGAGGCAATTATTGGCACTGATTGGCTTGTTAAGTAATTAAATTGCACACACAAATCCAGAATTCAACTGGATTTGCACATACAATTTTGGTTGCGCTAAGGAGCTTAGCCGAGATTGGGTGGCAGAGCTGGTGGCGGGAGGTGGGGATAGTGCTGGGCAGACTTATACGGTCTGTGCCAGAGCTGGTGGTGGGAGGCGGGGCTGGTGGTTGGGAGGCGGGGATAGTGCTGGACAGTCTTACACGGTCTGTGCCCTGAAAAAGGACAGGTACAAATCAAGGTAAGGTATACACAAAAAGTAGCACATATGAGTTTATCTTGTTGGGCAGACTGGATGGACCATGCAGGTCTTTTTCTGCCGTCATCTACTATGTTACTATCCAGCTTATAATCGAAAGTAATCGCTGGCTATTTCCCGACACAAATCGGGATATGGCCGGCGATTTCGCGAAAGCGGCGAAAAGCGTATAATCGAAAGCTACATTTGTGATAGCTTCGCCGCTTTCCCTTCGCCTCGCCGGCGAAAGTTCAAAGGGGCGTGTTGGCGGCGAAGCGAAGGCGGGACATTGGCAGGCTTGGGCGTGGCTACCAGATGGCCGGCTTTCACGGATAATGGAAAAATAAAACCCGGCGATAAGCAGTATTTCGCCGGGTTTACTTGGTCCTTTTATTTTCACGACCAAGCCTCAAAAAGGTGCCCCAACTGACCAGATGACCACCGGAGGGAATGGGGGATGACCTCCCCTTACTCCCCCAGTGGTCACCAACCCCCTCCCACACTAAAATTATTAAAATACAAACCTTTTTTGCCAGCCTGTATGCCGGCCTCAAATGTCATACCCAGCACCCTGACAGCAGTATGCAGGTCCCTGGAACAGTTGTTGTTGGTTGCAGTGGACTGCAGAAAGGCAGAGCCAGGCCCATCCCCCCCCCTACCTGTTCCACTTGTGGTGGGTAATGTTGAGCCCTCCCAAACCCCTCAAAACCCACTGTACCCACATGTAGGTGCCCCCCTTCAGCCCTTAGGGCTAGGGTAATGGTGCACACTTGTGGGCAGTGGGTTTTGGGGGGGATTTGGGAGACTCAGCACACAAGGGAAGGGTGCTATGCACCTGGAAGCTAATTTGGTTGTTTATAAAAGATGTTTGAAGTGCCCCCTAGGGTGCCCGGTTGGTGTCCTGGCATGTGAGGGGGACCATTGCACTACAAATGCTGGCTCCTCCCACGGCCAAATGCCTTGGATTTCGCCGGGCCACACCGTATTATCGAAAAAAAAAGATGGCCGGCCATCTTTTTTAAAAATACGGTTCCGGCCAGCTGTTGCGCCACCGCCAAAATAGATCGCCAGCGATCTTCGATTATTCTCCTCTATGTTATATAGAATCCAGTGGTAAGCCTATAACAGGGTGCCCACTCTAGGTGCTGGTTATGGTGTGTTTTTTCAGGAGTTGTTTTATCCACCCCTCTCTAGACCTCCGTGGAACCCCTTTCCACGGTGAGGTGAACAGGGGACCAAAGGACCGCCTTCGGACACGGAGGTGTAGAGGGGGTGACAGAAGGCGCAGTTCAAATCTAATTCCCATGACCTCAACTTTCTGTCTTCTAGGATCTATGTGAATCTTTGGCCATTTATTTTCCCACATAATGTCTACATGAGTGAAAGATATGTGTGTAGTATTTATGTGAAACAGTTTAAAGAGACAAATAGATAATGAAAAGACCGAAACTGAGGCTGGAGAAGTTTAGGGATAAAGATAGTCTTTTATTCTCACCAAATAAAACTGCCAGCTGTTGCACACATCAGTCAAATTCTGGGTTCAACGGACCGTAGCTTCGCCTCCGGGTAGCGTTGGGGAAAGAATCCGATTTTAACTCAGATTCACAGTCCTTATATAGTATTTGCAGTCCATACAACTCAATGGAGAAAGACTTTTTTTTTCTATTTTTTTCATCTATGAATCATACTTAACCGCAGGTCAGGTGCCCACCTGCCCCTCCTTTCTGATATTACTTAACGTCAATTTCTGGACTTGTAAACATCTCTCCTAATATAGAGAGATCAGTTTTTTTGTATCTTGTGACTCTGGGAGCCATTTTAACTGCAACAGACTCCATGTTCTGAACCAAACTTTTTAGGATTTTAGCCATCAATTCCTTGATCTTGGCTTTTGCACTGCTTTTGAATGTCACACTAAATTCTAATAAGGCTTATCAAGCAGCCCTGCTTCTGCAGGTGCTCAGCAACAAGGCCATCATCAGATTTTTAGGCCTAGTCAGTGCTTTTCAGCAGTTTAAGCTATGTAACTCGGCCCACCACTATTCCAGTGGATGGGTCTCAAGCTGGGACACATATTAACAGGTGCCTAGTTTAAGCCTGTTCTATGAAGAAAACTAGATGCCTACTTTTCTTTATAGAATACAAGCAAAATTGGCCCAAAGTACATGATCATCAAGATTGTACTGCTCTAATTTTACTGTCTGCCTAATCAATCACTGACACAGATGGCTCACTAATACAGATTGCTCAATAATTACTGTGGATTCTTTTGGATTCATATTATGCAAATGAGACTTTTATTAGAGGTTCACTTCAAATGGAGAGTGTATAAGTCATTATTGTCTAAAATACACAATGATTTATTTATTTGTTGCATTTGTATCCCACATTTTCCCACCTATTTGCAGGCTCAATGTGGCTTACAATGTTCCGTTATGGCATTCACCATTCCAGAGTAAAAGTTACAATTGATGTTATATAGCGAATAGGTTGACATGGTAAAATTAAGCAGACAGGCATAGAAAGAAATCAGTCAGATTAACATATATACACAATGATTAAGCTATATAGTTGAACAGAAACAACACTACCTATCAATAAACAATCTTTACATCACTGATCATGCATTACTACATGCAAGCAAAGCCAGGAGTCTCTTGACCAGGAGAAGAAGCAATAATAAACTATACATCATAATATACATACATGACTGGTCAAGTATCACTACATCCAGGCTCTTGTCATCAGCTGGGGGGGGGGGGGGCTATGTACATTTACTCACAGATGAGCTCCCCATTTCACTGGCAGAGATTTCCCTTTTTATTAGGCTTAGAACTCATTTTCAGAGCTAAGGAAAATTACAAACTGCGTGAGACTTGTGGTCACATGCCTCTCTGTCCAGGTGACCAGCCTGAACTCGAAATATGTTCCACCTCCCTGCACATGCCAAACTAATTAAAGCCATACCTTCTGTTCCACATTCCGAATCATTTTCACATGAACAGAATTATCACTTTAATGAGAGAGTGCACTGACGGTCACTCAGACAGAGTTAAAAAGCAATCTTTAAAATCCTTCCATTACAAAGATGTAATCACTTACACCAACCTTGGGCCTAGATGCGAGCATGTATGCGCATAAATGATGGAATTCTATAATTTTATATGCATAATTGTGTGTTCTGTCCAAACTCCAGCCATGCACATGCTCACTGGCAAAGTGACCCAAGCTGCATGGAAAGGGACTGAATATTCCATTTGGCATGAATCTTAATATATATGCCGAACAGAGGGGTCCTTTCACTAAGCTACAGGAAAAAGGAACCTGTGGTAGTGGCGGGGGCCATTTTTCGCATGCGCTAGGGCCCTTTTTACCGCAGCCAGTAAAATGCCCCCCAGAAAATGGCCGTACGGTAAGATAATTCTTACTGCGTGGTCATGTGGCAGGGAGCACTTACCATCACCCATTGAGGTGGCAGCAAGGGCTCCCGTGGTAACCAGGCAACGTGTTGTGATGCCCGATTACCGCCAAGCTAGGGCTGCGCTAGGGGAAAAAAAATTCCCGGCGCACCAGACATGGTGTGTGCTCCAGCCGGAGCTACCGCCAGTGGCTGGGTTAGGCTGGCGGTACTTCTGTTTCAGCATGCGGTAAGCCCGCGTTGGGCTTACCGCTACTTTGTAAAAGACCCCCCAGAATTTGTTAGTCGGCCCATATACCAAAACTCATTACTCACACTGACTTTTTTTTTTTTTTTTTTTAATATGTAAGAAGCTCCTGTATTGGTAAGGGATGTTTTAAGCATTGCTTTCAGGTATTGGAAATGGGATCCTTTATATTCAGTAAAATTTGTTATGAATGTTTTCATTCATGATTAGTTTGGGGTTTAGAAAGAAGTGCAATATAAAGCTTTTCATTTCAGGCCCAACAGAGGTACAATACAGAAATAAGGGCGGGGTGCGGGATGGGGAACAGGGAACAGCACCCCTTCTGCTTCATCCTAAACTGGCTGGCAAGGGATAATGGAAATCCACAGAAAAATCAATTCCTCCTCCCTATGGAGATCTGTTTTTTTTTAATTATTATTATTATTTTTTATTGCTGCTTTCCTTATCACTCAGGCAGGAGATGGATATACCTCTGTTCAAGCTCTGGTTGTGTCTGAGCTGCCTGCTCAATGTATGCCAGTGTAGGAATCGACCAGTTTTACGGTAAAGATAAAAAGAACTTGGAGTCAAATATTAAGCTCACAGTGGTAAGCAGCTTGTAAGCCACTCACAGCTCTGGGCTGAATTAACTGTGGGTATTAATGCTGGGGCATGGCCAGCCTCCAGCATTGAATATCAGGGTTAGTATGTCAACACAGAAGTTAACCAGACACCAACTGATATTCAGACTGGTGTCTGTATAATTTGTCACATAAAATTAGGTCAGCTCAGCCTTTTTGCTGTCCTAACTTTATCCACATCAGTGGCTCCCATACCTGATCCTGGAGGCACCCCAGAATATTCATGAGAGAGATTTGTATACAGTGGAGGCAGTGCATGCAAATTCTCTAATGAATATTCATTGTGGATATCCTGAAAACCTGACTGGCTGGGGTGTCTCCAGGACTGGGTTTGAGAAACACTGATCCACATACTTAACTGGTTAGCAGACTGAATATCGCTGCTAACCAGCTAAGTAGCAGCTCTGGTCAAACTCCATCCCTAATATAGTCAGCTAGGAAATGGCTGGCTAGAGCTGATATCACTAGCCAGTTAAGTGCTGCTGAATGTCAGCAGCTGGCCAGCTCAGTGGAATGTAACTAGGCAGGAGTGTCTTCTTCCTGGTTAATTCCCTTTGAATATTGATCCCTTGGACTACAGTTGAACTATTGCAGGGCAATAAAAGCGAAGAGCAGCCAAATTGCCCTAACATAAATTGAAAAACCACAAGGTCTTAGATTTGTAAACATTTCCTGCTTCAAAGTAGCAGTTATGCATGTTTGTTTATTTACTTGGATTTTGCTTAAACCTTTTTCAGTAGTAGCTCAAGGTGAGTTACATTCAGGTACACTGAGCATTTTTTTGTTCCTGGAAAGCTCACAATCTAATGAATCGTGCAACTGATCCCGCCGGGATGTATGCTGGTGCCCAGACGCCTGAAGAGGCCGTCCGGGCTCCGCCCAGGGGCTTTTAAAACCCTTTTGTAGCTCTTCCCCCTTTTCAGCGGGGTGCACTTTGGGCGGCGGGGATGTGCCCTTCACATCTCGCTTGCACCCCGCTGGCCCGGTGTGCATGCCCATCGGGGCACGGCGCCATATTATAGGCGGCTCCGGGCACCCATGGGGGCACTGCGCCTTGCTTGTTACATTCAGGTACACTGAGCATTTTTTTGTTCCTGGAAAGCTCACAATCTAATTTTGTACCTGAGGCAATGGAGGGGTAAATGACTTGCCCAAGATCATAAGGAGCAGCAGTTGGATTTGAACCAGGCACCTCTGGATGGCAAGACTGGTGCTCTAACCACTAGGCCACTCCTCCACTCCAGGCTATGCCTCCACTCTTGGAAGCAAGAGTAAAAATGTGTGCTTTATAAATGTGACAGACAATTGCCCCTCCTCGCTCCACCTCCAGCCCTTTGGATCTTGGAGCTGGTAATATAGAAGGTGTTTTCTCATTAAGGGGCCCTTTTACTAAAGGATGTTAGGCCCATAATGCAGCATTAGTGTGGGGGAAATAGGTTACCACAAAACAAATTAAAGCATTTTGTAATATTTTGCCTGTTTTCACAAATACAAAATACTTTTATAGAGGGGCCATGTCCAACACAGCGAAGGTGACAAAAAAAGGAACAACTAAATGATGTCCAAAGAGAAAGGAGTTTATTAAAGCAGCCAAAGACTCAACACAAGTCGTGTTTCGGCCACACTGGCCTGCCTCAGGAGTCTTCAATGGGATGTCTTTAAACCTGCTGGCTATTCTAATAAACACCAATCATTGCACCTTATTTTAAGCAGAATTGCTAGCATGAACAATGCAAGGGCTACTGTTCTGTGTTTTGCTATGGGCAGAGAATGGGTATTCCTGCGCTGTCCAGCTAGTGCATTCTGATTAACGCATGCTAACCAGATAATGCAGACTTTATGCAGGAGCATTTACCCCTCAAATTCTGTATAGGTTACTAAAAGTTTGGCACAGATCACAGATCCGCACCTAAAGCAATTGGATAAATTGGTTACAAAAAAATAATTGGCCTTAAGCGCTAAATGGTATCAATTACTGGTTATGTGTGGATCTGCGATCCGTGCCTGTTCTATAACCTGCGTGCCCAATTCATCTGCACAACTCCAAAGGGGATGTGGCTAAGGGAGGGGCATGGGCAGGTGAAGGGCGTTTCCAGGATTTAAGCACAGAGTTACAGTCAGAATACTTCCATTTCCGTGCCTAACCAACAGAAGTTAGGCGCAAGCATTTACACCAGCTTTTAGTAGGCGTAAATTTAGGCAGAAAAATTACTTAAGCTAGTATTCTATGTTTAATCTTTTTTATTGAATAAAGAAAACATTGTAAATACAGAAGCATAGTGACCAAAAACTTATTTCGTTTAATACTCCCCCCCAATCTGCCTCCTCCCTCCCCCCCTCCTCCCTTCCAGTCTTTCTGAGTCCAGCCATGTAGGTCCCATTAGAAGTTCAACAATCTGCTCCTAGCATGCGGGGACAGTGTATTAAGAAATGGGCTCCAGATGTTCTGGAATTGTAATCCTGTTTTAGATTTGAAGTCTGCAACTGCCATCCTTTCAACTCGCACCAGTGTGATCATGCGGGCTCTCCACCGGGAACATGCAGGGTAAGTCGGGAAAGCCACTCAGAGAGGATCACCTGTTTAGCCACTATAATAGACTTATTCACAAAAGCTGTTAGTCCTGTCGGGATGGGGTGGACTAGTATCGGGTGTCCCAATAGCAGACTGGAATCATATTTCCACCCTGATGTCCACATTTTTGAAACATACTGTGTTATATCCTTCCAATATTGCATTATACCTCTGCAGGTCCAAAACATATGTCCCAAGGTGGCCCCAGGTTCACGACACTTAGGGCACTCCCCCCAGGGAGAGAGCCCCATATGGAAGGCCCTTCTGGGAGAAATATACAGCCGGAGCGCCACTTTATATTGTGTCTCCCAGTGTGAGATCATGGCTGTCTGCTTTCGCATTGTAATAATATGCATTTTAAACTGAGATAGGGTAAGATTCATTGGTATGTCTTGTTGCCACATGGTTAGTAGTTTCATATAGTCCAACTCCTCTGCCGTATCTCGAATGTGCCTATGATGAAATTTGAGTGGCACCCTCTGTTGTGCTGCCAATGAGAAAGCTGAGGCCAATTCCTCTTGGACATCTGCAGCTAGGTCTTCCCACAGTAAAGATCTATATATATAAAAGGCAAGACCAACGTTCTGAAGCCTCCAGCCGGAAGTGTGAAGCGCCAGAGATATCCGGTTTCCCCATGAGTGAAGGAAAACAGCACAGCACGAAATCCCTCTCTCTGTAACAGTGAAGGACTCAGAGGGGGAGGGGAGAGAGATGCCCTCACTCTCTCTGTAACACAGAACAGCAGGAAACTTAACACTGAAGGACTGGACTCCAAGGGGGGAGGGGGAGGGGGAGGGAGAGAGGGCAGGGACACACACTCCCACATGCACACTCTGAAGAAAACCTTGCTAGCCCCCGTTTCATTTGCATCAGAAACGGGGCTTTTTTACTAGTTGTATATAATGCCGCAACTGGAGGTAATGAAACTTGTCCGAAGGAAGCATTGCAAACTCGGTCTGTAACTCATGGAAAGGTTTTATCTTCCCCTCTTGCGTGATTACTTGCATTAGATACACCATCCCGTTCCGTTTCCAGCGGGTAAATGCTAGGTAGAGGAGCCCTGGTTTGAAAGCAGGGTTTCCACATATCGACAGGTATGGAGTGACTCTAGCCGAGAATCTGTGGAGTTTACAGATCCATTTCCACACTGCTTTCGCTGACCCCATTATTCCTGTTTTCTGCAGGATATATGGCGGCGAAGGCCCCTTTGTATGGAGGTAGTTACTGAAGTGCAGTTCAGGATACAGTTGCATCTCCATTGAGGTATTTGTATAGTCTTGAGTTCCTCTGAACCAATCATTCAGGTGTCGCATACCACTGGCAACAGTCATATATTTTACATTTAACATTCCCAGTCCTCCATATTCCGTTGGGACACATATGGTGGAAAATGGGAGGCGTGGCTTTTTCCCTTTCCATAAAAAGGATTGCACTATCTTTGTCAGTTTATGTTCGTCAGTCTTTTTTAGGAAAAAGCGGTAGCGTTTGGAATGTGTATAGCCATTTAGGGGCAATGACCATGTTGAACAAAGCAATCCTCCCCATCAGGGAGAGTGGTAATGGGCCCCAAGCTTGCAATTGTTTACTCGTGTCCTGCATCAATCGCTGCACATTCTGTTCATAAAGTGTGGCCAAGTTCATGGGGATGCTCACTCCCAGATATTTCAGAGTAGTCTGTGCCCATTGTAGGGGAAATGTCCCAGGCCACCCCGTGCGCACCTCCGGAAATACCGGGAGTGCTACTGATTTATCCAGGTTTAAGCAGAAGCCTGAATAACTCCCGTATTGCTCTAGTATCTGTATTAGCTTTCCCAGGGTTTCAGTAGGCTCTCTTAGAATTAATAGCAGGTCATCTGCATAGGCTAAAATTTTTATTTCCTGACCTGCCAACGTGACCCCTTGGATATCCGGAGCTGAGGAGACTTTCCTTATTAAGGGTTCCAGAGGTAGCAGAAATAACAAAGGCGACAGGGGGCAGCCCTGCCTTGTACCTCGATATATTTGGAACTCTGGTTCTTTAACACCATTTATTAACACCCCTGCTCGGGGTGCTCTATACAATGCCTGCACTGCATGCATAAACCAGCCCTCTATGCCCATCATTGTCAAAGTTTGAAACATGAAGTCCCATCCAACCCGATCAAAGGCCTTTTCGGCGTCTAAACTCAGGATCAGGGTGGGCTTTCCGACTTGTTGACTAGCTGCTAGGGCCATCAGGGTTTTTCTAACGTTGTGGACCGATTGACGACCTCGTACGAATCCCACCTGTTCCGCCCCAATCAGAGATGGCAGACATTGCGCTAGTCGTTCCGCCATCATCTTTGCCAGTATTTTCGTATCAACATTAAGCAGAGATATCGGCCTATAGGATTCCACTTTATCAAGAGGTTTCCCTGGCTTCGGTATCAATGTAATCAATGCTGAGTTAGCATATCTCGGGAAGCCTTTTTTGAAGCTAGTATTCTATAAAGACAGTTCCATGTGGAGCTTCCTCATAGAATTTGTGCTTAGGTGCCAACATTATTCCCAGAATTCTATATATGGTGCCTTAATTTACATATGGAAATCAAAGCGTATTTCTATCATAATGTGCATAACTTAATTAGCCAACTAGCTGATCAGCGCTGTTAATTGGATGTTAACAAGCAGTTATCAGAACTAATCAGCATTAAGATTTACACACACAACTCGCTAAGCGTATTCTGTAAACATGCGCATAAATTTTAGATCACATAGTTGAAAAGTAGGTATGGTTATGGGAATGGAATGGACGGGTTGTGGGCATTTATAAAATCTATGTGCTTTGTTATAGAATACACCCGCTCCGCACCTAATTTACGCATCAGGATTTACAACAGGTTTTAGTTGACGTAACTGACCATGACTAAATTTAGTCACATGGGGCAGCACTCAGCGTATTCTATAACTTATGCCTAAATTAAAGCATACTTTGTTACATACATACATATCAAGGCATGATATATAGAATCTAGCACCACGTGTGCTACCTTTGGGCATCCTTTATATAATTTAGTTCTTAATGCCTCTTAAATAGGAGGCAGTAAGTACTTCCACATTAATTTTTTGCAGGTCTTGTGTGTTAATGGCATCATTAGCGCACAACCTTCCATTTAAAAACAATAAAAATCTAAAAAGTGCCACATTAAATCTGGGCTCAGTGAGTAGGAAATGCCTGCATTAGAACATCTTAAACCCAGATTTCAGTGCACTTTAGTAAAAAGGACCCCTTAGTTACAGGAGATTGCTCTCTTTTCCCTCTTACCCCTCTGTATGGGTGTTTCATTTTCCGATTAAAAGATTAGTCTCTCTCCCAAGCTCAGTGTTTCATCACTAGAAACACCTATTCCTTTTTGGTTTGGTTTGGTTTATGGTATATTTAAATTTGCTATACCGCTTCAGTTGCAAGACAAGTTGAAGTGGTTTGCAAAGAATTAACAAATAAAAGCAGAAAAGAGCTACAATTCAAATAGGAAAGAACCAGGCATTCAATAAGGAAAGGACACAAGCAAGCAAGAAAAAAAAGTTGTTCCATTTGCAGAACCCAGGACTAGCAGTCAATGTCAACAAAGATTTCAGATGAAATCTTGACTGAATAGGTAAGTTTTCAAATTAGCCCATAGGTCCTGAGAGAGAATTCTGCATGCAGTGACAGTGGCATATTGTATCACAGGTAAGGAGCAAGAAAGAAGACGACACTGTTCTTCGTCCACTCTCATCTGTTTTGGTTGGGGAGGGGCTAGGAAGTGCAAAGCAATGATCATTGATAGAATGTAAAGTATAGGTTCACACATATATAGTGGAGGAGTGGCCTAGTGGTTAGAGTGGTGGACTTTGGTCCTGAGGAACTGAGTTCAATTCCCACTTCAGGCACAGGCAGCTCCTTGTGACTCTGGGCAAGTCACTTAACCCTCCATTGCCCCATGTAAGCCACACTGAGCCTGCCATGAGTGGGAAAGCGCAGGGTACAAATGTAACAAAAAAAAAAAAAATAACAATAAATATAGGGAACAGCAAGGGAGGATAAGTAAGAGGGGAGAACCAGAATGAAGGACCTGAAAAGTAAAAACAAGAATCTTGAATTATACCCTTATTTTAAAGGGAGTCAGTGAAGCTGACGAAAGAGAGGGTACACATGATCAGATTTATGGGAAATGGCAGAGGAAATGGGTAGCAGTGTTCTGAAGGGACTGTAGCTGCTTAATTTCTGATTGAGCAAGGCCGGCAAAGATCACATTACAGTAGTCTAATTTTGAACCAAGAAAAGCATGATAAGGGATGTGATGTGCATTTGAGTCCAAAACAAGTCTGGTGGATCTAAGTCTGTGGAAGGCATAAAAACCCAATTTCAGGACCAGGGAAATATATTTTGAGAAATTAAGCTTGGAGTCTAGAATGATGCCAAGGTAGCAGGATCAGTCAACAGTGAGGATGGGAGAATTGAAAAGAATAGGAATTATAGAGGGAGGTGGGTTTTGGCTTGAAATCCAACATGTGATGGTCTCATCTGGATTAATAACAATATTATTTTTAAAGAGCCAGTCGGCAACTTCCTCAAGTTTGTAGAGGCTGTGAATTGATGGAACAATAATCTGTGTAGCGTTTCAAAATAATATCGTCCGCATATTAGTAAGCATTGATATTGAAGGACTAAATTAAGGTGGCCAGAGGACTGAGGAAAACTTTGAAAAAGACAGGGGAAAGGAAGGAACCCTACGGAACTACACTGGGCAGGGGAAAGGGGAGGAGACCTGTGTGACAGAGGTGGACACAGTGAATAAACAGTTTTCTAAGGAACAGAAGAACCAACCAAGGACCTGACCAGAAATTCTGACAGTCTATGTAACAAGACAGAATGTTGGACCAAGTCAAACACTTTGCAGAAAGGTTTAGGGAGACCACAAGAGCAATATAAGCTTTCTCAGGGTGACTGTGAAGTACACTGAGAAGGGAAGCAAGGATGATTTCAGTGCTGTGCCCACACTGGAATCCTGATTGGCGAGGATAGAAAGCATTAGTGAATTTGATATGAGAGAGTCATTGATGATAGATAACTTTTTTTGTGAATTTGGATAAGAATGATAAATTAGAAACGGGGCGGTAATTAGCGCCTCCGCCTGCCCTGCACGTAAAAGAAACGTGGACCGTCGGGCCTTCTCTCGCTCTGTCTGTCCCGCCCTTGCGGAAATAGGAAGTTGCATCAGCGGAGGGCGGGACAGATAGAGCGACTGGCGAGGGAAGACCCGACGCGGTCCACATTTCTTTTTGTGCAGGGCAGGCGGAGGCGCTGCGCCTCGCCTCCCGATATTCTTTTTAAAGGTAGGGTGCGGGAGCTGGTCGGGGGGGGATGTTGATTCGCCGAGGGGGGAGCTGGCAGGGAGCACCCCCCCCTGAGTGACACCCGGGGCGGACCGCCCCTCCCGCCCCCCCTTGCTACGCCACTGGAGGAACGGACTGATATTTGGCAACTAAGATTTCATGCTAAAAAATGCAGGTCATGCACTTGGGTTGCAAGAATCAGAGGGAATGGTGCAGTATAGGTGTGAAGTGCTTCATGGTACAAAGGAAGAGCGGGACTTGGGGGCGATTGTGTCTGCTGACCTAAAGTTTCCAAACAGGTAGAAAAAGTGACAGTCAAAACCAGAAGGATGCTTGGGTGCATAAACAAGCCAGCAGGAAAAAGGAGGTGCTAGTGCCATTGTATAAGTCTCTGGTGAGGCCCCGTTTGGAGTACTGTGTGCAGTTCTGGAGACCGCACCTACGAAAAGATATAAACAGGATGGAGTCGGTCCAGAGGGCTGCTAAAAAAATTAGTATGTGGTCTGGAACACAGAAATATAGGGACAGGCTTATGAACCTCAACATGTATATAAGAGAGGAGGGAGAGAGGAGATATGATAGAGATGTTTAAATATCTCAAGGGCATTAATGTACAGGAAGTGAGCCTTTTTCAACTGAAGGAAAACTCTGGAACGAGGGGGCATATGATGAAGTTAAGAGGGAATAGGCTTAGGAGTAATCTAAGAAAGTATTATTTCACGGAGAGGTTGGTGGAAGCTTGGAAAGGCCTCCCGGTGCAGGCTGTGGAGTCGAGGACTGTGTCAGAGTTTAAAAAGGCATGGGATAAGCACGTGGGATTGCTTAGGAAAAGGAAGAGTTAGGGGTTACAGAGGATGGGCAGACTGGATGGGCCATTTGGCCTTTATCTGCCATCATGTTTCTATTCTCTGTCTGAAACACTTGACATCTATATAGCAAAAGGTACTTTATCATCATTATTGTCATTACCATCTGCACTAGAAGTAGTGCTGTCTAATTCATCACTTACGTCTTCATCTTTATTATCATCATGCTGTGTACAATAGCAAAATCCTGTTCCCCCGGTTTACTGATGAACCATCATTTACATGTTGCTTCCGCTTTTACTTTTTACTTTTAACTGCAAGCATCAGGTGTAACTTAGTAAAAGTAGTAAAACTTAGCAAAATTATTACATCAGTAAAAGAAACAAATGTTATACTGCATTTCTTTGCAAGTAAAAAGTAACTAATTACATTTACTTAGTTACTATACAACACTGGCTATGATTTGATGAGCAAGTGGAAGTAAAACTAAAGAGGAGAGCTTCAAGGAGCAAGGTTCATAGAGGACAGGACATTAGAAAGATAATCAGTTGAAGGAAGATCAAATGCACTCCAGGAAGAGGTTGGAATGGGGAGGAGGGGAGTGGACCTAACATGGGGACTGGGGAAGTGAACTTTGTAAAACATTAATCTTGGCATGAACATAATGAGCAAGCTAATCAGAGGAAGGCATATGGAAGGTTGTATTATCTTCAGCATGGGAAGGAGAGATCAAAGAAGTAAACACACCAAATAGCTGAGTTAAGTGAAGACGATATAAAATTACAGAAACAGATTTTATTGGCTTTCTTAACCTGAGCAGTATAAAATCATTGTTGCAATCAATAGGCATGAAGGGGCAGAAGAAATGTAATATTTTTACAGAACTCTGCATACTTGATGTTTGAGCAGACAGAGGCCATGCTGATACCATGGTCGTTGGTGCTGGGTGAAGAGATGAGAGAACTGAAAGGGTCAGGCTATTTAGGAGATTATTTAATGTGGAGTCACAAGAACACACAAAGAACACAAGCGTTGCCATACTGGAGGTCCATCAAGCCCAGCATCCCATCTCCAACAGTGGCCAATCCAGACCGCAAGCATCTGGCAACAGGGCCGGCCCAAGGCAAGATGCCGCCTGAGGCAGAGCTAGGATGCCGCCTTCCCCGGATGAGATGCTGTCCCCTTCCTACCTCCTGCTGGCACCCGGCATTGAGATCTTGTATATTTGAGCAGGAAGGTTTTTTATGCCAATGATGAATCTTTAGCCATATTTTGGCACTATAGCATCCGACCGGTTTTATCCCTAGAAGCTTTTTCCATCCTCACCCATGTATTTGTGACACTGTTTGGTTTCCACTGTTTTTTGGAGAACTATATTTAGTTTAGGGTAGTTATTATAATTTTAAGTTCTCACCTCATTGAATGTGTAGTTGAAAATGATTTAACAGTTGCTCATCCTGATCATCCTTTTTTCGTAGTCTATTGTGTGATCATATAGAGGGGTCTCCAGATAAAAAGCTGGTTGAATAAACAGAAGAAACTTTGCTCACGAGAAACATTTCAGGAAATTAAAAAAGTAATGAGATAGGAGGTAAGACTTAAAGTTTAACAGAGGGGCATTTTCAAAAGAAACGTCTATGTTAGGATTTCAACATCTTTGTAAAATGTCCAAATCCGGGGGTGGGGGGGGGGGGGGGGGGGGGGGGTGGTGGAGAAAACCGTATTTTCGAAAAAAGATGGACGTCCATCTTTCATTTCAAAAATACCAAGGACGTCCTTGAATTTGGATGTCCCTAGACATGGACGTCTTTGACTTTTGGTGATTTTCAAAACCAAAAGCGTCCATGTAAAAAATGTCCTAATGCAAGCCATTTGGACATGGGAGGAGCCAGCATTTCTAGTGCACTGGTCCCCCTGACATGCCAGGAAAACAACCGGGCACCCTAGGGGGAAGTACAGTGGACTTCATAAAATGCTCCCAGGAACATAGCTCCCTTACCTTGTGTGCTGAGCCCCTCAAAACCCACTACCCACAATTGTACACCACTACCATAGCCCTTAAGGGTGAAGGGGGCACCTATATGTGGGTACAGTGGGTTTGTGGTGGGTTTTGGAGAGCTCGCTGTTTCCTCCACCAATGTAACAGGTAGGGGGCGTATGGGCTTGGGTCTGCCTGTCTGAAGTGCACTGCAGTACCCACTAAAACTGCTCCTGGGACCTGCATGCGCTGTCATGGACCTGAGTATGACATCTGAGGCTGGCACAAAATATTTTTAAAGATGTTTTTTGAGGGTGGGAGGGGGTTAGTGATCACTGGGGGAGTAAGGGGAGGTCATCCCCGATTCCCTCCGGTGGTCATCTGATCATTTTGGGCACCTTTTTGTGCCTTATTCGTAAAAAAAAACATGTTCCAGGTGAGAACATCCAAGTGTTCGTCATGGACGTCCTTGCTTTTTTTGATTATGGGTCAAAGACGTCCAAGTGTTAGGCACGCCCAAGTCTCGCCTTCGCTACGCCTCCAACACGCCCCCTTGCGATGGACTTCAGTTGGAGACGTCCAAAATCGGGTTTCAACTATACTGATTTGGACGTCTCTGGGAGATGGACGTCCATGTTCTGATTTATGTCGAAAGATGGACGTCCTTCTCTTTTGAAAATGAGCCTGATAATAACCTGAAGAGCTTTGTAAGTCTAAGTGCTTTGAAAATAGGCTTCCACGTCCTATTGTAGATTGGAAACTGGTTAAGAGATGAGACTAAACAATCAATTTTTCTCAATGTGAAAAAGTGAAAACTGCAGTGCCCCAGGGATCGGTACTAGTACCTGTGCTTTTTAACATACTTATAAACGATCTGGAAATGGGAATTAGTGAGGTGATCAAGTTTACAGATGCAAAATTATTCAAACTTGTTAAAATACAAGTGGATTTTGAGAAATTGCAAAAAGTTTATGAAACTAAGCAACCTGATTTTAGATGAAATTTAATGTGAACAAATGCAAAGTGGTGTACATAGGAATGGATAAGCCAAATTATAGCTACATTAGGTTCCACATTACGAATCACTACCCAGGAAAAGGTTCTAGGTGTTGAAACCCTCAATAGCGGTGAGAGAAAAACAAACAAACAATGGGCACTGTTACAAGGCCGCACTAGAAACACATTAGCGTTTTTAGCATGCACTAAGCATTAGCATGTGCTAACCATATAGACACCCATTATATTCCTATGGGTGTCTACATGGTTAGCATGTGATAGCGCATCTTAGTAAACAGGGCCCAATGTTAGGATTTATTAAGAAAGGAATGGAGAATAAGACAGAAAATATCATTATGCATCTGTCTCACTCTATGGTGTGACCACATCTTGAGTATTGTGTGCAATTCTGGTCTCTGCATCTCTAAAAAGATCTAAGTTAGAAAGGAGGAAAAAGGTGACACATAGTAGCTGAGGATATATTCAACAGACAGGACTGTTCATGCAGAGAAGACCAAGGAACATGCAACTACGCTCAGCTCACTCTTGAGAGATCGGACGCTAACACAGACCATTTTCCCTTAAACTTAACAAAACGTGGCTGCTTTTTAGCCAAATACATTTCAAATTGATAAGTTTGGAGCTACAGACTCCACCACTCCTGATGAGTAGCTAGTTGCAGTGCCTTCCAGTGGGTAAAAACCACTTTCATGGCTAAAGAAAGCATAGTACTGACCAGCATAGACTCATCAGAACTGAGCATATCAGTAAAACATTGACCCTTGAACACCAAATACTTGTATAGTATTGGACCAGATCATGGGCCACTTACCTCTCTCTATAGGATGTATTTCATCACAAGGTCAGCATCAAAGCCAGGCCTGCCCAAGAGTTTTGAACATGCCCTGTGGGCTCATTTGATTATCAAGGAGCAAAAGGGGCATTCAGAGAGGGCAAGGCCATAGTGGAGAGACTGAATGAAAAAGATGTAAGAGATCTACCTGTACCAGAAATGGTTTTCAATGCCGACGATAGGGAGGAACTGAAAGAAATCTCGGTGAACCTGGAAGATGTACTGAACCAAATCGACAAATTATAGAGTAGTAAATCACCTGGACCTGATGGTAAGCACCCCAAGATACTGAAAGAACTCAAACATGAAATTGCTGGTAACACCAGTTTTTAAAAAGGGTCCAGGGGTGATCCAGGAAATTACAGACCGGTAAGCCTGACTTCAGTGGGGCAAAATAGTGGAAACTATTGTAAAGAATAAAATTACTGAACACATAGACAAATGTGGTTTAATGGGACAGAGCATGCATTCAGCCAAGGGATGTCATGCTTCACCAACTTGCCTCATTTCTGTGGATAAAGGTGAGCCGGTTGATGTAACTAGATTTTCAGAAAGCTTTTGAAAAAGTCCCTCAAGACAGGCTCCTGAGAAAATTAAACAAACATGAGGTAGGAGGCAATGTTTTGTTGTGGATTAGGAGCTTGTTAGTGGATAGAAAACAGAGGGTAGGGTTAAATGGCCATTTTATTTTTCAGTGTAGGAGGATGAATAGTAGAGTGCTGCAGGGATCTGTACTGAGACCAATGTTATTTAACATATTTATTAAATGATCTGGAAATTGGAAAGACAAGTGAAGTGATTACATTTGCAGATGACAGAAAAACTATTCAAAGTTGCGCGAACTGAGCATACATGAGGAGTCCTGGTGTCACTGACTGGAGGCACGCTGACAACTTTTACTGTACAGCATCGGCATCCCTGCCAGCAAAATTATATTTTTAATGCAAAGTGGGGGGGGGGGGGGGGGGGGGGATTAGGAAGAAATGCATTTTTGCAGGCACACTGAAAAATGGAGCTGCACGTGCCCAAAACACGCTCCTACACGCGCAGGCCATTTTTCAGCACACCTTAGTAAAAGGGCCATATAGGGAAGGAAAAAACAGAATTTACAAGAGAAGAGAAAGAAATCTTCAAAGAATTAAATCAAGACAGGAGGAAAAACAAATGGAAATGAATATGCACAGTAGGAAATACAAAATGTTATTGAGGTGCCATTCATTCATCAAAACCAGAAAAATGAAGTGTTAAGGAGAGGTGAATTTAAATTTAAGAATGAGTGATTGATAGTTGCAGCCCAGGACAGTGGATTATAGAGAAAAAAAATACAACATACATCTACAGATTTTGTAAGAAAGAGCTAGAAACAGATACTCATCTCTTAGCTGGCAGCAAAGTTTTGATAGCAGAAAGTTTCTATATAGAAAGACAAAATAATTCAGCATACTTCATCTACTGGAAACTTTGTAAACATTACCAGCGTGCTGTACTGGAAAAGCACAGGGATCACAACCCTAAGAGAATTTTAGAGAATAAAGAGGTTATGATCACATGGGATATCTCCATTAGGACCAATAAAAAACTAGATGCAACAAGTAAACTGGATAGAGTGGTGAAAAACACCAGAATGGCATAAGAACATAAGAGTAGCCATACTGGGTCAGACCAATGTTCCATCTAGCCCAGTATCCTATTTTCCAAATTGTGGCCAAGCCAGGTGTCACGTTTACAAAGCTGGAACCTAGGTTAGTGAGCCCTTGGGCCACTGCTGAGGGGCAGCAGCGGCAGGCAAAACCACCCCACACCAGAAGCAAGGCAGAACAAACGTACCGGGAAATCCAGGCAAGGTCTCTTAGGCGGGCAGCAAGAATAGTCCAGTAACAATCCGGGTCTAGGCAGGCAACAGGCAGAAGAAAAGTCCAATAACAATCCAGGTCTAGGCAGGCAGCAGGCCAAAGAAAAGTCCAATAACAATCCGGGTCTAGGCAGGCGGCAGGCAGAAGAATAGTCCAGTGACAAGCAGAGTCAAAGCCAGAATCAGGAAATCAGACTAGCCAGAAGTGCAGCACAGCACCAACAAACCAGGGACCTTAGACGCAATGCAAAGGCAAAGCAGAAATGTTCCAAGATGGCTGATAAGCCCAGAAGCAGTTGGAACTCAGCTGCTGCAATCACCAGGCAGCTACGGGTGCTGTGCAGGCTCAAACAGCACAAGCAAACCTGGCAGCCTGGAAGATCCGGTCCGGACTGAGCTGAAATCTGGAACGGGTGACGGTCCACAGCAGCCACCGGTTCTGGCCACCAGAGGGCGAGGTGAGCACAGACGTAACACCAGGTCACAAGTACCTGGCAGAAACCCAAATCGTGGCAACATTCCATACTACAGATCCCAGGGCAAGCATTTGCTTCTCCATGTCTGTCTAAATAGCAGAGTATGGACTTTTCCTCCAGGAATTTGTCCAAACCTTTTTTAAAACCAGATACGCTAACTGCTGTTACAACATCCTCTTGCAATGAGTTCCAGAGCTTAACTATTTCCTCCTCTTTGTTTTAAAAGTATTTCCATGTAACTTCCTTGAGTGACCCCTAGTCTTTGTACTTTTGGAACGAGTAAAAAAAATCGATTTACTTCTACTTGTTCTACACCACTCAGGATTTTGTAGACCTTAATCATATCCCCCCTCACCTGTCTCTTTTCCAAGCTGAAGAGTCCTAACCTCTTTAGCCTTTTCTCATACGAGAGGAGTTCCATCCCCTTTATCGTTCTGGTTGCTCTTCTTTGAACCTTTTCTAATTCCGCTAAATCTTTTTTTGAGATATGGCGACTAGAACTGAACGCAATACTCAAGGTGTGGACGCAATATAAAGGCATTATAGTATTTTCGGTCTTATTCGCCATCCCTTTTCTCTAATAATTCCTAGCATCCTGTTTGCTTTTTTGGCTGCCGCCAACACACACTGAGCAGAAGATTTCAGCGTCAGTTCCAAGTGATTACTCTGTGGTTGGAGAGGGAAAAGATTTTTAAATACTAAAAAGTGCTGTCAGAAACCACGAAAATGGCAGGCAGAAAGATACAGATTGTATTTCCCATTGTATTGGGAGACACACTTAGATAGAATGTCTATACATGTTACAGACTTCCAGAAGGAAACTGTCTTTTGCACAATTGAAGTACTATGGCAAGTAAATCTGAAACTGAGATCATACTCCACATATCCTGCCTTAAGGTTGAGGTTAATTACTGTGCAAAACGAAGTCATTTGGAGACATTGGCCCCGAGTGAAACACAGCAGTCAGGAAATTCCTTCTTTCAGACTGCCTTTCCCTGTTCTCTACTCTCCCCATCCGTGAACTGTCCCTACCCAACGCTACTGCACCCCAGGAACTGCTCCACCCCTTAAAGCTGCTCCCACAATTGGCCCTTCACCATCAAAACCAACCTCCAGACTGCTCCAACTACAAAATTCCCCCCCCACTTACTGTCCCAACCCCCAAATTGTCTGCACCTCCAAAACAACCTCCACAACTGGCCCCACCCCAACTGTCCATTAATTGCCCTAGCCCACAATCTCCAAAGCTACCCTACAGCTGTCCTCAAGCTGCCTCAGCCCCAAACTGTTCCAATTCCATTATGGTATCAAAACTACCCTACCACCCTCCCAACTACCCCCATACCCTACAACTATCCCTTACAACTACACACATCCTACAACCAGTGGCGTAGCAAGGGCAGGCCGGTGGGGGCGGTCTGCCCCGAGTGTCACCTGGTGGGGGGTGCTTCGTCGAGAGCCGACAGTTCTCGTCTCCTGCCACCACCCTGCCTTTTTTTTTTAAATCCATGCAGCAACGCAGGCAGCGCCTTGCGTCTGCCCTGCATGTGCTGTGAAAGGAGAAAATCGCCTTGCTGGCGTCAGGCCTTCCCTCGCTGTGTCCCGCCCTCTTCTGAGGTAACTTCCTATTTCCTTGAGGGCGGGACACAGCGAAGGAAGGCCCGATGCCAGCGAGGCGATTTTCTCCTTTCACAGCACACGCAGGGCAGACGCAAGGCACTGCCTGCGCCGCTGCATGGATTTAAAAAAAAGGCAGGGTGGTGGCAGGAGAAGAGGGCTCTGTCGGCTCTCAATGGAGGGGGGATGGGACTGGGTTGGGGGGGCACAGATGGGAGAGTAGGAGCTCAGAGGAGAGAAGGGGATTGGGGAGGAGTGGGGGAGCTCAGAGGGGTGCTCAGAAGGGAGAAGGGGATTGGGGAGGGTGGGGGAGCTCAGAGGGGTGCTCAGAGGGGAGAAGGGAATTGGGGAGGGGTGGGGAGCTCAGTGGGGAGAAGGGGATTGGGGAGGGGAGAAGGGGATTGGGGAGGGGTGGGTGAACTCAGAGGGGAGAAGGGGACTAGGGAGGGAAGAAGGGGATTGGGGAGGGGTGGGGGAGCTCAGAGGGGTGCTCAGAGGGGAGAAGGGGACTGGGGAGGGGAGTGCTCAGATGGGAGAAGGGGTCTGAAGCTGGAACTGGGGTCTGACAAGGGGGCAGGAGGGAAAATGGGTCCATGCCTGGAGCAGGTGGGAGAATGGGTCTGGGGCTGAAAAGGGGGCATGCAAGGCATGTGGTGGATGAAGGGGGCTGGAACTGGGGGCTGAAAAGGAGGGTAGTTGGGATAAGGGGGCTAGTACTGGAACTGGGGGCTGAAAAGGGGCAGGGGCTGAAACTGTGGGGACTGGGGCCTTTAAAGGGGACAGGGAGAACTGGCTGGGGCTGAAGCTCAGGACTGGTGAGAGAAAAGGGCTGGGGTTGAAACTAGGGGCTGAAAAGGGGACAGGGAGAAGTGGCTGGGGGCTGAAGCTTGGGACTGATGGGAGAAAAGGGCTGGGGACTGGTGGGATAGTGGGGCTGAAAAGGGGGGCAGGTGGGAGATGTGAGCTGGGGCTGGAACTAGGGGCAGGTGGAATAAGGGGGCTGGAACTGGGGGCTGAAAAGAGGGGGCAAAGAGGGGACAGACCCTGGATGGAAGGGGGGAGCCTGAGGGAGGGCAGACCTTGGATGGATGGGAGAGGGAGAGCAGACCCTGGATGGATGGGAGAGGGAGGGCAGACGGATTGAAGGGGTAGAGAGAAAGGGCAGATGGTGGGTGGAAGGGGGAGACAGAAAGAGGGCAGATTGGGGCAAATGGTGGATGGAAGGAGCAGAGATAGAGAGCAGATGTAGATGGAAGGAAGAGAGAGGGCAGATGTTGATGGAAGGAGGAGAGAGAGATGGCAGACTGGGGCAGATGGTGGATGGAAGGGGCAGATGTGGATGGAAGGAAGAGAGAGGGCAGACAGTGGATGGAAGGGGCAGAGAGAGAGGGCAGACAGTGGATGGAAGGGACATTAGAGAGGGCAGACACTGGATGGCAGAGAGAGAGCGAAGACAGATGCTGGATGGAAGGAAGACAGTGAAAAGAAGATGAGGAAAGCAGAAACCAGGGACAACAAACTGTAAATACAATATGTTTTTTTATTTTTTTGCTTTAGGATATAGTATTGTAGCTGTGTTAATAAATGTTTATAAATAGAACATGTAATTAAGGTAATCTTTTTATTGGACTAATTTTAATACATTTTGACTTAACTTTCAGAGAACAAAACCTCCTTCCTCAGGTCAGGATAGGATACTGTAACAGCACTATACGGTATTGACCTGAGGAAGGAGATTTTGGCCTCTGGAAGCTAAATGTATTAGTCCAATAAAATGGTATTATTTTATTTTCTGTATTTGTTTTATTTTTATTTGTTAATTTGTAAAGTGGTGATTGGTATTTGTTAGTTTTTTCAAATTTACATCTGCTGTCTTTATATTTTACACAGTACTAGGGGACATTTTCTGTTTATGTGGTGTTGCATTGTATGCAGAGTCTGGCATCGGGGGGGTTCAGTTTAATTTTTGTCTAAATAGAAAGTTTATGATTACTTATTCTATAGTGGATTAGGGTGTATCTGTGTTTGTGAAAAAGACATGGCTTTCGGTTGGCATTGACTATGCAGGATCGATGATCTGTACTAATCTGTCTGTTTTCGTTTTACAATAGGTGAATTGATGTTCTAGTGCTCACTGTAGTGTTTAAGATGCTTTCCTTTTCCTTGTGTGACTCGTACAAATTACTGCTTATGATATGGTAGAATTGCTCTATAGGTCCTGAGTGTTTTGTATTCTCGGTATGCCTAGTACTGGATTTGGAGGGGGGGTGTTAAAAAAAGACTGGCCCCGGGTGTCAACTACCCTAGCTACGCCACTGCCTACAACTAGCCCCTACAACTACACCATCATCCCAAAATCTGACTCCCATCTCTAAGCCAGCCACTCACCTACATTTACCCCCACCCATGGGAGCAAGTGGGTGCTCAGCACCCCCAATATTGAGCAAGCTCATTCATTTTGTCCAGACAGATAATTAGTGTTGTGTTTGGAATCCCTAATCATTCTGAAAAGTTAACACTTATACCCCCATCCCTTATCTCCCCCCCCTTTTATCCCAACTACACATCTTCTACCACTCTCCCAAATCTGCTCCACCCCACTTAGCCGCCCCTATATTGACACCACATTCATGGGCCTGTGCCAAAGGCGCCCCGTATAAGAGGCTTGGGGAGGCTAAGCCTCCCCAGCCCAACCGTGACCGCCGCCTGCCGCATAGTCTTGCATCAATCTCCTTGTGTTTCTTCTGCTGCCCGCCGTCTCCGTTGTCATTTTTACTGCCCTGAAGAGTTCTGCGGCAGAGCAGAATTTCGGTCCCATGGTTGAAATCTGATACCTGAAATCGTTCCTCCCCTCTCGGCAACGCTCCTGGCTGTGTTTAGGAATCTTTTTCAAAGACCCTCCCTCCAAGCCACCAGCCTTCCCCGCCCCCTGCAGCTCCCACTGGGATTGGCTAAAGAAGCATGCGGGCACGCCCTCTTCCACAGGGACCCTGAATGAGAGCTGCTTCTGGCTGGGGCATACTATTGTCCTTCAGCAAGACCCTCCTCTCCTCCTCCTTTATTCTGGTTTGCGAAAAGTCTGCAGGAGATGGTCGGAGTTTGAAAAATGCTGGGATAAAACAAGGGGAAGCAAAGCAAACGAGAAAGAGGACACCAAGAACTTAAAAAAATAATAATAAATTACAGCTCATCTGCTTTTAATAATGTTGGAATGTATTGTATTTTACATGCATTGCCTGTCAGAAATTGTTTTTCTCTGTGATTACTCTGTGACCTCTGATGTGAATTACTTAGAGAGGTCACACCCATGCAACTTCCTGTGGGGGTTAGGCACAGCACATGGAGCTCATGATCTCTCCTAGCTGAGAGGATCTATGGTGGTGTGAGCATCCATTACCATCTAAGCACATGGAAAGAGCTGATAATCCAAATGTATAGTATTATGTATATATAAGCCTGTCTGAATATAATCTAACTACAAACTGTGAGTAAACAGATGTTTTGTTACTTCAACTTTAAAGTGACTCAGCAGTGAATTATTCTGGGGTGAATGAGAGAGAGATGAAGAAAAGAAATTAACATTTCTAAAGCTGAAGCTGTGTGTATAAAATCTGCTAATTATTTACTACAAATAATCCAACAAAAAGGGTTATGGGCCCAGGGCCAGGAATTGAAAAAGAAGAGAAATATTACCAGGCAGTAAAAAAGCCACATTTTTCTCTTAAGTTTTAAAAGAAAGATTCAGTCTGTCTCTCTCTCCCCCCACACAGCAGACAGAAGGCTAAGAAATGGCTGAGGGAGGAAATTCACCATTTTTCTACTCTCTCAAGGTGCCTAAATTAACTGAATTTAATTATCAGCAGTGGGAACTAAGATTCAGATGTCTCCTTCAAGCAAAGAAATTAAATATATGCTTAGACCAAAACAGAACAGCTGAAAATATGGCTGAATGGGACAATGCAAACTATTATGTGAAGTGCATGTTTTTGGAAGCTCTCTCAGAGAAACAAGCCATATTAGTGGAGGGAAAAGATGCAGCAAAGGACATTTTATATAAACTGAGAACTATGTATGCAACTACATATGCAAAACAGCAACCAATTTGGTTAGCAGAGTTGAATGAAACCAAATTAAGGGATAAAAGTAAATGTAATGATCACATTATGCATCTTATGTCTTCATTTCAAAAGTTAGAACTTTCTGGAATTCCCATGTGTGATGCATTGAAAAGAGCATTTCTTTTTACCTCACTATCAAAGAAGTTTGATGTTTTTAGGTCTGTAAATGAAGCCATAGAAGGGCAATCTTTTGAACAGGCAGCATCAAAACTAAGGCAGGAATGCATAATAAATGATTCTGAGGAGATGTGTTCTCAAAGCAAGTCAGAGAGAAATGAAACAAATTTCTTGGCAAAGAACAGAGGAAGGCGGAGCTATGGGAAAACTCCACCCAAGGGCAAGCTGATTTGCTATTCATGTGGAAAGGAGGGACATGTATCTAAATGGTGTAAGGAAACACAAAACACCCCCTCTAGCTCACCTAAGCCAATGGAAGAAAAGAATTTTCCAACCAGGAAATGTATGAAAGACAATGATAAACATAAGGGCTTTCTAATGGCAGAAAAATCTTTGACTATGGTAAATAATAATTCAAATGAAAGTACTTGGATTTTGGATTCAGGGAGCACATGCCATTTAACCAATTGTAAGAATTTCTTTCAGGAAATGTGTCCAGAGGAAGGTATTCTTAAAACTGCAAACGCAGGGACTGCTAAGATCCAAGCAAAAGGTATTGGATTCTTAAAATGCAAAGTGTCTAATGAAGTTAAAGAAATTCCTGTAAGTGATGTCTTGTATATTCCCCAAGCAGTTTGCAATATGCTTAGTGTATCTACATTAGATAAGAAGGGATTTGTGATTCATTTTGAAAACAGTAAGTGCACAATCTCTAAAAATGATGAAGTGTATGCTGAAGCTTTTATGCATAATGATGTTTATAAGCTGAACATTTCAGGTGAAGCCTCACATATGGCGCAAGTAAGGAAGAATGATGGTAAATGTAGTCTGGAAATCTGGCACCGCCGCCTGGGACATCGTGATTCTAAGGTGATCCAGGATCTTTACAGTAAGCAACTAGCCACAGGCATTCAGATAAGTGCAGATGCTGGTAAAATGGAGAAATGCATAGACTGTGTTACTCAAAAAGGTGTGAGACCCTCATTTCCTGCATACACAGGAAATAGGAGTAATAAAGTGCTGGACTTAATACACAGTGACTTATGTGGACCGTTTAATATCCCATCATTGGGAAATAACAGATTTGTGCTAATATTCTTGGATGATTTCTCTAGATATTGTGTGGCCTATTTGCTGAAAGAGAAAAGTCAAGTCACAGACATGCTGAAGAAATACGTAGCCATGGTGAGCAATAAATTTGAAAGAAAACCAAGGTTCTTCAGACCGACAATGGTGGTGAGTTCACTTCACAAAGCATGCGCACATTTCTAGAACAAGAAGGCATTCAACATATCACAACAGTAGCTTATACACCAGAGCAAAATTCTGTTGCAGAGAGAAAATTTAGGTCACTTGTGGAAATGACCAGATGTATGCTGTCAGATAGCAATCTCCCTAAAAGACTATGGGGGGAAGCCATTCTCACAGCAGTGTACCTACAAAACAGAATGCCAACTAAAGGCGCTGAGCGCACACCACATGAGACATGGCATGGTAGGAAGCCAAACCTGTCACACATAAGAACATTTGGAAGTACAGCATATGCTCATATACCAAAGCAAAGAAGGCATAAGCTGGATTCCACAACAGAAAGGGGCATTTTAGTTGGCTATGCTCCAGGACACAAAGGATATAGAATTTTGAATCTGAAAACTGGCATTGTTGGCATAAGACATGTTACATATTTTGATGAAAACAAAAGGGTTGATAAAGGCTGGATTATCCCAGATGAGCCTTATCATCCAGAATATGAAACTAGAACCATAATAGACATGCCAGTGTATATAAATGCCATACCAAGGCAGATGTCTGAAAGCAACTCATCTGTATCTAACGAGGAACAGGCAGAGGAAGCAGACACAGAAAGGATCATTGCAGGAGACAGTACAGTTGGAGAAGGGGAATCAATTGGAGAAGAACTCTCAGATTTAGAGGATGCGGAAAGGTCAGACCAACCTGTTGTCAGACGCTCATCCAGGGAAAACAAAGGTGTTCCACCCCCAAGACTGTCTTACCTAACGAAGTCAGCAGAAGCTCAAGAGCCCTTAACATGGGATGAGATTGAGAAAATGCCAGCAGAAGAAGCTGCTGAATGGCATAAAGCAGCACAAGAAGAAATTGATGCATTGGATAAAAATAATACTTGGATTCTTACAAAATTACCTCCTGGCAAGAAAGCTATAGGATGCAAATGGGTATTCAAGTTAAAAAGGAATGCACAAGGAAAAGTGGAAAGGTATAAAGCCAGATTAGTGGCAAAGGGATATCTTCAAAAATATGGAGAAGATTTTGATGAAGTGTTTGCACCTGTAGTGAAACACACGACAATCAGAACACTTCTGAGCATTGCAGTCTCAAAAGGCATGCAAGTCAACCACATTGATGTGAAAACAGCATTTCTTCATGGAGATATAACTGAAGACTTGTACATGGAACAGCCAACAGGTTTCATAAATACAAAACAAAGACAGCTAGTATGTAAATTAAACAAAGGTCTTTATGGATTAAAGCAAAGTGCAAAATGTTGGAATGACAAATTGCATGAAATATTGACAAATTTAGGATTTAAGCAAGGTGAAGCAGATAAATGCTTGTACACTAGGTGCAGAAATGGACAATATGCATACATTTTAGCTTTTGTTGATGATCTGCTCATTGCAAGCGAAAGTGAGCAAGAGTACAAGGACATTGTAAAATATTTAAACCTGAATGTTGAGATAAAAGAACTTGGTAATGTGTCATACTATCTTGGTATAGAAATTGAGAAACAAAATGATGGTTCTTATCTTCTAAGCCAGAAGCAGAAAATAAATGAGCTTATTGAAAGTTTAGGTATGCAAGATGCCCAAGTTGTAAGCACTCCCATGATCACTGATTTTCTGAAGGATGAAACAGTAAGAGAACCTTTACCAGATAACATCCAATATAGATCAGCCATAGGTAAGCTTTTATATCTAACTACCACATACAGGGCTGATATAGCAAATGCAGTAGGAATTTTGAGCAGAAGGGTCAGCTCACCTACCAAATCAGATTGGACTGCAGTTAAAAGGATGGTAAGGTATTTAAAAGGTACCATTGATTGTAAATTAAAGATTTCAGCCAATAGTAATCCAAAACTAATATGTTACTGTGATTCAGATTGGGCAGGGGATCATTCTGATTATAAATCCACAAGTGGATATGTGTTTATGTATGGAAATGTACAAATTTCTTGGGCCAGTCATAAACAAAGTATTGTGAGTCTGTCTTCTACAGAAGCTGAATATGTGGCCGTATCAGAAGCATGCAGAGAACTGATGTGGATTGAAAAACTTTTGCTGGATTTTGGAATAGCTGAACAGAGACCAATCCAGATAATGGAAGATAATCAGAGCTGCATCCGACTGTCACAGAATGACAAGGTTCAGTCACGCACCAAGCACATCACAACGAAATACCACAACGTGCGAGAGTTGGCGAAAGAAGGGGTCATCAGTCTACACTATTGTCACACCAGTGAGATGACAGCTGACATCATGACCAAACCGTTACCCAGAGAACGTTTTGAGAATCTGCGAATAAAGCTTGGACTTTGTATGAATAAATAATTGCATGACAGTTATGCATGAGAAGGGGTTTGTTGGAATGTATTGTATTTTACATGCATTGCCTGTCAGAAATTGTTTTTCTCTGTGATTACTCTGTGACCTCTGATGTGAATTACTTAGAGAGGTCACACCCATGCAACTTCCTGTGGGGGTTAGGCACAGCACATGGAGCTCATGATCTCTCCTAGCTGAGAGGATCTATGGTGGTGTGAGCATCCATTACCATCTAAGCACATGGAAAGAGCTGATAATCCAAATGTATAGTATTATGTATATATAAGCCTGTCTGAATATAATCTAACTACAAACTGTGAGTAAACAGATGTTTTGTTACTTCAACTTTAAAGTGACTCAGCAGTGAATTATTCTGGGGTGAATGAGAGAGAGATGAAGAAAAGAAATTAACATTTCTAAAGCTGAAGCTGTGTGTATAAAATCTGCTAATTATTTACTACAAATAATCCAACAAATAAACCCGAGGGCTTCAGAAAGGTGCTGCACAGGAGGCTGCTCTGTTGAGGATACTCGGCTTGGAAACATTACCATTTGCAACCACAAAGGGAAACTGACCCGCCTCCCCTTGGCCCTACACGTGCCAGGGCTGAAAAGGTTCCCTTGGCCATCCAGTCAAAGCAATAGGGGCATCTGAAGGAGTGTGTGGTCGGTGGAAGCAGCGCAGGATGAAAAGCGGAGCTGGGCTGCTGGGCTGTGCCTGAGGAGTTCCAAGCCCTGAAAATCTGGCCACAGGACCTCATGAGCCCGCTAGGTTGGGCTGAGCATGGAGCTCACTGAGGCGTTTTCCTCTTGAGCCAGCACTGGAAGAGCTCATTCTCCTGTCCGTTACCTTCCTTGGAGCCCAAAACCTAGACATGGGCATTTTGGGGGAGTTCCAGAAGGATCAACTGGCATCTCTATTCATCTATCAATTTCATCCTGGGAGCGTTTTTTTACAGAGGTAAGTACCAGAATCTCAAACTTCTTCATCGCTATGAAAAAGGTTTTACAAACTATACGTATGAAAGGAAAACCGTATTTCTTGTAAAAGGTAGCTGTACTGTAGGATTAAGTATAATATCTGATACAGGCTAGTGGAAACAGCTGCATATACAAGCATGTTACTATGTTTTGATGTCTATACAATACATATGACCAAGATTTAAGTGAGGATATCCTGTTTCCTGATGAGTTTATGTTAACTGTTGTACTCTGCCTTGGGAAGCTGGTGTTATAAAGATGATAGAATATATTGAAATTAAATGGAAGTAGAATTAAACTCACCTTTCATTGGGGCACATGGAATCACATTTTAACGTCATCTCATTTGTAGGAATTTACATTTTAGATACACAACTGGATTATTCTGTTTTTAGGCATGTTTCAGGGACAAGTGGTTTTATAGGTCAAAATAAAAATAAATATATTTTTTAATGCAGATCTCTTTTGTTTCAACATAACTAAATGGGCTATAAGCCCCTAATGGTGTATTAGGTTCTGCCCAGTGTAATATTTATGGTACAGTAAGGTTCTGAGTGTGTTTTTGCACAAAGTTGTGCATAGTGTTCTGCAGTTGAGCGATTGTGGTTAGTATATGCTTTGAGCAAACACTTTATTCTTTGACATATGATACATATCTAATATTTAAATTTAATAAAAGGTATTGTGACTTTTATTTATTTTTTTTCTGTGTTATCAGGCAATTATGGATTTAAGCTCCACCCCTGGCCCCACCCCATAATCCCGCCCCTAACCCCACCCCCTTTCAGTGTTGCCAGGTGGGCGGTTTTCCCACCCAATTGGGCGGTTTTCCGCGACCCACCGTGGGAAATTTTTGCCCACGGCGGGTTGCGGTTTTTTGGGCTTGTTTTGGGGTCTTTCGGCGGGTTTTTTTGCGGTTTTCAGGCCGCGGGGGCAGGGCTAGTGGTGTTTTCGGCGGGGTTAGTGAAGTTTTGGGCGGGGCCGATGACGGGGAGGCGGGGCAGGTGACGGCAGGGGCAGGGTTGATGACGGCGGGGGTGGGGGTGTCAGGGGCGGGGTTTGACTTTGGGCGGGTTTTGAGCTGGTTTTGGGCTCTTTTGGGTGGGAAAAAATTTTTCCACCTGGCAACCCTGTTTAGCCTCCCCAAACAGTTGGGCCACCCACCGCCTATGGCCTGTGCCTTTCCCATTCCATTCTCTTAGCCTCTTCTAATCCTTTCCATTCCCCTGCTCCCTCGCCCTTTCCAGCACACACGTTTCTCTCACTTTCCTTTATCTTGTTTCATCTTTTTTTATAGAGTTATTGTTTACAGCATCATCAGAACCTCGTCTATCCTAACAGCAGTAGCTGTATCCAAGCCTCGGCCAGACACCGCACGCTTCTCACTCTCTAAGCCGCGGGGTCCAGTTAATTGACAAGTAGCGCTGCGCACGAGAAGCAGATGGTAGGCACGTGGCTCGAAACAGAAGCATCAGAACGAGCTGCAGCGCAGGGGCGGAGCTTATTCTACCTACCGGCACGTGCTCACCACCACCACCAGCCGAAGGCGCCGGAAAATTTGACAACGCGGTCGTGGGTGGAGCTTTCGTTGGGAGATTGATTGAAGTGGTGTGAAGAAAAGGCGGTAGAAGAAAAACGTTGCAGCAGTGGGTGTAGCCCTGTGGCGCGAGATCGATAGGAGGCGCGAGGCTGCCTGTGGCTCAGTTCTCAGGTGGAGCAGGCAAAGAGCTGTTGGGACAGTGCTGCTGTGGCGAAGCGTTTGAAAGGTGAGAAGCGGGTCGTCGTCGTCGTAGTAGCCTCAGTTCGCTGGGTCGTCCGGTGAGAACCTTATTGTGCCATTTTGGGTATGACGTTTTCTTCATTGTGCTGCCTGGCACAAAGTATACATGATGGTATAGAACGGGAAATGTTTGGTAGCACTGAATGGGCCCGTTCACTTCTCCAGTGCGGAGTGGCGGCTGCGAACATTTCTCTGGATACTTGGAGGTTCGTCGGAGGGTGTGTGGGTGTGATCCGTCAGGAGGGTCCTGCTGCTGCAATGAGGTGGAGTGAACGGTGTGGTAGTGGTTGCTGGGGGAGGGACTTAGTGTAGTCAAGTGTGAGTGACTGGTGGTGGAGCTCAGGAGCTGTAAGATCGGGTGACGGACCTGTTGCAGCCAGGTGCGATTTTCGAGGAGGGACTTTTGGTGCTGTAAGGTGCGATGGCTACTGGAGGTGTGATATATGGAGCAGGTCTTGGTGTAGTGAGGGCTGTGGGAGATATTCAGGCCTAGTGCAGGGAGGTGCGATGGTAGATGGAAAAGTGATACCTAGTAGGGAGGATACTGATTAAGTGAGGTGCAGTCACAGAGTGGAGAATAGTAGTCTGATATTTAGGGAGGGATCTGGCGCAGTGAGGTATAATGGTGGGTGGAGAAGTGATATCCAGAGAGGGACTTGGCGCAGTGAGTTACGTTGGCTGGTGGAGATATGATATTGGGTAAGGTACCTGGTGCAGTGAGATGTGATGGCTGATGTAGTAGGTGTGATATCTGGAGATGGTCTAGGTCAATGATGGCGACCCTTTCAGAGACCGAGTGCCCAAACAGCAACCCAAATACAGTGGCGTAGCCACATGTGGGCTTAGGTGGGCCAGGGCCCACCCATTTATGGCTCAGACCCACCCAACAGTAGCACACGTTTAGTGGTAACTGGTGGAAATCCCAAGCTCCGCCAGCGGAAGATTTTCCCCTGATGGTAACAAAAACGCTACTCTCCATGACACCTGCGCATGCTCAGTTTTCAGTGCATTCCTGCTGCCAAGATGAAAATAAATGTTTTCCCATCAGCTGAGATTTTTTTTTGAAGGGGGGAAGAACACTTGGTGCCCACCCAATTCTTGCCTAGGCCCACCCAAAATCTGTTGTCTGGCTATGCCCCTGACCCAAAATTTAATTATTTATCGCAAAGTGCCAACAGGACAATTTAACCTGAATAACAGAACTTTAAAAGCATTTGGCATGCTTTTGAATAATTAATGTGATTTTTGCTGTTGCATACATGCTGATAACTCCCTTCCCCTCCATCCATGTTCATTTCCTTCCTGTCTCCCCTCCCCTCCGTCCGTCCAACAGTTGCCCTCCACTCCATCCACCCATGTCCAGCAACCCTCCTCTCTCCCCTGTCCTCCCCCCATGTTCAGCAACCCTCCTCTCCCCTGCCCTCCATCCATCCATACCCAGCGATTCTCTTCTCTCCCCTGCCTTCCTCTCCCGCTCCCATCCATGCCCTGCATGTAAATCTTTTTTATTACCTCTGTCGAAGTGGCCGCGTCTTTGAAAGCCCTGCCAGTCTCTAGCCTTCCCTTCGTGAGTTTGTTCCCTCAAAGTCAGTCCTGCCCTCGCGGAAATGATGTCAGAAGGCGGGACTGTCTCTGAGGGAATGAACTCACGAAGGGAAGGCTAGAGACGGGCAGGGCTTTCAAAGACGCGGCCGCTTCGATGGAGGTAATCAGCGCCGGCGGGGAGGACATGCGAGGGGATGTTGGATGGGCGGGCCTGGAGGGAAAGTGGCTGGGCCTGGGCCCGCCTGTGGCTACGCCCCTGGTGACAGCACGTGTGCCAACAGGGAGGGCTCTGCGTGCCCTCTCTGGCAGGCGTGCCATAGGTTCGCCATCACTGGTCTAGGTGTAGTGAAGTGTGATGATATGTGGAGATGTGATGGTGATATTCAGTGGAGTGGAGGAGTAGCCCTAGTGGTTAGTGCAGTGGACTTTGATCCTGGGGAACTGAGTTCAATTCCCACTGCAGCTCCCTCTGGGCAAATCACTTAATCCTCCATTGCCCCTGGTACAAAATAAGTACCTGAATATATGTAAACCACTTTGAATGTAGTTGCAAAACCTCAGAAAGGCGGTATATCAAGTCACATTTTCCTTCCTTTCATGGAGGATCCTGGTGCAGTGAGGCAGGTTGGTAAGTGGAAAAATGATATCTGGGGAGGGTTTAGTGCAATGAATTGTAAAGGCGGGTGGAAAATGATAGGGGGAGGGGAGAGAGAGAGAATTCCTGGTGCTATGAAATGTGATGGCAAGTGAAGATGTGATATTGGGTAAGAGTCCTGGTTCATTGAGGTGCAGTGGCGAGTAGTAACATAGTAACATAGTAACATAGTAGATGACGGCAGAAAAAGACCTGCACGGTCCATCCAGTCTGCCCAACAAGATAAACTCATATGTGCCACTTTTTGTGTATACCTTACCTTGATTTGTACCTGTCTTTTTCAGGGCACAGACCGTATAAGTCTGCCCAGCACTATCCCCGCCCCCCAACCACCAGTCCCACCTCCCACCACCGGCTCTGGCACAGACCGTATAAGTCTGCTCAGCACTATCCCCGCCTCCCACCACCGGCTCTGGCACAGACCCTATAAGTCTGCCCAGCACTATCCCCTTCTCCCAACCACCAGTCCCATCTCCCACCACAGGCTCTAGCACAGACCGTATAAGTCTGCCCAGCACTATCCCTGCCTCCCGACCACCAGCCCCGCCTCCCACCACCGGCTCTGGCACAGACCGTATAAGTCTGCTCAGCACTATCCCCGCCTCCCAACCACCAGCCCCGCCTCCCACCACCGGCTCTGGCACAGACCATAAGTCTGCCCAGCATTATCCCCGCCTCCCACTACTGGCTCTGCCACCCAAAGTATCACTGAATTACACATTAAGTACTGAACCAATGATAGACTTTAAACCATGTCAGTAATGATGGTGAAAAAGTGTGCTCACCAATTTTTAAAGGACTTTCACTGACCGTGATGGTTTTCTCATTGTCCAATAATGGTATAATCATCGATGTCTGACAGTTTTTATAATTTCCATAAATCAGTGTGTTTTATATTACTTATCTCTAGGGTCCCAACACGGACGTTTTGCATGACATTTTTTCAAGGTACCCCAGTGAAAAAAATCACTTTGAATATTGCTGTGGGGGTCCTGCCTGATGCTATCTTGAAACTTTTCCAATCAAGCAGCATCTCAAAGGCCCATAAAGCTAAACATCCCATTTCCAGTAGACTGATGGAAGAGCTTGCAAATTCCTGAAAGAGACCATTCTTGACAGTTACCTTCCAAGCCTCTAAAAAGTGGAATTTAGTACCACAAACTTGAAATGCATGTCCAGTTATAAACACTTTCATAAGTCTTTGAAAGCATTTCTGTTTCAGAAATGTGTTACCAGAGTCGACAGAATATGGGTTTGTTGATTTAATAAGGCCAGTTGTAGATATTCCCGAGAACGCTCAGTCCTGTTTTTGAGAACCAACTATAACTGATACTGCAATTTTGTTCTTAGCCCCTGAGAAGGCTGTGATTTTCTTCTGAGAACTGCTTGGGTAATGGCAGGTTATAAATGCCACTTGCCATGTAATGTAGTAAAAACACAGCTTATTAGCTCGACAAACCTTGAAGCATGTCCTGAACACTACCTGCAACCCCTTGAAGACATCGCAGTAACAGTGTCACATGGACCCACCAGCAGAAATCTGGTAGCAGTGATTTCACCAGCTGTAACCTACAGATACGGTTGCTGGAGCAACTGAGCAGCTTCCTTGAGACCAATGTCATCACCTGCCAGACCAGATTTGCATCACCCAAAAAGATGCATGATTTTTGACTTAACCAAAGTCCATAAAAACAAGACCACACCAAATGACACTCCCAAACTAACTTATTGCCCTCCCTCAGTCTAGCTAACAGTTCACACATGCTGTCAGCCACATTGAGAGGGAAGCGTTGGGTATGAGCCTTTACAAGCCTTCATTATGAGAAAGCATACACAAGACACCAAGACACAAAATTACCTACAAAACTCCAGGGATAGAAGTATACAAAGCATGAAACACTTTTCATCAATGAAAGAAAAAGCCTCAGACTCTCCATCAATGATTACTGAATGTTGATGCTGCAAAGGCTGCCTGTCACCATGGGAAGATGTGCGAGTGGAGCTCTCTTTTTAGAGAACCATGTAACAGGACTTCTTAGCAATCAAATATAGTACAAGTATAGAACACTCTATACTTGGCGAGTGGTAGAGTGATATTCTGGGAGGGACCTAGTGCATTGAGGCATAGGCGCTGACTCCGTGGGTGCTTTGGGTGCTCGAGCACCCCCAGTATTTGACTGGAAGTTTGTTCCCTCCCGAGTTCCAGGGTCATCCCTCCGAGTTCCAGGGTTGTCGTCCCTTCCTTCCTCCCTCCCTCCCTTCGAGGTCCAGGCCCCCTCCCTCCAAATTTTAAAAGTCATCTTTTTTTTTTTTTACAAATTTTATTTTAAATGCAGATACAGAACACGTATAGAATACATCCATAACACATTTTACATCTTATCATTATCCCCCCCCCCTTTCCCTTCCCTTCCCCCCTCCCCCCTCTCCCTTCCTTCTCTTAGAGGTCTCCTGCACAGGTGATTTATGTAATTAATATCGCCGTTCTGAGTGTACCCGGGTTTATAAATTGAATCTATAGCGCCGGTACCACTAACTGTGGGGCATCTAGTTCAATCCCTGCCTTAGCTCTCCAGGTCTTATAACTGTCCCATACCTTATGGAATTGTATCATCTGGCCATTCTTCATTGCTGTTAGTTTTGCCATCTGATACATATAGTCCACTTTATGTATAACTTTAACAAGTGGAGGAGCTAACTGTTGTTTTCAGGCCGAGGCAATCGTGATTAAAAGTCATCTTGACTTACCTCGTTGGGGATTCGGCAGCAGCGGTAAAAAGCGTGCAGGCTCGGCGCTTACTTCAGTTTTCCCTTCTCTCTCAGTTCTGGTCCCGCCCTCATTTCCTGTTTCCGCAAGGGCGGGACCAGAGCTGAGAGAGAGAGAAGGGAAAACTGAAGTAAGCGCTGAGACTGCACGCTTTTTACCGCTGCAGCCGGCTGCCATAATCCAGACGAGGTAAGTCAAGATGACTTTTAAAATTCAGAGGGAGGGGGCCTGGACCTCCAAGGCAGGGAGGAATGGAGGGATGATGACCCTTGAACTCGGAGGGAGGGGGACCCTTGAACTCGAAGGGAGGGGGACTAGGGGGGACCCTGGAACTGGGAGGGAGGGAGGGGGGCCTGCAACTGGGAGGGACTGGAACTGGGAGGGAGGGGGGCCTGGAACTTGGAGGGAGGTGGAGGGCAGACGAGGGAGGGAGGGGGGGCCTGGAACTCAGAGGGAGGTGGACAAGGGAGGGGGACGAGGGGTATGGGGGAGAGGGAGGGGGGACAAGGAATATGGGGGGAGAGGGAGGGGATGAGGGGGAGGGGGGAATGCACCACCTGTAAAAAAAAAAAAAAAAAAAAAAAAAATTCAGCACCCCCAATCATTTTGAAAAGTTGGCTCCTTTGCATTGAGGTGTCATGGTGGATGGAAAAGTGATATATCCAGAGAAGAACTTGATGCAGTGAAGTGTGATGGCAGGCAAAGGTGTGATATTGGGTGAGCAACATGGTGGAGTGAGGTGTGATATCTGAGGAAGGACCTGGTTTAATGAGTTATAGTATTGAGCATGGCTGGGAATGGACCTGTTCAGGTGAGATGCAATAATGGTTAGATGGGACTTGGCACAGGGAGGTAAAATAGAGGATGAGGGCTTTGTAACTGGAGAAGCATGACAGTTATTAATACCCTCCCATTCTGTCTTCTGATCCAGAAATAAAACCATCAGTAACCAACGCCTAGCCTCAAAAGGTTTTGAATTATAGCAAGATCCCACTGTTTTCTTGGGGTTGAGTGGTAACACAAAGGTATCCTGAAAGTGAAGGAACTGTTTGGCATTTTTTTTTGAGTTATGCATAGCTGTCCACTCATTGACACTATTCTGTATTGCTGTCCACAAAGGTCCCATGGAAGGTCGGGCACGGATAAGGGCTCGAGGAAAGGCCCTCTGGGAAGATACCCCCATCGCTGGACGAACATCCCCTAAAGCAGTATGTTTTTACATCTATATATCCAATTAGGTATTATTTGGAATCAGCTGTATTACATTGAAATTCAGTATTTATGTTGATTGCTTTAGCTGTCATCATACAAAAATTAACTCTGCAATTAAAAATAGCCTTTTTATTTAGGTTTTCTGTAATGTAAAAGTACAAACATAAGCCGAATCATAGCATTGCTTCATTTCTACTGGAATACTGCAATGCTTTTGGGCTCATTTTTGAAAGAGAAGGGCGCTCTTCTTTTGACACAAATCGGGAGATGGGCATACTTTTCCCAGGGTCGCCCAAATCGGCATAATGGAAAGCTGATTTTGGGCGCCCTCAACTGCTTTCTGTCGCAGGGACGACCAAAGTTCTCGGGGGCGTGTCGGAAGCATAGCGAAGACGGGACTGGGGCATACTTAACACATGGGCGTCCTCAGCCGATGATGGAAAAAAGAAGGGCTTCCCTGACGAGCACTTGGCCGACTTTACTTGGTCCATTTTTTCTTGCGACCAAGCCTCAAAAAGGTGCCCAAACTGACCAGATGACCACCGGAGGGAATCGGGGATGACCTCCCCTTACTCACCCAGTGGTCACTAACCCCTTCCCACCCTAAAAAAAACTTTTAAAATATTTTTTGCCAGCCTCAAATGTCATACCCAGCTCCCTGACAGCAGTATGCAGGTCCCTGGAGCAGTTTTAGTGGGTACTGCAGTGCACGTCAGGCATGCGGACCCAGGCCCTCCCCCCCCTACCTGTTACACTTGTGGTAAATGTGAGTCTTCAAAACCCACCAGAAACCCACTGTACCCACATGTAGGTGCCCCCTTCACCCCTTAGGGCTATAGTTGTGGGTAGTGGGTTTTGGGGGGGGGGGGTTAGGGGGCTCAGCACCCAAGGTAAGGGAGCTATTCACCTGGGAGCAATTTCTGAAGTCCATTGCAGTGCCCCCTAGGGTGCCCGGTTGGTGTCCTGGCATGTGAGAGGGACCAGTGCACTACGAATGCTGGCTCCCCCCATGACCAAATGGCTTGGATTTGGTCATTTCTAGATGGGTGTCCTCCGTTTCCATTATCGCCGAAAACCGGGGACGATCATCTCTAAGGACGACCATCTCTAAGGTCGACCTAAATGTTGAGATTTGGGCGTCCCTGACCATATTATCGAAACGAAAGATGGACGCCCATCTTGTTTCAATAATACGGGTTTCCCCGCCCCTTCGCCGGGACGTCCTACGAGGACATCCTCAGGAAAACTTGGGCGCCCCATTCGATTATGCCCCTCTTTGTGTCACTGCCACCCAGACGATTGTCATCCACTTTGTTTTGTTTAAAAATTCCAGCTAATTTACTATAGTTGATGTCTGCTGTGCCAGTTGTTCTACCAGTTTAGAGGTTCCTGGACAGCAGCACTAAGTAACTATTTTGTCACAGTGCAGTTATCTGCTTGTTCTGTATTAAACTTGTCCTTAAATTTAAAATACGGTGGGGAATTTTTGTTTTTAATCCTGACAGCTATGGGCAGAATTAGCCCCAGATATTCCATGCCAGGCCATGTTCAGACACCCCTACTGAATATCTGGGGCTAATTTAAGTGGGAGAGGCCTCCAGAGATTATGCGGGTCCTAGCTGATATTCAGCTAGGGCCTGCTTAAGGCAGTTATGTGGGTCCTGGTTATTTTTTTTTTTTAACGCTTGTGATCCCCCCTGATGCAGCACCCCTCCTTCCTTTCCTCCTCCCCAGCTGCCGTCACAATGACCCTCCCCATCCCAGAACAGCCCCCACCCTCCTGATCTACATAGCCCACCTCCCCCATACCTACCTTTGCATCCTGGTGGCCCAGCAGGGGCGATGGGGGCAGGAGTGAAGTCCACTCTCTCCTGCCAGTAAAAAAAAAAAAAATGGTTGCCATGAACTGTTGTGTAGTACCACGAGAGGTCATGACAGCCATTTCCAATTGACATCCGCAAGGGGCAGGAGTGAGTAGGCTTCACTCCTGCCTCCTTCACCCCCAGTGGACAACCAGGGTGCAAAGGTATGTTAGGAGGGGTTGGGGTTATGGAGGGTCTTGCCAGAGGGGGGAAAGGGGGGTTGTGATTGTCAGCAGCTGAGGGGAGGGAGAAAATAAAGGGGGGGGGCTAGAGGGTGATCGCAGGAGTTTAAAAAACAAACAAACAAAAAAACTGTTACATGGATGCCGGCCGATATTAAGTGCCTAGGCTGATCCTGATTCAGATTTGGGGTCTTGGACTTGACAAGTACATTGATTATGATCATAATTAAGGGTGTACAATGAGACAGAAGTTTTTTTTCTGTCCACAAGCAGGACTGAGTCAAGCAAATAGAGTTCAGACCTTAAAGGGCAATTCTCTATACTAGTCGCTAACATTTATAAGCCTATTGTGTGCCTAATAGGTATATTTACTAAGGCGCGTTAGCATTTTTAACACGCTTTAAAGTTAAGGCACATTAAATTCTAACGCGCCAATATATTCCTATGGGCGCATTAGAGTTTAACACATGTCAAACATTAGCACACGTTAAAAATGCTAATGCGCCTATAGCACACCTTAGTAAACATACTCCTAAATGTTTAGAATACCAGCATATGCCCACACAGGGGCGCACTTACGCAGGTATATGGCGGTATGCTGCCTAAGTGCTATTTCTTATCATCTCGCCAGACCATTCCCAACAAGCGGAGTATGTGACCATCTACCAGCAGATGGGAGACTGAGAACTATTGAGAGAGAGAACCATCTGTGCAGCCCAGAGCCCACCAGTATTTCTCAGTCTCCTCAGCAATATACTGCGATTCGTCTTTTGGGTAGAGTTCACTCTTTTGATCATGTGACTCCTCTTTATATACATTATCATTGGCTTCCAGTGCAGTATAAGATTCTTTTTAAAGTTTTGTTGTTGAATTTCAAGGCTTTTAAGGAGAAGCTCCCTACACCTCTTGTTCAAATGGTTGCTCCATATGTACCATGGTGCTTGTTACACTCTGGTAGTGCGTCTCAGCTTACCGTCCTGGCTTTATAGCTGGCACAGTTGGCAAGTCCAAGGAAAGGAGCCTTTTTTAACGTGGCACCCGTTCCGTGGCATTCATTGCCACAGCAGTTACTTTAAGGTGCTTTAGACGTTTGCTTAAAGGGTATGTTTTTGTTCAAGCATTTAATGCTTCTCTTCCTGAGGTCTAGCAGTTTGTGCATTTAATTTTATCTTGCTTGAATGTTTTAGCTTTTGCTTTTTCTTTATATGTGAGCGTGCTTTCCTATAGCTTATTGGCATTTTTTTCTTATTTCTTTATGATTTTTATATATTGTACACCCATGGGTGTAGTTTGGGGGAGGCAGGGGGGTATTTCTCCCCCAAATGAGCTGCCCCTACCTGAACAGGGTAAGGACACATGCACCAAGCTACTAACTTCTTCTTGGGCCACTACTGTGGCGGCCTGGAGGAACCGTGAACTGCCCTGCCTCTCGCACACTCTCCTCCCTCCTCTCTGCCCCCCCCACCCACTACTGCGGCTGCTGCAGAAAAACAAAATAAAACTGTGCTCGCAGCCATAGCCCTGCATGCTGCTGTTGGTTTTTTTCTTTCTGCTCCCCTCATAATGTAACTTCATGTTTTGGGGAGGGAGGTGGGGAGGGGGGGGGAAGCCAGCAGTGGCATGCACAGGGCTATGGCCTTATGGAAATGGTTTCATTTTATAAGAGCATAAGCATTGCCATATTGATACAGACCGAACATCCATCAAGCCCAGTATCCTGTTTCCAGCAGTGGCCAGTCCAGGCCACAAGTACCTGGCAAAATCCCAGAACAGCAAAACAGATTTTATACTGTTTATCCTATAAATAAGCAGAGAAGTTTCCAAAGCACATCTTAATAATGGCTTATGGACTTTTTTTTTTTAGGAAATTATCCAAACCTTTTTAAAACCTTGCTAAGCTAACTGCTTTTACCACATTCTCTGGCAGCAAATTCTAGATTTTAATTACACATTGAGTGAAGAAATATTTCTCTGAGGACAAACAGGCCGCATTATTCCCACATGTGGGTGATGTCATCCAGTGGAGCCCAGTGCGGAAGCTGAATCGTCGGTAATAAAAAAAATTCTAGCAGCATCCCACCTTGCATGCGCAGGAGCTTTCCTGCTCGATACTTGAGCATGGGTTTCTCAATCTGTTTTTTTCCACGGAGCTGTGAGGACGTATTTTGTAGTCTTCTCCTCATGCTGTGTTTTTTCAAAATTGTTTTGCTTTAGCGAGTGCCTTCCCCAGCGGGTAATTATCTCCCTTATTTTCTTAATTTTTTTCTTTCTCGTATTTTTCAACAGTTTCATTCCATTCGTTCATTTAAGTATTTATATACCGCTTGACTTAAGCGGTATACAGTTTCATTTTACAGGTACTGGGTCTGTCCCTAGTAGGCTCACAATCTGAGTAGTACATTGTATTACTATTGCACCTGGAGCAATGGAGGGTTAAGTTACTTGCCTAGGGTCACATGGAGCTGCAGAGGGAGTTGAAACTGGTTCCTCAGGATCTCAACTCACTGCAGACCATCAGACAGCAGTGGGAATACGAACCCAGTTCCCCTGGTCTGCAACCCACTGCACTAACCATTAGGCCACTTCTCCACTCCATTTTTGTAGTTTCCTTTCTTTTTCATGAGTGGCTGTGTGGTTAAGCTACAACCCCCAACCTCAAATTGAATGCTCCCCTTTTTTTACTTGTTCAAGACTGAAGACTTTAATTTAGTCAAAATTCTTTTCTTGATGTCTCAGAAGACCCCCAGTGGCTTCAAGCAGAGCGCTAAGTGCTGCTGCATTATTTCTCTTACGGACCTGTACAATTGGTGCTTTGGGCCAAATCATGACCCATCTGTTTGTGATCTTCATATGTAGGCAAGGATATAGAGAGTGCGATTGACTCAACAGGAGAAGCTTTTTGGCTCTTTGATGGCTGGCCCATCGTCTTCGGCACCAGTGGCATCGACCTCCTTGGCTTCTCTAACACTAGTAACCACTGAGAGTGCACCGGCATCGAATGGGTCTCCACCTTCCTCAACACCGGGTGCTATTAGCAGGCCCTGGGACCAGTCAGCATCAGACCCGATACCTGGGAGACGCTCAGATTCAGCGGCATCCTCATCGGCATTGGCGAATCAAGGCTCTGGGAGCACCAGGGCATCAAACTCTCCGATATCCGAGAAGTGCCGGCATCAAAAGGAATGTTTCCCCTCTTTGCAAGAGGTGCTGGTGTGCCAGTCATTGATCAGTAAGGTCCCCATTACTGGTTTGGCACCGATGACTTTGCAGGCTGCCTCCACACCAGTTCCCATGCCTTTGCCGATGCCCGCATTTGATGAGCAGTTCCAGAGCATGCTCCAAGAAGAGCTGGTGCATTTGCTGCAGGGTGGTCCTGCTTTGGCATCAAGGGCATTTGTGCCCTCAGCAGAACAGCCCCAGCTCCTCTCCGAGGCTCCATGGACACTGATACCTCACAGGGTGCCAGGGCTGAGGCCTGAGCAGGCAGCACCCCCTCTGACATCAAGGGAGGAAGCTTCCTTGGAGTCTAAGAGAAGGGCTGCACCTCGATGCTCCTTGGAGCATGGACGCCGTTCCATTAGATTGAGGTTGGTGCAGACCCAATCTTCTGTTCCTAACGAGGAAGAGGAGTCTGATTGGTCCGCTCATGGGAATCAGATATAGATCCTCATTACTTCTTGGAGGAGTCACCTCAAGAGAGATGGAAATTTCCTCCAGAGGTGCTCTCTTTCACTGTTTTTGTCAGGGAGATAGCTGCGGCCATCCCATTTAAGTTGGAGACGGAGGAAGAGCCCAGGACAGAATGTTATCTCTCTTGGTCTATAAGTCTCTTCCTAAGGAAGGGGTCACTGTACCATTGCACCCTATTCCTAAGGATGTATTGATGAAGAATTGGGAATCTCCCCTCTCAGTACAGGTAGCACCCAAGAAGGTAGATACGCAGTACTGTATCAAGAAGGCTTCCAGATTCTAGAAGGCCCAGCTGCCTCACCACTCTTTGGTAGTCAAATCTGCTCTCAGATGAGCCAAGAGCTCTCCTCTTGGTTTCATGCTTTGGCGCCTCGATGCTCGTTGCCAACACCCAGTCATACCAGCTCTACATGAGTATTTACTTGGAGTCTTTAGTGTATAGTACACTAAGGGACTCCTTTTCAAAACACTTAGACTCACAAAGTTACGTGGAGGGGCATAATTGAACGAAAACGTCTATCTCCATGGGCATTTATCTCCGAGAACGGGTCCGTGAAGGGGCGGACCGAACCGTATTTTCGAAAAAAATAGACGTCCATGTTTTATTCGACAATTTGTGAGTTGGGCGTTTTTGTTTTTCAGTGATAATGGAAAATGAAAGCGCCCAGCTGAAAAACGAATAAATCCAAGGCATTTGTTTGTGGGAGGGGCCAGGAGTCATAGTGCACTGGTCCCCCTCACATGCCAGGACACCAACCGGGCACCCTAGGGGGCACTTTTATAAAAACAAAAAAAAGGTAAAAGAACTCCCAGGTGCATAGCACCCTTCCCTTGTGTGTTGAGCCCCCCAAATCCCCCTCAAAACCCACTGCCCACAAGTCTACACCTTTACTATAGTCCTAAGGGGTGAAGGGGGGCACCTACATGTGGGTACAGTGGGTTTGGGGGGGGGGTTGGACGACTAAGCATTAAGCAGCACAATTGTAACAGGTGGGGGGGGGATGGGCCTGGGTCCACCTGCCTGAAGTCCACTGCACCCCCTAACAACTGCTCCAGAGACCTGCATACTGCTGCCAGGGAGGTGGGTATGACATTTGAGGGTGAAAATAAAAAGTTGTGAAACATCATTTTTTGTGGTGGGAGGGGGTTAGTGACCACTGGGGGAGTCAGGGGAGGTCATCCCCGATTTCCTCTGGTGGTAATCTGGTCATTTAGGGCACTTTTTGGGGCCTTATTCGTGAAAAAACAGGGTCCAGGAAAAGTGCCCTAAATTCTAGCTACAAACGCATACTTTTTTTCCATTATCGGCGAAAGGCGCCCATCTCTGTTTGGGTGATAACCACGCCCCAGTCCCGCCTTCACCACGCCTCCGACATGCCCCCATCAACTTTGTACGCTTCCGCGATGGAGTGCAGTTGAAAACGTCCAAGTTCGGCTTTCGATTATACCGCGTTATTCGTTTTTGGGAGATAAACGCCTATCTCCCGATTTAGGTCGCAATATAGGCGTTTTTGTCTTTCGATTATAAGCTGGATAGTAACCTATGGAACTTTGTAAGTCAAAGAACTTTGAAAATATGCCTCTATGTCTAGTGGATTTTCTCCCTGCAGAGCAGGTCACTGAGCTTCACCAGTTGGCCAATAAACAGATGGAGTGTAGGCATTATTTGGCCAGGGGTGCTTATGATACCTTTTGATATTGCATCCAGACTGTCTGGAATGGGTCTGGGAATGCTCAGACTCTCATGGCTGCATGTCTCTGACCTGGAATAGGCTGTTCAGGAGTGGTTGCTGGACTTGCCTTTCTGAGGGGACAACTTATTTGGAGAAAAAGTGGAAGATAAAAAACACACTGATACTCTCCACACTCTCTCGGTAAGCATTTTCTTCCAAAAGAAGAATTTGGACTGGGTAGAGGCGCAGGTGCTACTCTCAAAGGCGAAGATACCAGCCCTGGCCTGGTCCACTCAGGTTACTCAAGGCCAGCATCCCAGGCCTCGCCAGTCCTGCCCTCAGAAGTCCCACCCAGCTCCCCAGTCAAAGCAGGGCATGAGCAGAGCATAGTCACCCAAAGAGTATCCACTCCAGACGGCCTACCGGTCAGAGGGAGGTTCAGTTTTTACCACGACAGATGACCCCTTCTAACCACCAACTAGTGGGTTTTACAAATAGTCCATCATGGGTAAGCCCTGAATTGGCATCAACGACCACCAAATTGTCTACTTACATCAGGACTCTGCACAAGCATGCACAAGTAGAGGAAATCTCTGCCCTTCTTCAGGCTATAGCCATCAAACCCATGCCACCAGAGGAAGAAGGGTGGGGTTCTGTTCCAGGTATTTCCTTGTGACCAAGAAAACAGGGGGGGTATTGGCCCATCCTGAACAAAGTTTTAGTAAAAGAGTTCAGGTTGATTTTCCTGGGCACCCTATTCCCTCTTATTCAGGAAAATGATTGTCTATGGTCTCTGGACTTAACGGATGCCTATACCCACATTCTGATACTTCCCAGTCACAGGAAGTATCTCAGATTTTGAGTAGGGAAATGCCACATCCAGTATCACATTCTGCCATTTGGACCGGTATCTTCCCCAAGAGGTTTCACCAAGTACCTGGCGGTAGTTGCAGCATATCTATGCAGACTGGGAGTATATGTGTTTCCTTACCTGGATGGTTGGGTTGGGGAGATCATGAGAAAGCAAAGATACTTACTTTAGCTAGTGTTCTCTGAGGATAGCAGGCCGATTAGTCTCACATACCCTCCCACTTCCCCTAGGAGTTGAATTTATTTGTAGGCTTTTTGCTTTTCCACTTGACTGGAGGACCTACTCTCGCATGTTGGGCCGGAAGGGTGCTAGAATTTTCTACATTACTCGCCAGTCAGCGTCTGAACTAGACTCCGCTGGATAACATCACCCAAATGTGAGAATAATCAGCCTGCTGTCCTCGGAGAACACCAGCTACAGGTAAGTATTTTTTCTTTACTGTTCTGGGATCTTGCAAGTTACTTGTGACCTGGATTTGCCACTGTTGTAAACAGAATACTGCTCTTTATGGACCTTTGGTCTGTCCCAGTGTGGCAACACATATGTTCTTATGGACTCTGTTTCAGAGAGTTGTTCCTCCATGGGATCTGAATCTTGTCTTGCCAGCTTTGGTCAAAGTGAAACTCTGAAGTGCTGTACTCTCAACGACCATGCTCTGAAGATGGCAGTTAGTTTGGCTTGACACATTTTGGAGTTACAGGTCCTTTCCTGTTGTGAACTGTTTCTCCTCTTTTTTTTTCCAGACAGAGTGGTTCTAAGGCCAGTGCCTTCCTTCCTTTTAAAGCTTGGCTCTCCCATCCACCTGAATCAGGCGATTACTCCTCCAGTGTTTTCCTGGAGGATAATCAGGATGCTGTTCATTGTTTAGATGTTTGCAGAGTGTCCTGCTGTTATCTTCAGCAGATGAAGGAATTTCAGAAGTCTGACAGACATTTTACACTGGTTGGAGGACAGAAGAAGGGAGAAGTGGCCTCAAAGGCTAAAATTGCTAGGTAGATCAAAGAGAAAATTACTTCAATTTTCAACCTCAGTGGCAGGCAGGAGCCTGAAGGTTTGAAGGCACATTTTACAAGAGTTCAAGCTTCTTCGTGGGTACAACATGGCTTGGTGCTTCTCAGGATAATTAGAGAGTGGCAACCTGGTCTACCCTCCATTTGTTTGTCAAATATTACCAGGTAGATGTTCAAGCAAGACAGGAGACATCCTTTGAAGTTTTGGTTTTAGCTCAGGGGTTCGCTGCGTCCTGCCTTCGTTGAGTACTGATTTTGTACTTTCTGTTTGTCAGGAATGGTTTGGAGAGATGACAAGGAAGGAGAAATTAAATCTTACCTGCTAAATTTTATTCTTCAAGTCTCTGTAGACCATCCCACATCAGAGCAGCATTGATCTAAGAGACCAGGAGCTCTCCTGGCTAATGCCCCGAGTTTGTAACTGTCTCACCTGTTCCATCTTGTGCTGTAGAAGAGCTGTGACTAGTACCCAGCTCCCATAGGCATCTGCTCTATTGTAATTGCAGCATTTTGCTCTCTGGGAAGGGTTAAACATGAAGAGATGGTCCCTCCTCTCCTTGCATTCCTCCAGCCTGAAGAGAGCCAGCGCTCTCTCCATTGCTTCCTATATTGCTGCATTAATCACGCTTAAATCATGCTCTCACACTCAGAGCCACCCAGCATGGAAGCCACAGGGCCTGGGAAAAGGCACAGAGGCTCTGGGGCTCCCTTCAGACTTAGAGAAAGTGGCATCGGGCAGGATTGTGACTTTTTTCAGTTCCTGCACACAGAGAATGGAAGGAAAGGCTCAGGATCAGAAGAAGGGGGGGGGGGAGAGATAAGGGGCACTAGCAGAAATTATCCTCCTGCTGATAAAGAAAAAGTCTTACTTTTATACTGTCAGGGAGAAAAGCTACGAGAATGGTATGGCATTTGCGTTCCAAGACGTATGAAGAGAGACTTGCTGACCTGAACATGTATACCCTGGAGGAAAGGAGGAACAGGGGTGATATGATACAGACGTTCAAATATTTGAAAGGTATTAATCCGCAAACAAATCTTTTCCGGAGATGGGTAGGCGGTAGACCGAGAGGACATGAAATGAGATTGAAGGGGGGCAGACTCAGTAAAGATGTCAGGAAGTATTTTTTCACAGAGAGGGTGGTGGATGCTTGGAATGGAGGTGGTGGAGATGAAAACGGTAACGGAATTCAAACATGCGTGGGATATACATAAAGGAATCCTGTGCAGAAGGAATGGATCCTCAGAAGCTTAGCCGAAATTGGGTGGTGGAGCAGGTGGGGGGAAGAGGGGTTGGTGGTTGGGAGGCGAGGATAGTGGAGGGCAGACTTATACGGTCTGTGCCAGAGCCGGTGATGGGAGGCGGGGAATCCTGCTGGGCAGACTTATACGGTCTGTGCCCTGAAAAAGACAGGTACAAATCAAGGTAAGGTATACACATATGAATTTATCTTGTTGGGCAGACTGGATGGACCATGCAGGTCTTTTTCTGCCATCATCTACTATGTTACTATGCTACTCTGTAGACCATCCCGAACTCACACTGAATTTGGAGATGCGTGTTTTGATGCTGTTCTGTGTTTGCATATACAGCTTTTATTCAGATGTGTCCTTCTGTAGAACCTAAATTCTGTAAGGTGATGCACCACTTTATGTCAGACAAGTTGAATTTCTGCAGGTTGTTTCCTTCTTCCCCTGGTTTATTTGGGGACCTGTTGTTCTTTATTCTCTACCATGTTTCTTTGTCAATAGAAATACTGGTGTTTATATTATGATATCACTCAGCAGTTGTCAGTGTCCTGTCTGCTGGTAGGAGGGCCCATATCCACTCATCAGGAATGATCTAGAGAAACTCAAGGCATGAAAATTAGCAGGTAAGATCCATTTTCTCTTTTTGGTTAATTATTTTTTGAATATTTTTACAATTTTTTTTCATGTTGAAAGTGTAGAATACGTTATGTAGTCCACAAAATGTGAAAAATGTACAAGGGTATGAAGATTGTAGTAAAGCACTAAGGGGCAATTCTAGGCATTCTGAGCCAATGTGGTAGGAGTCTTCTATAATGGCACCTGAGCATCCAGGTTCTCTTATAGAACAGTAACATAACCTGGTATTGGCACACCTAACATTTATGCGCACATATGTGTGTGCCTGAATGTGGCAGGGACACACGTAACACGGTGTTCTGTAAATTATTTACATAAATGGGAGCCCAGCTCATGTTCCGGCCATTTGTACACCCCCTTGCATTTACACACTGTGCCACTTTCGCGTGTTGATACAGAGTAGCACTTAGGTGCCCTGCTGGCACTTGCATGCATAAGTGTGTATTTACAGGTGTAAGTGTTTTATTCTATACATTTAGGTGCATAAAGACCATGTAAATGTGGGCACCTGTTTATAGAATTGTCTTTCACATGTGTTTGTATGATGCACAAATCTATTTATAAAAAACTTCTCTTTTTAAATGTGTTCTGCGGTACAGCTAAAATCTGTGGGCCAAATTTTCAGGTAGCATGGTAACCATTTTAAGTTAAGTGCTGGTGCTAGCACTTAGCATGGTTTGCTTCCATTTCATCCTATCAGACCAGTCCAGACCAATGGGTTGTGTCCATCTACCAGTGGATGGAGACATGAGAATGCAAATAGTTCTCAAGTGATTTGCCCCTTAAGTGTATTGTTCTGCATAGAATGTTCAGTATTTCTCTGCCTCCCAAGCAGATGAATGATAGGCTAACAGCCCTGCTTCTGACCTGCTTTCTAACTAGTTTCATTTGGGGTTTTGCGCTCCTGAGCCAGTTTTATGCTGAGTTGTCTTGGGGCTGCCTGTTTGGCTTGTCACCTGAATAAGTTTCTCACTGTATTTCAGTTGAGAAGGGGGTGCCTATTTGGCTTGTTCTCCTGAACCAACTTCTCAGCTGTACCTCAGCCGAGTTAGGGGTTCCCTCCTGGGCTTGTTCTCCTGACCCAGTTTAACATCTGTGTTTCAGTTGAGTTGTGGTGCCTTCTTTGGCATAAGCTCCTGTTAAAATAAGGCAGCTCTATGGAGCTGAAGTATATCTCAGAGATCTCTGAGATCCATCATTGTTGGAAGTCAGCCTGTGTTTGGTGAGCCTGCTCTGATTTATTTCCACTCTTTCAATACGTTAGTGTTGTCTGCGTTTATGTTCCTTTTTAAATACACACTGGTAACTGGCATGTTTATTCCTCACAACAAGGACCCTTTCCTGCTCAGCTGCACAGGAGCGAACTGACCATTCGGGCAACCGGGCAGTGTTTGAGGGCCCAGCGCTTCCCGGCTCACGTGTTTATGTCTTACTCTGCTTCCCCTCTGCCCCCGGGTTCGGCACTACTCATCTCTCTGAACTCCTCTCCCTCTCTCCCTCCTCTGCCCATGGCCTAGTATCTCCTCCTGTGTCTGACACCCCCTCCCCTTTAAAACCTGCATTTCTGTGGTAGAATGGCAACAACTTCCTTTAGCTGTCTGCGGTCGAGCTCGCGGCCTGCTCTCTACTCATCCTGCCTCCTTCTGATGCAACTTCCTACTTCCACAAGGGTGGGATGCAGCAGTACAGTAGAGAGCAGGCTGTGAGCTCGGCAGCAGACAGCTGAAGGGATTGCTGCTGTTCTGCCACAGAAATGCAGGTTTTAAAGGAGAGAGAAGGGGGGTCGGACACATAAGGAAGTACCGGGCCGCTGGTGGGAGGGAAGGAGAGTTGAGAGAGACAAGTAGTGCCAGACCCAGGGGTAGAGGGGAAGCAGAGTGAGAAATGATGGATGGGTGGGATGGGAGAAAGGGATGGAAAGATGATTTTGAACCCAGGGGTAGTAAAGAAAGAGGAAAAAAAGAGGCAGAGATGTTAAATGCAGAGAGGGAGGAAGGGAAAAACGAGAGATGGAGACAAGTCAGATCCAGAGGCAGAGGGGAAAGAGGATGACAATAGATGTTAGACACATGGGGTGGGGTAGTAACATAGTAGATGACGGCAGAAAAAGACCTGCACGGTTCATCCAATCTGCCCAACAAGACAACTCATATGTGCTACTTTTTGTGTATACCCTACTTTCTCCGAGGACAAGCAGGCTGCTTGTTCTCACTGATGGGTGACGTCCACGGCAGCCCCTCCAATCGGAAACTTCACTAGCAAAGTCCTTTGCTAGTCCTCGCGCGCCCGCGCGCACCGCGCATGCGCGGCCGTCTTCCCGCCCGAAACCGGCCCGAGCCGGCCAGTCTTCTTTTGTCCGCACTCGGTACGGTCGTATTTTCGCCGTGTCGAGCCCCGGAAAGTCGACCTCGCGCGTCCAAATTGTTTTTGAGCGTGTTTTTTTCTTCGGAAAGCTTTTGTTTGAGTCGGGAAGTGCTCCGGAAACCCCTCACCGGGTTTCGTGTCAATCCTCCCCGTACTTCCAGCTTTTTTGCCCCGGTAAGTTTTCTTTCGTCGTCGGGGTAGGCCTCTTTTCGGCCTCGGTCGAGATTTTCTCCCTCTAAAGTTTTGGTGCTCTTTTTCCGTCATTTCGGATTTTGATTTCGCCGGCGTGATTTTTCCGCCCATGACATCGAAGCCTTCCAGCGGCTTCAAGAAGTGCACCCAGTGCGCCCGGGTTATCTCGCTCACTGATCGACACTCGTCGTGTCTTCAGTGTCTGGGGGCCGAGCACCGCCCTCAGAACAGCAGTCTGTGTTCCCTGCTTCAAAGGCGGACTCAGGTAGCGAGACTAGCCCAGTGGAACGTGTTGTTCTCGGGCTCTTCGTCGGCATCGGCACCGGGATCTTCGAGTGCATCGACGTCGTCAGCGTCCAGACCATCTTCCTCGGCCGCCCCTGCATCGAGTGCATCGAGGCATCGGGCCTCTGCATCGGCGCCGAGACATCGGATAGCTGCATCGACGTCGGTGGTACCGGGACCTCGTCTGCTGATGTCGTCGGACGGTGGTGCATCGTCAGGAGTGCAGGTGAGGGCTGTCCATTCCCCTGCTGGTGGCGGTGAGCCTTCGGGTGGGTCTCCTCCTACCCTGAGGGCTCCTGCGGTACAGCCCCCCCGAGACCGACCTCCTTCGGCCTCGGCCCCGAGGAAGCGACGGCTGGATTCTACGTCCTCCTCGTCGGTGCCGGGGAGCTCCGGTGACATGCTTCGGAAGAAATCGAAGAAGCATCGACACCGGTCTCCTCCCCGTGTCGGCACCGAGAGCTCTGGGTCGCCGAGGGATTCGGCACCCAGCAGGCATCGGCACCGAGAGGACCGCTCACCCTCTGTTCAAGAGGTGTCGATGCGCTCCACTCTGGACAGCCCGGAACAGCCTCCTCGCCCGGAACAGGTTCTGACGTCGACGCCTGCATCGACCTCTCAGCCTTTTTCAGCAGCCACTCTGAACGAGAGCCTCCGGGCCGTTCTCCCAGAGATTCTGGGAGAGCTGTTGCGCCCTACCCCTCCGGTACCGGCGGTGCTTGCGCCTCCGGTACCGTCGAGCGTGGCGCCGGCTGGCCCATCGCCCAGGTTGAGGTCCCCGACGTCGGTACCGCGTGCGGTGCCGACCGCGGCCACCTCCCAGGAGGGCTCCCCGACTACGTCGGCGGAGGGAGCTTCGCCGATGCGGGCCAGGGAGCCTACCTCTCGACGCCCCCATCGTGGACGTGGTTCCACAGAGTCGAGCAGGGCGAGGTTGCAGACACAGGTCCGTGAACTTGTGTCTGACACCGAGGGTGAGGCCTCGTGGGAGGAAGAGGAAGATCCCAGATATTTCTCTGACGAGGAGTCTGAGGGTCTTCCGTCTGATCCCACTCCCTCTCCTGAGAGACAGCTTTCTCCTCCCGAGAGTCTGTCTTTTGCTTCCTTTGTCCGGGAGATGTCTACGGCCATCCCCTTCCCGGTGGTTGTGGAGGACGAGCCCAGGGCTGAAATGTTTGAGCTCCTGGACTATCCTTCTCCACCTAAGGAAGCGTCCACTGTTCCCTTGCACCATGTCCTGAAAAAGACATTGCTTGCGAACTGGACCAAGCCATTAACTAATCCCCACATTCCCAAGAAGATCGAGTCCCAGTACCGGATCCATGGGGACCCAGAGCTGATGCGCACTCAGTTGCCTCATGACTCTGGAGTTGTGGATTTGGCCCTAAAGAAGGCTAAGAGTTCTAGGGAACATGCTTCGGCGCCCCCGGGCAAGGACGCTAGAACCTTAGACTCCTTTGGGAGGAAGGCCTACCATTCCTCTATGCTCGTGTCCAAGATCCAGTCTTACCAGCTCTACACGAGCATACACATGCGGAACAATGTGCGGCAGTTGGCGGGCTTGGTTGATGCTCTTCCCCCTGAGCAAGCCAAGCCTTTTCAGGAGGTGGTCAGGCAGCTGAAGGCGTGCAGAAAATTCCTGGCCAGAGGAGTTTATGACACTTTTGATGTTGCGTCCAGGGCCGCTGCTCAAGGTGTGGTGATGCGCAGGCTCTCATGGCTGCGTGCCGCCGACCTGGAGAATAGACTCCAGCAGCGGATTGCGGACTCGCCTTGCCGTGCGGACAACATTTTTGGTGAAAAAGTCGAACAGGTGGTAGAGTCTCTCCACCAGCGGGACACCGCATTCGACAAATTCGCCCGCCGGCAGCCTTCAGCTTCTACCTCTACAGGTAGACGATTTTTCGGGGGAAGGAAGACTGTTCCCTACTCTTCTGGCAAGCGTAGGTACAATCCTCCTTCCCGACAGCCTGCGGCCCAGGCTAAGCCCCAGCGCGCTCGCTCTCGTCAGCAGCGTGCGACTCAGCAAGGCCCCGCGGCTCCCCAGCAAAAGCAAGGGGCGAGCTTTTGACTGGCTCCAGCAGAGCATAGCCGACATCCAAGTGTCAGTGCCGGGCGACCTGCCGGTCGGGGGGAGGTTGAAAGCTTTTCACCAAAGGTGGCCTCTCATAACCTCCGATCAGTAGGTTCTGCAAATAGTCCGGCAAGGATACACCCTCAATTTGGCCTCAAAACCTCCAAATTGTCCACCGGGAGCTCAGTCTTACAGCTTCCAGCACAGGCAGGTACTTGCAGAGGAACTCTCCGCCCTTCTCAGCGCCAATGCGGTCGAGCCCGTGCCATCCGGGCAAGAAGGGCTGGGATTCTATTCCAGGTACTTCCTTGTGGAAAAGAAAACAGGGGGGATGCGTCCCATCCTAGACCTAAGGGCCCTGAACAAATATCTCGTAAAAGAAAAGTTCAGGATGCTTTCCCTGGGCACCCTTCTCCCCATGATTCAGCAAAACGATTGGCTATGCTCTCTGGACTTGAAGGATGCCTACACTCACATCCCGATACTGCCAGCCCACAGACAGTATCTGCGATTTCAGTTGGGCACACGCCACTTCCAGTACTGTGTGCTACCCTTTGGGCTCGCCTCTGCGCCCAGGGTGTTCACAAAGTGCCTAGCTGTGGTAGCAGCGGCACTTCGCAGGCTGGGGGTGCACGTGTTCCCATATCTCGACGATTGGCTGGTGAAGAACACATCCGAGGCAGGAGCCCTGCAGTCCATGCAGATGACTATTCGCCTACTGGAGCTACTGGGGTTTGTGATAAATTATCCAAAGTCCCATCTTCTTCCAATGCAGAGACTCGAATTCATAGGAGCTCTGCTGGATTCTCGGACGGCTCGCGCCTATCTCCCAGAGGCGAGAGCCAACAACTTGTTGTCCCTCGTCTCGCGGGTGCGAGCGTCCCAGCAGATCACAGCTCGGCAGATGTTGAGATTGCTGGGCCACATGGCCTCCACAGTCCACGTGACTCCCATGGCCCGCCTTCACATGAGATCTGCTCAATGGACCCTAGCCTCCCAGTGGTATCAGGCCGCTGGGGGTCTAGAGGACGGGATCCACCTGTCCACGAGTTTTCTCAAATCCCTGTATTGGTGGACGATTTGCTCCAATTTGACTCTGGGACGTCCCTTCCAAATTCCTCAGCCACAAAAAGTGCTGACCACGGATGCGTCCCTCCTGGGATGGGGAGCTCATGTCGATGGGCTCCACACCCAAGGAAGCTGGTCCCTCCAGGAACGCGATCTGCAGATCAATCTTCTGGAGTTACGAGCGATCTGGAACGCTCTGAAGGCTTTCAGAGATCGGCTGTCCCACCAAATTATCCAAATTCAGACAGACAACCAGGTTGCCATGTACTATGTCAACAAGCAGGGGGGCACCGGATCTCGCCCCTTGTGTCAGGAAGCCGTCAGCATGTGGCTCTGGGCTCGCCGTCACGGCATGGTGCTCCAAGCCACATATCTGGCAGGCGTAAACAACAGTCTGGCCGACAGGTTGAGCAGGATTATGCAACCTCACGAGTGGTCGCTCAATTCCCGTGTGGTACGACAGATCTTCCAGGTGTGGGGCACCCCCTTGGTAGATCTCTTCGCATCTCGAGTGAACCACAAAGTCCCTCAGTTCTGTTCCAGGCTTCAGGCCCGCGGCAGACTGGCATCGGATGCCTTCCTCCTGGATTGGGGGGAGGGCCTGCTGTATGCTTATCCTCCCATCCCTCTGGTGGGGAAGACTTTGTTGAAACTCAAGCAAGACCGAGGCACCATGATCCTGATTGCTCCCTTTTGGCCGCGTCAGATCTGGTTCCCTCTCCTTCTGGAGTTATCCTCCGAAGAACCGTGGAGATTGGAGTGTTTTCCGACCCTCATCACGCAGGACGAAGGGGCTCTTCTGCATCCCAACCTCCAGTCTCTGGCTCTCACGGCCTGGATGTTGAGGGCGTAGACTTTGCCTCTTTGGGTCTGTCAGAGGGTGTCTCCCGCATCTTGCTTGCTTCCAGGAAAGACTCCACTAAGAGAAGTTACTTCTTTCATTGGAGGAGGTTTGCCGTCTGGTGTGACAGCAAGGCCCTAGATCCTCGCTCTTGTCCTACACAGACCCTGCTTGAATACCTTCTGCACTTGTCTGAGTCTGGTCTCAAGACCAACTCTGTAAGGGTTCACCTTAGTGCAATCAGTGCATACCATTACCGTGTGGAAGGTAAGCCGATCTCAGGACAGCCTTTAGTTGTTCGCTTCATGAGAGGTTTGCTTTTGTCAAAGCCCCCTGTCAAGCCTCCTACAGTGTCATGGGATCTCAATGTCGTTCTCACCCAGCTGATGAAACCTCCTTTTGAGCCACTGAATTCCTGCCATCCGAAGTACTTGACCTGGAAGGTCATTTTCTTGGTGGCAGTTACTTCGGCTCGTAGAGTCAGTGAGCTTCAGGCCCTGGTAGCCCAGGCTCCTTACACCAAATTTCATCACAACAGAGTAGTCCTCCGCACTCACCCTAAGTTTCTGCCAAAGGTAGTGTCGGAGTTCCATCTGAACCAGTCAATTGTCTTGCCAACATTCTTTCCCCGTCCTCATTCCTGCCCTGCTGAACGTCAGCTGCACACATTGGACTGCAAGAGAGCATTGGCCTTCTATCTGGAGCGGACACAGCCCCACAGACAGTCCGCCCAATTGTTTGTTTCTTTTGATCCCAATAGGAGGGGAGTGGCTGTAGGGAAACGCACCATATCCAATTGGCTAGCAGATTGCATTTCCTTCACTTACGCCCAGGTGGGGCTGGCTCTTGAGGGTCATGTCACGGCTCATAATGTTAAAGCCATGGCTGCGTCGGTAGCCCACTTGAAGTCAGCCTCCATTGAAGAAATTTGCAAAGCTGCGACGTGGTCATCTGTCCACACATTCACATCTCATTACTGCCTGCAGCAGGATACCCGACGCGACAGTCGGTTCGGGCAGTCAGTTCTTCAGAACCTGTTTGGGCTTTAGGATCCAACTCCACCCCCCGAGGGCCCTGTTTGTTCTGTTCCAGGCTACACTCTCAGTTAGTTGGTAATTTTTTAGGTCAATCTCAGTTATGTCCTCGCCGTTGCGAGGCCCAATTGACCATGGTTGTTGTTTTGAGTGAGCCTGGGGGCTAGGGATACCCCATCAGTGAGAACAAGCAGCCTGCTTGTCCTCGGAGAAAGCGAATGCTACATACCTGTAGAGGGTATTCTCCGAGGACAGCAGGCTGATTGTTCTCACAAACCCGCCCGCCTCCCCTTTGGAGTTGTGTCTTCCCTTAAATGTATTGTCTTGCTACATACTGGACTGGCCGGCTCGGGCCGGTTTCGGGCGGGAAGACGGCCGCGCATGCGCGGTGCGCGCGGGCGCGCGAGGACTAGCAAAGGACTTTGCTAGTGAAGTTTCCGATTGGAGGGGCTGCCGTGGACGTCACCCATCAGTGAGAACAATCAGCCTGCTGTCCTCGGAGAATACCCTCTACAGGTATGTAGCATTCGCTTTATTTTGTACCTATGCTCTTCAGGGCACAGACCGTATAAGTCCTGCCCAGCACTATCCCGGCCTCCCAACCACCAGCCCCGCCTCCCAACCACCGGCTCTGGCACAGACCATATAAGTCTGCCCAGCACTATCCCCGCCTCCCACCACCGGCTCTGGCACAGACTGTATAAGTCTGCCCAGCACTACCTCCGCCTCCCAACCTCCAGCCCTGCCTCTCACTACCGGCTCTGCCATCCAATCTCGGTTAAGCTCCTGAGGATCCATTCCTTCTGAACAGGATTCCTTTATGTTTATCCCACGCATGTTTGAATTCCGTTACCGTTTTCATCTCCACCACCTCCTGCGGGAGGGCATTCCAAGCATCCACCACTCTCTCCGTGAAGAAATACTTCCTGACATTTTTCTTGAGTCTGCCCCCCTTCAATCTCATTTCATGTCCTCTCGTTCTCGTAAGGGTAAGGGAAGGAAGAGAGATGGATAAACATTGGACCCAGTGGCAGTGGAAAAGAAGGAACAGAGAGGGAGAATTGCAGGGCCGGATTAACACTATATTGGGCCCTAGGCAAACATATATTTGTGGGCCCCCCTACCAGGGACCCCATCCCCCACCATCATTTCACCTCTCCAGAAGTAGCAGTGAAAATTGCAGAACCTAGCTGTGGGTATGATATCACTAATAGTTGGTGAGTGAGCACTGGAACTATGAAAGCACATGCTTTGAAGGGAGTGGATTAATGGGTAGAGAAGGAGAGCTGCCAAATTACCCAGTTCTAGGAGGGAAATTCTGAGCCAGTCCTGCAACCCTATTCTGGTACATTATGGGACGCAAAGTGCTGATTTCAGTTGATGATATCAAAGACTACAAAAAGAATACTGATTTGGTATATGTTCAGAAACAGGACTGGCCAAAAAGTCTCCCTCCTGGACTAGAGCTGGGTAACTTGCAGTGGGCTCAGAACCAGGGAAGCCACATTCACTCTCTATTGCCTCTGATATAAACAAGAGATTCCAAGGATGAACTGCCTGAAACAGTAAGGGCAATGGGTCCACGATATAAATTTACAAGTTTTACATGTGAAAAAAGGTTCACAAATGGAAAAAGCTAAATAAAATATTTTAGCTTTTTTTTTTTAATTCTTCTGAAAGAATATAGGCAGAGTGGAGGCAGTATTAGGACAGTGGTCAAAGGAATTTGCTTGAGTAACAATAGTTAACAGGGTAAATTCCCTGGGTTGAAAACGTCCCTTCACTTAATATGTGCACAGGTACATTTGTACCAGTGAACTTCCCCATTCCAGCCCAGATTTTCAAAGGGAAGCTTCATTTCTATGAGACTATCCTCACCAGATATACCGAAACATCCACAAGTACATGACTTGCACTTTCCAGCTCTCTTTTCCAGTGCTGTCCTTAGGGTTACAATATGTCTGGATTTCCCTGGATACGTCCTTTTTTTTTTTTTTTTTAGGGCACTGTCGGGAGTCCGGGCGGGTTTCCCACTTTTCATTATTTGTCCAGGTTTCCCAGTTCGGTCACATGACCTGCACAGCAACAGCATGATCAGGGCCGTTGCAACTTCTTTCCTGCCGCCCTGCATTTAAAACTTTTATTTACCTCAAGTCGTGGCGGTGGCAGCAGAGAAATGCAAATGTATAGAGGGGAGAGAGGAGAAATGCTGGACATGGATGGAGGGGGTAGAGGAAAAATGCTGGACGTGGATGGAGGAGAGGGAAGGAGATGCATATGGATGGAGGGGAGGGAAGAAAGAGGAAGGAGATGCATTCTGACAGAGATGAGGGAAAGGGAAAAGAGAAAAACTGCACATGGATTGAGAAAATAGGCAAAAGCTGGATCCACTCTCTACCTCCTCCAGTCAAGTCCGCGGAGGACCCAGCTTTTACCTATGGATGTAGGGCAAGAAATGAAGAAGAAAGGAGGAAAGTAAAGAAATAAATGGAAAGGAAGCCCTGGAAATGGAGTTATGAGAACAGATAGAGAGCAGCAGAATCAGAGAGTGGAACCAACATGATCAGAAAAACAAAGTCACCAGACAACAAAGGTAGAAAAAAATCATTTTATTTTCATTTTAGTGTTTGGAATATGTCTAATTTGAGAATTTACATCTGCTGTCTTATTTTGCAATGTATAGCAATGTGTTTCTTTCTGTTTTTCTGGTATTGTGCTGCATGCAGAGTCTAGCTTCTTAGGATTTCATGTTAATTTTTGAAGAATTTTAAGAGGACTATTTCTGTTCTGCATGTGTGACTGCAAGGCCAAGTGTCAAGCGGCGGCCTCATGAGACTTCCGCAGAAGCCTTGCAAGGTCACTCTCAGCAGCCATTTTGAATCAGTGCCTGTACGGGAGGCAGCAAGACAGACTGCAGCCACTCCAGGCAGGAAAGAGGGGGCTGTTTCCTGCCCTGAAGAGGTCACTAGACCACCAGGGCAGTACAGTAAGGTAAGGGGAGGGGAGGATAGGACAGCCTTAGGGAGTGTAACAGAGGGGTAGAGCGGGGCAGTATGTGACAGGGAGCGGGGTGGGGTGTGATTGGGGTGGGAGATGGCGGGGCGGGGCATGTGTCCTCTTTTTTTGGGGGGAGCAAATATGGTAACCCTAGCTGTCCTGCTGCTCGTGCTCATTCAGGCAGTGCCCCTACCCTCCCACCAGGTCTGCCCACTATCGTGTAAAATTCTGGCATTTGCTGCCTGTTCTTTTCCTCAGCAGACCTTTCACACTTTCCCTTCCTTTGCAACAGTACCCCCTTTCCCCTCTCCAAGAACACTGACTGATTCTTTCCAAAGACCTTGTACAGAGCTCAGCTTCCCCCACAGCCCCTATAGCTCAGCCCCTCCCTTCCTATGACTACTAGCGCCTTCCCACTTTCTGGAGTCTACCACAGCCTCTGCACTGGAAAGGGGGAGCATTGGAGAGCTGTCGTGGGCTGAACTCTGAAATCACACTTAGTCATCCTTCTGGCTTTGAAACAGGTAATGTACAAATTTGTAGAATCCTGGAAAACTCCAGACACATTTGACAGGGCCCTCCTAAACTTTTGGGCCCAAGGCACGTGCCTAGTTTGCCAGTGTTTTAATCCAGCTCTGGAGAGATGTTATACCAAGGAAGGAATGAAAAGAAGAGAGTTGGAAGGACCTAAAGGTGGAGGGGAAGGAGATGGACACGTTGGATCTGTGGGCAGAGGGGAAAGGGGTAAGAGAAGGAAAACAGAGAGACTTTGGACCCTGTGGCACAGGGAAGGAGGAAACAGGGAGAAATATTATACACAGGGAGGGAGGGAAGGAAGAGAGATGGAGAGCTGTTGAACATGGGTGTAGAGGGGAGGGAGGGTGAGATGGTGGACCCCAGGGAAGGGACATAGGGAGAAAAAGAGAGGGAGAGATGTTGAACCTGGAGGCAGAAAGGAGAGATGCTGGACCATGGGTGGGGACAGTGGTTGAGTGGAAGGGATATCAGAGTACAGGGCTGCAGGGGGAGGGATAATACTGGGAATGTTGGAACCATATGGGAGAGGCCATGGGGAGTTGTCAAGGTGATGATTAGGAGGAGGTCAGAGGATAGAAATGTGGTATTGGGGAGTAGATGAAAGATAGAATGGAATAGGAAGCTGGGAAAGAGGGTGAGACCAGAAATGGGAGAGCTATAGGGTGAGAGGAGATGGAAAGTTGATAGGTAGGTGAAAGGAAATAGGAGATAGAGAACTGGAAGTGAAGAAAAAGGGTGAAACTTGAGTGGACAGAGGCAGAAAAGAAAAAAATGGAGGAAATAACTAAAAGGGAAAGATCAGTGTGTCAGACAGGTGTAACGGAAGAATGGAACAAGACAGGAGGAAAGGGGAGAAATGAATGGACAATTGATGGAAAGAGTAGGAAAACAGAAACTAGAACCAGCATGATGGGAAAAAATGTTCAGACAATGGTAAACATAAGTTTTATTTTGAATGTATTAACTGGAATATGTTAGCTTTGGGAAATGTGCATTGCAAATGGCTTTGTATTATGTTTATGCATTTGATTTTATTTCTTCAGTGTTTTGATATGTGCTGAGTTTGACTTCTTGGGGTTCTCAGTTCAAATTTTGTCTTCAAATTTCTATTTGTAATCTGTGATCCCTTGTTCTGCATTTGATGAGCGTCTGTGTTTTGGATATGACTGAGGTGTGGTATTCTGTATATAGTTTTGTGAAGAACTTGTTAGTTCTACTTGTTCTGTTTTGCCTGTAATTGGTGTATTGGTGTTTTAGGGCCCAATTTAATAGTTGTGCTGCAGCCTGTTTGAATCATAGGATTAGTGCTATTGTCATATGACGTTTGCTACATTTATGTTAAGTTAGGATTTATTTCAGGTTTTGTATTTCACAATGTGTCTGGAAGTGGCGAGATTTATATTGTTCCTCAGATGACATGAGAATCAGAATTTTTTTTTTTTTTGTGTAATGACTACCATGGAGACATTTCCTATTCTGATCTGCATCTATTGTTGTTGGGGAGAGGTTGGATTTTGTGGATGCAGAGCATATGTATATATGTACCAAAGGTCTGTGAGGGTCCGATATGCAGTGTGTCATATATGTGATCATCGTACTTCAGGTGTGTCCAGATGAAAAAAGGTTGAGCCTTAGCAGCATTTAGAAAGCAAAACATGCAGATCATTCCAGATGTATACCCTGGATGCACCATTAGCATGATTTTTGTATATTTCCACATCAGTTTTTTTTTGTCTAAAGTGTATTTTAGAAATATTACGACAGATTCAGAGCCAGTCATCTGTCAGCTTGGAGGTGGGGCAGGATGACCCTTATTGCCCGGGGGCCCAGATCCCTGTCAGTCTGCCCTTTCAGCTGCATGAGTTACTGACAGAAAGCCTTGTTCTTTCAGTTAATATTTATCTGTGACTCTCTATGTGGAGGACTAGTTTTTTATTTATAGGTGCTGCTTTAAATTTTCTGCCACAGTTTTTTTTTTCCACCAGAATTCTCTTCCTGTTTCTATAAACTGGTGTTTGTTTGTTTTTTCTAATTAAGCTGCTTGACTATCCTAGCTGTATGACTCTCAGTAGGCAAATCTGGGCATTTATTAGCTCTTCTCTCCTTACGTTGGGGAAAAAAAAGAGGCAGTTCACTGAGTGCCTCTCACTTTTATTCTTTCTCAGGTGTGGATCCTGAGGTCAAATAATTACTAATCTACATGGATTGAAAACCAAAATAATTGCTAATCTTCAGAGCTATATTTATGAATATGCTGGAACATTCTGCTTGCTGTTCATTTGTATGTCGGTTCTACTACTACTACTATTTAGCATTTCTATAGCGCTACAAGGCATACGCAGCGCTGCACAAACATAGAAGAAAGACAGTCCCTGCTCAAAGAGCTTACAATCTAATAGACAAAAAATAAAGTAAGCAAATCAATTGTATGTTGCACCTTGACAGTGCAAGATCTCTTCTCCGAGGACAAGCAGGCTGCTTGTTCTCACTGATGGGTGACGTCCACGGCAGCCCCTCCAATCGGAAACTTCACTAGCAAAGTCCTTTGCTAGCCCTCGCGCGCCCGCGCGCACCGCGCATGCGCGGCCGTCTTCCCGCCCGAAACCGGCTCGAGCCGGCCAGTCTTCTTTTGTCCGCACTCGGTACGGTCGTGTTTTCGCCGTGTCGAGCCCCGGAAAGTCGACCTCGCGCGTCCAATTTGTTTGAACGTGTTTTTTCCTTCGGGAAAGCTTTGTCCTAGTCGGGAAGTGCTCCGGAAACCCCCCGCCGGGTTTCGTATAAATCCTCCCCGTACTTCCAGCTTTTTTGCCCCGGTAAGTTTTCTTTCGTCGTCGGGGTAGGCCTTTTTTCGGCCTCGGTCGAGATTTTTTCTCCCTCTAAATTTGGTGCTTCGAATTTCGCCATTTCGGCTTTTGATTTCGCCGGCGTGATTTTTCCGCCCATGACATCGAAGCCTTCCAGCGGCTTCAAGAAGTGCACCCAGTGCGCCCGGGTTATCTCGCTCACTGATCGACACTCGTCGTGTCTTCAGTGTCTGGGGGCCGAGCACCGCCCTCAGAACTGCAGTCTGTGTTCCCTGCTTCAAAGGCGGACTCAGGTAGCGAGACTAGCCCAGTGGAACGTGTTGTTCTCGGGCTCTTCGTCGGCATCGGCACCGGGATCTTCGAGTGCATCGACGTCGTCAGCGTCCAGACCATCTTCCTCGGCCGCCCCTGCATCGAGTGCATCGAGGCATCGGGCCTCTGCATCGGCGCCGAGACATCGGATAGCTGCATCGACGTCGGTGGTACCAGGACCTCGTCTGCTGATGTCGTCGGACGGTGGTGCATCGGGTGGAGTGCAGGTGAGGGCTGTCCATTCCCCTGCTGGTGGCGGTGAGCCCTCGGGTGGGTCTCCGCCTACCCTGAGGGCTCCTGCGGTACAGCCCCCCCGAGATCGACCTTCTTCAGTCTCGGCCCCGAGGAAGCGACGGGTGGATTCGACGTCCTCCTCGTCGGTGCCGGGGAGCTCCGGTGACATGCTTCGGAAGAAATCGAAGAAGCATCGACACCGGTCTCCTCCCCGTGTCGGCACCGAGAGCTCTGGGTCGCCGAGGGATTCGGCACCCAGCAGGCATCGGCACCGAGAGGACCGCTCACCCTCTGTTCAGGAGGTGTCGATGCGCTCCGCTCTGGACAGCCCGGAACAGCCTCCACGCCCGGAACAGGTACTGACGTCGACGCCTGCATCGACCTCTCAGCCTTTCTCTGCAGCCGCTCTAAACGAGAGCCTCCGGGCCGTGCTCCCAGAGATTCTGGGAGAGCTGTTGCGCCCTACCCCTCCGGTACCGGCGGTGCTTGCGCCACCGGTACCGTCGAGCGTGGCGCCGGCTGGCCCATCGCCCAGGTTGAGGTCCCCGACGTCGGTACCGCGTGCGGTGCCGACCGCGGCCACCTCCCAGGAAGGCTCCCCGACTACGTCGGCGGAGGGAGCTTCGCCGATGCGGGCGAGGGCGGTCTACCTCTCGACGCCCCCATCGTGGACAGGGTTCCACGGAGTCGAGCAGGGCGAGGTTGCAGACACAGGTCCGTGAACTTGTGTCTGACACCGAGGGTGAGGCCTCGTGGGAGGAAGAGGAAGATCCCAGATATTTCTCTGACGAGGAGTCTGGGGGTCTTCCGTCTGATCCCACTCCCTCTCCTGAGAGACAGCTTTCTCCTCCCGAGAGTCTGTCTTTTGCCTCCTTTGTCCGGGAGATGTCTACGGCCATCCCCTTCCCGGTGGTTGTGGAGGACGAGCCCAGGGCTGAAATGTTTGAGCTCCTGGACTATCCTTCTCCACCTAAGGAAGCGTCCACTGTTCCCTTGCACCATGTCCTGAAGAAGACATTGCTTGCGAACTGGACCAAACCATTAACTAATCCCCACATTCCCAAGAAGATCGAAGTCCCAGTACCGGATCCATGGGGACCCAGAGCTGATGCGCACTCAGTTGCCTCATGACTCTGGAGTTGTGGATTTGGCCCTAAAGAAGGCTAAGAGTTCTAGGGAACATGCTTCGGCGCCCCCGGGCAAGGACGCTAGAACCTTAGACTCCTTTGGGAGGAAGGCCTACCATTCCTCTATGCTCGTGTCCAAGATCCAGTCTTACCAGCTCTACACGAGCATACACATGCGGAATAATGTGCGGCAGTTGGCGGGCTTGGTTGATGCTCTTCCCCCTGAGCAAGCCAAGCCTTTTCAGGAGGTGGTCAGGCAGCTGAAGGCGTGCAGAAAATTCCTGGCCAGAGGAGTTTATGACACTTTTGATGTTGCGTCCAGGGCCGCTGCTCAAGGTGTGGTGATGCGCAGGCTCTCATGGCTGCGTGCCGCCGACCTGGAGAATAGAGTCCAGCAGCGGATTACGGACTTGCCTTGCCGTGCGGATAACATTTTTGGCGAAAAAGTCGAGCAGGTGGTAGAGTCTCTCCACCAGCGGGACACCGCATTCGACAAGTTCGCCCGCCGGCAGCCTTCAGCTTCTACCTCTACAGGTAGACGATTTTTTCGGGGGAAGGAAGACTGTTCCCTATACTTCTGGCAAGCGTAGGTACAATCCTCCTTCCCGACAGCCTGCGGCCCAGGCTAAGCCCCAGCGCGCTCGCTCTCGTCAGCAGCGTGCGAATCAGCAAGGCCCCGCGGCTCCCCAGCAAAAGCAAGGGGCGAGCTTTTGACTGGCTCCAGCAGAGCATAGCCGACATCCAAGTGTCAGTGCCGGGCGACCTGCCTGTCGGAGGGAGGTTGAAAGCTTTTCACCAAAGGTGGCCTCTTATAACCTCCGATCAGTGGGTTCTCCAAATAGTCCGGCAAGGATACACCCTCAATTTGGCCTCAAACCTCCAAATTGTCCACCGGGAGCTCAATCCTACAGCTTCCAGCACAAGCAGGTACTTGCAGAGGAACTCTCCGCCCTTCTCAGCGCCAATGCGGTCGAGCCCGTGCCATCCGGGCAAGAAGGGCTGGGGTTCTATTCCAGGTACTTCCTTGTGGAAAAGGAAAACAGGGGGGATGCGTCCCATCCTAGACCTAAGGGCCCTGAACAAATATCTCGTAAAAGAAAAGTTCAGGATGCTTTCCCTGGGCACCCTTCTCCCCATGATTCAGCAAAACGATTGGCTATGCTCTCTGGACTTGAAGGATGCCTACACACACATCCCGATACTGCCAGCTCACAGACAGTATCTGCGATTTCAGCTGGGCGCACGCCACTTCCAGTACTGTGTGCTACCCTTTGGGCTCGCCTCTGCGCCCAGGGTGTTCACAAAGTGCCTAGCTGTGGTAGCAGCGGCGCTTCGCAGGCTGGGGGTGCACGTGTTCCCATATCTCGACGATTGGCTGGTGAAGAACACATCCGAGGCAGGAGCCCTGCAGTCCATGCAGATGACTATTCGCCTCCTGGAGCTACTGGGGTTTGTGATAAATTACCCAAAGTCCCATCTTCTCCCAGTGCAGAAACTCGAATTCATCGGAGCCCTGCTGGATTCTCGGACGGCTCGCGCCTATCTCCCAGAGGCGAGGGCCAACAACTTGTTGTCCCTCGTCTCGCGGGTGCGAGCGTCCCAGCAGATCACAGCTCGGCAGATGTTGAGATTGCTGGGCCACATGGCCTCCACAGTTCATGTGACTCCCATGGCCCGCCTTCAATGAGATTGCTCAATGGACCCTAGCCTCCCAGTGGTATCAGGCCGCCGGGGGTCTAGAGGACGTGATCCACCTGTCCACGAGTTTTCTCGAATCCCTGTATTGGTGGACGATTTGCTCCAATTTGACTCTGGGACGTCCCTTCCAAATTCCTCAGCCTCAAAAAGTGCTGACCACGGATGCGTCTCTCCTGGGATGGGGAGCTCATGTCGATGGGCTTCACACCCAAGGAAGGTGGTCCCTCCAAGAAAGCGATCTACAGATCAATCTTCTGGAGTTGCGAGCGATCTGGAACGCTCTGAAGGCTTTCAGAGATCGGCTGTCCCACCAAATTATCCAAATTCAGACAGACAATCAGGTTGCCATGTACTATGTCAACAAGCAGGGGGGCACCGGATCTCGGCCCCTGTGTCAGGAAGCCGTCAGCATGTGGCTCTGGGCTCGCCGTCAAGGCATGGTGCTCCAAGCCACATATCTGGCAGGCGTAAACAACAGTCTGGCCGACAGGTTGAGCAGGATTATGCAACCTCACGAGTGGTCGCTCAATTCCCGTGTGGTGCGACAGATCTTCCAGGCGTGGGGCACCCCCCTGGTGGATCTCTTCGCATCTCAAGTGAACCACAAGGTCCCTCAGTTCTGTTCCAGGCTTCAGGCCCACGGCAGACTGGCGTCGGATGCCTTCCTCCTGGATTGGGGGGAAGGTCTGCTGTATGCTTATCCTCCCATTCCTCTGGTGGGAAGACTTTGTTGAAACTCAAGCAAGACCGAGGCACCATGATTCTGATTGCTCCCTTTTGGCGCGTCAGATCTGGTTCCCTCTTCTTCTGGAGTATCCTCCGAAGAACCGTGGAGATTGGAGTGTTTTCCGACCCTCATCACGCAGGACGAAGGGGCTCTGCTGCATCCCAACCTCCCGTCCCTGGCTCTCACGGCCTGGATGTTGAGGGCGTAGACTTTGCCTCTTTGGGTCTGCCAGAGGGTGTCTCCCGCATCTTGCTTGCTTCCAGGAAAGACTCCACTAAGAGAAGTTACTTCTTTCATTGGAGGAGGTTGCCGTCTGGTGTGACAGCAAGGCCCTAGATCCTCGCTCTTGTCTACACAGACCCTGCTTGAATACCTTCTCACTTGTCTGAGTCTGGTCTGAAGACCAACTCCGTAAGGGTTCACCTTAGTGCAATCAGTGCATACCATTACCGAGTGGAAGGTAAGCCGATCTCAGGACAGCCCTTTAGTTGTTCGCTTCATGAGAGGTTTGCTTTGTCAACGCCCCCTGTCAAGCCTCCTACAGTGTCATGGGATCTCAATGTCGTTCTCACCCAGCTGATGAAACCTCCTTCGAGCCACTGAATTCCTGCCATCCGAAGTACTTGACCTGGAAGGTCATTTTCTTGGTGGCAGTTACCTCGGCTCGTAGAGTCAGTGAGCTTCAGGCCCTGGTTAGACCAGGGCCCCCTTACACCAAATTTCATCACAAACAGAGTAGTCCTCCGCACTCACCCTAAGTTTCTGCCAAAGGTTGTGTCGGAGTTCCATCTGAACAGTCAATTGTCTTGCCAACATTCTTTCCCCGTCCTCATTCCTGCCCTGCTGAACGTCAGCTGCACACATTGGACTGCAAGAGAGCATTGGCCTTCTATCTGGAGCGGACACAGCCCCACAGACAGTCCGCCCAATTGTTTGTTTCTTTTGATCCCAACAAGAGGGGAGTGGCTGTAGGGAAACGCACCATATCCAATTGGCTAGCAGATTGCATTTCCTTCACTTACGCAAGCTGGGCTGGCTCTGAGGGTCATGTCACGGCTCATAATGTTAGAGCCATGCAGCGTCGGTAGCCCACTTGAAGTCAGCCACCATGGAGGAAATTTGCAAAGCTGCGACGTGGTCATCTGTCCACACATTCACATCTCATTACTGCCTGCAGCAGGATACCCGACGTGACAGTCGGTTCGGGCAGTCAGTTCTTCAGAACCTGTTTGGGCTTTAGGATCCAACTCCACCCCCCGAGGGCCCTGTTGTTCTGTTCCAGGCTACACTCTCAGTTAGTTGGTAAATTTTTAGGTCAATCTCAGTTATGTCCTCGCCGTTGCGAGGCCCAATTGACCATGGTTGTTGTTTTGAGTGAGCCTGGGGCTAGGGATACCCATCAGTGAGAACAAGCAGCCTGCTTGTCCTCGGAGAAAGCGAATGCTACATACCTGTAGAAGGTATTCTCCGAGGACAGCAGGCTGATTGTTCTCACAAACCCGCCCGCCTCCCCTTTGGAGTTGTGTCTTCCCTTGAAGTGTATTGTCTTGCTACATACTGGACTGGCCGGCTCGAGCCGGTTTCGGGCGGGAAGACGGCCGCGCATGCGCGGTGCGCGCGGCGCGCGAGGGCTAGCAAAGGACTTTGCTAGTGAAGTTTCCGATTGGAGGGGCTGCCGTGGACGTCACCCATCAGTGAGAACAATCAGCCTGCTGTCCTCGGAGAATACCTTCTACAGGTATGTAGCATTCGCTTTATCTATATGTCTATGCTGGAAATTAGATTATCTTGGCCTAGGACCTCGGCTGTATTTCCCACAAGAATCTATTCTCTGTTTTCTGATATTATGAAGTTATGTATAATTTTACCTGAGAAGAAAATCTCAGTTTCAGCAAGGGAAAAGGGATCTCTTTTTTCCTTTATTTTCTGTCCTATAGACATTGCCTACTCATTAAAAGAAATAATAAACAACTGTCGCGTTCTTGAGGCAGAACCGGAATTCTTGAGCCCTTGGGCCACTGCCGAGGAGCGGCAGAGGCAGGCAAGACCACCCTGGAACTGGACACAAGGAAGAACAGGACTGGAACTCTGGACTGGCATAGCGCCTGAGGCAGAACAGGAACAACTTCACCTGTGCTTGACCACCGTTCCTCAGGAGTTGAGCCCCTGAGTGCAGGTGGCTGGCAGGACTTGCAGGACAGGGCAGGAACTGCAGACCCCGAGGACCCCTCCGGGGGAAAGGAAGAGAAGTGAGCTGGCAGCAGGAGAAGAGAGATCCCCCTGGAAGATACTGGCTAACCTTTTGGACTGGTGGTGGACTGGGTGTCCAAAGGAGACGAGCAGGCTGAAAATCCTGGGGTAAGAAGGCCCTAAAGCATTAGTGTTCGACTGTATGTCCTCAGTACTTTTTCTTATAATACATTGTTTCAGATTAGTGTATTAGCACTCATATATGTACTATGATTGTTAAAAAAAATTATAAATAAAGAACAAATCATTTATACATTTGGTTCAATTCAGTTTCCCGCGAATGGCGTCAAGCGCTCTGGGTATTTATTTATTTATTTGTTGCATATGTATCCCATGTTCCATTACATCATGCATGATGAAAATATAGGAGATTATACATTTAGTATTGCATAAGGACCTTGGGAGTCATTAAGTGGCAAAGAAAATATACTTTTAGTGTGGCATAGGATCTTGGATGTTTCTTCTGATATCATATGAGTTTCAAGGGAATATTGTGTAACTGCAGCGGCTGGCAGTTTATCTGGACCTTCAGTCAAGTCTGCAATAAATATAGCATTGACAGATTGTACACATTCTGGTTTTTTTGGCCCAGTATGCCTTTCATAGCATCTACTATCTTTTCTCTTGCTTACAGACCTTTTGTTCTTGTCTCAAGCTTTCTTGGAGTCAGATACAGTCTCTACTTTCTTACAGTCAGATACAGTCTTGTATTCTCCGCCTTCACCAGAAAGGCTATGGCACAAATTCACCACCTTTTTCCGTTTATAATATTTTCCTTTCCTTTTTCTTTTCGTGCTCTGCTCTCTCACTCCAGAGCTTCTTTTCATTTGGAAGGGGATTTTGTTTCCACTTCCTGGGCATTTTTTGCCATCACTACGTTGGGCCCAATACAGGTTGTAATTACACATTCTTCTCTATGGGGTGTGGGTCCGTATATCTCACTATGGCAGGAGAAAAGGCCATGATACGAGGATGATGGCAAGGTCCACATTACCAGTTTTATTGTCCTGCTTTTTCGCAGCGGCGCTCATGAAACAAGGCCTCCTCGTTTCATCCTTTCCTGGACGACCGGTTCATGACAGAACGTCTTATTGGCAGAGTGGTCATGTCACGCAGAGGGGGTGCATTTTTCTGCTGACTCTAGGTTGGGTGGTGAATGTTGCCAGGTTTATCATTTTTTCTCTCTTTGATTTCTCATGTGATCTCATTAGATTTCATTACATCTCTCTGTTTTTCTCTCTTTGTTGAGTCAAGCTGGAGCAGAGTATTCTGTCTTCTCTACATGCATCCCACTTTCTGTTTCTAGCGCCCGAGAAGGAATTTTTCTTCATTATTTCGAGTCTCAGTAGTCTCCTTTGGCAACTTTTCACTTCTTCAATGTCATGGACATGGGAGTATTTGTCTAACTCTGGGAGAGTGTTTTTTCTTTCCCTACTGGATAGCGAGGTGGTGAGAGTCTGACGGACAATGCCTTAACAGTAGCTTAGGTCATTTGTCAAAGTACAATGAAGAATCTACTCTTCACATGGCATGTGGTTGGATTAAAAAAAAACGCATTGTGTGTATTTTTTCTCTTGGATTTCACTCTACTTTCAGGGGAATCACAATTATAATCTAGGTCTCAACTCTATAATTAGTTACACTTATATTACAAATTATTCACTAGTAACTGTTTAACATTTTAAAATATTTCTTTATAATAGATCAATACAATTTTCCTAAAATAAAATCCATTCCCTTAACCCATAGTTATTAACCAATCCATACACCAATACATTTAAAACCAAACAATTCTCCACATACTCTTTCAATACACATTCAAATAGCATATCTGGCAATCTTTTACATCATGTGTGTGATCATAGCTCTTTAGTCAGTGTTAATCCACTGCTCCAGAGTCTCCCCAAGAGTCAGCCTTGCTTCAAATCAGACTCATTGAATCACCAACTTGTAAAATAGTTCTGTCCTTTTTTCCAACAAACCATTGTAACGTTAGTGATAAATCTTGAATAACCATTGATATCAGTCAGCAACATCCAAAACTGTCCATTTTCACCTTAGCAGTATCATGTGTTCCAGATATATATTTTTTGAAATGTGGTTACATTTGTATTAGAGTTTCAATCTCTCCAATTCTTATAGTATTCCACCATACCGACCAGGACCCAACATGCTCATGTTTCGCTATAAAAGCATCATCAGGGTCTTGAATTCTAAACACAATAACAATGGTTAACTCTAATTCTACTTAATA